>NC_057841.1:30335000-32735000 GCF_910594005.1 Cervus elaphus | reverse complement strand
GGCTTTGAGCCATGAATTCTGCTAATAAAATTAGAGTAAATTCTTTCGTTAATATAAGAGGTTTTCCTTCATATCACTTCCTCCCACACACTGTACCCAATAAGGCATTGCTGCCTAATTGAAAAGTTTTCTAATGAGAGTTTAGGTAAAACTCATTAGCTAGATATGATAACATGGCAGACTTCCTAGCAGCAACTTTATTGGTTACCTATAAATAGAAAATTAATTAATGATGAAGAAAATAAATCTGTAGCCATACCAGAGGTATGAACGGTAGTATTGTTTTAAACTTCTATTAACTATTAGTTTATTGCAACAAATTACAATGGCCATGGAAGCATCATCTGAACATCCAGTTTACCCGTGATTGGTAACACTGAATCGGACACCGTATGAGCTTGCGATGGGAGATTTTAAACTCTTCCTATAAAACATGTAGCCTAGAAAACCTTAGCAGCAAAGTGTTGCTCACTTTAAAATGGGAATCTTTAGTTGTTTGGTGCATGCTAAGTCGCTTCAGTCGTGTCCAATTCTTTGCGACTCCATGGATTGCAGCCCGCCAGGCTCCTCTGTCCATGGGATCCTCCAGGCAAGCATACTGGAGTGGGTTACCATTTCTTTCTTCAGGGTATTTGTTGGGTATAAGAGGATAATTTTTAACCACTTTTTGATTTTTTGAATTTTTATATCAAGTATTCTTTATAATACACAGTAAAGTTCATTAAAAAAATCAAACCCGCATAAAGTAGATAAAATGTAGTCAGAAACTTACTTTATATGAACAAAACAGAGTGGAGAATTTTGTTTTCTGAAATGGAGGTGGATGGTGGATATTGGAAAAGAAAGTTTGTTTTATTTCTCTTATTCAAGCAATAGTTACAAAATATCTTACCCTCAAATTCAATTTAACATTAAAGAGTTGATATATGGTTACATATTACAGTATTGAGTAGAATTCAGTAGTTATCTATTTAATTAGGCCATCAGGCAGAAGATTTCAGAAAATATCCCAGAGAGTATGCATTTTCCAAAGTAGAATTGGTATTCCCACTGATTCCTTTACACTAGTCATTTCCCACTTTATACTGCACAAGATAGAACCTGAATAAGAATCTTTGATTGAAAATACTCAATACTTTCCCGCCATCTTTCTCTGTATACATAATACATACAATACGTAGCCCAAATTTATCATGTGTGGAAGTTAGCTCCTTCAAAACTCTGTTCTCTTTATATCCCAGACTCCATTCACACACTCCCTGGATATTCTTCATGTCAACACATAGAACCACGTGTTCTGGCTTTGTTTTCCATTTTTCCCTATCCTCACACCTTTGACATGAATTCCCTCAATTTGAAATCCCCCTCCTTTGTTATCCATCATGTAAACTCTTCCCCATCTGGGAATGGAAGCACACTCTCATCCGTAAAGTCTCCTGGTAACATTCATGCAAAGATTAGTCATTCTTTCTGAGAATGCGCAGCAGTCTGTAAAGATCACAGCATTATTTAAACTGCATTGCAATTATTTGTTTGCATGCCCATCTTCACTGCTGAACTGTAGGTAGCTTCTTCTTATTTGTACCACCTCACCACCAGCATGGTGGAACAGAGTAGACTTGAACAGGTTTTGGTTTAATAAATGAATGATTAAGTGCACAGGTGAATATTAAAATTGGCTTACTGAGAATCAATCATCAGTTTTATATAGCACAGGGAAGAATAATGGCTTCAAAAGTTTACATACTAGTCACCTATAATCTAGGGCAATATTGACAGCAAATAACAAGGACTGCTGCATCCTTGATCCTAGCGCACATGCCAATTTCTAATCTCCTGCATTTCCACTAAGGAAGATGTAGCTTTCGTTTTTTTAGGTTCCTCTGCTAAATCTAAAACGTATCAACAGGAACGACATAGCCAGAAGAGATTGGTAAGGAAAGAATCTGAAGTTCGTTAAGTTTATTCAAGGAGAAAATTCAACAGAGAGAAACCAGAGGCACTGGAAATCTCTGAAAACGACAGGGAGACTTGAATCTTTCCATCCTTTGCCGTGCTGAGCCAACATAAAGCGGGAGGTAGTGTTTTCATGGTGTCAGTAGAGGGCAGCACACACTTCATTAACTAGGAAAGCCGGCTGTGCTGAATTCCTGCCTAAGGAGCCAGAACTCCAACAAGCGCTCTAGCAACAGAAGAGCCCAGGATTCTTTCACCTCAAGCAGAAATCTGCCCCCCCAAAACGTGATGCTTTAAATATTTTTGTGTTAATATCATTTCATCCAATTATACTGCAGATTTTAAGCTATGATTGTGTTTATGCTTTAAGGGTTAATGTGGCAAAGCAGAAAGAAGGTAGGCTTTGAACTTAGACAGACTAGGTTTGAACACCTGATCCACCACTAGCTAGCTGTGTGATTTGGTCAAGTTACTGAATCGTTCCAATCCTCTTTTTACTCACCTTTAAGATACAGATAATAAAATCTCAGTCATGGAGTCAGATCAAATGAATATATGGGTACCAGCTTGATGTTCTATAGCTGTCTTCCCTCCTTCTCTTCCCATTTAAGAAAAGCAAACATGTACAAATGTCTATCATATACAAGGCAGGACACCTTGACAGAACCAAAAAGTGCCCAGAACCAGCCTTGGATAAATTTGCCAACTGAGCCAAATTTCTCTTCCAGGAGTTCTGGCAGAGAGTATTAGAACACAATGAATAATAGTAATATTGCAAAGTTTTTTGACAGTAATAAACACATTACACATTATAGAAATATGGAAGACAACACCATTTAGTAATGTGTAATATAGTACTGCAGTAGGAATTCAAGAGAATTTAGTCTTCATTTACAATGACATGGTTAGGATGTATTGGTGACCCACAACAAAGTTTGTCCACATAGATACCAGCCTAGGGAACCACAAAGTCACCAGTGTGTGAGGTCAGCTAGAACAACAGACTTCAAGAATCCCTGCCTGTCCTGTACCATACAATTACTCTCCTTTTATAACCAAAAACCACTTTTACACAGCACAACATAAAACAGTAACAAAAAAGAGAGCAACAGGGATGAAAAAGCCTGTTTCCACCAAGCATGCCAACCAAATAGGAACCAACAGCAAAATCTGGGGACCAAACTGGGAATAAATAGCTGAGAAATTCAACACAAAGACAGCAAACTTTGGAGCTAAAGCTGACTTACCACGTAAGCGTGGACTTGACAAGCTGTGTATAGCGGGGCACTAGGGGCCTCTCTGTCTTCTCAGGAAACTCGTGGTCCAAGGCTGGGGTCTGTAGAGTTGGGTAGCACCCACTGTGTCTGATGGGATGTCCATGAGAGCTGTGGAAATCAGTGAGTTCATCCACATGAGACCAAGAAGAGGCTGTTTATTCAGAGCTTTCTATAGCAAGGGGTCAGCCACCATCACTTGTGTTTGGCAGAAACTTAAAGGCAGGTAGAGACATGGGCAAACCTTCTCGTGGAAGCAGGGTGACATCAGGTGTGCCCTGATTGAAGGCTGTTGGCATGGAGACCCTGCAGGTGGGCTAGCTACAGGTGGAGCATCCTCTGTGAGCATCCTTTGTGACTGGTCAGGGGTTCATGTTTGGGGTTCTCAGGTTGGTCCTATGTTGGAAGAGAGGGCAAAATTAGGGAAATTGTCAGTTATTAATATTAATCACATCTTAGCCATTTCAGACCAATTGTCACATGGCTGTATTTAGTCTCCTGGATTGGTTCTTACAGACAGCACTCTGACTTCTTGGATTGGTTATAGTGGAGAGCAGCCTGGCTTCCTGGACTGGTCCCTGCAGGTGGTCGGTCAGGGTTTATTCCTATATACGTCTTGGCCATATTTAGATGCAATCTATAGATGGTATCACCGACTCAATGGACATGCGTTTGAATAAACTTCGAAAGTTGGTGATGGACAGGGAGGCCTGGCATACTGCAGTCCATGGGGTCGCAAAGAATTGGACACGACTGAGCAACTGAACTGAACTGATGGCTTGGCCATTGTCCCTTTGACACTTGTTTCTCACTAACAGAGAAATAAATACCATGCCAGGAAGATGTCTTGCTCAGTCTCTAGATCTCTTATTCTCTGACTTTTGAGATCTTTACTCTCTGTCTCCATGGCCTTGGGTGAGTTGGTTATTCTCTGTAAGCCTCAGATTTCTTCTCTGAAAAATGACAGGTTTCATCTAGAAAACAGTTTCCAGCTTCATGATGCCAGTATATAAATGGAGGGGAGAAACGGTTCTGGCGGAGGGGCATTTAGGTAGCGATTTGAAATTGCACAGAACCCACAGGTGATATCACCTGTGTAGCAAGCTCAACTGAGTGAAGTGAGGACAAAGTTCAGGGGCAGGCTACCTGGCAGGTATTAAATATATCGCTTTCGGGGGGAAATGGTTGAAAACCACTGGCCCAGTTAATCTATCAGGTTCATTCCACTCCGACTGTAAGAAGAACCATTTCCCAGCTACAAACTCCCCTACGTTCAGCCTGTGCATGACCATCACCAGCATTAAAAAGAGTGGGAGAAAAAGTGAACACTGTCCTAATGATCTCTGCGGGGTCACCTGACTGGTGTATGTTGATCAAGGCCAAGATCAAGTAGAGATCTCAATTTGGTCGTTAAATTCCTCTTGGTTTTCCAGTCTCACTAATTTTAATCCCCTCTTCGTTTCAGGGGGTTTAATTGTCCTTTTGGAAGAGCCACTGCCTTAGCTAAAAATTAAATTACTATTTATGTTTGTTTCTGAACAAAATGTGATGTGAACTGCCCCGGGCTGCTCTCTCCAGATTACTCAAATGACAGACCACTTTCAGTCATTCTGAGTCATTTTGCCAGAAATTGTGATGAATTTTCTTAAAAATAAATAAATAAATAAACCTTGCTTACTTAGGTATATATGCACAATGTTAACCATTTTTCTATTCAGTATATATTTATTGCTCTTAGTACTTAACTAGGGTTTTCTTGGTGGTCAGATGGTAAAGAATCTGCCTGCAAAGCAGGAGACCCAGGATCAAACCCTGAATCAGGAAGACCCCCTGGAGTAGGGCATGACTAAGTACTTAGTGCTTGGGCTAAGTTGCCTCCATTTCCTGCATTCTCCTGTGGGTGCTTTACCACAGTGCCACCTGAGAAGCCCAGTAAAGTGCTTACCTAGGTCCAAAGAAGCTATCAACAAATAAAAACAGGTAAGTCCTACTGCTCACTGGAGCTTACATCCTAATGCTATAAACTGGGCTTAAATATCAAATTCCTATTCCTTAAGTGATAAGTACTAGGAAGTATCATAAAGAGATACAGCAGGAGGAGTGTGTAACTTACATGATGTTGTGGTCGAAGACCTCTAGGTTAAATTGATAAACAGAGATCCAAAGAAAGTAGAAAAAAGGCAATATGGATATGAGGAAGAAATTTTCTGGGCAAAGGAAAAATGTACCAAGGCCCTGAGACCACAGCATCCTTGGGATGTTGCAGACACAGAAATGAGGCCAATAGGTTAGAGCTGAGGGGTGAGGGAAGGAGGGTACCAGGTGATCATGGCTTGAAATGTGTAGGAGAGAAAGACCACAGAAGGTCTTGGGGCCAGAGTAAGAGTCTGGGGATTTACTCTGAGTTAAACAAGGAGGCATTGAAGATTTTGAAGAGAAGGACTGATATGATCTCACTTACACTGATACTTTAAGAGATCACTCTGGATGTTGTGTCAGGAAAAGACCAAAGAAGGACACGGGATTCGCAGATTGTGGCAGTGGGAAAGAATCTGCCTGCTAATGCAGGAGATGCAAGAGACGAGCATTCGATCCCCGGGTCGGGAAGGTCCCCTGCAGGGGGAAATGGCAGCCCACTCCAGTGTTCTTGCCAGGAAAATTCCCCAGACAGAGGAGCCTGCCAGGCTGTAATCCATGGGGTTGCAAAGAATCAGACACGACTGTACACATGCCCCAACTCTACGGAGGACAAAGATGGAAGCAGAGAGACAAACTAGGAGGCCACTGCAATGGAGCAAATGTGGGAATAACTTGTCTGAAAATGCCTCCATGGGTTTTCAGGCCTCAACAATGAAGAAGGAGTTGACAGTGACTGAGATGGGAAGACTTAATGCAGAGCATACTTGACACTGATAGAGGCAGAGCTCAATTATTGAACACCTAAGAAGCCTATTAGACATGCAAGTGAAATCTCACGTAGGCAAGTGCTCAAGTGTATCTGAAGTTCAAGAATAAGGTCAGAGCAAGAGGTATGAATTTGGAAGTCATTGGTTTACCTGTGGAACTACTGCAATCAGAATGGATGAAATCATCAATGGAGTAAGTGCAGGCAGAGAAGATTGGAGGCTCAGGCCCTCGGCCCTCCGGTGTTCCAGCTTTTGGAATCTGGTAGGTACAGTGGAATCAAGAAACATCCGGGATAGGAAAGCAGAGACTCAAGAGAGAAGGGAAGCCCAGGGTTCAAGTGAAGACAATGTACCTTTGCTGAAGGATATAAATAGAGTAAGATGAAACCTAAAGTATCTTCAAATGGTAACATAGAAATCATACTTGATGTTGACTGGAGAGGATTTAGTGGATTTCTGGAGATGAAAAATTGATTAGAATGAAATCAGGGGAGGAGTGTAGGAAGAAGAAGTCTTGAGTATAGACAATTCTTTGAATGACTTCTGCTGAAAAGGTGAATTTAAAAATAGAGCATTAGATCATGGAATCTAGTCCCATCACTTCACAGCAAATAGAAGGGAGAAAAGTGGAAGCAGTGACAGATTTTCTTTTCTTGGGCTTCAAAATCACTGCAGACAGTGACTGCAGCCATAAAATTTAAAAATGTTAGCTCCTTGGAAGGAAAGTTATGACAAACCTAGACAGTGTATTAAAAAGCAGAGACATCACTTTGCCAACAAAGGTCTATATAGTCAAAGGTATTGTTTTTCCAGGAGTCATGTACCAATGTCAGATTTGGACCATAAAGAAAGCAGAGAGCCAAATAATTTATGCTTTCAAATAGTGATGCTGGAGAAGACTCTTGAGAGTCCCCTGGACTGCAAGGAGATCAAACTAGTCAATCCTAAAGGAAATCAGTCTTGAACATTCATTGGAAGCACTGATGCTGAAGTTCCAGTGCTTTGGCAACCTGATGCAAAGAACTGACTCATTGGAAAAGAACCTGATTCTGGGAAAGACTGAGACAAAAGGTGAAGGGAGCAGCCACGGATGAGATGGTTAGATAGAATCACTGACTCAACAGTGATTGAGTAGGGAAATAGTGGAGGACAGAGGAGCCTAGTGTGCTACAGCCCATGTGGTCCCAAAGAGTAGGACACAACTTGGTGACTGAAAAACATCAGCAATTCTGATCAAAATTTGAAGGGCATTTAAAGGGGAAGTGGGATTGGGTAAAACCAATCAAAATGATCATAAAACTTATCTAATAAACCTATGAAAATAGTCAAAACTGTCCTAAGAAACAAAGAATTTTGAGTTATAATTATCAGGTATTATAATCTCTAGTAATTAGGACATTAAAGTGGCAGAATTAAAGCATGAGTTTATTTCATTTCTCTCCCACTTTTTTTTATCCTAAAATGAATGTTTTTTAAAAAGTCCATAAAAACATAGAGCATTACCTCTTGAGGGACATGAAAAAGGTAGGGTTTTTTAAATGAGATAGTTTAGCATGTTTATATGGTGAAGGGAATTATTCAGTGGAAAGAGAATACCTTATGACACGGGAGCGGGGGGGGGGGGGTGATGATGGGAGGAGTGTTGTCTAAGAGCTAAGAGGAATTGGTACCCAGTGTCCCAGTGAAGGGACTGAAGAGTGCATCAATGTTTATTTCAACAAGAAGAAAGGGGGAGCCATGAACAAAAATCTAAGTATAAAATCCTAGAGCCATGAATCTGGACAGATAGGTTGAGAATAGGTTGTTAATAAAGTAGTCTTTCTTTCAGCTTTTATTTAGTGAGTTTTTATTTAGTTTTTTTGTTTTTAAGCAGAAAAAGATTGACATAGGTGAATCTCATTTTCAGTTGACTGGGTGTCTGCATGGAAGGGGAATGGAAGGAAGAAGAGGATATTAGGTGTTAGATTTAATAATTAAGTGTTAGATTAAATAATTAGACTTAATAATTAAGGACCTACACTAGAACATGGGCAGCTCTGGTGAAACCAATGGTTGGATTAAAGAAACATTTTGAAAAGGAAATTGACAAGTCTTGCTGACTGACTTGTTATGAAGGATAGAGTATAAGATTTCTTTATGTTTTCTGTCTTACCAGATTAAGTGAAAAGTGATATAACCAACTGAAAGAAGAATTGTAGGAGAAATGGTAAATTTCTTTCTTTTCTTTCTTTTTCTTTGGGGGGGGAAAGATAAAAAGTTTTTGAATTTTAGCACTATGTTTGATTTGTAGGTGTCCATAGTGCAAATACAGGCAAATGTCCGAAAACCAATATTTGAAAGCTATCATTGTGTCAGCGCCAGTTAACGGTTGGAAGATGATGATCTCATTGCATGTTGATGTCTGCAGTAAGAAAAGAAAATTGAAGACTGACTCTAAGAGAAAATGCTAGTAATTAAAAGCTAAGTCAACGTGAGCCTGTGAAAGAAGGACATGATCAACTTAACCAAAGTTTCCAGGAAAACTGAAGCCACATTCAGGTTGCAGCCACGAGTCAGCCAATGGAGACTTTAGTGAATATGCCTTCAGTTAACACAGCCACACAAAAGAGAACGGACATTTCAAAACAAAGGTGATAATTATACATGTGTTTAAAAAAAGAATCACACCCCTAAATCCCCCTCCCAAGAAGGAGGAGGACATGTGCATACCTATGGTTGATTCATGTTACTGTAAGGCAGAAACCAACACAATATTGTAAGCAATTATCCTTCAACTAAAAAAAATGAAAAAGCACAAATATTATGTACCCCCAGTTATGAGCATCATGATTAGGAAGTATCACTCTGATGTTGAAAATAAAGTGGATGGTATTAGAGACTTTATGGTCTAATCCCAATAGCCATCCAGCCCAGATCTCTGTTATATACCACAATAGATGTTCCACTCCTATAGGAAGATAGGAGAGGAGGTGGTAGATTAAAGGGCAATGAGATACAATTCAGTTAGGAGGTCCCGGTCACTTTAAGGATGATTATTCTAAAATGTAAAAGCACCACACCACCCCTATCCAAGTCTCTTCTTGAAAGCCTAACAAACAAACCCGAACATTCAACCTTACCAAAATACCTGGGAACTAGGCATGTATGAGAAGGAAATAACTGTAGGAGAACAGACATCACCATTCTTTAGTGTTTCATTTTTTTTTTCTAAATTGCTCTCTGATGAGGCCATATGAACAACTCATAGGAAGAAGCTGTTTTAGATGTAATTATTCAAACTCTGGCTCAGATGGCAAAGAATCTGCCTGCAATGCAGGAGACCTAGGCTCAACCCCTGGGTTAGGAAGATCTTTGGAAAACTCAGCAGTGGCCACAGGACTGGAAAAGGTCAGTTTTCATTCCAATCCCTAAGAAAGGCAATACCAAAGAATGCTCAAACTACTGCACAATTGCACTCATCTCACACGCTAGTAAAGTAATGCTCAAAATTCTCCAAGCCAGGCTTCAGCAATACGTGAACCGAGAGCTTCCAGATGTTCAAGCTGGTTTTAGAAAAGGCAGAGGAACCAGAGATCAAATTTCCAACATCCGCTGGATCATCGAAAAAGCAAGAGAGTTCCAGAAAAACATCTATTTCTGCTTTATTGACTACGCCAAAGCATTCGACTGTGTGGATCACAATAAACTGTGGAAAATTCTGAAAGAGATAGGTATACCAGACCACCTGACCTGCCTCTTGAGAAACCTGTATGCAGGTCAGGAAGAAACAGTTAGAACTGGACATGGAACAACAGACTGGTTCCAAATAGGAAAAGGAGTACGTCAAGGCTGTATACTGTCACCCTGCTTATTTAACTTATATGCAGAGTACATCATGAGACACTCTGGGCTGGAAGAAACACAAGCTGGAATCCAGATTGCCGGGAGAAATCTCAATAACCTCAGATATGCAGATGACACCACCCTTATGGCAGAAAGTGAAGAGGAACTAAAAAGCCTCTTGATGAAAGTGAAAGAGGAGAGTGAAAAAGTTGGCTTAAAGCTTAACATTCAGAAACCTAAGATCATGGCATCTGGTCCCACCACCTCATGGGAAATAGACGGGGAGACAGTAGAAACAGTGTCAGATTTCATTTTTGGGGGCTCCAAAATCACTGCAGATGGTGACTGCAGCCGTGAAATTAAAAGATGCTTACTCCTTGGAAGGAAAGTTATGACCAACCTAGACAGCATATTGAAAAGCAAAGACATTACTTGGCCAACAAAGGTTTGTCTGGTCAAGGCTATGGTTTTTCCAGTGGTCATGTATGGATGTGAGGGTTGGACTGTGAAGAAAGCTGAGTGCCGAAAAATTTATGCTTTTGAACTATGGTGTTGGAGAAGACTCCTGAGAGTCCCTTGGACTGCAAGGAGATCCAACCAGTCCATCCTAAAGGAGATCAGTCCTGGGTGTTCATTGGAAGGACTGATGCTGAAGCTGAAACTCCAATAGTTTGGCCACCTGATGTGAAGAGTTGACTCATTGGAAAAGACCCTGATGCTGGGAGGGATTGGGGACAGGAGGAAAAGGGGACGACAGAGGATGAGATGGCTGGATGGCATCACCGACTCGATGGAGATGGGTTTTAGTAAACTCCGGGAGTTGGTGATGGACAGGGAGGCCTGGTGTGCTGCGATTCATGGGGTCGCAAAGAGTCGGACATGACTGAGCGACTGAAATGAACTGAACTGAACTGATGGAGAAAGGAATGGCTACCCACTCCAGTATTCTTGCCTGGAGAATTCCATGGATAGTGGAGCCTGGTAGGCTTCAGTCCATGGGACTGCAGTGTCAGACACAACTGAAGTGACTGAGTGCATGCATGTGCGCGCACACACACACATTCAAACTCACTGCTACTGCTACTGCTGCTGCTAAGTCGCTTCAGTCGTGTCCGACTCTGTGCGACCCCTTAGACGGCAGCCCACCAGTCTCCCCATCCCTGGGATTCTCCAGGCAAGAACACTGGAGTGGGTTGCCATTTCCTTCTCCAATGCATGAAAGTGAAAATTGAAAGTGAAGTCGCTCAGTCGTGTCCAACTCTTCGCGACCCCATGGACAGCAGCCCACCAGGCTCCTCTGCCCATGGGATTTTCCAGGCAAGAGTACTGGAGGGGGTTGCCATTGCCTTGTCCGTCAAACTCACTATATTACTTTATTCTCCAAGCTACACACTTTTTAAAAAACACAAAAACAGTAAGAACAATATTTGTATTTTTCATACAAGTGATTTTTTTAAGCAGTATCTTATTCAAATTCCCAATAATCCTATGAACTTTGCAATATTATCATAATTATTAAAAATGTGAAAAACAAGCCTTGGGATAAGGTAATGAATTTAAGTTCAGGTTGTTTGTATAGGAAAAGGCAGAACCAGGATTTAATTGAATCCAGGTAATTTGACCCCTATGCTCTTTCTACTCTATTAACTAGCTTGTTCAACAGATGGTGTCTGGATCCAGAGAGATTTCCTTTAATTTCACGAGAAACAATTTGCTTTGTTAACTGGGCTTGCTCCCCTATAACTTCACAAATCAAAGTTTGTAAAGACTATATACCCTTTGATATGGGTCAGTGTTCAAAATTTAAGTTAAACAAGAAGTTGTTACTATTTCATAAGGTATGTAATGAACATATAACAAAAATATTGAGAAATGAAAGAAAGCATTTTAAGCAGTTTTGACAGTTTCCTCTGAAACCATTCAAATGACTGTGTACTGCAAGGAACTAAGGTAATCAGCTTTAGAAAAGGTGTTTGTACACTGATGAGACATATGAAAGGATTGTATAAATTATTTTAAAGGTTTTTTGATCTTTTATGAAGATGCCCAGAAAATGTGGGTGGTGATGACTTGCTTAAATCCTGGAGAAAAATATTAAGTACTTAGTTGAGGGTCAAAGAGAAATACTGACTAATAGCAGAACATTTCAAGATGTCTGCAGGTTATACATACAAAATCAAGTGGTTGTACTCTTTCTCATCAAATATTTAAGAGATTTTTCAGGAACATTTTGATGAGATTTTAAGTTTTTAATTTTTACACAGACCTAGAGTATAATACTTGGGAAAAGTTGAATACTGTTAACATTTCAAACTGGAGCATTGGAAATCAAGGTTGAAGGACACTTGGTCTTTGAAGATACAGTATGACTTAAGAGAAAGGTTAGGAAGATAAAATGAAAAGAATTAATGTACTCAGCCCATACAACCAGGGCAGAGGATTTGTGTCAAACAGTTCATTGTTGGGGAAAGTTCCTTCCTGGTGGCTTTTCTTCTAAGTGACAGGAACTGGAAGGTGACTTTATTTCCATTCATAAGAACCACATTCAGCTGCCAATGCAGATATCCTGTCCTTAAGGCTTGAGGTATACTCATGCAAATTTATAGACTAATCCCTGATTTCTGTAAAGCTACTTTCCTTTACAGCAGGGTTTACAGTTTGGGCTGTGCTCTTTAAAAATGTTTGGGAAGTTACCTGTTTATATCACATGCACATTTTTGTTGGGGAACTTTCACCATACATGGAAAGGAATATCTTTAGAGGCTCAGGTTAACCTCCATATACAGAAAAGTAATTAAGATACTTAGTGATGGTGAAGTTCTTTTTCTTACTGGACGACATCTAATTTTTATTCCTACAGGATGGAACAAGGTGACTCTGAACTTGAGCCAGGATAAAGCCATTCTGAAAATCCAAACTTCACTCTTTCATTGTAATCACTGACTAAAATGGTGGCCAAGGGCAAACCAGAGATGGAGAATTTTGTCACCCACAGAATTGAGACCACATTACTTGAATAAATGACATGTTAAGCCATGCTTGGCCATTTTACTTCCTGCTGAGAGTTGTGACAAATCATAGACTTCAAATTTCCATCATGGGGGAAAAATGAGTTCTTTAGGAAAGAACAGTATTTGTCTTCCTCAAGTATAACTCATCATTAAAAACAAGTGTCTGGAAAAGGAAACAGTTCTTCAGTTGACATTGTAACTGTGCCCCTTTTATTAACATTACAAGGGAATTTTGTAGGAAAATCGACATGCATTTATTACTTCTCTTGATCCCTTGCCAATCTGTCATTAGTGAAGTAGCAACTTGTATAAAAGTTTTTTTTAAATGCATAATGCACACAGAAGAATATGCTTCTTGAAAAATAATCAATGTCTTAAAAATTTTTAATACATTTTAAGCTATGCTATCCAAGAGTGTATACATATATATATATGTATATATACATACATATATATATATATACACATACACACATGCACACACATATAGTTCTGGAGAAAGAAAGGGCAACCCCCTCCAGTATTCTTGCCTGGAGAATCCTATGGACAGAGGAGCCTGGTGGGCTACAGTCCATGGGGTTGCAAAAGAGTTGGACATGACTTAGCAAGTAAACATAAACAATATATATATATATATATATATATACACATATATATATATATATAATGAGGTCCTTTGCAGATATGAATAAAAGAAGATGCAAACATTCAACTTGTTACTTAATGCTTTGTATTCTACATAGATGTTGATTATCAAGACTATTAAATAATAATCATTCTTATCATTTTCTAAGAGGATGTGTTTTCCCAACAAAAACAAAATATAAGTAGAAACCAACTAAAGTACAGCCAGTATATTCAAACTCTTAAATAGAATGCTTATCTGCTATAGGAAAGACATAAGCTTAGATTTTTTCTAGATTCTAGCCAAAATTCACCTTGCTGCTCTCAGATGAAGGACTTGCTACTTAATGTTGACTTTTCCTTAATGGCACTAATTTACTTCATTAACAATAAGATCAGGTAAAAATTGATGTCCAGAATACTTAGATGAGTCTGTAGATGAGGTTTTTTTATTTTTTTCCTGGAACAATCAATTTCATTTTACATAAATTACCTCATCGATCTCTAACATTGTTCAAGGATGGTGTTATCTACATTTTGCAGATAAGCTTAGCCCCGCCCCCCAAAACACCTTGAGTCCATTTTAAGATTCAACTAACCATTGATGTACATACCTGTCACTGGTTAATCGCTTGAACAGTATTTGAATTTTGCACCTCCGAAATTCTTAAAGAGACTATTCTGTATGATTCTGCCTGAGACAGCATGGCCTGTTCATCAGTTTCTTTTAGTTGTTTGAATTTTCCTATCCTCACGGTGTTTTACCTCACTTATGTTTTACCTGTAAATAAAATTCAAGAGAATGCTGATCTTTTGGCCAGGTACAGAGAACCTCATCGCTGAATAGGAAGTGTGGTTGATGTATAAAACATCTAGATTTTTCAATTTTTTGGAAAAGCTAAACTTCAGATAGATTTCTCAGCAAAGGTAACGGCTTGCCTTGACAACTTGATGAGCAGAGTATCATCATTTCACACAAAATATATGGCAGGCATTAATTTTCAGTGTCAGATCAATTCATTGACCACAACTATCAAGAGCACAAAGAGAATGGACAATTAATTCCTTTTTGACATGAAATTACTATATAATAGAACTGCAACTTTCACTCTTTCTCCAACTAGTTGTCTGATACTCTGCTTTCAGAGGTCATGGGAAGCACAGTGCAGAAAACCTTTGACCAAAACTTTTGTCATGTTTCTACACTTGTTGGCTGACTGATTCATAGCAAATCATTCTTTTCTTTTTAAATGCTCCCCCTATCTTTCCTATGTAGAAATATCAGAAATGCACGGCTTTAATTTTAATGTTTCTCATCCTTCTCTTGTAAAGGAACTGATCAATTTTTCCTTTATAGGAGTGTGACTGCATTATTTGCATTAAACTTATATATAGAGTTCTTTTAATCTGTTTTGTGCTGATTCTAGTTAAAGGTAGATATAAGCAGTCTCCTGAGGCCTGGAGTTTGATATTGAAGTTTACCTTTAGTGTGATCCTGAAGTTTATCTTTAGTGTAAGTCTGACACCTGATAATGTAGAATATTTCAACTTTAAAATATCATGCTGTTTTTTTCAGAGTCAGATGAGACTATTAAATAGTCTTAAACACACCACAAAACCCTATATATCTAGCTTAATGCCTGCCATGTAGTGGGCATTCAATGAGGACTTGTTAAGTTAATGAATGAGTTCCTTTTAAAGACATTGTGGTAATGTCTAATTTACATGAATTGATTCCAGCAAGTTGAGAGCCCGTTGTATTTGTCAATGTTAGTCATGTTCTTGTCCAGTTAACAAAGGTGGTTTTTATGTATTCCTGGGAATGCTGACAAAGCAAAGCAATACAGTGATTTTCTATTCTGTGGAAACTCAGTGGCACTAAGGATGGAGACATAAGTAGAAGTGAGCTGGGCATAGGGATTGAAGATGTGGAGTCCAGAGCTAAAACACCTGGATCTGAGACCTGACTTTCTGCTCCGAGACCTTGGACAAATTATTTAAACTCTGTT
The DNA here is from genome assembly GCF_910594005.1 of Cervus elaphus. Lineage (NCBI taxonomy): Eukaryota > Metazoa > Chordata > Mammalia > Artiodactyla > Cervidae > Cervus > Cervus elaphus. Next base: position 32,719,398 of record NC_057841.1, on the reverse strand, counting down.
TAATGGCAGTATTGATAATATCAACTTTACAGGTCTAAAGTAAGACCATTAGATGAGCTAAAGTAACTAAAACAGTTCCTGACATAAAGCAAGCTTGTGAACCACAAAAGGCAGAGAACCTCTATCAATGGTCTCCAAAAGCAAAAATGTCACTTCCTCACTTTTCCGTTTTTCTGTAATTGTTCCTCTTTCCTCTCTCAGCTCATTGAACTTGAATGCAAGTATCAAAATAAATAAAAATATTTTGAAGTATATTTGTTTCCCTATATTACATTCAAAAGTCATTGGCAATCAATTTCTCACTACTACAGATTCTTCTAGAGGCTTCCTTAGGACGCTTTGCACTGAGCACTCAGCACTGGTCTCTCCATGACCCTGCAGAAAGCCCAGATGCAGGAGGGCTCAGATTCCTGGCGGGTTCTCCAAAGTCTCTCCAATCACACATGTCCTGAGAATAGTGGATTCCCTGAATTCACCTGATGTGACAGATGCTCTGCTGAGTGTTTTGTGTGTTGACACCACATACCCTGACCAAGACGGAGGAGTATTGCTGGACAGGAACTGGGAAGATCTTACAGTTGTTGAATACCTGACTGCTCTGCCTTTAGCAAAGTGTGAACATTCAAGGGCTACAGGGAGGGAAATGAGCCTCAAACAGCCCACACTAGCCTGGTGACAATTAATTCCAGGCTGTGCTGTTTCCTACTGATTTCAAGACTTCTGAGGTGGACCTCTCAATAGACACTTCAACCCCTAGTGCCTGGGGACTTCTGTTCTTCAAATCTCAACTTCCTCAGACTTAGATCCAGCCACCCCTTTTGAACTGGCCTTCAGCTTCATCTCCTTGATTGATATGCCAATCAACCTTGGCCTAAGTCCATCAGCCACTGAGCTTCTAGACCCCAATCTAGAAACAGATGCTGCTGCTCAGGGTGCACAGATTACTGATCCTCACAAAGAACATTTAGGTTAGAGTTGAAATTCAGAATATTTAACCCAAACTGGTAATATTTTGAATAGCAGGGAGCAGGTCTCTAAAAAAATCCTTATTTATTGTCCCTCTGTCATAATCCAAAATATTTAGCATTGAAGGTTTAAATCCTTTTTTTTTTTAACCAAATAAATTATTTTAATTTGTTCATACTATGATAATAAAAGGGTTTCCCTAGTGGCTCAGACTTAAAGAATCTGCCTGCAATACAGGAGACCCAGGTTCGATCCCTGGGTTGGGAAGATTCCCTGGAAAGGGGACTGGCTACCCATTCCAGTATACTTGCCTGAAGAATTCCAAGGACAGAAGAGCCTGCTGAGCGGCAGTCCATGGGATCGCAAGAGTTGGACATGACTGTGCAACTAACACTTCCACTTTTTCAAGATAATAAAAACCCTTTACATCTATATATTGCTCTCATACCTTAACATTAGTTCTTTAGTTAGATTTGATCATTATAAGTTTCCTTTTCTTAAAATTATTTATTTTTAATTGGAGGATAATTGCTTTACGATATTGTGTTGGTTTCTGCCATATATCAACATGAATCAGCTATAGGTTTATGCATGTCCCCTCCCTCTTGAATCTTCCTCCCACCTCCCACTGATCCCACCCCTCTAGGGTGTTATAGAGCATATGATTTGAGCTTCTTGTATCATTCAGCAAATTTCCTCTGGCCATCTTACACATGGTAATGCTATGTTTCAGAGCTACTCCCTCAATTCTTCCCTCCCTCTCCCTCCCCCTCTGTGTCCAGAAATCCCTTCTCCATGTTTGCATCTTCATTGCTCCCCTGTAGATAGGATCATCAGTACCATTTTTCTAGATTCCATATATATGCATTAATATTTAAGTCTTTTTTTTTTAAGTCTTAAAAGTACTCTGTTTTTTCTATCTGAAAGGCCCTTAGAGTTTCTGAAAAATGCAACTCCCTAAGAAATGCAATTCCTGTACTATTTGTATAGTTCACCAACCACATAAAGATTAGGCTCTAGGGCATTATTATATTTAATCTTATGATCTTATCTATTACATTTAATCTTCAAATTAAATCTACAGGCCAGACTCATCATAACAAGCTCAAGATGAAGAAACTGAGGTTCAGAGAAGACTGCATAGCTTTGGGGTACCTAAGAAGTAGATGTGACTGACCCTCAGGCCATTCCTGTCATCCTTCCCTACTGCTTGCTCAAATTTGGTTGACTTAAATTTACTGATTTTATTTTTAAAGTTTGAATTCACCCAAATAACCTTTTATACTTACTTTTTCTCTCTCCACCTAGTTGTTTTGATTCTGTATGGACACTGATCCTATTCACCAGTTAATTTCAAAGGCTTTTAAATGTCAAAAGTTGAGCTGAGATTTCATGACTCTCCAGTCTCTGAACAGGTCATTAGTCCAAAGCACTTTCTACACAACCCATCAGCCCCTCGTGACTCCACATGCCAGTTAAACAGATGCCCACCCTCAATAATATCTACTTAAAACCCAAAGAGTCAATCTTAAAAGTAGCTCTGCAGATTCAACTATTGAAAGACTAATGGGCCCATATAAAATAATCTTCTTCCAACTTCTGGGTTTAGGAAAGCCCTGAAAACAAATTAACTTTAATATTTTTCCAAGGTTTGTTAACCTTGCTCACTCAACAGCTGCTCTGCTTTCATAATGAAAGAGACACGAAGCCATAATGGCTCTAAGGTCGCCAAAACTGGGGGCTGAACAAGCTTTCCACACTCCCCAGAACATTCCCTCTCCAGGAAGTATGACTGTCAGATTCCAAAAGTCTGAGGACGCTTATATCTCAGCAGTGATGAATGCCACAGATAGACAGCAAATAGGGCCTCAGTGAAATTTAATGTTCACTTTAGATGCTCCCGTTCTTATTAGAAAAGGTCACACATTGTCCTGCTCAGATGATTAATGCAGACTCTTGCATCTTTATGGGATATTTCTGCAATATGTGCTGTCTAAGTGACTGTTTGTTCCTCATTTCAGACTCTACCAGTGCTTTATACTCAACATGAATTTAGATGGGTGGCAAATGCCATTTTACAGACTCAGGTTTCTGTAGATTGCTCTGTTTTTTAAAAAATCTTAAATCATGGGGTCCAAAGAAAGCTTAAAGCCCATTTTCATCAAATTTTCCACAGTAGTTTTCTTTAAATGGATGCTTATAGTGTAATTACTGTAATAAACAAGCCCCTTTCCAGTGGAATTTGAAAAATGGAAACCAGAACTATTTTCTTTCAGAAGCTAACTAGTTAAGTCAGACCTATGGTAGTGGCAGTATCTGTCCTTATCCCTATGTCAGAAAAAGCAAAATTTCTTTAAACAAATCCTGCTTACCTTACCTGCTAGTGAGTTTGAACATAAACGCACAATAGTGCTTGTGTTATTATTTGAGGTAGCAAACGTGTCACTTTCTGGGGTCAAAAAGAAAACAATTTTAATTCCTTTCTCTCCCCCTATCCAAAGAATCCTTAGAGGGCAAAATTTTCAGCATCAACCACCCAAATTTAAACAACTGTGTTCCAATTTCTCTTGTTTTTTTTTTTTTTTTGCTATCCTTGTCTCTGTTCTTGATCTTATTTCTCCAATGTGAGAAATCCCAGAAGTACTAATTGATTAAAGTCCATTTTTATTTAATTTCCACTCATGTAACATTCAACTGGGCTTCCCGAGTGCCTCAGATGGTAAAGAATCTGCCTGTAGTGCAAGAGACCCAGGTGTGATCCCTGGGTCAGGAAAATTCCCTGGAGAAAGGAATTCAACCCACTCCAGTACTCTTGCCTGGAGAATTCCAGGGACAGACGAGCCTGGTGGGCTTCAGTCCGTGGGGTCACAAAGAGTCGGACACAACTAAGTGACTAACACTTTGACTTCAGCATTCAGCTGGCTGTGCTAATTCATTACCAAGTTTATACTATTGCCCTGGAATATTTTTATGAAACCCTGGATATTAGATGGAGAAAAAGAACATTTCCCAAATGTAGTTGACCTAGAAGAATTTGCCCCATCACTCAAATGACTTTTTCTCTGTGGCTTTTTTGTTCCCCAACCTCCCAATATGTGTGTTGTTGAACTGTTACATGGCTGCTTGATGTGAGTTAACATTTCATAACACCACCAAGTTCAATATTTGCAGGCCAAACTGTTTTGGCTCCTGTCACTAATGTTGGTCACAAAGAACTGATCAAATTGTCAACAGTCAATGTGAAAGAATCAATTATATAGATCTAGCACAGTGCAGGTAGAACTGTAGGTTTAGTAAAATAAGATTTTCTTTTCTTTTCATAAGCCAGTCCCATCTGCCAAAGGGTTCAATCAGTTCACTTTAAATGTCATGGCTTAAATTTGGAACTGGTCATGTGACTGAACCAAAATCTGGTGAGAAGATAAAAATAATAGGTACTACTGGGTACTTACTATAATGTATCCTTTAGATTATAGTACACAAATAAGGGAGGTCTGGACCAAGATGGTGGAGCAGGAAAATCCTGAGATTGTCACCTCCTAAATCAAAACTACCATTGCATATAGGACAGCGATCTCCAAGAATGACCTGAAGACCAGAAGAACAGATGTGTTCTTAATAAATAAGGGTAGAAAGAAAAGGCCATACCAAGATAGTAGGAGGGGCTGAGACGTAGTCTTATCAGGACCCACACCTCCAGTGTGGTGACTCCTAAATGGGAGGGATAAAATAACCACAGGGTCCCCCTGAGCAGTGAGGAGATCAAGCCCCACTTTGGGTTCTCCAGTCAAGGGGACCAGCACTGGGAAGCTGAACCCCCATAACATCTGGCTTTGCAAACTGGTGGGGCTTTTGTCCCAGAGAAGCAGAAGGCTGAGACCAAGATGCTCCCTCTCATCAATTTGTTCTGAGCCCCAGCACAGAGGCAGCAGCTTGAAAAGCAACTGGGTCATATGAGAAGGAATTTCATGGGCTAGGTTTAAAGCATATGCTGGAGGCGGAGAAATCTAGTGGAACTTTCCCTAGGGATAGAAGTGCTGGTGGCATAATTTTTTAATGATAGTAGCTGACCAGGTTTTGGAGGATGCTGTGTCTGTCATGGTCCATCAAACTAGCTAACACCAGGCAGCTTGCCCTGGCATTCCCCTGAGAATCAGCCCTACTCAAATTCCCAAACTGCTGGCCCCATTGAAGAGGCTCCATCCCACCCCACTTGGAAGGAAATTTTTTCCAAGGGTGCCAAGACCATTCAATGGAGAAAAGACGGTCTTTTCAACAATGTTGGGAAAACTGGAAATCTACATTGCAAGAATGAAAGCTGTACTCTTAATCATATAAAAAAAATCACTCCAACGGCTCAATGACTTCAGTAGAAGAGTTAACATTGTAGAAACTCTGAAAACATAGAGGAATATCTTCATGATGTTGGATTTGGCAATAGATCTCTTGACTATAACACCAAAAGCACAGGAAATGAAATGAAAAATAGATTAATATCCTATATATGAAGAACTACTATAACTCCATAACAACAAAAATAACCTAAATTAAAAAGGGAGAAAGGATTTGAATAGACATTTCTCCAAGGAAGATATACATATGGCTAGTAAGTAAATAGAAAGATGCTCAACATCACTAATCAGGAAAATACGAATCAAAAGCACAATGAGTTACTACTTCTCGTCCATTAAAATGGTTACTATAAAAAACAAAACAGAAAGGAAGTGTTGGCAAGAAAGCAGTGAAATTGGAACCCTCATATTCTGCTGGTAGAAATATAAAATTGTGCAGTCACTTTGGAAAAGTATATGCTGGTTCCCCAAAAAGTTATACATGGAGTTATCATATGACCCAGCTATTCCACTTCCAAGTAAATTATATCCAAGATAAATGAAAATGTATGTCCACACAAAAACTCATACACAAGTATTCATAGTAGATATTACTCAGAATAGCCATGAAATGGGGGGAAACAAACCAAGTAACTAATCAATATACAAAATGTGTTATAGTCATACAATGAAATATTATCCAGCTATACAAAAGGATAAAATTCTGATATATGCTACACCTTGGATGACCTTTGGAAATATGCTATGTGAAAAAAAGGAAGACATAAAAGGCTACATAATTATATGATTCTGTTTACGTGAAATGTCCAGAATAAGCAAATCCATAGACACAGAAAAAATAGATTACGTTTTCCGGAAGCTAGAGGGAGTAGGCAATGGTGTTTGACCACTAATAGATACAGAGTTCTCTTTGGGGGGTGATAAAGCTATTCTGAAATTAAATAGTGGTAATGCTTGAATAACTGTAAATATAATAAAAATCTCTTTAAACTTGTATAATATATGAGTGAACTGTATGTTGTATGAATGATCCCTCAATTTTCATAAATTTACAGGACTTAATAAAACCCAGATCAGATGTATGTGGCTCAGTTCAAAGGACATCCACATGCTAGGTTTACTAGCATCTGATCCTGTCTCACACTCTTCCCAAGAAAACGGAAAGTAACTTGCTGGTAACCGTGTATCTGTGGGCAGAGGAGAGCCCGAGATGCAAAACTCTCAGATGCAAAACTGAGAAAGTACTTTTACCCCATTAATGATGGACAGCCTAGAACCTTCACCGAGGATTTGTATTCATTTATAACACTATGGTTCCAGAGTCCCTCCCAGAGCACCAGACCCAGCAAGTGCTGTTCATCTATCCATTTCCATCTGGCCTTGCTGGTAGCTTGGTGAAGGGATGGATGGACAGGACCAAATCAACAGAATAATATTGTATTCATGAATAGACTTGCAAAGAGTTGATACTTCTTTCTACTTCCTGTGTCCTTAGGTAGCTTTTGCCCAAGTGGACCCACTTCAGTTCCACTGAATAGATGAGGGTTATTCTTGTTGTTTAGTCGCTAAGTCATTTCCGACTCTTCTGCAATCCCATGGACTGTAGTCTGCCAGGCTCCTCAGTCCATAGGATTTCCCAGGCAAGAATATCAGAGTGGGTTGCCATTTCCTTCTCTAAGGGATCTTTCCAACCCAAGGACTGAATCCACATCTTTTGCACTGGCAGGCACATTCTTTGCCCCTGAGCCACTGTACGGTGCTGCGATTAGTCATTCAGTCGTGTTCGGCTCTTTGCAACCCCATGGACTACAAACCATCAGGCTCCTCTGTCCGTGGGGATTCTCCAGGCAAGAATGCTAGAGTGGCTTGCCACGCCCTTCTCCAGGGGATCTTCCCAACCCAGGGACTGAACCCAGGTCTCCTGCATTGCAGGCGATTCTTTACCATCTGAGGCACCAGGGAAGCCACTAGGGAAGCCCGATATGAGAGTAAAGCACAGGAATTTACATTTTTAATAAATACTCCTGGCAATTCTTCCAACTTAGGTTTAACAACCACTGAGAATATTTTTCTGCTATCTTTATATTTTGAAAAATGTCAAATTTATGGAAAATTGAAAATATATAGTATAATGAATGTCCACTAAAATATTAATAAATGTTGTAGATTAGATTCCCTAACTGTTAGCACTGTCATATTTTCTTCCTATCTATTCTCTCTGTTAACCAATTACTTTGAGAGTTAGGTGCAGTCATAATGACACTTCAAATACTTCCGTTTGTTTCACCTAAAAACAAACATATTCCATTTATAACCATAAGTCAGTTGTCATATTCAGGATAATTAATGTTGATGCCCATATATTATCAAACATGAAATCCACATTCTTATTCCCCCAGTTGTCCCAATAGCATCCTTGATAGCAATCCAGGATCCAGTCAAGGATCACAATGGCAAATAGTTGTCACATCCCTTTAATTGTTGTCACATCCCTTTAATTGTTTTGGGCTTCCCTGGTGGCTCAGTGGTAAAGAATCCCCCTGCCAGCGCAGAAGACATGGGTTCGATCCCTGATCTGGGAAGATCCCACATGCTTAGGAGCAACTAACTCTGTGTGTCACAACTATTGAGCCCTTGCATCCTACAGCCCTTGCTCTGCAACAAGAGAAGCCACTGCGATGAGAAGACTGTACTACAACTAGAGAGTAACCCACCCTCGCCACAACTAGAGAAAAGCCTGTGCAGCAACGAAGACTCAGTGAAGCTAAAAATAAATTAAAAAACACATAAATAAATATTGTTTTTGAAGAATGTCCTTCAATTTGCATTTGCTTTGTTGTTCCCTAAATATTGCACTTATATTAAAGAGTTTTGTCAAGATAATGTGTTCATTCATTATCAATAGTGCTAGCTTTTACCACTTACTGGCACATCCTCCCTATTTCTCTGCTGTAAAGATGCTTTTTATCTTTGTAATCAGTAAATAATCTGAGGGTAATACTTTGAAACCAATCATTTATTCTTATGCATAAGAATTTTGAATGAGCCTATCTACTATAACTAACTCAACAATCACAGATCTCTATTTTTTCTTTAGTTATAAGAGAAACCATTAAACTTCAAGTTTTATTGTCATATTTCCCTCTTAATGTTTTCATTTGTACCTTAAATATAGTGCCAAAATCTAATAAAGTCATCTTTATTTGATACTGATTTTTCTATGTAACCAGAATTTAAAATATAAACACTCCTATTTCCTAAATAATTTCGTTTCCAAAAATTAGTGTTTGATAGGAAATGTTTTCTAGTCCACAGTCCTCTAAATCACCTAAATTTATTAAGTGTGATAAATAATGGACTGCTAACATGTTTATCTTTGTATTCTTTGTATTTATAAACCACTTATAAATAAAAGGTTATTTTGTTCTGCTTTATAAATCCTACAGATGTTAAACAATTTTATAAGATGACTGATTCATTTTTTTAAAAAATGAAAAGATAGTGCATTTTAAGCTATCTTTTAAGCATTGCTGAAATCCAGTTGTAACTGTGGAATGCATTTACACGCAGATTTTAAATACACTGAAGACCATAATGTGACAAACGCAGTATCAAGCATTGACTTTGAATGAAACTTGTCTCATCTATTTTTCATATATGTAGATATTTGACTATTTAATCTGACATGCTTAGATAAGATTATCTATTTGTCTGTAATGTGTGAGTTTTGCCATAACAAACTACAAAATATTTCACCTGTTTTATTCAACCCTACCTCACCAGGTCTCATACAATGCCAGGCACCCCAAAAACCTCAACGGCGAATAGAATCCTATTACTTAAGGAATATTGAGATTTATTTTCCTACAAAGAGTGTTAACTTTGAAAAGCACCAGATACTCCCTATAGATCCCTACCATTTGGTTGGGTTTTGTCTCACCACCATGCCATGTTGTTAGCAAATGACTGGCTGACAATTGGGACACAAATTAGCTCAGTCGTTATCAGACTTTGGCAAGCAGGAGGCCAGGGGCCCTGAAATTGGCTTTGTCAAGAGTCCTGGGAGCCTACTGATGAGAGGGGTTATTACTCAGTGGTGATTAGCATCATCCATTGGTCCCACTTCCACACTGTAAACTACCGCCACTGTGGCAAAGTCCCTCAGCATTTTGCCGCCGCATTTAAGTCATAGCTGCTAATGAAGTTCAATATAAAAATATTTAATAATCACTACCTATAAGCAATACATAGTGTTAAGTTTTGCTATGGGTAATAAATGCAATCCCTTCCTTTAAATAAATTGCAAGTCAGTAAGAAAAAAAGATTTTTTTTTTTTTAATTTGGGGGGAAGTCTTTTTTAAAATTTTTATTGGATGAGTTTTTTTAAGTAGCACTGTTACATCTCAGATTGTGTCAAATCCCCAAAAAAGAAAAAAAGCATAAAAAGCTATGGCAATTTGAAAAAGAGAAACAGAAATTTACCCACAAATTGAGAGCTAGGAAGCACCCCGCCAGGTGTTGTGAGACTAGGGGATTTTCTGAGAATGCCAGATTGTGGGAAGACTTCTGGTATAAACTGTCCTGAGAGAATCACAGCTTTTAAGTTTTAGAAAACCCATCCCAGTAGGAAGTTAGCCCTCACGATTTTAGGCAGACTATTTTACTAACTTAACATATCAAAATGACAAGGTCTGGACACATTCACTCATTTCCCCATTCAAAACTTTTCATTTAACAGCTGCTAGAAACTGGAGTCTGAACTTGGACCCACTGGTGTAATAGTCAACGAAACACTCTAGTTGGATGGGGTGGACACAGTGATGCAGTAATTTCACTGCATTGTCTATGTCATCTGTGTGTACAGGTGAGATGTGAGGTCACGTGATGAACGTCTCCCCCATTCTGGAGGATTCAGAGTCTCAGAAAGAGACACTATTGGACTTAAAGCTAAAAAAACAATATTTCAGCTCAGAAAACAACATGAGCCAGAGCCCTAACTGTCCCAAGCTCTGTACCCCTGTGTTACAAGACCCTCCAATTACAGATATCTGACTTGAAAGAAATCTAAGATATCTTCTCACCCTCTAGTAAGCACGATAATATAAACGACATTCATTTCCCATTATGATATCACTGATCCATAAGAACACAACATCCTGCTCCATTTAGAAGGCATTTATTTACCACAGTCTAAAGATATTAAATACCTATGCAAATTAAATCAGCCTTTGGTTAAGCCATGTACACCAGTGATGGCCAGCTGGTCAAATGATTAAGGATTTCATTTTAAATCAAGAGAGAACAAAATTGTTTGTGAGCATTAGAATTTGCATGGCATTTGTTTAGGATATAAATTACAGTCCATTGGTAAGAGGAAAAGTTCAGAGAGGTTTGAGCACTTAATAAAAACCATGGCGATGACCCGATTTTCAGTCTGATTGAAGAACTGCAAAGACAGTCTCAGCTCTGCTCGAGATGCAGCTGAAGCTCAATTTGGATGATCAGTGAAGTGAGAGAGGCTGAACGTTCTCAGTGCAGCAGTTAAGTGATCTCGGCAGAGGGAAGAACCAAGGAGATTTGTTCTAGTTAAGGGAATGAATATTTGGAACTGCTTCTGTAGCACTCTGGGGACTATTTTTCTTATTTGCTAATGTGAACTAAGAAATAAATTCATCGCATTTGCCAAAGTCTCTACACAATGCAAGATTGAAAAGAGGCTCGACAGATTCCTTAAGGGCATCTGCGATGCTTGGTGTCTGTGAGCTGCTGTGAATCCATTTGGATGGATCCCTTGCCCAACCCCATGCATGAAATGGGGCACATGAGAGCATGTTTTGCTGTCTCTCTGGGACCCTGTTCTATCATCAGCTCTTTCCTCTCACATATCTTCCATCTTTTCCACTCTACTGACTTCTCAGCATTTATACATTCTCATGTCTCTCACATTTTTAAAATATGAAGGTTATTTTTTAGCCACACTTCTCCTGGCTTCTCTCTTGTCGCTCTTCTTCTATTCATAGACATAATTCTTGACAAACACGCTGCAGCCACCATCTGAACTTCCTTGCCAGGCACTGGGTCTCCAGTCTGACTTCTGCCACCATATTCTGCTCTCTCTGCTCAAAGAAAGATCTGAGGGGTTTGAGCACTTAATAAATACTGCAATGGTGACCCAATTTTCAGTCTGATTGAAGAATTGCAAAGACAGTCTAAAAGTGAAAAAGTCGGTCACACAATCGTGTATGACTCTTTGTGATCCCTTGAACTGTAGTCTGTCCAGCTTCTCTATCCATGAAATTCTCCAGGCAAGAATACTGGAGTGAGTTGCCATCTCCTTCTCCAGGGAATCTTCCCAACTCAGGGATCAAACCCAGGTCTCCTGCATTGCAGGCAGATTCTTTACCAACCGAGCTACAAAGAAGCCCTGCAAAAACAATCTAGGCTCTGCTCAAGATGCAGCTGAAGTTTAATTTGGATGATCAGTGAAGTGAGGGAGGTTGAACATTCTCAATGCAGCAGTTAGTTAAGTGATCTCAGCAGAGAGAAGAACCAAAGAGATTTGTTCCTTTGGTTTGTTTCCATGCCTGCTCAATGCAGAAACTGATGGACTCTTCTTCATGCCTTGTGATCGACCTCCTGGTGACATCTGACTTCAGACCACTCTTCTCTTCGTAAATATCCTTTTTCGGCTTCTGAAATGTTATCCCCAACTCATGCTCTTTCTGAGGTCACCGACTATTCCTTCTCTCTTTTGTGGGATCTGTTTTCCATGTCTAATATCCCTTAAATATTCGCTGCAATTAACCTTTTTTTTTTTTTTTAGTTCCTTTTATTTATTTTTTTAATTATTATTTTTTTTTCCAGTTGGTTTTTGTCATACATTGATATGAATCAGCCATGGATTTACATGTATTCCCAATCCCGATCCCCCCTCCCACCTCCCTCTCCACCCGATTCCTCTGGGTCTTCCCAGTGCACCAGGCCCGAGCACTTGTCTCATGCATCCCACCTGGGCTGGTGATCTGTTTCACCATAGATAGTATACATGCTGTTCTTTTGAAATATCCCACCCTCACATTTCCCACAAAGTTCAAAAGTCTGTTCTGTATTTCTGTGTCTCTTTTTCTGTTTTGCATATAGGGTTATCGTTATCACCTTTCTAAATTCCATATATATGTGTTAGTATGCTGTAATGTTCTTTATCTTTCTGGCTTACTTCACTCTGTATAATGGGCTCCAGCTTCATCCATCTCATTAGGACTGGTTCAAATGAATTCTTTTTAATGGCTGAGTAATATTCCATGGTGTATATGTACCACAGCTTCCTTATCCATTCATCTGCTGATGGGCATCTAGGTTGCTTCCATGTCCTGGCTATTATAAACAGTGCTGCGATGAACATTGGGGTGCACGTGTCTCTTTCAGATCTGGTTTCCTCAGTGTGTATGCCCAGAAGTGGGATTGCTGGGTCATATGGCAGTTCTATTTCCAGTTTTTTAAGAAATCTCCACACTGTTTTCCATAGCGGCTGTACTAGCTTGCATTCCCACCAACAGTGTAAGAGGGTTCCCTTTTCTCCACACCCTCTCCAGCATTTATTGCTTGTAGACTTTTGGATAGCAGCCATCCTGACTGGCGTGTAATGGTACCTCATTGTGGTTTTGATTTGCATTTCTCTAATAATGAGTGATGTTGAGCATCTTTTCATGTGTTTGTTAGCCATCTGTATGTCTTCTTTGGAGAAATGTCTGTTTAGTTCTTTGGCCCATTTTTTAATTGGGTCATTTATTTTTCTGGAATTGAGCTTCAGGAGTTGCTTGTATATTTTTGAGATTAATCCTTTGTTTCTTCATTTGCTATTATTTTCTCCCAATCTGAGGGCTGTCTTTTCACCTTACTTATAGTTTCCTTTGTAGTGCAAAAGCTTTTAAGTTTCATTAGGTCCCATTTGTTTAGTTTTGCTTTTATTTCCAATATTCTGGGAGGTGGGTCATAGAGGATCTTGCTGTGATTTATGGAGAGATCACAACAGACAACACTGAAATACAAAGGATCATAAGAGACTACTACCAGCAGCTCTATGCCAATAAAATGGACAACTTGGATGAAATGGACAAATTCTTAGGAAAGTATAACTTTCCAAAACTGAACCAGGAAGAAATAGAAGATCTTAACAGACCCATCACAAGCAAGGAAATTGAAACTGTCATCAAAAATCTTCCAGCAAACAAAAGCCCAGGACCAGATGGCTTCACAGCTGAATTCTACCAAAAATTTAGAGAAGAGCTAACACCTATCTTACTCAAACTCTTCCAGAAAATTGCAGATGAAGGTAAGCTTCCAAACTCATTCTATGAGGCCACCATCACCCTAATTCCAAAACCAGACAAAGATGCCACAAAAAAAGAAAACTACAGGCCAATATCACTGATGAACATAGATGCAAAAATCCTTAACAAAATTCTAGCAAACAGAATCCAACAACATATTAAAAAAAATCATACACCATGACCAAGTGGGCTTTATCGCAGGAATGCAAGGATTCTTTAATATCGGCAAATCAATCAATGTAATACACCACATTAACAAATTGAAAGATGAAAACCATATGATTATCTCAATAGATGCAGAGAAAGCCTTTGACAAAATTCAACATTCATTTATGATTAAAACTCTCCAAAAAGCAGGAATAGAAGGAACATACCTCAACATAATAAAAGCTATATATGACAAACCCACAGCAAGCATCACCCTCAATGGTGAAAAATTGAAGGCATTTCCCCTGAAATCAGGAACAAGACAAGGGTGCCCACTCTCACCACTACTATTCAACATAGTGTTCGAAGTTTTGGCCACAGCAATCAGAGCAGAAAAAGAAGTAAAAGGAATCCAGATAGGAAAAGAAGAAGTAAAACTCTCACTGTTTGCAGATGACATGATCCTCTATATAGAAAACCCTAAAGACTCTACCAGAAAATTACTAGAGCTAATCAATGAATATAGTAAAGTTGCAGGATATAAAATTAACACACAGAAATCCCTTGCATTCCTATATACTAACAATGAAAAAACAGAAAGAGAAATTAAGGAAACAATACCATTCACCATTGCAACAAAAAGAATAAAATACTTAGGAGTATATCTACCTAAAGAAACAAAAGACCTATACATAGAAAACTATAAAACACTGATGAAAGAAATCAAAGAGGACACAAACAGATGGAGAAACATACCGTGTTCATGGATTGGAAGAATCAGTATTGTCAAAATGGCTATTCTACCCAAAGCAGTCTATAGATTCAATGCAATCCCTATCAAGCTACCAACGGTATTTTTCACAGAACTAGACCAAAGAATTTCACAATTTGTATGGAAATACAAAAAACCTCGAATAGCCAAAATAATCTTGAGAAAGAAGAATGGAACTGGAGGAATCAACCTGCCTGACTTCAGACTCTACTACAAAGCCACAGTCATCAAGACAGTATGGTACTGGCACAAAGACAGAAATATAGATCAATGGAACAGAATAGAAAGCCCAGAGATAAATCCACGAACCTATGGACACCTTATCTTTGACAAAGGCGGCAAGGATATACAATGGAAAAAAGACAACCTCTTTAACAAGTGGTGCTGGGAAAACTGGTCAACCACTTGTAAAAGAATGAAACTAGAACACTTTCTAACACCATACACAAAAATAAACTTAAAATGGATTAAAGATCTAAATGTAAGACCAGAAACTATAAAACTCCTAGAGGAGAACATAGGCAATTAACCTTCTTTTATCAGTTTTTATGCAGCTTCAAATATCTTCTTTCACTTGGTGAATTGCACATCTATGTTATCAGGAGAGGATCTTCTCTTGAGGGCCATGCTTGTAATGTCATCCTGCCTAATGACAACAGCTCCGTCTGGATGTCACATAAGCACTTCACACTCAATATGATCAACTCCAAAACTATCATCTTTCATTCCCAATTCTCTCCACTACTTACGAGTGATCAGGCTCACCTTAGAGGAATTTTTTTTTTTTTTGGTCTATCACTGAACTGTATGCATGCACTTTTAAAGCTTATCTAGTCTACTTACTAAATTACAAGTTCTGTGGGGAGAAAAGGTCTCCACCTTCCTCATTTTCATATCCACAGCACCTAGCAATGCCATAATTATTTGGAAGTTATAAATGAATGAACAGAATGAGGTGAGGTCCACCTCATAGCTGTATTTTTTTGCACCTAAAGGAAGTGTATCAGATAAGAGTCCCAACACATGGTTGGAGGTATTCCCTGGCAGAAGTGCTCAGTGAACGATCTCTTTCTTTTCTGCTGGCAGCTCTCAAAACACTGCCATGTGCCAATGTTCTCTCTCCCAGGCAGATATGAGAATGCAGTCCCAGGAGAATGTATAAGGGAAGAAAAGTGTCCCAAAGAGTATCGCTATGAGGAATGAGTACGTTTTCAAAGGAAACAGAGTGCCATGCTCCAGGCAGAAGGACCAGTAGTTCTTTTGTGATATTTAACATTCAACAGACTGAAAGCATTCATTCTGTGGTGACAGATAATGGCCTTGAAATATGTGAGACAATTTTAGCATGAAGCCTTACAAATCACAAAAAGTTCAAAAGAAATAAATTTAGTTGGAAAGATAAAACTGCTATAGGGTAACCGCAGAACGTCCACCCTTCAAAAGTACATATTTATCAGTGTCCAAGGAGCCTCTGGAGTCTTAAGACCACCTTAAAATAAACAATTATGCAGAAGATTCTAGGAAGGGCAAGCGGGGCACCTGGACTGGTTCTACAGTAGGCAAGGGAGTCCTGCCTGAGAAAGTAAAGCCTGAGCTAGTTTTCAAAAGTTAACTTTTAAATTGGAGCTTGTAAGCAGAAAGAAGAGCTGGCAGTAAGGCACAGCGGGGTAATAAGACATCTCATTTGAGGAACCATGACAAGTTTGGCAGGACTTAAATGAAACATGGGTGCATGGGAGGTGGGAGATAGGAAATGTCACAAAGAACAAAGTAGGAGGCACCTGGTATGTTGTGTTTTGCAGTCTGACATCAATGGTAGACGGGTAGCCATGGAGGGACTTTGAGTAGGTAAGTGGCATGATCAGATTTCTATTTTAGAAAGATAATTCTGGAGCTAACGTATGTGATAAATTTGGGAGGAATATGCCTCGAGGCAGGAAGATAGGAAGACCTTTGCAATAACCAGACAGAAATCAGACTAGAGAAAGAAAGGAGAGGAATTGATTCAACAGTAGTCCGAGAAGCTGAATCACGGAAACCTGATGCATTGTGGAGCAAGCAAGAAGGGGGCAGCATGTTTATTCATTTATTTATATGAAAGTGTTAGTTACTCAGTTGTGTCCAGCTCTTTGCGACCCCATGGATTGTAGCCCACCAAGCTCCTCTGTCCTTGGAATTCTCCAGGCAAGAATACTGGAGTGGGTTGCCATTCCCTTATCCAGGGGATCTTCCCAACTCAGGGATCAAACCTTGGTCTCCTGCATTGCAGGCAGATTCTTCACCATCTGAGCCACCAGGGAAGCTCTTAACAGAGCCTGGGAAATGGTTATGATATACCTATATATGATACGTGTATATATAATAACTATTTACATATGTGGTTTATCATAACCATATATATGATATATATCATATAATCATAATCATTTTATATATGGCTTATCATAATCATATATATATGTGATATATATCATATTTATCATAACTATTTATATACATATAACCATTTCCCAGGTCCTGATAAGGGCTTCCCTGGTGCCTCAGATGGTAAAGAATCTGCCTGCAGTGCAGGAGACCAGGGTTCAATTCCTGCATTGGAAAGATCCCCTGGAGAAGGGAAAGGCTACCCATCTAGTATTCTTGCCTGGAGAATCTCCATGGACAGAGGAGCCTGGCGGGCTACAGTCCATGGGGTCACAAAGAGTTGGACACGACTGAATGACTAACACACACACACACACACACACACACACACATGCTCTGATAATACAGTAACAAATAAGACACAGCTCTAAGCCTCAGGGAACTGAGTCTAGTGGGATTATAGACAAGTAAAAAGGGTCAAGACATATACACAGTGCTATATTTAAAATGGATAACCAACAAGGACCTACTGGATAGCACTGGGAACACTGCTTAATGTTATGTGGCAGCCTGGAGAGAAGGGGAGTTTGGGGAAGCATGGATAGCTGTATGTGGATGGCTGAGTCCCTTCATCCTTCACCTGAAACTATCACAGCATTGTTAATTGGCTATACCCCAATACAAAATAAAATGTTGTTTTTTTTTAAAAGAAATTATCAAGAAAGTATGCAATAGGGACTTCTAGCCAAGACTTGAGATTTGATATAAGATTTCTGAAAGAAGTATTAATAGTACTTCTGCTGAGTTTCTATTGATTAAAAGTACTAGCTGAGTTTAAAAGTACTAGCTGAGTGAAATTGACTAGGGAAATATTCCCAGCAAATGAACTAGCATCTGAAAAAAGAAAAGAGGTAATAAGGCAAAAAAAAATTTTTTTTTAAACTGCAAGAAAGACTGGGTAACATCACACACAAAAAGCAGGAGAAGAGGAGGATAAGAAGGCTCATGTTAATGATGAGCCCAAACTTGTGCATACTGAGATGGAGATGTCTGTGGGATGTCTAGAAAAATCAAGTCTCAAGGAAACTTCTGATGTGTTTGAGGTGTGTTTGAAGGACCAGGTCTCTCTTAGAGAAAAAAAATAAAAAAATAAAAATCTCATCCTAAAGAGAGAGTTTTGCTCCAGGGTAGCACAGGCAGGTCTCCAAGAGAAAAGAGTGATTGTCATTTCAGCTTGCTTCCTGTCTTTAGTTCTAGTTCTCAAGGACTAAACTCTGGAAAGATAAAATAGAACTAATGAGAGATAAAAATCTAAAAAAGCCATTCTTTTAAATGAGATATTGCATCATAATGGCCTTGCTCCCCATCTGTATCAGATCCTGGCAAGAATCTCTGTCTGGGGCAGATGTGGGAAAGCACTGAGGCAGAGAAGGGACACAGGACATCAGGCTGGACCAGCCCACATCTGTAGCCATGAAGACAAAGGTCAGAAAACCACAGGAAGGGAGGAAAATGCAGAGAGTCACATACAAGTTAAGAGCTAGTGCATCATCACTCTTAAGGTACAAAAAGGCCACAAAGGAGAAAGGGAAACTGTGATGGGGCTAAAATCTCCAAAATTAAAGACGAGAGAGCCCGGGACGTGTCCTTATATTACTTTACTTGTGGTACAAGGACCCAGGGTCTCATAAACATGTGATCCCTGGGAGAGAGGGCTTCTCTGGCGGCTCAGAGGGTATAGAATCCGCCTGCAGTGCAGGAGACCTGGGTTTGATGCTTAGGTCGGGAAGATCCTCTGGAGAAGGGACTGGCAACCCACTCAGTATTCTTGCCTGGAGAATTCCATAGACAGAGGATCCTGGTGTGTTAATGAGTGGGAATGAGTGACTAACACACACACACACACACACACACACACACACCCTGAGAGAGATGGAGTAGATGAGAGAAGAAAAAAACAACTCACCTCCAAATAAAGGTGTCCTGAAGATATTAGTTCCACTTAGTTTCAAATATTCAAATCATGTTTTCAACTGTTTTACCCTATAAACACATGACTTAACTTAAGGATTTTACTCCTTTCACAAATCTCAGCTGTCAGCTGGAAAGAAATACGTGAACAATTTTTCATCTTCTGACCATAGCGTTTAGGTCAGTTATCAGCAACAACTAAGACAGCTTGTAAAAAAAAAAAATTAAACCACTAAAAATATGTAAGCTGTCTTGAAATAGAAAACCTGGTGGCAGAGAACCTTCAGTTTCTTTGGCACAATGAAGTTAGATGTAGCATCTGTAGAATCTGTTCATATACCCTTTTCATAGATGGCTTATGAAGCCAACACTCACTTGAGAGCCTTAGGGGAAGCCAGATTTCACACCCCCACCCTTCAAAGTTCTAACATAAGGAAGGAAATCTGAAGTCACATCATCTTTAAGAGACTTTGTGGAGAGAGATGAGACGCCGGTCATGGAATGCCCACTGCCTGCCAAGGGGCTCTTCCTGGTGTCCTGTGTTCATGAAAGAAAATGCCCACAGCCATGAAGGTCTCCAGCCCTTTCAGCAAAGCATCTAAAGGCAAAATAGAGAGGAAAGACAATCCTCCGGTTTTGTAAATACACAAAGAACTTGCATCCTCAGAGACTCGTCCAACTTCATAAACACTTTTTAAATGGAGATCATATTGTCTCCAGGGAAAGGACAATGAAAGAAGAGGCCTTGATAGCATCCAGCTGCCATATGTCTGGCACAAGAGATCACAGACCTCTGAATGAAAAGCAACGTGAACCAGTGAAGAGAGCCCTCCCTTAGATTTATGGCCAACCTGCTCTTTGATTTCACCCAGTGAGGGCATTCATGTTCTTAATAAAATGCTTTGAAATCTTAACATGAGAAACTCAAAACATTATCATCACTGAAATCCATAGAGTTCTCAATGCTGTTCCAGTGTGTGTATGCTCAGTCATGTCTGACTTTTTTGCAACCCCATGAACTGTAGCCCATCAGGCTCCTCAGTCCACAGGATTTTCTGGCAAGAATATTTGAGTGCATTGCCATTTCCTTGTTGTGATTATTCACTCACTAAGTCATATGTAACTCTGTGACCCTGTAGACTGCAGCAGGCCAGACTTCCCTGTCCTTTGCTATCTCCCAGAGTTTGCTCAAATTCATGCCATTTCCTACTCCAAAGGATCTTCACTATCCAGGGATGTAACCTGAGTCTCTTGTGTCTCCTGCATTGGTAGGTGGGTTTTTTTGTTTATCACTGGGCCACCTGGCAAGCACCAGAGATCTCAGCCAAACCACAGAAGGGAAATACCAATAGGCTTCCCACGTTACTTAAGAACAAACACATACAAATACCTGGACTCAGAGAAAAACAGCCTCTCTTGTAAATCACTTTCCTGGTCCTAACAGATCTCACCTGCTGTTACCTAAATCCAATGTTTCCCTCTTTGAGTAAGTGCCTGAGCCTCAGACAAGGTCAAGCACACTCCATCTCAGTAGGAGTGACTACTTTTAACAGCAACGCTTTAGAAATGACTGATGTGGATACCCAGAGGTTCTTAATGGACCAGTTGCCATCCCCACAATGGATGCTGTTTCAGGAGCGGTCTTTCATATTTGCTGTGCAAATCGTTTCCATAAATGTGTGGGATTATTGATCTGAATAAACCGTCCCTTGCTGTAAAGAAGGTAAGATCTTTGTTAGTCATTGACTATTTCAGTACCAATAAGGTCACACTTTGGAGAATTTGTTCCCTTTCAGACTCATTGCTTCTCATTTGGTTTGGTTTGAGTCCAGAGGGTGTAAAACCTCTAAGTGTCTGCTTAACAATATACAGAGAAAAGGTCTTTACTCTTATTTCTTTTAATCCTGTTCATAGCAGCTAGAATATAGCAGACATGTTAAGTGAAGGACTTTATTGTACTCCCAAATCCAACAATTCACTATATATTCTGTGTTAGGACATTGAACACTGAGTAGCATACTAGAAATAGAAATTAAGAAGAATAAATAGAAAGGATCTGTATCAAAGACTCATTTCAAGCTGGTTGAAGTCATGTAGTGCAATTTCCACTGGACCATAATGATTATAGGAAAATATGAAAAGGACCACTCTGTCATATTATCTTTGGTTTTTATTCCTAACAGTGTCTTCACATATAATGGAGAGTTAATCAATAATTTCTGGATGGATTGATTTTTTTTGTCACAGTCAGTCAAAATATAAATTCCAAATTCTAGGAAATTCTTTTCCATGAAGAAAACTTGTGTGTGGGGGGAACCTCTTAATGTACCTCTGCCTGATCAAGGGGAAACAGAGATTTCCTGCATACAATAAAAGGTTTTCTCATTTTATACATCCCCTATCCTGGACTTTGGGCTTCCCAGGTGTCTCAGTTGTAAATAATCTGCCTGCCAATGCAGGAAACACAGGAGACATGGGTTTGATCCCTCGGTCAGGAAGATACCCTGGAGAAGTAAATGGCAACCCACACCAGTATTCTTGCCTGGGAAATCCCATGCAGAGAGGAGCCTGGTGGACTACAGTCCATGAAAAGAGTCAGACACAACTTAGCAACTGAATAACAGCAACAACTATCCTGGTGTCTACACATAGAATTGGCAGAAAAAAAGAAGTCTACCAACTCCTTAAATTATTTTAGTTTCTTTTTTATGGCTGCTTTCCTTTTTTTTTTCTACCTTGGTTGTATGTCAGCAAAATATCCATTTAATTGGGTACTTAGACTTGAGTTTTAAAAAATATGACATATTTACAGACTCCTGGTTGATACTTCATGAGGTGGTTCTAGAGGGCTGGGCAGGAAAAGACTGGGGTTTGAAAATTGGGCAGTAACAGCAATGGGTTGTTCAGCAATTCTGCACGGTTATCTTAGTGGTTATTACATACTTGCTATTTTTAGGATATGCTCAATAATTAAAATATAATTTCATACAAACAAACTCTGAGATGCACCAAAAGAATCTAGTATGTTTTACTGTTACTAGGTACACATTTCTCATATGCTCACTTCTTAAATATAGGCCAGAAGCTAATATAAAGTATGTGGTGAATTTTCTGGTTACATAAGAGGTACATGACAAACAAAATTTAATAATCCTCTGACTGTAACACAAAAGAGTCGACAGTGACAAATGGTTTCCTACAGTGAAAAGGGGAGGCTTCCCAGGTGGCTCAGTGGTAAAGAATCCACCTGCCAAGCAGGAGACACAGGTTCGATCCCTGGATCAGGAAGATCCCCTGGAGAAGGAAATGGCAACCCACTCCAGTGTTCTTGCCTCGGGAATCCCACGGACAGAGAAGCCTGGTGGGCTACAGTCCACGGGGTCGCAAAGAGTCAGACACAACTGAGTGACTTAAACAGCAACAATATAGTAAAAAGGGTTGAGACCATTTTGCTTACAAATTTTAGCTGCATATCAGTTAAGTAAAAGAGGACAATACCCAAATGACTATTTTCTCTCTATAGGAGGTTTTAATAAATTCCCAGTAACAAGTGTCATAAATGACAATAAAACTGAATTCATTTATTTGCTCTCAAGCATAATATTACTTTATCTGATGTAACAAATTTCATTTCTGTTTACATTTTTGGTCTAGGAACAATCATTATTCTTTACATCAATATTAAATCTATAAACTTGAGAGCTAAGCTATCAGCAGTAAACTGTTTATTTAGGTAACAGACAAGAAAATCAATAATCAATTTTGATTAGTTATTTCTGGGAATCCCCTAACATCCAAAACTTAAAATAATCATACATAGATGTAAACACCCAGCTTGTAAAACAATTTCTGAAATTGTTTTAAAGTCATGTGCAATTTCCAGTTTCTTGATACACCAGGGAGAACAGGTGCAAATGTATCCAGTTTGGCATTTGAAGGAGAAAATCCCTTAGATGCAGAATTTCATTGGCTGCTCAGACAGGAAAGTCATTTTGGTTTCACTTAAAAATTAACACATCCTCTCACTGACATTTAAGACTAGTAATTGGCTGTGAAGTGCTCAGTGATGCTTTCAGAGGAACTATGATATGTATATAATGAATATAAATGAGGTCTATATGTATATCATTATACATATATAATGATACATATAATGGTACATATAGAAACTTCTAGTTTCCTACTCTAGTACATCATGATGTTGCTGGAATGTATTGTATGTCATAATATTGGCATTATGTTGTATGAAATACTATTATAAAAAAGTGACTGGCTTTTTTCCCTCAAGGACTTTCTGAGATGGTAAAATCTGAATCAAATAACTTCCAAATCCTAATAAAACTGGTAGCTGAAAAGCAAAAGGAAGGACTGAAGCCTCAAAGAAGCTCTCTTACACTGATTTCTCTATCTTTTCATTCTTGCATATATTCTACCACATTTTTATAGGAGCTGTGTGATGCATTTGCTGCTGCTAAGTCGCGTCAGTCGTGTCCGACTCTGTGTGACCCCATCGACGGCAGCCCACCAGGCTCCGTCCCTGGGATTCTCCAGGCAAGAGTACCGGAGTGGGGTGCCATTGCCTTCTCTGTGATACATCTAGACAAGTTTTAAATAAAAATTTTAATATGGAAAGAATGAAGAAACAGGACAGAGAAAGGATGGGGGCACAGGATGCTTAAATACCTAGAATATACACACCTCTATGTAAAATATTTTCCATTTATACTAATAAATTAAACTCAGATTGTGGGACAGTTAAGAGAAAACATCAGATATAAGGAAAGGAAAGAATCAAACAATGGTTGGAGAAGGTATTGTATTATCTTCTTTCCCTTATTTTCAAGTTTTACCCCTATCATTTATCTCCTAAACATTTAGAAAAGATGCAGAAAATAAAACCAGCAACTATAATCCATCACCAAGCATTTTGACTTCTACCCTAGGAACATGCTCCAGTTAAAGAATGATCACTTTTCTTCTATTTTTTTTTATTGGAATATAATTGCTTTACAATGTGTTGTTCGTTTCTGCCATACAATATCGTTAATCAGCCATGTGTATACACATGTCCTCTCCCTCTCAAGCCTTTCTCCCAACCCCTTCATCTCACCCCTCTAGTTTATCAGAGAGCAGCGAACTGGGCTCCCTGTGCTTTATGGCAGCTTCCTATTAGCTATCTATTTTATAAGAAGGATCACTTTCAGTTTTAATGTATTTGGATAAAAAGTATTCAACTGAGCACCCATGATGTGCCAGTTTCTTAAAGTTTCCACTTTGATATTATACTCTGTCTGTTATTTCTTGCCCAAACACAGAATGCTGCAACCTGGAATTCCTATGAAACATAAGTAATATTGGGGAATATTAAAAATTGTTCCATTAATTAGAGTTATTTGCTAGAGTTGTAAGAACTTTTTATTGGATTAAAAAGAAAAGATGATGTAGCACTAGGTGATTCCCATATTTGTAATTCTCTCTGAATATACAAAACAATCTCCTTCAGTTTATATTAGAGTCAAGAAAAAATTATATGTACAAATATATACATGAAAAGCTACTGTGAAGGGCTTTTGTTCAAAATAATGCTTTGTGTTGAGAACACAGAGATAAACACACAATCTGATTACCCTTAATGCTTATTTTTCAATAAAGACAGTTTAAAAAACTTGTAGTTCAATGAGGGCTAAACTCAAGGACTGTACTCATTTTAAAATGTACTTAGTGGAGCTATATTCCTATTCCTCCAAGCTTTGCCCTATAAATAGTCATTCTGATTCTTGTATAATGGTGGTTTCATTTTTCAGTGAGGAAGAAGAAGAGTTAATGAGAAACTTTTAGTTTTTTTCTGACCAAAGTATAATACTAGAAGGAGTACTCTAGTACATAAACTAGAACATATGTTTCATGAACATAAAAAATGACTGGTTCTGCTCAATTTACAGTGTTAGCTCCTAGCCCTTAAAATTAAAAACAAAAGAAAACAAAATGCTACTTAATTCTCTAGTATTTTACCTAGGACAGAGCTATATAGAAGACTTCAAAGAACTTCTGTCTTTCTAAGACTGTCTAGTTCTGAAAGCTTGGCACATGAAAGCCATCTAGGTTAATCACTTGTTTCAATTATGCTTCAAATGTTTAAAATATACATAGAAATGAAAAACATTATCATAATATCTTCAGCCAAAGAAGGCAATCACTCATTCAGAAAACAAAGATGAAAATATTAACCATTATTTGAAATATGAATTATTATAATTTGAGAAATATTATGGCAATATGCACAAAGTGCTAAAACATTCATAATTGCTTTTAACTTGGATATACATTTCTTTTTTTAAAATTTTTATTGACATATAGTTGATTTACAATATTGCCCTAATCTCTGCTGTACAACAAACAGACTTGCATTTCTATAAAACAATTTAAAAGTCTCCAAAAGTCTTTACCTTTAATATTAAAATATACTGGCGTGCTATGATTCACAGGGTCACAAAGAGTCAGACAAGACTAAGCGACTGAGCTGAACTGAATACTCATTAGAAAAAATTGAAATTAAGGGCATGGTTAAGTAAACCATGGCACATGCATAGAGAAAATATTACCAAGTCATTATTATTATCCTTCTGAGGTTTTAAGTTTTCTTTAAAGTTTTGTCGATATATAACATTCATATAAAAATTCATAGTTGGATGAATTTTTGCAAAATAAACACACATATGTGAACCCTTGTCCCAATCAAGAAACAAAATATTAACTTCATTCCAATGTGTATAAAGTTTAAAAACCTAGGTTCTATAAGTTTAGACCTCAGAGCAGCAGCATCAATCTCACATGGGGAATCTCACAATTGCAAATTGTTCTCTAACTTGCAATTCTAAGTTCCAGCCCTAGACCTACCCAGTTAGAAGGCCCAGAGACAAAGAGACCCAGGAATTGGTGTTTTATCAAAGCCTGTAGGTGATTCAAAGGCACACAAAAGTTTAAGAACCACTAGTCCAGAGAAATGAATTTTGTTATAAAATGACAAAAGTACTGATGCATATAATTTTAATGATGTAAAAACTAAGCATAGGAAAAAAGAATGAAAGTAAATATGACAAATGATGATAGTAGTTATCACTAAAAAGCAAAATTATAGGTGACTAGGTGATTTTTATTTTCTTATTTATATGTTTTTGTATTATCCAGATTTACCAAAAAGATTTTAATACTTTGGGGATACTACTGAACACATCTATTTTGGCCTTTGTTATCTTCAGCTAAACCCAAAGAGCTTCTTATGACACTGTATAGTTGGCTTGTTTGAATTCACTGTCATTACAATTTCCACTCTGCATACCAGTATCTACATGTGGGTTAGAGAAGGGAGAAAATCCTACCCAGTTATTCTTTAAATGTTCAGCAAAATAAAAGTACACAGTTACCAACTGAACACATTGATAGTTGCACAGATGGAAATAAATTTTGCCTTGCATGAACATAGGAGGCAATCTTGAAATTGGAAGGCAAGCTAAATCCTCAAAGACTTCAAATTTACTAAGTCTTTTTATTTTAAGTAACATGACCTTTCTAAAAGAAGCTTTTCAATTCCATCTCTCCCCCAAAAGGCTAAAGAAGTAATTCTTTATCATAGCAAAATGGATCTTTGATGAGGATGGATTAAAAGAATGATTCAGGAGCTAAAAAAACACGGAACCTGATTCTGATGATAATAAAGTAGTTATAGTAGCTGCTATCAGTGCCCAGCCAGAAACTTCAGTCCTATTTCTTCAGAAAGCAGGACTTCCACAAACCAGTATTGGGAAATCTGTGTTTGAAGACTCTTCGGGAAGGCTGCTCTGTTCTAGGGCTCACAGATCATAAGTGTCAAGGACTTAACATTCAGAGGAGCAGCCCTCAACCGATAACTGGCAATCTGGGTGTATAAATACCACAACTCCCTTGACCCACCTAGCAGGATATTTCTGAAGCATACATCTCAACAATTTCCAGAGATTCCCTGCAGGATTAAGTTTATTTCACAAGATGCTAACAGGCCAATCCCCTTCCCTGTATTACTTTCCTATTTCTTTGCTGGTGTTTCTTGTACTTCCCAAATAATTGACTTTCGCTTGAATTCTATCTCTGTATTACTTGGGCAAGGCACACAAGAAAAGTGTTAATCTGCTGAATAATGTAGAAGACAGGATAGGCATTACCTCCAATAAATTTATTAAAATGCATTTTTATAAGCCTTGGGGATTACACTCATTGCTATGATTATAATTATGAATGTAAATTAACCTTGCTAATTAGACATTGCTTCTTGAGGATTTGAGCAGTCCTCAGTTTTCCTATGAAGGTTTGAACCATTATTCATATAATGAAAAAGGCACATACAGATGATAGTCAATATTATTTAACAATAGGTATGATATGATTTTTTGGGGGGGGGGAGTAAAGAATCTGCCTGCAATTCGAGAGACCCAGTTTCAGTCCCTGGGTTGGGAAGATTCCCTGGAGAAGAGAATGGCTACCCACTCCAGCATTCTTGCATGGACACTCTTGTGGAAAGAGGAGTCTGGTCTCTGGACTATGGTCCATGGGATCACAAAGAGTCTGACACAACTGAGCAACTACCACTACTACTATGATATGATTGTTATTGTAAGAACTCTAATAAAAATAAACATTGCCATAGAGCTAGACCAAATCTCCTTTGCCATCTATTAACCATTTGGTGGCAGGATTCTTTTTTTTAATATTTTTTTATCTATTTGACTGTGCTGGGTCTTAGTTGCAACATGTGAGATCCTCGATCTTCATTTTTGCATGCAGGATCCTTAGTTGTGGCATGTGGAATCTCTAGTTGTGGCAAGTGAACTCTTAGTCTTGGCATGTGAGATCATGTGAGATCTGACCAGGGATCAAACCCAAACCCGTGGCATTAGGAGTAGAGTCTTGGCCACTGGACCACCAGGGAAGTCCCCTGGTGTCAGGGTACTCAGGGAAGAGTCTGAAACAATATTATAAAGGATCAGGCAAGTGGACATTTAACAATAAGTTTCGAAGAACTTTTTAATTTTAATTTAATTTGAATAATCAGTAAGGCCCTACTGGTGCATGAAAGAAAGGTGAAAATGAAAGTATTAGTCACTCAGTCATGTCTGATTCTGCAGCTCCATGGACTGTAGCCTGCCAGGCTCTTCTGTCCATGGAATTCTTCAGGCAAGAATACTGGAGTGGGCTGCCCTTCCCTTCTCCAGGGAATCTTCCTGACCCAGGGATCAAACCCAGATTTCCCACATTCCTGGCAGATTCTTTACCATCTGAGCCACCAGGAAAGTCCTCTACTGGGGGATACCAAATGAACATTAACATATCCAAAGAAAAGAATCTTGAATACAAAATATATATGAATGTCTTCATATTATAATAAAAACAATTTAGCATTATTTCCAATGGCATCAACATAGTTAACATGCAAAATAACTGCCAAGAGGCACTCTGTTCTTGGGAATCAGGTTTTCAAAGAAAACAAATGTGAAGAATGTGGATAATTTTAAAATAAAACACAGGAAAGCTTTCAATCTAGCAAAATGACTATCAATAAAGGATAAACCCTCCTGGTGATGTGAGTGGAACTCCTCAACATAAATGAATATAACATGCCTATTGAAATACAATAGCATCCTGATTGGAACGCTTCCTTATTTACTCTATGCTATAAACACACAAGGATTTCACCCTGTGTTGAGTGCTGAATAAAAAGGTGAACGAAAATACACAGTTGCTAAAAAAAAAGGTTTGTAATCTCCAAGTATTAATACTACAGGGGAATTCAGAGGCTAATATTCAAAATACAAGGTTAGAGGCCATGGTTATCAAAATGATTTCCTACAATGTTGGGCAATTAACTAAAGTGTCAAGTATGAGAGGCCATAAAAATGTATTGTTCTGCTGTAGTTGTACAGAAAAGAAGAAGAAAAAAAAAGAAAGGCAAAGGAAACTAGCAAGCAGAATATTCCTTGAAAGATTCAGGATTTACCATTTTTAACAATATTTTATAAGCCTCAAGAACAGATTCCTATCTAGAGAGAAAAATAAATCAAATTGAAATGAACTCTTCCTGAACTTATGCAAACAGGTAATGAACAAAATGATTTCTGTATTAGATTTCAACATAGAGTATTTAAAAAGAATCATTCTACATCTGAAAAAGGTAACATTTCTGAACAGGACCTATTTTTTTCCAGTCTCCTACCATGCACAGTGAGAGTTTATAAATTTCCAAATACATCAAATATATCATTGAATACATCATCAAATACAAATACATCAAAGTATGTTTGAGATTAATTTCTCATTTTGATACTAATTTCTCATTTAAATGCTTTCTTCTCTGCAATCAGCCTCTGTGTTTTTTCAGTGTTCTAACATTATTGAGGCTTGCAGTGGCTAAATCAAAGATTTCTCTTGGTAAATATCACATTGCACTTGAAAATATGTGGGTTATTTTCAAATATCTTTTGATATTGATTTCTAACATAATTCCACAGTGATAAGAGAAGAAACTTTGTATGATTTCAATACCTTTATACAATGAAATTTTTGCAACTTGTTTTATGTCCCTGGATATGTTCCAGTGTCTCCTAGTTTATAGTTTATGTGAACTTGAATATAATTTGTACCCTGCTGTTCTGTGAAAATAGTACAAATCTTATGTTGAATTGGTTCACAGTGTTTTTCTGGTCTACTTTATCCTTCTGCTTTTCCATACATTCATTCTATTAATTTTTTAGAGTTTGATATTGAAACTCCAACTAACAATCTTGTCTACTTAAAAAAATAACTGTAATATATAGTGAAATGATATGCAAATTTTCTCTGTATTTTCAAAGTCTCCTGTAAATGTGTTATCATACTTTCATAATTTTTAAAAAAATCATAGCACTATCTAGTCACCACAACAGAGAATTATATGCAACTTTTCCTTTATGCTTCAATTGCAAACCATACCTTTAAATAATTTTTCCCCATTCAAACTCAGATGCCCGGTATTGGATGAACTGTATCTCTGTGCCATGACATGGACATCATTGATCCACACTCGCCTCACTTTTATTGGTTAGTTATTCAATTAGTGCTTTCTGAACAATGCAACAAACACCTGCTAATTCACCACCCCAAAACAAAAGCTACAATGTAGGGCATAGCTGACATCTAATTACATGATTCCTCCAACAGTACATCCCTGTTGGCCCTGCACTGCAAGATAGGCACCATCCAAAATTCTGATCATTTCCTAACTTTCCTTTGAAAATAATTTTTTGCATTTCTATGTATCATTTGTTAGTTTGCTCTAGTTCTTTTTAATGTTACAAAAAGGATAGCATGCTACCTGTAAGCTTTTGGAACTCATTTTCTTCCTATAATATTACATTGCTATGATTTTTGATGGTGTCACTTATTTCTATTGTCCATTTACTTTATGGATAATATTTTATTGTGTGAATATGCACTTTATTAATCCATTTTCCAATAAATGAACTTTTGAGCTGCTTCCAGTTTTTACTATTGGAAATAGTATTATGGATTTTTTGGTATATGCTTCCTTTGTAAATGTGTAAGATTTTCTCTTTAATGGAGGTTTCCTCTAAACTGGAATATGCTGAGTCACGGTAAATTGAATGCTCAACTTCAGGAGATAACACCAAATTACACTTCTGCCAGCAATGTATAAGAAATTCCATGTATCTACATCCTCCTTGAAAAGTATTTCTACGTGGAAATATTGACTGACCCCGGTTTCCTAGTGTGAAATACAAAATATATGAGATTAAAACAACATATTAGTGAAATAGAAACATTCACATTTATTATAAATAACTAATACTAATATATTTATAGACCAAAACATCATAATATAAATATAATTACAATGTTTAATTTTGGGATTGTTGTCTATTCCTCTTTCATTTAACCAAATAACTTATGAATATATATTGTATAAACTAAATTATAATACAAATAAATATCATTTTTAAAGCACAAAATTTATAACATGCTCAATTCCTAGTATCAAAAAGAATAGATTTTTCTCTCCTATAATATTTCACTCACCCATCAAAATGATATCTTTCTCAAGCTTCTTCTGTTTTCTCTCCTTCCACATCCCAGGAGGGCCACTGATTTCCACGGATCTAATACTAATCTTCTTTCGCTCTCACACTAAATTCCCTTCCCGAGAAATCCCACCTAGTTTCACTGGCTTAAAATACCATTTACATACTTGAGAATTATTTTTTTCCTCCAGTCTCTCTTCTGAGCTCCAGGTCCCAATTTCCATTCACCCACTGGACATCCTGCAGCCTCAATTGACTAATAAAATCAGTAGACATGATTAGTAACCACATAGACAACCCCTCATATCTCTCTAACAGAGAATGTATAATTTTTCATTGTCCATGAAGATTTACAAAATAGTACATTTGGTCATAAACAAAATCCTAACAGTTCCTCAAAAGTTGATATTTTATAAGTCTCTATGTATAATCATAATCCAATAAAATTAGAAATAATAAAAGTTCATCTAGAAAAATCCAGAAGTATAGCTCATTAATCACATATTTATTTATTAAGTGTAATAACAGGAGGTATGTGGCATTTCAATTAAGTACAAAAAATTATTTAATAATGACAGTTGTCCAACCACCTAGAAGAAAGTAAAACTGGAAATCATATGAGTGCAATTTCCAGGTAAATTTTTAATGTAAAAATAAAATAATGAATTCCTGCAAGAGAATATCAAATACATTCTTATTCCATTGAAAAACTTGGAAAAACATAAAAGACAACATAGATACAGAGGAAAAATATCAAAAGCAAAGTTAATCAATAAATGATATGCTTTGAAAGATAATTAGGTAAAGCAGGTAGCCACAGGACTAATAAATAGATTTGCAAGAGTATTATTTCTTATATTGACAAACAAGCAAACCAGTGGAATATTAAAAACAATTGACAGGCAATTTTGATGACTAAATATATATAAAAAGAAGCTCATAATCACTTATGGAGAAAGCAAACTAAAGGAAATAAATATCTTTTTACACCCATCCCTGTTGGCTCAGATGGTAAAGAATCAGCCTGCAATGCAGGAGACCTACATTCAACCCCTGGGTCAAAAAGATCCCCTGGAAAAAGGAATGGCTGGCTACCCACTCCAGTACTCTGCCTGGCGGATGCCACGGACAGAGGATCCTGGCAGGCTACAGAGCATGAGGTTGCAAAGAGCTGGACATGACTGAGTGACTAACAGTTTCACTTTTTTTTCCCACTTTACACCCATCAGAGTAGCAAAACATGAAAGACTAAGAACATATATTATGAGAGAGTGAGAAAATAGTATCGTGGTACTATGACGTGCTGGCACTTTTTGGAAATCAGTCTAGCAACATTTCATAAAATTAACAATAGGTAGGTCTTTTGAGACAGCAATTTGTTCCTTGAAAGAAAATCCTAAGAGAGATAGAAGTATTTAAGGAGGATGATTGAATAATATTGCTATATCCACAGGGAATAATATGCAGCTACTAAAAAGAATGAATTGGAATAATTTGAGGAATTTCCAAGAGGTATTTTCAAGAAAAAAAAGCAAGATACAGAGAATGTGATTTTTTTAAAAGGCAGACAATAGCAATAGAAACCCTGTATGTGGAGAAAAATATGCGAGGATGAATTCTAGATACTAACACATGTTACTGGGTGAAGAAGGGGCTGATGGATTAAATATGCTGAAACGTTTTTCACAGCCCATGGGTCTGTGATCTGATATAATCACATCCTTAAAGGACTTCCCCAGTGGCTCAGCGGCAAAAAATATGCCATGCAGGAGACACAGGTGGCATGGGTTAAATCCCTGGGTCAGAAAGGTCCTGGAGGAGAAAATGGCCACCCACTCCAGTATTCTTGCCTGGGGAATCCCATGGACAGTGGAGCCTGGCAGGCTACAGTCCAAAGGGTCTCAAAGAGTAGAACACGACTGAGCCATTCAGCATAAATGATCAAAACGTGTGCACTACTCCTGAATACATTTAAAACACACAGCTCAAAACCAATCACATAACTTCATTTATAAAACAAGTATGAGTGTTTCATTTTCATAAGAAGAGATTTCTTAAAAGACATAAGGATTTACTTTCAAAAGTCCTAGCACATCCTCTATTGGTCCGGAAAATTAAGTGGGTAGGGAGGGTTTTTGTCCTAGCAACTAGAAGTCCTGCAATCCCTTATTGTTTATTCTTTTTACTCTTTGACTTCTTGTCCTTTACTCTCCCTAAGGATGAAATTAATGGTCAGCTGCACCTGTCCATCTGACCCAGTTGGTTAATTTAGAATTAAAATTCACTTATTCAGCACCACCTCAACCCCTGTGGCACTAC
This sequence comes from Cervus elaphus, assembly GCF_910594005.1. Taxonomy (NCBI): domain Eukaryota; kingdom Metazoa; phylum Chordata; class Mammalia; order Artiodactyla; family Cervidae; genus Cervus; species Cervus elaphus. Next base: position 32,686,073 of record NC_057841.1, on the reverse strand, counting down.
AATGATAGCAATAATTCCAATTAAAAATGTACCTATTCCTGCATGTACTATCTAACTCTTATATACCATTTTAAAAAAGATAATTAATGCTTCTTCTTGTTGTCTCTGGGTTTTTAGTATCTCTCTGTCAATAACAGCTTTGCTTTTAATCATTTGTACCTATTAAAAAGCAGAAGTAGGCAGAAAGAAGAGGGGAGAAAAAAACATCATTTGTGTCTCTGTAGAGAAATTGCTTGGAAAGCTGTCGAAGTTTCTTTAGATGATTTAAATCAGGGAAGGTAGCTTTTAGAGGAAATGAATGTGTGACAACAGATTAGGTAGGCAAATTCACTGTGGATAATTTATTTTTTTAACATTAGGGTGCCCAGTGCATTGCAGGTATGTATTTGTATGTGGGCATGCAAATTCTTATATATTTATGAGGATTCAAAATTGCATATGCTTCAAATATAAAAATCTCCAGAATGAAATCAACTGGTATTTTTTCAGTAGTTTATAGCAGTTCAAGGCCCCCCCTGAGTGATCACACCACTCAATAAAATAGATCTTGAGTTGGGTTTCCCAGGTGGCACTAGTGACGAATCAGTCTGCCAATGCAAAAGACATAAGAGATGCGGGTTTGATTCCTGGGTTGGGAAGATCCCCTGGAGGAAGGCATGGCCACCTGCTCCAGTACTCTTAACTGGAAAATCCCATGGACAGAGGAGCCTGGTGGGCTACAGTTCATAGGGTCACAGAGTCTAACATGACTGAAGCGACCTAGCATGCACGTCTTGATTTATAAGTATAGTCAAATAATAAATTTTATTCCAAGCATTCTTACAAAGAAAATAGGCTCCTCATGTTTCAGACCTGTCTATACCTAAAAGTTAAGTTATCCTGAATAGGCAGAGATTCTAGTTACTTCTTTAAAAGCAATTATATATTTTCAGCCACACCAAACCCAACCAACTAATTAACTAGCATTTCTTCTTTTATATTTGGTAATAAATCTTTTTCTGTTTTTACATTGTTAATGTTTTGTGTTATTTTACTTCCTTTCTACGTGTAAGAAACTTTGGTTAGAATTTATTTTCTTTTCCTAAGAAGTTTTGTCTTTTATTATCATATGCCCAGGTGGCGCTAGTGGTAAAGAATCCACTTGCCAAGGCAGGAGACGCAAAAGACACAGGTTTGATTTCTGGGTTGGGAAGATCCCCTGAAGGAGGCCATGGCAACCCACTCCAGGATTCTTGCCTAGAGAATCGCATGGACAGAGGAGCCTGGTGGGCTGCAGTCCATGGGGTTGCAAAGAGTCAGACATGCCTGAAGCGACTTAGCACTGTGAAATTCTAAGCTATTCTTTTAGTATTTGATGTCTAATCTTAAGTCTGAAGTCTCATATTTGGTTAATGATAAACTCTTCTTTCATTTTTTTACATTTTGTCTTTTGTTACGTGAACTGTGATTTTTGTTTTTCAAGATTTGCATTATTGTCTAAGGATTTTGAAATATTCATACTCTTGGTTTTGTAAACTTTCACATATGCATACTTTTGAAGAACTTATAGTATCAGAACTCAAAGTCAAGTATGAAAGTCTTTTTTGATACTGCCAGTATAAATCTATGTATTTAGGACATATTTATGATACCTGATAATAGCCTCATATTCCTTTTATTATCATCATCTGGAATTTTCAGTATTTATAAGAACTGCTTTTGGTATTCAACCTAATTTATTTTTCACTAATTTAAATGTCATTCAAAATCATTTCTTTTATGACTCTGAATCTTTACTTTGGATTCTTGTGTCCTTTAGCTATGGCAAGTCTTCATTTTCCTGGAAAATTTCCTGCAAGAATGCCTTGCCTTTGCATCCATAACTAAAGCTTCTGGGTACCAAATGTTTGTGGCATAACTTTCCCATCCCAGACCTGTAGCCATAGAGTTCTGTTTTCCTTGCTATCTCCAACTGCAGGGAGATGGAAAACCAATCTGATTTTTGTTCCTTTGTATGAATATTACCCAGATGCTTTAACTATGAGATTTTTCCCCCTATAAGTGAATAAAAAGGATCATAGTATTTTGAGGCAACAGCCTTTGTTTTCTATTTATTTATTTTTGGCTGCACTGAGTCTTCGTTGCTGTGTCTGGGCTTTCTCTAGCTGTGGGAAGTGGAGGTTACTCTTCATCGTGGTGCTCAGGCTTCTCACTGCGGTGACTTCTCTTGTTATAGAGCACAGGCTCTAGAGCGCTGGCTTCAGTAGTTGTGGCTCACAGTCTCTAGAGCATGAAGTCTTTTTTTTCTCCCCATCATTCTTCCCAGCTAAAATTCTAACATTTTTGAATGTGTGTGTTTAGGTTTATTTTATTCAGAAATAGTTTTCTTTTATTTTATGTGTTTTTCTTTCTTTCTTTCTATTTGTTCTGGTTGCAGGAGTGTCAAAAATTCTTGTGCTCACTCCCTCAGTTGTATCCGACTCTTTGCAGCCCCATGGACTGTAGCCCTTCTGGCTCCTCTGTCCTTGAAATTTTCCAGGCAAGAATATTAGAGTGGGGTGCCATTTCCTACCCCAAGGGATCTCCCGAGCCAAGGATCAAACCCAAGTCTCCTGCATTGGCAGATGGATTCTTTACCACTAGTGCCATCTGGAAGCCCCAAACATTCTTAAAGAATACAAACTAAATACAGATAGAGAAGTAAAGATCCTCAGTTTAATTACAGGTGTCAGATGGACAGGGAAGCCTGGCATGCTGCAGTCCATGGGGTCGCAAAGTCAGACACGACTGAGTGACTGAACTGAACTGTCAGTTTAGAATAAGTTAATATCCAAATTTCATTGTCAATCTTAAGATGTTCATCCCCAGAACTGGTAGCCTATCTACCACAGTATCAATATTTTGAATGTCTAGATTTTTTCTGGCTGGACTCTGATTTTGAGCCTAAGTTCATCACTAACTGTCAACTAGCCCATGTGGTGGTCTCTCCCGTAGAGTCAGAGACTGCTCTTCTTATCTGATGCCTCAGCTTTGATCATATCAACAACCATACTTGCTTTGTTCTGGACCTTAACCCTGCCTTCCAAAAGTCAGTTATTTTGCCTTACCCTTTAATCTTGTCTTATACAATTAGCCTCCACCAAATTCACTTGGATAGAATCACACACAGAACGTCTATGTAATTTTTTGCGTGTATGTGTTAGTCGCTCAGTCATGTCTGACTCTTTGCGACCACATGGACTATAGGCCACCAGGCTCCTAGGTCCGTGGGATTCTCCAGGCAAGAATACCAGAATGGGTTGCCATTTCCTTCTCCAGAGATATAGTTTGGTAGAAGATCACTTAATATAGAGATAAATTATGGAAGTAACACGAGTAAGCATAGGAGATACACAGTATAAAGCTCCCATAGACCTCATTTCACTACTGTGATTGAATACAAGGTTTTAAGCTGCAAGTACAATATTGATAATTTTATAGGTGGTATGTCAAAAAAGAGAAATATCAAATCTTTTCAACTTTGTTCACTTCTCTTGCAATTATGAGGTGATTAAAAGGTGATACTATGTTGAAAATCACACCTCTTAAGACAACAAAAGAATACCACAAACTTTGTAATTGGATGAAATACAGCTTAGTCAGCACCTTCCCTCAATCTTCAGGCAGTACCATCCAAGCTCCAGAGCTGTGATGTGTCGTTAAGTAGTTCAGTTCAGTTCAGTTGCTCAGTCATGTCTGACTCTTTGCGACCCCATGGATTGCAGCACACCAGGCCTCCCTGTCCATCACCAACTCCTGGAGCTTGCTCAAACTCATGTCCATTGAGTTGGTGATGTCATGCAACCATCTCATCCTCTGTTGTCCCCTTCTCCTCCTGCCTTCAATCCTCCCCATCATCAGGGTCTTTTCTAAGGAGTCTGTTTCTTCACATCAGGTGGTCAAAGTCCACCTTCAGCATCAGTCCTTTCAGCATCATTAAGCAGTACCATGAACTTATTCCTATGGCTCCCTATTGTAAACATGCTAAGCCTGAAAGCAACAGTCATCCTATTCTAGGGACTCTTCATCTTACCAAATATTCATTTTCACCTACGAATAGCTAATTTTGTAAACTCCTTGAGGATAAGCACTGTTATCTTTTACCTTTACCCACAACATCCACCAGGCTTCCCAGGTGGCGCTAGTGGTAAAGAATCTGCCTGCCAATGCAGAAGACATAAGACACGTGGGTTGGATCCCTGGGTAGAGAAGATCCCCTGGAGGAGGGCACAGCAACCTGCTCCAATATTCTTGCCTGGAGAATCCCAAGGACAGAGGAGCCTGGTGGGCTACAGTCCATAGGGTTGCAAAGAGATGTGACTGAAGCGACTTAGCATGCACCTGTGCACAACACCCACATCAGGGGCTTCAACACAGCATTTCTGCTCAGTAGAAAGTAAATGATGGATGAACGAAAGAATGAATTAACAAAACAGTTGTTTATTCATATTCCCACCCATCTTTTATTTCTGTATCAAAGTTAATTCCACTGTTGAAGCGAATATAATTTGAAAACTAAATACTGCCAAGTTCTTCTTACTTAAACTTGTCCATGGGAGGTATGTTCTCTTTCTCTTTGTAACTTTGCTTGGTTCTCTGGAGAAATATCGTTTAAGAAACACATTTCCCTCAGGTGCATGAGAAGATTTAATAGACTTGGCACCACTTCTCTGAGCCAAGTATAGTAAAGCCCTGTCTATTCTGGTTGCTGTCATCGCCTTCAAGACAATTGCTCTTCTATTTTAACCCCAGTCCTTTCAGGCACTTTGGAATTTGAGATAACTACAGAGTTACTTGATGTATTGAAAACTGCCCAAATTCTACTTTCTCTTTTGTTCTCCCTTCTTGGTTCACTGAGAACATTGTATCCAGCCTGTCCCGCTGCTTCCCCCATGAGATTTGAGATGCTTGTCAAAGAAAAACAACAGTGGAGAGGATAATTAATGATCCTTTGATGCTCGCCAGCTCTTAAGAGGTACTTACCTATGGGCTTTCAAGTGTTTCATAATTCCTTGACAGGCCCAAGTGCTTGTTCTTCTAGCCAAGTTCCATATTTCCTTCAGAGTATGGTAGACAGTGTAAATATTTTCTGGGTCCCCACTGCACTATAGCTCAATGTATTGAAGTAAATCTTTTCCATGAGAATGGTCACAGTACATGTGCAGTATGCTTGAGAAGTATGTAGTTATGATGGTATGCCAAGTGCTTTCTCTGAAAGTTTTGAGATAATCACAGATATCCTGTGGGATTTGTCTTTCTTTCTTCTACTTCGAACACACGAAAGGATTTAGAACTACTTCCTTAGTCAGAATTCATTTTATGTCTAAAGAAACTGAACTTTTTCACCCCATCTTATTATAAGCTGGGCCTTTGGGGAAGAAATAAGTTAGTGTTTTACAAAACTTGGCAATTACTTTTTGAAAGATCAATGATACATAGATACATAAAGAAATAAATAGGGCTTGAGCTAAACATGAACTAGTGTAAAATATGTGAGCCGGGGTCTTCTTGGTGTTACGGAAGCTTTTCTTAGGTCCTTGTTGTTGTTATTGTTCAGCTGCTAAGTCGTATCTGACTCTTGTGACCCTATGGACCATACCCACCAGGCTCCTTTGTCCATGGGATTTCCCAGGCAATAATACTGGACTGGGTAGTCATTTCCTTCTACAGGGGAAATCCAGGGATTAAACTCACATCTTCTGCACTGGCAGGCAGATTTTTTTAACCAATCTTTTACCAAAATCTTTTACCAATTTTGAGCCAATAGGAAAACCCTCATAGGTCTTATATTTAGCTGTAATTCTGACTTATGAGTAAGGCTTAATACCAATAGAATAGAAAGTTTGGGAATGAGAAGGAAGAGTGAAAGAAGAGCATCTTCTATTGCCAAGAGATTATTATTTATTTGGGCAACTTAAGAGACCATTCAAAAAGTCACTATGACATTTTGTCTCATTTTACTTGAAAAATGATAAATTTCTTCCATAATTTTCTCAATTATCATATGTAAGGAAAGATGTTGCCAAGGACATTTTCTCTTTTTTTTAAAAATATTTGTTAATGTATATGTCTGTGTTGGGTTTTAGTTGTGGCAAGTGGGCTTCTCTAATTGTGTCACATGGCTCCAGGGTGCATGGGCTCAGTAGTTGTGGCACGTGGGTTTAGTGGCCCCAGGCATGTGGGATCCTAGTTTCCAGACCAGGGATCAAACATATATCCCCTGCATTGGAAGGCAGATTCTTAGCCACTGGGCTACCAGGGAATTCCCTTTTTATCTTACAATACTATTTTTATAAGCAAAGAAGTTTTATCAGAAATTCTATTTTAAGAAGTTTCTGAAATCAGGGATAAACTTTCCACCACAAAGTGAATTAAGCATCTCACATTATAAAGATCACAGAACAGGATGAGTAGACAAGATGTTAAAGAGTTTGTTTTGAGATAAATCCCTCCAGGAAGATGTTTTCCAGTTTCCAAAACCCTTTCTGGATTTGGGGGTTTCCAAAATCCAAGACCCTCATTTATTCACAGCTCTGATATTTTATTATGCAACTGGGTGTTGCACAACTTTGAGAAATTTTCATCGCTTAGACTACCAGGCTGTGTTAACATGGTGGCCTCCAATCCATATTTGTCACTTTAGACAAATAGGTGTCCAAATAAGAACCATAAGAAATAGTTCTTATTTTAGGAAAATTGAATCTTTCCAAAAAAATAAATCTTATTCAGAACTCCACCATATAAAGTAGATAAATCATGATCACTCTGGTGGAAGTGTAGATGGGGCATCCCGTGGACCTACCTCAACTAGCTCCCTGGAAGGGTTTTTATGTCTCTATGAAAAGCAATTCAAATGTGGTGCTTTAAAGCAAAGAGTTTGTGTAAGGAAAACACATATTTTTCAATATCAGTTGAGGCCTTGGAAAGTGGTTTGATAGAAAAGTATAAACATGGACTTCCATAACCACTTCAGATTTGGGTCTTGAGTGAGTCACAGCTGTTTTAGGACATTGGATGAGATAAATGAGAGGGGTATGTGAGCTTTTTTTTTTTTTTTTTTGAGCCATAGGCTCTTTGAGAATCTGAAAACAAAACAAGAAAACATTGTAAGTGGTCTCCCTTTACCTTGTCAGAACCACATAGACCCACATCTATGCTTTCAGAGTCCAGGGATCTTTGGCCTTGACCTCCTGGGGCTCCGTGGGCATTTGCTCTACATAAGCATAAGGTCATTCAGATCTCAGAGTTATTTTACATTTTTTAAGTACCTTTAAGGGATATTCAAGTCTAACGAGGAAATTTACCTCTGCTTTCTGTTTGCTTCCCAATGCGAGTCAGCTGGCTCCCCTGTTCCATAGATGCAGAATAAGACTACATGCCCTGCTCTAAACAGAATTTTTGCAACATTTGCTACCTTCAAAAAAATAAAAAGAGAAAGCCTGGTCCTAATGAGTATAGCTCCATGGTTCAGTCCTTCCCTCTCCTGCAAATATGCTTTACAAAGCAAGTCCTTCTGAAGCAAAGAACCATGATCATTAAGCATTAAACAGCCTTGCCCATCAGAGAAGACATACCTGCAGGGCTGCAGCTGCTGGAAATCCAACTGTGTCTAGTTAACTAGATGGGGAGGCTGAAGATGGCCAGCAGCCCTTTCAAACCAGAAAATCTCAGAATCTGCATGCATTAGGCATGTACTATTTCTTGTTGAAAAAACTATGACCAGGATATACTAATATTCACCCTCCCTCTCCTCTTCTCATTAGAAAAGACCCTGATGCTGGAAAAGATTGAAGGCAGGAGGAGAAGGGGATGACAGAGGATGAGATGGTTGGATGGCATCACCAACTCAGTGGACATGAGTTTGAGCAAGCTCCGGAAGTTAGTGATGGACAGGGAAGCCAGGCATGCTGCAGACCATGGGGTCGCAAAGAGTTGGATAGGACTGAGCGACTGAACTGAACTGAACCCTCCCCTTCTGTTCCCGCTCAATTCCACACTGTATTACTGCTTACAACTCAATTATTGATAGTGATGGAAAACCAGTTACCTCTGAATCCGGAAGTGCCCAAATTTCTAAATGACTGACACTGAGGTTTTTCTTTTCCTGAACTCTCCAACTCATTGATGCTTTTTTCTCTTCTAGGACACTGATGAAATTCTAGACTTCCATGCTGGTCCAGCAGTTAGGAATCCATCTGCCATTGTAGGAGTCAGGTTCAATCCCTGGTCCAGGAAGCTTCCACGTGCCTTGGAGCAACTAAGCCCATGAGCCACAACTACTGAGCCCAAGTGCTGCAAGTACCGAAGCCCACGTGCCTGAGAGCCCATGTTCTGCAGCTGGAGAAGCCACTGCAGTGAGTGACCCGTGCACCAAACTAGAGGTAGCCCCTGCTCGCTCAACTAGAAAAAATCTCCTGCAGAGCAACAAAGACCCAGCACAGCCAACAATAAATAAATAAGCGTTTTCTTTTAATTTAAAAATGTGTCTTAAAAAAAAGACACTGATGAAATTCTAACCTGCATGTAAATTATGTGTGCACACTTGGAAAATGTACATTTCTGGAGAGCAGGAATTGGATTCCAAATGAAAAAATAGTGTCTTCTCTTCTATCAACTTCTATTTTCCAATGGAGGAAGGCTGTCCAGAGCAAAAAGTTAGAAGAATTAGAACGATTCCAAGGATGGGGTTTTGTAACCAAGTAATATGTGGAGAAGGCAATGGCACCCCACTCCAGTACTCTTGCCTGAAAAATCCCATGGATGGAGGAGCCTGGTGGGCTGCAGTCCATGGGGTCGCTAAGAATCGGACATGACTGAGTGAATTCACTTTCACTTTTCACTTTCATGCATTGGAGAAGGAAATGGCAACCCACTCCAGTGTTCTTGCCTGGAGAATCCTGGGTTGCCTTTGGGTGGGGGAGCCTGGTGGGCTGCCTTTGATGGGGTCGCACAGAGTCAGACACGACTGAAGCGACTTAGCAGCAGTAGCAGTAGCAATACGTGTCCAAGCACAGAAGGTATTTTAAGGATCCTAAACTCTCTCTTCAGCAGCCTTTGTCAACACCCCTGGCAGGGCTCCTGCTCACCAAGAGAAAGCAGTACTTGTTGAGCAAACTGATAGATAAACTGATAGATAATGTAAAGAAGGCAAAGCAACATGCATAAAATCCCAGCAAAATGTCTATTTTCTGCCCATTTGGGTTTAAGAAAATGCACAGCATTTTCATCTATTATTCTTAAATCATAAAATATATGTTATATCTATGTTTCAATGTACCTAGAAAATTTCTGGATATGCACCATGAAACACTGAATGATGATTTCCAGGGAATAAGAATGCAACAGGTTGGAGGAAGTCCTTCGCTTATGAGCATAATTTCTGTAGGAGGATCCTCACCATCAAGTGAGTTGGTAAACTGTAAGTTCTGAAAGAGTTAATGCTGATATCAAGTGTAATCCCTAGACCTGAACCTCTTAACAGGAAGATTGTTTTGCCACTTTAGGGACCTGGTCATTTTCTGAAACAAATAGGTGCTCAAAGCTTGTTTGATGAATTAACGCATCAACCAACCAATTAACCAATCAAGCAAAGTGCCTTCGACATGGCTCCTAAATTATAACTCTAGACTGGTTCTACCCAAACCTCTTTCTTGCTTCACAATAACCAGGTAGACCAGATTTCACATTTCGTATGTACCATGCATTAGCTATAGGATTTGGGGTGAATTCTTAAATTTTTTGCAGTTAAAGTTACTCCTTTGTGGGATTTTCCTGGCAGCCTAGCAGTTAAGACTCCACACTCGCACTTCAAGGGGCATGGGTTTGATCCCTGGTCAGGGAGCTAACATCTTAGTTCCCTTAGTGTGGTGTGACCAAAAGAGTTTTTTAAAAATTCATAAAGGTTTCTCCTTTGTAAATTGGGAATGATCCTCAAGACTAAATAGAATGACAGTCACAGAGCACCTACTTAGCTCGGGGCCATGTGAATGGTAGGTACCACTAGTGTTAATTTCTTAAAGATGCCACTAACTTTCAAGGCTAACTTTGTGGTTCTTTTTTCCCTCCCTATTTAAATGATGTGATAGGAACATAACAACAACAACAACAAAAGTCCTGCAAAAGTATTATTAAGCTCCTACTGGGTGATAGAATGTCCCCGACTCGGAGTGTACTCCCTTTGAGCACTCACAGAAGTGTATGACAATAATTTAAAGGACAACACAGCTGAACTGATTTATCATTAAGTGCCCTATGTTGAATCCCATGTTTCCTTAGTTTTCCTAGCATGCTTAACTATTTCTCAATGCTCTTCATGTGATGCTTAATAAAATGTCATATGTGCCCTTCAATAGGCAATTACATTCAGTTATCCCATTTTGAAAGGGACAAAAAAGAAGAAAGAGAGACTTTTAGAGTGAATGCCATCCTCATAAATCAGTGTTTAATCTCTTATAATCCCTTTTTCCTTGGATACAATATGAACCCTATGTGAATTTAGTCAATTTCCATAAAAGCATTTCTTTTGAACTCTTTGAAAATCGTGCATACCATATTTTCTAGAATTACAGTCACTTTCCACTTTTACATGTTATCTATCTTTTCTAAGTTTCCTAAAAAGTTTTTTAAAAATGAGAAAAATGGCAAATCGTTTTGTCTAATCGTAACTCTGTTGGTCTAAATATTCAATGTCTTAAGTTGCTTTTAAAACCTAATAGTCTAAAGTCTATTTAGACTATTTAGACTGAAATGACAGACATTTCAGTGATTATGTAAACTATTCAGTCAATTCAGCTGAATAAATTAGATATGACTAACTCATTTTGGTATCCCCCTAACTCAGCTTACTGCCTTGTCCAAACATAGTAGGCACAAATAAGTATTTATTGAGTTAAGTTGTTTGTTCTTTGAAGTTAAATGTACTTAGGTTGAAACTAGAACAAGTAATTCTGATAATGCATGTGAAATGCCTAATAACTTCTATTAAGTCCTTTTCTAATTCTCGTGCACCTTCCTCTGATAAGTGAGTTTCATTTGTTCTCTTATGCTATTGAGCTTGGGTTTAGATGCAGATTGGCAAATTACTTTTCCAATATCTATTATCTATTTTGTTTTTAATAACTGTTTATTGGGTTTTAAGTCATCTCCCCATCATCTTTGCTCTAAGCACCCCTCTGTTGTGAATGGTTACACAAATAAGAAAAAAGTAAAGAAGAAACACCATGGATGCCAATGAGTACAAGCTTCCTGCCAGCAGGTGAGATTCATTAATAAGTGAGAAGGAAAATCATTAATGTTTCACTCCTATGAGACAATAACTCTGTAAGAGTTAGATTTGATCAAATAATGATTAGATGAACTGGAGGAGGATTCAGATTAACTGTGAAATTATTACTTCTGGGAATCTGGTTTTGTACTTTTTAATTTTTAAATATGAGAGCATGATTCTAAGAGATAAATAAATCTGAGGAAAGAATAAGATTAAGATATCACCCAATGTGTTTTTATATACAACCATAATTATACTATTATGAGGTTTATTAAAATAGCCACATGTTGGGTTATCCCTCTTGATCCTTTATGTTTTGAATTCCAGTAAGCCATCATAACCAAACCACCAAGGAGCATATACTTCTATCATGTAATCTGCATTTTGTCACTGTGTATGCGTGCGTGCCTGCTAAGTCACTTCAGTTGTGTCTGGCTCTTTGTAACCCTATGGACTGTAGCCCCCCAGGCTCCTCTCCATGGGATTCTCCAGGCAAGAATACTAGAGTGGGTTGCCATTCTCTCCTCCAGGGGATCTTCTAGACTCAGGGATCAAACCCTGGTCTCTCCTGTCTCCTTCATTGGCAGGTGGGTTCTTTACCACTAGCACCACCTGGGAAGCCCTTGTCACTGCAACCAAAACAAAATGTAAAATGTAGATTTTTTTCTAAATATAGTATCGTCATCCCAAAACTGAGGTTACAGTTGGCTTTATAAAATTCAATTCCAAAGGTGGGAAATTATATAGCTGATATATAATCAGATGAATTTTCTTGCCCTCTCTTTCTGAAGAACTAGAAACAAAGAAAACCACTTGGATAGCCCTAGGCTTCTCTGATAACTTGACTATCACATATAAACAACAAATATGTCATGAGCCACAGAATCCTATAGCTCTACCCTTAGATCCAAGCAACTGGGGTGCTGTCCAGGGCCCCACACTTAACTACCCTTCAGGTGCCTGGGATCACCCAGAGCCAACAGGGCCATGGGGGTGGGGTAACCCAAGCCTGGACAAGAACCCACATGGTCCTCAGTACTGGTTTCCAGGGTGCTCTCTGGGCCTTCTTCAACCTTCTACCACCAAACATGGGGTTGACCAGATAGCATGAAGAATGCTGAGGTTCACTTCTACTGGGTTGTCCTGTTTTAGGTCTGGATTCCAGGGACCACTTAGCAAGCAGATCACTCTAGTTCCCTGGCACCATATGTCTTTCACAGAATCAGCTGAGATTGGGCCCCCAGAACACTGATTTGTGGGAACCTCATGTCAGATATAAGCCAAGATTTGAACCCTAGATAGAGGCTCATTTGTGACTCTAGCCGTCCATATTCTGGCCTCAAAAGTGTCTCTGGGCTTCACTATCTGAGAATCTAATGTGGTGTTGGGCATCCTTTACCCCATGTTCTCCTAGCTGCTGGCACCCAGGGTAGCCCCTCCATCTTCACAGCCTTCACAGGCAGTCCTGAGGGTGGCTGCCCTCTTCCCAGGGCTTTCGAGGTCATTGCTCCACAACGCCAACAAGCCTGCCAATCCATGTCCTCTCTCACCTCCTATCCAAGTACTTGCTGTATTTCTCTCTAGATTGCCCTAAGTTGTACTGGAGAAAGAAGGGACATTGTGTGTACAAATGAGACTGCTCTTCCCACTCTGTCCACAGTCCCTGAACCATAGTCCCTACAGGTGGTGATATACGGACAACAGTTCCAGGAATGCAGTGATTACTACCTAAAGAGTGATTGGAAGATGTGTTGTTCTGTTTATACAATAAAATTCTGACAGATAACTATTACATGATTAGCAAACAAATTATTGTTCACATTTGCCTGCATGTGCCAGGTAAGCCTTGCTTTGTGATCCCCTTTGGAGAAGCCCAGCAACAGTCCTTTCTGGACAGAGTCACTGGAAGTCAGTATTCACATGTGGTTCAATGGATGATGTGGTATCATGAGGAATGATGTGGTTGACATTAAATAGATGGCATGAGGGAACTGTAAAAGCAAGAAAATCTATATTGTTTCAAATATAAATATGAAGGAACTATAGTATTGTGAGAAATAACAGCATTGCCACCTTTTCTGTCATGGTAGGAGATATGGAATTAGCCAGGAGACAATGTATTTGACAATAGACAATATAAATAGATGGTACCTAGACATTTGATATGCATTGGAATGGATAACAAACAAACAAATCCGTAAGTACTGCTTTTCTACCCTTATTTTATATCTTCATCAATAAATCCTTATATCTCATGAATGTCTATAACATATGCATTTTATAATGGCTTTTTAAATGAAACTCTTTACACAGACTTAGCAAAAAATATTTTATCCAAGGCTTCACAAGCTCTAGCAGTTGCCCACAAGGTCTAAATTTGGAAAAGGTTTTGATCTATATCCTTATGCAGTGCAAAAGCAGCTAGACAGTGTTTGTCAAGTCTTGTCAATATCAAGTACACTGGGAAGAATTTACCATAATCTCATAAGTCAAACAGTTATGTTCTGGGTCAGTGTCTTAATCAACTCAGACTCCTATGACAAAATATCATATACCAAGTGACTTAAACGATAGACCTTGATTTCTTACAGTTCTCCGGGGCTAGGGAGTCTAAGATCAGGGTGCCAGCATGGTTGGGCTCTGGTGAGAACTCTCTTCCTGCCTTGTAGATGGCTTTTTGTCTTGTATCCTCACCTGGCAAGGGTGGAGGGAGGGGGAGGGAGAAAAGAGATAGAGAAGTAGGGCATGCAATCTCTCTGTTCTTTATTTATAAGGGCCTTCATCCCACCATACAAGGAAAGTGTTAGTTGCTCAGTTGTGTCCAGCTCCTTGCAATCCCATGAACTGTAGCCCACCAGGCTCATCTGTCCTTGTAATTCTCCAAGCAAGAATACTGGAGTGGGTAGCCATTCCCTTCTCTAGGGGATCTTCCCAACCCAGGAATTGCCATAGTATACACGTATGGCGCCTCCCTCCTGAATCTCCCTCTTACCTCCCACCCCATCCCACCGCTCTGAAAGTGAAAGTGAAAGTGAAGTCGCTCAGTCCTGTCCGACTCTTTGCCATCCCATGGACTGTAGCCTACAGGCTCCTCCGTCCATGGGATTTTCCAGGCAAGAATACTGGAGTGGGTTGCCATTTCCTTCTCCAGATCTTCCCAACCCAGGGATTGAACTCGGGTCTCCCACATTGTAGGCAGATGCTTTACCATCTGAGCCAAATCTCACCCCTCTAGGTTATCACAAAGCACCAGATTTGTGCTCCCGGCATCATATAGTACATTTCCACTGGCTATCTAAATTTACATATGGCAGTGTGTGTGTTTCAATGCTACTCTCTTAATTCATCCCACCCTATCCTTCCCTCACTGTGTCCACAAGTTTCTCTACCCTCTTGAGTTTAGTTTGTAGGAGTCTGCAAATTAAACTAGCAAAAGACAGATTAGGCCCTCAATCTTTATTAATGTTTATGTGCACAGGGGTTCACAGAAAAGAAACAAAACTCAAAGAGAGATTCAGGGACAAACACACAGTTTTAACAAAGGAAAAAGGGTTTGGACTTCAGGGATGATAAACTGTGGGGAAGTGACTTGGAAATATATGTGGGAATTAATAGAAAACAAGGGCTAATTTAATAAACTCTGTTTATGCAAACTCATCTTGGTATCAACTCCCCAACTTCTAGGATGAGTTATTTTTCTGTCCCTGGTATGGAATGGAGTGGATAACCTCCTCAAGGGGAATTTTATACCCTTCTTTTAAGCCAGCAGTCCCCAACCTTTTTGGCACCAGGGATTGGTTTCATGAAAGACAATTTTTCTATGGACCAGGGCCGGAGAGATGGTTTGGGGATAATTCAAGTGCATTACATTTATTGTGCACTTTATTTCTATTATTATTACATCAGTTCCACCTCAGATCATCAGGTATTAAATCCCAGAGGTTGGATACCCCTGTTTTAAGCAGATAAGGAGAGTGGGGAAAACTCTTTCTGCATCTGCTAAGTCTCAATGGCCCTCAGCACAAAATAATCCATATACCTGAGGGTCATAGTTAGGGTGGCATGTTCTAATCTCCCTCACTGATGAGTGAAAGTGAAGTGAAGTTGCTCAGTCATTTCTGACCCTTTGTGACCCCATGGACTATAGCCCACCAGGCTCCTCTATCCATGGGATTCTCCAGGCAAGAATACTGGAGTGGGTTGCCATTTCCTTCTCCAGGGAGTCTTCCCGGCCCAGGGATTGAACCCAGGTCTCCCACATTGCAGGCAGACGCTTTAACCTCTGAGCCACCAGGGAAGCCCCAAAGTGAAAGTGAAAGTCACTCAGTCGTGTCTGACTCTTTGTGACCCCATGGACTGTACCATGGAATTCTCCAGGCCAGAATACTGGAGTGGGTAGCCTTTCTCTTCTCCATGGGATCTTCCCAACCCAGGGATCAAAGCCAGGTCTCCTGCATTGCGGGCAGATTCTTTATCAGCTGAGCCACACGGGAAGCCCTCGCTGATGAGAGTGTTTCTCAAATCTCATTACGCATGAAAACCACCTGAGGAGATTTAGTATCTTTTTCAATTAGTGATTTGGTCTCATTTGGACTGAGGGGGACCCAGATGAATGTCTATTCAGGGAGCTCTGTTGGTGACCCTTACATGCAGCAGTCACAGCCTGTGTGGTCCTCACCTGGGCTGCACAAGAAGATTGTCCAAGATCTTTTAAAAATATATCAATGTCAAGGCCCTACCCAAGACTAATTAAATCAGAATTTCAAGAGATGGGGCCCCTAAATTGGTCAGTTGGAATTTAATAAAATCCCAGACAACTCATCTGCAATGCGTGTTGAGACCACTACTCTAGAATAATTTCACCCTGTGCCCTCTATCTTTACATGATGAAAAAGCATCATCTCTTTTCTCCAAATGGACTGATTTCTTCAAAACTGTACAGACAAAAATGTAATCATAAATCTAACTTAAATGCCAACACCTGTTACCTTTGACCTAGAAAATGTTGTAGTACTTATAATGTTCCACCACAAATGTCCCTGGCATTTAAGCTGGTTCGTTATCTGAGTGGACCTGTCCACGGTCTTCTGAAAAGCAGAGTTGTTCTAATTTCATATATTTGCATTTACCCATAAATGGACTGTAGAAGAATCTAGTTGGGGTGGGGGGTTCCTATCAGAATTGCACCTCAAGGAGCTTTAGGATTATGCCATGCACATTTTTGCTGTCCCTTTCCCACCTGCCTTTACAGAACAAGACCACAATGCACCATCACCCCCCATAAGGTGGGAGGCAAACCTGATAAGCAAAGAGAGGAGCTGGCAGGTTTGGGAGGGACACAACCAAATCTCAGGCTTTTGTTTATCCAATCATTAAATGCTAAAGCTCTTGAATAACTGTTGTTTAAATTCATTTCTCAGAGGCAGAACAAAAGGGATGGAATCAAAGCCATGCCATCATTAGAGCGCTCATTAGAGTCAGTGAGGAGAAAGCAGGCTTTGAGATCAACATTCTCAGGGAGACAACATCCAGGCCATCTTTCGGTTCACAATAAGATCAGTAGGCAGAGCGGTGGTTAGGCAAAGCCATTTGCTTTGTCTGCAGAAAGATTATAGAAAGGAGGACAATCAATAGCTCCATGGCAGAAAATCTCCCTGGTTTGTGCAACCCTTTCGCTGACTCTTTTGTTGCTAATTCGGTTTTGGTCACAAGAATCTCCTCCAGTTCCTTTCAGGGCATGCATTCTAGGAGCGGTTAGTCAAGCAGAAAGGCCACAGATCAAGCCTATTGTCTGCTGCCAAAGGCTCCATTGAACCCTAATGGACATAGGAATCTAGCTAAACAAAGAATCCTTAGTGCTTTGCTCAAATGAATCCAACATCAGAGGCCAAGGGAGTCGTTTTGATTATCTGAAAAGGTAGTGATTAGAAGATGCATATATTATGAATCCCAAAAGGGGGGAGAAGGAAGGAAAGAAGGGAGTAAAAGAAGGTAAAAACAAGAAGGATGAAAATTCTCTAGCTGTAATGTTTTCTCAAGGGTTTGTTGGCAAAAATTTGAAAGCAAGCTTAATATCCCTATATAGAGTGGTCTATGTGTCCTTTCTCTATTTGGATGCACAAATGTGCTATTCACTGTCTCAAAGAGAGACAGGTTGTGGGTTGTGTTAGTGTTTTAACTAGTCTTCCCAATTTGTGACAAATGAAAAAGAGGAAGGGCACGGTCAGCTTATACAAGTCATCATTTAACGCTGGTAACTTTTAGAAATCAAGTGATCTTTTCTCTAAAATCTTAAGTATCCATTCTCTTAGTCTCAATTGGTAATTTCTGCTTTGACTCTTTTTTTTTCTCCTCTAACTCTAAAGACACTCTTTACTTGATGGGTAAAGTAATATTGTGATATCAGTCAGTGATAATGTGCTTTCACTCTGAGGGTTAGAAAATAACAAAGGACAAAGCCTTTAACCACTGAAATTAAGAAACAAAAATGTTGAGAAGATCTGATGGAGAAGGAAATGGCAACCCACTTCAGTAGTCTTGCCTGGAGAATCCTATGGACAGAGGAAGTTGGCAGGCTACAGTCCATGGGGCTGCAAAGAGTCAGACTTTGAGTGACTGAGCATACACACACACATGAGTGAGTTATCTTAACTTGAAGGACTGGAAGTTGACCACCACCAAGGGGGTTCAACCCCTGCTCATCAGGGTTCAATCCCTGGGTTGGGAAGATCCCCTGGAGAAGGGAATGGCAATACACTCCAGTATTCTTGTCTGGGAAATCCCATGGACAGAGGAGCCTGGCAGCTATAGTACAAAGGGAAAACAGAGTTGGACACAACTGAGCAACGAACACACACTGAAATAAAAACAAAAATAAAAAAATAAAATGACCAGAAATTAGTACCCACACTATTGACTGACCATTTACCATATGACAAGAAAAAGTTAGGCTCACTTAATATCCACAAATATCCTGAGGGATAGATAGTGTGTGTCACTTCAGTCTTGTCTAACTCTGTAAGCCTATGGATTGCAGCCTGCGAGAATACTGGAATGGGCTGCCATGCCCTTCTCAGGGGATCTTCTTGACCCAGGGATCAAATCCACATCTCTTACATCTCCTGCATTGGCAGGCAGGTTCTTTACTACAAGTAATACCTGGGAAGTGACAAAAGTGAGGATAAGGGTACTTAGGTCACTTCCTGGGTTAGGTAGCCCCTAAGCAAACCATGACTAGGACCAGGGCTGGCTGGCTGAGACCCATCCTCCTTACAGCCTTCTCAACGCTCCCTGTGATGCCCTTCCCAGATCTGCCCCTTCCTTTTCTTCATCCTACTGAGATTGTCTCCCAAGCCTGTCCTTTCTGAAACTAAAAAAAAAAAAAAAAAAAAATCTGTTTTAATGCTCTCAGATTATGATATGGAGAACTTTAGTTTGAACAAAACTCTTTATTCAATTGGAATGTCTGATTCCTTCTCACCGTATCCATTTAATATAACTCCCTATAAAGACCTATAGAAAGAAAAGTGCGGGCAGTGGGGGGCAGGGGTTGTAAAAAAAAACATGCTGACTGCAAACTCAGTGATCTGCTTCACTGCTCTCCTCCTCCACGATGCTACAAGGGCCACTACAAAGTTGGTTCTGCTTCAAAATTGCCCATCAGTGCAGCTCTGGGAGAAGTAGGGCACTCAGAGAATGAGTTTCCCAGAGCTTTCTTCAGGAGAAGCAGACACTCAGCCAACTTAGACATGTGGTCAGACGTAAGCAAGCAAGGGTTTTCCTATGGCAGGGATTTCTACTTGGTTCTCCTTTGATTTTTAGTCACTACTAGGGTTTCCCTCATGTCTCAGATAGTAAAGAATCTGCCCACAATGTGGGAGACCTGGGTTCGATCCCTGGGTCAGGAAGATCCCCTGGAGGAGGGCATGGCAACCCATTCCAGTATTCTTGCCTGGAGAATTCCATGGACACAGGAGCCTGGCAGGCTACAGCCGATGGGGTCACAAAGAGTCAGACACAACTGAGCAGCTAAGCGCAGCACAGCACAGGTATCCTAGCATGAGAAAATGAAAATATAGGATGTACAGTTGAATTTGAATTTCAGGTAAACTATGAAAAATTTTCTAGTCAATGTAAACTTATAATTCAGGTAAATAGTAGGTAATGTTTTTGGTTTCCCTAAAGAAGGAAATGGCAACCCACTCCAGTATTCTTCCCTGGAAAATTCCATGAACTGGGGAGCCTGGCGGGCTGCAGTCCATGGGTCACAAAGAGTCAGAGGCAGCAGAGCACACACACCCATGCAAAGGAGTTTCCCTGGTAGTCTAATGGTTAGAACTTTGTGGTTAACCCATGCAGGGTGTGTGGGTTCTATCCCTAGTCAGGGAACTTAAGGTCCTACAGACCACAGAGGGTGCAGCCAAAAAGAATTATTTTTTAATAATAGGTAATGTTTAGTATCGATGTTGTTAATGTAATTGTGACCTGTGCAATATTGGGGATATCCTTATACCAAAAGTTTTTTTATATTAAAAATTATATACTGTTTTTTAGAAATTTAAATTTAACTGGATATCCTAATTTTATCTGGCAATCATAGAACTCACTATGATGAATCTACACATGACAATGGAACCTGGAATGGGCTATTTGTACAAAGAGACTTTGCCTTTGAATTTTTAAAAAAAAGAGATTCACAAATACTATATGATATCACTATAAGTGTATGATATCATTTACATGTGGAATCCAAGAAAAAATAAACTAGTGAATATAACAAAAGAGGAACAGACTCACAAATACCGAGAACAAATTAGTGGTCGCCTGTGGGGAGAGGAAAGAGGAAGGACTAAGATAGGGGGAGGAGTTTAAGAGGTACAAACTACTACATATATTATAGTATTATATTATATATATATATTTTATACATATATATCATATATGTATGTATATATGTACATATATACATATATATACATGACATATATATATATACACACACATATATATATACAAGGTTATATTATACAGTACAGGAAATATAGCCTATATTTTATAAAAACTATAAATGGAGTATAAACTTTAAAAATTATAAATCACTATGTTGTATACCTGAAACTTGCATAATATTGTATGTCAAGTCTACCTCCACTTAAAAAAAAGAAAGAAAATTACCACCACCATCCTAAGGAAAACCACTGACAGTAATGTACTACAGAAGAGATTCGCCTACTCTAACGGAGAACAGTGGGCTTCCCTGGAGGCTCAGTGGTTCAGAATCTGCCTGCCAATGCAGGAGGCACAGTTTCGATCCCTGGGTGGGGAAGATCCCCTAGAGAAGGAAACAGCAGCCCACTCCAGTATCCTTGCCTGGGAAATCCCATGGACAGAGGAGCCTGGTGGGCTGCAGTCCATGGGTTGCAGAAGAGTCAGACACGACTTACAGACTAAGCAACAACAAAACAGAGGACAGAGGCGTTTCTAGTCACAGAGTATTACGGCGTACCATCTCACCACACACTGTGAACAACCATTTAATGAAAACAGTGACAGCACCGATGCAGAAAAAATCAAGACACACAATAACGAAGACACACATTTAGTCACAATCCACTCTGATTACCCTCGTGAGAAAACTAAAGGACGTGCCAATGGGTGTAGCATTTCCTTTGTAATTTTCATGTGATCTCATTGCCATTTGATTGCTATTTTATTGCCTTTTTGGTATCAGTCTTGGTAGAACATTTTCTGGATACATATTTATTCAATTATACATTCATTCTCTTAACAAATATGTATTGTGTACTAACTATGTGTAATGTAACGCATTTAACTTGTGTGATCCTGCTCTGTGCTGCTCACTTGGGTTTGACTCTTTGGGGCCACCTGAATCGTAGCCCATCAGGCTCCTCTGGCCATGAGATTTCCCAGGCAAGAATACAGGAGTGGGTTACAATTTCCTACTTCAGAGATCTTCTCGACCCAGGGACTGAACCTGCATCTCCTGCATTGGCAGGCAGATTCTTTACCCCTGTGTCATGGGGACTCAAAAATGAGTATGAGCCGACCATCATCTTTAAAAAATGCTACCATTCTATTAAAACAGTGTAAGCGCCTAAGAATGCAGGGAGGAAGGTGTCACTTATGTCTGAAGTTAGAGGCTGAGTGTGGTGGGCACTGGTAGACCTCCTATTGGACAGTATTGAAAAAAGAGAAACATCCTAGTCAGAAACCAGTCCTTATAATTGTCATGTCAGTATTTATTCAGTTTTGCTGCCTATAATTTCACAAGAATGGCAAATTGGTTTATGGACATTTTGAAAAAAATAATTTATTTTTAAAAGTAAAGCATGGCCAGGGCCTTCAGTGACCATTTGATAGACCTTCATTGTTTTGCTTGAGTGGTTTTATTTTTAATGTCATGAGTAGTTAGCCTTGAGTGCACATTTTAAGCTTTTCCTTATGTTTCAGCATTTTGCCAGGACCAACAAACACCAGTTTTACATTTAGGAGTGAATTCTATCCCGCCTTCTCTGGGCCTCAATTAGGGAAACATTTCTTTTCTCAGGGCCTGTTTGCTGTTGCACTATCAATAGAATGTAAAAAATATATATTATGACTTCTGTCTTCCTACCAGGTATAGTAATGAAGGCAATGCCTGTGAGAAGCCTTCAGCCTCCTTGGGGATTCTGAAACCCTGAGCTGCTGTGTATCGCTCAGCCCAGCTGCCACACATTCCTCCAGTCGGTGGTAGTTATGAGGAGCTGTTGACCGGACCTTTCAACTCAAACGAAAGTGCCCTTTCCCGTCATGCAAAGTGGCTGCTGTTTGCACTTGAGCTGCAGGTCTTGGGGCTCTGGATCCTGTTTGCTTATTGGGTGTACACTGTGAACCCGGGATGCAGAGAGAAATTGCCGCTGGTCTCATTACCGTGTGTCTGGGCTCAAGCTCCAGCTGAAGTATTTGGCTTGTTGACTTCCACACTGGAATTCATTTCCTTCTGCTCTCTCCAATTACTGCTACTTCTTTTTGTTTAGACAGCTCCAAGGAACCCAAAAACTATGCCAGGGTCATTAGTTCCCTCAAAGTCCTTCTCTAAGAAGACGATTATTCCATGAATATCAAGAATAGCCAAACAATGTTCAAAAATCTTTGTATTCATCTTTCTTTGTGGCCAATCCCATCAATGTTTAATACAAAACAAACCCCTGGACCCTGAGCATAGAGCTAACAGGCAGACTGTCACAGAAGAGAACTCAGCGAGGTCAACAGTCATTTATTTCAAAATATCATTTCCCTACCAAGGGCAAGTCATCTTAGGGGTCAGCTGACATTTACCTGGTAGTTCAGGGGAATAATTTCAGTTATTCTACTTTCCTTCATGTGGCGTTTTTCCTTATTATCCATCAATAGTGAGTCATAGTCATATTAGATGCTGAACTCAATTTCAGCAAATTTTTTCTTTTCTGCTTCAGTGTTATCAGCTTTAAATTCTAAGTATTGTGCATGAAGGGGTTGTCAGTATTTGCTTTCCAATTAACTGATAAAGCCCCTTGGACTTTCCCTACAACATGTGAGAGACCTTGAAGGGAAAACCATCCCTGGATGAGGAGCTTCGTAAGATTGTTCAGTGACAGCTGGGATTACCTTGTGTTCCTGAATGATTCTAACCAAGATATATTTGTCGTGTTTAATTGACAGTTTAGTGTTATAATTATGTATTAAGTATATTTACTCCAGCCAAGCATTAAGGTAAGTAAAAACATAGCTTCTTCGCTCATAAGAATTAGGGGAAAGCATGCTAAATATTTCCTTATCTGCTGACAGCGAGGTTGCCTGTAAGCGCTTATCTCTGGTGGCCTTTTGGGGATGTCATCTCCAGTTTTGTGAACATGATCAGTGTCACAGCAGTGTGGATAGCCACTTGGGATCCATCAAAGCAGGCCCGGCTCCAGGCCCTTTCTCTGCTTAAGAAATAGAGCCTGATCTTGATCCTAACAACATCTGTTTAGGATTACCTACTACTTTTCAGTGCTCCTCTTTTGGCCTTCCATCTTTTGCATAATCCTCTCCAATTCTTATCTCCTAAGGGTGCCACTCTGGCTTAAAATGAGATAGAGTGTCTGCCTGACTAGAGATACCTGCCTGAGAAATGTGAATTCTTCTCTGTAAAAGTTTAGGTTCTTTTCTCCTCCCCCTAGCATTTACACTGTATGTTCGAGAAAAAGACAGGAAAGAAGGGAAAGTGATGACATGTGATTTTTTTCCCCCCATGGTCTTCCTATCATCTCTTCTATTTCTAAAATTACCTCTTTTCTCTTGGGAAAGGAGGAACTGCCTTCTTTGCATAATTGAGTGTGGCTGTGTAGAGGTCAGGCTTAGTGAGAAGTGATAGGTTTGGTAAAGTGGGTGAAGATCCCCACAGCATAGCAATTTTTTAAAGTTGCTTTTTCTGTATCAAGATTTTTTTTTTTTTTAATTTTTTTGTGAGTGTGTGAATGGGATTGGGGTTCTTACTCATGGACTCCTACTTCAAAAACCTTTCAACTCTCAGAACAGTAGTATATTCTCATGTTTTCCTATTGCTATTGTTACAATGGACATAATAAATACAATGAACACATGTAGTATTGCATAAGGATTGTGGAAAGGGAAAAATCATGATAGTGCAATTTCTTCATCACCAAAGAAAAAAACCACAACCTTAGAAAAGGTGATGAGATACTTAGTGCCTGGAAACAATACCTACAGGCAAGTTCAAATGTTCAAAGAAGCCGATAAACAGAGAGATGGGGAGACTTGGAATGTATGTCTGCATGCTCAGTTGCTAACTCTTGTCCAACTCTTTGCAACCCTGTGGACCATAGCCTGCCAGGATCCTCTGTTCATGGAATTTTCCAGGCAAGAATATTGGAGTGAGTTGCCATTTCCTCCTCTTCCCAACCCAGTGACTGAACCCACATCTCCTACAGCTCCTGCATTGTGCAGGTGATTTTTTTTTTTTTTTAACCACTGAGCCACTTGGGAAGCCCCAACATATTTGGAGAAGAGCCTCCAAAGGTCTCCCTTCCCCTTTCTTGCACTGCCTTTATCTCCACACACAAATACACTCACACCAATCACTAATACTTACAATTTTCCTAGGATTTCTTCTGTTGAAGCAAATCGAAGTGCTATTTAGAAGGATACTGGTTACATGATCACCATCTATCAACTCAAATTTGTTTACATCTGGTTAGAAGATGTAAATTCTAACCAGTTCTTAACTGGTTAGAAGAACTCGAGTAAATTCAGCAGAGAAACCCTGGCATCCTAAATTGACCTAATTAACTATGTACTTGGGACAAAGGGCTATGGGGGATCTATCTCTACTTCAGTCTTGTCCGACTCTGTGACCCTAAGGACTGTAGCCTGCCAGGCTCCTCTGTCCATGGGATTCTTCAGGAAAGAATACTGTAGTGGGTTCCTACGCCCTCCTCCAGGGGATCTTCCTGACCCAGGGATTGAACCCACAGCTCATGTTTCCTGCATTGGCAGGCAGATTCTTTACCACTATCACCACCTGGGAAGCCCTGTACCTTAAGAAACTGGGCAGCAATTCAGATGCTACTGTGGGGGTGTCTGGAGCCACAGGTAGATCCTGAGGCCAGAGTGAGGGATGAAGGGGAACAGAAGCAGCGTCAGAAAGAGAGGATCAAGAGAGATCAGTGAGTTATAAAGGATGCTGGAGGAAGAGTCCTTTAATTCATAGGTAACCATGGCCATGAGTGTCTCTGAGTGTTTCTCAAACAGGCCAGTGACTATATGGGCAGCTATTTCCCTCATGTTTATGAGGCCTCATAACTGAGTCAGTTGAGATCTAAATATTTCTTTTTGTAAAAATACACTGTTAGAAATCATCTCTGTACATCATCTAGTGATCTGTTAAAACTGAGAATTAAGTAGTAGAAAACAATCACTTCAGAAAGTCTTTGCTGCAACTAAATAAATGTAAGATAAGTTAATATGAATGGGTAACAAGAAATGATTTCCATATTTTACTGACAGGTCATGTTAGGAATCATTATCCTAATGGCTTATGAACTTCCCGTATTATCAAATGACATTCTAGAGTAATATTATGATCAGAAGAAGAGTTTTTCATCAGTGTGTGACATAAGCAAGGAGGTTCTGTGACATATACATGTTTTCACTCCCTTAGCAAATCATTGGTTTCAGAACACTCTAACAGAAAAGTGGAAGTCGCTCAATCGTGTCTGATTCTTTGTGAGCCTGTGGACTATAGCCTACCAGTCTCCTCTGTCCATGGAATTCTCCAGGCAAGGATACTGGAGTGGGTTGCCATTCCCTTCTCCGGAGGAATCGTCCCAACCCAGGGATGGAATATGGGTCTCCTGAATTGCAGGTAGATTCTTTACCATCTCAACCAGCAGGGAAGCCCTTGTAACAGAAAAAAGAGAAATTTAAAGTTTTTTGATGGACTTAACATATTCAGAAGGCCCTGGAAAGCCATAGTCATCACCATAAATTCTATTCTCATCCCAGTAAATTTTTCCAATGTGAGAAGTTTGTCTCCATGACTTAAACAACTGTCTGTAGCTGATAGTGAATGACGGCAGGGCAGGAGCCTTCTTTGCTCTTGTGTTAACAGCTGGGCTTAATTCCTGCATTGAGGATCAGAAGGTAATCGAATAGTCTAGAGCCCATCCAGCCAATTGCCTAGGGAAAAGTGTCTCAGGGACAGAAAGCAGAGCTGAGGAGGATGGGACTGCATGGTGGCCCTCTGCCCCGTGCCATTATGGGGATGACTCCTGACCACTAAGTCCCCTGTATACTAATGAATTTCTTTCTGAGAGCACATTCATAAGTCCAATTTGTTTTTAAGTCCAACAAAGAAAGCCTAGGTACCTAGCTAACATAATTGTCTATATAGCACTATACTATAATAGGTTTATAATACTTTTCACACAAATAATTGATAAAAAATAAACTTCCCTGATAGCTCAGTTGGTAAAGAATCTGCCTGCAATGCAGGAGACCCCGGTTCATTTCCTGAGTTGGGACGATCCGTTGGAGAAGGGATAGGTTACCCACTCCAGTATTCTTGGGCTTCCCTGGTGACGCAGCTGGTAAAGAATCCACCTACACTTTGGGAGACCTGGATGCCATCCCTGGGTCGGGAAGATCCCCTGGAGAAGGGAAAGGCTATTCATTCCAGTATTCTAGCCTGGAGAATTCCATGGACTGTATATCCATGGTGTCGCAAAGAGTTGGACATGACTGACAGACTTTCACTTTCTCAAACACAAAATATCAAGACATTTTTAATCCTACAGTATAATACATTGAGAAGTGCAGTCATACAACACAGCAGCTGGCACACAGGCATTGGCATCGAGTGAAGAGACAAGAAGAGTTGCTGACTGGAGGGAGGACAGGAGGTGGGAGGTGACAGAGCTCAAGGGTCGTCAGCAACAGGAGACAACGGGCAAGCTGCAATTTCACTCACACCTGACGCTGAGAGAATGCACGTTCCCATCTTTGAAAGTTCGCAACTTGAAGGTTGCTATGTGTCTCTGAGAGGGGCCTGGAGTTTGTGAATGTGACCTTGGGTTCCTCCAAATTATGAGTGAGGGGAACTGGGGCAGAATGCTCTCACTCAGGGCCACAAGGAAGCTCAGGTTGGATGTGCATCCAAATAACCAGTCTGCAGGGTTAGCTTGGATGGAAGAGACCCATGTTCCCTGATGAGACAGAGACACCAGCTCACATGAGTTTTAGGAAGGAGGTGCCAATCTCCCCGGTTCCAAGGAGCTGTGCACAAATGTGTCCCAGAGTTTGGGAGGGGATGGCCTTGGCAACAGAGGACACCCGGGGGCCACAAGGCCTCTCTGGTATCTGCCACATGGTCACAGGGCGCAGGCTCACACCTCCAATTGTCTAGCATGTGGCCACAGTCTGCCCATGGCAGCATCTGGACCCCAGGAGGACATGCACGAGAGGTGACCCCCAAACTAATCAGGGAACCTAAAGGGATTCAGTGAAAGCACATAAGGAATCACTGAGTCTTAAAAATTATGGTTTATGAATTTTCAAATTCAGTAAGGAAATCAGAAAAATAAGTCATTAACACAAAGGAATAGAATCATTCAATTGATAAGCTGAAGTTAGCAAATATATGCTCACCACATAGAAACTGTATATTTTTATATATCAAAGGAATATTTACAAAAATGATCAGATAGATACTGGTCTACAAATGAAACTTTAACCAGTTTTTCATAACCAGCAAATTTCTTTCCTGGGACATATGATCTGATCAAAAAAAAAAAGTTTGGAATTGGGTAAATTTTTAAATTTGCCCAAAGCAGAGTAACTTCTGAAAATTAGTGAACAGTCTTGCAATTTACACTTAGAATACAGAAGACTCTATGGATGAGCAAAGGGCTTTTACGTGGGCATTATTAAATGAGGTCTTTCTCTTGACCCTGCCTGGGAAAGTAATATCAGTGGGTAAACATCATGTGGAGGCCCCCAGGAGGCTCAGAATGTAGAGCTGCCTTCAAGTGAAGGAGCTTCTAAGCCGGCTACCCGAGGAAATAAGAAACTAACACAAGTCGTTTGATCCTGGGGAACTCTATCTTTGATAGCATCGGCAATTTTTTCACATACGTTTCTTTGTTTACTTTGTTACTTTTAATGTGCTCTGCCATGGAATTTAGTATTAGGTGACTCTAGTGAGTGGTAACGGAGAAGGCAATGGCAACCCACTCCAGTACTCTTGCCTGGAAAATCCCATGGACAGAGGAGCCTGGTGGTCTGCCGTCCATGGGGTCGCAAAGAGTTAGACAGGACTGAGCGACTTCACTTTCACTTTTCACTTTCATACATTGGAGAAGGAAATGGCAACCCACTCCAGTGTTCTTGCCTGGAGAATCCCAGGGACGGGGGAGCCTGGTGGGCTGCCGTCTGTGGGGTCTCACAGAGTCGGACACGACTGAAGTTTCTTAGCAGGAGCAGCAGCAGCAGCAGCAGTGAGTGGTAAAGAACCCACCTACCAATGCAGAAGACATTAGAGATGTGGGCTGGACCCCTGGGTCAGGAAGATCCCCTGCAGGAGGGCATGGCAACCCACTCCAGTATTCTTGCCTGGAGAATCCCATGGACAGAGGAGCCTGGGAGGCTGTAGTCCATGGGGTCACAAAGAGTTGGACAGGACTTAGTGACTGAACACACACACACATATATATACACATATGTACATATATATATATATGGGTAATATAAATATTTATTTCTATATTAATGTATAGAAAACATTTATTTTATATATAATGTATATAAATGTATGAAAGTGAAAGTCGCTCAGTCATGTCCAACTCTTTGTGATCCCATGGCCTATACAGTCCATGGAATTTTCCAGGCCAGAATACTGGAGTGGGTAGCCATTCCCTTCTCCAGGCTGCTGCTGCTGCTAAGAAACTTCAGTCGTGTCCAACCTTGTGCAACCCCATAGATGGCAGCCCACCAGGCTCCCCCTCTCCCTGGGATTCTCCAAGCAAGAACACTGGAGTGGGTTGCCATTTCCTTCTCCAATGCAGGAAAGTGAAAAGTGAAAGTGAAGTCGCTCAGTCCTGTCTAACTCTTAGCGATCCCATGGACTGCAGCCTACCAGGCTCCTCCGTCCATGGGATTTTCCAGGCAGGAGTACTGGAGTGGGGTGCTATTGCCTTCTCTCCTTCTCCAGGGGATTGATACAAATTATATATAAAATATATTTTACATAAAATATATCATTATATAAAATATATAAAAACATATATGATGTGTATTTATGAGAAATGGAATATTTTTCATGAGAAATGGAGTATTTCCTGCCGTATCAATAAACAATGATGCCACAGTCATCAGCTATTGCAGCCCTCCAGGGCAACCAGGAAGGAGAACAATACCTGAGATCTGGCACTAGGTTACAGCCACTTCCTGTGGTGTAAGCACTGAGGGGAAATACAGGAACCTGCCCCCAGATAGCTGAGATGCATATGAAAGTAATGATTTCAATGAGCCCAGACTCTTGCATCTTTCCAAACATACAAAAGTGCTAATTTTCTTACCTTGAGCTATCAGGTTTTGTTTAATTCACAAAGATACTTTTTGATGTTCAGGCTACCTGCCCTTTGTTGCAAACTTCTGTGTAACCCAAGTCCTCCCCACCCTCCCACCCCTGCCTCCTCTAAGCAGTTCTCTCAGGGTCACTTGAGAGGCTGCCTCCCAGGCTTCCAAGTCCTAAAAATTCCCACCAAATACACCATAATTCTCAACTTTTAGGTTGTGAATAAAGTTTATTAATTTATTTGTGTTTCTGGCTCCCAGCTTGCCTTGGAAGAAACACCAGAGGCTATGGGCCATTGTGGAGGTTATTCTCTATCATCTCTGCCAACTCTCCAGATGTTGCCTTTTATCACTCAGGTTACCTAGGAAAGCCCTTTCTGTGTCACCTGAATGGCTGAGATTGAAAGTTGACAAGAGCCATGGCAGCTAGAAGTAGAAGGAGTTTCCTTCTAAGGCAAGGGTCCCGCACCTCTGAGTTGCAGACTGGTACCTCCTGCCAGATCAGTGGTGGCATTAGGTTAAAGTGCACAGAAAATGTCATGCGCTCAAATCATCCCCAAATCACTACCCTCCCCATCCTTGTCCATGGAAAAATTGTCTTCCAGGAAACTGGGAACCGCTGGTTCCCAAAAGTTGGGACATCTGCTCTAAGGCATGTTAAAAACAAGTCTGGATTAATAGACAAGACTATTTCAAGAGCAATTTATTTTTTGCTTTTATGAAGATTTTAGGAATAAGGCATATACACCTGAGAAATGAAGGATAATGAAAAAACTGACACTGTTTAGAAAATTCCCGAATGTTCAGGTCCCACTGCAACTTAAAGAATTAGAGTCTATGATGCACTGCCATGAAGGTCTCAGTTTGCATATACCAGGTAAGAAAAATATTTCCCTGATGTTCTGTTCACATCTTCTTAAATAAATCTTAATTTGCACCACTGTGGTGTAGATGTGTGGTATTCTAGGTAGTGCTGTGTTAAGCTTTGAGAGAGTCAAAACTGCCAGAAAAACATGAGTGACCTTCTAATGTAAAAAATTTCAAGGATTGTATTAGTTACAGTATTAGTTAAAGTTGTATTGATTGCACTGCTGCTGCTGTTGTTGTTGTTCACTTGCTACCTCGTGTCTGACTCTTTGTGACCCCAGGGACTGTAGCCCACCAGGCTCCTCTGTCCATGGAATTCTCCAGGCAAGAATACTGGAGTGGGTTGTCACTTCCTCCCCCAGAGTATCTTCCCGACCCAGGGATCCAACCTGCGTCTCCTGTGACTCCTGCCCTGGCAGGTGGATTCTTTACCACTGAGCCACTTGGGAAGCCCTGAGCTGCTGTAACAACCTCTAAAATGTGTAATAAACAGAAACCATTTCTTGCTTATGTCATGTCCAAACTGGGCGTCCCTAATTAGCAGACAGCTCTCTTCCAAGTGATGATCCACAGGAATCACCATGCAACTTGTGGCTTCCAAGGTTGCTTGGGTGATGACTTCCAGCCACTCAGAAGAAGGCAAGAGCAGTAATAATAATAAAAAGAATGAAATAAAGCCATTTGCAGCAACATGGATGGATCTAGAGATTATAATACTACGGGAAGTCAGACAAGGGAAGACAAATATCATGATACTGCTTATATGTGGAATCTAAAAATAATCTTGAACTTATATACAAAATAGAAATAGACTCACAAACATAGAAAACAAGCTTATGATTACCAAAGAGGAAAGGAGGGGCATAAATTAGGAGTCTGAGATTAACATACAGACACTACTATATATAAAATAGATGGCCAACAAGGACGTACTATATAACACAGGGAACTATACTCAATATTATGTAATAACTTATAATGGAAAAGCATCTGAAAAAAAGGTATCTTGAGGTCGGTAGCAGTGGGCTTGGCTGCAAACTAGTATATGTTGCTCATGCTTCTGTTTCATTTATGGCAAGTCAGTCACATGTCCACACATGGAAGACTGAGAGCTACAGCTAAGCTACGAGCTAAGGACAAAGAAGAAATGGGTTTGGTAAATATCGAGGAGGTTCTTCCACTCTGGTCTTCTAAATTCATTTTGGTTACCAATTTTTTTTTTTTTTTAGAATGAGGAATACTCTTAAAAATCTATGCAGTCAACCACTAACTTGCAATGTTATTTGGTGGTGAATGTTAGAATCTGCCTGCAATGCAGGAGACCCCAGTTCAATTCCTGGATCAGGAAGATTTGCTGATGAACGAATAGGCTACCCACTCCCATATTCTTGGGCTTCCCTTGTACCTCAACTGGTCAAGAATCTGCCTGCAATGTGTGAGACCTGGGTTCGATTCCTGGGTTGGGAAGATCACCTGGAGAAGGAAAAGGCTACCCACTCCAGCATTCTAGCCTGGAAACTGTATAGTCCATGGGGTCGCAAAGAGTCAGACACAACTGACCGACTTTCACTAATTTGCAATGTATTCTATAGGCAACTCCATCACACTTAAATGAACACTAAAGTTATGCTATTTTAAATGACCTATTCTGAATCTTTTTCGTGTCTCTTTCCTAACCAGATATCCTCCTCATGTGGCTTTGTCTTTTCCCTTTCTGTCTAAAGATTTGGTTTCCTTCTTTGACTTCTGGACTGTGTAGTCCATCTCCAAAAGTGCACTAACTGCAAAGTTTGTTCAGCTAAACTAGCCGGGAAACAGAATAAACTCACTGCAATTCATTCCTTAGCTGGGGCTTTCTTTCCCCAATGTTTCATATCCTCCACTTGGCAAACCAAAATTGCCTCTGCCCTCCCAGGAACTCCGGAGAAGGTGGTGGGTCAGACAGCTGTCCCTTTATCCTCACACAAACCAGAGGCTGACACCAAACCTCATGTAGACAGAGCACAAACAGGGAAGATGCAGTGAGTGTCAGTCGAGCTGCCACTAGGCACCACTTGATGTTTGCGGAGATGGACATAGAGAAACGCTTCTGAGAAATCCCCCCTTTGGCGCTGCAGCAGAAACTTCACATCCACCCTAAAGTCACTAGCTGAGCGATTTGCACTCTGCCACAAAAGTTTCCATCAGCAGAGAGGACAGCTGGGGTTTGGGTCTGAAAACACCCCCTTAGACCGTGTTTGCCAAGACCTGCAGAAAGAGAAGTTCTCCAGTCTTCCTGGCAGTTCCTGTGAGGACCTTAATGAGGCACCTTGTTTGAAAAAGAAAAAAGCAGAACCAGAAAGCAAAGGCTCAGATGCCAAACTGATGGCTGTATATTAGAAATGCTGAGATGGCGTGGGTGCAGAACTGATGTTTCTAGGGCACAGTCTGGTATGCATCCAGACACTACAAGGAGAACTTCAGCACCGTGTGTAGCCTTGACAGTCTCTGTCACCATCTGCCAGGTGAAGCCAGGGGCCAACTGGAGCTGATCAAGCTCTTCCTTGCCCCGGCTGGGCAGGTTTCAAGACATCAGTGCTGAACCCTGATGTGCAGCAACAGTCCTAAATCCTAAAGACCTTGCACACTTGGCTGTGTCTTTGTGTTTTTCTGAGTGTCTGCTTCCTCTGATTGCTTGCGTTCATCCTGCATTCTGTCTCTGCTTAGGACTTGGAACAATTCCCCCAGCCTTGACCTGTTGGTCTGGCCCACATCTTCATTTCTTCCTGTGTCCCAAGGCTAAACCATCATTATATCATACCAATGTTCCAGTCCAATCTTCCGTTCTTGTTTCTTTTCTTTTTAAATATGTATTTATTTATAAAAAATAAATTTGGCCCTGGGACACAGGAAGAAATGAAGATATGGGCCACATTTATTTGACTTCCCTGATGGCTTAGTTGGTAAAGAATCCACCTTCCATGCAGGAGATCCCGGTTTGATTCCTGGGTTGGGAAGATCCACTGGAGAAGGGATAGGCTACCCACTCCAGTATTCTGGCCTGGAGAATTCCATGGAGTG
This sequence comes from Cervus elaphus, assembly GCF_910594005.1. NCBI lineage: Eukaryota > Metazoa > Chordata > Mammalia > Artiodactyla > Cervidae > Cervus > Cervus elaphus. The sequence goes on along the minus strand of NC_057841.1, from coordinate 32,652,751 downwards.
GAGTCCATGGGGTCACAAAGAGTCGGATGTGACTGAGTGACTTTCACTTTTCACTTTCATTTTTGCATTTGGCTGTGTTGACTCTTAGTTGCCGCACAAGAAATCTTCCTTGGATCGTGTAGAATCTTTTGCTGTGGCCCGGGGGGCTCCAGAGCACCAGGCTCACTAGTTGCAGTGCTCAGGCTTAGTTGCCTCAGGAATGTCAGATCTTAATTTCCAGACCAGGGATAGAACCTAACCCTGACCTGCATTGCAACTTGCATTCTTAACCACCAGACTACCAGGAAAGTCCCTGTTCTTGTTTCTTACATAAAACCTAAACAACAACTATTCTACTGCCCAAATCAAATTATCACAACCAACTTCTGTTGCTCTGTATTTCACAGTTTAAGTATTTCCTTATGTCTCTTTTCTCTTCATGAACCCCAAATATACCTATCTTCTATACTTTTCCCTAAGACTTTAAACTTGTAAGGTTGCTAAATGATCTCACAAATAAATTGCAAAAAAAAAAAAAGTGTGTTCAGCTGGGTTATAGATAAATGAGCTTTATTCACTAAGGAATGAGACTGCATAAAATCGAGATGTTCTGAATATTGTGCTTTAACAAAGCAGGTGGTGGGGACATCTGCCATCTGGTATACTTTTAGGGGAGATGCTTGGGAAAAGATTTCTAGAATCCTTTAAACAACATAGTAAAATGACTCCTCTGCTTACATCTACAGCCATCATTGTTTCATGACTTTTCTCAGAAACCATAAAGAATTTTGTGGAACACTAACTATTGCTATATTTATAGTTTGTTTAAAATAAACTGACATTGTGGTATTTAACAGCATTTTTTTATTCGATGCATTTATATAAGTACAAAAGACTAGAGAGACAATGTTTAATCTACCTTCAGAATGATTAAAAAATGCATGTGCTCTGATGAAATTTTTTGCAGAGTAGCAATGGAGACACAGACATAGAGAACAGACTTACAGACACGGTGGGGGTGGGGGGCGGAATGAGGAAGGAGAGGGTGGGATGTATGGAAAGAGTAACATGGAAATATACATTACCATGTGTAAAATAGATAATCAATGAGAATTTGCTGTTATGACTCAGGGAACTCGAACCAAGGCTCTGAAACCACCTACGAGGTGGGATGGGGAGTGAGGTTGGAGGGAGGTTAAAGAGGGAAGGGACATATGTATATCTACGGCTGGTTCATGTTGATGTTGGGCAGAAACCAACACAATTCTGTAAAGCAATTATCCTTCAATTAAAATAAACTGTAAAAATTAAAAAGAAATGCATGTGCATGTCTGTGTTATCATGTTCTCAACTCATTTGTCTTACTCTATGGACATAGGTCCCTAATAATGGTAAATATTTAAATAATAGTATTTAAAAATATTTAAACAGTAAATAGTTAAATAGCTTATAGTAATAGTAAGTAGTTAAATAGTAAATAGTTAAATAATAGTAGGTGAATTATGATTAAGCAATGGAATAAAAAATCTGAGTGTAGAGATGAAAATAGCAAAAACTGTATCTAGGTAAATGAATAATTGGAAAATGAAAGAGTTGAATGCTCTTCAGGAATTGATAGAAGAGTAAGCATAAGTCAACAGAAAAACTCTAGGCAAGAGTGAGCAAAAAGAATAGTCTTAACTCCAAAAATACTTGATAAAATGCTGACAACAGTTACATTCATTGATCACATGGATATAGGCCAATTTGCAGTAAACTCCAATAATTAAAATGACCCCACAAAGGCATATGAGGAAAATTGATATGTGAAATAATGACTATAAGTCACTGAAAGATCCTGAATCCCTCTGATGCACTAAAAATGTGATTGTGCTCAATATACTTTCAGAGATAAATGCATTTATTTCTGAATAAAGAGGCTTAAAATTATTTCCATTCACAAGGAGCTATTCTAGTAGAAATCATAATATTCTTGAGCTAGAAATTCTCCTGTTGCAGTACCAAAGTTAAATTGTTAATTCAGTAGGAAACACTCAACCGGAGAGAAGAGGGTGGTCAGGGACACTGGGGAATTTGAGACCAATGTTGCATTGAGGGGATGGAGAGGGAGGTGACAGGGATGGAGACCAGGGGAGGGGGGCCTAGCATGAGATCTGGAATAACAAACATGACTTGTCAAATTTCAAATAGTGTAAATCTGTATGGCTGAGCCCATGTGGTCTGTGTGGTCAAAAGTCCATGGACAAACCATCAAAGTGTGGGAACTAGAAGGAAGCATGATCAGTAGTCTGAGGTGATATCCTGACATATTTCTTATGATATACAAGGGGTCTTAGTTTGTCCTCGAAACCAGCAGCCTGCCTCTGCTCAACCCCTCACCCCCTTTGACCAATGCGGAAAACTCAAGTTTAAAAGAAAAAAATTGTCCAAGGCCATACAGTTGGAAGTAGCAGAGCTGGGAATTATATTCCAAGTTTTACATATTCTGGGCAATCTACTCTTAAATCTAAAAAGCAACCTCCAGGTACACTTCTGCTCTAGATTTTCCTGGTTATGTCACCTTAGGTGAGGCTCTGAACCCTCTTCCAAGCCATTGAAGATAATGAAATTTAGAACTGTTGCTTCAAACATTGCATCCACTTGAGATGTTCCCCCTTGGTGTTATGCAGTATTGCATTGTTGTAAGGATCAAATAAGAGAGTACACGTAAAATTAGATAAATCATTGGTGGGAAAAACTACCCAATAACTGAGAGTTTAAATAACAACAGTGACATCAATGAGAATTGACTTCCTAAAGAAACTATAGCTGGATCACAATTTAAGGATATAAACAATACTGAATGTCCCTGGAATCCTTAATGTGATTCCAGAAATTTCTGAGACAATGGGGAAACTCAGAAACGTCAGAACCTAGGATAATCTCCTAAGAACTACTTCTGCTTTCAAAATATCAAATGTTTAAACACCTATCTATTGACTTATGGTAATAATGAGATGCTCTGAAAAAAAAAAATTTTTTTAAACATGATAAAATGGCTAAAATATCTCTACCCCAAATTTGACTTAATCTTTCTTATTTCTGGGGAAGCAGCAGAAACTGGACTTTTCCAGATCCTGAAAGTTTAATTTCATTCCTTATCTCTTACCCAGGAGAGGTACCAATGCCTAGTGAGAAAATCCTTTTAACACAGAGCTTGAGGCTTTCAAAAAAGATTTAAGTCATTTTTTTTAAACAGCTTTGTTTAGATAAACACCCATACATTTCACATTTTCAAGCGTAAAATTCTGAGACTTCCCTTGTGGTACAGTGGTTAAGACTAGGTCTTTCTATGTAGGGGATGCACGTTTGATCCCTGATTAGGGAGCTAAGAAAGATCCCACATTGCTTCTGGCCAAAAAAGCCAAAACATAAAACAGAAACAATATTGTAACAGATTCAATGAAGACCTTAAAATTGGTTCGCATCAAAAAGTCTTTAAAAAACTAAAGTATATAATCCAATGATTTTAGTGATTTCACATAGTTGTGCAACCAGCACTGGGTCAATTTTAGAATATTTTCATCACCCTCAAAGAAACTGAGGACCCATTAGCAGTCATTCCCCAATTTATCCCCTTTCCCCAGCCTCTGGCAATGACTAATCTGTTTTTGTCCTTTATAGATTTGCCTACTTTGGAAATTTCCTATAAATGTAATAATATAATTTGTGATCCTTTCTGAATAACTTCTTTCATGCGGCATAATGTTTTCAAGTTTTATTCATATTGTGGCACATATTTGCCCTTCATTTTTTATTACCAAATAACATTCCATTGTATGGATACCTCACTTTTTGTTTATATATTCACAGTTGATCGACACTTCGGTTGCTTCTACTTTTTTGTTATGAATAAAGCTGCTATGAACATTTGTTTGGATATATATCTTCATTTCTCTTGGATATATATCTAGGAGTGAAAATACTGTGACATGTCATAAATCCATGTTAAACATTTTGAGAAATCACCAAACTATTTTTCAAGGCACTGCACTATTTTACACTCCTATGACTTGAGCCACTTTAAAAGCCTAGTATTCCACGTTCACTTTTTTAAAAAAATTAGTGGCTTTACTTTGACCTGTCATTTTACATCTGTTAGAGTGACTGGCCAAAGAGCCAGGTAAAGTGATAAGGTTACCAAAGGAAAACAAGGCCACACATTAAATCACCAAAATGCTTCCTTTGTTTAAACAACTTCAGTCCCTTTCTTTTTTGTTGACAATCCAGTCACACCTGTCATCTAAGCCTTTAGTTACAATGCATTTTTCCCCTCTCTGAATCTTCTCCAACAGTATTCTTGGAGTGAAAACAATTCATGCTATCTGCACATTAGTTGTTGTTATTTAGTTGCTAAGTTGTGTCAGACTCTTTTGTGACCCCATGGGCTATACTCTCCAGGCTCCTCTGTCCATGGAATCTCCCAGATAAGAATACTGGTGTGGGCTGCCATTTCCTTCTTCAGGAGATCTTCCCAACCCAGGGATTGAACCTACCTTTCCTGCACTGACAGATGGGTTCTTTACCATTGAGCCTCAGGAAGTCCACACATTAGTTACCTTAGCGCTAGTGGTTTTTAGTCTTTGTATCAGTTTATTTTACTGCTTTCCTGCTGCTTTTACAAATGTAACCTTTATATTCACCATTGTAGGTTGACAAGGAAAGGAATAGATGGTGTTGACAAAATGAAACAAAATAATAAATTTTTGGTAAGATGTTTCACTATGCTATTATTAATCCAAGAAAACAAAAAGTAAACAGTCATAAGCATAATTTGCACATGCACTCTTTGTTTATAATTTGCAAAATCCATAAAATTGGATCTCCTAACAGGAAGACAGGTATTGCATTAATATAGCAACAAAACATTATTTTATTTTTAGCTAATTTTTTATTGAAATATAGCTGATTTACAATGTTGTGTTTTTCTGGTTTTTGTTTTTTTGTCACACCATGTGTCCTGTGGGATCTTAGTTCCCTGCAGGGATCAAACATGTGCCCCCTGCAATGGAAGCATGAGTCAACCTATGGACCTCTAGGGAAGCCCGTATATTACTTTATTTTTAATGTGGATTACAATTTAAACATATAGTTGGCTATCATTTCCTTCCTACAAATCATATTAGAAAGCTATGTACTTGTAATACTTCCTTATTTCTGAAATTTCTCCTTTGGTGGTGACTTCAGAACCCGCAGTGCAGTCAAAAGCAATTCCACAAAATCTTAATTGGGTGTCAACCAAATGTAAGGCATTGTGCTAAACCCTCCTTTGAAAGGAATTTTAGAAGCTATTTTTCTTTTGAATGTGCTCACTGGAAGCAAGTATTACTCCATGGATGGTGGATTTTATTTGGAGATACGGTCAAAAGTTATTCAGAGTCAATTCTGATGGATGAGGTGGGTAAGATCCATCAAGCACTGTGACACCCTTAATGGTCAAAATTATGTGGGACTATAAATTTATGAGGCTGGCTTCTCATGTGGTTCATTAACCAGATTTGAAGACAATTGCACAAGAGGAGTTCTAGCAATATTCAGAGTTATAAAGACAATGGGGACTGTCAATGGATGGCAATCTTTGGGTGTATTAGTCCTGGCATGTTTTGAAAACTCACTCATTGCTTATGATCACACACCATATAGTGCCCCCCAAAAATTACTGAATCCAGTAAAACTTAGCCATATCCACAGCCATGATAATGTCATTTTCTAGACAACTGCTAGCACATGTGACTTTCCACCTTCCATAGCCAGAAAGGAGCTGTGGCTTGAACAATGCTTGCCCTAACAAAAGAGTTGACCGAAAGGAAAGCGGTCCAGCTGACAGATGCCTTTTCAGTGCTTGGCTTATAGAAACCTTCTCCAGGTGGCACTACTTGTAGTCTTGGAAAGAGAACTTGGCTCTTATTATTTATTTATTACAAGAGTGAAACTAGTTTCATAGACTTTTAGAGGGATCAATCAAGGTTGAAGGCCATGTATTCACTACTTGTTGCATTCTATCTTCCCCAGCTTCTTTGCACTCTCCTAGGTCTGAAAGCTTCTCTTTCATAGCCTAGCCCAGGAATTATAGATCAGGTTACTAAAACCTCAGGACTGCAGGCACAAGTTATCACAAACCAGGTGGCTTAAAACAACAGGAATGTTTTCGTCTCACAGTTCTGGATGTCTGAAGTCTGAAATTAAGGTGTCAGCTGAATTTGTTCCTTCTAGAGGCTGAGCAAGCACCTGTTCTGTGCCTCTTTCCCAGGTTCTTGTGATTGCTGGGAATCCCTGACATTCTTGGGTTTGTAGATACCTCTCTCCAATCTCTGCCTCCATCATCGCAAGACTTTTTTCCCTTTGTGCCTGGATGCAATTTTCTCTCTTATTAGGACACCAGTCATTGGAGAAGGGCTGGCGCAGTGGAACTGGGGACCTGAAATAAATATTGACTGATTCTTACCTGTGACTCCATGAAGGCAGAAAATGACTATTCGTTTCTTCATCAACTTCAACTTCTGGCAGAGGGACTTTTACACAACAGGTGTTTAAAATGATTTATTGAGTAATGAATGACAACTAGCAGGCAGATCTGAAAATGTTTTAAGTTCAATCATGGGGAAAGTTGTTGTTCCATGTGATCTTTTCATCTCTGAGTATTAGGGATGAAGGTGATAGAGAGGGGTCACAACTGCTCACAGAATTGACATCAACTCTATGGAATGGGGAACTACACAAGGATGCTTCACTTATTTCCCAGACTCTGATGCTATTAAAGGTCTTTAGATGCTTTGTTTCATCCTTCTGTGATAGCTGAGCTGGGGTGATGACATTTCATCTTGAATGTCTAGAGGCTTGTTAGCAGAGACCCTGTCACCGCCAGGGATCACAGCATCTCTGTGCTCAGTCCTTAGGGCACTGATCTCGACTGTACAGCTGGACTCAGCAGCAGACGCCACATGCTCTAACATGACAAGCAGCTGGGTTTCCAGCCAACAGGCAGGCTTATTTTCCTGAAATGAATGGCAGTTTGCAAAGCAGAGCAGGGGGTAGCTTTTTCATTCTTATGTCGCTCAAATCAGCTCAACTTCCGCAATCACAGAGATCCAAAGAGAACAGAAGAGGAAAAGGTAGTTTATTTTGGCAGCATTGGGCTAATGTGTGTTTCAAGCAGGTGGAAAGGAGTAGCCCAATCTGCCTAATCTATTTCTGCAAAAATTGATGCAAGGTGGGACTGGGTATAAAGCAAACACAGAGATGGAGATGGGAAAGGCAAAATACCTAAGCTTGACTTTGGCATTCAGAATAATTTTATACATGCTCTCTGTGAGCAAAGTGATCAACATAGTGTGGCTTTCACTTTCTTAACCATCTGTCTTTGCTACAGGACAATCTCTCTGTCCCTGAAAGTTGTAAATCAGGAAGTGAGCCACAGGATACTAGAGGCTTTAAACCAATGTTTGCTCTGAGACTGGAAACTATCAAGGAAGTGGTGACTTTGTTTCCAGCCGAAGTAGATGGCTGCCTAACTCTCAATTTGAGCAGTGCTGTTGGCAGTTATAGGCACATCTCCTTCTTTACTTCCAAAGAAAGTAAAATGCCAGCTAGTCACAAAGGATGTTTTTCCATTTTTTGTTAGTCAGTGGATGGTGGCACGTCAAGCCACCAGGGGAGGGAAATGTTTAGCCTACTTTAACTTTCTGTCCCAGTGAATCTTTTGAAATATTGTTTTCCAAAAAGTATTTCAACCTTCATGTTTCTCACATTAAGTGAGAATGGAATGAGCAAACACATTGAGAGAATTGTTTCTCAAGTTAAATATTTTTTTGTGTTAGAATTTCTTTCTTCAAAGCCATTCAAATTGGATGAACTGGGTCAAAAAGACAGTCAAATAGCACATGAAATGTGCTTGCATTATAGTCATGGATATAGAGGAATTATTTGTAGTCCCGAATTTTCTGAGGTCTTTGATATTTGGAATGTCAAACAATATACAGGAGCAAAATAATTGTAATTCTAACCAAGATGGGATAGTCTCAGTGGACAATAGAATATTGGACTTAGGTAATTTTGTTTAATTATTGAAGGGTGGAGAAAAGAAGCAAATAGCAGAGATCTGTCTTCAATGAAAATCCTGACCTGGTAGTCTCGGATGAGGTCTAGCTGGAGATACAACATCTCATTGGTTTGAGAAAATGATCTCAAGCCATAGTTGCATTTGGGCTTTTACACACTTTTATACATAGAGTCTATTTTAAGGTAAATTTAGCAAAATAATAGAAGGTCTCTCACTGGTAAAAGAGTTTATTGGAACTGTTCCAAGTGGAACTGCACAGAAAGGACCACATATCACTTCAGAATGTGCACAGAATTAAATATATTCATGCATGTGTGCGTTGTAGAACAGTAAACAAAGAATCATGCACTACATCATTAAAAACCAAAGTCTGGATCTTTGAAAAGACAATACAATTGTTTAAAAGTAGATAAACCTTGATAACTCTGATCAAAAGAGATATGATAAAATATGCCAGTGCTCTTACAAATAATAGTCTTTAACTGTACTAAAGAGGATTAAAATTATAAAAGTATGTAAAATATATTTTTATCAATAAACTTGAAAACCTGAAAAAAGTCACTGTTTTCTTCTAAGAAAATATATGTTACCAAAATTGACTCAAGAAAATTTCATAAACCTTTAAGAAATCTTAGAAGAATCAGAGTCAAGGGCTGACAAGACATACTTCTAAGAAAGACTGGGTCCAAATGATTGGGTTGAGAACTTCAAAAATCTTTAAGGAAAAGATAGCTTTCAATATAGAGAATAGAAAAAGAGCAAAAGTTTTAGCTCATTTGATGACCTAGAATTATCTCTATTCTGAAACAAGAAAGAAGTACAAAAAGAGTATATAAACATAGATGACAAATACATACACACATTATTTCCAAGTTGAACACAGGAATATATTTAAAGAATGATATAGGAATGAAAATTTTTTCAACATTAAGAATATAAGGAATATACATATACATACAATAAATTATACACAATATATAAAATTAAAAAGACATGCAGAAATGAATTTTATAAAATTCATCACTCATTCTAAATAAAATCTCTTAGAAAATTAGCAATAGAAAAAAACTTCCTTAACCTGAAAAATAGTAGTTACCAAAAAGTTATAAAACCATGATTTTTAATAATACAGTATTAGAAACATTACCTCAATTGTCAAGCATCAGATATTTTGGCTGCTATCATCACTAATATTCAATATGTTAGTAAAGATCCTTACCAAAGCAGTAATCCAAAAAAACATAAATATAATGCGGAAAACTATGAAAGGATGAGATAAAAATGAAACTAATTTAGATTCTAAGAATATCTACTTAAATATAAATACACATGGCCATAGAAAGGATCAACACAGAAAATAAAACTTTCCTGTAATGCAGTAAGAACCAACAAGACAATGCAATCAGAAGTGAAAAATAAGTGGGGAGGGGATTCCATTCAGAGCACAGTAAAAACCATAAAACATCAAAGAAAAAACTTAAGAATGTGGCAACACTTGATTACTTTAAAAGCTTACTACAGAATAATGAAATAAAGATAACAAGGTATGTGTGGTCAATATTACTAGTGTTCCACAGTGGTAGTACAAATTCATATTTCCCCCAGTAGCATGACAAAGCCAGTTTCTCCCCAGTATCAGTGTTGCCTTAAGGATTTTAATTTACACTTCCTTGATGATGAATGAGCTTGGAACTTTGTTTTCATAACTTTGGTATTTTTGTATATAGAGATGACCTCTATACAGTATGAGACAGAATTTGATATTTTCTATCATATTATCATGTTGGTCCAGAACTATTCATTTAAAAAAAAAATCTTTACCCAACTAAATCACAGTTACCTGCATGTACCATATATAAGTCTATTTCTGAACTTTATTACATTCTACTGATTTATCTCTGAACCAATTTTACCCTGTTTTAATTGTAATAACTTTAAGTCTTGAAATTTAATAGTGTCAGTCTTTCAACTTTATAACTTATAGTTAGCCCTCTGTATCCATGGGTCCTCCATTATCCGGGCTTCCTGCTTGCTTCTGTCTGATCCTTGGTTCTGCATCCCTGGATTCAATCAGTTATGAACCATCTGTCAATCATTTAATATTGTAGTATTTACTATTGAAAGCGGACCCATGCAGTTCAAACTCAGATTGTTCAAGGGTCAACTATATTTGTTCCATCTTTTAAAGGTTCTAAACTTTATTCATGTCTATCATCCAAATTTAATTTTCATAATAACTGTCCCCTTCTTTTTAAGAGGAATAAATTGGCTCAGTCAATCCCAAAGAAAATTAACCCTGCATATTCATTGGAAGGACATGCTGAAGCTCTAACACTTTCACTGCCTGATGTGAAGATCTGACTCACTGGAAAAGACCCCAATGCTGGGAAAGATTGAAGGCAGGAGGAGAAGGAGACGATAGAGGATGAGATGGTTAGATAGCATCACCAACTCAATGGACATGAATTTGCGCAATCTCTGGGAGACAGTGGAGGACAGAGGAGCCTGGCGGGCTACAGTCCATGGGATCACAAAGAGTAGGACATGATTTAGCAACTGAAAAACAACAAAATTGGTTTAACGAAGTAAAATTTTCCCAACAGTTCCACAGCTTGGATTCAGGTCTGGCTGAGTCTCAGCAGGTTCCTATTCTGTCTGTACCATGAATCTTTAGGATTCAAAACCCCTCAGAAAATAATGCTACAGAACTGAATGACAATCAACTGCTTTTATGTCTCTTTGGTCACGGTGTTTGATTTGCTTTCTCCTATTCTGTTTTTCTTCTCATTGTATTTGATTTTGGGAATGTAATAGAATAAGTCATATATCCATGTTTAGAATGGTATAAACATTGCATGGTTTCAGATAAAATGGGTAATCACAGGTTCAGAGACAAAGAAATTGAATGGTGCAGGTAAACCATGGAACTGTTTACCTGTTTATTGTATGAGTTATTTACTGAGCATTTACAATGCATGTCCACAGAACTATGAGGCTATACTATGACTAAAACATGATCTGGGTTATAGATTACATTCTTCAAGTATCAAGAAGTCAGGGCTTTAATACATATATAAGTACGTATATAGTAACTCTTTTCAGTGTCCAACACATCGTAGGTATTAGTTAATACGTATTAATGAATTAATATAATTGTTCTAAAGTGTGGTCCAGAGTCCCCTTGGAGGGGGTCCCTGAGTCTCTTTCTGGTAGTTCATAAGATAAAACTATTTCAGTAATACTAAAACATTTTGCCTATGTTATGTTCATTCTCTTACAAGTATCCAGCAGTTTTCCAGAAACTATATGTGATGTCATTGCTCTGATGGCTAATGAAATGTGTATTTGTGGATTCTAAAAACTCTCAGTTTTAATTTCTGACACTGTAAATGTTGATGTATTACTATATAACTGACAAAACAATACCTTTTTAGGGTTCTGATCATTTTTAAGAATGCAAAGTCTTCTGAGACTAAAAAGTGTAGGGGTTGCTGAATTAAGAAACATCTTTCAAATTTAAGAGATGTGCTTGTTATGCTGGGGGTGGGAGAAAGGGGTGACAGAGAAATCAAAGATTTGTTTCCTTTTTTATAACTTTTAAATGAAATATCACATTATATTAATTTCAGGTATATGACATAATAATTTGATATATGTATATATTGCAAAATGATACCTACAAGTCATCTAACTAGGATCCATTACCACATCGCTACTTTTTCTTATGATGAAAAATGTTAAAATCTATTTTCTTAGCAATTTTCAAACATATACACAATTAGAAAGTATGATTACAAAGCATTCACTTACTAATTGTCTCTTAAACTGTTCTCAAATGATAAACCAACTATGCCTCACTTCCCATTCCCCAGCTCTATTTTATTATTATTTTAAGAATTTGCATAGGTGGTTCTATGGTATTAACACTATGTGATAAACTGTGATATCAATAAACATGAGTTGTTCCTATACTTTGTCCTCTACCCTAGTGTTTTGTTTTAGGTTAATAAAGTTGTATCTAAGCAGAGTGGAGAAATGCTTGGGTACCAAATAGTTCCCACATAACAATATTCTGATAAGCTAAACTTAAATGAATCTCAGTCATCCAGCATTTCTCAGGGCCTATTTGAAGGCTTTCAACATGATTGGAAATACACTGAGGAAAGCCATACTAAGGGATCTTTTCAACCGAATCCATTTAAAAAAGCAATGGGAGGATTTGTCAAATGCATATGTACTGGACTTGGATGAAACCACTTTGTCATTTTTCCATCTACACATTTTTCTCCTTAGTTATTTGTAGGTGAAAAACATTAAATTTGTCTTTAACATACTGTATGTGACTCTTTCCTATACAGTAGTGGGGAAGACAGACTATGTAATAAGAGGTACATCCTCTAGTAGGAATTGTTTTATTTAACCTTGTCTTTCCCAAACGTGCATTTTATGAAATCCTTTTTCTGTTCAAGTGGAAGATAGACAAGCATGTGGTGAACTCCAGATTTTCATTTGATTTTATTTATCTCCAAAATAAGTTTTGTCTCATTCAAAAAATTTTACAATTTGAAAATAATCTTTTGTTCAATTCTCAAAATTTGGTTCTGTTTTGGAAAGATTGGAAATTTGAAACATTTGACATTATGAATTATATCATAATTCATATCACGTAGGGTATGACTGGTTTTTTTAACATGACTAAAAACATCAAAATTAGCCAGATAAATCAATGGATATTTTTGCTGTCATTCACAAAGCTTGAGTTGTAAAGTTTGTCAGTTTTACTATAAAGAGAATGATGATAAAATCTGTTCTGAAAATTCTATACGAATAGAGAGGAAAATATATTAGTAACACCTCAAGGGGAAATACATAAATAGGTTACACATTTTAAAAACATCTTTTCAGTCAAAATTGAGCTAACCTTTGCTCAGGAGATAAGATAAGCAAGTAAGAAAACTATGCAAACAAAAACAAGTTGAAGGTCAACTTATGAATTGTGGAGGCTAGTTTTGCCCCAAGAGTTATCTATTGTAAATTCAGGGCTTGTTAAGCACAGGTCTAATATAAATGCCAGGATTTCACATTAAGGGATCCTTTGGGCCTCACTCTGGGGTGAACTTGAATTTGCCAAGTATTACCACAAAGAATGTTTGCAAAAATCTGTTCATCGGAAAATTGAACCCTTGAGAATCTCCATGAAGAAAATAAGTGTTCAGATGAGTTTAGGAACCACTGAATACTGGGAAATATGCCTCATGGAGTTTTGAACGCATGTTCATCCATCAAGGACTTTGCAAACCCTTCCAAAGGGTGTATTCTGATTTTATATAACCCAGCATGTCCCCAAGATTATAACAGAGTCCTCTTTGATGTAACTTAAAACCACACTTTCAGAAATATTAACCCAGGGTAAGAGTCTGCCTCTTGTGCCCACTCTCAACTAGGCGGCATGCAGGTGTCTCCCTCCAGACACTGCTCTGAACTGAGCTACCCGGGAGCACCGTTCATGCTTCATTCTACTGGGCTGGCCAATAAGTGCACTCCAGGTTTCCCATAAAATATGATGGAAAAACCCAAACAAAATTGTTGGGCAACCCAATGTTTCTCCTGCCTCTGCTTGCCTTTCTGAGACCCCACCACCATCACCGTCCCTATGGTCATTTCTGCCTTGATTTCTGGTACTATTGTTTACATTTAACACTAAAGTAATCCATGTAATGATTCACTACCTAGATGAAATGGATAAGAAATCACATCATTTTCTACTTGAAAAGAACCTAACTCAAACTGGAAAGGTTAGACCCAGTGCCTTTGTCCCTTGCCCCAAGTTGTACAATCATTGAAACATGTTATGGGGAAGTAGAATTGACCAAAAAGCTGTAGCCAGCAATGTGATGCATTTGGATTAGATTATGCTACCCTTAAAACAGAAAGTCAATTCCAACCCTGAGTGGCTTTAATTCCAAAATGGGCCAGGAAAGAAAAACAAAAAATGTCAACTGTGGTAGAAAACAAAGATGATGTGTAATAGAAAGTCCATCACCAAAGTTGCCCTAATATGCATCATTTTGTTGATGGTAGTAGCAAAGTATATCAGTGACGTCTTCAGGCCAACATGATATCAACTCAAGAGTTTACACTGCCATTAGTCAGATGCCAAGTGAATTGCTTGCCATGGGCCTTCTGGCAATGCCTTGAATTTCCTTAGGTGACTGTTAGAGAAAGAATTGCTTGTGAATTCATTAATTCATTTCCCTATGACCTCAGAGAGAAGAGTTTTCACAGCTGCTGATTGTTATACTAGACATTCAGTTTTGATGGGTGTTTCCCACTTGGGATTTTATCAGTTGGTTTATGAGAAGCTTATCATCACTTCCTTGTCTTTATGTTTCTTTTTTGTTAAGGGCTCAGTTTAAAACACGCTCCCATTTATTTTCTGTGTCATAAAAATCAAAGTTTAACTAAACTGAAATGAAGAGAGGCCTGCTCCTCATCTTGTTGCTTCTTTGATGTTCCCATCCCTTTTCCATTTGCACCATTATGACTGATGATAAAATTCCATAAACACCTCTCTCATTGGGCTCCCTTTGGCTACTTACCATTTGTTCATTCCAGATGATGGCTATTACCATGATCATTATTATCATCTTCAACAAATAAGCATCAGGCACCCACCAGGGCCTGCCGCTAGAGGTAGATTGCTTCATAAAATCATGGAGATCACGTGCTATAATAGATGAAGCCCACAAATGGGATTTTGAAAAATACAAGCTTTGTTTATTGTCCTACTCATGATGTGTTGCCTGGAATTGTTCCAAACATGTAATTTCTTGAGGCTCTAGTTTCCACTTCTCGAAATGTAAATAATGTTCATGCCAGCCTCTTGTCTCTCCCTATGATTTTATGAGAAATCATACAACGAAGTAGAAACCGTTTTAGAAATAGTCACTGTATCAGCAGAAGATATTGGAGGATTATCTCTTTTGCTCTAATCCTCAACTACTGTTCACATTTTAACAGGCTTTCTTTGATTGTCATTACAGACCTCGGGAGCCCTGGCTTTCCATGCCAATATTACAAATAGAAAAGTGGAAAGTCCAGCCTAACAGTTGGTGCCTGGGGCTTGCATTTTGAAACATGACTCTTGTGAAAGCCTTGTTTTCCTCCTGATATAACTGGCTGGTTTGCTAAATTAACTAAATTAACTGCTTGTTTTGACAACAATAAAGCCTTAAATAGCTGAAGACAATAAAACCATATAGATGGGCTCATTTTTCTTTTTTTGGCATCACTATGGTTGTTTAAATGTGTGTCTTATGAGGGGTCTAAGTAAGTTTAGTCAATTCAACTTTTAAAAAAACATCAAACCGAGTTAAGGTGTTGAAGTGTTGATTAAATCACTTGCATTATAACTCAATATTTACTTCTAGCCCTCTACAAGCAGTCTTTGTCTGCCTGTCCCCTTCATGTTTGGGGGATTGCCTTTCTCCTTTCTTTCCTCTGCTTCCTCTTTTGTCCCTTCTTTTCAAGGACAATATTAATCCCTCATCCCCAGGCACTTCTCTCTGCATCTCATGACCACGTTAAACAAGGGCTGGAGTAGCTGCCCCATGCCACGGGCAGAGGCAGACTGGAGGAGAGAAGGCACACCTCACACTTACCCCTGCTCTCCTTCCCCAAACTTCTAAGGATAACTTTGGTCACCTGGAATTCTCAGACCCCTGTCACACTGTCTAGTCCTTTGCTGTGATCCTGTTTTACTCTACCTCAGGGTCCCTGTCCTGCCTTGATCATCTCACAAAATATTTAGGAGAAACCTGTTCAGGTTGTCCTCTGACATCTGCCTTTATTTTAGGCCACTGCACACAAAGCCTTCCTGTGAACCCTGCTGCAAGCCTCCATCTTGCCTCCTGAGTCGAGGTGTAAAAGGAGACATTTTTCAGCCTTTATTTCACTTAAAGTCCTGAGTATTGGACACTCAGTCAAACCACTCCTTCCTGGAAACTCTCCCCACTGGCTCTTGGCACAACTCTTCCTCATCTCCTGACCACACCTTTCCCGTCTCCTCCCTTCTCTTGCCCTCTCCCCCCTCCTCTGTTTTCCCCTCCGTAAGTCCTCTCCTCCTAGCTTCTCACCTGCAACCTTGCCCTGAGTGCTCTCACTCAAGATCTCCATGTTTGGTATGCTTCTTGCTCTAAGACTGAAGTCAGTCAGTGATTTAATTTAAAAAGTCTTAATTTAAAAAGATCAATCTTTCATGCAGCTGGGAGGAAGAGAAGCAAGTTGTCTCCCCTACTGCAGCAAAGATGGCCAGTGTCTCACTTAGTTATATAAATAAAAGGCAAGCAGCAATGTTTATCCTGGGCAATGTGCATAACAGCCTCTCTTTGGAGGGTTTAATCTGTGTTTGTGAAGTCTCAGAAACTCCTGCCCACTTCGATATGTGGAAGTCGAAGGAGGGGTTTGTTCATTTGCACAAGTAGCAGAGTTTTCTAGTGAGTGGAAGGCTGAGGACTTTCATCTATTTCCTGCAATACTAAAAAACTGAGACTCTGCTGGGGTGGCCTAGGTCAAGGAACAGGGTTGAGAAGGTACGTTCTCCTGGAAGTGTATTGCCATTGGGGTGTGTCTCGGTCAGTGCCAGCTGCTGTAACAAATAGCATAGGCTGAGTAGCTTAAGCAACAAACTTTTATATCTCACCATTCTGGAGGCTGGAAGTCAAAGACTGGGGTGCCCTCAGACCCACTGTCTGCTGTACTGCTTCCTAGTTGGCAGATGGCCTTCTGTATCCTTAGGTGACAGCAGAAAGAGTGCCATGTCTTTTTTTTTTTAAGAGAATTAGTCTCATCATAAGGGCACTACCCTCGTGGCCTAGCCTAAGCTTAATTACCTCCCAATAGCCTCACCCCCAAAGATCATTGATCAAGGGTTAGGATTTCTACATGTAAACCTGGGAAAAACACAAACATTCACTCTACCAGAGTGGAGTAATCACTGGACTGGCCTCTGTCCTGAAGATAATGTGGATGATGATCTGGTTCCCAGAATTTATACCAGCTCAGCATTTCTATGCTGGGAGGAAGTAGGGTCAGATTGTAGCCCCAGAGAGATGACTACAGGAGCAGATGGAACACGCCACAACCTCAAAGACTCCAACTCACATATCATGAGCTACTCTTGACTGAGCATCTGCTGGATACTCCAGTCATCCTCCCTGGAGGACTCTATAGCACTGGGGCTGGGAGTTGGTCCAGTACCTGGGGTGGCATCTAGAGGAGAGGACTTGGGAGCAGGTGACTTGATCACAACACTTCAGATCTACACCTGAACACCCAAGGCTTTTTCATTCTAGGCCACGTGTCCTCACCATAAACAGAATGTCTCCACTGGAGAAAGACCTTCTTCAGTGTAGACAATGGCCTACTCATCAGAGAGAGCTCTTCTCTGTAGAAAGGGAGGGGAGGATATGTTAAAGAGCTATACATTTCTAAGGGAAACTAGGGCCAATTTTTTTTTTTTAATGTTTTTTGACTAACCACAACATGAAAAAGTGATCATCGTCTAAAGCAGTAACAGCAAATGGAAAGCCTCAGACTTACTTTTAGACCTACCTTTTGATCAATGAGTCATTAGCTCTCTGCTGATGGCCTGGGAGTAGCTGTTGTTTAGTCGCTTCAGTCATGTCTGACTCTTGTGACCCCTGGACTACAGCCCGCCAGGCTCCTTTGTCCTTGGGATTTTCCAGGCAAGATACTGGAGTGGGTTGCCATTTCCTTCTCTAGGGGAGCTTCCTGAACCAGGGATCAAACCAACCCACATCTCCCGCGTGGGCAGATTCTTTACCACTGAGCCACCTGGGAAGCCCTGGTCCAGAAGTAAGCCTAAGCAATACATCTCCATGTTGGTCTTACTTTCAGGGTTTTCAGGCTTCAGCTAAGGGCATCCAACTCAGTTACAATTTATCTCAGTGAGCCATGTGTAGTTAACAAGGGACTTCCCCTCTTGTTCCCCCATACTTAAACCTAGGCATTAGCAATTAAGAGCAAAGCAATTCTGGACATATTAAGGGAGAGAATGGGGACCCTTTTAAAGAGGTAAACTTCATTTCTTGCTACCTGGGCAAGGTATGAGTTCTAGTATTAATTCTCTGAATCTATAATTGCAACACACACTGTAAAAATCAAGTTATATTTGGGTCTGTGATACCACATGCTGAGTGTGCCTAGATACCTGATAGCTAGATCTGAGACTCAAAAACACCCCCAGTGGATTTCATCTTTACTCTTCCCCCCCCACCCCGTTTCCCCTCAATTTCCTTTTTCTGAGGATGACGCCACTTAGATACTCAAGTCCCAATGTGGAAATATGATTGACTCCTTCTCTATCCTTGCCTTCACTTTATTTTGGCTATCAATCTTTTTCTCTCTTAAAATTCGGGAGCCCCACCTCCTATCATTCTATCTATCATCTATCTCTATGGAGTTGTACTTTTACCCACTGGATCTCTTCTCTGCAGACATGACTCCATACCATCCCTTCTTTACCCTGCTGTCATCTTAGTCTCTTGTGTAGAAGCCTTGAATGGTTCCTCGTTGTCTTCTGGATTACGTGCTCAGTCACTCTGTTGTGTTCAACTCTGTGTGACCCCATGGACTGCAGCACACCAGGCTCCTCTGTTCACGGAATTTTCCATGCAAGAAGACTGGAGTGGGTTGCCATTTCCTACTCCAGTCCTCTGGATTAGGTCTAGATAACTGAGCATGATAAACATTACCCACTCCATCCTGGCCAAATTCTCTTGGTCTCAATTCTCTTGGTCTCATTTATCTCCACTCTCCTCCCCGTAAAAATACTGAGAAATTTGCAATTTCCTCAAACCAGACCTGGGTCTCAAACCTCTGAGCCACATGGCTCCCCAGGCCTGGAATGGTCTTGTCTCACTCCTCCAATGCCTAATCTCTCTTCTTTCCTGGAAAATCAGTCCGCTCCCTTCTTTTGCTCTTGAGATACATGAGGTTGCCTCTCAGATCTTCCCCACAGCTCCTAGAGCACTTAACTCACCACACAATAACAGTTTTAATATCTCTCATTGTCAGTCTCCTACGGGCAGGACCACATTTTGCTCATCTCTGTGCCTCTAGCACCAAATAAGCATTCTATAGCTGTCACTCAATTCCTATTTGCTGAAGGAATGAATAAATGAATGAATGCAGAAAGGGGAAGCCTGGAGGAAGTCCATGTGTTCTCAGTCGGGTCCTTACTTGTTACTAACAAACCTCAGAAGGCCTATTCACTTGAAGGATGAGAGGAGATCTGAGTATTAGAAGAGCAGACGAAAGGACTCAGTTGGAAATAGTCAATGAGAACCAGCACTTTGCTGTTCAATCCAAGTGTCATATCCAGACTACATTAATGTGATTTACCTAGGAGAGCCAGAAGAAATTAGATGAGGAGGTAATTTGTTAGTGACTGAGTACTAATTCCCACTCATTAGCTAAAAATTGCAAAATTCATTAAAGCAACTTGGTTGAAAACACAGTCACTAAAAGAGCAGAAGCTAATGATAGATTAAATAAAGACGTAAGAAACCTTGAGTTTTTATTATATCCATGCTCCCTATGGCTCAGCTACATTGAAAGTCTTAATTTTAATACATTAAAGAAAAATTCACTAATGATAATCCTACATGAGAATTAACAAGATGACCACAAATTTATATTTACACCTTAACAGTGACAGCAAAATATTTCACTGTACATCTGTTCTGTTTCATTTTCAATTTTTAGAGAATATGTAACATAGCTCCTATTTTACTTTTCAATTTAGTCTCATAGTTTCAGCCAAATACGTAGTATATGAATCATAAAAAGATACTAAGGTTTTAATATCTTGTAAAACTATTAATTATCATTCAATGTCACTTCCCTTTTGCCTGCTCCTTTTTATTCCTCCTTGCATTCTCTCAGCTCTTCTAAATTTCATTAATATACTTTTTATCATTTACCTTTCATTCTATGAGATACCCTTTATTGATTTTTACTAAAATTGAAGTTACCCGCCAAGTTAAGGGAAATTTCCAAGGTTAGAAACATATTTTTCTTACATGAGTTAAGAGAATCTTGAAATTCAAGGCCCCTTCTTGAGATAATCTGAATATTTCTAAAACTTTAAGCTACAAAAAAATCTAAGAGAACTGAATTATAAATCAGGACAGGGTGTCTAATCTTAAATCCATCTGCAATTCATTCTGGACTCTGTGCAGGTCACTATGGACTTTACGAAGAGAATTTTTACCAAGAGCTCAATCATGTCTTTACATTCATATACCACTGGGACATCTAAAGTTCAAAAACTGACCCACACGATGGAACCGGAATAAATGTTTTTCCAGTTTGCAGTTGTAATGGAAAGTGAAAAGCAGCTCATTCTGTTGAAGTCAGTTTTTAAATGTAGAAGGAACTCTGTCTCAAAAATTCAGCTATTAGTAACATAAGTCCCCAAAGGGGGTATCTCTGTAGATTTCATCACAATGCTACTGGAGGAAAGGAACTCGCCCTTCAGTGGCACCAACTATACCTTAAGGAAATGAAAGGGGACTTTACTAACAAGAGAGGTGACATGACATCAAAAGCATCCATCCATTCATTTGTCTTACAAATGTGAAATCGATACTTCGTATATCGGAAAGGCCGTTTGTTGGAAACAAAAATCTACCAAGTCATGGTTCTTGACCTAAAGTGCACACAATTCCATCAGGGAGCATGAGGGGAACTGAATGAGTATAAGGGTAGGGTCAAATCATTAGAATAGAGAAAAAAAGACAGTAAAAATTGCTGTATTTGGCATATTAAAATTTCCAAAAGACAACTGAGTCCTTCCTGTGCCATGTTCTATTCTAAATGCTTTGTATGCTTTGACTCAATTAGTCCTCATAGTTCTCCCTGAAGGTAGTCAGTTACCACTCCAATTTATAAATTAGGAAACTGAACCTCAGAGAGGTTAAGGAGTTTGAGCAAGGTCACAAAATTAATGAATGGGGGAGTTAGTGTTTAATCATAGCAGTCTGCCTTAACATTGTGCTAATAATGGCTTACAACAGTGTTTGTCAGTGGGCATAACTGACAAATGATTCACATTGAGGATACATAAGGGATTCCTGGGCTTCCTGGGTGGCACTCGTGGTAAAGAGTCTGCCTGCCAATGCAGGAGACTTGGGTTCGATCCCTGGGTCTGGAAGATCATCCACTCCAGTATTCTTGCCTTTAGAATTCCTTGGACAGAGGAACCTGGCAGGGAGGGTACAGTCCATAGGGTTGCAAAGAGTTGGACACAACTGAAGCTATTTAGCACACACACACAAGGAATTCCTACAATCTGCAAGAGGCAGACATCCCAAATGGAGAAACAGGTAAACTGTAAGAGCAGAAATGTATCAGTTTGACCTAGGCCAGCAAAAGAGCATTCTACTAGATACTCAGTCTGGCAGTGTTAACTGAAATCAAGACTACATATATCCTCCAACAAGGTCATCCTACTTCTATGTACACATCTCTGAGAAACCTTCAAGTAGATACACAAGTTACATATTTAAGGTTGTTCACCACAGCTTTGTTGGGAAAGGCAAATGGCTAAATCAACCTAAATGGACATTGAAGGGAAAACATAAAAAGAAGCTATATGCCTATAAAGATTTATAGAACTCAAAAATAAATGAACTAGGTCCACTTATATATGTATAATAAATCTGAAACATGAATTTAAAAGATAATCAAAACAAAGTATTAGATGCATGTAAAATGATACACAGAGTAACTGTATGTAAGATGCCTAGATATCCATATGTAAATAAAACAATATGCAAGTGAAAGTGTGTCAGTGAGTTAAAAGAACATGTTAAATGAACAAAATGCTCAAATATCTATGAAAATCCTGAGTGATAAGCTCTCCTTAAGTATAATAAATTAATGATAGTAATGATAGTGACAGCTAATACTTATCAGTACTTCCCAGGTATTATTTCCAAGAATTTTTAAAGTATTAGCTCTCAAAAGTGAGTTATGTACTACTATTACTGTAATTTTACAAATGAGAAACCTGAGTCATAGAGAGGTAAGCATGTTTCTCCTGATCACAGGAATTTTAGATGTTGAATATGATGTTTGAATCCAGCAATCTGACTCTATATTCAATGCTCTTGCTATAGTTTTAATAATTATATTGTATCTCCAGACCAGTGATATGTGAGAAGTCTGAGAAAATGCTCAAAAATTAAAATAAGATTTATCAGCATCTACACAACGTTTTGGAGTGGGCAAGGTATATCTGAGACTCAAGAATAAACTGTACATCCATAGGCATTTGAAAGATCATCAAGACAAAGATGGTGAACAGCTATTCTGTTCCCATTGACTCTCCCCTAATATAAGCTGAATTCAACTGTGAAATGAGGGGTCTGAGTAAAACAGAAAGGGGAGATAGAGATAGATCATATTTTTGAGTTTCCACCATGTGCCAGTACATAAATGTACAGTAAGTACATTTGTATATACCATCACACTGCATCTTCTGAGGCAGGTATTACCAGTCTCATTTCATAGGTATGAATGCCCAGACACAGGAAGGATAGGTATCTTCCTACTACCACACACTGAGGAGCTGTAACAGGAACTCATCTAACTCCAAGGCAAATGATCTTCCACATGACATCATCTCTTTAAAAAGTTAAGTGGTCCTTCCACCTCGTGATCTATTTCTTCAGTATTTCTCCAGCTAGCAATGTACCAATTACTCCCATCAATTCACCTTATAGAATTAGTATCATTACCAGAGACAGCAGGACTCATGACTATGTTCTGAATCATATAATTGATACTTTTCATTTTCCAATGCAGACACTGAGTGTCTTGGTCATCGGACAATTTGGGGTGTCTATTTGAGGTTGGAAGAGTTTCCAGTGGCATATGGAATTTCTCATTCTTTTGACAAGATTTTAAATTTGCTTTTAAATGACTGAATTTCCATTTATTCTTATTTCTGCTTTTCCACAGGTCTAAAAATGAGTGGGTTTTTAAACAGTGACACGTAATGCAAGGCTTCACCTTCCATTTCTGGATTCCTTCCTTTTAACCAAAAGCTGTCTTTTTGAATCTGAACAAATGTGGATTTTATTTCTCTAATCTGTCTCAGCATACAAAGCAAGTATCATTTATGATACCAGAGGGGATCAGGTGAGGAAAGGAAATGGTTATGGCTACTTCTCCATGCTTATCAAAGCCCACTAGAGTTTCTTGCAGCTTTGTAAATGCAGCATAACCAAAAAGCAAAGGGGCTATGAAGTCAGGAAAACCTGAGTGTGAATCCCAAATCCTCCATTTACAATCAATGTGACTTTAGTCAGTTTATTCTCCAAGCTGGATTTTTACGACTTTAAGATGGACATCATAATACTTACCTTTGTGGGTAACTTACGGGATTCTAGAAAAGATATGCTTACAGTTAACTGGGATATACATTCTAAATGAATGGTCCTCATTGTCACTGTGTTAGCATCCAGAGTTTTTAAACTAAGTTGTCATTTCCTTCTCCAGGTGATCTTCCCCACCCAGGGATCGAACCTGTGTCTCTCGCATTGGCAGGCAGATAGTCTGATTCTTTACAACTGGACCTCTTGGGAAATCCCTAAAGGTACCTTAGGGTCATACTAGTGACATCTGGACATTTTACAAGACAGTAAGCTTAAGCCAGAGGGCAAAGGATCTTGTCTGAGGTCACACAACCAGCTTGCAACTCAGCTGGGACTGGGACATAATCTTTGGACTATGTTCTGTGCTGAGTTCTTTTTGATGTTTCTCAGACTTTCGCAGTGTTTCTAGGCTTTCAACAGCCTGTTTTCCTCTGGGTTTCTAACTCTTTTTTTCACAGCAACATTTTTATTCCACTAGTGATGGATTTTTTTTTTTTTTTTCCTAGTAGCCTCCACCATAAGACCCATTTGGAATCTGAAATACATTTGGAAAACCTCAGAGTTTACTCTTTCTTGGTCTGTTTCTGTCATATGTGAATATACACATGGTATTTGGAGGTTTTAAAAAAAAAGTTCTTAGGGGTTATGTTTAATTTCTTCACTACCTTGACATCTTCATACTTTGTAGTTAATTTATCATAAGCATGGTAATGTTGAAGGAAATTTCTTCTGAGTGTACAAGCAGCTGAAAAATCGTTGCAAGGAGTCACAGCAGTAATAAGACTATTGCTGAGTCTGAGTTTATTAGAAAGCAAAATAAACAGCAAGTTGCATGCTGACTTCATCTTCATTAAACATTCATACTGGAAATGCTTACCTTGTCTACAGCCAAGATGTTATCCTTTGCAGAAGAAGGGGAAAAAAAAAAAAAGAAAAACCCAATCACTAAGCCAATATACTGGTAAGTGTTCCAAGGTTTTGGGAAAACAGTGTTACATAAAATCTTCAAGTAAGTTAGCCTAAGCAGTTTGGGCTACAAATAATTTCCACCATCTTGGGGCAGGGCACGGTGAGGAAGGCATCTGGAGGGGAGAGTGAATTGACTGGCATGCTAGCATGCAGAGAAATGTAAATAAAAATAGAAGGGGCCTTTATGCCACTGCCATCATAGTCTGTGAGTTACTCAGCCTAATATGTTAAGAGGATTAGCACTAAAGCTGTGTGAACTTTGAAATAGCCCAATGAAGCTTATGCGCTTGCCAACTTAAATCGGCCCCCAGCAAGACCTCTCTGGTCATTGGGAATCTGGCGGCCTGAGCATTCTGCTGCAACCTTCAAAGCAAGATGCAGCCCCCTGGGTGTTGGAACAGTAGCCTCTCTTTGTATTCAAGGTGGAGGAGAAGGCAAGGGGAGCTGGAAGGCAAAGAGACTCGGGTTACCAAGGAGGCCATGATGGAAGCCAAAGTCTAAAATATTTCTTGTGCACGCTTCCCCAAATTAAATTTAACCAAATCACTTAAAAACAAAATCACCCTCCAGAGGCTGCATCCTGCTTATGCCTTAAAGTGTCAAAAGAAAAGCCTTTTCTCTACCCATTAAAACTAGAGGCAGCTTCAGTGGGCAATGAATGTCTCTCCCCTATAGAAATAACCACACCCATGCTGTGGGTTCACATGGAAAACAAGTCTGGGAAAGGATAGCGAAGTGTGTTGAAGTGTTAGACACTCAGTCGTATCCAACTGTTTGCGACCCCATGAACTGTAGCTCACCAGGCTCCTCTGGAATGCAATTCTCCAGGCAAGAATACTGAAGTGGGTTGCCATTTCCTTCTCCAGGGGATCTTCACGACCCAGGGATTGAACCCAGGTCTCCCACATTGCAGGTGGATTCTTTACTACTTGAGCCATCTGGGAAGCCTACAGTAAAATGGTTTTTCTCCTAAGAAGCCCCTGAAACCATTTTTACACTGCTGCTGCTGCTAAGTCGCTTCAGTCATGTCCGACTCTGTGCGACCCCATAGACGGCAGCCCACCAGGCTCCCCCGTCCCTGGGATTCTCCAGGCAAGAACACTGGAGTGGGTTGCCATTTCTTTCTCCAATGCATGAAAGGAAAAGTGAAAGTGAAGTCACTCAGTCGTGTCAGACTCTTAGCGAACCTATGGCCTGTAGCCTGCCAGGCTCCTCTGTCCATGGGATTTTCCAGGCAGGAATACTGGAGTGGGCTGCCATTGCCTTCTCCATTCCAACCTAGTAAAGATGGAGTATATCACTGACTACAGAGGCAGGCTGAAAAATCTTCCCATTACAAGCTGATCATTACATAGTCTGAACATGCTGAATGTCCAGGAAATAGGTCATATGCGTTTGTCTGGGCATTTCAGTGTACCCCAAGTGTGTCTGAGAATTCAAAGGCATAGTTGCAGGATCAACCTAAAACATATACTCCCAGCAAACACAGACCTATAAAAAAATTCTTTAAGGCACGCAGCCTCCAGATACAGATTTCGTGGGGACTTTTGCCTGGGATGCCAATGGTTTTTGGAAGGCATTTACATGAAATGCATCATTCAGGAAGCAGCTGGGAAGCCTGTTCCTATGACTCTCCTGGGTGTCCTTTGAAGCTCTTGCTTCTGCTTCAAGGATATCAAATGATGGGAACACTTCTTTGTCTCCAAGAAGGGGAAAAACCTGGGAGGGTGGCTCCCAGGTTTAAACCTGAGCCAGTTCTGTGTCATCATCACAAAAGACAAGCTGAGAACAGTCAGTCCAGTCAAAGACATTTTAGAGAATCAATAAAAGTTGACAATAAAAAAGAAGGTTCCTGAATTCAGATGTTGTTTTCTACAAAGTGAGGGTGATCTAGATCATTTTAAGACAGAAAGCAAGATGCAGGGGGAGAAAGGCAAGTGCTACTTGATAGCTTTGCAGTGTTATCTGGAAACGAGACTGTGTTTAGATTTCATTCTGGCTCTTCGCCACGGCCAACGGGTTTGCGTAATAACTCTGTCATGTTCTCTTTCTCCCATCCTGTGTCCACTGCCATGAGGTGAATTCAAGAGGAAACCAAGAACTGGTCTGACAAAATAGAAAATCAGTTGTAGAAGCAATGAATTTTTTAGTGGAAAATATATTGTATTTTTAACAAACCGTGACTTCTCCACTGAAGGAGATGTAATGCAAGATCAACTGCATGGGATGAAATGCTTTTGTTCACCACAGATGTATTTTCATTTACAATTACGTCATGCAAAGAGCATGGCTGGGGCCCCATTCCAGACAGGCTGGAACACCCAGCAAGCAATATGTGTGACTGCTGTTCACGCAGTTGTTAACTCTCCTTTGGGGACTTTCTTGCAAGACTTTTTTTTTTTTAATGTAAACCAAAATTAACAAAGAGATCAAATGTACTCAGTATTGCTCAGGGGTTGTTGGAAGTCTGTGCAAAAACCTCAAAATATAATTCTGAAAAAAAAAAGTTAGCTGGAAAATAAATTGCCAATTTTTATAGCTATTAAAATTCAACTGTCCAGATTTCCCTAGATTTGAATGAGGAGTCCACTTCTCAAGAAAGTAGGCTGACTGATCAGGCGATTCTGTGTTTCTGGCATTAGGGTGAGATATCAAATCTGTCTCTTGATTTTG
Organism: Cervus elaphus; assembly: GCF_910594005.1. NCBI lineage: Eukaryota > Metazoa > Chordata > Mammalia > Artiodactyla > Cervidae > Cervus > Cervus elaphus. Next base: position 32,625,568 of record NC_057841.1, on the reverse strand, counting down.
GCCTCCACTCTGTTCTGGGGCTCATGACCTGACTCAAAGTGCTTAAAAGGTCTAAGAGAGCCATTCTTCCCTTTAACCCAAGCTTGTAGCTTTGGCCCAGATCCAACAACAAGCTTCTCTGAGTTCAGCAGGAAAGTGAGGATTCCATAAGACCTTTAACTCTGAGAGACTGACCACATAAAGAAACAGTGGCCAGGCCATATATCAAAATAGAACTCTGACCCAGGCCCGGCAGCAGCCTGCCCAGGAAACTAACCCTTTATAATCATCAGCCCTGGAAATCAGGGCTACTATAAATCAACCATGCAGGAAGTCAGACTGCTACCTGTAGTAACAACTAAGGAGGCCAAACAATAACTTTTGTAATAATCAGCCCCAAATTCCAAGCATTGATTAATGCTGACAGCTTCCCCAATTTTTGACCCTGCTTCCTAGTTAGGACAAAAGAGAAAACCAAATATGTAACCCTAACCAATCACATAGGACATTCCACTTCTAGTTAACCTGTCAACAAAAGATTCTCTTTGTGATTCTCAGATTTTAGAGACTAGCCATATCGTTGTGATCTATACACTTGGAAAGCAGAGGAAAAAATCATACATTTAGGATTTGAGTAGTCCATCGGCATCCAACCAGAAACAGAAAAACCACTCCATATTTCAAACAGAGCAATGTTGAGAAATGACCCTGGTTATAGAGGAGCTGGAATTTCTGAGGCTGATGCGAGTGGTGTTGGAAGAGGGAAAGAGAGAATCGTTGCTCATCTAGGATCAGGAAACCACTACTGCTCCTGGACAGACTCCTGTGAACCCACACTGACTGCTACTTTGATGGAACCGCATTAGTCCTAAGTGGAAAAACTGGAGCTGCATTCCTTTTAGACAGCTGGCAAAGACGGCTTGGTAAACAGTTTGCAGTCTTCCAATCCCAGCATGAAGAGAAAGCAAGTGTGGAACTGAGAGAACAGATACTACCAAGGCACAGGTAAGAAACATGTTTTGGCCTAAACTGTATCATTAGCCCAAACCAACAGTAAGATAAAAGTCAAGCCCACAATGTTAGGTTGCCATGACCTTGAATGCCCCTATGAGGGAATGAGTGGCAGAGCCAGGCCCCCACCTCCCTGTCTCTGATGTTCTAGGCTGGGGATGGGCTGAGTGTGGGGTGAAGAATGGCAGGGCATGGAGAGACAGTGACATTTGCACAGATTCTGAGGCAATTACAGGGGGGATTTATGAGAGGAGAGCTATGTTCCTCCTGTACATAGTAAGTTCTGACACTCCACTCTGTTTCTGACTCACCCTAGCTCTTGAAAGACAGTTTTTACAGCTCTCTACAATAGCTATTCACAACACAGCCACTGGAAGATGCATTCCTCCAGAGGGGACCAGGGCCAGAATGTGTAGAATTATATTCTGGGACCACCAGTGGAAGTTGATGAGGATGCATAATAAAGAAACCTTTTCTCTCTTTTCCAGCCGGTTGATTTATTTCACTCGACTACTCTGTGCGTGCTGCCATCATTTCAAACACAGGGGATACAGCAGAGAAGAAATTCCTGCCCTCAAACTGTTTACATTCATCAGGGAGAAGATAGACAATCAGGTGATTAAAAGGTGGTAGGTATCTTCATGAAAAAAAAAATAATAATAATAAATCAGAGCAGGAAAGGGGGCAAGGCAGTACAAAGGCAGACTTTGCCATTTTAATTAGGTGGATGGGATGGGCTTCGTCAAAGAGGTAACATTTGAGCAAAGTTGTCAAGACACTGAGGAATCACATGAACACCAGGGGAAGATCTACTTTCAGCAGATGAAACTGCAAATGCAAAGGCCTTGAGGTAAAACAAGAAAACATGATTGTGTTTAGCAAAGCATTCAGGTGGCTAGAAGAGAAAAGTGGCAGTGAGGTCAGACAGAACAAACATCACATCACAGAGGGCCCTGAAAAGTGAAAGTGTTAGTTGCTCAGTTGTGTCTGACTCTCTGTGACCCCATAGACTGTAGCCCGCCAGGCTCCTCTGTCCATGGAATTCTCCAGGCAAGAATACTGGAGTGGGTAGTCATTCCCTTCTCCAGGGGAATCTTCCCAACCCGACCCAGGGATTAAACCCACGTCTCCTGCATTGCAGGCAGATTCTTTAACCTCTGAGCTGCCAGGGAAGCCCCTGGCAACCATTGCAAAGATCTCTTCCTCAGAAAGAGACGGCAAGGCACTGGAGGGCTTGGAGCAAAAGAGTGACGAGATGTGATTTTGAGAGCTTCATGGGATCTCTGTGGAAGCCATGTAAATGGGCAAAGGCAGTGGTGAGGGTGGAGACAGGGAGGCCAGTTTGGGCACTCGCAACACATGCAAGACGCCTGGCAGTGGTGGTTGTGGAGATATTGACAAGTAAATAGTTTGTTCACATAAATAAAAATAGGAAATTATTCAAGCTAGACAGAATTATATCTGCCAACACTCCACTGGAAATCCATTCTAAATATATACTCTTGATGTTAGCAGAATCACCTTTAGACCTATGTATTATAGCAAAATTCACTATATATTTTCAGCCTCTATGCCCAAACTGCTTCATTTTGGCAGAAAATATGTTGCTCTTGGATCATAATTAATAGGACAGATAACTAAATGCATTTTGCATCGAGCACCTCTCCTTTTATTTGCTTATGGTGCTTTTGCCAAATGAGGACACTTTTAACAGAAAATGACTATGACTATTTCCATTCAGCTGTATGGTTAGCTCCTATAGATGAAAATAAAACATGATGACAAAAAGCTACAATAAAATCAATAATGCTTGAAAATGTTGTATTTTATAAGCACAACAACCACTCCACTTGACTGAAAAGTAATTGCAGATGCACAAAACCAAATACTTATCATTCACTGACCGCATGTAAGGTGCATACGACTTTACAGACCCCTTGTCTTTGTCGTGGAAGTAACCTCTGAAGAAGAGTGACAGCCAAGTCAGTCTTGTGATACACTAAATTCATTCAGGAGCCATTTAAAAAATGGAGGTCACTTATCAGAGGGGACAGATAGGAAAAGCAAGAATTCAGAATAGAAATAAATAATACATGGATTAGCCAAAGCTAAGCACCATGGATTACATGGGTGGTGGCTGTGGACTTCAGTGTCCCTTGAAATTCAAGGAATGAGCTATCTCATCCCCAAGGTGGTGGATAAAGGCGATCATTCCCTTCATCAAATTGTGGGCTCTACATCATAATGACTATAAAACGAAGCTTACCTTAAACGTCACTAGTTTCTGATCACACAGCCAACCAAAACCTTTGGTCAATTAGCAACCTCCAGGAGCTAATAACATAATTTAAAACTTAATTCCCTTGGTAAGCAAAACTGCAATTGTTTTGTTAGACATTATATTCTTTGGGAAGAACTAAATCATACCTCTTAGAATATTTTTTATGTTAGATTTAGAACTAATCTATATATGAGATATTTTAGGTACTGATAATGTATAAGAGGATTTGACATATTAGGCTGTCCTAATGCAAAGAGCCGACTCATTGGAAAAGACCCTGATGCTGGGAAAGATTGAGGATAGGAGTAGAAGGGGAAGGCCGAGGATGAGATGGTTGGTTGGCATCACCGACTCAATGGACATGAGTTTGAGCAAACTCTGGGAGACAATGAAGGACAGGGAAGCCTGGCATTTTGCAGCTCATGGGGCTGCAAAGAGTCAGACATGACTTAACAACTGAACAACAATGCAAAATAAATCATGATTTTGATTAAAGGATCAATTTGGACATGATATTAACCAAAAGTCTTATAAATCTGCACATAACATAGGGACATTTAAGACACTGGTCCTCAAACCTTCCCACCCTTCAGAATCCCCCAGAGAGCTTACCAGGCCAGTTTCTCATTCAGTAGATCTGGAGTGGAATCTGGGAATTTGCATTTCTAACAAATTCTCAGGTGACGCTGACACTGCTGGCCCAGGGACCACACTTTGAGAAACACTCCTCTTAACAAATTTACCTTATGAATAAAGTGAATCTTATCAGACATAGGTATTACTTGAGTTTGGGAAACTTTATTAATCTGATTAAAAAGAAAGTCAATAATATTAAACCTATAAACACAGTTTAAATTATTAAAAGGTTAATGATCTAAGTCTGCAAATGGTACCAAACATTAATAAAAGGTCCCAAAAAACATACCCTTTATTGAATAAGATTTAGAAGCTTATGGAAAAAGTCAGGTTTTACTTGAGCTTTATTCAACTAAATATTAATATTTAAAACCAATGTGACCCTTGAATCATCTTTTTTGTGCACAAGACTCACTCTTGAGGGAAAAAAAAAAATCCATCATTGACAGTCATCACTTCATTTCCCAAAGCTTCCAAGCCCATGGATGGGGAAACTTTGGCACAGAGGACAGACTAAACATTCACTTTTCCTAAATCATTTCATGCCTCTTCAAGAGGCAAGCCACCTTCAGAGGTCTTCCTCCTCTGCTCAGAGTCAGAGCCTGCCTTGAAGCCAGTGGGCTGAACAGAGTCCACATCTTGATCAACTTTGCCTGCCACAGGAATGAATCTCCTGCAAACACTCTGGGAGCTTCTCTCTTGACTCCCCTGCTACCTGTCATCATCTTCATACACTGTCAGAGGACACCACAGAAAGAAGAATGGCGTGTCAAGATCAATCTTCCTCCAGAGACACTCCTTGAAGTCATGTTGAATAGCCGAGCTTTTGGAAGCCTTTTCTTCTGAGACCAATTATCTCCCTGCTACAATGGATTCAGCCTTCACCAGCTTGGCTTCTGGCCCCAGCTGTTTTCTGCAAGGGCAGATGTATTTTGACTCACAGATGTGATTGTTTAAATTAACTAAGTATTCCATGTTTTTAAAAAGGGACATTTATTAGCCTTCAGAGAAGACTGTCCTTGGTTCACTTTCCAGGCTAAAATTGCTGTCCCTCATCTCTTTTAGACTTAAAAGTATTAATACATCACAAATAAAAACACAATGAAAGAACCTAAAGCTACCGTCTAGTGCAAGGAAAGAGATAAAGTTAGTGGAAGTCCTAGATTCCTATAGATGTCCATACCCCATTTGAAGCCCAAAGCTATCGAATGCTGAGTGTCAGTCATTGGTTAAGGCCAGATCCACACTAAGGCACCCTTAGAGTTTAAGTATGTTTTATTTGGGTCACAAACAATCCTTATTACCTTTGAATCTTAATTTTTAGATCTAATCTTAAGTATAAATTTATAGAAAGCTGTCGGTTAAAAAAAAATTATGGTCAATTTCCTTTGGACTTCAAGACATTGAAATACATGCAACCAGTTTTAGCAAACACTCTATGTTAAAAATCATGTTGTGTTATTACAGGAGACATGGGCTATGAAAATGTTGTGTGGTGAGATGCTTAAAATTCAGGCATGGCCTTGCCTAAGCCTGTTTTCTCATTAAAAAGAAAAACAAGAAAGAAAACATTACCTAACTAGTGTCTGTTTGGTTGATGATGCCCAAAAAACCTTACCTATAATGTTTTTTAACCTAAACGCCTATCAGTCAGAAAACTGTGTAATCACTTTGGTGGAATTATATGTGGTCATTAAAAACAGTTTTGTAAAACAATGTAATATTTAAAATATAAAATGATTAAACTATAAACGATATAACTAAGCCATTTATAAAACAGTATCTAGTGAAACTCTACCAAATTATTAATAAACTACTGTGGAACTATGGCCTTTTCAAAATTATCCTTTCTATTTTATGTTTTGGAGGCATTTTCATCTCATCAGTAGAGACCAAATGAACAAATTGAATAAGCAGAAATGTTTAAACTGTGAGTGAAATTGCATTAGCATATTGAACTCTATTATAAACTACAACTGTTTGACAACTGTTATGACACACAAAGGTTGTATCTTGCACCCCCATATACATCACAATCACAATTAAAACTGTATCTAAATTATTGCTTACCTTGAAGATATTTTCAATTAACCTTTGTAGCAGATGGAGTGGTTATTATTTCTTTTCATTTGACAGGTGAGAAAGTTGGCAACAGGCACACTCAGCTTCTTAATTATGAAGCTACTATGGACACCAGTAACCTCATGGATTGTGCTCACTGGGCACCCTGTTGACCTTGCTCAATATACACTTACAGCTGATTTGTGCTGCTGTACAGCAGAAACCAACAAACGTTGTAAAGCAATTGTCCCCCATTTAAAAAGAAAAATAAATACACTTTAAAAAAGATTAGGGAACTTCTCATTGAACTAAGTGAGTGCCAGCCTCTCTGATGTGTATCTCCATCTGCAGATGGGAACAGAGACATCTTCCCTCAACATCTCCCACAGTTATGAGAGACCCAAACAACATAGTGCAAGTGGAAACTTTTCAGTAAGTAAATTTAAGGTATTTTCTTGTATTCTTTTTAAACAATGTTAAAATCTCCAAAACTAACTGGGGATAACCCCATGCTTCATGCTGTAAGGAAGGGAAGTGCTTCTTAGCAGGTGCCCCCTAAATATTAATTCCTCTTTCTTTACTGTCCTCAAGTAAGAGAATGTTACTAAAGCTGTAGTTCTATAGAATTTTGGAGTTTTCAGAGGTCATTGACTCCACCTCATCACAGCATCTCTGATAACAGTATGCAGCCTCTGCCTGAGCACTTCAATTGAAGGAGAAACGGTACCTCATGGGGCACTAGTCCAGTGGCATTCCATTTACATGTGTATTTCACTGAGCTCCATCAGAAAGGAAGTAGCAGCTATATATTTGTTTTTAATCTTAGGAGAATCATAATCACATACTGTTTAGGCATTTATTGTTTTTTTTCCTTTTCAACTTTCTTCTGCTGTGCCTGGATTGTTCATCTGAATGTCTAATGAGGTCTCAATTTTCCTGGGTTTTCCTTGAGCACTGTTGCACAGCAGGCAAGAATTTTCATTTTTAAAATTTCATAACATCAACATAATCCTACATCATAAAATGGACTGAAAACAAATTAGCTTAGGGGTTAGTTGTGCAGTATGGGTAGCAATTTGCAAATATTTTGCCTTGAACCTCAGAACTGGACCGGTAATGAACAGAACCCCTGAAAGCAGTGATGGGAGTGAGTCACTCTTTGAACACTCCAACTGTATACCATGTGGTAAGAAAAGTTTAAACCTTGCAAGAACTACCACACCTTGTTCAGTGGGAAAACTTCTCTTGCTTATATCTATTGAGACACAGAAGTATGTTGAAATTTAAATACAAAAAATGTACAATTTTGCCCATCTTTACTCAGCTCAGGCACACCTAGCACTGTGACTGCTTTTTGGTCAGCAATGAAGAGTAGGATAGCAAAGAAAACAAGTTGTGTGGCTCCAATCGTCAACTGGCCCCAGTGTCTTATCTCAGAGGACAATAGTTGTGAGACAGCCCAGAAAATTCATCTTGCCCGCTGCCATGGCCCAAGGGTCTACCAATGTCAAGTGTGCATTAATAATCATAAGGAAGTTTTCTTGTAAAGAAAAGCTGCATAGCTTAGAAAATACCTTAATTGGGCTCAAACTGTTCTTTTTCAATTGTGATGGTGTTGAAATCCATCAGCTCTTCTTATTTACTCAAGCTTTAGGTCACTCACGGTAGGAGGTACCCAGCCTAAAGAACGTTTTGTTCTCTTAGTTGACCCCCAGAGTAAAGGAGGATTCTGTTGCTTGGAAAGTCAGCAGTCTCCCCCAGAGTGAGAGGACTTATGTGGCTACTAAAAGAATCTCATTTTAATTAGAGATCATTGGGTATCATTAGCTATGCCTGCGTGCTAAGTTGCTTCAGTTGTGTCTGACTCTTTGCCATGCTATGGAATGTAGCCCACCGGGCTGCTCTGTCCAGGAGATCCTCCAGACAAGAATACTGAGGTGGGTTGCCATGCCCTCTTCCAGGGTATCTTCCTAACCCAGGAATAGAACCCACATCTCCTGCATTGGCAGGTGGGTTCTTTACCACTAGCACCACCTGGGAAGCCCCCAGCCACCCCCAAAATCCCCAAGCCCTGCTTCCTCTAAACTCTTTCCTAAGACTTGCAAGAGGCAAGTTACCCACATAGTTACCCACTGAGTTTCGTGGTGAGTTCTGGCTGACACAGCTATTTCCTTTTCTCAGCAGCCAGTTGAAGCCTGTCACAGTGCAAAACTAAAGGTTGCTATTGTGCTCGGAATACCGATGAGGCACCTGCATGCCATTTGTGGCTCGATTGCTCTGGCTGCCTCCTACTTGTTCCTGTCCTCCACCAAGGGACATGGAAGGAGGGAGGCACGGATGTGGCCAGTGAGGCACATTAACACTGTTTCTATTTATTCATCATGCAATTTTACAAAGATATGATTTTTTAAATACTAATGTCAAGGCTGTGAGCAGGAGGCTGGGCATCTTTGAGTGACGACAAAAAGGCTGACTCAAGGGTCAGAACAACTATCCTGTGAGCCGTGGGGAGGTCCAGGAAAGGTTAAGGAGCTTACGGAGTTCAACAACGTTCCCAAGCAGTATCCGTGCTCCGTTTCTTCATTTTCCTGGGCAGTTAATCAACATAAAAGTGGAAGGCTCAAAACTGTGACCCTGCCAAAGCCAGGGTGGTAAGTGAAGAAGGTGACCAGGGTAGGAGCCAAAGGATGGCAGACGCAGGCCGAGAGAGGGTGGGCTGACACAAGATGAAGAGGAGAGAAGCAGCGACACTAAATGCCTAGGTCAGCAAACTCCTGCTTGAAAAAACACACTAGAACCTCAGTACTGAATCTGTAATGAAGAAATGCCTGCCCAGTAATGACAGGAGTGAGTCCTTTCTCAAACATCCTGTCTGGATACCATGGAATAAGAAAACATTTAAGCCTTATAAGAACCAAGTTTAAGCTGGTGCAACTTACACCACAAAGGGTCAATAGTTCTTCTAAATAAAGAGCTTTTAAATGCCAAGAAGAAAAAACACCATCAACAGAAAAAAAAAAAAGGAAAAGGGCCTAAACAAAATGTAAGTGACCCTTGTGAAAGTGAAGTTGCTCAGTCCTGTCTGACTCTCTGCAACTCCAGGGACAGTAGCCTGCACCAGGCTCCTCCGTCCATGGGATTTTCTAGGCAAGAGTACTGGAGTGGGTTGCATGCTCGAATTCACTCATATTCAGAAAATTAATAGTTAGACAGAAGTACCATTTCTTACATATGTTGTCTAATATTCAAAAGCATATCGACATATGCTGTGTCAATAAAACAGGTTCTTTCATAACTTGTTAACAGGAATTCAAAATGGCACAAATCTTACAAGAGGAATGTGGTAATATTACATATTCATACAGACACAGACACACAAAACATCATCATCATCTGACCGAGTAGTCCATTCCACTTTCAGGATTCTGTTCCAATGGTACACTGACAAAGAAATGATATCTGAAGAAATCGAGTTGTTGTGCTATCATTCACAATAGTAAAAGACTAAACACAACCTAATAACCATCAACAAAGACAGGTTGAATAAACTAAGGTGCATCCATATTATGGAGTATGTTTATCTTTAAACTGTAAAATAAAATTTATATCGTTGATATGAAATTATCTCCATGTTTTTTTAATTTATTTTTTAATTGAAGGATAATTGCTTTACAGAATTTTGTTGTTTTCTGTCAAACTGCAATATGCATCAGCCACAGGTATACATATATCCCCTCCCTTCTGAATCTCCCTCCCGTCTCCCTCCCATCCCACCCCTCTAGGTTGATACAGAGCCCCTGTTTGAGTTTCCTGAGCCATACAGCAAATTCCCGTTGGCTATCTATTTTACATGCGGTAATGTAAGTTTCTATGTTACTCTTCTCATACATCTCACCCTTTCCTCCCCTCTCTCCAAGTCCATAAGTCTATTTTCTATGTCTGTTTCTCTATTGCTGTCCTGTAAATAAATTCTTCAGTCCCATTTTTCTAGATTCTGTATATATGCATTAGAATATAATATTTATCTTTCTTTTTCTGACTTACTTCACTCTGTATAATAGGTTCTAGGTTCATCCACTTCATTAGAAGTGACTCAAATGCATTCCTTTTTATGGCTGAGTAATATTCCATTGTGCATATGTACCACTACTTCTTTATCCACTCATCTGTCGATGGACATTTAGGTTGCTTCCATGTTCTAGCTATTGTAAATAGTGCTGCAATGAACAATGGGATACATGTGTCTTTTTCAATTTTGGTTTCCTCAAGGTATATGTCTAGAAGTGGGATTTCTGGGTCATATGGTGGTTTTATTCCTAGTTTTTTAAGGACTCTCCATATCATCTTCCATAGCGCTGTGTCAATTTACATTCCCACCAACAGTGCAAGAGCGTTCCCTTTTCTCCACACCCTCTCCAGCATTTACTGTTTGTAGACTTTTTGATGATGGCCATTCTGACTGGTGTGAGGTGATATCTCGTTGTGGCTTTGATTTGCATTTCTCTGATAATGAATGACATTGAACATCTTTTCATGTGTTTGTCAGCCATCTGTATGTCTTTTTTGGAGAAATGTCTGTTAGGTCTTTTCCACACTTTTTGATTGGGTTGTTTGTTTTTCTGGTATTGAGTTATATGAGCTGTTTGTATATTTTGGAAATTAATGCTTTGTCAGTTGTTTCATTTGCTATTATTTTCTCCCATTCTGAGGATTGTCTTTTCACCTTGCTTATAGTTTCCTTTGCTGTGCAAAAGCTTTTCAGTTTAATCCTGTCCCACTTGTTTACTTTTGCTTTTATTTCCACTACTCTAGGAGGGGGCTCATAGAGGACCTTGCTTTATGTATCGAGTGTTCTGCCTATGTTCTCCTCTAAGAGTTTTATAGTTTCTGGTCTCACATGTAGGTCTTTAATCCATTTTGAGTTTATCTTTGTGTATGGTGTTAGGAGGTGTTCTAATTTCATTCTTTTACATGTAGCTGTCCAGTTTTCTCAGCACCATTTATTGAAGAGGCTGTCTTTGCCCCATTGTATATTCTTGCCTCCTTTGTCAAAAATAAGGTACCCATAAGTGCATGGGTTTATTTCTGAGCTTTCTACCTTGTTCCTTGGTCTGTATTTCTGTTTTTGTGCCAGCACCACACTGTCTTGATGACTGTAGCTGAGTAGTATAATCTGAAGTCAGGAAGGTTGATTCCTCCAGCTCCATTCTTCTTTCTCAAGACTGCTTTGGCTGTTCAGGATCTTTACTGTTTCCATATGAATTGTGAAGTTTTTTGTTCTAGTTCTGTGAAAAATGCCATTGGTAATTTGATAGGAATCATGATCCAGGATGGACAACTTGGAAGAAATGGACAGATTCTTTAAAAAGGTCAATCTTTCACGACTGAACCAGGAAGAAACAGAAATTATGAACAACCCAATTACAAACACTGAAATTGAAGTTGCGATTAAAAAAATCTCCAACAAACAAAAGCCCAGGACCAGATGGATTCACAGGAGAATTCTATCAAACATTTAGAGAAGAGCTAGTGCCTATCTTTCTAAAACTCTTTCAAAAAACTGCAGAGGAAGGAACACTTCCAAACTCATTCTGTGAGGCCACCATCACCCTGATACCAAAACCAGACAAAGACAACACACAAAAAAATAGAAAACTACAGGCCAGTATCACTGATAAACACAGATGCAAAAATCCTCAACAAAATTGTAGCAAACAAAATTCAGCAACACATCAACAGCTCATATACCATGATCAAGTTGGGTTTATTCCAGGGATGTAAGGATTCTTCAATATATGCAAATCAATCCATGTGATACACCATATTAACAAATTGAAAAATAAAAGCCATATGATAATCTCCATAGATGCAGAAAAAGCCTTTGACAAAATTCAGCACCCATTTATGATTAAAACTCTTCAAAAAATGGGCATAGAAGGAACCTATCTCAACACAGTAAAGGCCATATATGATAAGCCTACAGGCAAACATTATTCTCAATGGTGAAAACTGAAAGCATTTTTCCTCCAAGATCAGGAATAAGACAAGGGTGTCCACTTTCACCACTACTATTCAACATAGTTCTGGAAGTCTTAGTTACAGCAATCAGAGAAGAAAAAGAAATAAAAGGAATCTAGATGAGAAAAGCAGAAGCAAAGTTCTCACTGTTTGCAGATGACATGATACTGTACATAAAAAACTCTAAAGAGAGTATCAGAAAATTACTAGATCTAATCAGTCAATTTAGCAAAGCTGCAGGATACAAAAATCACTTGCATTTCTATATACTAACAATGAAAAATCAGAAAGAGAAATTAAGGAATCAATTCCATTCACCACTGCAACAAAAACAATTAAGTATCTAGGAATAAACTTACCTAAGGAGACAAAAGAACTGTACACAGAAAATTATAAGACACTGATAAAAGAAATTAAAGACGACATAAACAGATGGGGAGGTACTCCATGTTCCTGGGTAGGAAGAATCAATATTGTGAAAATAACTGTACTACCAAACACAATCCAGCATGTATTTATAAGAGACAGTGTCAAGTGCAGAATACACAGTATAACATCAATTTCTGTTTTATAAAGTGGGAATATGTAAATATACAAAGATATGTTTACATTCTCAAAGAGAAATAATGGAAAAATAAATTTAAAAAACCAATAAAGATGGTCACCTGGACATGAATAGCATGAAAGAGTTGAAAATAAGGATTTAAAAAAAAAAAAAAAAGGTACCTTGTTCTGTAGATTTGACTTTTAGGCTATTTAAATGTTTCTGTTTAAAGTAAAAACAAAATTAAAATATTGCAAAGAGTGAGTCTGTTTATCAAACTATTGGCATACCACACTCAAAACCAGGTAGTTTCCAACGAATTTTTCAACAGGATTTTGACATCTATTTTTAGTCACATACATAAAATAACCAACAATCTAGATCTTACCCAGGACTGAGGGGTTTCTTGGCACACAAGATTTTCAGTGCTAAAAGCAGGAAAATCCTAGGCAAACCAAGACAACTGTAGCACCTTATTTTAAGATAAATAATAAATATAAAGAAATCTTAAGTTGAGTACAGTAATTTTTTCTTTATTTTGAAGTTATTATAAATATATGTCAAAATAGAGTCATTATATTAATAGTATGAATCAAGATTTCAGCATAAAAGTACTAGTAACATACAAAATTGAAGTAAAAACAAGAAATAAGTAAATGCGAATCGGAAGGAATTGGTGACAATACTGAGGCAGCAGTGTTATCTTTTTAAAAATCCCTTCAAATACCCTCAGAAAAAAGGACAGAGCAGCTGGGAATGCAGAACCAAAAATACAGAGAAACATTTACAACAAAATTCTGTGACAAGTAGCCCGCAGATAGAAAGGTATGTGGATAACAATGCTACGAGCATCTCTGCAGGAGAGGAAACTAGTGCGCTGCCTGCTAGACCTGAAGATAAAGGAAGCCTAAGTCTCCTCCATCTGTGGGATTCTCCAGGCAAGAATACTGGAGTGGGTTGCCATTTCCTTCTCCGGGGGGTCTTCCCGACCCAGGGATGGAACCTGGGTCTCCAGTATTGCAGGCAGATTCTTTGGCTTTCCTGATGGCTCAGTGAGTAAACAATTGACAGGTATTTACTGCAAAGTTTGACACACCAAAGTAAAATTGAGATTTTGAATGCTCACAGACAATTAGAAGGTGTGCATCTGAAGAGGCTAGAGCTCTGAGGATCCAAGCTCACTTAATACAGAAAGCCCCCTGTCAGGAAAAGCCTCATCCTGAGGACAGCTGGCAACAGGTTCCAAACTTTGCAAGTCAAAATCCATGGAAGTAAAGGATAAAGGAAGGTACGGATAAAGTAGGAGAGGGGAAAGAGCAAACAATAGACCGTATTTAAGTTTGATTTGTAAACATCTGATAAAGATAAAAAAATTTAAAAGGCAGGTTTAGATTTGTGACGCTAGGAAAGCTAACCTGACCCACCCTGGCCTCCTCAAAATTCAGTAAATCTAATATCTCACAGAAATGAACAACAAACAGAACTGTGTCAAATGCCACGTACACACACATCAAGAGGAGCACAAAAACGTCCCTCCAGATTGAAAGAAGGTCAAGTCACCAAGTAGATGAAAGCTATAGCTACTTCAAACAAACTAAAAGGAATTTTCATATATTTTAAAATTTACATAATATCCCAAGTTAAGACTGAAAAAGTCAGATATGGGAGGAAAACAAAGGAAAGAATTAGAAATAAAAGAAAAAATCACTTCAGATATGAAGCCATTACAATTCATGCAAGAGGAAACGGAGGAAACATAATTCTTTGTGAGAGGTAGGAGGTAAAAGCAAAGAAAATTTACAATCAAAAGAAAGCAAAGGGATAAAATGTATTTGGAGGGAGGGGCAAATAGTAGATAGACAAGAAGAGCCAACATGTATACAAAGTTGCTAAAAAGGAAATCCAACGAAACAAAGCAAATACTGAAACTCAGAAAATTTACTACCCCCACCCCCAATTATTTTGGTGAAAGGGAACAATGATTATCTGGGGACAACAATCAAGAATGACACACTTTGAAACGTTAACTGGACTTTAAAGCAAAGTCTTTGGACCCACAGGCAACAAACCAAGAGACTTATTAGAGGGAAAATCAGGCAAAAAGTGCATTTTTAGTGTTAATTTTTATGCTAGTAAATAATGGAGTAACAGATACACACGACTATGTATAAAATAGATAACGAACAAGAACTTCACCGTCTAGCACAGAGAACTATACTTAATACTTTGCAATAACCAATAAGGGGAAAGAATCTGAAAAACAATATATAGATGATAGATACATAGGCAGATAGATACACATATAGATCACTTTGCTGTATATCTGAAACTAACACAACACTATAAATCACACTTTTATCAAACTATACTTTGACAAAAAATTACATTAAAATTTTTTTTAATTTAAAAAATAATGGAGTAATAGCTTAAGAATGCAGAAGACAGACAAGTGATTTCAAGATTTAATAGGCAGCTGACCTGAATCTCAAGTGTAAAGGCTACAAACACTTACCCTTCTATAAGAAATCAGACGAGCCCTTTTGGAGAAATCTCCTAGAAAATAACCTTTAGATGACCAGCAGGACTGGAAAGACACTGACATAAGGATGAGTGTATCACCTTGGAGGCTGCAGTTGGTTTCATCATGGTCCTTATATGGGTATTTTCAGTCCCTGAGGGCCCCACTTCTAAAACAATAAATCCTTAAGCCTCTGTCTCTTCCCTTTTTTTTTCTGGGCCTATTCTTATTATCTCTGGGTAAACTCAGCATCTTGCTTTATATATCTGCAACCAATCCTAATTTTAAAAAGGTTTTTAAAAGAAGTTAGAAATATCAGTATAAACACCTTATTTTTTCCTTCAAAAAAAAAACCACAAGTCTCCCTGCTTTGTGTATTGGAAAAGCCAAGAACCAATAACATCCCAATAGCAATGAACACAGATATCACCCTGGCCGCTATGGTCCATCTGCCATGACAAAGAACCAGGGCTCCTTTCTTACTCCAAATCTTGGAAACCTATAAAATAAGCCAGAGATACCAAAGACTAGAAAGATCACAGGGGCCAATGTGAAGGAGCTCTCACTGACCAAAAGCCAGAACAGTTTGAGCAAGGAAAAGAATGAATGTATCGAAGCCCATCAAATACATTTCTAAAACCCATGCCTTCAGAGTAATATTAAAGATCCGTGAAATTATGTTGGTAAAATTTTTAAAGAGCATTGGTCATTTTTGGAAGTTGCTGGAGCCCCAACTCACTCTGAAAGCTGATTAAAAAAAAAAAAATCAAAGATTTGTCTTTCTGTGCTAACTGTATTTCAAATAGTTGTTAAGAGACTGTTCTTTAAAATGCACGAGGAATTACAGACCTAGGAAACCACTGTTTCAAAACCCATAATGAAATAAATAATGGATACAGACAATGATTGTCATAAATATTAAAGCCACCAGGTAAAATGTTAATGGGTAATTTGAGAGTAGGTGAATGAGCCCCTAACAACCTGAACCAATGAAGTCATCTTGGCATCACTGAAAGAACCACCAACCAGACTTAGGTGCCTGTGTTCAAACAGAGCAGGAAGGACACAGCACCACTGGTGGAGCATTCTTATCCACTCAAAAACCCAGTGTCAATAAGCATTCTCTAGATTGTACTACTAACTTACAGGAAATGTGGAAGGTAAACAATCTAAAGGACACCGAAATAAAACATTCTTGAATCTAAAATGGGGTCTTTCTACTTGAAAAAAAAGTGAACCAGGTTTCTCGAACAAATCAAAAGAATGAAAAGGAAACTAGGGTTATAATAGTGAGACATAAAGACAAAGTGTGAAATCTAAAAAACAAATTAACAAACAAAACAGAAATAAGAGTGACAGATACAGAGAACAAACAGGTGGTTGCCAGACAGGAGGGGGTGGGAAAAGGAGAGAAATAGATGAGGGAGATTGCAAGGCATCAACTTCCAGTTGCAAAACTGAAGTGAGTCACAGATATAAGATGTACAGTGTGGGAGACGATCAATAATAATGTAACCTCTTTGTATCATGACAGTAACAACTGTACTTATCATGCATTTTGAAATGTACAGAAACATTGAATCACTATATTGTGTAACAGAAAATATAATATGGTTCTGTTGTAGATAAATTATAACTCAAAAACAAACTCATAGAAAAAGAGAACAGATTTAAGGTTACCAGAGACAGGAGGTGGACGGAGGGGGATGGAGGAAGGACGTCAAAAGGTACAAGCTTCCAGCTATAAGATAGCTAAATACTAGGGGTGTAATGTACAAAATGATAAACATAATCCATGCTACTCATGTACAGTCAAAGCTATGGTTTCTCCAGTGGGCATGTATGGACGTGAGAGGTGGACCATAAAGAAGGCTGAGCACCAAAGCATTGATGCTTTTAACTGTGGTGTTGGAGAAGACTCTTGAGGGTCCCTTGGACTGCAAGGAGATCAAACCAGTCAATCCTAAAGGAAAATAATCCTGAATATTCATTGAAAGGACTGATGCTGAAGCTCAAATACTTTGGCCATCTTATGCGAAGAGCTGACTCATTGGAAAAGACCCTAATGCTGGGAAAGATTGAAGGCAGGAGGAGAAGGGGATGACAGAGGATGAGATGGTTGGATGGCATCACTGACTCAATGGACATGAGTTTGAACAAGCTCTGGGAGATGGTGAAGGACAGGAAAGCCTGGCGTGCTGCACTCCATGAGGCCGTAAAGAGTCGGACATGACTGAGCAACAACTATATGCTACATATGAAAGTTGTTAAAACAGCAATTCCCAGGAGTTCTCACCACAAGGAAATTTTTTTTCTATTTCTTTGATTTTTGTATCTATGAGATAATGGGTGTTCACTAAACTTGTGATAATCATTTCATAGTCAGATCATTATGCTATATACCTTAAACTTATATGGTGATATATATGTCAACTCTATCTCAATAAACAGTGGCTGACTTTATTTTCTGGGGCTCCAAAATCAGTGCAGATGGTGACTGCAGCCATGAAATTAAAAGACACTTACTCCTTGGAAGGAAAGTTATGACCAACCTAGACAGCATACTAAAAAGCAGAGACATTACTTTGCCAACACAGGTCTGTCTAAGGCTATGGTTTTTCCAGTAGTCATGTATGGATGTGAGAGTTGAACTATAAGGAAAGCTGAGCACCGAAGAATTGATGCTTTTGAACTGTGGTATTGGAGAACACTCTTGAGAGTCCCTTGGACTGCAAGGAGATCCAACCAGTCCATTCTAAAGGAGATCAGTCCTAGGTGTTCATTGGAAGGATTGATGTTGAAGCTGAAACTCCAATACTTTGGCCACCTGATGCGAGGAGCTGACTCACTGGAAAAGACCCTGATGCTGGGAAAGATTGAGGGCAGGAGGAGAAGGGGACGACGGAGGATGAGATGGTTGGATGACATCATCAATTCAATGGTCATGAGTTTGGGTGGACTCCGGGAGTTGGTGATGGACAGGGAAGCCTGGCGTGCTGCAGTTCATGGGGCCGCAAAGAGTCAGACATGACTGAGTGACTGAACTGAACTGATCTCAATAAAACTAGGAAAAAACCTAACTAAGATTTGGATCTTGCTTCAAATATACTAAGACTGTAAAGACATACTTGAGAAAATTGGGGAGTCTGTCTGTCTCTACCAATGGGCCAAGGGTTTCACATTTTTTTGGCTTTTCTTCCCCCTTTGGAAATACAAGAGACTGGTTTCTGACATGTGATATAGACTAGAATTTAATTTCTCACAGAATACTGAAAATCTTCATCCTTGTGGATTTTAATCAGCTGTAGTTATCCAACATCTTTGAATATTTTCCTTATATTTTATTAACTTTCCACATTTAAAGACCCTCTTTCTTGAGGCAGAAAAGACTCATCTCTCTAGATTCCTAAGCAGTGCAGATTCTAACGAGGAGACATACACATGCCTTAAACTTGGAAATGACAGCCAGGCAGAAGTGGCTGTGAGAAGAGGACTAACTTTCTAGCACACATGGTCGCAGAGCCCAGGAGCAAGGGTGGGTGGAGCTTCCCACATCCCACGAACAAGATCATAGGTGACAAATGGTAGTGATGCCCTGTGGGGGGCTAGGCATTCTACCTGGTTGGTAGCTTCAGATTCTAGCTCTCTGGACTCCCTAGAAATTCTTTTCTGCTGAAAGTGAATAGTGTGATTCTAGTGTGTGCAAAGACCCCTGAGTCTCATCCATCCAGAGCCTCTTTGCTATGTCCCTGGGCCAGAGGATGATTGCAGCCATGGGACTTAGCAGACACTAGTTTTCTGAGCAAAGAATTTTTTTTTTTAACAAATCAGAAGAGCTAAAAGTGGGTGTCCAAGTATGGGCTAGGCCTTCAAAGGACTCAGATTAATGCAGTTACCTCATGCCTAGTCCCCCATCTTATGCAGGCCCCAAGGTTCATTCTCCTATAGCTATCTGGGCATTGAAATTTCAATCTCCAGCCCCTCAATAGGACTTATGATGTTCGACTTGATTCTCTACTCTAGGGGTCAACAAACAATGGCCTGCTGTTTCTTTAAATAAAGTTTTCTGGCTACACAGTCAGACTTATTCACTTATGAATTGTCTCTGACTGTTTTTGAGGTAGAATGGCAGAATTGAGTAGCTACAACAGTGACCATAATGGACCAGAAGACGTGAAATACTTACTATCTGGTCCTTCATAGAAAATATTTGCCAATCTCTGCTCTACTAGATTAGAATGGCATTATCTTTGAGCTTCTTTATTTCTGACACCTGGTGATTTTTCTTCTGGTTTCAAGACTGAGAGAGGGATTTTAATTTTACTATTCTTTCTTTGATGGGAGACAGTTCTCACCAGTTTAGTGTACCACATTGTTGAGAGCTCCTGGTATAATATGCACAAACCCAAAATGCAGGTGGAAAGAAATTTCATGGTGTGATAGAAAGGGGGAGGAACCCGGGAATAATAAGAACAGTGATGCAACTTAAATGTACTAAATGATGTACTTAAATGATGTGCTAACATGTACATACTGGCACACTCCAATACTTTGGCCACCGGATGTGAAGAGCCAGCTCATGAGAAAAGACCCTGATGCTGGGAAAGAATGAGGGCAGGAGGAGAAGGGGGCGACAGAGGACGAGGTGGTTGGATGGCATCACCAACTCAATGGACATGAGTTTGAGCAAGTTCTGGAAGACTGTGAAGGACAGGGAAGATTGACATGCTGCAGTCCATGGGGTCGCAAAGGGTCATAGAGGACTGAGAGACTGAACAACAATAATCTCTTTACTTCTTTCCTGTAAAGATCTTAAAGCTACTCAAAAAAACTTTGGAAGTATGTTCCAACTTTCTTTCCATTCAAAGGTATCAATTAAGAGTCACAGACAGCTGTCCAAGCCTATTCTGGATGAATATTCATCTATTTGTCAATTCTTTGGTCAACAGAGAGAGACAGCACAGCATAAAGTTTAGGCAGAACAGGAAGAGGCAACTGGGGAATTCACGCCTATGTAACTCTTCTACTTAATCGCTGTGAACTGCAAGGAGTTAGGTGAATTCTCCAGCCTCTGTTCTCTACCTATAAAGAGGGATTCATAGTAACAATGTCCTTGTAAATTTGTTGTAAAAAAAATGAAATTGACTAAAGTAACACATTTAGCTTAGTGTCTGTTCCATAGTGATAGTTTGATAAATACTAGCTGCTGTTATTACTATCATCAATATTATTTGATAACTGAGGTCACACAAAACAAAAATCTATAATGGACATGAATTTTACCCTGCAATACTGGATGTAAAAAAAAAAAAAAAAAGTTACTTTCCTCTGTTTCCTTAAATCAAATTCCACACGTTCAGAAACCATCCCACTATGAGGGCAGTAATCCTTTGTTATTATTGAGCCCCGCCACCAATCTGAGACTTCATCACATTTCTTCTGGTGCATATGGAACTGGGAACATCTTCAGAAAGCCTGACTCTTCTTGCTCTGCCCTCCTTAAGTTACCAGTGGTTCTTGAAAAATGGCAACTCCATAACTTCCACGCAAATTTCCCTCAACTTCCCAGCATGCGATGTTAGTGACCAATTCCTACCATCACCACAGTCCTTATTACAGTGTCCACCACTGCTTCTTATGACACTTCATGTGGAAGCTGAGTGATGGGGTGCTGGTCTCAGCTACTCCTGGAACCAACAAAACCCTTTACTCTTCTCAGTATCTGAGGGAATACCCTAAATCTTTTGGGAATTTTCCATCAGCTTCCACTGTCCTTCTGCTGAAATAATCTCATAATCCCACCCAGTGCCCCTTTATCTTTTTAACTAATTTAATTGGAGGATAATTATAACATCGTGATGGTTTCTGCCAAACATCGGCCATAGGCATACATGTGTCCCCTCCCTCCTGAATCCCCCTCCCACACTTCCCTCCCCACCCCATCCCTCCAGGTTGTCATGGAGCACCGACTTTGGGTTCCCCGTGTCATACCTCAAACTCCCACTGCCTATCTATTTTACATACGGTAATGTATATGTTTCAGAGCTATTCTCTCAAATTATCTCACCCTCTCCTTCCATCAAGGACGAGAGTCTGTTCTTTGTGTCTGTGTCTCCTTTGCTGCCCTGCATGTAGGATTGTTGGTACCATCTTTCTAGATTCCATATATATGCTTTAATATATTATATTTGTCTTTCTCTTTCTGACTTACTTTAGACAGCTTGGTCTTTCTTATCCCCAAGAGTTGTGTGGAGCCTGGGGTACTGGAAGGAGGTATTGTTCCCCTTCTAATTAACCAGTTACACTGGAGATTAAGTAAGCAAGTGATGAGACGATGGTAAGGAAGGAAAACAGAGCCGGGCAGAGGGGGGATGAGAAAGGGGTGGGCGTGGGTAAGAGGGCAAAGAGCCAGCAGGGCACTTCTGGTAGAAGGAACACATAGCTCTGGTGAGTCCATCCCACACAAACACTCTATAACCTATTTTCCTTTTTTGTCTCCTTGGTAAAATATTAAAAGAAAAACTAGGCACAAAAGTCTCAAGTAAAAATAATGATCTGACCTACTCTGACTTCATCTTACTACTCCTGCTCTCATCATATTTAATTTTCTCACATCTATCTGAAAAAAACAAGAAATAGGAAATAAAAGTTCTCTGAGAAGAATTCATCTCAATGAACCACTCTTGGCATCAGAGATGTAAATAAATTTTCCAACTCACTTTGTCCTCACAAGAAAGTCTGATGGACAATAAAAGGACCCCATACCTTGTGCCAGGGCTCTATAAGAATCCCAATAGGGAAGAAAATCAGCACTCAAAGCTAAAAAAAAAACAGGAAAGAAAAAAAAAAGTAAAGCTGGCTGAATGAATGAGGAATGCAAGAAAGCACATGAAAGAATAAAGCAGTATGAAGTGCTGCTGACTTTTCCATATCCTCAGACAGGAAGAAGGCAGCACTTCCAGTCATCTCTGTCAATATCCAAGAAGCACTGAAAAGAACGGTGAGGAGTTTTCAGGAAAGTCAGGGGAAAACACTTTAGACAGATTGCCACTTATAATGGGCTGGGGTTGCAGAAAAGGAGGTTGGAATTTAACTGAACGCAGTGTCAGTGGGCCTGGGTCAAAATAGAACCTATTAAGAGGTGCTTTACTAAAGTATTTGGAAAATGAGTAAGACTTCTAAGAGCATACATGAGGGAAAGAGATATTCAACATCACTCCCAACAGATGCCCCACAGCTCTGCCAAGAGGAAGGCTCCATTACATCAGCAAGCAAACCCAATGGAGGAACCAACTCTCTCAAACTGAAAGTGTTAGTCCTTCAGCCATGTCTGATTCTTTGTGACCCCATGGACTGTAGCCCACCAGGCTCCTTTATCTATGGGATTCTCCAGGCAAGAATACTGGAGAGGGTTCCCATTTCCTCCTCCAGGGGATATTCCTGTCCCAGTAATCAAACCTGGGTCTCCTGCATTGCAGGCAGATTCTTTACCCTCTGAGTCACCAGGGAAGCTCACCAACTCTCTCAGAGAGTGGGAAATCAGATAAAATATCCAGAGTTCAGCATACGAGGCTGCTTTTGGAAGATTCAACTGTTCAGTTCAGTTGCTCAGTCGTTTCTGACTCTTTGCAACCCCACGGACTGCAGCACGCAAGGCCTCCCCTTCCATCACCAACTCCCAGAGTTTACTTAGA
The DNA here is from genome assembly GCF_910594005.1 of Cervus elaphus. NCBI lineage: Eukaryota > Metazoa > Chordata > Mammalia > Artiodactyla > Cervidae > Cervus > Cervus elaphus. The sequence continues at coordinate 32,602,826 of NC_057841.1, read as the reverse complement.
CACATGTCCATTGAGTTGGTGATGTCATCCAACCATCTTATCCTCTGTAATCCCCTTCTCCTCCAGCTTTCAATCTTTCCCAGCATCAGAGTCTTTTCAAATGAGTCAGTTCTTTGCATCAGGTGGCCAAAGTATTGGAGTTTCAGCTTGAAAATCTGTTCTTCGAATGAATATTCAGGACTGATTTCCTTTAGGATGGACTGGTTTTATCTCCTCACAGTCCAAGGGACTCTCAAGAGCCTTCTCCAACATCAGTGGTCAAAAGCATCAATTCTTCAGCGCTCAGCTTTCTTTATAGTCCAACTCTCACATCCACACATGACTCCTGGAAAAACCATAGCTTTGACTAGACAGACCTTTCTTGGCAAAGTAATGTCTCTGCTTTTTAATATGCTGTCTAGGTTGGTCATAGCTTTTCTTCCAAGGAGCGTCTTTTAATTTCATGACTGCAGTCACCATCTGCAGTGATTTTGGAGCCTAAAAAAATAAAGTCTGACACTGTTTCCAATGTTTCCCCATCTATTTGCCATGAAGTGATGGGACCAGATGCCATGATCTTAGTTTTCTGAATGTTGGGTATTAAGCCAACTGTTTCAGTCTTCTCTTTTACTTTCATCAAGAGGCTTTTTAGTTTCTTCTTTGCTTCAACTGTAGCAGCTGACAAACTGCATGAGTGTAGCAACACTTGGGATAGGCAGCTGAGGCAAGAAGAGAAAGAGCATAGCTGATCCCATGTCCCCTGACCAAGCCTGTTCATGGTCGTATATGGAGACTCCTGGGTATACTATGGTGGGGAGTAGAACAAGTCCCAGTTAAATGTGAGCTGTATGTCACTGCATAACAAGAGTACCCACCTCATAGGTATTTCATGATTTAACATGAATTCACTTTGTGAGCTTCAAATCACCAGTAAGATTTAAGGTATTTCTAGTATCAGCAGGTTTACAGCCAACATTATCACCTCAAGTATCCCAGACTTTGAGGAAAAATGCTAAGGATTTCTTTTGGAAACATGGTCTTTGTAATATAGGCTCCTAAATGCACTGAGGTTCCAAGATGCTTTGAAAAATACAAGTTTTGTTCCAACTTTATCTGCAAGGCTAGTATTACACCATTGCAAGAACGAATCATCTTTTCTTGAAAGCCACTATTGATGGCAGGGATGAAGAAAAGCAACATGCCAAATTACACTCATTATTTTTCTCACTTCCAAACTTGCTTCTCTCCAGTGAACCCTCTAACAGTACATCCCAAACTAGTGACTGGGGCATCATCTCTGACTTCTCTCTCCGTTATCCTTGACATCCAATTAAGCATTCAGATGTCTTCAGTGTATCTCGAATCCACATACTCTCTCCAGCCCTAAGAATATTGCCTTAATTTAGGCCACTCTGCTTTCTTCCTTAGAATACTTCAACAGCTAAGAAGTCTTCAATTCTAAATATCATTACACAGCACAAGTGGCTTTACCTAATTGGCCCCTGCTTATCGCCTTCAGTTTATTTATGTCGGCACCCTCACATTACATTCTGCAAACCCTTTGAATCCCTTGCAGAACAATGAAAGTGCCACGCTTTCTCACCTTCAAGTCATTTCTTGCACGCTTTTTTTTTTTTGTCTCTGACCATCCTTCCTTCAATTTCGTAACACCTTCTAAGTTTTCTCTTCTAGCACTTACTTGAGATGTCATCTCTTCAGAGCATCATTTCCTGACTCTCCTAGCTCTTAATTTTACTATGCCTACTCTAGCTTTTACTTTCACCACCAGACACATCAACTGAGCATCATTTCCACCTTGGCCCAGACTCTTCATTCTTTTCGGAGCTCTTTCTTCACCCTTCCCCAGTAACATTGAATACCTACCGACCTGGGGGCTCATCTTCTGGTGTCCTATCTTTTTACCTTTTCATACCATTCATGGGGTTCTTGAGGCAAGAATACTGGGGTGATTTGCCATTCCCTTATCCAGTGGACCACGTTTTGTCAGAACTCTCCACCACTATCCATCCATCTCAGGTGGCCCTGCAAGGCATGGCTCCTAGCTTCACTGAGTTGCACAAGGCTGTGATCATCAACTCAATGGACATGAGTTTGAGGAAACCCTGGGAGACAGTGAAGGACAGGGAAGCCTGGAGTGCTACAGTCCATGGGGTCATAAAGAGTCTGACACAACTTAGTGACTGAACAGCAACCACTCCAGCTTATCATTGAAAACGCAGTTGCTCTTGGCTGTTTACAGACCAAACTAGACCAGCAGGTCTCCAAGCATGAACTGTACACTCCTAGACATACCTGAGAATCAGTGTCCACAACATCAAAACTATTTTCAAATAGTAGAAATAACTTAAGACTTTCTTAGCCTTTCTGTGTTGACATGTACACCAATGTTGCAAACACAATGGTAGATTAAATACGGTGAGATCTTAGCTCAAATCAAAACAGTGGCTCCCAACTTGACTAGAAGCCATAAATTTTTCACTGCCACATACTCACTGTAAAAACAATGGCTATTTCACTTACAAATCATCTGTTGGAAGAGTAACAATTATTTCAAATAAAGTTCTGCCGTTACGTGCACATCTTTTTCACAGTCTCTGTGGTGACAGGAGAAGCAAGCCCAGAGCACTTCTGCTGTATACCAATAGATGAAAGTTGTCTCAAGGAAAAGCACTTTTACATAGTTTACCAGTGGAACTCACTTTTTTTAAAAAAATAGAATTTCACTTTCCCATGAAAGAATGATTGAAAAACTAACTATTCAGACTTGGGTATTTGGTAGACATTTTATGAAAAATGAACAAAGTCTCTCAGTTCAAGGAAGAAAACTGACAACATTTATTATTAAGAAGATTCAAGCTTTCAAGTGAAAATTAGAATTTGAAAAACATGTCACTATCACCTTGAGAGTTTCCCAATACTTCAAGATTTTTTTGATAAGATCAGTGATACTGACAAATATAACTTTTTGATAAGATATGATGAAACATTAGATTAGCATTTAGAAAACCAGCATAACTAAATAGGCCAATACTTTCCAAATGACCAGTGCACTGACAAAATACCCATTCAAAGTATAACATGGAACAATGGACCTTAACCTAACAGAGTAAGAAAAGTTAATTTATGTGGTTTCAAAATCCACTTTGGAACTAACGTTTAGGGATCTATCATTTGCTGCATTTTAGTATAGCATCAAAGAAGAATATCTACAATTATCTGAAAAGCAATTAAAATCCTCATCCTTTCCCAGCTACTTATCTTCTTACACTCAAGCCAAAATAACATCTCACAACAGATTGAATGCAAAAAACAGGTAAGCAAATTCAGCTGTCTTCTATTAAGCTAGACATTAACAATGCATCTGAAAAAATGGTGAACAATGTCATTCTTCTCACACAATTTACCTTATGTCAAAAACTATTTTTTCATTAAGACAGAATTCATTATTTTTTCATTTTTTATATTAACATGTTGTGAGTTAGTGTTGTCTTTAAATGAGTATTTAAACATGTCTAAGTTTTCCTTTCCATTATGGGAGATATCAATACATATAGTCAACATAAAATAAGTTATTTGATGTCCTCAATAATCTTTCAGAGGCCAAATCCTGAGCGACTTTGAGATCTCTTCCTTTAGGCCACAAGCTCTTTGTCACAGAGCCTCATTATGTTGACTTTCATATCCCAACTCCTAGCCCCAGTACTGAAAGAGTCAATTCCTAGGCAGGTTGATAAGAAGTCTAGGGGTCCCCATGGAGAGAGGGGTCTGGAATTCTCAAGGAGAAAGAAAGGACAAACTTTTTTTTTCCTTCTACATTCCTTAGGATTATATAACAATAATGTACCCTGCTTGAGGACACTCTCTGGAAAAAACCTTCTGGCTAATTCTGTTAAATCATGGGAGTAGGTCTGGTGAGGTCTTTATAACCTCTAGACATTCTTTTGATTCACTGTAATAACTAATTTGAGAGTATATAATTCCAATGCTAAGGCTAGCAAGGGGGTATTCTTTCTACCCCCTTCTGATGTCTATGTCAGACGCTTTCTCTATCTCCTTTATACTTTAATAAAACTTTATTACACAAAAGCTCTGAGTGATCCAGCCTCGTGTCTGGCCCCGGATTGAATTCTTCTCCTCCGGAGGCCAAGAACCCTGGCATCTTTGTGTGATTCAGCAACAACCTTTCAGTACCAAACCCAAAGAAAGCATTAAATAAATATATTTCGAAGAAATGAAATACAGATGGGTCACTGCTCAGTGGGAAGGAAATGTGAAATTCAGAAGACGGTTTGCCACTTCACCGCAGGACTCTTCAAGAAAACAGACACACCTGAATCCATAATGGTCAGTCCTCCTCTGCCCTGCTGCATTCAGACCTGCCTAGGGATTTACCTTTAGTCCTGTGATAACTCACTCAAGAGTAGTAGGAGATGCTGGAGAGGTTTTACAAGAGCCACAGAGAAGATTCAGGGTTAAATCAACCAAAGTGACAGTTAGATTATTCTGTTTATAAGAGGGACTGTAAAGAAGAAACCTAATAATGCTTGTCACATGAAGAGTTCTACAAAGCGCGCTGGCCAGCCACTCTTTGTCTTCATGGAAGCAGGAATGAGAGGAGACGATTTAACCTGAACCCCAGGGACCCTGGGAGCAAAGAGAGCTTGGTGGTGTTGAGGGTTATTAAACACTAGGATGGGCTTGTTAGGGATGCCACGCGGGTTTGGGTTAACCAAAGAACTCTTCTTCTGAAGGGAAAGGAGCAGAATACTGTGCTGATCGACTCAACTGGTTGTGTTAATTCCAACAAACAGGTAGAGCTACACTACTTAGAAGAATACAGTTTCAATTAAAAATCCAAGAAATAACAGCATGTATACTATCTATGGTGAAACAGATCACCAGCCCAGGTGGGATGCATGAGACAAGTGCTCCGGCCTGGTGCACTGGGAAGACCCAGAGGAATCGGGTGGAGAGGGAGGTGGGAGGGGGGATCGGGATGGGGAATAAGTGTAAATCTATGGCTGATTCATATCAATGTATGACAAAACCCACTGAAATGTTGTGAAGTAATTAGCCTCCAACTAATAAAAAAATTAAAAAAAAAATCCAAGAAATATATAAACCATCATAAAAGCATTTCCATTTATATCTCTTTTAATAATGTTATGGTTTACTCTGAACAGAGAAAAGTATAAAGGGCCTAAAAATTAAATTCACAGTATTACTCAAGTTTCTGCCTGCTATGGGTTGAACGGTGTCCCCCACCCTCACCCAACCCCATATACACACAGTGAAGTCCTAACTCCAGGATGTCAGGATGTGACCTTATTTGGAAGCACTGTCATTGTGGATGTGAGGATGGGCTCAGATTGGAGTAGGGGCCCACCTTACTCCAGTGTGCCTGAAATCCTTAGAAAAAGGGCCATTTGGTGACAGAGAAGTACAGAAAGAAGACAGCATGAAGATACAGGGGACATACCTCATGAAGGTGAAGGCAGAGACTGGGCATGATGCTTCTACAAGCCAATGATTTTCAAGGATGGCCAGCAAACCACCAGAAGGAAGGGGTGAGGCATGGAAGAGAATTATCCCGTGGCCCTCAGAAGGAACCAACTCTGCTGATGCCAGATTTCCAGCAGCTGGCCTCCAAAATGGACACCCAAACTGACAAAAAAAAAAAAAAGGACTATGTTTAAGCCCCTAAGTTTGGGATACATTGTAATGGCAGCCCCAGCAAATATGCTGCCTCTGGCTGCAAAGAGATTCTTAGCTTAATGGGTGACAGGAGACAACAAGTAAGTACATCCAGGTTATAAATGATGTCCCAGAGTAAGACACAGAGGACCATGCTCAGGTGGGCACCAATCTGCAGTTTTCTTGATACAAGGAGTCTGGGGACAGGAATATGATGCACAAGGGGCTCACCAACCCCTACCCCTCTCATCCCCTAAAGTCACTCATCACCCTGCTCCATCAGAGCCACACTTCTCACCCCTAGGAATCATGCTCCTTAAAATGCAGCTGACCTGTGTTCAAAGGTTCCCCTACCCACTGAGGAGCTCCAGCAGTGCAGACCATGGCAGTGTGTTAATATACAGTTACACAGAAGTACAGTCAGCTTTAAGCTCATGGTCTATGCAGCTTAGGCTTTCCTGGTAGCTCAGATGGTGGAGAGTGTACCTGCAATGCATGAGTCCTAAGTTCAATCCTTGGGTTGGGAAGATCCCCTGGAGAAGAGAATGACAACCAACTCCAGTAATTCTTGCCCCAAGAATCCCATGAACAGAGGAGCCTGGAGGGCTACAGTCCATGAGGTCAGAGAGTCAGACACAACTGAATAACTAACACACACATGCAACTTAATGTTTAAAAATAATGGTGATGACTGGGAATGGCAGTGAGAATTATGGGGACTCACACGGTATATCTACACTTGTGTATGCATTCATTTCCCACTGTTTGTCAAGCCCCCCTAAAGCACAGTACAGCACAGTACTTGAATGAGTCAAAAATGATGTCAAAGGACATAGGGGGAAACATTGAGAACATTGGTCTTAACTAACAGTCAAGTTGGTTGATTGAAAATTCAATTCAGTGATACAAGCTTTCATTCAGTCTCCAGAATGTGCACCAGATATTTTTTGACCTTTTATATTTCCCTTAGTGATGTATAGTCAAGCCTTCAGCACCCGACCAAATCTCCCCATCTTTTACCTCTTATTCCCACTCCATAAAAAGGAAAGTAAATATCTCACTACCTTCCCTGTGAGGAAGCTGCCTACATGCTAATTAGCTGCAACCATGCTCGTTTAACTTGATTCCTTTTATCCTTCCAGTATTTAAATTTTGTTTCTATTTTCAAACTCAGCATCACGGAATTGTTTCTGTCAAGTCATGCCTGAGCAGAAAGCAGATCCTTGGGAGATCGGAGAGAAGAGCAAGGAATTGAGGAGGGTGTTGGCTCGTAGTTGTCTGAAGACTGAGCCAATGATCTCATCATCCCAGTTTCTGGTCCACTGGTCTGTGCAATGAGTGAGCTCCAGGTTACTCTAGGGTTTGAGGCATTGGTTGGGCTTCACGCTCCACCCCTTCAGCTGTTGAGCTCACCTCTACATCTAAGACATTCCTTCATATACTGAGAAAGATGTGCAGGTTGGGAATATTTTTTAAGTATAGCAAGCCACACTGTATTTATCTGTTCTCTAATAACCAATTCATTAGTCAAGTTCAAGGAAAAGTTTTCCCATCCCAAAGGATCAAATTTCTCCTCACCAATCTGTACTGTAATTATGGATTACTCTACTGTAATTATGGATTATTCACCCAGATCTCATCTCTCTGGCAGCTTGTAGCTAAGACGGCTGTAGCTAGCAAATGAGATCACCCACAAGGTGATCTGTCATTATCACAGGTTAGTTCTGTATGTGTTTTAACCCAGACTCTCTACAATAACCATCTTTGTTATAATGCTGGGTCATGGAAGACTTAGGAATTTGCACTTTTGGGTAGGAAATCATCTGGTTGCTTACAGTTCCCCCCAAAAAAATACAGCCCACAAATACACAAATATTAAAGGGACAAATGATAATGAAAAATCTAAATCAGAAAGGTCAACTCTTGTTTGGTTAAAGACAGAAAAGGGTAATAAAGGTAAGTATTGTTATCTGTAACTACACAAAAGTTAAAGACTTCCCTTGTGGCTCAGACGGTAAAGAATCTGCCTTCAATGCAGGAGACCCAGGTTCCATCCCTGGGTCAGGAAGATCCCCTGGAGAAGAGAATGGCCACCTACTCCAGTATTCTTGCCTAGAGAATTCCATGGACAGAGGAGCCTGGCAGGCTACAGTACACGGGTTCGCAAAGAGTCGGACACTACTAAGCGACTAACATACACACAAAAGTAAAAGCATTCCTATATTGATGTTACTGATGCAGCTTCATTGGTTACCAAAAGCTTCTGACTATCAGTCCGTCCACATTAAGGGAAGGGGGGGAAAACTCGCCACTGGGGCTGAGACAACTGCCTTAGTCCTGAAGACTCCTGCAAGGAATGTTGTGTATATAGTTTACCTCCAGTTTCCTGCTAAGAAAATGTAACTGTACTGCCCTCTAATGGCTATCACCTTGCAGGTTTAAGGTTACCAGAATTGAGCTGCAGAACCATCTTCCTGCAAGGGATGTCACCGAAGGAACAATGCAGCAGATGGATTCTAAACCAAACCCACGTCATCTTTTCCAAAGGAATCACCATTTTGAACCAGCACAAGAATCATCACTGATCTGCATTAGTGTTTGACTTGAGAAATTATGGAGTTCTCAGAACTCAACATCAGACACCTTTTCGTTAATAGATCGTTGAAATACTAAAGGATCCTACTTTAGACTGTAGTACAATATATTCTCATTGAAAACAAAGATATTTATCAGGAAGGAAGCAATACCTGAAGTTTGTGGCAGTGCCCTTTGAATGCACAGATTATCATAGTCATGTAAAAGTGAAAGTGTTAGTCATGCAGTCATGTCCAACTCTTTATGACCCCATGGACTATAGCCTGCCAGGCTCCTCGGTCCAGGTCCATGGAATTCTCCAGGCAAGAATACTGGAGTTAGTAGCCATTCCCTTCTCCAGGGATCTTCCCAACCCAGGAATTAAACTCTAATCTCCCACACTGCAGGCAGATTCTTTACCAACTGAGCTATCAGGGAAGCCCCTTACCATCTGGTATCAGACTGTAAATAAACATACCTGTGTCTTTTAAAAAAAAGTATATAAATACATCATAATAAACATATTAACAAATGGGGAAAAAAGTGTAAATTCATTAACCCAAGTTTTTCAATCTGTTTTGAAAATTCCCTTTATCTCAGATTACTCATTGCCATTTATGTATTGTCAAAAGTTCAAATCAGAACCTTCATCCAAGTTTCAGTGTCTGAGCTTCCAGATTTGCTATTTTCAGGCATATGCTTCAGCCATAAAGGAACTGTACAGATATGTTTGGCACAGTCTTCAGCTGGGGCCCGACCCTCCATCACCCCTGAAGTTTGACCAAGAAAAGAATCTGCTCATAATTACAGACGAGGGAGAAGAGGAAGCCTTCTTCCACACAGCCCGGGGAAGACCTGCATCTAAACTAGCTGATCAAGTCACATAAATATTAATAACACTGTTTAGAGTGGCATGGCCACGCCTCAGTCAGAGCAGCTTCTATAGCCCAGCTGCTAGCTGCTGTGCCTGAGACACATTTATAAATAATTGAAGTATTTAGTGTGAAATTACTACTCTGTATCTGAAAGAGATCACTGTGCCAGTGCCCATCAGATGGGGAATCCCAAATTAGTGTTAGGTTGAAGAAGATGGAGCGGGCCCTATCGCTAGGGTACGTGTGTGTGTGTGCGCACGCACACCCTATCACGAGGGTGTATGAGTGTGTGTGTCTACATGTGCACACATGCCTATAATCAGCGCATCAGCAATCTCCTGTAACAGAAAAGGAGAGAAGGATATGGCTTAAATTGTTCCTTTATCTCCTCCAAGTGAATGTCTAGGTCAAAGCATCAGCTTTGACCCGAAGCTCTTGAATTTTCTTCTAGCTGGAAAAGCTGGATTGTAGTTAAAAAAAAAAAAATTTGAGAAAGGGAAAAGCAAAATGTCAGGGTGTGATAGCATTGCTACCAAGGCATCACCGAAGTCTGATTCAAATAGCTCAAGAAAAATTCAACTCACACACGTAAACAGAATTCTCAATAACATTATTCTTATAGATAAAAAGGAGAGAAAACTGTGCAGATAGCAGGAAAGGGGGAAGAAAGTGTTAGAATTCTAGCATTCTAGAAATAATGGTTTAAAGGTGGTAGGGAGAGCAGGGGTAATCAGCATGGAAAACTTTTTTACATAGCCTTTTTTTTTTTTTTTTTTTGCTTTAATACTTTTAGTTTAGGATGCAAGAAGCAGCAGTCTGTATATGGTTGACAAGTGCCAAATCCAGATGGAGTGAGTTTTCATTTTATAAACTGCAAACTATCCTCACTCTTATCTCCTCCAAACAGATTACATTAATTCTGCAGAGAAATTTGAGTCAATTTATTAACAAATAGCTCCTTACAAAGGTTTTTTGAAGATGCGGATAAAACTAATTTGAAGGGTTTGGTACAAGAGATTTTTTTTTTAATTAAGTATTACATTTCACTAAATGTAAAAATTCTAAAATTTCTTGAGATAGCTCATTCTTCAAAGTAAGGAAATACTGCTTCCAAAGCACACACGTTTTGCCAGCAGTTATTTACTGAGAATCTTCCCTGTTTCGAGTATGGTGCTAGATAGGCAAGGAGGAGGTTCAAAAATTTATGAAGCAGAGTTTTTTGCCCCCAAAGACTCTATGTAGCTTATAGAGATGTTCCAGCAGAATAAATCCATGTTCCTACATTGATTTTTTGGATCATATCTAATTCAAAAGATCTCTAGACAACTCTCCCCTACAGAGTCTACTGAATTCTTATTGAATCATAAATATAGGAGATGTAATAGAAACTTTTGCTCTGGATTTTCCTATAGAGAAACCACCAATGACAAAGGCTGAACTCACAACTCCAGCTAGTTTATACTAAATATTGTTGTTGAGTAGCTAAGTCGTGTCGATGTTGTTGTGACCCCATGGACTGTAGCCTGCCAGGCTCCTCTGTCCATGGGATTTCCCAGGCAAGAAAACTGGAATGGGTTGCAATTTCTCCAGGGGATCTTCCCTACCCAGGGATCAAACCTACACCTCCTGCATTGGCAGGCAGATTCTTTACCACTGCGCCACCGGGGAAGCCCATACTAAAGATCACATGTGATCAACTTGGAAGGGCCATCTACAGTTTCACAGAATAGCAAGAAATTCTAAGAAGGAGGAGATAGACTTCAGTTGTTCCATTTAATCTCAAGAGCCCAGGTTGTCAAAGGAGAGACTTCTCACTGGACTAGGACCCAAGATCAGGGAAAATGAGAAGGATGGCCATGACACATTGCTGGTTTATACAAAAGGCTGTATTACCTGAAGTCACTAAAATAGGCTGGTGCTGAGACAGCTGCTATAATTGAAGCTAATCTCATTTGTATCCTCAGCTCATATACTCATCTTTGGCGACAGTCACTGAGCTAAACATTTGTGCTACCCAGGCTCTCAGCGTGTGCCTAGCTGATACATTTCTAGGTTTCTGCACATCCCTGTGTCCGGTGGAAAACCATGGGGGTGGCACACCAGCTCTTTTAAATTCAGCTTCCCTTAGGAATACGAGCTGCATCTTTGGTGTCATAATGTGGGAGGTGAGGGTGTCAGATCCTCACAGGCAGCTGTTCTGTACTTAGATCAGTGTTATATCTGTCAAGGTTGTTGGCACTGGGAAGAGAGAGAGATATCTGGAAAATGATAGGCAGCAAAAGCCAGGCAACAGAGAAGCTATTTTCTATCCATTGTTTCACTTATTTCTTCCATTCATCCTGGATGTTGCCCTGGGACCCTCTATTAAGGTGTTTTCTAGCCATTGGCTTGTTTATTTCACCCCTTATTCCCAGAACCTTGCTCTGAGATTCTCCATGAAACTTGGCATCTTTTAATGCCACAGAGATCACAACATATCACATCAAGATGATTTCAGTGGAACTGCTGCCACAGAGGTGGACAGAGCCAAGTGCTTTAGTATGTGGAACCCAGCTACACCATCACCCCAACCCTTCCTTCTCTTTTTATTGCTGTTGTTGTTCAGTTGCCCAGTCATGTCTGACTCTTTGCAATCCCATGGACTGCGGCATGCCAGGCCTCTCTTCTTATACATTTACTCAAATGATAACCTTAAAGAAAATGGAACCAGATTTGAGAATGGAAAACCTGGAGAGATCTAATGTCACCTCTGTTCTTGGGCTCTTATAGGTCAGACAAGAGAATGCCCTGTTGCACAAAGGTATGAAAATGATAACACTACAAAATGCCACCCCACTGATATCATCAATAGGACCAGTCCTCTTCTTTCTCTCTTTATATGACACTGGCTGAGGAGGGAAGAATTCCAAGGTAAAGGATTATCATTCTGATCTTGGGGGGGCGACCAACTGAAATGTCATAGAAGCATTTACACATGAGTCCTATAAATATCCATGTTCCTTTGAACATGGACACAGCTTGTGAGGAACTGCCAGTGAATGCCTATCTGGAAAACAACTCCAAAAAGGCTAATGAAGCATGTGCCATCAAATCTGGGGCCAGTGTCTCTCTCAAATTTCCTTCCCACTCATCTGACATTCATGTTTTTCATCTATCTACTTTCCACTACCCTGTGAGATCTCTGAGAACAGGAAGTACATCTTATCTATCTTTACAGGCCCAGCACTCTGTGTCATACCTGGAAAACAGTAGCTTTTAAGTATTAATGGAATTAAATTAATTTCAAATTTCCTGTATTAGATGCTTGCTCCAAGTCATAGGGTTATGCTAGTCAACATAAATCTAAGATTTGCTCCTTTACTCTTTACTGAAAAACAGTGAACTATTCCAAGTACTGTTGGTCTGAGAGAAGTTTTCATGTATAAATATAGACATATGAAAAAATAAATCAAAAGGACTAGTTTTAGTTCTGTTAGAAAGCAGCTTTAAACCATCAAATAAAAGATTAAGCCTACATAATAAATAATCAGACTTTAATTTTTATGTTGCCTGATACTTATACCATTGAATTAGCAACTTTAAACATAACATGCTAAGAGTCTAGAAGATATTTTTGTAGTGTGTTTTTCTAAGTGAAAAGGAAGATCTACATTTGGGGAAAATATCATTCTGGTAAAAAAGGACATTTTGAATTAGTCCATTTGGGCTAATGATGTGTAGCTGCCACAAACCTTAGCTCTGAAATTCATTAGCAGCATTACATTACATACCAAGAGGGAGAGACAGTCTTTCAAAAAAAACTGAGATTATCTTAATGTATATAAATTTAGCATCAAGAGCATCCTAAGAAATCAAAATATAAAGTCTTGAAAAATAGCCTAGATATATGTTTGTTATGAATACACTGTGATAGGCAATAAGGATCTCTCTAAAACCCTTCAATAATAAAATCTATAGAACAAAAAAATCCTTTGAAATTAAGTAAGCTATTGCCTTTGAAAATAATTTATGAACATCAAGGCATGAGTAATCTATATATATTATTAGCATGTCATTAGTTGTTAAAATTTATGAGGAATATTTCTATTTTTTTTTAAGTTGGTTGTTAGCTATGCAAAAAACCAACTGGGCAAACATAAGTAAATTAATTTTCTGAACCTGTTTCCTCATCTGTAATAAAAATAATATCAACCTGTAAGAATTTATATTTTACAAACAAGATTATCAACATATCAAAAACATTAAAGTCTTTATTATATATAAGTTCTTATTCACCTATCATTGAAATAGTTATTTGTACAATTTCAAAACTTCTAAGAGCAAGAGAAAAATTCTATACCTGTTAAAGAAAACACAGAAACTCTTTCATAATATACAGCATCAATGAAAAATTAGTTTACAAGAAATCAATGTTCTTCCTTTATGTCTTTTCCATACTGACATTAATTTAAATGCCACAAAAATGTGGCAGAAGAGTGAACTTCCAGAGAACAGAGCTCTAAAAAAAGCAAGAGGATAGGAAACAGAACTAAATAACCAGGCTAACACAAAGGGGAGAAAGAGGTGATAACATTTTTCTTTCTGTATATGAAATAGCTTTAGTGAAATGTCTAGACAAACTGAAGCTTTGCTAATTTGAATAGACTGTCCATGAACCAAAGCCTCTTTTTTGTCCATTTGTACATTCAAAAAACAATCAATTTAGTTTAAATCTTCTCCTTAAAACACACTGATGTATTGAAATAAAGCAATAAATATGTCAGTTCAATAATGCTAATAATGGGAGAAACAAAGAAGTACTGACAGTGTTTCTGGCTTCAGCGAGACTGTAGACTTTCTAAGGGGTAGCCTGGAACTGAGGGGCAACAAATGGGAAAATGAGAGTCTCAGCCCACCAAACCTACAATAAAAGAATCATGTTGGCTTAGTCCATCTTTTTATTCAGTTTTTATATGTGCCAAACAAAAGATAAAGAGGACAGTGAAGTTGGTCTTGACTGTTTGTCATGACTGATATTTAGCTAATTTGTACTCTTTGAAAGTGAAAGTCGCTGAGTCATATCCGACTCTTTGCGAGACCCCACGGACTATACAGTCCATGGAATTCTCCAGGCCAGAATACTGGAGTGGGTAGCCTTTCCCTTCTCCATGGGATCATCCCAACTCAGGGATCGAGCCCAGGTCTCCCGCATTGCAGGCAGATTCTTTCCCAACTGAGTTATCAGGGAAACCCCCAAAAAGGAATATAAAATTTAATTCAACAAGCATTTATTTAATACCTGCTATATGCAGGGCACTGTGCTAGGTTTAACTAATTTATTTTCCTTATCTTTCCTTACATGTTTATACCTACTAATCTTTTAAAATCCCTGTAGTTTAGACTAACTTAAAATCTAATCTGTCTTCACTTGCAATGTGGGGCTTAGAAACTCAGTTGATTAAGTCCAAATTGAGAAGCAATAGAATTTTAAAACAGCTTCTAACATGCAAAAGAAACAGGTTCTGCAGCCCAGATCATTTAAGAGCAATTTTTTTTAGTTACATAAAGAGACATTTTCAGGCCTCTAATTGCTCCAAATTTATCTGCTAAAGAGTCATTATGATCCATTTTTAACCCCTCTCTGACATCAAGAACTAATGCTGTAATTGAACTGTGTCATCATTGATCTCAATTCTAAATCATCAGAAGAGCTGGTTTCTGTTCACTGCAATTGCACCATTTTCCTTTTAATCACTCCAGTGCCTGCAGATATGCAGTGTAACCAAGAAAGAGCTATTTAAAGCCCAGCTAGATGTTGTGTATGGATGAGAGTTCGACCATAAAGGTGGCTAAGTGCCAAATAACTGATGTTTTCAAACAGTGGTGCTGGAGAAGACACCTTGAAAGTCTCATGGATAGCAAGGAGATCAAATCAGTCAATCCTAAAGGAAATCAATCCTGTTGGAAGGACTGATGCTGAAGCTGAAGCTCTAATACTTTGGCCACCTAATGCAAAGAGTTGACTCACTGGAAAAGACCCTGATGCTGGGAAAGACGGAAGGCAAAAGAAGGGGGAGGCAGAGGATGAGATGGTTGGATAGCATTACTGACTCAGTGGACATGAATTTGAGCAAACTCTGGGAGACAGTGGAGAACAGGGGAGCTTCACATGCTGCAGTCCTTGGATCACAAAGAGTCAGACACGACTTACTGACTGAACAACAAGATGTTGTGAGGGGCTTCTCAGGTGATCCCTGGATCAGGAAAGTCAGGAAGATCCCCTGCAGAAGGAAATGGCAACCCACTTCAGTATTCTTGACTGGGAAATCCTGTGGACAGAGGAGACTGGAGGGCTACAGTCCATGGGGGTCACAAAGAGTCAGACATGACTTAGCAACTAAGCATGCACGTAGATGTTGTGAATGAGTATCTTATCTGGAAAACTATTATGTGCCATTTTCACACATTTAAAGTAAGGATACAAGTGCAGATATCTCTATTTTTAAAGCTCATTTTCCCATATTTTCCATTTTGCCTGAAAGTTCTTTTATAGTAGCTTAATTTAGTTTGCTTACTTGTATTTATAACAGAGACAAGAGAATCAAAGAATTTTAGATCTTCCCCACTGCTGATGCTAAATACACATAACTTTTATTCTTAAGGGACACAAAATCCACAAGAAGAAAATACAAAAAGAAAATGTATAGAGCAATTGTGTTTGAGCCTTGAAATTACAACTATGCATTGAAACAGCTCGAATACACTAACAATGGCTAGAATTTTGTGCTAAATCTTCACTTCATCCTGATCTCAATATGATGGGAGTGAAAAAAGGAGTATCTAATTCAGTGAATATTAAAATGATCAAATTGTTGAATTTTACTGCTCAATTTAGGAAGTTTTATATTACTTTTGTGTGGCATATGTCCTGTTTGTCATAACATCTATAAAACTTTGTCCTTAAATCTGAAAAATAAGATTTTTTAACTCAGAAGCTGGTAAAGTACCAATCTCGTACCTCCTCCTATCATAACAATAATTTCATGGAAAGTTACATTTGGTTCCCAACCAGGGATTTGGCAATGCACAGAGAAGAGGGGACTGTCAAGAACACTGACTTCTGACCTCATCTTCACAGTTACTGACCTGTGCTTCACACTTCCTCTTTCTAAGCTTCAATGTCTTTATTGTAAATGAGGGGGTTGAAATAAAATGCAGTCTGAGTCCCTCCTGACTCTAAGACTAAGAAATAAAAAGCTACACAGCATCATCAATAGTCAGCTTGGAATGAATGTAGTATCAATGATAAAGCTCAACAGTAGTTGAAAATAATAAAGACAGATTTTATTCAGTAGTGACTATTTATTGCATTAGAGAAGAGAACATTGTGTAATCTGAGCTCAATCCCATTGAAACACAAAAGGCAGGAGACTTTTAAGGAAAGACATCTAAAGGCATTAAGGGGTTAAAGGGTAGGTCCATGGAGTAGGCTAATGGACACTTATACAGAAAAGAAACAAACATCTCATCTCTATGCCAGGGGGTAAAATGGTGCAAGATGGAGCAAGGAGCCCACCAAGGTCTGGTCCTTGTCTTACTTTGAAGCCTAGAAACTGAGAGGGAGAGTTCTTTCTCTGGATGTTTTCATTATGAAGACTTCTCCCAGATCTTTGAGGAGTCCATTTTAGGTGATAGAAGAGTTCCATCTCAAAGGTCAGAGAAGATTTCTAACTGCAGGCTTTTTAGGAACACATTTTAACACATTATTGATCAGGGGATTTTTTTCAGAAATTAACTCCTATGGCTGGCAATTTGTTAGGTAAGTGAATACTGAAACATCTCTGGGCAATAACATTTGGGAAAGAAAAGACATATTAATATATCTCTTGTCAATAATGAGTTAAGTGGGGCCTGGAGTTATCCTAGTGACATGGTCTGAAGTAGCTAGAAGCCATGCTAGAGTTCAGACAAAGTGAAAGCCTTGTTAGGAGCAATGGACCAGTTCAGGACACTAATAACCATCTGGTGTCTTGAAGGACACCAAAGCTCAGATGAAAATATACTGTAGCACTGAACCATTTTTTGTTGGTTGTGCTGGGTCTTTGTTGCTACACACAGGCTTGTTCTTGTTGCAGTGAGTGGGGGCTACTCTTTGTTGTATGCACAAGCTTCTCACTGCAGTGGCTTCTTTTGTTGTGGAGCACAGGCTCTAGGCACACAGGCTTCAGCAGCTCAAGCATGTGGGCTCAGTAGTTAGGGCACACGAGCTTAGTCACTGCATAGCATATGGAATCTTCTTGGACCAGGGATGGAAGTCACCTTCACTGGCAGGCAGATTCCTATCCACTCTACAAGTCCCGGACCAATTTTTAGCAGGTACAAAAAGTCTATTTATGTAACTTTTTTTCGGTTCTACATACAAAAAAAGCTCAAAAAAAGAAAATGGTTGGTCCCAAATATCTTAGTCAGTGGCTCCATCTAATCTTATCGTAGCACTGTCTTGAGCCATTTAAATAAGCATTTAAGAGAAATGTAGCAATACATAACAGCTGAATGTTGAGCCCGTTTTAATACTCTTCACTCCCAGAAAAATGGGTCAAATATGACCATCAGAAAGGCCATAGTGGAGAATGACAAGCCCTTTGATTTTTATCAAAAACCATAGTTCTTCATATTTTCATATCACATTTTCTAATATAAGAGATTTCAAACTGAAAGATCTTGAGAGGACATTTCTCTGAAGTCCTATTTAGCTTTCATAAAAAATTTAAATGTGAGTTTTTGTAAATGCAAATGAAAGTATTAAAGGTGCTTGATACATTCACAGAATAGACTGATATTTTTTTCATGCGATAATGTTAATATGCTGTGCCCTCTCTAGTGGTACCATAATTAAACCTGTTGGCATTTCCATTTTAAACCTAGTCATAAAATATCCCTCTGGGCAATAATGTGCCATTCCAAGACTTGAACCAGCAGTTTTCCACTGTTTAGGAACAATATTTGAGAAAGTTTTAGCAGGGGGTCAAGTTCTCATAAAGTAAAACATTTAGCACAATTTTTTTCTTTATTTCACCCCAGATGCTTGTTTGTCCTTTGTAAACGAATTCCAATCTAATGTGTGATAGTTATAAGTAGGACAGGCACATAGCATGAGAAAAGCAGTGAGGCTCCAGTTGAGAAAATGCAGTTTATTATATACTATTGCATCAAGTTTTGTTAGACCCAGAGTTTAAATAATTTGAGAGGATAATGTTTAAGAAAAAGATAAAGTTAAAAATAAAAGCTTAGTTGTAATTTAATTGTAAATCAACCATACATCAATAAACCGAATTTTAAGTGAGAAATGGAAGTGAATATTAAGAATGAGAAAAGTTATCAAAAACTAAAAGAATGGCTGACAAATACCACAATATCATAAAATCCAGAAGGATCACAAGATACATCTAAAGTATCGGTTTCACCCATACAATTTTTGCTACATATTTTGACTGCATACTCTGATCGTCTCTTCATATGACAAAGATTTTATAATATCAAGTATTATGAAGAGAATTTAGTCTTTCCCATTACCATAAGATAAGCAAACTTTCTATGAATATGCATGCATGTGTGTGCATGCATGCATGCTCAGTCATGTCTGACTCTTTGTGACCCACCAGGCTCCTCTGTTCACGGAATTTCCCAGGAAAGAATACTGGAGTGGGTTGCCATTTCCTTCTCCAAGGGATCTTCCCAACCCAGGGATCAGACCTACATCTCCTGCAGCTCCTGCATTGGCAGGCAGATTCTTTACCACTGAGCCACCTGGGAAGTCCCTTCTATAAAAGGCCAGATAGTAGGTATTTTAAACTTCATACCACACACTCTCCATCACAGGATTCAACTCAGTCATAGCATAATACCAGTGATAGATGATAAATACATGAATGGGCATGACTGTGTTTGAATACAACAGCTTTGGACTCTAAATTGTCAATTTTATGTAACTTTTGCAGGTCATGAAATATTTTCCCCAGTTATCTAAAAATATAAAAACCATTATTAGGCCACAGGCCACAGAAATCAGCCCATAGTTTGCCCCTCTGTTCCACTCCAGTTGATAATAATCTATTATTGATAATTTTTGAAAGCCATCTTCAGCTTCTCAAATTATTATTAATAATATGTATATTTTCTGGTGGACTTCCTTGGTGGCTCAGATGGTAAAGCATCTACCACAATGCAGGAGAGCCACGTTCAATCCCTGGATGGGGAAGATCTCCCTATAGAAGAGAAATGGCTATGCTCTCCAGTATTCTTGCCTGGAGCACTTGATGGACAGAGAAGCCTGGCGGGCTATAGTCCATGGGGTCACAAAGAGTCGGGCACAACTGAGCAACTAACACATACTCATCCCCTCATAATGGTAGTTGTCAACTTCGAAAATATTCCTTTTACATGTGAGCATTTTGAGTTTTTTCTGCTGTGATTAGTTTTAACTTTAACTTAACCAGTTTGTCATTGATAACTTCAGTGCAAAGACATCGTATCAGCTTGTTATTAGTAGTATTTTAAATTAAATCAAGAAATTACTAATATTTTCCCAAAGGGTTCAGATGTCATTCATTCATACGACTTAATGCAAGAACCTATTCACCACTTCTATCAGAAATTTATCACTTCCTCTTAACTATTCTTTACTATGCTCTGAAAAACTTTTGGTTGTAATTATATGCTCAATGTTAGCATAATTTCTAGTGACTTCATCACTTACTTTTCATCACTTTGGTTCACATTCATGCATTTTTTAATCTGAAATTACTCTCAGTTCTTTAATAAGTAACTTTGAGATGACAAGAGAGATTCATCATATACATCTAACACAGGTCTAATTTCTCATGTTTTACTGAAACATCCCAAAATGTCTTTTCAAACTGCTTGCACCTTTTTGTGTTAGGACACTTGGTCAGTTGGCACACTGGGCAGTAGGAGTATTCCAGGAAGCCATTGCAAATCCAAGACAGTTAGCACTCACGAAACTGCACTACACAGAAACGAAAACCATGCCCACATGTCCCATTAGACACAACACAATCTATTCTTAACTCAGTTATACCTCAGCTAGGTATCAAAACGTCTGCAGCCACCGGATACCACTCATTGTGAGGGTAAGAGGTAATAGAAAGGAAAGAAACTGGAAACGACAAAAACTTATACCAACTCAGTAACCATGCTAAGACCCAGTAGGGCCCCTGTGCTGGTCTTGGGAAGTGTTTGCACACCTGAAGCCTATCTCCATTAGTCTTTGGGTCAATCCCCCTCTTGGCCTTCCCCAGGAGATGTGTCATGCAGCTAAGTAGTCCCCTGAAACACTATCAATCACATTCTCTTGACCATTCTATTCCACAGATAGCCAAAGGTGAACATTAAACAATATTCAGGAGGGAGCTAATGAGAACACATGTATTCCACTTACAAATTACATAAAAGGTATTAAAAAAAAAAAAAACACAAAGTACAGTAAACACTTAATGGTTTAGAAAAAGAACAAATTAGAAAAGTCATCCACTGAGGTTTGAATGTGATATGTATGCTTAGGACATTTCATTCAACAAAGATTAGTAGAAAATTTTATATCACATTCACACGTCATAATTACTGATTCTAATTTAATTATGTGATTGCACATATATATTTACTCCAGGTACTACAACAAATATACTGTAATTAAAGAGCATAACAAATAAAAGACTAAATTTTCAAAGGAAAACAAGAAATTTCACAAAGCCTTTTGCATAGTTACAAAAATTGGAAAGGTCAATTACAAGCTTACAAAAGCAGTCTATTCTGATTTGAAAGATAATTGCAATCAGCTCACTGCCTTTCTCTACCGTACTAGACACTCTTTTCAAGAGCTTCAAGGGAAGCTCAGTTAGTTCAGTCGCTCAGTCGTGTCCCACTCTTTGTGATCCCATGAACTGCAGCACACCAGGCCTTCCTGTCCATCACCAACTGCCGGAGTCCACCCAAACCCATGTCCATTGAGTCGGTGATACTGTCCAACCATCTCATCCTCTGTCATCCCCTTCTCCTCTTGCCCTCAATCCCTCCCAGCATCAGGGTCTTTTCCAATGAGTCAGCTCTTTGCATCAGGTGGCTAAAATATTGGAGTTTCAGCTTCAACCTCAGTCCTACCAATGAACACCCAGGGCTGATCTCCTTTAGGATGGACTGGTTGGATCTCCTTGCAGTCCAAGGGACTCTCAAGAGTCTTCTCCAACACCACAGTTCAAAAGCATCAATTCTTCGGCGCCCAGCTTTCTTCACAGTCCAACTCTCACAACCATACATGACTACTGGAAAAACCATAGCCTTAACTAGACAGACCTTTGTTGACAGAGTAATGTCTCTGCTTTTTAATATGCTGTCTAGGTTGGTCATAACTTTCCTTCCAAGGAGTAAGCATCTTTTAATTTCATGGCTGCAATCACCATCTGCAGTGACTTTGGAGCCCAGAAAAATAAGTCAGCCACTGTCTCCACTGTTTCCCCATCTATTTGCTATGAAGTGATGGGGCCAGATGCCATGATCTTAGTTTTCTGAATGTTGCACTTTAAGCCAACTTTTTCACTCTCCTCTTTCACTTTCATCAAGAGGCTCAAAGGAAGCTCAGGTACATCTTATATAGCTTGGCAAGCAACCACATTTGTAGAGATCTCCACACAATTCTCCGCATGTAAATAGTCATTTGAGGCTTAATTAATCTGCAGCTCAGACCTTTGTCCTTTTTACTTGCATTTCTTTGAGCCTTAGGGTCTTTGTAATACTTTTCTGGTCTTAAATCCACAAGCTTTAGAGAGTCTATTGCTTTCCTAACATAAACCTAATAGCTTTTTTCTCAGTATTGTGGTAATTCATGTAAAGGATAATTAATTCCAAGAAATTACTATTTTTTAGGATACTATAGGAAAATTATAGGTACACCCAAGTGTATTTTCCATACTATTAAATACTATATTTAATTTTAAAATAACATTAAGAAGTCTGCCTGCATTGATAAAAACAAATCTAAGACATTAGACAAAAATACCAAAAACAGTTTAGAATAAAGTATTACTCATACTACAGAGAAAATACTTCATTATTTCGCCAGTCTCTAGTTTCTCTAAATTACAAGCTGACCTATGGCATTTAAAGTATCACTTTTAAAGCACTATACACAGTAAAATAATTAAACTATCTCCACCTTCCTTAAGCCTTTATCAAACATTCTTATCAGGGTATATTTCTACTCTATAGCAGTTAATGTCAATAGTAAGATTGTGACTTCATTGAGATCAAAATAATATTTTCACGATTACATCCTCCAGATTTGTTAATTTCTAAGAGCTAATTTCTATGAATAATTCTATTACTAAGTAACAGATGATTTACAAACATAAGAGATTTGAGGAGTATGTGTGGAGAAAATGCTTAATTAAGCCATGGTGTAAATTCTGACATCTTTCTTCATTGTTCATAGAATACTCTTTTGCTAACACATATCTTCAATAGTGTGGTCAACTT
Organism: Cervus elaphus; assembly: GCF_910594005.1. NCBI lineage: Eukaryota > Metazoa > Chordata > Mammalia > Artiodactyla > Cervidae > Cervus > Cervus elaphus. The sequence continues at coordinate 32,580,156 of NC_057841.1, read as the reverse complement.
AAAATTTTATTATCCCAATATTAAAAAAGAGCATTACAGAGTCACAATATGGTAACAAAAAAAATTTATTTTTAAAATACATGTTATCTTACTCACTAAGCCAAAATCATCTAGTAGCACCAAAAAAAAAAATTTGCACTAAAATATGTCACTCACAAAATATGCTGGATTTGTGATGGGTTAAAACAACTTTGAATTCGAGAAGCTCCATTTTAGTTGGGACTAAGCTTGGGACACAGACATGTTGCTTCAGGGGCTCTGAAGCAGTTCACTCATTATACTACCAATACCAGCACTTTGTGTGTTATAATTTTCCTCCCAGAGGATGTACTAAAACTGTGGACTTACTACGTAGGAACCCAAAGGGTATCAAAGAGAACTTAGGCTAAAAAATTTATTTTCTTCTTCAGTTTCCTACATTTATATAAGCCATGCAATTCTACCCATGAAAGCATTAACGGAAATCACTAACATCACATCAGAATTCAAGTTTCTAATTCACAGGTGGTTAAATTCTAAAATGTTATTAATTAGGAGGCCCAAACCACTAACATATAGTATTAGTCACTCAATTTTGTCTGACTGTCTATGACCAATGGACTGGAGCCCACCAGCTTCCTCTATGCGTGCATGGAATTCTCCAAGCACTAATACATGAGTGGGTAACCATTCCCTTCTCCAGGGGAACACATATCGCTGTGATTCAACTCTAGAAATTAAGGTATTTCTTTATATTCTAATAGTCCATGTCAGGTTTTCAGGCACAGTATGCATATGTGGTCCATTCCCAACTTCTACACCACTTATAACAATTGCAATGTAAACTGGTAAGTGTTCTCAGTCAGTTTTATTAGCCAAAGAAACAGTGTTATAACCAAATTTAAACAGGGTGTGCTGTAAATCAGATATTCTCACAACATATTCTAACTTCTCACTAAGGGACCTTTATATGTTTGAAGAGAAGCAGTATTCAGACAAAATTTTGTGATGCATAAATTCAATTTGGTCTCAGAATCAGCTGTTCAGATGGGAGCCAACTATTCTGCCAATATAGTATTTGCTATTCAGATATTTTTCCAGTATTTTTTCAAGTATTCTTCCAGTAGTCATGTGTGGATGAGTGTTGGACGATAAAGAAAGCTGAGTGCTGAAGAACTGATGCTTTTGAAGTGTGGTGTTGGGACTCTTGAGAGTTCCTTGGGCAGCAAGGAGATCAAACCAGTCAACCCTAAAGGAAATCAGTCCTGAATATTCATTGGAAAGACTGATGCTGAAGCTCCAATACTTTGGCCACCGGATGCAAAGAACTGCCTCATTGGAAAAGACCCTGATGCTGGGAAAGATTGAAGGCATGAGAAGAAGGGGATGACAGAGGATGAGATGGTTGGATGGCATCACGGACTCGATGGACATAAGTCTGAGCAAGCCCTGGGAGCTGGTGATGAATAGGGAAGCCTGGCGTGCTGCACTTGCAAAGAGTTGGACACGACTGAGTGACTGACCTCTTCAAATGCAGCTGCAAAACAAGTCTCTCCCCATTTCAACATAGTATCATCCCTTAGCCCCTCCAAGAAAGGAATACAGAAGCTGTTCTTATTTGAAGATTTTTTTTACTTATTTTTAATTGGAGGATAATTGCTTTACAATATTGTGTTGGTTTCTGCCACACACCAGTATGAATTAGCCACAGATATACATATGTCCCCTCCGTCCTGACCCTCCGTCCCACCTCCCACCCCCTCTAGGTTGTTACAGAGTACCAGGTGGAGTCCCCTGAGTCCTACAGCAAATTCCCACTGGCTGTTTTATGTATGGTAACATAAATGTTTCCATGCTATACTCAATTCATCACACCCTCTCCTTCCCCCACTGTGTCCACAAGTCTGGTCTGTCTGCATCTCCACTGCTGCCCTGCAAACAGGTTTATCGGTACTGTCTTTCTGGATTCCATATATATGTGTTAATATACAATATTTGTTTTTCTGACATTTCATTCTGTATAATAAGCTCTAGGTTCATCCACCTCACTAGGACTGACTCAAATATCTTCATTTTTATGGCTGTACGTATTATGCACCACAACTTCTTTATCCATTTATCTGCCAGTGGGTATCTAGGTTGCTTCCATGTCCTAGCTATTGTAAAGTGTGAAGTCCCTGAGTCATGTCTGACTCTGCAACCCCATGGACTGTAGTCCACCAGGCTCCTCCATCCATGGGATTTTCCAGGCAAGAGTGTTGGAGTAGGTTGCCATTTCCTTCTCCAGGGGATCTTCCCAACCCAGGGATCAAACCCAGGTTTCCTGCATTGCGGGTGGATTCTTTACCAGCTTAGCCACCAGGGAAGCCTAGCTATTGTAAACAGTGCTGCAATTAATATTGGGGTACATGGGTCTCTTTCAGTTATGGTTTTCTCCAGGTATATGCCCAGTAGTAGGACTGATGGGTCAAAGGTAGTTCTATTCCTAGTTTTTTAAGGAATCTCCAGGTTGTTGGAGGTTGTATTTTTTTAAATCATGTAGTAATAAAGAAAAGAGACTTATATAAAACTATATAGTTCAATCTTCTGTTCAGCTTCCAAAACTCCATACGCATACCCATTCTAGCCCAACCAAATGATTAGAATTCACTTTCAGGGTTCCAAAGACACTATGAATCAGGTGGAAACAGCCCAAATGACAAATGAAAGAATATATCTGTGACTATCATATGCAGCTGAGTTTGAACTAGTGATGAAAAAAAGGAATTGGTGGGCTACATTTTATGAATTTGAAGAAATAAGGTTTTAAGTACATGGCCTAGAGTCCATGCTGGAAACATATGACAAGTACAATGAAGTGGAGAAGGCTCTGAAAGAAATCACCCCAGCTTATTATTTAGTAAAAATGAAAAAGTCATTCAATGTTTCTCATCTCAGACGAACAGTAGGGTTTTATGAAAAGCTCCTCAAATAAGTCATACTAATTTTAAAATATTCTCAGAAAAGTACCTTGCTGCTTTCAAGAGACACATTTTATCTCATCCCATCACCAAATAATGGAACACAAGGTAGTTTTGACTACAAGTCTTCCTGGGCCTATGGGTTTTACTGACTCTGACTGAAGTTTCCACCCACCTAGGTAACTCCTGGCAAGTTCCAATAAAATATCAAGTTTCACATTGACAATACTCTTCCTTTCCTACATTTCATTCAAGCAATACAAAGTTTTTCAGAAGTCTTGGGAAAAACCAGAAATTAGTAACACTAATTCAATTTTACTATCACTAAAATTAATTACGTCAATCACATTTGGTTCCAGTGTAACAGAAGTCAATATTGTAATATATTATGTGAATTAAATACAGATTCTGGGCACTTGGGTAATTCTTATATGCAGCACCATACTGCCCTATGTTTGCCTTTGAAAAATATTTTCCTTTGTGGATCTATGCTTATAAGGCCCATAAAAATAGATGCATAATCAAGCTGAACTTTTCAAAAATAGTTTCAGACCTTCCGTCATGACCCTCTGCCTCTCCAAGATTAGACAGTTCTGACATACCTAGCTAGACAATCATTGCCCCATCTCTTTCAGTGAACCACAATTCTCACCTATCCACCCAACCATCTTAGTCTGCTAGGGTATAAAAAGTTCATGTGTGGGTTTAGTATTTTCATTCTGTTCTATCCAGTATTGGTATGTTCAATCAATCCATGTATCTTAGAGAACTGAAGCAAGCATGGTACCATTTTTCTCCTTTTAGCACCTGGTTCCCAAGGTCGCTTACTGGACCCTGGGAAAATGGGAGGCTGCTGCCAATGTAAACGTTCTGTCAATAACAAGAGCAATTTACAAAGCATGACTATGAAGCAGTTCTCACATGAAAAATCAGACGTGGATCCTGGAATCTGTATTTAACATGCACCCCAGGTGATTCTGATGCTGGTCACTGGCAGCCAGGTGTTCAAAAACACTGCTATCAAGCAGTCAGCGTCAGGCTTCGATGCAATCCTTGTACACTGCTTTTGACACCATCAGCTTGGTATCATCTATTTTTCTCTTCTAAAAGATTTAGCAACTTGTCCTTTGGGAGGTTCTCACCAAGCAGTGGCCTAGAATTTGAAGCTAGTTTTTGTTACTGCAGAAGAACATCAAAGAAAAGCTCTCTGTGATGCAAATATGTGACACCACAGTGCTCTGCTGGGTGATATACAGATGTTTCCTAATCTAATCATAGGGCTCACTGCTTTCTTTGACATGGATCTTCACAGGAATGATTTTGTGCCAGACAATGCACTGACTGATGAGGATACAGTAGTAAACAGAACATACAAAAGTCCTGTCATCATGGAGTTCATCATCTATTAGTGGGGGAAATAAAATAGACATACATGGTACACTAGATGGAAAGAAGTCCCAAGTACAAGATAACTCAGGACAAGGGAAAAGACAAAGAGATGTGATAAGAGTGATCAGGGCAGGCCTCTCTGAAAAGATGCCCTAGGAAGGGAAGGGAGTGAGAGATATGATTGGATTTGGTTTATTGATTTATTTTGAACATAGAGCTAACAGGATATGGTGATAGCTAGAGAGTAGAACAGGAAAGAAAGAGAAAAACTAAGAATGACTCCAAAACTTTTGAGCAAAATGATGGAATTCCCACTTTCTAAGCTGGGCCTCACTGTGAGAGATGGGACTGTTGCTTGAGTTCTGTGTGGAAAGACAGTGAAAGCGTTAGTCGGTCAGTTGCATTTGACTCTAAGACCCCATGGACTGCAGCCCACCAGGTTTCTCTGTCCATGGGATTTCCGAGGCAAGAATAATGGATTGGGGTGCCATTTCCTCCTCTGGGGGATCTTCCCAAACTAGAGATCGATCCCAGGTCTCTTGCATTTCAGGCAGATTCTTAACCATCTGAGCCACCAGGAGAGCCAAGAATTAGTAAAGCTGGGCTCCCCTGGACTGTGGCTTTGCCTCAGGTAACACAACCTGTTTGTGGTAGAAGTGGGCCTGAAACAAGTCGGGCAGGCTCTGGAGGGTATACAATCATAAAGGCAGCTCTAAGACCCCTTGTTCCACTCTTGACCCAGGTTGGCCTTGAACACAGCCCTAGAATCTCAAGCAGCTCAGAATAAACATGGATGGAAGAGCAGGGCTCAGTTGCAGTACAGGGTTTTGAGAGCATGGCCATGCCCGTCCATCAATATCCCTTCACACAGTCCCCACAGAGCAAAGTGCCCTGCCTGTTCCCTTGGTGTGACATTTCAGAGATGCCTGCTGCTCACGTCTGTCTATATATAGGCAGGTCCAGCCCCAGACAGGTGCAGGATGCAGAACAAATCTCAGTGCCTCTCCTGTATCCCACCCCCCCACTCCAGCATATGGTCTGTGGGAGGAATGAGGTTAAAAAGAACATCAAGGACAACCTTGGAGGAGAAATGAAATCATCACCAAAAGGAAACATGCAGTGGAATAAAGGGGGAGTAGTCGATGATAAAGGAGGTGTTGGAGGGCTGATTATACGGACAAGGAATGACCATCTGCCCATTGTTTTTCAAAAGCATCTATATAGATGATTAAGTTTCAGGCTAAGCAGAGGAAGAGGAGGAAAGGATAAAAGCATCTACCGATCATCTGCCAAGAGCCAGACACTGGACTAGGTGCTTTGTATACATTTCCATGACACCATGTGGCGTTGTCCTTACTGCGCCGGTTGTATAAAGACGAGGTCACTCGAGCTGAGACTTGAGCTATCTCTATTGCACAATGTTAACCTATAAGCTCTGTGCAGGGAGAAACCGTTCCCTGCCAGGCCCACACCACACTGCCGAGCACAGTGCCTGGCACTCCGAGGGGTGGGGCCAGCGGGGGTTCTGGACTCTTCCGTGAGTCAACGCTGTCTTCTTTCCAACTCTCATTTCAGACCTGGCATCGCCTTCCATTTCACCGTGCGGAGAGCCAGGTCTTTGATTCCCAGGGCCACCTCTGCTTTGCCAGTGGCTGAGGCTGAGGGCATCAGGAACACCCTCCAGCCGTGATGGTGACCATCAAAAAGGGAGTCCAGGGGGCAAGAACCAGGAGAGGCGGTGGGCCTCCCTGGACCACCGCAGCTTGTCTGCTCTCAACCTGCGCAGGCAAAGGGAGCCCTTCCTTCTAAGCAGACAGCTGTGTCTGCCTACAGAGGAGACGTCCTGAAAAATCCATCATCTCCCAGAGCTTCTGCTTTGGAGTCTAGCTCTGGACTGATGCCTCCACCACCCAGGCTCTTTTGGCAGCTGATCCAGCAACTTCCTGTTCTCTGCCACCTGCCTCTCTGAGTCACTGGTTTTTAAGTCTCTGAAGTAACCCAGGGCCCCAACAGCCTTAATTCACTTGTTCATTCCATTACCAATAGTAATTCATTCTTTTATCATTTATTCTGAGCAGAGGTAGTAGTTAAGAATGCAAAATGGTGGCATACACACATGAGACAAGCTAAGGAATTGTATGACAACCCATCCTTGAATTTGCAAATGGAAACAGATTTAACTTTTATTCTATATTTACATTCCTACTCAGATGATTAATTTGGGATGGAATTATTTTATAGCCCAGGAAAAAAAAATGTCAGCGGACCAATGTCAGACTACACTAATGGGAAACTGTCCCAAGTGGCTCAGTGGTAAAGAATCTGCCTATAATGTAGGAGATGCAGGTTTGATCCTCAGGTTGGGAAGACCCCCCTGGGTCAAGAAGGAAATGGCAACCCAGTCCTATATTCTCACCTGGAAAATTCCACAGACAGAGAAGTTTGATGGGCTACAGTTCATGGGGTCACAAAAGAGTCAGACACAACTTAGAGACTAAACAAAAAATGAACCAGGCAAAATCCAGCAGTAGTGGTAACCAGTTGACATCTGGGTAGAACTAATTCCTAAAATGTTCAACTTCAGAGCTACAATTCAAAACACCAAAACATAGCTTTCTCTAAATATTCAAAAGTAAACAGAGCAATGAACTGCCCATTAAACAATGGAATCTCCCTTTCACTCAAGTAACATGATCTGAGAAAAACTTCTCCTTTCTTCATCTACAATGTGATGCTTGCCTCCCAGTCTTAAGTGTTTCACTTTAGTCTTACTCGTTATTTGATGACAGATTTAAAGTGGCCTCAGATTCCATTTCCTTCTGTGCTATAAAACAGGGAGAAAGAAAAGCAAGCATTGTATTGTGCTTCTTTTTATGCCCCTTACAACTATTCTTTTCAGAATACATTTTATTATTGACCAGGCTGGGGCTTTTCGTAATTATAGAAAATCATGGGAGATATGTCATGTTCTGAAGTACTCTCAGAGAACCCATTCTACCCTCCAGCCTGGGTGTGCCTTCATTACAACTCCCTTTTAGAACTTCACAGGCACCAGCGCAAATACCAGAAAGTGATACCCAGCTAGAAGACTCGACCATCAAATTTCTCACTGTGGCAACACACCTCACTTGTCACACCACAAAAAAAATTTAACATTGATGCCCCCAATAAACATTAACACCAACTGTTTCCAGAGAGTAAGAGGAAAAAAAAATAACATGTTCAAAAGCACCTGCATGAAACAGATGCTTTCTAGGAGAAAATGTGAAAATTAGATATGGAGAAGTCTTAAGATAAGTTTTCACAACAATTAAATGTGAGAAGGTAAAGCAACGGTGTCAGTGCACATTGAATAGAAATACAACAGGGCTTATTTATGAGAAAAGCATCACTTCCCTAGTAGGATTACAGTCTGAAGCCACCCAAAGTCCTGGCCACCCTTTGGAGCTCTGTGAACTCTGTCCATGGAGGCATGGTTCCAGAGATGTTACTTTCTGTCAGAACGCAAAGACTAATGGCATGCGGGAAACACCCCTAATGGCTTTTACTAAACAGACAAAGATTGTTCCCCACTAAATCAGCCAGGGGCAACGCTTTTATTTACTTCTTGGAGAATTAAGAATAATGGACAACGCATTGTGTTTACACCAAGCTAAGGAGGCCAGAGTTCAACACCATGTGTCTGTTATAATAGGAAGTGTTGTGGGTTTTGTGTTAGGACCCAATATCTTCTCTCATTTTCCAGCTTTCTTATCTGCCTCAGAGGAAACACAGCCATAAAGAGTTTCAGAGTGGTGGCACTGGTGATAACAACGTGTGCACACACACACACACACACACACACTCACATGATGTGCATGTATGCACACAAACTTGATTGGGGGGCAGGGGTACAGGTTATTTTATCTCATACCAAAACCAAGCTTGAATATTCTCGGTTCGGCTTTTTCAAGACTATTACCCAAGAAAATTTAATAAAAGGATGAAAAAAGAAATAGACAAAATAAATATCCTCTGTCACTTGGAGTGAGAACAAAGATCAGGGTCTCTGAATTCATCCAAGTCCAAACTTCTACTAATATAACAGTTAATGCGATCAATTTATCTATGTATTAAATGTATCAAATGTATTAAAATAACCTTTCTAACCTGTTTTAGTACTACCTAACTACCAATAATTAGGTTCTATTATCAAGATTTATGAAACACAGGCAAATAACTTCTCAGGATTCAAATATACTACAATAGAATGATTGGTTGAGACTAGGGAGAAACACATATCCATAAAAATGAGACAGAGATAGTATCTGATGAACAGAATTAAGAGGGAAGAATAGTTTTTTGTCATCTTTTTTCTTCCCTCCTTTCTGCTCTTTCTCAAACCAGAATATAGCTTGACACAACTTTTAATTATTCTTTCCCATACCCCCCGCCTTTTTTTTTTTTTTCAATCCTGGTACAAATTATGAGAACTAAATATTTTCTTTTGGAAATTTAATCTTAATGTTTATTCCATATCACAAATACCCTGAGCAATGATGTTTAACCAAGTATCCCATAAAAATGGAGAAGCCCGAAAAATAATGAGAAAAATACTTTCACCTTTAAATGTCTGGTTTATCTGATACACATTCTGTGACTGTATTTGTTTCTAAGCATCTGTATTAAAAAAGGTATATGAAATTCCAATGGACTGATGTTAGTGGCAATTTGTTTTCCCTAAGGATAAAATGAGAATATTTCAATTTAAAGAAAAAAAATCAACATCTAAAAAGGGGTTAGCACTATCTACTTATTCAAGGATATTCCTAAAATTTTACAGTTCTTAAAATTACTTATCAAGCTATACACAGATCAGATGCTGCTATAGAATGAATTGTTATTCAAACTGGGCAACACAGAAGACTCTGAAGATTTAATGAACATCTTCTCACAGTATTTGGCTACAAGAAACTGAACGTGGCCTCATAAAAATTACTAAGTGGGGGAACATGATCCAGGAACCATCACTTAAGTTTTGGTCATTTTTACCATCCAGCATAAGAGGAATGCATTTTTAAGGTTCTTCAAAAATTCCAAAAGAAGTGATCCAGTTTTCTAGTGCCTTATGTAAAAGTTGTACATAAAATTGCTAAAGAATAAAAAAGAAAGATCACAGCTCTTCTTCAGTCTCCACAAAGAAGATCAAACTTTCTATTCAGGAGTAAGACAATTTTCTTAACAATCACAGATATTGTAGCTAGAAAGAGTTTTAGAGACGACATCTCCAGCCTCTTCATTCTGCAGATGAGAAAACTGGGCATCAGACAATTTAAGTGACTCAGAGCCATCTTCATTCTTAGCTTTTAATGAGATACTGCAGACATTCTAATTTTTTAAGATTTGTATTGTAGATTGACTTCACTAAGATGTAAACCACAAAGGTTTACAAAGAATGTGCACTCTTGCGTATGACTGTGAACAGTCAGCAAAGTAAGTGCCGGCTCCTATGGTTACCTATGAGATAAATTCAACACTTAGGTCACCACCAGCCCTTTCCTCTGCTTTGAATATCAAGTACAATGCCCATTCTCTCCTTTTACTTTCTCCATATTACTAGATGTCCTTGCCAGCAGAAGCAGGCAAAGAAAGTGAATAGTATATTTACCTTGTGGTTTTCTGAAGACAAATAATCTGGGAATTATTTAGGAATACTGCTTACTCAAATAAAATATTTCTGTTCAAAAAATGCTAATTGCTACCTTTAAAAGGACTTATGTTTGGTGGTGACTTCTGTGAGTTTTCTGGTATTTTTCTCATTAGTTTCAAATGTTGGCCTACTGCCTGGGATAGTTTGGCATGGAAAAGTGTCCAAAAGAGCCACTCCTCAATTGTCAGAGTCCTTGAGGTACTTCTGAGTGTTGGAATTCCCTGGGGTGTGGGACTTACCTTCTCTGTTCAATCAACACACCTAGGAAGGCTTTTAAAGAGTGCGAAAGGAAACATTTGGAGAAGCAAACCTTTGGATCCTGTTCACTGTTCTCTCCAGGCCCTGGAAGGCATGGGCGTGATATCAAGACCATGGGTGTGAGGTCAACACCACGGTGACCACTGCTTTGCTGCGAGTTCCAATCTACTCTCTACAAAGGCCCTTGTTGTTTTTTAGTTGCTAAGTTATGTCTGACTCTTTGCAACCCCATGGACTGTCGTCTGCCAGGCTCCTCTGTCCATGGAATTTCCCAGCCAAGAATATTGGAGTGGATTGCCATTTCCTTCTCCAGGCAATCTTCCCAACCCAGAGATCAAACCTGTGTCTCCTGCATTGCAGGTATATTCTTTACCATCTTACTGAGTCACCAGAGAAGCTATCATTGGTTAGCTATGCTTAAAGCAAAATAGAGAGAGTTGGCCCAGGCCTGACAGCCATGAAGTGAACCATTACACATGAAACAAAACTTCCAGATAAGAAAGAGGGGACAGAGCATTTTATACTATTTAGATTCCTTTTTCTTTATTAAGAAAAGTGCCTCCAAACTTAAAGCATAATGAACCAGAACAAATCCTGATATATTTCTAGTGTGAAAGAAAATCTAATTACTCAAAACAGAGTGAATTATATTTCCAAGTATTGAACCATCTTGTAAGTTTGATCAAGAACCATTTGTGATCATCTTTGCACAATTAGGGGGAATAGAAGAAATCTGAATAGACTGAAGATACAAAACATCTTGAACCAAGTTTCAAAAACATACATTTTAGAAATTATTGACTGTTCCACTTGACTCAGACTCCTGATAAATTCTATAAAGGGTCCAAGAGCAAGTGGTTTAGAAGACCTGAGCAAACAAGTCACCACAGTTTACTAGGAACAAATCCCAAAGGATTTCTGTTCATTTTGAATCATACATCAGGAAAAGAAGTACAGAATAAAATAAGATTTTTTCCAATATATCTGATAGTTTCTTGTGATATTCTCATGAATACCATGGAGAAATATGGATTGGATAATAATCAACAATTCATTTAACCATACTAATTAAACAAGCTTATTCAAAAGCAATTGGTAGGGCTTCCCTGGTAATCCAGTGGTTAAGAATCCACCTGCCAAAGCAGGAGAGGACGTGGGTTTGATCACTGATCTGATAAGATCCCACATGCTGCAGAGCAACTAAGCCCATGGACCACAACTACTGAGCCCACATGCCCTAGAGCCTGTGCTCCACAAGAGGAGCCACTGAATGAGATACTCACACACTACAACCTGAGAGTAGCCTGCATGCAGCAGTGAGGCTCTGTGCATAAACAAACAGAAGTTTTTAAAATTCAATTGGTAATTCAGAAAGAAAAAAAGTAATCGAAACTTCATGCTAGAGACCACCTGTTCTTAACCAAAGTCCTTCCTTCCTGTATCTGCTGTTCCCTTTGGCCTGAAATGTTCTCTCAGCTCTTTGAATAGCTGAATTCTTCTGAAACTTAAGGCATTAGTTTAAATGCCACCTATTCAGCAACTATCTCTAAAGTAGATGGCCACCTATTCAACCTTATTTTTCTCTAACCTATCCATGTTTACCTCCTACCACATGCTGTTTATATTCCATCTCGTTCACTAAAACATCAGCTTCACAAAAGCTAAGGCTTTAATTACTCATAAGGCCGAACACAGTATCTGGCATGGACTGAGCTTCCATGAACATTTGAGTGAATTAATGAAATAAAAGCTATTTTGTGACATTATATCTTCTATTTGGTCTTTAAGAATTTATTTTCTGTCATTGTGTATCTCTTATACAGAGCTACACAAGGCATGGCTGGGGTTTCTTGGTTGGTTTTGGTTTTTTTTTTCTCATTACAATATCCTGGATAAATACACTGCACAAGGAAACAAGAATTCAAAAGAAACTTAAGGGATTGAAAGTCCAAACCCACATAACAAAATGACATAATTAGGATACATGGAAAGTTATATGCTTAGAATCAAAGGAATTGTTGGTGCTATCAAAGGATATGGAAACTTGGTTTGTCATTGGGATTTGTTAAAAGTAGTTGGGTTTTAGTTCATCCTAGTCTTGTTATGAGCCAACAGTATGATGCTAAAAGGCATTAAAAAGTGCTGGAGTCTTGGAAGCAAATATGGCACCTCCAGATCAAATTATGTATAATACTTGTTCAATTCTACCACTAACATGTAAAAACATTGGAAAAACTAAAAAGGTGATTGAAAGGAAGATAATGATTATGCAAGGCATGGAAAACTACTCATAAGATAGTTCACCAAATGTTCACCAATAACTTCAGTGAGAAGGAAGGATTTCCTAACAGTCTTCAGTCACCCCAAGATACACTGGATTCTTCCATGAAACAGCAAATTCCTCATCAGTGTAGATTTCCACTAAACAGTTAACAGTCAGGATAGAGTGGAGGGCATTCTCTGACAACACAAGGTTATTTAATGATTAATGATTTACATATTTAAAACTGAACTTTTATACTCCCCAATTTCACTACTGTTGAGTATTTGTATAAAATACTTGCATTTTGCTGTTTTACAATAAACTATTTATGGAGAAATTGGTTGAAAGTCATGTAAATGTTGTCAATCTGCATATGATAAGAGAACTGTTATAATAAGTATTCTATTGTATGTTGGGGGACTCTAGGGGCATCTAAAGAAATGATCAACCACCTACCCAGACACCCAGGTATGGAATATTCAGTATTACATACACATTGCACAGGAGTATGTAGGAGTTAACTCAGGAGGTTCTCTCCAAATTTATATCTCAAGAAGTCAGAGGGTCTGAAATGGAATAGCAGGAAAGCAGATTTGAAAGACGTTTATAATTTTTAAAGCAGGAACATAACTCTCAGTTTGGAGAAAAACTGAACAGGAGGACAGTCAGCCTGAAGAACAGGGCAGAAAGACCAGGAGCCTGAAGTTGACCTTATATATCAAGTCCCGTAAAAGACAGACACTTTTCAGTTCCTATAGTGATGCCGTCTATAATGATGGACAATTCAAGAGGTTTAAACCAGCCGTGGGGAAATATGCCTCAAGGCTGCCCTCTTCACCAAGCGACTCTAAGTAAATTCACTTCTCAGGGATTCTGATACATTGTACTCGTCTCCCCATTCTAAACACTCCTTATGGCAAGCCATTCCAGTATTCTTGCCTGGAAGATCCTGTGGACAGAGGAGCCTGGTAGGCTGTACAGTCCATGGGGTCACGAAGAGTCAGACACGACTGAACTACTGAGCATACCCTTTAGTGTTACACGATTGATTAGCATGAGTCAGCCCTTCCAATTCTATAAAACACGAAACAACATAATAGGGAGGTAAGTGTGTAGGCTATGGTTATACCACAGCATAATGGTACTTTGGGCAGTTCCTTGGTAGAGGGCCATGTAGACCTCATCTGACCACACTGATATTCCCTTTCAAACCTACATCATTTCATACTGACTACATGTTTTAACATGAGCTGTTCACTCTGACAGAATTAAAATAAAGAGATGTTTAATTCTTGGTATGAACATCAACCACTGAACCTAAAGGTCAGTAAAAAGCCTACAGGTTTAGAAAGTAACTTAGAGTGCTAGGGAGCACATGAGATGACTTGGAAAGGAAAGTTTCAGAGAACAGAGAAAAGGAAAAAATTAACACCTGGGTATTTTAAACCTTGGAAGCAAGCAACAAAGCATGATTCTCACAGGGAAAGGATGACATTGGACAAAAAGGTTAGCAGGAAGCTTGGCATCTGAAGGAAATAAACGCAGTGACCTGCGGACCTGAAATAACTGCACTCTGAGATGTCAGTGGAGACACCTCAGATGGGAACCCCAAATGACACAGAGAGACAGACCCTGGAGAAAAGGCTGCTGAATCACGTCTGCAAATTTAACAAGAAAGAGGACAAGGCAGAATTCACCCTTGGAATTCTCCCTCAGCACATCTTTGGAAACACAAAAACTCCTGCTTGCATGTTTTTCTTCCAGAAGAGTGGAAGGAGAAACTATTCTGAGTGTGACTTGGGTTAGAACTTTGAAATGTATCAGCTGTACAATGGAGCATTCAGCACTCAACTGCTGACTCACTCTCTCCTCTGTCATGAGGGGTACCCTCTCATTCTACCCAGAATTTATGTGACCCAGGAACGACAATCCCCAAGAAGAGAAAGTGAGCCTGTCTCCTTGGGTTTCTTTATGCTTCATTTGCTTTGGGGAATGATATGGTGACATCACAGCACAGCGTTTAAAAATGATACATGAAATGCTCTTGACCACTATACAGAGAACATCATCACGGACTGCTAGGTAATCTTTGTCATGGTGCATTCAGCTCACAGAGCTGTGAAAAACCCACACCCACGACTGCACCCACCCACCTACACACACATCATTTGTTTATATTCTAAAAGAATTTATTATCTATGGTGGCCCCTCTCATTCATTAGACAGTCACTCCAAGATGTTGGACTATGACCTTGGAGAGCAAATTACATCCATATACACAATGAGCAGTCCTATAAATTTCATAAAGAAAGAAGCATTTTTCTTCTACCACCACACCCACCCTTCAATAAGAGCTTTTGAAATTTAGATGGTAGAAGTATGAAGCAAACATGAAAGAGTAAAATAATGCCACTTGACTTTCTGATTGGTGTATCTGATGGATAAACTGAAGTTCTTATTTGCCCAGTGACTCCAGGCCAAGCATCCAGCTACTCCCCAGCCCTAATTAAATCTGTAGCTGACCTGCAAGGAAAGGATGGTGCTTGCCATGCAGAGGAAAGGAAAGGAGGCAAAGCAGACTTGTGATCAATACCAGTTATTCCAGCAAATCTGTGCTAGAGGCAGAAATTAAGAACTGGTACATTCAGTTCCTTCTCCCAGTCACTAGGTTCAATTTTGGTCTTCAGATGATATAGCAACTGACCAATAAGAAACAAAGATATTATTCCTGCCCGTGTGTATATCTTCCAGGGACGAGTATTTAGATTTTTTACAGTACTGAAAAATAAACATATATTATTTTATATGCAGCAAGTCATTTAAGCATCTGGAAATATCTAGAAGCATGATACTGAATCATAAATTAAAAACTATAATTTTTTATTATGGGATCTGAGCTGTCTATTAACAACACTATAAAAATAGAAAAAAAATGATAACAGCCAATTCAAATCAAGATATTTGAGCCTTTATTTTTTTTTAACCATTAACTTGCTTTTGAAGATGGTCATTTGTAAAACATCTGGACCTAATTGTTTAAGTAAACCAGGGTAGTTGTCAGCTTCAGAACAAAACAAAACGTTTACTTTGTGGCTGCTCCTTCAGTTATGGTCCCCTCTTTCTAGCAGTCTTGGATACTGACCAGCTGCAGCGAACAGTTGAAGCAGAGATTCAACCAAGTGGTAAGAATCCATTTTCAATGCCACAAAGGAACCATAGCCAGCATTAACACATGTAAGTAATGCAACCTACTGTGTGAGAAAGTCTAACTCCTGGATGGAAGTAATGAGAAAGCTAAGCTAGGAAGCCAATTTACAGAAACCATATTCACCTGTCTGAAAAGGCACCCACTGAGAAATCATCAGAACATCTCGACAGTCTGCCAAAAAATTCTGGGCAACCTTCATCTGGAACGGATGCTAACAGCAGCACTGCTTGGTAATTGTTTCAAAGACAAAGAGCAACCATCACATTGCTCCAGGACTCCACCTAGGCTGGTTATCTTGAGATTCATGGACTTCTTACCCAGGTTTAAAATTCTGTTTAGTAACAGTGTCTTGGTTTGATATAGTTCTGAATTGTCAGTAAGCCACAGAAATAACTAAACTCGTGTTAGATTTTGCCATTGCCACTTAGGAATGTCTCTAGCCCGTGTCAGATGTTTAAAGTATGAAGATCATTGATGGACTTAAGAGAATTCAGTTTTGAGGCTTTAAAAAAACAAGGGTTGGTGGGGAGCTCTTGGATACCTCAGAAAACATGTGCTTGTTTTTTCTGAAATGAATCATTTTGACAAATAAGAGGTTTGTGGCAGTTGGGTAAACCTAACACTCATGGTTGGAGTTAAAATACATTCTTCCAAATTTTAATTCAATTCATAGTAGGCTAAGGAGTCTAAAGTTCTTATTTTTAGACAGTCTTATAATTAGGTGATGTTTTTATACGGTATGGGTACTGAGGAGATGAAGAATTCTTCCTTAGCATAAAGACTCATTTTACTCTGAATGCAAAAACGCTCTTTTACTCATTTTCCTTAGGTAAATTTGCAATGGTGTTTTAACATCGGAAACTGCCATCCATGAATTTGAATGTCTGCATCATTAAATGGGCAACAAGCTAGTGCTGGTTGATGAAAATATGAGCTGGAAGATAATAGCACCATATGGAATGATGATCACATCATGAACCAGGAAACCCAGAACTCAGTGAGTCAGGCAGCTTAGAAGTACAAAACAAAGTTATGGTACTCTTGAAATTACAACTGTCACCAATGGTAAAGAACATTAACTTCCAAATTACCACCTCAGATCAGAAAGTTATGTCCCCAGATCATTCCTAAGCAGGTAGGCAGCTCTTATGAATTAAAAAAAAAAAATTTGTATTTTAATCCTTCCTTTTCAATAAAACTTGAGGCTACACTTTTGACTGACTGTTACTTTCCCACTGACAGGGAAAGCATGTGCTTAGCCACTCAGTCATGTTCGACTCTTTGCGACCCCATGAACAGTAGCCCACGAGGCTCCTCTGGCCATGGAATTCTCCAGGCAAGAGTACTGGAGTGGGTTGCCATTTCCTTCTCCAAGGGAAAGCATAATGATGTGCAATATTATTTTTAAGTTTGAAGCTCTAAACATATAGTCATAGTCAAGGCTGAGATTTATATAACCAGAGTGTTATTTTACTAACAGAAACCAGTTTCACTGAGCCATGAGTCTTGGAATGATGATATTGCAGGCCACAAATCACATTTTCTCTGACTTGGTTTATTTTTACTCAAGAGATTTTGGTACTTTATGGTTTGGGGAACAACTACTCAATAGTTATGGCTTGAATTACAACAACAAAAAAGTAGCTGAATATACTTTAATAACACACATGCAGTAACATTAAGCAACATATTAAAAGAGTAATAATGATCTAGATTGCTCCCAATGTCTGAACAGCTCCCAGGGAATGATGGGTGTTAAGAGCTTAGGATGTGTTCATCATTTTCAGTCACCAGAAGACATTAAATAAAACACTCAAGACTACATAGATAGCTTGCCATAGTTAAAAGCAATAAGCTACATGCACAGTGGATTTCTTCATGAAATATCTAATTTAATTCTCATGAAAGGCTTGTGAGTTATGTGAGATGTGAATAATAAAACCTAAGAAAGGTTAAAGGATTTACCTTGGATCACATAGCTAGTAGAATATCAAAGCAAGCCTGGAAGAAGGATGGTAACACTTGTATTGTGCTTACTATGTATCAAGCATTGCTCTGAACTTGCCTCACGTAAATTTAATTCTCAAGAGGGAAAGACTGAGGTCCAAGGTCACAAGATCTGGGTTGGCACTGCGTCTCCAGAATCTGTGCTCTCAACCGCCCCCTTGTGCTTCCTTCTACTGTCTCTAGGAACTTCTGGAACAATCAAAGAAATACTCAGGCCCAGTGTTTGGGGATTCTAGCTGAGTGTTATGTAGTACAGTTAGCCAAATACAAATAGAGTAGTAACAATAGTTAAAAGATTCAATTCCCAAATAAAATCTTAAGATGCTAAAATTCTTATTTCTATGTCATTCTCTTGAATTGAATTTGCCTTCAAAAAATAGCTCCCTTGCTTCAAACCACCTAAAAATGTTTCAGAAATGACAGTATCTTTATCTCCAAGAAATTCCAAAAGAAAATATTGTCAGGAACTGTGCCCATTCCATTACCTCATGGGGGAGAGTTCTGTCAAAACCAAGAGATACAGAATGGTCATAAAATTGTTTTGATGTAAAAGATCCTACATCTGCTTCCAATGATTTTGCTATGAAAAGAGGTGAGACAGGAAGCACACAAGTTCAGATAGAAAGGACTAGGTGATTAGTGATGTTTAAAAGCAGTTTTGTCAATTAAAAAAAATCATTTCATGCCCTGTTTTTGTCCCCATATTCACATCTTGAATTTTTTGTCAAATAGATGAGCTCTTCATGTACTTAAGCACATTCTTTACTGAGATCCTTAAAAAGGATTTATCATTGGTTCTGCACAGAAATAGGAATATAAAGTTCTTAGGTACTATAAGAATAAAATGTATAGTTGTGTGTGATTTTTAAATATTTATTGAGACTGACAGGTAAACCAAGCATATTAGACATGATTCTTGTCAGTGAGCTAGAATTTCAAATTCAACATGGCAACAGGTCACATGGGACAGTTTACAAAAATGCATTTAGAGGAAAGTGGAATTTCAAAAGGCAACAACCAATTAACTTTCCATTATACAGAAAATGTCCATAATATGATGTATGAAAAAAAATGGTCTTCAAAATAGCATTGTCATTGAAAAATAAAATGGATTTTTAAAACAATCTCAGACAATCATTGAGATATGTGATAGGAAATTCCCATGTGAGATTTCTTCACTTTGTATTCTCATTTACTGAAAATTTAGAAAATACTGAACTGCTTCAATATGGATGTTGTGGGGGGTGGGTAAAAAAGGAGCAAAAGAATAGCAGACGTAATGATGTCATTTACTAATTGCCATTCTGAGCCTTACTGATCAAAAATCACAAAGCATGTTCTCAAAATAGATGTCTTCTCCAAAAAAAAAAGGAAAAAAGTTAAGAAGCACAGAGGTCTACACAATAAAATCTGAGAACAAAGTTTAAGCCTAACTTTATCCTGCATGCATGTGACAGTTCACAAGAGGAAATACTTTTCAATTCAACTGCTTCCTCAACTACAAAGTTTGTACTAGACTATGAACATTCTAGGGATTCCCTTGTGACTCAACTGGTAAAGCATCCACCTGCACTGTGGGAGACCTGGGCTCGATCCCTGGAGGTTCCCCTGGAAAAGGGAAAGGCGACCCACTCCAGTATTCTGGCCTGGAGAATTCCATGGACTGTAGAGTCCATGGGGTTGCGAAGAGTCGGACATGACTGAGCAACTTTCACTTTCATGAACATTCTAATTCCTAGCAGGACTCTAACAGAAGAGCATCTCTACGTACTAAATTATGATTATTTTAATGAAGTGCTCCAGAGAGTGGAAGGCACACTTGAGAGAATAAAGTACTTTTTTTTTTATAAGAACAGTTATCCCCATAATGTTACTGTCCTTGGGCAAATGTGTTCCCCAAAAATAAAGAATGAATTCTAATCCCAGTGTCTCAGAACGTGACCTTATTTGAAAATAGCATCATTGTTGATGTAAACAGTTAAGATGTGGTCACACTGGAGCAGATTGGTGCCCTCCCAGGCTGGGTGTGTGAAGATGGAGGGACACAGGGAAAAGGCCATGTGAAGACAAGGACAGAGACTGGACTCAGGCCACTGACAAACAAACAGCAAAGATTGCCAGCCAACCACCAAGAGCTTCCAAGAGGAGTGGAGCAGTTCCACTACAGATTCCAGATGGAGGGGTCCTGCCGACACTTTGATTTTGGACTCCTAGCCCCCAAAACTGTGAGACAACTGATTTCTGTTGTTTTAAGCCACCCAGTTCATGGTACTTTGTTGCAGAAGCCCTAGAAAACTAATGAAGGCACATTATACACTGTATTTCTCTCCCTTGTTATCCTCCTCCTGGGTTTTTGTTTTGTTTTTAAACAGAGGGCAGGGTGGAAGGTATCTAATACACCTGAATTTGAATCCTGATCCTATTATTTATTTGCTCTCTTCAAGCAATTCACTTAACTTCTCCAAGTTTCAGGTTACTCACATGGCAAGTGAGAAGACTCCTCCATAAAGTTCCTAGAAGATTTAATCAAACAATCATCTAAAGTGCTTGGCATATCCTAGGCACTGTGTACACATTAGGTCTAGTCTCTCCTTCCTCAATCACACTGTTGCAATAAAAATTAAGTGAGGTCAGATATGTAAGTGCATTAACGCTAGGCACTACCATACACTGTTTTATTCTAAAGTCATCCACAACCTGGGCATGCCACGAAAGTCCCCAAAGTGTCCCATCACAGGGTCAGTTGTTGAGACCCTGGGAGCCAAGGAAGAGAACTTGGGATGGGGTGGAGCTGAGTTCTGTAGGATAGAAAAGAAGTGAATGTGTTAGTCCTCAGTTGTGTCCAGCTCTTTGTGATCTCCGGGATTGTAGCCCTCCAGGCTCTTCTGTCCATGGGGTTTTCCAGGCAAGAATACTGGAGTGAGTAGCCATTCCTTTCTCCAGAGGATCTTCCCAACCCAGGGATCAAACTCAGGTCTCCCACATGGCAGGCAGATTCTTTACCATCTACAGAAGACTCAGGGAAATATAATCCCTTTCAGAGCCCTAAAAATTCCCATCAAGCATCAGAGAGGGCAGCCTCACATGCCTTTCACAGCTTCATTCCTTGAGAATATGCCCTGAACAAAGGAAGCATGAAACTTTCTTGAAAGAGCAAAATCACATCCTGTTGGAAAGAAAGCTACTGAAAGAGAAAGGGCAAAAACACCCATTGGCTATATCTGCTGCTCCAACAAAGACGAGGCAGAACTAGCAGCTGGCATAAAATGTCCCCAACTGGGATCAGTAACCACCATTGCTGGGCAAGGTCAATACAGAGTTCAGAGGAAAAGCAGGATCCACCCATGGAGAGGCCAATCCACAGACCTAAAAGCACACCAGGAATTGTTACATCCACACCATGGATGTTACTGGCCAGCAAACAGGAATAAGCTACTGATACAAGTAGTCACTATGGAAGACATGGAGCTTTCTCAAAAAATTAAAAATAGAACTGCCATATGATACAGCAATTTCATTCTGAATATTTATCTGAGGAAAACAAAGACACTGATTCAAAAAGATATGTGCCCCTCCATTGTGCACTGCAGCATTACTTATGGAAGCAACCAAAGTATTCATGGATCCATGGATAAAGAAAATGTGAACTATGTATACAATGGAATATTATTCAGACATTAAAAAGAAGGAAATTCTGCGACAAATGGATGGACCTCTAGGGCATCATGCTAAGTTAAATAATTCAGATAGAGAAAGATAAATACTGTATGATCTCAGTTATACTTGGATTTCTTTATTAAAAAAAAAAAAAGACCCAAACTCTTACATACAGAGAACAGATGTGTCATTGCCAGAGGTGGGGTTGGGTCAAATGGGTCAAGATAGTCGAAAGGTACAAACTTTACGCTTAAAAATAAACACTGGGGATGTAATAAACAATATGGTGACAATAATACTGTACTGAAAGTTGCTAAGAGAATAAATCATAAAAGTGTTCAACACAAGAAAAAGATTTTGTAACTATGTGTGGTGATTTATTATGGTGATCATATTGTAATATATGCATGGATTGAATCATTATGTTACTCATCTGAAACTAGTTTTATGTCTATTGTATTTCAATTTTTAAAAGTATTGAGACATACAAGTTGGATGATTCTCAAAGACATCGTGCTGACTGAAAAGTGCCAGTCTCAAGCTGTCACATACTGTATGATTTGCAGTTGTATAAGAGTCTTGAAAATATAAAGCTATAATGACTGACGATAGATGAGTGATTGCCAAGAGTTAAAGGTGGAGGAATATGTGACCAGGAAGAGACAGCACAAGGGAGCTTCTAGAATGGTGCACTGACTCTCTATCCTAACTGTGATGGTGGATGTGTGAATATATCCCTGTGAGAAAATTCTAGAACTGTACATCAAGGATAAATGTACTATATGCTAATGTGTAACACAAATTTAGCTAAAAAACTACAGGTAAAGATGTGGTACTTATATACAATGGAAAATTACTCAGCCATAAAAAGAACAAAATTGGGCCATTTGCAGAGAGAACAAAAATGGGCCATCCATTCACATGGATGAGCATAGAGACTGTCTTCACTTCAGAGTGAAGTCAGTCAGAAAGAGAAAAACCAATATCATATACTAATGTATTCAGGTGGGACTCTAGAAATATGGTATATATCATCTTCTTTGTAAAGCAGAGAGACACAGAGAACAAATGTATGGACACCAAGGGGTAAAGGGCAGCTGGGGTGGGATGAATTTGGCTTGACATATATACATATGGATACTCTATATAAAATAGATGACTAATGAGAATCTACTGGATAGCTCAGGGAACCCCACTCAATGCTCTGTGCTGACCTAAGTGAGAAGGAAATCCAAAAAAGAGGGGATATATGTAAATATATACCTGATTCACTTTGCTATATAGCAGAAACTAATACAGCTTTGTAAAATGACTATACTCCAATTTAAAAACAAAACAAAACTACACACATACATCACCAGGACTCAAGAGGGGCCCCAGGAGGTCTAAAGCCGAGTTGATTCTGCTCTACTACTCAAGGAACCTCAGCTCACCTTGAGTAAAGCATGAGCAATCTGCAAGATGGGGAGGGGGAAAAAAGATCATTTCCATGTAATAAAAAGGCAAGACTACCCTTTGGGAAATGAGGGGAAAAAATCCAGAATGTGAGAAAACCCTTCTGAAATTGAAGGAGGAAGTCATCAGGAACCCAATCACTGGTTTCCCTATTTGCGAGCTTTAGAGAAGAAGGACCACTGTCTCCCTAAACAAGAGTTACTTACTCTGTGCCACGTGGCTCCCCCTTTCTAAGTCCTCTCTGTCAACTTAACTCAGCCAAAGATGAGGGCAAAGGCAGCAAATACATCATTAGAACTTGTGCACCCAAAGCAGGCCTCTAGGATACACTGCTAAGAGAATTCTTTTCTCAGTTGTTATTCAGAATAGAAAGATCACCCCAACAGTAGGCAAATAATTGTAAAAACTTTTAAGAATAATTAAGAAGAACTGGCAAAAATACACAGAGAAACAACACAAAAAAGATCTGAATGACCTGGATAACCATGATGATGTGACCACTCACTCACCTAGAGCCAGGCATCCAGGAGTGTGAAGGCAAGTGGACCTTAGGAAGCATCACTACAAACAAAGCTATTGGAGATAATAGAATTCCAACTGAACCACATCAAATCCTAAAAGATGATGCTGTTAAAATGTTGCACTCAACATGCCAGCAAATTTGGAAAACTCAGCAGTGGCCACAGGACTGGAAAAGGTCAGTTTTCATTCCATTCCCAAAGAAAAACACCACCAAAGAATGCTCAAACTACCACACAATTGCACTCATTTCACATGCTAGCAAAGTAATGCTCAAACTCCTCCAAGCTAGGCTTCAACAGTACATGAACTGAGAACTTCCAGATATACAAACTGGATTTAGAAAAGGCAGAAGAACCAGAAATCAAATTGCCAACATAGGTTGGATCATAGAAAAAGCAGAATTCCAGAAAAACAACTGCTTCATTGACTATACTAAAGCCTTTGACTGTGTGGATCACAACAAACTGTGGAAAATTTTTCAAGAGTTGGGAATACCAGACCACCATACCTACCTCCCGAGAAACCGGCATGCAGGTCAAGAAGCAACAGTTAGAAATGGATGTGAAACAACGAACTGGTTCCAAATTGGGAAAGGAGTACGTCAAGGCTGTATATTGTCACCATGCTTGTTTAACTTATATGCAGAGTACATCATGAGAAAAGCTGGGATGGATGAAGCACAAGGTGGAATCAAGATTGCCAGGAGAAATATCAATAACCTCAGATATGCAGATGACACCACCCTTATGGCAGAAAGTGAAGAGGAACTAAAGAGCCTCTTGATGAAAGTGAACGAGGAGAGTGAAAAAGCTGGCTTAAAACTCAACATTCAAAAAATGAAGATCATGGCATCTGGTCCCATCACTCCATGGCAAATAGATGGGGAAACAGTGGCAGACTTTCTTGGGTTCCAAAATCACCGCAGATGGCAACTATAGCCATGAAATTAAAATATGCTTGCTCCTTGGAAGAAAAGCTATGACAAACTTAGACAGCATATTAAAAAGCAGAGACCTTTGACAACAAAGGTCTGTCTAGTCAAAGCTATGGTTTTTCCAATAGTCATCTATGGATGTGAGAATTGGACCATAAAGAACACTGAATGCCAAAGAATTGATACTTCTGAACTGTGGTGTTGGAGAAGACGCTTGAGAGTCCCTTGGACTGCAAGGAGATCAAACCAATCAATCCTAAAGGAACTCAGTCCTGAATATTCATTTGAAGAACTGATGCTGAAGCTGAAACTCCAACACTTTGGCCACCTGATAAGAACAGGCTCATTTGAAAAGACCCTGATGCTGGGAAAGATTAAAGGCAGGAAGAGAAGGGGATGACAGAGGATGAGACGGTTGGATGGTACCACTGACCCAGTGGACATGAGTTTGAGCAAGCTCCGGGAGTTGGTGATGGACAGAGAAGCCTGTCATGCTGCCGTCAGTGGGGTCATGAAGAGTCAGACACGACTGAGCGACTGAACTGAATCAGTTTTTATGTTAATGACCGTCTTTGGTAAGCATGGTTGCCAGGGCTTTGAAGAGGCTTAGAGGTTCATGTAAGAGGTGACCCCTCTTTCTCACGGGGCATCTGGAGGCAGATGGCACCCTGCCCTCCTGAAAGGGAAATTGCACAATGCAGAGTTCCCTCCTGAGAAGAGCAGCACGTGAATGACAGGTCACGAAGATCACGCAGGACACCAAAAGAGGATGAGCTGCAGGTGGGACGGCTGAAGAAATTCCTCCCACCACCTGGCTGGTCCTCTCACCCAGGGCACAACCCCAGGGGAGCTCCAAAAGGGAGAAGGTGGGAGGGAGAGATGGAGAAGACTACGCCCCTTCCCACAGCACACGGAGATCCCTAGAGTGAAGCACCACTCCTGAACCATAAACGGAGTCATGACAGGAGCTCTGAAGCAGAGTGGCCCGGATTTTAACAGAGGAGAGTGAATGGACCTCTGTTCCAGGTATCAGGGGATGAAGGAGCGAGTCCGCAGAACATGGTTTAAAGGTATGATTGAATAAAAATAAAACCTTTTCATATCTGCCTCCTCCCCTGACCCACCCCCACCGAGTGCAAAGCCACTTCAGTGAACAACAGAGGAACAGATCCAGAGAGAAGAGCTGCTGAATCATGCAGTGACCAACTTCCGGGACCGAGTCCAGCCAGGCTGGGTGAGTCAGGGTAACTGGTGGGAGCCGGGCGGGCAGAGGCTCAGAGCAGAGACTGGGAAGTGCTGCTGTTATTCCGAAGTAATGAGCGGCCTCCGATGCCACTGATGCAGGGGCCGTGACTTGACATTTTAAGAAGCCAATTCTGACAGTGGCCTAGAGTGTGTAGGAGGAACACAGGCAGGGGTGAGAACGAGGCAGGAAGGCCAAACATGATTTGAGTCGTCTAGTCCTGCATCAGCCCCTGGATCTAACCTCTGTGGAGGGAGGTCAAGGACAAGATGGAACCCAGAATGGCAAAGGATAGAGTTGTCATAGCCGAGATGAAGAACTCGTGGGGGGCTTTTTAAATAATTTTAATCAACTCATACTTGAATGCATCTGATTAGCAGAGCAATGTGTGAAATTCTTCCTGCTTGGACAGCAAACTTGCTTGGGGGGGGGGGGGGGGGGGGGCAGGGGCAGGCAGGGAAACAGACCCAGTATGGTTCAAGTCAAAAAAAAAGAAACAGAAAAAAACTGGAATATGTGACTTAAGCTATATATTGTCTAGGCCACAAGAGAGTCTGTGGAGTCTTTGAAACTCAAATATAATACAGCTTAGCACTCCACGGGAAGAGAACTGCCAATGTTTTGAAACTCAGGCCTTAATTAGTACAATAAAGAAGATATTCTGTCTGGGACAGTCCTTACCCTCCTGTAGATATCTCTAGAACCTACCACAGTAGGGGACAACTGCATGAAAACTTTGGAGGTGAGGTCTGGCCTGTATGCAATTCTTGAAGAAACAGCTATTAGTACAGAGGAGCTGAATATAGAATTCCTCATATTTATGAGGAATGGTGACGTGAGTAGGTGCAAGAGACAGGCTGAAAATAACCTAATGTTGTTGTTTAGTCACTAAGTTGTGTCCAACTCTTTTGCATTGACTGTAGCCCACCAGGCTCCTCTGGTGGGCAAGAATACTGGAGTGGGTTGTCATTTCCCTCTCCAGAGGATCTTCCTGACCCAGGGATCAAACCGAAGTTTCCTGCATTGCAGGGGGATTTTTTACCACTGAGCCCCAGGGAAGACCACCACCTACACCTTGTTGTGTTCTTGTTGTTGCTGAGTCACTCAGTCGTGTCACCCCACGGACTGCAACCTGCCAGGCTCCTCTGTCCATGGAATTTCCCAGCAAGAATACTGGAGTGGGTTGCCATTTCCTTCTCCAGGGGATCTTTCTGATCCAGGGACTGAACCTATGTCTCCTGCACTGCAGGCAAATTCTTTACCACTGAGCCACCTGGGAAGCCTAAAGGAAACTTAAACAGGGACTTACACTCCATTAGGTATCAAGTATGAAGGGAGACAGAACAATTGCAGGTTTTGAGCAGGAATGAATGAGGAAGTGAAGTGAAAGTCACTCAGTTATGTATGACTCTTTGTGATCTCGTGGACTATACAGTCCATGGAATTCTCCAGGCCAGAATACTGGAGTGGGTAGCCTATCCCCGCTCTAGGGGATCTTCCTGACCCAGGAATCGAACCGGGGTCTCCAACATTGTAGGTGGACTCTTTACCAACTGAGCTATCAGGGAAGACTGAATGAGAAAAGGGCTGTTAATTAATAGAAACGGAGGGTGAGAGAAGATTCAGAGAGAAGAGGTAAGTTTAATCCTCTCAAACTTTTTTTACCTATTTTGTTTTCCTTCCAGTTTTGGGATGTGATTGACATGCTGTGTAAGTGCAAGGGGCACAGCCTCAGGACTGGACATGCACATATACTGCAAAATGACCACCACAGGAAGCTGAGCTAGCAACCATCACCTCATATGGTTACAGAAAATACAGTTCTCTGTGATGAGAACCTTTAGTATTTACCCTTACAGCAACTTCGAAATACACCATACAGCTTTTTAAGTTAAGGTCATCATGCTGTATGTTATAGCTCCAATGCTTATTTACCTTAGAGTTGGCAATCTATACACTTTGCCCGGATCCCCTGCATACTAGAAGACTGCATTACACTCACTGATATTGGAAGTGAGAGACTGCTGGGGTACGAGATGGGGCGGGGGGCTGTCCCTTCCCTACAGACCCGTCCAGCAGCGGGACTGGACTTTCTGTGCTCCTGCACCAGAAAGAAGAACCAAGCTCTGGCTGCAGCACACAAAGCAGCTCCAAGAAAGAGAAACCTGTTTTGCACAGAGACCGCTGTGACTCGGAGGGCTGGCAATGCCTCCAGGTGTCAGAGTGAACACCCCGCTTACGTCAATGCTGAACTAATCACCAAGGGCCCCAGTTGCAGACGCCGTGAGGTTTGTGACAGACAGAAACAGAAATGGCACATGCCACAAGGATGAGGAACTCAGTGCCTAAGAAACACATGTTATTTAACAATCTGCCACAGAGTGAACAAAAACCAGCTGAAATCAAGCTAGAGGCAGCCAAGAACGCACCGCTGAAGTCATCACAGAGCACTACCAGGATTGGCTCGGGAAAAGTAGAGCTGCGAGTCTCACTCTGCCAGAAGGGGCGAGAAGGAGAGCCCTGACAGAGTGTGCTGGAAACTGGTAATGAGGGCGGGGAAAGGCAAGCACTGATTTAAAGCTAATTAATATACTGAGTGGCCAGGCCAAAGAAAAAGAGGGGCTCACCCCCGCAAAGAATACAGCTGTCTGTGGGCTTACGTCAGGGGTAGTTCTCCTTCGTCAGCTATGCTCTCTGTACCTTTCATGAAGCAGAGTAGTAACCTCCAAACCCAGCAGTTCCCCAAGTGCACTGAGGAGCGTATAGCAGTGTCTCGTAGGGGAAGAGGCTCCTTTACCAGGGAGGGAGCAGAGCACTCCTGACTTTAAGAGGGGGGGATGCACAGCACCCGAAACCACACGCTCACTGGAAGGAAGAGCAGCTTTCATCAGTAACACAAGTTGGAACTAAACAAGGCACATGACACAAGTAGACAAATATAAGAGCTAAATCAGCAGAAACACTGTACAACAAATGATGCATTTCAATCGTATGGCCATTTAGCCTTGGTTTTCTCATCTGCAAAATGGGGACAGCAATGTCTCTCTTATAGGGATGTCATAAGAATTAGATGAAAATAAGATTCTGGTCAGAAGACTAATTGAACACATGGAATCTGATGTTAAAAGGAGAACTGATACATTTAAACCAGAACTGGCTGCTTCACCTGAGCAAGTTAACAGCTCTGTGCTCTCTTCTCTCACCTTAAAAACTGCATCTACTTAATAGAGTCCACATATAAGGGATGTCAAATGCTATTTCTCCTTCTCTGTCTGACTTACTTCACTCAGTATGATACTCTCTAGGTCCAGCCCTATTGCTATAAATGGCATTATTTCATTGCTTTTTATGGCTGAGTGATATTCCATTTTATACACACACACACACACACACACACACACCCCACATCTTCTTTATCCATTCCTCTGTCAAATGAACTTATTTACAAAACAGAAATAGACTCATAGACTTGAAGAACAAGCTTATAGTTTCTGGGGGAGGGGAAGGATGGGGAAAAAGGATAGATATGGAAATTTTGGGATGGGCATATACACACTGCTAAATTTAAAATGGATAACCAACAAGGGCCTACTGTAGAGCACATGGACCTCTGCTCGATGTTCTGTGGCAGCCTGGCTGGCCCGGGGATTTGGGGAAGAATGGACGCATGTGTATGTGTAGCTGAGTTCTTTAGCTATTCACCTGGAAGTGTCACAACACTGTTTATCCCAATATAAAACAAAAAGTTAAAAAAAAAAAGCAAAAACAAACAAAACGGACCTACTTAAAGTACCTTATTCTTAGGTCTTTAGGGCTTAGTGAATAGCGCAACAGTCTTACAGTAGTGCCAGGTTATGCTCATTAAAGGTTAATGTCATTTTTAAGCAGAAGCAGAAGTTCCCTAAAACCTCCTCAGCTGCTTAAGCTACGGATTCATCCTCAGAAAAAGAAAAACTGCTTTATTACTTCTGTGTTCTTATTCTAGTTGTATAGAACTGTAGAATCAGCAGCAAACCTGAACATAAATATCAAGCCATCCAAACACCGACATGGTCTTTTTTTCTATCCATGATTGAATTTAGGGGAGAAGTGGGGAGTAACAATGTTTGCAGCACCTACTCAGGATAGAAACTCTGTAAAGGCTGGACGTAATCAGGGCTGACTCACAGGCAGGTGCCCAGACACGGACACAGCAGTTCTTACGATGCTAAAGTATTTCACCAGCTGATTAATAGCAACTCCCTTAAGCTCCCCACTGACCCCCTTCCTTGAACACTGGGGGATGCCTCGTTAACTAGCAGCAGGAAGGTTTACTCTGAGTTAAAGGATAATTTTTCAGAATAAGGTACAATCATGACTCACACAAATATAACACTAACTATGCCACAGATTCAACTCACTAATGAGGGAACTGGAAGAGCTGTCATAAACAGTGCAAAGGAGAATTCAAAGCCCATCAGGAATGCTGAAACAAATTTGCTGAAGGGATGCAAAACTGACTTCTACAACAGCGACGGAAGTCAACTGAATATCTGTAGCACAAAACAAAAAAAAAAAAACTTACTGCCAATAATTTTATCCACAGCCATGGATTATAGCAGTATTATACAAGTTAATGTCAGTAAAGTTAATATCTAGCTATCTCTAGGGTTGCAAAATAACTCAAAGACCATGAAAAGCGCAAACCCTATAGACTCAGATAACTCTGAAAGGTATGGTCTAAACAATGCACAGGTTTCCCCTGAAAAATCTTGGAAATATCTTGGCCTAAAAGTCTTTCACAGTTTTTTGGTTATGATTTTCCACCTTGATCAAGGATAATCCCAAAGAAGAAAAATCATCCTTGTAGGGCTGGTCTTATTAGACGTGGCTTCATTACTTGCATAGATGGGGCCCAGGGCAGGCCACCCCAAAATGTGCCACTCTTGCACCTGGATTATTTTGAGTTGAGAACCACCAAGGCCCAGAGACTCAGGAAGAACTTTGAACTTCTCCCTTAATGCTTTAAAGAATTTAAGATAGGAGGCCTGTCCCAGGAAGAAGCTATTGCCATTAACTATGTTAAATATTAGGTGCGGTCGACAGACAGGAACCAGGCCAGGCCCATCTGATCAAAGTCCTTTCTGTGCCCCATTGTGTCTATATGTCCCATTAACTCTTTTTCGTCCTATAAATTACTTTAGTGACCCCCTGAAGCCTCAGACCCCTACCTCTTTCTCCTTAGTTGCGTGTGTGTGTGTGTGTGTGTGTGTGTGTGTGTGTATTTCACATTGCCTTGCTGTCTTCGGAATTCATCCCATGTGAATTTTGTGCACAAACAGTAAATTTGATTTTTCTCCTGTTAACCAGCCTTATATGATTTTAATTGCTAGCCAAAAGAACTAAGGGGGAAATTTTTTTCTCCCCCACAGTATCAAGAGGCTTTATCAAGTTGGCTTTGGCAAATTCAAAGCTCTATAGTATGGAACAATCACAAAGTAAACTTCTGGTGAGAAGTTTTCTCATAAAAAATTTCAGATTGAACCCTGTCATGTTTCTAGCATTTGCTGTCTTGAGGATAGGAAAGCAAGCCCCCAAAACACTCTTCACCCAATGTCAACTGCAGTATCTGTAAGCATGGGTGAATTTCTCTCTCTTCAATGCCCCAGGCCTCCCTGGAGGTAGCTTCTTCACCATGGGTAAGACTAGGCCCCAGTAAGCAAGATTCTAGGCCAGTTTTCCTTAGGAGTTTCAAAAGACATTGGCTTCATTAAAAAGGCTGTAAATGAAATATAAGGAGTCAGTCTTATTTTCTTAAAAGTGACTCTCATACCTGACTGAAAACTATTCTCAAATAAGACATTCCAGGTAAGACTTTGTGTGTATACCCGATTTTTTTCAATTAACTCCTAGTGTTAAGGAGAACACATTCTTATTGAACCTATACAAATAGAACAAGATGATTCTACACTAGTATAACAAGAACAGAAGATGATTTAGTGACAGTTTCCCATTTCCAGTAGAAGTGAGGGGGAAGGAATTAGTGAGAATCAGATATCATTTGAAAATGCTCTGTTTTTGTTTAAAATAGCATCTATTAAAAACTGTTGGTTACAGATAGCTGAAGAACTTTTCTAAAAAGGATGCTTCTTACATATCTAGAAGAAAGAACATTAAAAGAACATCAACCAGTATTCTAAACAAATACTCATAATAAATATTTCAACATGAGTTCACTTAGTCCTATGTAATTTAGTAGTGTTGTGCTAGATCTAGCATAGCAGACTCAGGAAGCCCTCTTATTCTGAACTAAAGAATTTGAAGATTCTGACTCAGCCTACTGGCAAGCAATGGCTTCTGCACCCAAGAGTCTATTCTTAGAAGAGGCAATAGTTTGACATAGCTTGTACACCATGGGGCCAGGACAATCCTTACTGAAGACACGAACTGACAGACTCTTCTCATTCAGGTGAAAATTAGTGTAAAATAAAAACTATCCATGGAGGAAAGAGACGTGAAATAGGTGTGGTTAGTTATTACTGATAATTTTCAAATGTGAAAGATCTGATGCGAGAATAAAGTGACAAGGAAACGTGGTCACTTCTGTGGGGTCCAAAGCTAGATAATAAGGCCTTTCCAAAAAATGTAGATGAAATGTTTCTGTGCAATGATTAAGTCAATTTCAAGTATTACATTTGATTTATAAATGCACAAATGTGATTTTTAAAGGGAAAAAATCCTTGAGATATACAGTAATCCCCAGAGGAACATATCAGGAATATCAAGAGGTTCAGGAACTCTGGAGTAGGGCCTAGACTTTTGTATTTTTATAGAACTCTACAGATAAGTCTAACGTGCATCACCAATTTAGAAATACCAGCCTAGAAGATGCCAGTTTCAAATTAAAGCTTATCAATAAGACAAAAGATAGAGAGACAGCAAGAATGTGGGGGGGAAGGGAACTCCTAAGTACTGTTAGTAGAAATGTAAATTGGTATAGTCACTATGGGAAATAGTATAGAGGTTCCTCAAAAAATTAAAAATAGAATTACCATATGGTCTATTGGGTTTCCCAGGTGGCGCTAGTGAGAAAGAATCTGCTTGCCAATACAGGAGATGCAAGAGATGCAGGTTTGATCCCTGGGTCGGGAAGATCCCCTGGAGTAAGAAATAGCAACCCACTCCAGTATTCTTGCCTGGAAAATTCCATGGACAGAGGAACCTGGTGGGCTACAGTCCATGGGGTCACATGGGGACACAACTGAGCATACTCACACACACACAATCTAGTAATCCCACTTCTGGGTATATATATCTAAAGGAAATGAAATCACCATCTTGAAAAGATACTTGCACCCCTGATCATTGCCTGTATTATGAGCAATGAGGTCATTGACCCAACCTCTAGGAATTTTCCATGAAAACAATTTCTGAAATATTTATACACATTTTATGTGTTCAAATGTAACCTAGGGAAATGCATGTCTTCTGATTGAGTAGCTCATTAGAAAAACTTATTTCTAGTATTTTATGAGAACAAATCACTAGATTTCCAGAGATCTTCTGGGAAATCTCAAAGATGGTTTCAGGCATAAAAAGATATTCTGA
This sequence comes from Cervus elaphus, assembly GCF_910594005.1. NCBI lineage: Eukaryota > Metazoa > Chordata > Mammalia > Artiodactyla > Cervidae > Cervus > Cervus elaphus. The sequence continues at coordinate 32,547,005 of NC_057841.1, read as the reverse complement.
AAAGTTTTATTTTCCTATATTTAGAATATTCTGAAGGCAAAAAAACAACAAAAAAAGTCAGATAAAATTTACACACATCTGACTAACACAGGACCTCATATGAGTGCCTCAGAGAAATACTTGATTACCTACTTAATCAAAGTGACATTAAAGCATTTAAATGTAAACAAAGATAACACAACTAAAAAGAAACTTCCTTCCTAAGACAGGAAGTTTCATCTTCTGTTAGGTGTATTTTCTTTAAATAATCTTGATGGAAGAGCTCCACAACTATTTAAGGACAAATTTTTTTGTGAAAAGATAAAATGACTCTCATACAGACTTAGAATAAACACCTGTCAGAGATTTTAACTCTAATTAACAAGGAAACCCAAAGAGGTGTCATGACCAGTTCAAAGGAAAATTCAAAGATCATGTAAATATATAAGCCCATCAGGCCTGTGAAAATTAAATTACTAGATAGGTGCAACACTGACTGCTTCCACAGTGGGGAACAGAAATCAATTGAACATCCACCAGACATTTTTGAATGTCTATAAACAAAATGTATTTTCCTGTTACTAAGGTGCAAATTAACTTCAGCAAGTTAACTTCTATTTCTGCAGAGTTGCAGGATGATGCCAAGACAATGAAAGGTCCAGACTTCACAGATTCAGACCAACTGGAAGAATGGTCCCCACATCATGCATGTTCCACTGAACACAACTGCTAATCATTTTAATCATCAACTCAATGGACATGAGTTTGAGCAAATTTAGGGAGATAGTGAAGGGCAGGGAAGCCTGGTGTACTGCAGTCCATGGGGTCACCAAAAGTCAGACACGACTGAGCGAATGAACAACAATCATTTGAAAATCGTGCACCATTTCTCCTTCACTCTGCAGGGGGCCTCCAGGGCCCATTAGCTGGCCAGGTTTGTTAATATGTATAATCACACATTAAATATGTTTACTATCACTCCTATACATAGAGAAAAAGACAGTTTGTGTCTTTGATGGGCTCTTAGCCCAGTGATAAAGACTCACCAATAAGTAGAGCAGAGATAAGCACAGGGACTTGGAGGAGGCACTTAAACCAGAGCAGTGGGAATTAGAAAAGAGACGGGGAAGTGTGTACATGACGGGAAGAAGAAAGCAAAGGGACTCTATCCAGGAGAGGTAGCAGGAGCCATGACGTGGAGGCAAATTAGACCACGGAGAGTTCAAGAAACTCCAGGTTCATTTAGGCTTAGAACAGGAAAAGAAAAATTGTTTATCATATCCTTGACTTGGCAAAGGATAAACCCCTGAGTATCAATGCTTCCTCTCTGCTTCAAGGATGCTAAGAAAAATACATAGTGAACATATGACAGGCAAAGGGTGCAAGTTGGGTATTGTAAATAATTCTCAACCAATCCTAAAAATGGCTTGTGGCCATTATAAATATTGCCTGGGAATTATTTATAATGCCTGATATAACATTCTGTGAGAACATAAACACACACAATTGAGAGTTGGTTAAAATTTAATTCCAATGTGAAAGCTAGGTGGAGAGGGCCAAGACCAGAATGGGCAAAAGATTTTTGTCAGGACATATTAAACAAGTTAGAAAAGACCCTCAAACTCAAAAAATTAAAATTACCATTTTCCAGAGTTGGTAAATTCTTAAACGGGCAGAAAGCTATCTCTTCTCGTGATTGGTTGCCACATTCACACTAGACTTTCACTGGTCTTGTTGAAGAGAGTTATTAGTTGACAGGCCCCTTCCTGGCACATGTCCCCAGCCTATCCTAACTCTAAAATCACATCTGGAAAAATGAAATTATAATCAGAGCTTCCAGATGGTTTCAACAGTGAAGAACTCTTCATAAAAACAGCAGCTACCATTTATTCACTATGTATCAGGCACTTTTAAAACATTGCTTGTTTAATCTCAACAAAACTCTGTGTGATAGACAGCAAGTTATCATGCCCATTTTACAGATGAAGAAACCATGAATCAGGGAGGTTAAATAACTTTCCTAAATTTTTTATCCATCCAAAATCTTGAGAAGCTCAGATTCTAATCCACACTAATTCTAAAGCCCATTGTCTTAAAAATACAGACCCTCTCTAGAAAAATGGAGCTCCCCCAAGAACTTTTAGATGATGATATTTATTCACAGCATCTGAGTTGATAGAAAGGGCTTTTGTTATCTCTTGAGTAGGCTTCTAAGACCATAACCAGGCCTGCGTTCAGCATTTCCAGGGCTCTGGACAAGAATACAAATTAAAAATCCACATGTCTAAATGTTAAAAATAGTAAATCAGTTTAACAAGTAGTGGTGCTGGGAAAACTGGTCAACCACTTGTAGAAGAATGAAACTAGAACACTTTCTAACACCATACATAAAAATAAACTCAAAATGGATTAAAGATCTAAATGTCAGACCAGAAACTGTAAAACTCCTAGAGGAAAACAGGCAAAATACTCTCTGACATAAATCATAGCAGGATCTTCTATGACCCACCTCCCAGAGTAATGGAAATAAAAGCAAAAATAAACAAATGGGACCTAATTAAACTTAAAAGCTTTTGCACAATGAAGGAAACGATAAGCAAGGTGAAAAGACAGCCATCAGAATGGGAGAAAATGAAGCAAATGAAGCAACAAAGAATTAATCTCTAAAATATACAAGCAGCTTCTGCAGCTCAATTTCAGAAAAATAAGCGACCCAATCAAAAAATGGGCCAAAGAACTAAACAGACATTTCTCCAAAGAAGACATACAGATGACTAACAAACACATGAAAAGATGCTCAACATCACTCATTATCAGAGAAATGCAAATCAAAACCACAATGAGGTATCATCTCACGCCAGTCAGAATGGCTGCTATCAGAGAGTCTACAAACAATAAATGTTGGAGAGGGTGAGGAGAAAAAGGAACCCTCTTACACTGCTGGTGGGAATGCAAACTAGTACAGCCACTGTGGAGATTCCTTAAAAAACTGTAAATAGAACTGCCATACGACCCAGCAATCCCACTGCTGGGCATACACACGAGGAAACCAGAATTTGAAAGAGACATGTGTACCCAATGTTCATTGCAGCACTGTTTACAATAGACAGAACATGGAAGCAACCTAGATGTCCGCCGGCAGATGAATGGATAAGAAAGCTGTGGTACACTCAGCTATTAAAAAGAATGCATTTGAAATCAGTTCTAATGAGGTGGATGAAACTGGAGCCTATTATACAGAGTGAAGTAAGTCAGAAAGAAAAACACCAATACAGTATATTAACCATATATATGGAATTTAGAAAGACGGTAACCATGATCCTATATGCGAGACAACAAAAGAGACAGAGATGTAAAGAACAGACTTTTGGACTTGGTGAGAGAAGGTGAGCGTGGGATGATTTGAGAGAATAGCATTGAAACATGTATATTATCATATGTGAAATAGGTCGCCAGTCCAGGTTCGATGCATGAGACGGTGCTCGGGGCTGGTGCACTGGGATGACCCAGAGGGATGGGATGGGGAAGGAGGTGGGAGAGGGGTTCAGGATGGGGAACACATGTGCACCCATGGCTGATTCATGTCAATGTATGGCAAAAACCACCACAATATTATAAAGTAATTAGCCTCCAATTAATATAAATAAATTAATTTTAAAAAACAAGTTATTAAGTATGTTCTTCACTTCTACCTTGATAAATATACCTTATAATGACTGCAAGACCAGGCACAAATTTAGAATTTCTCAGCTCAGAGCATGGCTCCCAACTTCTCCCCCATCTCCCTCCCACACACCCTCTTCCAAGCTCCGCTCTGTCCTACTCTGCAAGTGGGCCTGGGACCCACATGGGTGGCCACCCCATCCCAGACATCCAAGCTCTAGCCTCAATCTCCACGTACAACAGCCCCTTGGCCACTAGCAGCGTGACCTGCCTCCAGAGTATGGATTTAGGGGAAAGTTCTACACAAATCCAGGAAGCAAGTGCAGGTCTCTTTGGGCAGAGGATTCTGGGGCCCCACACATGGTCTAGAAAGTACTATTGAAAGTACAGTCTTTGAACCTGGTTCTTGAACTAGTAAGTCTACATCAAGTACAGACAGGGAAAGCAAGCATGTAGAGCCTTTCACAGCAATTTGATACTGCTGCATCATCCCTGGGTAGAATTTTGTATGTTACAGAAGTATTGATCAGCCACAAACAGGAAAACAAAAATGTTAAGAAGGGAGGGCCTCTTACTCATAAATGCCTAGTATAGGGAGGCAGTGGGGGCAGTGGTGGTCACAGCCCTTTCTCTGTGGGCAGGGGCCTAAGTATGGGCTTCTAAAACAAGACTTCTCTCACTCAGGTCTCAGGGCAGCTGTGATGATGACAATACATTTTCTGCTTTTCCAATCTTTCTTTAAAGATCTGCCATCTTTGGGGCCTTGTGCTCTGAAGAAGCTGCAAGAACCATGAAAGCAGCTCTATCGTCAAGTGCATGGGCTCTGGGGCCCCTCCATGACCATAAGCGGATGCAGAGTCAGAGACTGGCTAAGAGGAAACCACTAAGCCCTGCGAATGCCTGCCACCAGCATTCTACCGACCAGCTCCAGTAGGAAAGGCAGGTCAAAGCCAGTAAAATTCAGCTCCCATAAATTCAGGACAACCTTGATAGTTCAATGGCAAGATATTAGATCTCCTGTAATGTTTTTCTTGCATCAAACCTCAATTCTTACCAAAGACACATTTCTTAACCATTTGTATTTGTTTCTGTGCCTGCTGATAAAGTGATTTTAAAGGAAAAAATCTGAGATGTTTCAGAGTAAATGAATTTTTCAAAGAGTAAGGCAAAAATATCCTGAAACACTATTTGCAATTATTTTGATATTATTGCCTAAAGGTTTTGGCCAGGAAAAAAAATTTTTTTAATGACAAGGGATAAGTACTTTTTGCCGCTACAATTTTTTTTTTGCACTTCATAATTATATTGATTTAACATTGTACCTATTTTTTCCTTTTGTCTACCCCCTTCCTTTTTGGCGTCCCTCTCAATGGATACATATGTACCTCACCCCAATAAGCCAACAGCTGATGAGAATTTTAGTAGTTCTACATTTAACTATTAATAATTTAGCAAAGGCCTATTTCTGATATAGACCATGTAGTAAGAGAGATTTTTTAAAGCAACAAATTGCTAACTACAACAACTTGTTTTTATTAAAATATCCAGCTTTTGATCCTACAACAGTGCTCAGAAAATTTCTATTAGAACACAAAATCTCAGGATTCAGGTCTATGTGCACTGGCAGCAAAGGAGGTATGATGAAAGGAGAGCGCTATCAGTACCCGCTGTAAGGAGGGCGCCCCTCTCTCTTTCACAGCACACACACATTTTATGACAAATTCACTCCCTTTCCTTTGAGGCCAAGGTTTTGTTCAACACCTAAGATCACTATCGACTTAATAGGGAAGTTAAGTTCCAAGACTGTAAACCAACAAAAGCTTTCGCTACCACACTTAAAATTACGCAAATACTGTTCAGTAACACCAATACCTTAGTGAATAAGAGACCCCTTAAGTACAAACACCATTTTAACCCTAGAACCCACTGTCAACAACTACCCTTTTTGCTCAAACAGTGACTTGATCCCTGGAGACGCAAAATGACTTAGGTCTGTTTTCCTGAGCTTTTCTTGGTATTAACTTATTTTAGGCAGGAGCCTTTCTTTCCACCTAGACAACTGCATATTCCCAGGCCACCTCCCCAGAGACTGAGCTTCACTAGGCCTGACATCTTGCCAGGAGTCTGCTTTTAACAAGTATCCCAGGTGATTCCAATGAAGTTGTTCTACGGAACAGCCTTTAACAAACACTGTATTGGAATCTTGAATGTTTTATGTGCTGAATGGATCAACTAGCACTTACTGGCATCTTGAGCCCATTTAATTTTGATAATACACATATCATGGTGGGAAAAAATAACTTTATAGACTGAGTCACAAACCAATATGTCATAGAAGTTGACTGAATAATGATAGAGCCAAAGTTGCCAAAGTAAATTCAGATCCATAGTCTCTTATAAGGAACTTTGCTAATTAAAAGTCACCAAAATTTAGAAATAAAGAGGATGACCATATGCATTTCAACCCTACTGTTTAACTGGCTCAACCCAAGGAATATTAAAGTATATAAAGTATCTTTTTTTAATGTTTAACTAGACTGGACACTGTGAAGTTACATGTAAACTTGTAGATTTCTATCCATAGGAAAGGTAATCCCAAAAGTTAGAGTTATGTGCCCTGTAATGCATTAACCAGATTTGCATCTACAAGCAAATTCATTCTGTACTTTGATCTGACTTCATTTTTTAAGCTCTCTTGAGCCATCTTACCATCTTAGTGATCTCTTCATTAAGCAATGGGCTGAATAAAATTATTAATATGTATTTAATGTTTCTATGAGTCACATTTAATTTTTTGACACTTGTGCTCTGGCAGTTTTGGAGGTTCTACAGAGATGTTCAGATGCACTTACCTGCCAAAGCCAATTAAACTGCATTGATCAAGAAGTGCAATTTCTTGGGCTTTGCGAGCCCAGGCACACCTTCTCTTGGCTCCCACAGCTGATCTCAAGCAGCAGAAGACTTGCTGACTTGTTCTGCCTGTGCTTTTGTTTCACTTCTGGTCCTTGGCCACGTTCGGATCTGATTCTAGTTTGTGTACAACCAATGTACTATTTTCCACTGGAAGCAATGGGGGTCTGGTTGAGGTCTGACAGCATGTCATTTGTACTGAGATGGGCACTTGCTTTCTGTCAGGAAGGCAGGGAAGAACTTTTTGTCTGTCTCTATGTGCTCACATCAATTAAAACAATATTTTCTACACATTAAAAAGGAAAACAGCTCTTGGAGAGACAAACTGGTTTTTGTGTTTCTGTTTTGACCTATGGCTCAGAGAGTGTTAGTGAAATATGGATCTGTGTATCTAAGGTTGAGAGAAAGCCTTAAGCTCTCACTGTGTAAATTTTGAAATACTGTCCTGCCCCTGGAAGTTATTAATACATTAATGGCAGAGTCTCAAAATAAAGGGACTGTTTTGTGTGGGTTTAGAGACATTAATACCTACTTGAGTGAACCATTTCTAAAATTTCTCCAGAACTGAATTTTGAATAGGATAGCTTTTAAAGATAAAACAAATAAATCACTACTCCAAAAGCATGATTATATAACAATCCAAGTTCACATAATCAAGTTGAACCACTGGGCAAATGAGACTGTCTTGATAGTTTTGGTTATGAAAACAGTGATATATCTTTCCTGTGATTATATCAGAATTCAGTATTATATAAAAATACATTTTAAAGATTTGATTTTGTTTTCATGAATTTCCTAAACTTCACTCACTTGATCAAAAGCTTATACTACTCCTACATTATATTTTAAGATTATGAAAAAATTTTAAAAATAAACTAAGATAAATTATAATTCTGATAAACTTTTTGATATGAACAGAAATTATGTTCTGTAGGCATTTCAGTTTAAACATAATTCCCTAGATTCTTCATTAACTAAAAAAAATCTCAAACTGACTGTAGAGTTAATTACTGTATAGTCTTCAGATACCTGAATAATTTCCAAGTAAAATAATACTGAAATTCAAGCACAGGTTTACTATATGTACCTTTAGTTTCTTTACTATAGAGTGATTATAGTTTTGGATATTATTGGATGTGCTCATCCACTTTAACAATGTATAAAGCTGTTATGTGTGGCTATAGGAACTGAAGTCATGCTTGTTGTTTGCTAAACTATAAGACAGGAAATTATCAATTACCTACCTCTCAGCAAAATAGAAGTAAGCTTATTTGGAGCACTTAGGAGCAGAAAAATACAACTGAATACCCAAGTTATGGGATGCAAATGTTTTTTCAGGAAAATCAGAAAAGTATTGTTGGAAAGTGTCTGTGTGTTCCAGAATATGAAAGAACATAATGGAGAACAAAATTTGAATTTGTATAGCAAGTTGTAGACATTTACAGGGAACTGAATTTCATTACCTTGGTTGAAAATACCTGAGTCTGAAAAGAATGAAATGTTAAAACTGACAGCTTGCTTAGTTTTGATGAGCTTAAGTTAATTAGAAAACCCTTACTGACAAATATTGTATTAATATGAAACAGAACCTGGCTTGCTATTAAAATGACAACTGGTCTTGAAATACTTAGTCATAACAGTGGATAGTAAATGGTTACTTTTTAGTGTAACCTGTCCAAATAGGATTTCACACTCACCAGGGTAATTCTCTGTGCTTTGCATTGCTTCATTTTGCCTTGCTTTAACAAAAAATAATAGAGGACAGAGTGTACTCATTTGTGAGGGTGTTAAGGTGTGAAGGAGGCTGGGTTGCACGTGAGCAGATAGTGTCAAGACAGAAGCAGAGTACAGAACTGGCAGGAGTTAAAGAATGCAGGCCCCACAACTCTTCAGCCAACCCCCTGGGCAACCCTGGAACATACACTGCTCAAAGTGTTCAGAGCTGGACCAAGATGTGAGGCCTTTCCACCTGGGATCGCTGGATCTGAGCCGCCCTGGAAGAAGAACACTTAGACAAGGCAGCTCTATGCATTTGAGCAAAGTTCTTGGGAGCTGAAAGCTTGAGGCTGCCTACTGACTGCTGGGCAGGTCCTTCCATGAACAGGAACCCTACCGTCCACAATCCCCTATGGTCATGTTACCTTCTACTGCATTCATTTTGAAATATTGTAAAGTTACCTTGATTAACTAGGTAGCCAAGTATTTGGACTTTATCTCAAGAATCCATAAAGCCTATCTTAATAACTCTTAGTTTGGACTTAAGATCAGAACTCACATTTACAAAAGACATAAATTTCCAGATTTTTTTAATTTTTAGAAATAATTTTGCAATTTCCCATTCAGCCTCTGGATAACCACAAATATGTCTTTTTGCCTTGGGTTTCCGCGATAGCTCCTGCAGTGTAGGAGACCCCAGATCAATCCCTGGGTTGGGAAGGTCCCTGGAAAAGGGAATGGCTACCCACTCCAGTATTCTTGCCTGGAGAATCCCATGGACAGAGGAGCCTGGCAGGCTATAGTCCATTGGGTCACAAAGACTTGGACATGACTGAGTGACTAAGCAAACGTTAGAAAAAGACCGACCCTAGACATGATAGAGAGTGTTTGGGAAGCTTTATATTTCTCAATTCCCTCAACACTATTATAAGGACACTCTTGAAAGTTGTCAAAGGATGAATGTGTACAAGATATAATATTAACAATAGTATTTCAGATTACACCCTTTACAGTGTTTCTCAAAGTATGATCCCCTGACCACTGGCAGCAACAGTATTACTGGGAATCTTGTTCATAAAGGGGAACAAAATATGTCACCCCAAAATATGTCTCTTTGGCATGAAGTTTATTTTAGGCTGATTACTTTTAATGAACAGGCAACTCAGGAAGTCTTGTTTTCTTGTTTTTTAAACTCTCCCTTCACTGCCTAAAATAATTTATATAAAGCGCCTGGTTCAGGAAGAGCCCTGTCACCAGAGAAATCTACAGATTGTGGGCAAGGTGTGGTAAAAGGAACTGAAGACCGGCCTTCTGTGTCCTACTATCTCCGAATGGCATCAACAAATGTTTATCAAATATTTGTTTTCCCATCTCTGTGAATTGAATGCCTTCCCTTTAAAGTCCCAGATCCCCAGCTCCCCACCCTTTCTTAAATGGTACATAAGCTTCAATGGAACCCCCTCCACCCCTGTACATACGTAATTAAATTTTACTTTCTCCTGCTAATGTCTGATGTCAATTTAATTCTTAGACCTGCCAGAAGAACCCAGAGGATAGGGCAAAGTTCTTTTCCACATTAGAAATGCCAATTCTCAGGGACTTCCCTGGTGGTCCAGTGGCTAAGACTCCACTCTCTCAATGCAAGGGGGTCCTGGGTTCCATCTCTGGTCAGCAAACTAGACCTCACAATCTGAAACTAAGTTTGCATGCCACAAGCAGAACAGCCCACGTGCCATAACTAAGACCTGCTGCAGCCAAATAAATAAAAATAAATTTTTCTTTAAAAAAAGAAATACCAATTCTAGACACCCACCTCAGACCTACCTACCTGCCTGAGAAATTCTCCAGGTGGGGCCCAACAATGTGACCTCTATATAAGCCTCCCTATGTGATACTAGTGATACCATACTGCGAGATGCCATGATCTCACAGAACTGATTGAAAGACCCTAGAAATTCATAAATACCCTCAATCTGCTTTATATATTCTTACTCAGGAGTAATAATGATCAAATTCAAACAGTGTATTTTATTTCAATAGAGAATTTTACCCTCTTGTATTTTTACATTATTGGCTACTGTGATAAATGAATCACAACAACTACCCTCATAATCAAACAGGCTTCTGTCCTACCAGGATGCTTACCTAAAGACTCTGCTATAGTCTACCAGCATGAGTTTGTATCTTCAACAAGAAAAAAAGATGATCTCAGCCAACTCCTAGAAAAGTCTGTATCAAAGATTCCAAGGTCAAAACTCACAGATCAGGCTTTGGAGCTTAAAGATGATGTCACTTAGCTAGTTATTCCTGAAGGCAGTCAGGATTTGTAAAACCCTTTGTCCCAGAAGCTGACAATTTCACGGGAGCTGAGCAAAACTTAATTACAGCAGACTAAATGAACCAATGAGAGAAATGTAATTGTAGTTATTTATTTTGGAATATATTTAGTATTATTGGTAGTGTTCTATTTTCCAGTCAGTATATGAGAAAGGCTCTCTCAAATTAGCAGACTGTGCTTCTACAGATTGGATCATTTGACAAATGATATCCAATTCTTATCGATCCACAAAATTCAAATGATTTTCAGAGTCTCTATTTGTAATAAAAAATGCATATTTGCTCTTTTTGCTTTTAATGGGAGCATGGTTATTTGCATAGATTCTCTCCTAGTAGAGAGAGTCAGCTCTCCCTACTAAGGTATAACTGTACTAATTGGGTAACCACAACCATACCCAGAGTGTCATGTAAGAATCCTTATTTGATATAGTATAATGAACATTATAAGAATACAAATTAAACAATAAAAATAATTCTTGATGTGTGGAGATAATGTTTACCAATCCTTCCCAGGAAAGCTGGCCTGGAAACTATTCTACTGCTTAGAAAGGTCAGTCTCACAGTGGTAGGGAAGGTCACTTGCTAAGACAACCTTGTAAAATGGTGGGAATATCTATGAGATGGGACTTCACCCCAACTTGCAGGTACTGCAAGTGAAATTTCATGAGAGATTCTTAGCCTTGGCTTCCTACTCTCAAGAGAAAAGCACATAACAGAGTGCGTTAATCACTCACCTGTGCTCTACCCTTTGCGACCCCGTGGACTGTGGCCCTCCAGGCTCCTCTGTCCATGCGATCCTCCAGGCAAGAATGCTGCAGTGGGTAGCCATTCCCTTCTGCAGGGGATCTCCACAACCCAGGGATCAAACCCAGGTTTCCTGCATTGCAGGCAGATTCTTTACCACCTGCGCCACCAGGAAAGCCTAAATAACAGAGTTGGCAAATAAAGTGTCCCTTGTACTGTCTACAGTAATGAAGTCACTGGGCTTCCCTGGTGGCTCAGGGGGTAAAGAATCTGCCTGCAATGCGGGAGACCTGGGTTCAATCCCCAGGTTGGGAAGATCCCTTGGAGAAGTGAATGGCTACCCACTCCAGTATTCTGGTCTGGAGAATTCCATGACTGTATAGTCCATGGTGTTTCAAGGACTGAGCTATTTTCACTTTCACTTTCTTTCAATGAAGTCACTACCCACTGCTGTCACTGGCCTTCAACATACCCTGGAAGGAGCTTCAGACAAAGATCAGGAATGAGGCACTCTGTGCTCTGAGGAAGCACAGGCAGAATAGGCAGATATATTCAGGACAAGATTTTATGAGTCCAATTTCTTACATCTTCTCCATCTTAGTTTCAAAAGGACTATATGCCAGAAGAGGCTTGTGTGTGTTAACATACATGTCTCACTCCACCTGTTTAAAGAATGGGGCCAAAATTAATAAGACCACCTCTTGTTGCTCTCAAGAATAAGCTTTAGAAATTATTTATGGTCATAGTGGAGACTGAGCAAGGAGTTGAGAAAAAATATCCAAAAATTGGAAATAAAACTTAAGGATAATAGCATGTCCTTTAAAAAAAAAATTTGGCTGCACCAGTTCTTAATTGTGTTAGTTGTGGCATGTGGGATCTAGTTTGACCAGGGATTGAACCTGGGCTCCCTGTATTAAGAGCATGGGGTCTTAGGCACTGGACCGACAGGGAAGTCTCCACATGTCCTTTCAACGTCATTATTTAACTAAGGATTATATAAATATCTTGGAGAATACACCTATGTATTTGACTTTGTTATTTAATATTAAGTCAAAGTACTGAGACTTTGAAATCACATGAAAATTTGAAGGCTCCTCTTGAATTAAGTTCTTAATTTGTAAGCCATTAACCATTTTTTAATCTAGTCACACACATTTATTTCAGTTTTCCTTTGACTGTCTGACTATATAGATCTTTATTCCCCCAATTCTCCTTTGAACCAGGCTTACCATCTTGCTGGTTTCCTCATCAATTAATGAGTTGAATAAAATCTTTGACATGTGTTCATTTTATATTTATGAAGAGTCTTTTTTGTGAAAATTATGCTTTGATACCTGGAACCAGATATGTTTGGAATTCAGAAGTAAGATTTTAGAAAGTGCAGAGATGTATATTTTATATTTTTCTATTTCATAGAAATAGATAACTCCAGCAGCATCTGGGAGATCACCCCATAAGTAAACATCTTGATGTTTTCTCAGTGAAACACATAAATATTTATACTCAGTGGGATTAAAGACAAGATGGTAAATAGCCTCATGTCATTTCAGGTTTGGTTTTACCACTGAAGGAGCTCAGAACAGGTCAGGATACTACCAAAAGATTTAGGAAAAATTTGTCAGTTTTCAACACTGTTTTTGCCTACCACAGATTTTGGTAGGCAATTAAGAGACTGTGAACCTAAAATTTCTATCACCATCTCAAACTACAGTTATTTAGTTACAGGAGATTCATGTCAAAGATAATAAAAGAGGAAGTGTGAAGCCTTAGAAACCATTCATAATTTAATACCCTAGAATGTAATCCAATGTCAGTCATTTCTTTGAGGAGAGTAATAGGGTTAGAAAATGTAACATTCCCAAAGTAATGACTAAAGCTCCATGATCCATGTTTTACAAGACTTCATAAACAAGAGCCCTAATAAGCAAATAAACTGCAAACAAAACTGGAAAATACTTGAAATGTATAAAGTGAAAGTTGCTCAGTCATGTCCAACTCTTTGTGACCCCATGAACTGTAGCCTGCCAGGCTCCTCTGTCCATGGGATTCTCCAGACAAGAATATTGGAGTGAGGAGCCATTTCCTTCTCCAGGGGATCTTCCCAACCCAGGGATCAAACCCAGGTCTCCCACAATGCAGGTGGATTTTTTACTGTCTGAGCTACCAGGGACGCCCTGAAATGTATAAACAAATGTATGAAACTTTCCAAAGTTTAAAAAAGATAACTTCTCATATAGTGATACTTCATGGCAAATATAAACTTCTGCATAATAAACTTTTTGAAATCTTAAAATAAGTGAAATACTTAAAAGTAGCACATTCAGAGAAACTGCTAATTTACTGATGGTAAGATTGAAAAGGGTTACGTCGAGTCATGCAAAAGGTACTCTTCACTGAATAAAGATCATCGCTAGATTGGGGGTAAAAACTAGAGACTAAGTTAAAACATAAGTCAGTTTAGAAAATCAAGAACAGAGAAAGATAAAAGGAAGTTCTACTGCAAAGACTATACTTCCTATGCTTTTGTATCTTAACACAAATCTTTTATAACATTTGTCATATTTTGCGTGATGACCTTGATTTGAATTTCAAAATACTAATTAAATTCCTTAACTCTCTTCTCAGTAAACAGTAAGCTTTTGTTTGTTTATAGAAAAGGATCAAGAGAAAAGTAGACATTTCTGGCTTTTTAAGATGATATTTATGGTTATCCACCACCCCCTCACCAAATTTAACAAAAAAACAAAAAGATATGGAAAGAAAAGGAAAGGAGATGGGGAGGGTGCTCTGAACAAGCTGGAAAACTGGGGTTATAGGAAGATGAAACGACTGCATGAACATACCATGCTGCAGAGAGTCCTCCTTTGGTTGCCTGAAGATATATACCCACAATGTTGAAAGTCCTGGGACCACATCACGGGAGACTCAAATCTCTGTATTGAAGCTTCTGCCAGAGTAGGGCCACCCCATTCATCTTTGTCATACTCTGGGAAACCTGATACATTAGCCTTACTTAACACAGGCAAATTTCTCTGGGCACCATCTCAGCAACCGCCCACCCCCCACCCAGGGAAATTTAACATTCTTCGCTGACCCTCTTTTGGCACTATCCTAGGGGTTTCCTGAGATGAGCTTGTATCTATCTGTATGTCATCTGTCCATCCATCGATCATCTATCTAAATATATAGTCTAATAAATATGTTCCCCCTGCAAAATTTTCACACATAATCCACATTCATGAACTACGTTCCTGGAACTTCTGAAGCAGGATATAACTCAATTCAAAACATAAAAGGATGATTGCTGATTGAAGGTTCTCCCTAAATGCCATCACTCTCAAAACTTATCCTATCAAAAAAATAAGACAGCCTGAATCAAGCCTGAATCATTTTTAACACCAAGGAATATTTACTGAATGTTTAGTAAATAATTTACTATTTGAAAAACTTTTGTGCACAGAAACTTTTGATACTATGGTAAAAAAAAAAAAAAAAAAAAAAACTAAGTTACTAATCTTTTCTATTATTCTAGGAGTGTCCTATGTTTCATGTGTTACAATTTACCTTTTCTCTAAGAAGCAGAATAAGAATGCTTAAGTTTTAGTTTGAATTTTACATATACGTACACATTTAAAAAGTTTAAAGACAGTATTCTTAGTCTTTAAGTTGAAGATTTGTCTAGAATGTTCTCCCTGCCCTCTCCCTCCATCCGTTTTCCCATATACTAGTCACGTATTAGTCTTCCTACAAGGGCAACGCCCTGTGACGTTCCCCTGACATGCTTTTCCATCAACACCGGCAAGGTAATCAGCTTGGAATTATTTTATCAGTTCATATATGTTAGCTACCCCAGCTAAATTATAAGTGTAACCCCCAACTGGGCAATACAGTTAAACAGGAGAATAAAGAAGTCAAGAAAGTAAAATCATGTTCGACGAGATGATGTAAAAAGTCAGTGATTTTGCACAGTGAAAGAGGCAGTCAAGGCCTACCCATGGGAGCCTCTCTCCAGACATCCAAGAATAAGGTCAACTCCAGAACACTTCCAATTAATTGCCGTGCATACGGGAAACATCAGGACAGAGCCCAAAGCATGGTGGCATCAACCTCACGTGGAAATACAATCCTAAGGAGGACATATTATAGGAAAGACCAGCTCCCTCAGTTTTGGCCCCCCAGATATATGTTGATCAGAAAACAGATCACTGGAATATAAAATGTCAACCTTGTACTTAAAGTATGAATTTCAGAATCTTCAGCTTAAGGTGTCTGAGAAATCTATACCATTGGGAAATAGTCTGAAGACCAGCAACTGCTGTTTCCATGCAAATGTCATGAATAGAGAAGAGCAGAGACTCCTGAAGAGGGGTAACCTGGGGTCAGGAGGGCCAACAAGAAGAGTGCAGGCAGGCCCTAGACAGATGCAAGCCTGGGCTGCAGGTGATTAACCCATCTGAAGAGGACTCCAGGTTAGCATCAGAACCGAGCTATTTCCTATGAGCAACCACTATGTCTCTGGGTCTCCCAGTTGGCACGAGTGGTAAAGAATTCACCTGCTAATGCAGGAAATGCAGGTTCGATCCCTGAATCAGGAAGATCCCCTGGAGGAGGAAATGGCAGTCCACTCCAGTTATTCTTGCCCGGGAAATCCCATGGACAGAGGAGCCTGGCAGGCAGCATCTGAGCACAGTTGCTATGTCTCTATCAGACAAGTGGCAGATAAAAATGTGACACCCTGATACTGAAATCACCATGGCTCCCAGCCATTCTAACCCAACCATACTCCACTGTCCCACCACTCCCTTGGCACAGTCTCCTCCTCTTTCTCTGGAAATCACTGTTGGGTGTTCCTCAAAACAACACTCATTTATGTTCTTCCCCTCCTTCTGACAAGGTACCTCAGCGCAGCCTTAGCCACTTGTCCTCTCATACGGATGTTCCTCTGCCAGACACAGCTGTTCTTGCCCAGGTGCTGCCCCAGCCCTTCAGAAGCTTGAAGCTGACTGTGGTCCATGACCCTGTGGGTATTTCATCTCCCATACAATCAGCATTTGCCCACACCTCTGCAGTAACTGCTCATTGCCCATCTCTCAGATGGTTCCTGGCTCAGTTTTCTACTAGAAATGTGTGGCAGACCACTTGTGAAAATGGTTATCATCTTTCCAGCCCCTTCTTCCTTTATCCATGACATTTCCAGTAAGAGATGGAATCTATTTCCCTGGTCTGTTAATCTGGACTCACCTCGCAACTTGCTTTGGCAAACAAAATATAGCCAAGGTGACATGTGCCTTACCTGCCCCCTACAACCAAAAGCAAAAGCCCAGCTAAGGGCTGGGATCTGAGGGATCACATGACCAGTCACCCTGTCAGCCCAGGTGACAGCTGGCCAATGCCCAGGAGCAGGGCCACCCAAGCGGCCTGCAGTTCCCCAGAGACATGTGAGGCAGCCCAGCCAATATCAGAACCACCCAGCTGGGGCCAGCCTGAATTGCTGACCCATAGAGTCATGAGTCATTTAACTGTTTGTTATTTTAAGTCATTAAATTTGAAAGTGGTTTGCTACATGATAATAAGTAATTAACAGAATAGGCTACCTATGACAAATGGTCCACATAGCAGTTAACTCTCTAGATCAGTTAACTCCCTCCAGAGAAATATCTCAACTGTTATGTATTATAACGTACATTAGAGTATCAAAATAACGTTTCATTGTAACACTGCATCACAGTGTTATTATGCTGTAATATTGGGCTTCCCTGATGGCTCAGATGGTAAAGAATCCGCCTGTCAATACAGAAGACAAAGTTTCGATCCCTGGGTCAGGAAGGTCCCCTGGAGAAGGAAATGGCAACACATTCCAGAATTCTTGCCTGGTAAATCTCATGGACAGAGGAGCCTGGCAGGTTGCAGTCCATGGTGTTGCAAAGCTGGACACAACTAAGTGACTCAACAATAACAATGTTGCAATATTATCTTGAGTTACAGTATTATTTGCCCCTCCTTTTCAGAAGGCACAGGTATTCAGGGGAAGCTATGTCCATGGTGGGGAGGAAGAAGGATATTACACCTAGACTCACACTGTACCAGGAAATGCTGTTCCTTCCAGCAGCCAGACCTTGCTGCTCTGGCTGAACTTTCTCCTTTCTTGTTTCCGCTCCCCCCCACCACCACCAAATTGCTCCTCATTCTGTCTTTCACTAACGTTCCAGTTCTTTCAGACATATCTGTATATACTTCTCACCTGTCATTTGGGATGCCTACAGATGCAGGCACCTAAATTGGCTGTCTAAAAGTGAGAAAATTTCTTCTCACATGTCAAAAATATCCAGATGTAGACAGTTCCATGTTTGCTTAATTCAGCAGTTTCCTCAGTATCACCAAGAATACATCTTTCTGCCCAACTTTTGAATAAGACTGCAGCTTTGTCTTGAGAACAACTCTCTCTCCTGGGCACAAATTGTTGCCACTGTTGTAGACATCAGAACTAGACATGATAGCATCTTTTCTTTAAAGTGTCCTGCTAAGAATCTTTCCCAGAAACCCACCATCAGACTTTATAGATCTCATTGGCCAAAACTGTGTCACATGCCTCACTGTAAACCAATCACTAGCAACTGGTATAGCACACTCATAATTCGCTTGAACCAGTTAGAATTTTCCCCATTAGTAGTGTCTGCTAAAATAGCTGGGGGTTTTTTGTTTTGTTTACTTTTTTTGGCTGTGCCAGGCAGCTTGTGGGATCTTAATTCCCTGACAAGGGGTTGAACCTGGGCTCCCAACAGTGGAAGCAGAGAGTCCTAACCCCTGGACCACCAGGGAATTCCCCAAAATACCTAACTTCTATTTAGGAATGAGGTCAAACCATTTTTATGGTGTTCAGAAGTCTGTGCCACTTAACGTATTTGGCCCAAGAGTCTGTTTTAAAATTTATCTGTTCATTCCATGACAGTTCTCTGGGGCAAATTCTTTCCTCAGCTATGTGTCAATTCAGCCAATATTCCCTACTCTACGTGGCTTTAGATAAGGAGCACCATGTAAGTGTTGGAGACACCCACTTTCACTTCCCAATACCACTTCAAGTTCAACCATTTTCAGATTTGATCCCTGAACCAGTAGCATCAGCATCACCTGGGATCTCTCATTTTGTTTTGGCCCATTCCCAGATTAGTGAAACAATCTGAGGGTAAGACCCAGCCATGTGTGTTTCAGCAAGTCTTTCAGGTCATTCAGATGATCGCTAAAGTTGGAGAACCACTGCACTACATACTTGCTCTGTGGCTTTGGGCAAGACATATACTCACTTAGGTTCAGACTGTCAGTCTTTATAATGGGGCAATAAGGTCTCTTAAGGTGATATAAAATGCTTACTACAGTGCTGGCAAAAATACATAGAACATGTTGGCATATCTTCATGTACATAAAGCTATATATTAATTCTTAAGATCTATATACAACTATCAAGATATGTATATTTTAAATAAACAGATTATTAAACTATGTATTTTTAAATATGTACACATTTCTACTTGATTTTATATCTTATTAGTTTTATATGTTTTTATTATATATAGTTCCCAAAAAAGTAATATGAAAACTTTATAAAAATAGCAGTTTCCTGGCTGCATCACAACCACTTGGCTATATTTTAGCAAATTTTTATGCCATTTATCTCCATATTACTGAATAAGATGCCCAGATTTCTATTTCTTAATTTACCAATTTTAGACATTCCTTTCATAAGGATGAGGATTTAGTTCTCTTAAACTATCTCTAGTTCCTTCTGCCTCATGTTCCAAATGAGATTTTATCTCAGTATTTAGCTAAATCAATATTCTTAAATTACTATGACTGTGTAAATGTAGGTGTTTTTAAATCAATAATTTACAGCAATGTTTCTTGTGTATTTTTTCTATTTTAGAGGCAATAATTGTTCAATATTCCAAGAGCTCAGGAAAATTAATCTCAGTAATACTTTCTATACAAATATATCAGATAAATTATCAGTTTCATCTTCTTCTAAAGAACTTTCTCCTGGCTGCTAAGATTTCTCTATCACATTCTTTCACTGTGTTGGAAGCATTCTTTCCTGATCCTCCACCTTACAGTCTTCTAGGCTTACTTTCAGCAGCTTCCTGAGAAGGACTAAAGGAGAGGCAAGTGGTTTGGGTTCTCCCATGATCGCAAAATGTCTTCCCTTTCACTTTGTCAGTTTGTGATTAAAATTGAATTCCAGGTTAAAAAACATTTTTCATCAGAAATAAAAGGGATCACTCGAGTAGTTTCTACCTTCCAGGGTTCAATGCCACATTTTATTCCAGTTTATTCACCTTTAATTTTCTTTCTGCAAGTTCTCATCATCCAGTCAGTTCAGTTGCTCAGTGGTGCCTGATTCTTTGTGACCCCATGGTCACAGCACGCCAGGACTGCAGCACACCAGGACTGCAGCATGCCAGGCTTCTCTGTCCATCACCAACTCCCAGACCTTGCTCAAGCTCATGTCCATTGAGTCAGTGATGCCATCCAACCATCTCATCCTCTGTCGTCCCCTTCTCCTTTCACGGCTGCATTCACCATCTGCAGTGATTTTGGAGGCCAAGAAGAGAGTCTGTCACTGTTTCCATTGTCTCTCCATCTATTTTTCATGGAGTGATGGGACCAGATGCCATGATCTTAGTTTTCTGAATGCTGAGTTTTAAGCCAGCTTTTTCATTCTCTTTCACCTTCATTAAGAAGTTCTTTAGTTCCTCTTCAATTTCTGCCCTAAGGGTGGTGACATCTGCGTATCTAAGGTTATTGATAGTTCTCCCAGCAACCTTGATTCCAGCTTGTGCTTCATCCAGCCCAGCATTTCCCATGATGTACTCTGCATCTAAGTTAAATAAGCAACATGACAGTATACAGCCTTGATGTACTCCTTTACCGCTGTGGAACCAGTCTGTTGTTCCATGTCCAGTTCTAACTGTTGCTTCCTGACCTGCATACAGATTTCTCAGGAGGCAGGTAAGGTGGTCTGGTATTCCCATCTCTTGAAGAATCTTCCACAGCTCATTGTGATCTACACAGTCAAATGCTTTGGCGTAATCAATAAAACAGAAGTAGATGTTTTTCTGGAACACTCTTGCTTTTTCTATGATCCAATGGATGTTGGCAATTTGATCGCTGGTTCCTCTGCCTTTTCTAAATCCAGCTTGAACATCTGGAAGTTCACAGTTCATGTACTGTTGAAGCCTGACTTGGAGGATTTTGAGCATTACTTTGCTAGTATGTGAGATGAGTGCAATCGTACGGCAGTTTGAACATTCTTTGGCATTGCCTCTCCTTGGGATTGGAATGAAAAGTGAACTTTTTAGTCCTGTGGCCACTGCTGAGTTTTCCAGATTTGCTAGCATATTGAGTGCAGCACTTTTACTCAATCAGCATCATCTCATTTCACTCTTTCAGCATCATCTTTTAGGATTTGAAATAGCTTAATTGGAATTCCATCACCTCCACTAGCTTTGTTCATAGTGATGCTTCCTAAGGCCCACCTAACTTCACATTCCAGGATGTCTGGCTCTAGGTGAGTGATCACACCATCATGTGATCCCAGGATTATCTGGGTCATGAAGTTCTTTTTTTATAGTTCTTCTGTGTATTCTTGCCACCTCTTCATGTATCTTCTGCTTCTGTTAGGTCCATGCCAAGATCATCCCCAAGAAAAAGGAAGGCAAAAAGGTTGTCTGAGGAAGCCTCACAAATAGCTGAGAAAAGAAGAGAAGCTAAAGGCAAAGGAGAAAAGGAAAGATATACCTATTTGAATGCAGAGTTCCAAAGAATAGCAAGGAGAGATAAGAAAGCCTTCCTCAGTGATCAATGGAAAGAAATAAAGGAAAACAATAGAATGGGAAAGACTAGAGATCTCTTCAAGAAAATTAGAGATACCAAGGGAACATTTATCATCATTAGTGCTTTGAGATAACATCTCTTTATGGGAGTCTCTTTATTCATTGTACTGGGTACTCTGTGGGCCCTTCATGGTCTGCAAGTTCTGTTATTTTGTTTTTTTTTGTTCTTGTTCTCTGTTTTTAGTCTAGTAGATATTCTAAGTCCTGACTGATTTGTTAACTGCCCCATCATTTCTATCCTATTGTGCATTTCATTTTTTGATCATTCTCATTTCAACATTTCTATTTCAGGATTTTTTTCAACATTGACTTATAAGTCTCTGATCTCAGATATTTGTATACATTTTTTAAAGTGCTATCTGCATGTCCCATGGTGCTTAGTTCACTCAGTCATGTCAGACTCTGTGCGACCCCATGGACTGTAGCACACCAGGCTCCTATGTCCATGGGGATCCAGGCAAGGGAATGGGGATCCCTTCTCCAGGGGATCTTCCCAACCCAGGAATTGAACTGGGCTCTCCTGCATTGCTGGTGGATTCTCTACCAGTTGAGCTATCAGGTAAGCCAATTTTCTCTTGTATTTTGTTTTGGTTGGTCTTCCTGTTAGATTTCCTTAATTATCTCATGGTCCTTTGCTATCTGTGGACATTGTAGAATGAGGCACTAAAAATCTAATCTGATGCTCTGGGTTTTGAGTAATTTTTGAGACCAGATACTACTTGTAAGATAATCAGGATAGCAACTGGAATTTTCTTTGGAGAAACTCCAAGCATCAACATTCTATTTCCTATAGTGTTTAGTTTCTTATTTGAAAAATCTGCCAATTTTCCACTGAGGGGTATGAGTTCCAAAAACAGAAGAGAGCTAGAAAATCTGCCTGTCAGTACATAAGATTATGCTTAATTTTCACCACCCTCAAGAGAAAAAAAAATTGCCCACTGCTCAGGAAAGTGACCAATATCTTTCAGTAGTGACCCAATTACACAAACTCCTCTAAGATCTGGATAACCCTGTATTTCTCTTATGCATCTGATAGGTCTTGTTATGGACTGAATTGTGTTCCCCCCAAAATTCATATGATGACATCCTAACTCCCAGTACTTCAGAATGGAACACTTATTAGAAACAGGGCCTTGAAGGTGGCAATTAAGGTGAGATAAACCCTTTAGGGTAGGTCCTAATCCCATCTGACTGGTGCCCTTCTAGGAGATTAGGGATGGGAGAGACACCAGGGATTCCTGGGCACAGAATGAAAAGCCATGTGAGGACAGCGAGAAAACAGCCACCTGCACACCAAGGAGCAAGGCCTCAGCAAAGCCAACCCAGCAAACACTTTCATCTTGGGCTTGCAGCCCCTAAAACTGTGAGAAAGTAAGTTTCTCTTGTTTAAGTCACCCAGGCTGCAGTATTTTGTTATAGCAGCCCTAACAAACTGATATTAGTAACATGTATAGGTGGGTACTGTAAGTATTCATTATTGAATAACTGATTTGACTGCAGTAAGTCTCCTACATACAAACCTTCAAGTTGCAGACTTTCAAAGATGGAAATGCACACTCCATCAACATCAGGCATTAAGTGACATTGCAGCTTGTCTCCGTCTCCTATTGCTGACAATCCTTCAGCTCCACCACCTCCAAACCCCGCTCCCTCCTCCAGTCAGGAACTCTTCCTGCCTGTTCACTTGGTACCAGCCCCTGTATGCCAGCTGTTGCATGTACTGCTGAACTTTCCAAGGTACTGTAAGATTTAAGGTGTTTTATTTTTTTCATTTTTTTTATGAGAAGTATTACAAACCTATTTCAGTACTATGTAGTCAATTGTGTTAGTTGGGTACCTGGGCTAACTTTTTCAAACTGAACAAGCTCTATTTGTACGAAGAGGACTTACTGTAATTGGCTCATTGGCGCCCTGCCCACATGCACTCACCTACTACTCAGGGGTCATCTACAAACAACTCCCAGACATAATGAGAGCTTCCCTCATCCCTGGAGGTCAGGGGTACAAGCTGGACAGGCCACAGTTTGTGCTGCCACACTCAACCAACAAGGGGTCGGAGTGGTGGGCCAGCTCCTTCCCCCCTTAATGGGAGGATTCCAACCTGGGTCTCCCAGAAGGTTCCCGGCAGAGCTGAGCAGCCTTCGTCTGCTGTCACCCCACAGCCAAGTCTTGAAGTTGAAGGACTGCGTAAGGGGGAAAAAACTCAAACAAAAATTCCACAAGAGTTATGTATTTCAAATTATATGATCCTTTATCCCCACTACACTAATAATTCAACCTGCTGCTGCTCCAGGCTTTTTCTCTTACAGCATCAGTGATGTCAACTATAAAAAGGCTGCTCTCAAATCACACTTAGGTCACATCGAAGGTTTGCATAAGGGCTTGAAAAAGAATTACAAATAGATTTCATTACACAGTAAAACATTAAAGTTTCCACTATCTTATGTTATTAGATTTAGGAAAAAATTTAAATTTTATCAGGAGAAGACGTTTTGTTATACCAGTGACTCATGTCTGCTGATGAGTTTGTGGAATGCCATTCCACTGTAATAATTCCGAGTATGAAGTCCCACAGTGGATTTCACTACATCTTCCCCCTGTTCTTGCCTGGAGAATCCCATGGACGGAGGAGTCTGGTAGGCTACAGTCCACGGGGTCGCAAAGAGTTGGACACGACTGAGCGACTTCACTTTCACTTTTTTTTTTCTTTTCCCCCTAAAATTAGCAGTGAATTTTGTACAGCCACATGCTACAGAAAAGACACTATTAGAAAGTTTTGGCCACAAAATGACGAAGCTCAACAAAAGTGTACAATATGAAGATTTTAATTCCATTTGGCCTGATTCTATGATGAGTTTCAGTCTAGAATTTCTTGCCTCTGATAATTGACTCTTCTCACACCTGGGTCTTAGTTTCAGTTCCTTCCAAAGCACATTGAAAGTGCGTAGTTATTTGGGAAGCTACAAGTATCCATCAGAAGGATGAAGGGGAGAATCCAAACTTGACCGAGTTTAAATCCTCTAAAGATGGAATATTTCCAAAGGAGACCAAATTTAGAGATAGTCTTAAACCAGAATTGCCCACAATGTCTCTAAGTAACAGAATAGGTAAAGTCATACTACACAAGTGGGTCCACTACTAGAAAAATTGTAGACCAAGAACAAAGTTTGTTGGTTTTTTTTTTTTAAATCACCAACTATGGTTAGAGATGAGTGAAAAAAAGCTGGAGAAGGCAGAAACAGAATTTGAGTTCAAGGGCAGGGATGGCTGCCTTCTGTTCAATGCTGTCAACGCCATGCCTAGAACATTGCCTGGATGTAGGAGTCAACTGCTGACTTTGATGGGGAAAGGATTGGGTGAGATAGAAAGGACTCAGGGTTCCCAAGCACATCATTTCATTTGAAGCTGAAATTAAAAACAATCTTCCCGAAACTGTCATATACATGAGAAGAGCACACTGACGGTATATCCAACAGGAGAAGCAATCAAAAAGGTCATATGTATACGAGTGTGTGTATATTATTTCTGAACAGGGAAAGAAAGATTTCTTTGTTCTGAAACAGAAAATAATGTGAAAATACCAGGTCAAGTACTATTGGATAAAACTTACCTTTATGAATGTTTGGAAGCTGTTTTTTATTCCACTAGGGCCCCACTCACTAAATTAGAATATTCAGTTTTCATTATCATGCTAATTTGTAGTAGTATAAGTAAACACAGAAACCAGACAAAAGTCATGCATTTGTTCACAGCACATAAATTCTGGAATCTGAACATTCAAAATGACCCAACTTTAGGGATGACCAAACTCCTGAAGTCTCAATACCCAGGTTTGAAACCCATTTCCACAGCTTGCCATCTGAATGACTTGTTACAATGTTCTCAACATCTCTGCAGCTCTCTTTTCTCATCTCTAAAATGGGAATTATATTAGTCCCTCATCACTAGGTTATAGTAGCTGTTTAGTCACTAAGTCATGTCTAACTCTTTTGCAACCCCAGAGAACACAGTCCACCAGGTTCCTCTGTCCGTGGGATTTCCCAGGCAAGAATAACAGAGTGGGCTGCCATTTCCTTCTCCAGGGGATCTTCCTGACCCAGGGATTGAACCTGTGTCTCGTGGATTGCAGGCAAATTCTTTACCACTGTTGCCACCAGGGAAGCCCAGGTTATAGTTAGGATAAGAGATTATCTCTGTAAAGCATGTAGTTAATGTTTGGCACATGGAATCAAGGTGTGAGTCTTATTCAATGCAGGGGCTTTCCCTAATTAACAGCAGACACAGTTACAACAGCTGATACTAACTTAGCATTTATATTGGGCTAGTCACCCTGCAAAAAGTGTTTTGTGTGCCTCTACAAGTTTTAAAATGCATTACATCTCAAAATGGCCTAAAATGCCATTATTTGCTGTGATAATCCCTGTTGAATGAAGGACTCAAGCAATACCAGAATTTTTTAATATGAATTGCCATTTTCAGATTTCTCTCAGCCCTATCTTTATAATGGTTAATTTCTTTAATGTACAAGTAGGTGACTATGTTCGACCATGGCTAAATTTCATTTTCCTGGTCTTGGACCATCATTCCAGCTAACTCTAGTCTGTTTTCCCAAATAGTAAATGGCCTGCAACTTTGGATTGAATAATACTGAAAGCAAGAGAGAAACCCAATGGTTAACTAGCAATGACCTCTTTCCAGTTAATCCACAAGTCAGTTGTTTTAATATTGTCTGATAGCCTTTAAACTTTCCCAGCTGACCTACCTAGTTAAATTTCTAAACTCAAAGATCTTATCTGTAAAATGGGTGAAGTCTTACAATGTTATATACAAGGTTCAAGGGAAAACACACTGAACTGTCAATACTTAAACTACATTACACTGTGTTAGTTCACCCCACCCCCCACCCCATTTAACTGTGACATTTGGAGTGCTGGCTGGGTCTTCTAAGGAAATTATATTTCATCACGGAATTTTTCTTCCACTCACTAGCCTGCGGTCTAAACTAGCTGAAACCCAGAGGCTAAAAAAAAGAAAGAAAGAAAATTCAAATGGATTGTAATGTATCAATTTAGGCCATGATGCCACATTAGAAATGTTAAAAGGGTGAATGGCTTTTTGTTCTATAATTCAGGATGGGTGTTACTTGAGCTGAGACATTGACAGTGAAATGGATAATGGATGATATGAGGCCTGGCTCCCACCCCTGCGTGAGGGAGACCCACCATGGAAACACTCTTCCTGTTCTATGCAGGTGAAGCAGGCTGCCCCAAACTACTCCACGGTCTGCACTCCCGTGCGGTCAGCACTTACCTCCCCTGTAGGCAGAAGGTGGCAGCAGACGCAGCCTCACCTCCTCCCACACCAGGTCCTTGGAAAACCAGAAGGCCAGTCAAGCTTGCCCTTGTGGGTCCGTCACCTTATAAAGTCTATGAGTCTCGCGAGTAAGCCCACTATCGCGCGATCTAGCCAACTGGTATCGCGAGTCTCAAACCCAGCTGCTACTGCTACTGCTAAGTCGCTTCAGTCGTGTCCGCCTCTGTGCGACCCCATAGACGGCAGCCCACCAGGCTCCCCCAGTCCCTGGGATTCTCCAGGCAAGAATACTGGAGTGGGTTGCCATTTCCTTCTCCAATTAAAGTGAAAAGTGAAAGTGAAGTCGCTCAGTCTTGTCTGACTCCTAGCAACCCCATGGACTGCAGCCTACCAGGCTCCTCCGTCCAAGGGATTCTCCAGGCAAGAGTACTGGAGCCGGTTGCCATTACCTTCTCAAACCCAGCTACACATTGGAAGCACCTGGGGATCCTGAAGCCCTAAATGAGCCAGGGGTCTAGCCCATGAGATGCTGACTGACTGGCTTCATGTGTGGGCTGGATCAGGTGATGACGATACAGTGCGCAGCAGCCATTGAAAATCACTGCTTCAAAGGGCAAAGAACCTGCGCCGGATTCCACCTCTGGATTTGCTGGAGGAGCACCCAAGAGTGGGCTCCTATCTAACACTCCGAAGTGAATTATCCAAAGAGACACAGGTACTGTACTGACAAAGCAAAAGACCTTATTGCAAAGGGGTGCTTGAGGAGAGTTGCTGGGGTAAGAGAATTCAGGAAGACAGCCCTGCCTCCAGGCTTGAAGTCTTGGGATTAGTTTCCAGTTTGTCTTGGGTCAGTCATCTTGCTCCTGCCTGTATTTGGCTCCACTCAGAGCCCTTCAGCACATCTCTCAGTCAGGATGGAGTCTAGTTCCAGGCTTTCTGAGAAGTCAGGCATCACATGGGCTGGCGTCTCCTACCTCTTTTAGCCCCTCCCAAGTTTTTTTCCGGTTGGTTTTGGTGGCAGCTTGTTAGTTTCCTGTTCCTGTATCAGGACCTCTTCTTGTGAGACACTTATGCAAGCTGTTGTTTTCATGCCTGGCCAGGGCAGGTGGTTTTGATCAAAGGTTCCATACCAGAACTACAAAGCTCACCGTCATTCAGATCAGTGAACCCAGGCGTCTAGATCCTGCTCTTCCTATTCCTTTTTCTTTCACTCATCCCATAGATTCTACTCACCTGCCTGGTCTCCACAATTCCTTATGAGCCCTAATGGAGGTGAGGGTTCAATTGGGAGTCCTTCTACTTAGCCCACCCTTACTAACCTCTTACCCAGATTCAGCTTCAACTCTGACAACATAATACTAACATAGGATTAATTTCATAAATTCACTTAAACAACTTGATTTCACAGAAAGAAATCAAATCAGTCCAGCCCATTGTGTCCTTTATGTGGGCAAAAATTTTGTAAATGATTTGGTTTTTTCCAACTATTCTAATATAAACACCTCAACTTTTTTTTTTTTTTTTTAACTTAAACATAACAACTGAAAACCTCCCAGAGAATATTTCCCCAGGTGACAGTTTGGACAGCCCAGGCCACTTTTTAAAAATATTATTTATGAATCAGTGGATTAAATATCAGTAGTAGACATTCTATTCTTTATTCACATTCTCAAAGGCACTCAATATGTATATTTCTCAAGCAACATAAAATGAAACAGTAGGTTTTTTTCCCAAAGAGAAATGATTTGGTAAACAGCATTATCTTAAAAGCAACTAGTTCTTTTTAATGCTTATGCTTTGCCTGTATTCAGTTTAAATGTCACACATCAACATCTACAGGTAGGCTATTGTCAGTGACCTTTATATTATGTTGAAAAGCACCAGGAATTTCTGGGTCTTTTTTCTTTTTCTTTTTCCTGTATTTTCAAAGAATTGGGGGGGGGGTTGGATTTTCAGCCCACTCTTTCACTGCCAGAAATATTTGCACTTAAGAGTCTAATGTTCCTTGTTCAATGATATCACAAGTGTAGTTAATAAATTTTGATAACAAATTCAACCAGAACTCTGTGGATCCCTTGAGCTAACAGCCAAATGCACTGGGGGTGGTGAAGGGTGGAAATCTCTTCTTAATAGGTTTTGTATGTGCCTCTGCTCTGCAGAAAATGGTAACCTTAACCTAGGGTCTAGTGGGTTCATAAATAATACAAAGCATTTGTGTGTAAACATAAACTTGTGTCCTAAAGTGTTTTTTAAAAAACATGTGTGTATATATGCACATATGATGAATGTACCCTTCATTGTAAACCAACAACAAAAAATGGTAGATAATTAAATGCTAATGTTTCTGGGTGCTTATGTTTCAGATTACTTGCTTCGTGGTGTTAGCATTTAAATGGTCAGCTTTGAAGTTAACAAACAGCCATTAAGATGCATCGGGGGAGTTCTCAGTTTTTTTGCAGTCATTGTTTTCATCTGGCTGGCTACAGGCTCAACTAAATGATAGACACAGGATTTGCATAGCGAAGGCTATTTTTGTTAGTGAGAGGGATGAAAACTTTTCTTCCAAATAAATAAATAAGAGGGATGGTCTTGAGAGACTGGCATGTGGGAAAAGCGAAATCCCTCGTCCCCCTTCTCCACCAGACTTGAGATAATTATTTTTCCCTCTTTCCCTCCAAGGCTTCAATGCAAATTTTTTAGTTCCCAAGCCTTTGCCTTGTAGGTTGCTCACAGCATCTCAGCCCCCTCTCAAAGGATTCCTTGGAAACTGCGCCAACTGTCTGCAAGATTCATTATTCTGGACTTTCTGGGGTTAATACCCAAATCCTCTCCCATGGCAGTACAAGTCAGAAGAGGAACCAGAGGGGAAAAAATTACATGAAAATTCCTAAAGGCATTGTCTATTGAAAAGAGGGCAATAATTAAGAGATAATATGAAAGGGGAGAGAACATTCTCACAGGATAATGGGCTCCCCCTGTTGCAAGAATGCTGAGGCAAAGCCAGGCCATTTTATGGAAAATAAATGCCATGGTGAGGGAGGGGAAGACATTTACTTTCAAATCAATCAGAAAAGCCAGTCCCTTGGCAGAGTCCTGTGATGTCAAATTATCAAAACGGATTGAATAATTTTATCCAATGGCTATTCCTGCAGAAGAGGGGCACTTACTCTGTCATTAGTAACCTGCAGAGTTAGAGGCCCTCTTAATAACTGATCGAGAGATAGAGAGGTGGATAGATTGTTGTTTAGTCGCTAAGACATTTCCGACTCTTTTACGACCCCGTGGACTGTAGCCCACCAGGCTCCTCTGTCCATGGGATTGCCCAGGCAAGAATACTGGAGTGGGTTGCCATTTCCTTCTCCAGAGAATCTTCCTGATCCAGGAATCAAACCCGCATCTCTTTCATCTCCTGCACTGGCCAGCAGGTTCTTTACCACTTTTGCCACCTGGGAAGCCCCAAGAAGCCAGGATGGATCAATAAATTGGAGTTAAAATCATGGACAGCTTCATGGAGAGATAATGTGGCTGCCAGGAGCATGACCAAATCAGGACCGTAGCACTGTTTAAAACCCCCACTGGGTTCCCCATATCATTCAAAGTAAAAGCCAAAGTCCCTCCTATAACTTACAAGTTCTAGGTTAGCTTCTCTGAGAGTATCTTCTGCCACTTTTTTCTCATTCATTCCACCTACCCTGGCCTCTCTGCTACTTCTAGAAAGTCAGAGGCACAGTGCTGCCTCAGGGCCTTTAAATAGGCAGTTCCTTCTGAATGAAGTGTGCCTGGCCCAGGTAGCCACATCCTCACTGTTTGCTATATCAATTCAGGTTTGCAGTTTTTTTTTTTGTTGTTTTTTGTGCAATAGAATTAGTTTTTAAAAATTTTTTATACAATTTTGAAAAGTTGCTTTCCATTTACATTTATTACAAATATTGGCTATATTCTCTGCATTGTACATCCTTGGTAGGGGGCAGGGAGTGGGAAGTACTCTTTCAGATCTTCTTTTTTAAAATTATTTTTTATTGCAGTATATTTGCTTTAGGGCTTCCCAGGTAGCACTGTGGTAAGGATTCCACCTGCCAATGCAGGAGACAAGGGTTCGATTCCTGGGTTGGGAAGATCCTCTGGTAGGTACTGGCAACCCACTCCAGTATTCTTGCTTGGAAAATCCCATAGTCAGAGGAGGCTGGTAGGCTACAGTCCACGGGGTCTCAAAGAGTCGGACCTGATTGAGTGACTGAGCATGCACGAGTATGTGGTTGCTTCACAATGTTCTGTTAACTTCTGCATAGAAAAATGAATCCATCGTAATAGCCATACATCTCCTCCCTTTTGAACTTCATTCCCAATTAGGTCGCCGCAGAACATTGAGTTTCCTGAGCTATACAGTAGGTTCCCGTCCGTTGTCTGTTTCATGCCTGGCATCAGTAGAGTATATCTGTCAATCTCAATCTCTCAATTTTTCAGACCTTAAATGTTCCCCTTTTCAGCAACACCTTGCTTTGCCATCATTCTTGAAACTAGGACTTCTCACAACTCCCCCAACATTTCTTGCTCCCCTTTCCTGCTATTTTCTTCTCCTTACCATTTACCATCTTCTGAATGACTATACGTTTTGCTTATTTTCCACTCCCCCAGTTAGAATATAATCCTATAAGGACAGAAGCTTCTTTATGCTTTATTTAGTTGGAAGAATGCCTGGTCCATAGTAGGGAATCTTAATTGAATTCTTAAACAGCTTCATTGTTCTCATGTTTCACAAGAGGATTTTACCATGGGTGCTCTAATTCTCTAGCTGATCATATAATGCTGTTTCTACAGAATTTCTCCTTGGAACATGACAGAATGTCTTTAAACAAAATGGTGTCTTCACACTATTCCATCAGACCAAAATAGAAATTGAAAATAGAAACTGGTCATTGAATGTTTCCATCTGGAAAATAAAGATGTTCAACTAATGATAATCATCATTTGAGTAATATTATCAACCATTTAATCTGCACATACAATGTGCAAGTCAAATTAGTCATTCAACGCTTAAAGAGATGTTTGTTAAGTTTCTAATACAGGCTAGCCTCTTGGAAATATACAGTGAGTAAGAAGTACACATCATTTTATTTGGCTCTTAAATCCCTCCATAATCTAATCTACCCATTTATTCAATCAACAAATATTTACTGAGCACCTATTATGTGTCAAGTATGGTAAAATGCACCCTCCCTTTTCTACAATATTTTCTTCTACTCTTGGAAGTAAGATTAGCCTTATTATTTCCTTTTATATATCTAGGATGTATTCATTGCTCCAGCTGCTCATGCCATTCTCCTTGGTAATTCTTCTTTTCTTGTTCAGACATCACCCCTCCTGGGAGGTGCCCCAGCTTCATACAGTCTGGTCTCCTTTCTGTAGGCACCTTCATCTAGATTTTACTTTAGCCCTTGACACCTCTTCCCACCTGTCACCTTGCTACTCTTCCTCTGAACTTGACTTCATGTCAGAATTCCCAAGGATCGCCAATTTAAACCCAATTTGAAAACAAATTCAAGTAACAAATAACCGGCCTAAATTTAATAAGGTTGTTGGTATCGTTTGCTTTTTGTTACAACATTACCAGGTATAGCAAGAGACGATCAGTCAAGATGGTGATTTTCATCTTGAATATTCCTTGACCACCAATTTAAACAAAATCCCGGAAATATGATCTAAAACCATAATAAATGTCTTTCACAGGCCTTCTGTATTCCCTCTTTATAACTACAAAATAATGAATTCTATACTACAGGAATACCTGTGGTCACCCATGTCACTCACATTCCCATTGTTTTCTGGACTGCAAATGCTTTTTAAGTAAAAGACATAATAAATAGGGGCTTCCAGCGGTAACTTGCCACCTCTCCTCCAGCGTGACAGGTTTTTAGTGAAAATAATAAGGGTTTGGGGAACTTAGGACACTCAAGTCTTAACTTTTATAGCTCTCCTCAGAGTTTCTCGGTAGAGAGATTTCTGTTGAAAATGTTTTTAGAAGAACTGAAAGATAGAGGTCATTTTTCAAGCAATCATCACTTTTTCAAATACATATTTATCTTGGAACAGAGGAAATTCTAAGCTCCCTGAAGTTGAACTATGTTCTCACAAACCATCACGTGATGGACTGTATCTCAGATGATAAAGAATCTGCCTGCAATGCAGGAGACTGAGGTTTGATCCCTGGTCAGGAAGATCCCCTGGAGAAGGAAACGACAACCCACTCCAGTTTTCTTGTCTGGAGAATCCCATGGACAGAAGAGCCTGATGGGCTACCGCCCATGGGTTTGCAAAAAGTCAAACAAGACTGAGTGACTAACATACACAGAGGAAAGTAGGGAGGTGGGAAACTTAAGGGCTGGCATTGCCTCCTGATTGTCATGTAGGAAATTTAGGTTCTGATCAAAACCCTGGTTTCTAATTACACACCCCTCATACAATCGTACTGTGAAGATTTACAGAATACATAAGAATGTACCTAACACTTAAAAGTTACTCAAAAGGGTTTATTCTCTCCATTTGTCTCCATTCTATCTCCACTTGACCCATCGTCATCTCCTTAGCACTTTCCATTTATGAGCCATAATTGTTACCTAGGAAATGTTGACATCTGAGATATTCTTTGTATTTAAAATATGATAGGCATTTAGAAACATTATAAAATAATACATTAGTAAAACCAATTTTGATCAAAAAGAAGGCTTTTGCTGTTTTATTCTGCAGTCACATGAATTAAAATATATTTTCACTTCTTCATCCATCTTCTGCACAGAAGGGAGCATAATCAAAGTGTTCTACTATGTAATTTTGGTGCCACAGTTCCTTCATGCTGCACAGGCAGATCATGAATCCACAGAACTTCTCTGAACGTTGATATTCTCTCTGGCAACTCCACATCACAAACACTGTGGAAAATGAGATCTAAACTGACATTCCCACATGGTTGTCTGTCTCCAGGTGTCTTCCATGCGCTGATTCTTTCAGCAACAGAAAATCACAAAACATTCATCATAAGAAGTCCATCGCATGTGTGGTTTATTCCCAACACATTGATCTGTGAGGAGCTCTGACGTTAAAACCAGTAATTGCTCATATTTAGATAGAATACATGAAAATCATACTGTGTTACAAACCATACAAGGATGCCTTGCTGTCCTGCTCACATCTCTTAGTGGAATTGGAAGGATTATGTCACCCCTTCTAAGAATGGTCTCTGAATCTACACAGCCCTTTGGCTTTTTCAGGGAGGCTTTAAATTCTTAAACCAGAGTCAAGTCACTCTCAGATACCTACCTCAGTGTCTTACCACACTGCTGGAAATTTCTGATACTGGCATCATTCCTTAGGGGCCTTTAAAAATCTTTATTATTTTAACTTGTTTTAGGTATTGTAAAGTTATTGGGAAGGACAACCTATCGGGTCATAGGATTCTTTTGTCTGATGAAGCCTGTATCATTTTCTTCCACAGAGAAAGCATGGTTCTGTAGAAATGGAGTGCAAAAGTCATGTAATTATATTTCAGAGGGAGAAGAGGAAAGGGAAAAGTTAGATTGTCTCTGAACTACCCTTTCAGGATGGAGAGAACACAGCAGGACAAGCGGCTCCACAAAGCTGAGAGAGAGACTAGATTTTGCCTACTTCAAATTTTGCCTAGGCCTAAATACCTCTGCTCACCCTACAGACATTTGATAAGCATCAACGTTCTTCTGGGAGCAAAACTCTTTCTGCATTTTGTTTAAACTACTTCAGCTTCCATGAAGGCAAATGTTGACCTAAGCAAACACTGATACATTCTACCTTCATGCTGGAAAAACCATCATATAGATAGCAACTGCTCATCAAGAACTTGGATTTTTTTTATCATTTTCAAAAATATTCTGCCTGCAGCAAATCAATAAGATAAATACTCATTAAATGAAATTAATTTCTGCATGAAGAGACTTAAGTCTTTTTGCCTGTTATCTTTACCGTGTCTCTGCTGGTACCAACTGCTGACTCAGGTCCACCATCCTGGAGTCCATACTTAGTCTTTCATAGACAGCATCCAAGTCTGTGTCAAGTTCAAAGTCTCTTTTCCTCAATTTTTTTTTCTTTGCTTTATTTTTATTCATGCACTCAACAAATATTTAAAGAGTGCTCACAGTGTGCCTAACTGATGCAGAACACTGGGATATGGCTCTGAGCAAAACAGACCAAAGTTCTAGCTTATACTCTAATGGGCACAAAAAGACAAGTACAATATGGTAATTGGATGGTAAAGAGGATAGGTGTGCAAGGGGCAAGGATGGGTGTGCAGTAGGTATGGGAAAAGGGGTTAGAGTTGGAGGAACAGGGCTTCCCTGGTCACTTAGTGGTTAGTAATCCACCTGCCAATGCAGGAGACAAGAGTTCGATCCCTGGTCCTGGAAGGTCCCGCATGCCACGGGGCGGCTAAGTTGTGTGCCGCAACTGCTGAGCCTGTGCTCTAGAGTCCATGAGCCGCGACTGCTGAAGACCACATACTGCAATCCCCGGAGCTCGAGCATCCTGGAGTCTGTGCTCCACAAGAGAAGCCACCACGACGAGAAACCCTCACACCATAACTAGAGTGTCGGAGTCACCCCTGCTCACCACAACCAGAGAAAAGACCACATGCAGCAAGAAAAACCCATTGCAGCCAAAAATAAACTAGTTAATTAATTAGTTTAAAAAAAAAGAATTGGAGGAATGAAGGATGATGTGGGGGCCTCAGCTCCCATAGTGACTGATGTCAACAGGGATGGGAGATATATCAGGGTGGTCATACTCTCAAAGCAGATGCTGGCTTAGGTCTAGAGGAAAGGGGTGTTATCCAAGCTCTAGAAGCTGACTGTTTCTGGAACACCTTCTTTATTCTTGCAAATGATGAGACACAGACGGTAGAGGGCCTCGGAAAGTGACCTTCTTATCTAGAGCCAGGGAACTCAAGGGCTCCCTCCTGCCTCCTTTGTTCACTGACAGATTCTTTGCTAAATTCCGTGGTGGAGTTGTATCCAGATCCCTGTCCTCCAGATAGACTGAAATAGAAAATTTCTTCTTTGAAATCCCTGGAGAAATTACTAAAAATATACATGCAAGTAAGAAGGCTCGGACGTCTTTGTAAAAATTTTAACATTTGGTGGCTTTTGTCCTCCCAAAGAAATTAAATACGATCCATAACTAAATTTACTCTTTATTTTCTTTCCTTTCCAAGAGGGAAAGAAAAAAAAAAATCGATTATTCCTGTTTCTGGCATACTGTGATTAAACTGTGCGTTTCTAACTGCGAGCTATCTACTCAAATTGAGAAAAAAAAAATGTGTTAAGTTTTCAAAACATAACCAACACCACAAAATTATACCTAAGTCCCAGAGTGCAGTGGCAGGAATTAGCTGACTGAGTACATCAACAAAGGATAAGTGTTCTTTATAGTGGAATTACTGGGCGCCTCACACATCAGCTGGGACTTTTCTACATGGATGCTTCTGTGGGCCCTGGGGAGGGAGTATTTGAAGAGAGCTCAGCTTTGGGCATCGACTAACTGATTTTCTGGCTATAAATAAGAAATGCATCCTGAACAGAGGAAGGAAAGTGGTTGAGCACAGAGGACAAAGCAAGTGGATTGAACAAACATGGAGCATTTTCTCTAAGTGTGATTACAGCAGATTGTATGTGGAGAGTGGTGCTGTGTATCTTTGTACAGGTTGCAAGTTGCCCGAGGGAACTGAAATGAAGCCCTCACTTTTCTATTCACCAAACCATGTACTCCAGTGAGGGGTCACAGTCCACATCCACCAAGGGATGTGCTTTTGTCTAGACATCATGTAGGCTATTGGAAGAGCTCTGTATATAAGCGATGTGTGTCTTACAACACTTTCCACACACCCCCCCCCCATATATCCAAACTTCCTTTCTCTTGGGTATTTCCACATAGCCAGGAAACACTCTGTAAGATATGTATGCATTTGAAACTTAGCACTCTGTTTATTCATTCCTCAAACCCACTTCAGTCTTTAATTCCTCTTCATTCACCATCTCCAGCACCTGCCCCCTCTTCCCACCCTACAATCTGCATCCAGCTGCTCTGCTGAAATCTCACTTTCAATCTCACCATTCTTTCCCTTGGTATCAAATTTACCCATCTCTTCAATGATCCTCTTCTTCCCCAGCATCCCACTGCTGATCAGTATCTCTTCATGCTAAATCTTTCCTCCCTGGCACTGTTCATCCTATTTCTTTCATTCCTTGGAATCATTTTTTTCCCTGACCTCACCTTTGGTCTAGCTCCCTGTCCCAGGCCCCTGGAGTTCTCTATTAAGCCTTTGTCTCCATTCTCTGTCTTCTAGGAAAATGTATTTACTTTTGTCATTTCAATTATCAGACTTCCAACTAGCTACGGAATGTTTTGACTTCTCTCTTGAGCTCTAATCCCAAATATTGAATTGTGTACTGGATCAACTGGCAAAACCAAACTGATGCAGCTTGCAGTTGGGCCTGGCAAAGGCACTTTTCTCCAACTGGAATAAGACCCAGAGCAACCACAGCTTCACTCTTTTCTGAAGATTCTACAGAAAAGGAAGTGGTGATGGAGGGAGACAGGAAAGAAAAGCTGGGGCAAGAAAGGCAGAGAGAATGATGCTTAGACAGGCATTGGCTCCCACTCAGTGCTCAAAGCTTTGATTCCTGCTAACAGTTCAAAGTTAATCTAGAATATGTGAATTTGTCATTCTCCCTCCCATCCTTTAATTCTTCTGTCTGGGTACCATGTTTATGTCAGTTCATCTTTTGATTCACCTGGGTTCCAAACATCTACACAACTAGTTCCTTTCCAGTTTTACCTAACCTGTATATTTTCCATTATATCTTCTTCCATTCTTAGACTTGACCTTGGTTTCAGTTCCTGCTGCAACTGGCCTGGACTGTTACAGTAGTGCTGCATATCCATTACCCCCTACTCTAAAGATTCCACTCCTGTATGCCATTTTCAGAGGTCTAGTCTTCCTCCAAACAGTCCCTGTTTATATGGACATATTTTAATAAATACACAAGTTATGAGAGGTCTCAAGACAAATAATTAAAACTATAAGGGTTGAAAATAATATAATGCTAAAAAATCTGGCAGGCAGTTTCCTAAATTAAGGTCAAGCCCTGTTTCTGGGTGCCAGCACCCAAAGGGGAAGTATTATAAATATTCTTCTTTCTATTGAATAGTGTACTTCTCCTAGCTATAAACAAGGGCCATTTATTACTATAATATACATATTTTTTTAAAATGTCGTTGTAAAGATTCTTTGGTGATCCAGGAAAGTCTGGGAAAAGATCCACCAGCGAATAAAAGATTTTGTTTGTTGGGAGATGGAAGTGTGTACCAACTAAAGAAAGTCTAAGTAAACCAGGAAAGCATGTTATTCTGCAGAATAAACTAGAGTCTAAAGTCTTAATGTGAGAAAAGAGAATAGGGGAGGGTGTCTGTGTGTGTGTCCCCAGCTAAATAGAAGAGCTCCAATTCCTCAAAATGACTAACTTCAAATGGAAAGAAACCAAACTCAGAGTACTAAGCAGGAATTCCAGAACATAAGAAATCAATGTTAAGACTGTTCTTCCTAATTAACAACGCTAAACTCTGTAAACACACTTTTCATTGTTGAACTTGGCCAATATGTGGTGCCTAATCACCATATATTGAAGAATGTTCTTTCAAAGAGGAGGGGCATCAAAGTCAGTCCTACAAACTTCTGGGACTTCCTTCACATTCTTGGAGAATGATGCCAATCACAACAGCACCATTTACACAGACTATAGTATAAATGTCCCCCTGGAGTTGTGTAAAAAAAAATCTGTTAATAAGGAGTCACTATTACGGGCCACTTCCCAATTCCCACATCCCCTACCCTGCAAAAGAACCAGGAAATGCCCCTAAATAAACATTTGTAAAAACAGAAGCCCCCTGCTAGTGAGAGAGAAGCAAGACAGGAATCTGTGATTTTGCTTGTATTTTCCCATGAGAAGTTTTAACAGTATTGGCGATCTAACATTGTATGTCCTTCTCCCAGCATCCCACCTCTTTAGTCTCCTGACTCACAGTCCCTCCCACCTCCCACCTCCCACCGCCATCCCACCCCACCACCTTACACTGTCAATCATCTCCTTGAAGGCAGTCTGTCTTATTTACCTCTAATCTGGGACTTGTGTAAAAACTGTGTAAGTGACACAATAAACTGATGAGATAGTCCTCAAAACATGAGGTTAAAATATCAAAATATGGTATTAATTGGACATAAGTTATATTTGTATAAAAGTATTGCTATCCCAAATTATCAATTTCAGAATTAAGTAGGAGAATACATATACCTAACGACATGCACTTTTCTCTATCTGATTATATCCAGCTGACCCCTGTCTACACTTTTACTCAAGTCTTCCCAATTTCCTTCTTGCCTTTTAGACTGTCTTTAAACATCTTTCAATGCCTCCAACGCTCCACAAGCTCACTGGTCTTTGTGACTCTACAGGTGATGGAAACATTTGCCCCTTTTACCTTCTTAACACTCAGGTCTCAACTTGGAGATGGTGTCCAAAGGGAGGCCATTTTTGACACCTTATTTATTATATCCCTTATTTGTTACAGCCCTGGACGACTATATTCCTGAAGTCCTTCCTGTATAAACATGCTATTAACATATTTGGCATCAATTAAGCTATGTTGCTATAGAACTACACACAGTACATTATGTAGTAGATAAGTTTCCAAAAACATCTAAAAAAGAAAATTACCTTTTCCAAGTGAAAAGCATTGTCATCTCAAGGATTAAGTTTTCTTCATTTTTATTACGCCTCCGTTGGCAGTACCTCTTCACACTTTGTTTCTCTGCTCTAGAATCTTTCTCTCAGTTCATTAGTTATGCACAAACTAGGCTTAAAAAGTATTGAAGGAATAACTATTTAAATAAATATTTCAATGAATCCTTTTGTGTTAATGAATGACACATTATTTAACTTTTGTGTAAAGATTCTTTGCTAAACAACCCGCACACACCTGGGATGTGATATGCCCTTTCACTAAGAACGTATCAACGTTTCATTTTTGCAGTGATGACATTCAGATTCAGTTTTCCCTTTTTAAAGTTTTTTTTTTTCCTTCACTCTAACATTGCCAATATTGGAGTTGCCACTAACAGATTTTTCAGGAGTCAGTATGAAACGATGTGTGAGAGAAAAAAAAAAATTATGTGATAGGAAAGTTTGACAAAGTGTTTTAACTAAGCAGAGGCTGAAATTAGAAGGTGGTTATGTGAGACATAGATAAGAAGACATGACATAAAATATGCAGTGATATACAGAAACCCTGTTCAAATAGATCATCACAAGGAAAGGTATAGGAGTTTTTCCATGAATAATAAAATAAGAATTAAAATATCAGAAACTTTTCTAATTCAAACCAGAATAGTATTAATGCATTCATGACTGGAACAAGGGAAAGATGAATGAGGACTTAGCCCCAGTGTGAACTCTGTGCTTCTCTGGTGGCTCTGGGGAAAAATCTACCTGTCAATGCAGGAGACGCGGGTTCGATCCCTGGGCCAGGAAAATCCCACATGCCACAGAGCAACTAAGCCCATGTGCCATAACTTCTGATGCCCGCAAGCCTATGCTGCACAACAAAAGAAGCCACTGCAATGAGAAGCCTGCACACTGCAAGTAGAGAATAGCCCGAACAGCAATGAAGACCCAGCACAGCCAAAAATAAATAAACAAAGCAAGGTGGGCTGCTGAAGCAACACTTGCATTTTTATACCTATTTCTAAAATCCTATGATCATAACCGTTTTATTCCCTATATTAGGGAAGTTTGATTCATTCACCTTTAAACTCTACCAGCTCCTCAGAGAAACAAACAAACAAAATAACTGCTAACACATCTCATATCTTTGCAGCCACAAAAATGAAGAGAATCTGTCCATGATACGTGATGAAAAAATAGGTGACTTCTATTTGGAGGAAGAAAGAGCAAGTCATCTCAAAATACAGGTGAAGGCAGAAGTCGTTTTTGAGGACTGTATACAAAGAAGCCGGGGACAGACAAGAAACCATTAAAAGGAAACATCGTGTCTCCTACTAGGTACTGATTTATTATCAGTCCAAAGGGAGAAGCGCTGGTTGGCTTCCTAGCACCACTTACTGCAACGCCCCAGGAGATCCTGCATCTGCCACCCAGGAGCTGACTTGGTCTGCCCTTGTTTTATTTATAAGAGCCAATGAGATTGTAGTCAAACTGATATGACTGCAGGGTGCCTAAGTCCCTCGACACACAAACACTTGGATCTTTTTCATCAAAAACATGATCAGCTCACCCACCTTCTGCTGGTTTTGCTTTTTCCGTGTCGGTGCCCTGGAGGGCAGAGTAAGCCAAGGTGATGTGATTCTCCTAATGCTGGTGTAATTTAGTTTGAATTTATAAGACAAGAAACCCAAGATAGATCTCACAAGAGCCTGTTACTTCATCTCTAGGATTGATGTGTGCATTAGTCGCTTAGTTGTGTCAGACTCTGCTACACCATGGACTGTAGCCAGGCAGGCTCCTCTGTCCGTGGAGTTCTCCAGGCAAGAATACTGGAATGGGTAGCCATGCCCTTCTCCAGGGCATCTTCCCAACCCAGGGATCAAACCCGGGTCTCCTGCATTGCTGGCAGATTCTTTACCATCTGAGCTGCCAGGGAAACCCCTAGGATGACATATCCAGCTACAAATTGGAAAGTTAGCTGGCTTATATTTTGGTTGGTCCTCAACCAACCAGTATGACTAATAATTGTCACTAAAATGAATTATTTCTCCAAGGTCTCACTACGTTGCTTGTTTAAATCATGAGGTTTAGAAAGCCCAAGAGTAGCTGTCTGATTGATGACTGGTACCAATATGGGCAGTGCCTTCATCATGCACTGAGATGCTTAGTGAGCTCTAGTTTCAAATCAGTGCTGACTTAAGCCTGGGGAAAAGCTGATCAGAGAGTTTTAGAGGTCAGAGCAGAAGAAAAGCTAGCACCCTCAGAAAGAGTCAATACCAACTAAATATGAATGATTCTAGTAATGCTACATTTACGGATTCTTAGAATCAACAAATGACAGTTACGTGTTATTCCTGTCGGGACTGTTCCACTGTATTGGTCACAGAATCGCCTTGAAAAATGAGAGATTCTGATTTACTAGCTGAGCAGGATGTGAATCTACTACTTGGCCAGGGGAACATGTTAAATTGTAAATGGGAGCCTCACTCTAACACACATGGATGCTTCTCAAATGACCCTACACATGGAAAGGCTTTCTCCC
Source organism: Cervus elaphus (assembly GCF_910594005.1). NCBI lineage: Eukaryota > Metazoa > Chordata > Mammalia > Artiodactyla > Cervidae > Cervus > Cervus elaphus. Next base: position 32,505,120 of record NC_057841.1, on the reverse strand, counting down.
CTTTCTTGGTCTGCAAGGAGATAGCCCTACATGGAGCCACCCATTTGCTTTCTGAGTGGGCATCTAGCCTGATCCCAAGGATGTATAAACAACTTATGTATCAGCTCTGGGTCTCTCCGTTCAGTTCAGTCACTAAGTCATGTCCAACTCTTTGCAACCCCATGGACTGCAGCATACCACCAGGCTTCCCTGTCCATCACCAACTCCCAGAACTTGCTCAAACTCATGTCCATTGAATCAGTGATACCATCCAGCCATCTCATCCTCTGTCGTTCCCTTCTCCTCCTGCCTTCAACCTTTCCCAGCATCAGGGTCTTTTCTAATGAGTCAGTTCTTTGCATCAGGTGGCCAAAGTATTGGAGCTTCAGTTTTACCATCAGTCCTTCCAATGAATATTCGGGACTGATTTCTTTTAGGATTGACTGGTTAGATCTCGTTACAGTCCAAGGGACTCTTAAGTGTCTTTTCCAACACTACAATTCAAAAGCATCAATTCTTCAGTGCTCAGCTTTCTTTACAGTCCAACTCTCACATCCATACATGACCACTGGAAAAACAATAGCTGTGACTAGATGGACCTTTGTTGGCAAAATAATGTCTCTGCTTTTTAATATGCTATCTAGGTTGGTCAAAGCTTTTCTTCCAAGGAGCAAGCATCTTCTAATTTCATGACTGCAGTCACCATCTGCAGTGATTTTGGAGCCCAAGAAAATAAAGTCTCTCATTGTTTCCATTATTTCCCAATCTATTTGTCATGAAGTGATGGGACTGGATGCCATGATCTTAGTTTTCTGAATGTTGAGTATTAAGCCAACTTTTTCACTCTCCTCTTTCCTTTCATCAAGGGGCTATTTAGTTCTTTTTAGCTTTCTGCCATAAGGGTGGTGTCATCTGCATATCTGAGGTTATTGATATTTCTCCCGGCAATCTTGATTCCAGCTTGTGCTTCATCCATCCCAGCATTTCACATGATGTACTCTGCATATAAGTTAAATAAGCAGCATGACAATATACAGCCTTGACATACTCCTTTCCCAATTTGGAACCAGTCTGTTGTTCCATGTCTGTTTCTAACTGATGCTTCTTGACCTGCATACAGATTTCTCAGGAGGTAGGTCAGGTGGTCTGGTATTCCCATCTCTTGAAGAATTTTCCACAGTTTGTTGTGATCTACACAGTCAAAGGCTTTGATGTAGTCAATAAAGCAGATGTTTTTCTGGAACTGTCTTGATTTTTCTGTGATCTAACGGATGTTGGCAATTTGATCGCTGGTTCCTCTGCCTTTTTAAAGTCCAGCTTGAACATCTGGAAGTTCATGGTTCACCTACTACTGAAGCCTGACTCAGAGAATTTTGAGTGTTACTTTGCTAGTGTGTGAGATGAGTGCAGTCGTGCAGTAGTTTGAACATTCTTTGGCATTGCCTTTCTTTGGGATTGGAATGAAAACTGACCTTTTCCAGTCCTGTGGCCACTGCTGAGTTTTCCAAATTTGTTGGCATATTGCGTTCAGCTAGAGCAGTATAAAACCCTCCTGAGATTTCTCTGGTGGTGCAGTGGATGGGAATCCACCTGCCAGTGCAGATTTCAATCTCTGGTCTGGGAAGATTCCACATCCTGAAGAATAATTAAAGCCCATGAGCCCACCACTGCTGGGCCTGCATACTGCAACTACCAAAACCAGCACACCCTAGAGTCTGTGCTCTGTAACAGGAGAAGCCACTGCAATGAGTAACCCATGCACCACAATGAAGAGTAGCCTGTATTCACTGCAACTAGAGAAAACCCATGTGCAACAAGGAAGACTCAGTGCAGCCAAAAATAAATGAATTAAAAACAAAAAACTCCTAGAGTCAGATCTTCAGAAGTCATATAAATAAGGGATTCTTTGATCAAACTAAATGCAAACCAGATTCAAAGGATCAAGAGGAAATATACAAAGTTAGCTAATCTGTTTCAGATCCAACGAACATCTATGGTTATTGTCAGGAATATGCCTGCTATTTTTCACAACAAGCCTGTCGGGTAGCTTTTGTTATCTCCAGGTGAGAAAAGTTTATCTCATCCACTGGTTAAGGAAGAAGGTACAAAGCTGAGAGGCCAACCCTGCGCTGTCTGCCTCCGAAGATTTATCTTTCCATTAAGAGCTGTTGTTTCTCTGTTAAAGGCAAATTTAAAAGAAGACTGGCAGAATAATGCTAGCAGTGTTAATGGAAACATTAATTACAGTTACTGTTGCCATTGCTCAAACTCATTCTCCACCCCACCTCTGAGACGATGGTGTTCAGTTGTTTTTTTTTAATTTTCTAATCACCATATATAAAAAAATCAAGGCTCACAAAGAGGAAATGATATACTCAAGTCCATGAACAAGTCACTGACAATGTTGTCACTCTGTTTCCATCACTAAATCTCTTCTTACCTCAATATTCTAATTAGTAAAAAGAATAAATGATCTCCCCTCCTCCTATATCAGTGGTCAGGGAAGGAGCCAAGAAAGAAATTCAGCATCCTTGTTTCTCTGTTTAAATGTTTTATTGACAAAACCATATCTACATGCTTGAATTCAAGCTAGGGCAAGAAAAGAAGGAAAAAAAAAAACCTCAAAAAGAGCAGAAAGGGTGTGGAAAAAGCAGCTCATTTTCTCCTTCCTCAAGAAAAAGAAACAATGGCATTGATTCATTTGGAGGTAAAACTTTGGAAAATTCAAGAACTATGGTATTGACAGTTGAACTCTGTTTCCCACTCTGCCTTGCCTGCCCCTGGCAACTTAGAGCAGAAACTGCCCCATAAAACATGATCCCAGATGCAGGGCGGGGGTGCAGAGCTATGAAAGACCCCACACACACATACCCCTAAATATTCAGTTTCATCCTTTATTTCTGATTCATGGAAAGGAATCATCTGGGTATGCTGATTACCTTGGGATTTGCAGAGTTTTCTGCCAGAAGTGCTATAAGCTTATTTCCAATTTACCCTCCTGGACAAATCAGGAAGTTTCTAGTTCATTCGCTCTTTTCTAGAGGATCTGAGCACCTTTGTGCCCAGAGCAAAATCATTCTAGCAAGTTTCCATCTGTGGGTATAACTAAGCAGTGGGTATAACAATCTGGAATTTAAGAAACACAGTATCAAGACTCACACTTGGTGGACAGTATATGATTTTTTTTTCAAACTTCCAATTTGCTCACCTGTAAATGGGAATTTTAATATTATTTTCATAAACTATGGGAAGAATCTAATGAAACTATAGATAGGTCTCCAACATGAAATGAATGCATGTTAACCTTCCTGACATACTCTATACTCAGACGTCTCTGGGTGCTCCATACCCATTACAGATACCTACACCCTATTTATCCTTCAGATCTCAACTCAAATATCTTTTCCTCAGAGCAGCATTCCTTCTCTAAATAAGTGCTCACAGTAACACTTTACTGTGCTTTGTGGTCTGCTGGCCAAGTCCTAGAGCCACGAAGGCAAGCTTCCTCCTCCATAATCACATGTGGGCACCCAGCATCGTGTACACACACGTGTAAGACAGCACACACACACACGTGTGTGAAAGTGAAAATGTTAGTCGCTCAGTTGTGTCTGACCCTTTGTGACCCCATAGACCATAGCCCACCGGGCTCCTCTGTCCATGGGATTCTCCAGGCAAAAATACTGGAGTGGGTTGCCATGACCTTCTCCAGGGGATCTTCCTGGCTCAGGGATCAAACTCAGGTCTCCTGCATTATAGGCAGATTCTTTATGGTTTGAGCCACCAGGCAGCTAAATGCAATCCTGATAGAATTCTTTAAAGTTTAATTTCCTCTCTATTCTACACACACACACATACACACAACATAAATCTTGACGACTGCTGACTTGGGGCCTGGGGTGCATGTGGGATGAAAGTGACTGGCATCCATGGAGTGTATGTGTGTGGGTTTGCAAACGTTCCAGCCCTGCACTGATGCCCACTGGAGAATTAAAAAGTTAACCTGGATCCCAGGTGGCCCCCAGAGTGCTTCTGTTTGTGTAATAATTCTTTTTGTTGTTTACTTACTAAGTTATGTCCGACTCTTCTGAGACCCCATGGACGATAGCCCGCCAGGCTCCTCTGTCCATGGGATTTCCCAGGCAAGAATACTAGAGTGGGTTGCCGTGCCCTCCTCCAGGGGATCTTCCCCACCCAAGAGTCAAACCCCCGTCTCTTACGTCTTCTGCATTGGCAGTTGGGTTCTTCGCCGTCAGTGCCGCCCGAGAAGCCCGCTGTCGAAACCCCACTGTGTGCTGTGCTGTCACTCAGTCGTGTCCGAGTCTGTGTGACCCCATGGACTGTGGCCCGCCAGGCTCCTCTGTCCATGGGATTCTCCAGGCAAGAACACTGGAGTGGGTTGCCGTGCCCCGAGCCCACTATAACCATGTACTATTCTCTCTGTCACACCACCCTGGCTGTAGAGCGACTTCCTCCTCTGCCTTAAACATACTAAGTTCGCTCCCGTGTTGTCTCTTCTGGAGTACTGCCTCTTTCTGACTTTGTATAGCTAGCTGCTTATTATTTAGGTCTCAGATTGAAAACAAACAAACGAGAAAAGAAAAAAAAAAACCCACCTCCCATCCTATCAAAAACAGCCTCCACCTCAAACCATTATCACATCATCATATTTTCTTTTCTTTATATCAATTATCTCAGTCCAGTCTGCTATAACAAAATGCCAGACTTTAAGGAGCTTATAAGCAACAAACATTTAATTCTTACAGTGCTGGAGGCTGAGAAGTCCAGGATCACTGTGCCAGCAGATTCCGTGTCTGATGAGACCTGCTTGCTCATTGACAGCTATTCGGTCACTGTGATCTCACATGGCAGGAGAAGGCAGCGGGGGTCTCTAGGGTTCCCTTAGCAGGAGACATAAGAGACATGGGGTCTATCCCTGAGTTGGGAAAATCCCCTGGATGGAGGGCCCAGGAACCCACTCCAGTATTCTTGCCTAGGAAATCCCATGGACAAAGAAGCCTGGTGGACTACAGTTCATGGGGTCGAAAAGAGTTGGACTGAAGTGACTTAAGCACAGGGCACTAATCCTATTCATGAGGGCTCCACCCACATTACCAAACACCTCCCAAAGCCCCCACCTCCTAATACCATCACACCAGGCATTACATTGTCATTTAATCACTAAGTCGTGTCCAACTCTTTGAGACCCCATGGACTGCAGCACTCCAGGCTTCCCTGTCCTTCAATATCTCCCGACGTTTGCTCAAATTCATGTCCACTGAGTCAGAGATGCTATTTAATTACATTATATACAGCAAAATATACAGCATTATATTATGCATGTGAATTTTGAAGGGAGCAAATAATCAGTCCATAGCAGCAATTATCACTATCTGAATTTATCTTGCCTCTTTATTATTTATTTCCTATACCCTTAGGAAAACATAAGCTTCATAAGACAAAGTTGGTCCACAATGAATATTTAATGAATAAACAAGTGCTTGGCTCCACTAACTCTGCTGTACACACATCTTGTGGACTTAGATAAACAGTGTGCCAGCAACCAGGACTGAGCCACAGAGATATTCATCTACATCTTCTTCCTAAGGTTTCTCTGTTTTTTTCTTTTCTTTATATTTTTGGGAGGAGGAAGAAGGCAGGGGTTCAATTCTTTTCATTCATTCATTTATTTATTTGGCTGTGCTGGGTCTTTACTGCTGTGAGCAGGCTTTCTCTAGTTGCCATGTGTGAATTTCTCATTGCAGTGGCTTCTCTTGTTGAGGAGCATGGACTCTAGGGCAAGCAGGCTTCATTAGTTGTGGCGCACAAGCTTAGTTGCTTTGTGGCATATGGGATCTTCCCCAACCAGGGATCAAACCCATGTTCCCTACATTGGTAGGTGAATTCTTAACCACTGCATCACCAAGGAAGTTAGTTTTTCATTTCTTTAACCAGCAATAAAAGGCTAGAACTCAAGTCTTGGATTCCTGCCTGCACTCCATTGTGTTACAGCCTTGAAGTCATTTGTTGTTGTTGTTACTTTAAACAACATTTGAAGGTTCAGAGCACTGAGATAGTTTTCCCTTTCCCTGTGCAAAGGCATAGAGAAATTCACTCTACCTGTCCCTCTCTCCTGGAAAAAGCCCTTCCATAGCCTACTTCAAGCACGAGTTATTTACCTGCCAGTTCTTTAATTCTTAACCCATCTACAGATTTAACTTCATGCCTCTTTTCCATGCAGAAAAGACTATGTGTCTTACTCATCTTTCTATACCCACACACACCATAGGAATGAGCATATAGTAAGTATTCCACAATATTTTTTAAAACAACTAAATATAGTTCAAAAAATTATTACGCTAAAGTGCTAGTCTCTCAGTCATGTCTGACTATGTGCAGCCCCATGGACTATATAGCCCACTGGGCCCCTCTGTCCATGGAATTCTCCAGGCAAGAAAACTGAAGTGGGTAGCCATTCCCTTCTCCAGGGAGATCTCACCAATCCAGGGATCAAATCTGCGTCTCCCACACTGTAGGCATTTTCTTTACTGTCTGAGCCACCAGGCAAGCCCCTATTAAGCTAAAAGAGAGAGACTAAGAGAGAAAAACAAGTCCCTCCCCATAGGGGGAAAATAACTCTCTTGGATGGAATGAAATTTACTGAATCAAAATATATATAACCAGTTAGACAGAAAAAGCCTTCCACAAGATCAAAATTACCTCCCAAAGGATATAATGAATGTTTCCATCTTGGAGTCACTTCAAACTATACTGAGTAATCTAAAACACACAATTATAAAAGTCCTGTAGAAATAAAACTCTGGGTTCCAAAGAAAGATACTGGGCTTCTGATTCAAATCCAAGATGGGCCAGCATTCACTGCATGTTAATCTCCTCAAACCTCAGATTCCACATCTGATAGCACTTACCTGTCTCCCAGGGCTGTCAGGAAGTGGATGAGCTCGTGTCTGCAAAGCATATGAAGACCTTTACATAAAAGGTGTTACAGAAGGCCAAGAAATTCATCCTGGCATTTGTTTCCATTGGAAAATTCCATCAATTATTATAGGAAAAAAAATTCCACATATGACTCACCAGGTTTTGACCCTTTGTAAATTTTAAAATCAAAAGATCTTTCAGCTTTACAATGTAAATCTAATTATAGATAAAGGTTATAGGAAATTCTGCAGCACTGTATAAGGCCAAGGGCTCTGGTAATGGCCAGCCTGAAACACTGGCATATATTGTCTCTAATGGCTGTGAATATTCATTGGAAGGACTGATGCTGGAGCTGAAGCTCCAATGCTTTGACCACCTGATGTGAAGACTTGACTCATTGGAAAAAACCCTGATGCTGGGAAAGACTGAGGGCAGGAGGAGAAAGAGGCTGCTGAGTATGAGATGGTTAGATGACATGACCGACTCAATGGACATGAACTTGAGCAAACTCTGGGAGATGGTGGAGGACAGGGCAGCCTGGCATGCTGCAGTCCATGGGGTCAAAAAAATTGGACGTGACTGAGTGACTGACCAACAATGGCTGAAGGGAGGATCACCTCTTTATTCTTTGCTGTGGTTTTCGGGCAAAGGACCAATGCTTACATTAGAACATAATTATCACCAACCATCCTACAGATCCATGAAGGACACTGCAAGGAAAACTCCAAAGTAGATGAAGCCCTTGTGGACAGAGTGGATAAACTCCGTCATTTATATTCTCCACTCTATATGACTAACGGAAACAAATCTTATCTCTAAAAGATGATTGTTATGAGAAAGTTTTTTCAAGTCTTTTTAGACTGCACATCAGAAAAAAAAAAAAGCTATCATTCTATCCTTTCCTTCTGAGTCTAATTCTCTGTAAAGAACAAGGTCATAAATCATTTAAGCATCCTATGTACAGAGGAGAACATAGTTTTGTTACATTTCAAGATAAGATTTTTTTCTTTAGCATCCCTTCTGTTGTATTATATAAAAGAAGATACAAAAAATTGTTTTTGAGTATTTTTAAAAAATATGTTTTTCTACAAAAACCATGCTTGCATCAAACTTATATTAATGATAAATGGCAGTGGGTTAATAATATGAGAATTCAGAATGAAGGCATGGAATCAAAACATTTGAATTCCATCTCTGTGACTCCTATCCCACTAAAACATATGATTTTTATCAAGTTATAATATCCCTTAGTTTCCTCATCAATTTTAAAGGAGAATGTAATTTGATCTAATGTATTTGATCATTTAATAGTTGTTATAAAGATTAAATAAAATAACTTATCAGAAAGCATTAGTAAAGGGTAATTTATAATATTTTTAAACAAAACACACAGACATCTTTAATACTCCTGACATCTAGATCACTTCGTTCAGTAATTATTCTTGTCATAATATATCAGTCAGAAAAATTGTATCCAATTTCTGCCCTTTTGAAAGAAAGGAGCATTTTAATTATAATCATTATGATCCTATCTTACTTTTTGTATTGTTCAATATTTCAATTCCATCTTATTTTTATCCCCGAATTTGATATTATTGTTGTTTTACTCAGTCAATATTGGGTTGCTGTGCTGTGTTTAGTTGTGTCCAACTCCTCGTGACCCCATGGACTGTAGCCCGTGAGGCTCCTCTGAGGGATTCTCCAGGCAAGAATATTGGAGTGGGTTGCCATGCCCTCCTTCAGGGAATCTTCCCGACCCAGGGATCACACCCAGGTCTCCCACATTGCAGGCAATTTCTTTACTGTCTGAGCCACCAGGGAAGCCCAAGAATACTGGAGTGGGTAGCCTACCCCTTCTCCAAGGGAACTTCCCGACCCAAGAATCGAACCAGGGTCTCCTGCATTGTAGGATTCTTTACTAGCTGAGCTACCCAGGAAGCCCTCAACATTGGTTTAGGTTAACCTAAAGTTTACCAAATGATTTGCTTGAGTTCCGTTTTAGTCTCAGACCTCCCCACAGAGATTTTTCTCTTCTGCTTCATAAACTGCCTCAGAAACAGTGATTCTCCCATGGAAACACCATCAGAGAACCTGGAAACGTGGGTATAACACAACTACAACCCACTCAAGAGTTTCTGGGGCTTTCTAGGTGGTGCTAGGGGTAAAGGACCCAGCTGCTAAAGCAGGAGCCATAAGAGACACGGATTCGACCCCCGGGTGGGGAAGATGCCCTGGAGGAAGTCATGCAACCCACTCCAGTATTCTTGCCTGGAGAATCCCAGGATGGACAGAGGAGCCTGGCACGCTAGAGTCCATAGGCTCACAGATTTGGACACAACTGAAACGACTTAACATGCACACACGTTGAGCAGGGAACAGTGTCATTGTCATCCTGGAAGCTTATTGAAGCCTTTGCTAAATTGTTACTACCCCAAATATGCCAGATCTCCTGTGACACTTTCTCTTCAGAGCACTAAATTAGGTTCCCTTATAACTTGCTAATGGGAATCTTCCTCTTATCCTGTTGTAACACTCCTCAAACATGATATTGTTTGTGCCATGTCCATCTTCCCTGTCATACCGTAAACTCAATAAGGGCAAAGACCATGACTGTTTTTGTTCAAAACTTAATATGCATGATGAATACTAAATATGTATTTCTTGAAGAAAAAAAACCAATAAAAGCAAAATATAATAGGTCTCTACCCATATTTTATTTCCAAACTTTCCGCTGAGCATCAGACCCAAATGTACTGTAGTCTACTAGACATCACCACTCAGGAATCTTGATGCAGCTCTAAGATAAAACTCTCTTATGGAGGAGTACAATTTTAGTATGGGGTTAGCTTCTAAAGAAAACACAAAAGCCACAATCAAAAATAGACAAGAGTGCCCTTAGGAATACTTAAAGCACAGTGATAATCAGAGACACTGTCTCTCAAGTAAAACCAACACAGCACGTAGGGCTTATTATGGAACTTTTCAGAAAGCAGGTAAGATAAATAATATTTATTTATTGACTATATGAAATTGTACATTTGGATGTAGTCAGGGAGCAGGGCAAACCAAAGAAAAATAATCATATTGCCAGAAAGGAAGCATTCCAAATTCCTCATGCCTTCTAATCATGCCTGTCTAGAAAAACCTGTCATCATCTCTAAAATGCTGATTTACATCCTAATTATGCATTCACTAAGCCCAACAACATGACCTGGATATTTTCTAGTTTTTCATTTGGACCTAAAAGACGCAGTCCCTATTAAACAATTAGAAATGCAAACCACTATGGTGAAACTGCTTCCAGGCAAACAAATATACCCGGAAACAACCCATCAATTTTGGAGACTTGTATTTAGCTGTGAACGTTGTCTTCTATTACTGGAAACCACTTAAGGATCCTCTAAAGTGGTCACTTAAGAAGAGGGTATTTCCTCTTACAGAGACAACTCTGTGATTCCTACCTTCTTACGGTTCTCTTGAAAGACTGACCAAGGCTTTAGTGTTTTACTGTTTAGGACAGAGGTGGGGGTAGGAGCTATGGAAATACACTTTTGTCAGGAAGAGCACCTGGTATTCATTCAAAGTAACTATTTTAACCTGATTTTTCTATCATGATTCATGAAATTCTTTCATTCAGTGGATTTATGAGCTGGCACAGCTCCAGGCCCTGGGTCTAGGGAGATAAAATAGAGTAAGTGGGAACAAGAGTATATCATTCTCTAGTGGAGAAGAAAGAAAATAACCTTATAGATGATAATAGCACAGCAGCAGCATGAAAGAAAGAATTTCTCATGCCTTTCCCTGGTTCTACATTCATCTTAAGGCATTTCTTCCATAAAATGTCTATTGTGAATCATAGCTGAGAGATTCATGAGGACCATTTTCAGGCCCACCATGGAAGGATGCTATGGTTGTACACTGCACAAAAGTGTGGCATCTAGGGAGATCATTCCCGTCATGGACGTAACTTGACATGGACAGATGTGAAGGCCAAGTCCCAAGTGTATTCAGGCATGTCTCCAGTCATTTCTTTCCTGTGCTTCTACTTGAGAAGTCCAGTTCCTTTCATCCAGTTAGATTCAAATCTATTGTGGTGTTTACCCTGGGGGTAGGTCAGGAAGATCCACTGGAGAAGGGATAGGCTACCCACTCCAGTATTCTTGGGCTTCCCTTGTGGCTCAGGTGGTAAAGAATCTGCCTGCAGTGTGGGAGGCCTGGGTTTGATCCCTGGGTAGGGCAGATCTCCTGGAGTAGGAAATGCCAACCTGTCCCAGTATTCTTGCCTAGAAAATCCCATGGACAGAGGAGACTAGTGGGCCACAGCCCATGGTAACTGCAGAGCTACACATGTCTGAGCACACACACACACACACACACACAAGCTTTCTCCACCTCTTCAGTCCCTCTGAGTCTTCCTGCTGCTGTTGGCTTCATAGGGTATGCTGAGGGCTGGGGGGCTGGGGATGGGGATGGGGTGTAGGAGGTAAGCAGGCAAGCGTATAGGTATGGGTAAGCGTCTGGCTAATATCATTGTCTGTGGGGCTCCAGAAAACTCCCCCGGCATAGAGCTATTTAAGTTACCTTTTTTTCTTTTTTTTTTTAACCTTAAGAACCAAACAACTCCTTGTAATTCCCAGACAGGTACTAACAGCAACCATCATCCCATTTCACTTTCCCACAAAACAAAACGGAACAAAATAAAACCAAACCCACACATCTTTCCCTTTCCTTCATATACGCTCCTTGTCAGAAGATGATGACAAGACAGCAGAAAGCCCAGCATCTAACCAGCACCGCCTTCTGTGCTATGCACGTGTAAAACTCCTTTGATCTGCAGCTGCGGCTGCTATTTCTAGAGCCTGGCTCTGACTGAGGAATTCCTAGTAAGCCCAGAACTTTCACTCTTGAGAAGCTGTCCCTGGCTGCCCCAGCAGTTCCTCTGGTCTCCCAGCTGCCCACCACTCCCCCTGAAGCGGGACTGCCTTGCCTGCCCAGGATTCATCTGTCTCTCCTGCTTGCGGCAGCTTTGCTGCAATTCACTAAGAATCAGGGAGTAGCCACCGCTCTTTTGCTTTCTTGCTTTTCTATCCCTCTGTGCTAAGCTGCTTTGGTCATGTCTGACTCTTTGCAAGCCCTTGGACTGTAGCCCACCAGGCTCCTCTGTCCATGGAATTCTCCAGGCAAGAATACCGGGTTGCCTGCCTGCTCCAGGGGATCTTCCCAACCCAGGGTTTTAACCCACGTCTCCTGTGTCTCCTGCACTGCAGGTGGATTTTTTACCAGCTAAACCATAGGGGTAACACTCTAGGGATGGGTTAAACAGGTATAGGTAGAAATGTGAGTTTTGTAAGCAACCTTTCTGGAATACATACAGTTTCTGTCTCCCAAGTTACCTCCCTTGACTCAGTAAAAATCTTAAGACAACAACAAAAGAAACAATAGTGTGTAATTGTATTCATTCCCCTGAGGCCCATAGTAAAAGATCAGAAATGATGACCTTTGTCACCTGAAGCAAGAATAATTCCCTGGCTCAGTTAACGACCTCATCCCCATCGGGCTGGATCCTCAATAACTAGAAATCCCGAGCCCTATACACTGCACAACCTGGGGAAATGGGAGAAAGGAGAAAAACATTATCCATGATCTGGATTTGAAGGACCTTAAACCACCTTGCTTCTGATTTCAGGATGGTCACTGCTGTGCAAACCCTCCTGCATGAGCAAAACTGTTTGAAAAACTTTCCCTTTAAGGTGTGATTGATTTAGTCATAAATAAACCCTGGAGGGACTGTCCTGCTTTTTGCCAGGATGGTCAGCTCACACGAACAGCATGTTCTTTCACACGGAGATATTTGATAGGCCCCAGCACTGGCTAGAAAATGTAATTTGCTCAGTGAGGCATGTCCATTCCTTTCTTCTGATGACTCCCCTACGCCTTTTACCAATGCGCCAGCCCCTCCCCTCTCGGGATCCATCACGACTTATTCGCTGAGGGCAATTAGTTATCAGATTGGTGATCATTTTTATTATAAAGAAAATACACGGGCCGAACAGCCATGTTGATTCAATTATAGAAATGATATCTTTTCCTCCAGATAATTCCTCATTAAGTAATGATAAGGCTTCCGATCCCCTGGAGGAGGAAATGGCAACTCACTCCAGTATTCTTGCCTGGGAAATCCCATGGACAGAGGAGCCTGGGGAGCTACAGTTCATGGGGTCGCAAAGAGTTGGACACGCCTTAGCAACTAAACAACAACAGCAAGGCTCACCGAGGCTTTCCTGGATACCAGTAATCCCCTAGTCTTCTTCCATGAACCGTTTTTCTTGGTATTTCTCTTCTGGGAGCAGGTTAATCTTTATCAGTAAAGTTTCAACTGAGAGGACATTGGTGTTCATCAGTGTTATCACTCTGGTGAGTCTGATTTTCATCAAGAGCTTTTTAAAATGAATAGCCTCTGGGTTTTCTATAAACACCCAAATGCACTAATGTGAAATATTGCTGAGTGGGTCAGGGATCAAAGTGTGTTTCCATTTCTGCCAGCCTGCCACTGTTCTTTCAATTACTGCCCCTGCCTTCAGTCCCAGTTCTTAAGGTTTGTATCCTATAGGCAGAGGGAATAGCTATTCTTATCTCCGCAGGAGTGGAGTGCAGTCTGGCTCCTTCAACTAGATAACAAGTGCAAATGATTATAATTTCTTGAGATTCAAATTTAAACTTTGCTATATAGCTAAGTGCATGATGAACACAGTTTTTTTTTACGGCTCAACCAGAGAAAAGAGTACCTTGACAAAGCACTAGAAAAATATGAATACTAAATAATGGTCTATAAGAAGCATGTGTTTTTGAAAAGGAGATAAAAAGGCATGAACAGTGACATAAGTTGTCTCCAAATAATCTTCCAATTTTCAGTGCAGACCACTTCTGTTGCTATATTCTACTAGGGAATATTGTCACATGCATGTTTGGACAGGGCTTGGGTCACTAATGGAGGGAATTGTTGTAAGGACAATAATACAATAGTGAGTCCTCATTAGTGTCCAACTCTTTGCGACCCCATGGACTGTAGCCCACCATGCTCCTCTGAGCATGGGATTCTCCAGGAAAGAATACTGGTGTGGGTAGCCATTCCCTTCTCCAGGGGATCTTCCTGACCCAGAGATCAAATCCTGGTCTCCTGAATCACAAACTGATTCTTTACTGTCAAGTTACCAGGGAAACTCAATTACACCTGTAATGACCCTATTTTGCAGTAAGGTCACATTCTGAAGTCTTGGGTGGGGAGTGAGGGGGGCATGGGGTGGGGACTACGACTTCAATATATAAAATTGGGAGGGGTGGATTTCAGCTCATAACAGATTGGTTAAAAAAAATCTCTAAATTCCCACTCAAGTTCCAAATTGTATGAGTTTTTCTTAATAATTCAGAAAAACAAACCATAATTGTTTTTGGAAGCCAAAAATGAGGAGTAGGTAAGCTAAATTCTATTAATTAGTAACTTGCAATAATGAAGTTACCAGGTCATGCCTCTTCTCTTTGCCACTCTCTTTCGAGTACAGAGACTCGACAACAGGTTCACTCACAGGTCTGGGCCCCAGCTGTCCCTTTGGGTGGTGCATCCACAGATGTTAAAATCCTGCTTTCCTCTGCTGCCCTATGCCCCAGGTCAGAACCTGTCACTGCTGCTCTGAATGACCAGAGACTTTATTTTATTTAATTTATTTTTTACTAACAGAATCACATTCCTAGATGTGTTTACTGTGTCTGCATTTTTTTTCTTGAGCTCCAGAAATCAGAGCAGCTTGTAAAGGACACAGTGGTAGGTACTCCAACACTGTCTGATGGTGACATGAAGCTTTACGTTGTGCAATTAATAGCTTTATCTGGGGCCTGAGTACGGTAGAAGCTTTTGTAAATTCCGCATATTACAGTGAGTGTGTGCAAAGTACTATGTATCCAAAACATACTATAAACACTACATGTTCCTTTTAAAATTTTTTGTATATTTATTTATTTATTTTTGTCTGTGCTGGCTCTTTGTTGCTGCACATGGGCTTTCTCTAGTTGTGGCGAGCAGGGGCTACTCTCTAGTTCTGTTGCCTGGGCTTCTCACTGTGCTAGCTTCTCTTGATGCAGAGCATGGGCTCTCGGACTCACTGGCTTCAGTAGCTGTGATGCATATGCTCACTTGCCCTGCAGTATATGGGATCTTAGTTCCCAGACCAGGAATCAAACCCCTGTCCACTGCATAGGCAGGCAGATTCTCAACCACTGGACTACCAGGGAAGTCCTCTAGGTCATCTAACAGTTGATGGGGTAACATGGGGAGGGGTTGAGATGCTTTCCTAACTGTGTAGAGGCACTGGTGAGGAATTAACTTAGAAATGATCTTTGGTTCATCTCTTTTCAAAATATATCTGCTGCAGAAGTGCTGAAGCATGTTATTTTAAGAGAGGTTTTGGGTATTATTAAAAGAATATATCTTTAAATGGAATTTGGTAGTATATCCAAGTCACTTAAAGAGAAGATTAAGGTTTCTTTACATAGTCTGAACTAAAGGCTCAAAACCTTCAGTGTATCTTCATTCTGTACAGAGTCCATCACAAAGGCAATTCAAGTAGGGAAAAGAGGTACACAGTCTGGGAGGATTTTGAATGTTCACATTTCCTTAACATTGGGAAATAGTTTTTATTCAATTTGATAGAAAAGTTGCAGTGACCCAGAAAGAACTGGATATTCACTTGATTTTTGAATGAGAAATGAAGTACCAGGACATTTCATTATAGCCATGGGCTCTAGATTCATTCTGCACATGAACTCTTTGATTGGTTTCTTTATGAGCACACGGCCCTGGTGCCCTTCTCTGTACACATCTGATGAAGGGGCACTGTCCCCACCCAGAGAAAATTCCTCTAAGTGTCTTCAGTGACTCCTGGTCTGAAGATGGCTGTTGCTGAGCCTTGTCTTGAAAGTATGTGATAAAGAAACAAAACAGTATAAGCCTTCTCCACGCGTGTACACCTTTTGTCTACTGAGGAGAAGAACCATTCCTTGGAACTGATTTTTTTGGATTATCAATGTTAAGAAGTTTTCATGGGTTTCCCTGGTGGTCCAATGGTTAAGAATCTGCCTGTCAGTGAAGGGGCATGGATTCAATCCCTGGTCCAGGAGGATGCCCTATGCCTCAGGGCAGATAAGCCTGTGAGCTACAACTTCTGAGCCCCAACTACTGAACCTGGTGGGCCTTAGAGCCTGTGTTCAGAAACAAGAGAAGACACCACAATGAGAAGCCTACACACCACAACAGAAAAAGCTAACAGGCAGCAATGAAGACCCAGCACAGCCAAAAATAAATAAGTAAATTAAAAAAATTTTTTTAAAAAAGAAGTGAATTGAATTTCTAACAAATTAGAGAGTAACTTTCAAATCTACAAATATTTCAGTTTTGGAGTAGAGTCCAAGAGATTTTTAATCAGTAAACCCTGTAGCTGAAGTATAGGGTGAGAGATGATTGTATTATGTTCCCCCCATAGATAAGATTTGTAACTATTAATATGTTATAATACGTGAATACTGTATGTAGGATCTTCTTTAACAGAGTATATGGATTGGATTCACACTTAGTATGCTTATGTTAAAGGCTATGAATGCTGAAGATGAGTGGTTTAGAAGTGTAAAGAAAATAAGTGATATATCAATATGTAATCCAGTCATTTATGACATCATCTCTGAATGTAGGTAAATCTACATTTTATTTATTTAGCCCACCAGAAGCTTAGGAAACATGATCTTCCAAGCATTCTTCAAAATATAAAATAATTACTGTTAAAAAAAATACCTTACTTGTCAGTTTTGTTTATAAAGCATTTACACTGTTTCATAATTTAATAAACACATGAGAGAAGCATTAAATTTTATACTTAAAAAAGACATTCAGTTCAGTTCAGTCACTCAGTCATGTCCGACTGTTTGCAACCCCATGGACTGCAGCATGCCAGGCTTTGCTGTCCATCACCAACTCCCGGAGATTACTCGAACTCACATCCATTGAGTCGGTGATGCCATCCAAACATCTCATCCTCTGTCGTCCCCTTCTCCTCCTGCCTTCAATATTTCCCAGCATCAGGGTCTTTTCAAATGAGTCAGTTCTTTGCATCAGGTGGCCAAAATATTGGAGTTTCAGCATCAGTCCTTCTAATAAATATTCAGGGTTGATTTCCTTTAGGATTGACTGGTTGGATCTCCTTGTAGTCCAAGAGACGCTTAAGAGTCTTCTCCAACACCACAGTTCGAAAGCATCAATTCTTCAGCACTCAGCTTTCTTATAGTCCAACTCTCACATCTGTACATGACCACTAGAGAAGCCACAGCTTTGACTAGACGGACCTTTGTTGGCAAAGTAATATCTCTGCTTATTAATATGCTATCTAGGTTGGTCATAGCTTTTCTTCCAGGGAGAAAGCATCTATTCATTTCATGACTGCAGTCACCATCTGCAGTGATTTTGGAGCCCAAGAAAATAAAGTCTCTCACTGTTTCCATTGTCCCTCATCTATTTGTCATGAAGTGATAGGACTGGATGCCATGATCTTGGTTTTCTGAATCTTGATTTTTAAGCCAACTTTTTCACTCTCCTCTTTCACTTTCATCAGGAAGCTCTTTAGTTCTTTGCTTTCTGCCATAAAGGTGGTATCATCTGCATATCTGACATTAGTGGTCACCTAATCCTCTTCTGTTATAGAAATACCTCATTTTATCATGCTCAGCTTTGTTGCACTTCAAAGATGCTGTGTTTCTTACGAATTGAAGGCCCATGGCAAACCTGTATCAAACAAGTCTATTGATATCATTTTTCCAATACCATCTATTCACTTCTTGTCTCTGTGTTACAATTTTCACTTTTTCACTAGTATTATACTTGTTATGGTGATATGTGATCAGTGATCTTTGATGTTACCATTGCAATCGTTTTGGGGCACCACTAACCCTGCCCATATAAGACATTGAACATAACTAATAAATACTGTATGAGTTCTAACTTCTACCAACTAGCCATTTCCCCATCTCTCTCCCTCTCCTCAGTCCTCTCTGTTTCCTGAGAAACAACAATATTGAAATTAGGGCAATTGACAACCCTGAAATGGCCTCTAAGTGTTCAAGCAGAAGGAAGAGTCACGCATCTCTCACTTGAAATCAAATGCTAGAAATGATTAAGTTGAATGGGGAAGGCATGTCTCAAAAAGCAAGAGAGGCCAAAAGCTAGGCCTTTTGTACCAGTTATCCAAGTTGTGAATGCAAAGGGAAAGTTCTTGAAAGAAATTCAAAGAGCCTCTGCAGTGAACACAAATAATAAGAAAGCAAAACAGCCTTATTGCTCATAATGAGAAATTTTGAGTGATATGGATAGAAGATCAAACCAGCCCCACGTCCCCTTCATCCAAAGCCTAATCCAGAGCGAGGTCCTAACTCTCCTCAATCCTATGAAGTCTGAGAGAGGTGAGGAAGCTGCAGAAGGAGAGCCTGAAGCTAGCAAAGGTTGAAAGGAGAGGTTATGGAGAGGAAGAAGACCCTCTCCATAACATCAAAGTGCAAGGTGAAAAAGCAAGTGCTGATACAGAAGCTGCAGCAATTTATACAGAGGGTCTAGCTAAGATATTGAATAAAGGAGGCTACACTAAATAACAGATTTTCAGTGTAGGCAAACCAGCTTTCTATTGAAAGATGATACCA
Source organism: Cervus elaphus (assembly GCF_910594005.1). Lineage (NCBI taxonomy): Eukaryota > Metazoa > Chordata > Mammalia > Artiodactyla > Cervidae > Cervus > Cervus elaphus. The sequence goes on along the minus strand of NC_057841.1, from coordinate 32,486,472 downwards.
TCTAGGGATTTCATAGCTACAGAGGAGAAGTCAATGACTTGTTTCAAAGCTTCAAAGGATAGGCTGACTCTTTTGTTAGGGGCTAATGCTGCTGGTGACTTGAAGTTGGAGCCAATGCTCATTTACCATAACAAAAATCCTACAGCACTTAGAAATTATCTACTCTGCCTGTGCCCTATGGAACAACAAAGCTTGGATGATACCACATCTGTTAACAACATGCTTTACTGAATATTTTAAGCCAACTGTTATGACCAACTGCTCAGGGAAAAGATTCAACATACATTGTTTGTTGACAATGTGCCTGATTACCCAAAAACTCTGATGGAGATAAAATAAGATTCATGTTTTCATGCCTGCTACTGTACTACATTGGAGCTTCTTCTTCAGCATCAGTACTTCCATTGAATATTCAGAGTTAATTTCCTATAAGATTGATTGATCTCCTTACAGACCAAGGGACTCTCAAGATTCTTCTCCAGGATCACAATTCAAAAGCAGCAATTCTTCTGCACTCAGCCTTCTTTATGGTTCAACTCTCACATCCATACATGACTACTGGAAAAACCATAGCTTTGACTCTATGGACCTTTGTTGGAAAGTGATGTCTCTGTTCTAATACTCTGTCTAGGTATGTCATAGCTTTCCTTCCAAGGAGCATCTTTTAGTTTCATGGCTGCAGTCACTGTCTGCAGTGATTTTGGAGCCCCTGGATCAAGGAGATATTTTAACTCTCAAATGTTGTTATTTAAGAAATACATTTCAAGAGGCTGTAGCTGACAAAGATAGTGATCCTAACTGTATAAATTCATAGGCCAAATATGTTTCACTATTCTCGTGACCCTGGAAAACTATTACACCTCTAGCCAAAATGGTCTTTTACCATATTTTTGACATAAGTATGCACCTTGAAGTCTGTGATCCTAGTAGGGAATGTTATAATGCCTAAAAAAGGATTGTGATTTGGGGAGAGGACTAAAAATGCAACACAATCTGTGATTGTGCATGAATCAGCAAATAATTTTTAATGTGACATGTGTGTGTCAATCGTGTCCAACTCTTTGAGAGCCCATGGAGACTGTAGCCAGCCAGGCTTCTCTGTCCATGGAATTCTCCAGGCAAGAATACTGGAGTGGGTTGCCATTCCCTTCTCCAGGGGATCTTCTGGACCCAGGGATCAAACCAGGATCTCCTGCATTGCAGGCATATTCTTTACCATCTTAGCCACCAGGGAAGCCCTTTTAATGTGATAAGAACCTCTAAATTTTAGAGGCTTTTAAATTCACACATCATTATAATGAAAACCTATCTATGTTAACCGGCTAATTATTGACTGACATATCAAAATCGGACGTAAAATAATGTGTATGTGTATCTTCCTTCGAAAAATTAGCAATTCGGTCTTAAAGGGATACAGTTAGGGCCAGTCACTGTAACATTCCAAAAAAATTGAGAATGTTCCCAAATGATCATTTTATTTATTATTTTTCTCTACCAAGAAGACGCTCTAGAAATCTTGGTATTTTTCACATGCATTGTAAATGCCACAGCCTCTCTTTGGGATGGTCATAATTTTATTTTGTGACACTCTTAACATAATCTTGGCAGGAGAAAAGTTCCCAGGTGCACCTGCAGAGAGCAGATGGCTTGAATGGCTCTGCTTGAGGGGAGGCCTCAGTTCCCTGCAGGCATCACCCTTTCCGGGGAGCAAAGCACCAGGTGTTTCACAAGCTCCATTTATATTCCACACACAATACATTTCTCTTTTGCATCCAAACTTGCAGAAAACTATTTTGCCATCATTTTGTATTGATAACATCTGCTTTTTCTTTTTTAGAGAGAGTTAGTGGGTGGGGATGACTGAAAGGGGGGGTCTTACTGATCAAAGGACAGGGCAAGCTGGAGTGGGAGTGGAGACATTTCCACCAGTTCATCACAGAACTGAGAGGGGTATGGGAGAAATTTTAAAGGGAAAAATATTTAAGAAAAAAATTATTGTCTCTTGTTTTTCTTCTCAGTACTTATCTTACAAGCTGAGTTCATACAAATTAATAATATTACCAACAGATAAACTGAAGAAGGCTGTGGCTATGGTCATCCCACAGAGGAGATAATACATTGTAGGCAAGCTTTTGAAAATAAGTAATCTCATTTTATTTTCTTTGGCTCCAAAATCACTGTGGACAGTGACTGCAGTCATGAAATGAAAAGATGCTTGCTCCTTGGAAGAAAAGCTATGACAAACCTAGACAGCATATTAAAAGCAGACATATAACTTTGCCAACAAAAGTGCATATAGCCAAAGCTATGATTTTTCCAGTAGTCATTTTTCCAGTTGAACCATAAAGAAGGCTGAGCACTGAAGGATTGATGCTTTTGAACTGTGGTGCGGGAGAAGACTCTTGAGAGTCCTTTGGACTGCAAGGAGATCAAATCAGTCAATCCTAAAGGAAATCAATCCTAAATATTCATTGAAAGCACTGATGCTGAAGCTGAAACTTCAGTACTCTGGCCACCTGATGCCAAGAGTCGACTCATTTGAAAAGACCCTGATGCTGGGAAAGATTGAGGGCAGGAGAAGAAGGGGGCAACAGAGGATGAGATGGTTAGATGGCATCATCAGCTCAATGGCCATGAGTCTGAGCAAACTGCAGGTGACGGTGATGGACAGGGAAGCCTGGTGTGCTACAGTCCATGGAGTCACTAAGACTCAGACACAACTTAGCAACTGAACAACATCTTTTTCAAAGGTATGAAAATTAAAATGCTGTATCATTATCTCTCTATTAAATTATTGAAACTTAAAAATAATCATACCCAACCCTTTTATATACTCATGTCCTGTAAATAACAGTTTTAAGTTGAAAAGTAGAAACTCTATCTCACCATTTTTGATAATGCTTCTGTCATTTTGCCAAGATTTCCAAATTGTTGGAATGTATAATTTTTAAAAAGTTACAAAAGACAGGATGATACCAACATACATCATGATATTCAGGGCAGTTATTATGTTAATAATAAATTGGAAAATAGAAACTTACAAGTTCAATAAGACAATAGTCAATTCCATAGTTGCAGATCACCAACTTTATAGGATACAATGCCATTAAAATAGTTCTTTAACATAATATAGCAACATGGAAATGCATTTATTATACAGTGTTACTTAATACAAATTATCTCTTGACTGTGATTACATCAGTGCATAACTATGAAATAGACATTAGTAAATGAAACCAATTTGGGTATTAGAAAAATATGGATGTTTGTTCTTTTGTGTTCCTTTATTTATAATATGACGATATTTTAAAGTTTTGTTGTCATTCCATTGCTAAGTCACTCTGACTCTTCGCAACCTTATGGATGGCAGTACACAGTTTTAAAGTTTATGATACTAATATACTTGTCTCTCAAAGCCATACTCTAACCTTTAACAATTCATTCAGTCAAAATCTTCCTGATTGTCACCAAAATTCAAGTGTAACCAAAACAGCACATATAATAAGGAATGCTGTTTTTAAAGGAAAACTGCTTTTCTTATTACCCATGATTTCAGTAATAATTTCATGTTAGAATGTTATCTGTGGTAGTTAAACTGAAATAAAATAACTCAAGCAATATGCATGATTTAAAACTCAATTTGGCTTAGCTTCTTAGGCAGCTTCACTATAGCCTTTCTTATTGACTCTGGCAACTTCCCAGATTCTGAAGTATCGTTAAAAACTGTAAGAAAAAAAAAAACAAAACTATGCACATCAGGTATAACTTTGTCAAAATTAAGCTGAAAGCCCATCTGGCTCCATTGTCTTACTGAATTTGTCACATTTTATAAGCAGTTGAGTTTCTTTCCTAATAATCCATCTTTCCAAAGGATGACAAGAATTACTTCATTGTGTAAGTAAAGTGCTACAGTTGGTCACATCAACATGACATTTTCTCTCTCAGAATTTCACTGCTTATATAAATTTTGAAATTTTTATTTTGAAGATGTCATTTTGAAACCACCAGTAGGCCTCAAAGGAGTCATTTTATCTCTACCACCACCCAACTCCAACCACCATCACATCTTACTCTGAATTTCAAAGAGTCTCTTAATGGATCATCTCACATAAACACCTTCTTACTTCAGTAAGTCCTCACTTTGGAGTCAGAGTGATATTTTTGAAACACAATTTGAATCATTTTACAAAATCACCAACCTCACCCTCTATCCTCTTATTTTTCCGTGTGTGTGTGTGTGTGTGTGTGTGTGTGTGTGTGTGTGTGTGTGTGTGTGTGTGTGCGCGCTAAGTCACTTCAATCCTGTCTGAATCTTTGCAACACCATGGACTGTAGCCCGTCAGGCTCCTCTGTCCATGGGATTCTCCAGGCAAGCATCCTGCAGTGGGTTGCCATACACTCCTGCAGGGCATCTTCCCAAACCAGGGATCGAACTCAGGTCTCCCACATTGCAAGTGGATAATTTATCTTCTGAGTCACAGGGATCTAACCCACATCCCCTGCATTGCAAGGCAGATTCTTAACCATTGGACCATCAGGGAAGTCTCAAAGATAATTTTACTTGCTTTTTTCTTCATATTTTTTTCCTTTCTTGCTCTGATAGGTTTTATGTCAACTCCTTTTGGTATTTACCTAATCATATTTTTCTAAATTCTAGTTTAATGTTTAATTATTCAGCCTCTATACAGTACTGAGCTTTCCTGATAGCTCAGCTGGTAAAGAATCTGCCTGCAATGCAGGAGGCACTGGTTTGATTCCTGGGTTGGTAAGATCTTCTGGAGAAGGGTAGGGCTACCCACTCCAGTATTCTGCATTGGAGAACTCCATGGACTGCATAGTCCATGGGGTCCCAAAGAGTTGGACACAACTAAGGAACTTTCACTATACAGTACTATCGATCTGTCTGATCTTTTCTTGTCTAATCTATTGGTTCAAATGGTAAAGCATCTGCCTGCAATGAGGGAGACCTGGGTTTGATCCCTGGGTCGGGAAGATCCCTTGGAGAAGGAAATGGCAACCAACTCCAGTACTCTTGCCTGGAAAATTCCATGGATGGAGGAGCCTGGTAGGCTATAGTCCATGGGATTGCAAAGAGTTGGACACGACTGAGCAACCCTACTTTAATCCTTTTCTTATCTAATCTTTGTTGTTGTTTAGTCCCTAAGTTGTGTCTGACTTTTTGCCACCCCACCAGCCTCCTCTGTCCATGGGATTCTCCAGACAAGAATACCGAAGTGAGTAACCATTTTCTTCTCCAGGGCATCTTCCCAACCCAGAGATAGAACTTGTGTCTGCTTCTTGGCAGGCAGATTCTTTACCACAGAGGCACCCCAACTGCCTCCTATTAATATGGCCTCCCATTCCTTTCCTGATCTTGCCCCAACCTAACCCTCCAGCTCCATCTCACACCAACCTTTCACTGTTCTTGCTGCTTCATTCCCATTGGCCTTCCCCCATTTTCCTCAGCTATTTTTAGGTTCCCCTCCCCATCCCACTGACCCACTCAACACCACAGCTTTAGCTCCTACTGCTCTTTCTTTGCCTGAATATTGTTTGATCCCTCACTGAGTAAACTCTACTGACCATTCAGATCTCAGTTAAAGGAAGGCTTGCCTGACTCTCCAGCACAGTTCAGATCAACCACTGACCTTACTCTTTGCACCCTAAACTTCTTCCTGATGCTTATCACCAGTTTATGTACTTGTGTGCTTGTTTGGTTAATGTCTTATTCTTCACTATCTTCTGTCAGTTTGTTTGTTTCTTTCAACATTTTATTAAGAAATCATTCAACCATGCAAAAAAGTTGAAAGAATTTCATAGTGAACACAAAACCCATATCTACAATTTATAATTTTTTAATTGTAGTTACCTTACAACATTGTCTTAGTTTCTGCTGCACAGAAAAGTGAATCAATCACACATATATCTATATCCCCTTTTTCCTTGAATTTCCTTCCCATTTACATCACCATGGAGCATCGAGTAGAGTTCCCTGTGTTCTATAGTCAGTTCTCATTAGTTACCTATTTTATACATACTAGTGTGTCTGTCTTTTAAGCCCCAGTAAAGCAGAGACCACATTAGATTTTCTTATTATTATATTGTCAGCATTCAGCAGAATTCTGCTCATTAAGTGAGAACTTGATAAATGAAAGAATGAAAGCCAAGAATAGATTCTATTTTCTCTGTTTCTTTATGTCTCTGAGTTTTTTCCCCTAAAAGCCAAAATGGTGTTCTTGTTATTAACCTAATGCAGATTTTAGGGATTGCCCCAATGTTACTTAAAGTGATAGATATTGATATTACTTGCTAACACAAAATTCTTGATGTATGTATGTATGTATGGTAGACCTTCAGAAAAACTTTGGTGAGCAACAGAAATATCTGTATACATCTGGTCAACAAGTCAAATAAAGGCAGGAGTTAAATGTCAATGTCTCCAGTTATTATATTTAAGTTATGTGATGGGTGGAAGTCTAAAAACCAGAAATAGCCCTTTTACTTCTTATTTTTCAGATATCCTTTGGACAAAGTGTTGGTCTCAGACACTGCAAGGCTTGGACACATGGGTGAAATAAACACAACTCCATTTCTCAAGGAACCCTGGTCTCACATGGTTCTTGCTCTGGATAGATCTTCTAATATTTGTAATGTTACAATCCAAAATTTTAAACCTGAAGTTCTTTCTCTGGTATATATACATATATATTCTAACTTAAATGTATCCAAGTTTTACAAATAGACTGATAACCCCTGTCTCCAGGATGAGAAGAGTTTTTAAAAAATATCTTTAACTACTCAATAAATTTTGGTTGAATGGACTAAATTACCTATCTATCCAACTATCTATCTATTTTATAGCGATTTTAAAACAAAATTTTACTAACAGTTTTTTTCACCCTTCTTAGCTTTATCTGAAGTTTCTTCAAGATGCTGGTAGCATGCAATTGTAGTGGAAAACAGGTGACTCTTAACTGTGCTTGGGTACACTTATGGGCATGAGAAACATATAGGCCAGATCAGAACATCTGAGTTGGAAATCCCTATTCCCAACTCACTATATAACCTTCAGAAATCTCAAGATACCTTGAAATAACAGGAATGAGATGGCAACTTCTGATTAGAAGCAAATAACAGCAGGAGTCCAAGTCAGCAAATCAGGCATGAACTGGATCAAGGATGTAAAAGTCTAGGGATTTCCCCAGCAGCTCAGCAGTGAGGACTCTGCACTTCCAATGCAGGGGGCACAGGTTTGATCCCTGGTCAGGGAACTAAGATCCAGCGTGACATGTTGCATGGCCCAAAAATAAATAAATAGTAAAAACTTACAGAAAATAATTTTAAAAGTCCAACAATGAGCAACTCTGCTGAGAGAGATGTATCTTCAGCAGTAAAACAGGGGTAATGATAATTGCATTTTCTTCAAGAGTTTTCGAGGAGGCCTGGGTTTGATCCCCGTGTGCACCAGAACCCAGAGACCCCATAGAGACTGAGCCAGAATTGTGTTTGAGTGTCTCCTGTGGAGTACAGGTCAGCTACAGGGGCAGGGGCTCTGGGGCAAGCAGACCTGGGTATGGCATAAGCCTTCTTGGAGGAGATCGTCATTAACCCCACCATAGAGCCATCAGAACTTACATAGGACTAGGGAAACAGACTCTTGGAGGGTACAAACAAAACCTTGTGCACACCAGGACTCAGGAGAAAGGAGTAGTGACCCCACAAGAGACTGACCAAGACTTGCCCGTGAGTGTCCAGGAGTCTCCAGTGGAGGCGTGGGTCGGCAGTGGCCTGGTGCAGGGTCAGGGGCATTGAGTATGGCAGTGTGTGCATGGAACCTTTTGAAGGAGGTCAACATTTTCTTCATTACCTCCACCATAGTTTGGCCTCAGGTCAAACAACAGGAAGGGAACACAGCCCTGCCCATCAACAGAAAATTGGATTAAAGATTTACTGAGCACGCCCCCCGCCCCCCAACCAGAACATGACCCAGTTTCCCCCTCAGTCAGTCTCTCCCATCAGGAAGATTCCATAAGTCTCTTATCCTTATCCATCAGAGGGCAGACAGAATGAAAACCACAATCACGGAAAACTAATCAAACTGATCACATGGACCACAGCCTTGTCTAATTCAATGAAACTATGAGCCATGCCATGTGGGGCCACCCAAGATGGACGGGTCATGGTGGAGAGTTCTGACAAAATGTGGTCCACTGTAGAAGCGAATGGCAAACCACTTCAGTATTCTTGCCTTGAGAACCCCATGAACAGTATGAAAAGGCAAAAAGATAGGACACTGAGAGATGAACTCCCCAGGTTGGTAGGTGCCCAATATGCTACTGGAGATCAGTGAAGAAATAACTCCAGAAAGAATAAGGAGATAGAGCCAAAGCAAAAACAACACCCAGCTGTGGATATGACTGGTGATGGAAGTAAAGTCTGATGCCATAAAAAACAATATTGCATGGGAACCTGGAATGTTAGGTCCATGTATCAAGGTAAATTGAAAGTGGTCAAACAGGAGATGACAAGAGTGAACACTGACATTTTAGGAATCGGTGAACTAAAATGGACTGGAATGGATGAATTTAACTCAGATGACCATTATATCTACTACTGTGGCCAAGAATCCCTTAGAAGAAATGGAGTAGCCATCATAGTCAACAGAAGAGTCCAAAATGCAGTATTTCTGTGCAATCTCACAAATGACAGAATGATCTCTGTTCATTTCCAAGGCAAACCATCCAATATCACAGTAATCTAAGTCTATGCCCCAATCAGTAATGCTGAAGAAGCTGAAGTTGAACGGTTCTATAAAGACCTACAGGACCTTTTAGAACTAACACCCCAAAAAAGATGTCCTTTTCATTATAGGGGACTGGAATGCAAAAGTAGGAAGTCAAGAGATACCTGGAGTGACAGGCAAATTTGGCCTTGGAGTACGGAATGAAGCAGGGCAAAGGCTAACAGAGTTCTGCCAAGAGAACTCACTGGTCACAGCAAACACCCTCTTCCAAAAACACAAGAGAAGACTCTACACATGGACATCACCAGATGGTCAACACCGAAATCAGATTGATTATATTCTTTGCAGCCAAAGATGGAGAAGCTGTATACAGTCAGCAAAAACAAGACCGGGAGCTGACTGCGGCTCAGATCATGAACTCCTTATTGCCGATTCAGACTTAAATTGAAAAAAGTAGAGAAAACCACTAGACCATTCAGGTATGACTTAAGTCAAAACCCTTATGATTATACAGTGGAAGTGAGAAATAGATTCAAGGGATTAGATCTGATAGACAGAGTGCCTGAAGAACTATGGATGGAGGCTCGTGACATTGTACAGGAGGCAGTGATCAAGACCATCCCCAAGAAAAAGAAATGCAAAAAGGCACAATGATTGTCTGAGGAGTCCTTACAAATAGTTGAGAAATAAGAAGAGAAGCAAAAGGCAAAAGAGAAAAGGAAGGATATACCCATTTGAATGCAGAGTTCCAAAGAATAGCAAGGAGAGATAAGAAAGCCTTCCTCAGTGATCAGTGCAAAGAAATAGAGGAAAACAAGAGAATGGGAAAGACTAGAGATATCTTTAAGAAAATTAGAGATGCCAAGGGAATATTTCATGCAAAAACGGGCACAATAAAGGACAGAAATAATATGGACCTAACAGAAGCAGAAGATATTAGGAAGACGAGGCAAGAATACACAGAAAAACTATGCAAAAAAGATCTTCATGACCCAGATAACCACAATGGTGTGATCACTCACCAAGAGCCAGACATCCTGGAATGTGAAGTCAAGTGGGCCTTAGGAAGCATCACTATGGACAAAGCTAGTGGAGGTGATGGAATTCCAGTTGAGCTATTTCAAATCCTAAAAGATGATGCTGTGAAAGTGTTGCACTCAATATGCCAGCAAATCTGGAAAACTCAGCAGTGGCCACAGGACCGGAAATGGTCAGTTTTCATTCCAATCCCAAAGAAAGGCAATGCCAAAGAATATTCAAACTACCACATGATTGCACTCATCTCATACGCTAGCAGAGTAATGCTCAAAATCCTCCAAGGCAGACTTCAACAGTACATGAACCATGAACTTCCTGATGTTCAAGCTGGATTTAGAAAAGGCAGAAGAACCAGAGATCAAACTGCCAACATCCACTGGATCATCGAAAAAGTAAGAGAGTTCTGGAAAAACATCTACTTCTCCTTTATTGACTACAGCTATGCCTTTGACTGTGTGGATCACAACAAACTGTGGAAAATTCTGAAAGAGATGGGAATAGCAGACCACCTGACCTGCCTCTTGAGAAATCTGTATGCAGGTCAAGAAGCAACAGTCAGAACTGGACATGGAACAACAGACTGATTTCAAAATGGGAAAGGAGTATGTCAAGGCTGTATATTGTCACATACTCTGTCACATGCAGAGTGTATCTGGAGAAGGCAATGGCACTCCACTCCAGTACTCTTGCCTGGAAAATCCTGTGGATGGAGGAGCCTGGTAGGCTGCAGTCCATGGGGTCACTGAGTCGGACACGACTGAGCGACTTCACTTTCATTTTTCACGTTCATGCATTGGAGAAGGAAATGGCAACCCACTCCAGTGTTCTTGCCTGGAGAATCCCAGGGACGGGGGAGCCTGGTGAGCTGCCATCTATGGGGTCGCACAGAGTCGGACACGACTAAAATGACTTAGCAGCAGCAGCAGAGTACATCATGAGAAATGCCAGGTTTGATGAAGCACAAGCTGGAATCAAGATTGCTGGGAGAAATATCAATAACCTCAGATTTGCAGATAACACCACCCTAATGGCAGAAAGCAAAGAAGAACTAAAGAGCTTCTTGATGAAAGTGAACTCAACGTTCAGAAAACTAAGATCATGGCATCTGATCCCATCACTCAAGGCAAATAGATGGGGAAACAATGGAAACAGTGAGAGACTTTATTTTCTTGGGCCCCAAAATCACTGCAGATGGTGACTGCAGCCATGAAATTAAAAGACTCTTGATCCTCCGAAGAAAAGCTATGACCAACCTCGATAGCATATTAATAAGCAGAGACATTAGTTTGCCAACAAAGGTCCATCTAGTCAAAGCTCTAGTTTTTCCAGTGGTCATCTATGGATATGAGAATGGGACCATAAAGTAAGCTGAGCATCAGAGAATTGATGCTTGTGAATTTTAGTGTTGGAGAAGACTCCTGAGAGTCCCTTGGACTGCAAGAAGATCTAACCAGTCCATCCTAAAGGAAATCAGTCCTGAATATTCATTGGAAGGACTGATGCTGAAGCTGCAGTTCCAATACTTTGGTCACCTGATGCGAAGATTTGACTCATTGGAAAAGACCCTGGTGCTGGGAAAGATTGAAGGCAGGAGGAGAACGGGATGACAGAGGATGAGATGGTTGGATGGCATCACCAACTTGATGGACGTGAGTTTGAGTAAGCTCCGGGGGTTGGTGATGGACAGGGAAGCCTGGCATGCTGCAGTCCTTGGGATCACAAAGAGTCGGACATGACTAAGTGACTGAACTGAACTGAACTGAACTGAACAGGGGTTTTCATTAATATTTGAAAAGTGCTTTAATCCAATGTTACAAAGGTGTTAATGGAAGAAAAATATGTTTGAGGTGTGGGGTGTGTGTGTGTGTGGTGTGTGGGAGAGTGTTGGTTCTTCTCAACAAGCATCTAGTCACAGCTTTTCAAGAAAGTGGGAATTCAAAAAGGTTTCATTTCCAAAGCTTATTTTAAAAGTGAGAAGATTTTTGCATGATTATGTTTTTTTACATAACATTCCTTAAGCTATTTATCAAGGCACAGAATCGAAGAAACATGATAACAGCTGGTACTGGCTAGGAGTTACTGTACTTAATTAAAAATTAGATGTAGATACTGGCAGTTTTGGTTTCACAAGGTACCTGTCCTACCCACCGAGGGAAATTTAAATTCCACTTAGTAGAATCAGTACATCAATACAGGGAAGAGTGTTGTAAGCAGATACTCTGCAGGGAGACAGAAGACCATCTACAGCTGACTAGGAAAACAGATGGAGGACTATAAATATTTTTATTAAGACTATTTAAATTGTGTTTGTTTTGAATGATGATCAGAAATATGTGCTAATTTTTATATTCAGAGGATTGGGAAATGTATAGGAAATAAGGCAGGCTTCCCTGTGGCTCAATAGTAAAGAATCCACCTGACAATGCAGGAGTTGGAGGTTCAATCCCCGGGTCAGGAAGATCTCCTGGGAAAGGAACTGGTAACCCACTCCAGTGTTTTTGCCTGAGAAATCCCTTGGACAGAGGAGCCTGCTGAGCATAATCCATGGGGCTGCAAAAGAGTCATACATGACGTAGCAACTTAACAAGAACAAGAATAGGAGAGAAGATTGATTCCTAGATCTATGACAGTACTATAAACCACTGTTAAAATGCTATTTTTTCCCTTCCAATTTTTTGTATGCATGTAGACATTTAATTTTTCCTGAAAAATTGTGACTATGATTATATATTTAGATTGTAAGGGTTAAATTTGAGTTTACAGGTAGACAAGGTCAAGGTCACTGCTATAAAAACTTTATCTTATTGTAGTAAATTTTCTTATAAAGTTTGTTTTTAATAACTGTATAATAATTATATAGTTATGCTATGTTTTCATCTGTTTCCTACTGTAGATGTATAGAGGGTTAATATGTTTGTTTATTTCACTTATACATTGCTAGGCGTCTCTAAAAGTAGACTTTTGTGATCTAAATCTTTAAATATCATGTATAGGCTTTTTAACATGTATTGCAAAAATGGTTGAAAGATTTGTGATGCCCATAAGAAATATATCAAAGGATCCATTCCTTCACAAACTTGATATACTTGAATATCAAAAATTTTATCTCTCTGCAAAATTAATAAAAATATATATACAATTTGATTATTATAATTGAATTTTTTATACACTGAGGTTCCATCATTTTGTGCATATATTTTTGTAAATTATTTAAAATATGATTTCTTATTTTTTAATAGAGATGTTAGTATTTTTACTGATCTTTAAACAAATACATCTCAAATATATTAATAAACTAATACATTTTAAACCATTTCCCCAATTTTTATTTCTGTCTTAATTTTATTCAGAGTACCTTTTGACATACATTCATGAAATAATTATTGAAATCTTGCTCTGGATTTCACACTGTTCTAAGCCCTGTGACACAGAAATGAAAAAACAGTAAAAAAAAAAAAAAAAAAAGAAAGAAAATCTGGCCTTTCTGAAGTTAAAACAAAATAGTCAAAAATCCTGGAGTTCATGAAGTTTGTATTCCAGTTGAGGGAGAAAGACAACAGATTTTTTAAAAAGTAACAGATATTATGTTAGAAGATAGTGATGCTATGAATAAAAATGATACAGAGGAGATGAAAGATGCTAGTGATGATGACTGCAGCTTTTAGTGGGGTGGTCAGAGGGATGACACCTGAGCAAAGACTTGGAGAGGTGGGGCTAGCCAGGCAGAAGAAACAGTGAGTACACAGTCAACAGATGAGACACGACAGTTATGTTTAAGTAAAAAACTATTCATGCAGCTGGACTCAATCAAGGTTGAGATGCCATTAGAGGTTACAGGGATCCAGATGGTGAAAACTCTAGTGCACCATTGTTAGCCTGTGGCATGTACTTTTTTTGAATGAAAAATGAAACATTGAAAAATTTTACATACATTAAGTGCCATGACTTGACTTACAGGCTCATTCTGGGTGCCATATTTAAAAAGGTGGAAGCAGGTACCATGGTTAGAAAGCTATTGCAATAATCCAAACAGGAGGTAGAATAGGATGATAGTAATTTGGAATGGTCAGACACTAGATATACATTGAGAAAGTGCTGGCAGGATTTACTCAAGGAAAGGTTTTAGAAGGTGAAACAAGTCAATGATGACCGAAAAAAGAAAAGAAGATTTTTGGTCTGAGCAACTAGAAGGATGGAATGGTCATGAAGATAGTCAAGTGAAAGAAAAAAGGCTATGCAATGAGCTGAGATGACTCAGTGAATGATTGTAGATGTAAAAGAGAAGAGAAGAAAAGTTTGAACTCTGGGGAATGTCAACCAGCAGAAGTGTCTGAGAAGTGGCCATTTGGGAGGAGGAAAGATAGAAGATTCCTGAAATATAAGGAAAGAAATAGTTTGAAGAAGAGAAAATAATCAGTTGGGCAAATGCTGGTAACTGATCAGACAAAGCAGTAACTGAGATTAAGACGTGCCATAAAAATAATGACATGAGAGTTGTCAGTCACCTTGGCAGAAAGAATTTTAGTGATAGCCTCTTGGAATGGGTTTGAGAGGAAAATAGGAGGAAAGAAGTTGGAAATAGTAAGTAAAGACAACACTTAGGTTGAGTTTTGCTACAAAGAGGAGCAGCAGTAGCTAGAGAGGAAACTGGATGAGAGTTTTATTTGGGATGAGACTAATGTGACTGGTTTTTATTTTGATGAGAAAGGTTGAGAGAGGTGAAAAAGATTCAGAATAATAAAGAAGATTTAATGGAGAACTATATTCACTTGGAAAGAGACCCAAGGATCTGCTAGATACATGGAAGACTTTAGATAGAAATATGGACATTTTATTCATAGTGACATAGGGGAAAGGGATAGATATGGACATAGGTGCTGGTATATGGGTAGATACAGTAGTGAAAACTTTAAAGTTTCATCTAATTGGACTTTGTTTTCTTAGTAAAACAGAAGGCAAGTTGATCAACTGAGAGTGACACATTAATTTTTTTATAAGGGCAAATCTGTTGAGTTTTGGGGGGTTTTTTGGTTTTTGTTTTTTTTTTTCATTGCTTGTCAGTTTAGGAGTCCTCTTTCACACTGAGGTCAGATTTTTAAATTTCTCAGATTTTCTTAAGATATTTAATGTATAAGTTTTACTTTTAATTTTTAATTGGAGGATAATTGCTTTACAATAGTGTGTTGGTTTCTGCCATACATCAACATAAATCAGCCATAGATCTACATATGTCCTCCTTCTTGAACCTCCCTCCCCCCTATGACCCCATCCCACCCCTCTATGTTGTCACAGAGCACCAGGTTGAGCTCCCTGCATCATATTGCAAATTCCCACTGGCCATCTATTATACAGTTTAACTTTTATATTTTTAAGGGAAAAATAATCAAATAAACAAGTCTAACTAAGACATCAAATTCAGGATTCATAAATTATTAACTGACAGATTTTGCTACTTAAATATTTATGCATGGCAAAAGTGTACTAGAAGTAAGGTTAAAAGGCCAACCTAAACTAATTCTGCATTAGCATTTGTGACTTGTAAAATGTGAAGGTGTGCCAGTTTTAATCCTAGGCCTCAAGAGTTCTTGAAGCCTTTTATGCTGTCTCAACCATCACATGAGCAACCCTGGGTTAGCCTCCTAGAGGATAAGGAGGCCATATGGTGGAGAGTCTAGTTGACCTTATGCGTCATGACCAAGTCACGTGAGAGACAAACTCCACTCTGCAGCCACATTTGCCTGCAGCCCTGTGAATGAGCCCAGCAAAGACCAGAATAACCACCCAGCTGAGTCCAGTCTGAGTCATTAGCCCCTGAGTTAAATAAGTGATTGTTACTGTTTTAAGCCCCTAATTTTGGTGGGCTTGTTATGCAAACATAGCTAACTCAAACACTCATTATGAGTATTTCCAAATGTTGGTGAGAAGATAGAAGATGCTTACATAGCATCCTCTCCAGTCCTGAGAAAGATTTAACTCTGTAATTATTAACAAGCAGTTGGTCAACTTAAATCTGATGTTAATTATAAGGTGAAATGTGAGTTTAAGTCATTCTTTCCCAAACTGTTCTCTTCCATGCATTAGTCTTATTACGTGTTCATCAAAAAAGGGTTCTCCCTGGTGAAATAATTTTAAGAAAGGGTACATATTACAGTGTGTTATTGGAGCTTCACAATGTACATTAGCACAAAAAGCCTCTGAGAAGTTTTAGTTCATGGCCTAAAGCCTAGTAAACACTCAACAAATGCTCACATACTCACAACATCATCAGTAATCAACATCCTTATTATTTGCTGGCCACAAATTAAATATGTCAGTTCAGATCCTTGAAACTTTATAGTTAATTGAGTTAATTGATTTACCTCTCAGATTCTTCCAGTCAGTTGACTTTTTGTCTTAATATAGACTAAACAATAATTTCATAAAATTATTTTATATACTAAATGATTTTGTCATTTTAGATGTTAAAAGAAAGAAATGAACTTATATTGGTATGCCAGTGGGAGTTAGTTGTATAACACATTTCTCAAAAGAGAGTTCTAAGTAAGTAAATACAATTTCTATGAATAGCCAATTAACCTGGAATTTGGTGACACTCTTTGGAATTCACTACTCTGAGGTGATGATGGCTAAATGGAAAATGTCACAGGTAAATACTCTCTGCTTTTTAAAAAAACTGCGTAAGTGAAAGGCAGATAAAGTTAATCATCTCACTTCCCACCAAAAAAAAAAAAAAAAGAACCACGAAGCAAAGTTTTAAGTAACTCTGGAAAGTCCCCTTGAAAATTCAGCTCTGATGAATGCTAGTGGCCATGTATTATAATAACGAACGGGGCAAAGAAAAGGAGGGTACTTTCTCAGAGTTCAACTCGATCTATAAAAACAATGACCTTTCCTGAAAGAAATAACAACCCCAGTTTGCATCTTGTGTCTTCTCATTAAGCATTTCTCTTTTATTGAATTCTTCCCTTTTGGCATTGATTCTCATTGGTTATTCAATGTTTATGTTTCTTCTGCCTTTTTACTTGGTAATTAATTATTATCAATCCATTAATTTTTATCTTATAGCCACTTTCTTCTTTGATCTAAGTGCCAAAACACTTGGCAGTCTTTACTGGTCAACAGACAGAAGAAATGTCCTAGATTTAATTTATCTGTTTCTCCTGCCTGAGAGCTTGGAATACAGTTTACTAATATACTTGAGCAGTAACAATTCTGTTTATTTAGATAGCATCTCCAATTAATACCAGTCATAGGGATTGTGGAATCAATTTATTCTACATGTTACCCTAAGCCCTTATCCTAGGCTTCTATTAGTTTACTAGGACTGCCATAAGAAAAAAAAAAAGTACCATAGACAGTGACTCAAACAATAGAAATTTATATTCTCATAATTCTGGAGGGAAAAGTCTGAGCTCAAGCCATTGGTAAGTTTACTTTCTCTGCAGTGTACCTTTACCTATGTTTTTATATGGTCTTCCCCACATACCTGTCTGTGTATAAATTTCTTCTTCTTATAAGGACACTGGTCATAATGGATTAGAGTTTACCTTAATTATACCTATAAAAGTCCCATCTCCAAATAAAATCTCATTCAACAGAATTGGTGGTTAGGACTTTTACATACGGATGTAGAAGGGCCACTGGGCTCCCTGACAGCTCAGTTGGTAAAGAACCCACCTGTACTGCAGGAGAACTGGTTCGATTCCTGGGTCGGGAAGATCCCCTGAAGAAGGGATAGGCTACCCACTCCAGTATTCTTGGGCTTCCCTTGTGGCTCAGCTGGTAAAGAATTGACCTGCAGTGCAGGAGACCTGGGTTTGAGCCCTGGGTTGGGAAGAGCCCCTGGAGAAGGGAAAGGCTACCCACTCCAGTATTCTGGCCTAGAGAATTCGGACATGACTGAGCAAATTTCACTTTCACTTTAGAAGGGCCACAACATCGTACTTCACAACTTCCTTCTTACCTTACACACATGCTCTGTTCTCTGTCTTTAAAATAGGGATAATGAAGCAGTTAGAATAATGCTGGAAGTACCATAAACCATAAAGACTCAGTAAGTGTTAGCATATCCTATCATGGTTGTTGTTGTTCAGTTGCAAAGTTGTGTCTGACTCTTTGTGACCCCATGGACTGCAGGCTTCCCTGTCTTTTATTATCTCCCAGAGTTTGTTCAAATTCATATCCATTGAGTCAGTGATGCTATCTTACCATTTCATCTTCTGCTGCCCATTTCTTCTTTGGCCTTCGGTCTTGCCCAGCATCAGGATCTTTTCTAATGAACTGACTCTTTGAATCAGGTGGCCAAAGTATTGGAACTTCAGCTGCTGCATAGTCCTTCCAATGAATATTCAGGGTTGATTTCCTTTAGGATTGACTGGTTGGATCTTCTTGAAGCCCAAGGAACTCTCAAGAGTCTTCTCCAGCACCCCAATTCAAAAGCATCAGTTCTTCCTCACTCAGACTTCTTTATGGTCCAACTCTCACATCTGTACACAACTACTAGAAAAACATAGCTCTGACTACACAGACTTTGGTTGGCAAAATGATGTCTCTGCTTTTTAATATGCCCTCTAGGTTTGTTGTAGCTTTCCTTCCATGGAGCAAGGAAGGCAATATTTTTGTGTGGTGAACCCCATCAATGGTATGAAAAGGCTATACATTTTAGGTTGCTTATAAGTCTATGTTCCTCATCAGGTTGTTGAAAAGATTAAAGGACATAAAAGGAGGAGATGACTGGGGATGTTCTTGGCCCACCTGGGTGCTGGATAACCAGTGGCTGTTATTGTTACAGTGCCTCCAGGCTAATAAAGAGATCCTTGTATTCCACTTTAGTGCTTTGTATCCAAAGAAGTGAATTTGAATATTTATCAAACCAAACACTGTATTATTGTCATTAAAAATGATAAGTCAAAGAAATATATCCTTTTCACTTAGGAAAAGGAGTGATGACTATGAATACACTGTTTGTAAAGAGTTCTTACACTTAAGTCTCAGTTCTTAAGCTTTGCAGACTACTTCTCATGTTCTACGCACAGTTTCTCCAAGTCCAGGAAGTAACCTCATAAAAAATTTAGTTGATCCAATTCACTCACAAAATAATTGGTCCCTTAAAAAATGTCCAAATAAGTCGATGTATTAGCAGAAAAACTCTTATTTTGGTTTTGAAATGTTGTATCTAGTGAGAAAACATATAACATTAGAAGTGCTGCTTGATGACAGTATGCATGATCAAAGCAAATTATGTAGATAATATAACTTTCCAAATATTACATATTTTAATGTATAATTTTAAAAGTATCTTGGAATACCTTTATTTTATTTTATAATAGGGACAAAAAGAAAAAATATTTCTGTGTGATTGTAATGAAAGCACAAGTTAGCTTATCTATCCTTGAAAGGCAGAGAATTGCATCTAAATATTATATTTGGGGTATTTTATTTGCCTCTAGATTTTGAAACATAATAATAACATTTGCTTTTACTTAACTTCCATTGAATTGAAATGATATTTATGTTAAAGTAAAACTCACTCTAGAGGCAATACAATAGTGCTCAGAAATGTGAAATGATTCTTTTTCTTTGAGCTTAGATACCTCTAATGAGCTTCAATATGCAGTTCACTCGTCTTTTTTAACAGTAGAGACTTTGGGGATTGAATGAAATAGCTGTGAACCTAGTAAAGAAAAATTAGGCAGGAGGTATTGAACAATCATGTCTTATTTATTTAGTTAACAATTCCTTTTACTAAAAATTTTCTAGACAAGTGAGAGGAATTAGAATGGTTATTCAGGAAGTTTTCTATGAATCTCTTTTCAACTATGTTTGCCATTTAGCAGAGATTTGTTACAAAAGAGCATCTATTGCTTTCATCCTTAGGATTCTAAGAATAAGGCAAGGCACATGCAATGAAGAAGATAATTCCAAAATTAAATGTTAAATTTTCATCTCTAGCAAAATCTTTGGGTGTTTCCATTATTGGAAATACCATTTTTTTTTAGGGGGGAGCAAAAGAATTCAGTGTTTCTTTTCTGAAGGTAATGAGAAGTATTAATATTTCCTTAAATTCAGACTGTCTGTAATCATATCTATTTAAATCAGCCTTACTGAATATAGCAATATCAGCATGTTATCTTGTAAAGAGGATAAAATTATGCATCCCACTTGCTGAATTATTAATGGTGTTTAATTTCTCCAACATTCACTTTTGATTTAAGGGTCATACACAGAAATGCATTTGCTGATTCACAAGAACAAAAGTGGAAGAATTAGCCAACACTCTCCAGTATCTATGGCCAATCATTGTCCTACTCTAAGGGCCTATTTCAAACCAAGTATGTTATTCAGAAAAACTTTGGGGAATGAAAAAGTCGTCTTGAGTTTTTAATGCAGAGTGGTAAAGAAGAAATGATGTTTTGAGGAGGCCAAAGAAGTGGAACAAAATCCTTTCAAATACAAGCAATCATAGTTTAGAGATATGCTTGCCACTCCAGAGTTCACTGGAAAGGGTAATCAGAATTTTATAGTCAATTTCAGTATATACACTTAATACAACTTTTAGAGTGTTTTGTCAAGGTAGCCAAAGGCAGTCCTTCTATTTCTGTCACTGGAGTTGGTTTAACAAGGAATAAAAGAATAAGATGACCACATTAAATATGAAAGACAAATAATCCAGCACATCAATAAACAACAGAACTGTCTCTTGAAAATGTAGCTTTCCATAAAAATCTTAGGTTGTATGATTTTATTTAACCTCTCTATTCCTGCAAATGTGCATACAAAATGGTTCTTCTGTGTGGTTGCCAGGGGGAAGGATGTGGGGAAGGGATATGTAGTTAGGGAGTTTGGAATGGGCATGCACACACTGCTATATTTAAAAGGATCTGCTGTGTAGCATATGGAACCCTGCTCAATGTTATAGGCAGGCTGGGTGGGAGGCAAGTTTGGGGGGGACTGGGTACATGCACCTCTGCTGTTCACCTGAAACTATCACAAGATTGTTGTTATTCTGCCAAACCCCAGTACAAAGTTAAAAGTTTAAAAAATAAATAAATTTTAAAAAACTGAGAGTAAAATCTGACTGATTTAGCCACAAGGGAGAAGGGGACATTGCAACCTCCAGGGGATCAAAGAGTCAAAAAAAGAAGAGTCAGACCTTGGGGAAGCCAGGTGCTGGGGTAGCTTTGATGATGTCAACAAGAGGGACCACAGACCACCTTGTAGCCTCCTAGCATGAGAATATGCACAAGAGCATCAGTCTCTTGTGCCCTTGGATATCCTTGTTCAAATTCACTTCATTGAGAAAAAAAAAATCCATAGCCCTTGCTTAGGAGGTGAGTATATCCCTGTGGTAAGCTAGGGGGTTAAGGCAGGGGAGCAGGAATGGAGAAGAGGGCAGAGGGGAACATTATAGGGACGTATAGGATGCCAGAGTGGCATGCACACCAAGTCCCATGGAAGGAGGCAGAGCTACTGCTCCTCCAATGAAAAGGGAAGGCTTTCTCTAGACAAGGGATAGAGACGTTGGATGGACCCTGGTCCACATCAGAAAGAAGGAAAAATGTAAGTGATAAGAGCACAGTGAGTTTCTGATGGGCTTCCCTGGTGGCTCAGACGGTAAAGAATCTGCCTGCAACACAGGAAACACAGATTTGATCCCTGGGTTGGGAAGATCCCCTGGAGAAGGGAATGGCAACCCACTCCAGTATTCTTGCCTGGAGAATCCCATGGACAGAGGAGCCTGGTGGGCTACAGCCCCTGGGGTTGCAAAGAGTCAGACACAACTGACTAGGCAAACATTAAACCTAATGATGTTTTTGGACAACTTCAGGATTATCAGGAGGCCTAGGATAAACTAAACAAACTCAGGAATGCAGATTGTGTCTTTTTTGTGTGGCTGCAAATATTCTTTTTAAACATTTCCAGCCTTAATTAATTTTCAGTTTCCTTAGGATTCTGGAAATCCTTTTGGAATTGTTCCACTGTCAGATGGAACCTTTTTTTTTTTTTTAACCATGCCCTGCAGCATGTGGGGCTTCCTTGGTGGCTCAGACGGTAAGAATCCTCCTGCAGTGCGGGAGACCTGGGTTCAATCACTGGGATGGGGAGATTTGCTGGAGAAGGGAAATGCTACCCACTCCAGTATTCTGGCCTGGAGAATCCCATGGACTGTCCAATCCCAAAGAATCGGACATGACTGAGCGACTTTCACTTTCACTGCAGCATGTGGGATCTTAGTTCCCTGACCAAGGATCGAACCCATGCCCCCAGCACTGGAAGTGTGGAGTCTTAGCCACTAGACCACTAGGGAAGTCCCAGAAGGAACCCTTTTTAATCAGTTTACCCACATGGTCAGTATCTTCCTACCCTTATCATCCAATCCTTATCTAAATGCTATGTGTTGAGTAATTTCTAAGTGTTCTATAATTATGTCACTGCATTCCTTAAGATCAGGAATATGGCATTTTAAATAAAATACTATATCACTGGAAAAAAAAAAAAAAACTCCTCTTGAGTGCTTTCTCTGGACTGTTTACATTCAAACAGAAATAAGACACTTATAGGAAAAAGAAGAAAACTCTAACCTTAGAATTCCAACTCCTTCAGAATGGACAAGATTTGATAAGTTGTCCATGTTTTAGAAACTGGGATCTTCTCAGGGGAAAAACACTGAAGCAAGAGCCTGCTCTAATACAAATCGTTCTTCTTGCCCACAAAGTCAGTATGAGATGAAGATCTTCCCAAGTCATTCTGAATGGTTGATCTATCAGCCCCTCCAGGTTTCATTTTCAGAGTCCAATCACCATATGACAGCACTCAAATACAATATTTAATTTGAATTTTGTTACCCGGTGACTCTGGGTAATGCCCTCTGTGTGTGTTCCTTTGTATTTTACTGTTATTTGCTCCCTCCCTTCTTTCCTTCCTTCATGCTGCTTTCTTTTTCTTTTTAACTGGACACAGGAAAATGCTATCAAAAATCTGGTTTTAATGAGGACACAGTAGAGTGCAACAAAAATCATTTAAAAAGGCGAGACTTAAAGTTTCTACATCTTAGTTGGTCACTAACTAGCTGTGGGATGAGAAGAAATCTCTTAACCTCTCAGAGCCTGTGTTCTTCTCTCTAAACTGAGAAGAGTGTTTAAAATAACAATCCACCAATGTCCCCCTTGCTCTCTGCCCCAGCCAGTTCTGTGCCAAGTGATGAATCAGAATGTCCTGCCTGGCACTGGCATTTAAAATGATACAGGTGCTTTACTACCCTCCCAAAGTCCTATAAGGCCCGTCTCTGTGCTCTCAGGATTGAAGAATCCCTTCACCAGACTCCACACTCAGTGTTACTGACGGGATATGTTGTTTTCTTTAGGGGAATGGAGGCAAAGTCAAGCTTGGGAACCACCTGGAAAGGCTTTTCTGAAACCAATTCTACATATCTTTGAACTGGTGACATTCTTTCATCTCTTAGGCTAAATCAAGGACTCCTCTTGCTCCAAGAGAGGAATATACTCCAAGGACATGTAATTAGGCTACTGCACTAAGGCCTGTGGCTTCCCACGTGGTGCAGTGCTAAAGAGTCTGACTGCCAATACAGGAGACAAAGGTTCGATCCCTGGGTTGGGAAGATCCCCTGGAGGAGGAAATCGCAACCCACCCCAGTATTCTTGCCTGGGAAATCCCATGGACAGAGGAGCTTGGCGGGCTATAGGCCATGGGGTCACAAAGAGTCTAACATGATTGAGCAGCTGAGCATGCAAGCTCGCGCTAAGGGGTGCAGCTTTAAAGGGGAAATGGATCATAAAGAGCATAGGACTGGGACAAGCCCTTTAAAACTTAGTTTCTTCACATAGCTCTCTGCTCTCCTCCTCCTTCTCTCCTACATGGCCAGTATCTTAAGTCTTTTCCTCTTTTTGAAAATAGACTGTAAAAAAAAAAAGAAAAGAAAATAGACTGTAGAAAAGAAACTTATGGTAGTCAAAGGGGAAAGGTAGAGGGAAGGGGTAAATTAGGCATTTGGGATTAACATATATAACTACTATATGTAAAGTATTAATAGCTAATCAACAAGGACCTACTATATAGCACCAGGAATATTTGATATTTTGTATGCTCAATATTTCATAATAACCTATAAGAGAAAAGAATCTGAAAAAAACAGATATATATGTATGGATAACTGAATCACTTTGCTGTACATCTGAAATTAACACAACAATTATGCTTCTATGAAAATAAATATGTATATAAATAAATATATGAAAAGAAAATGAGTGGGGCCAGGGGAGGGTTCAGAAAAATGAAGGCAGGCTCAAGCCTTCTCCTGTCTGCTCTTAGCCAGACGGACCATTGTACTGCACCCACAGAATAATGGAATAACTCAGCTCAGCAGTATAGAAGCCCAACCAGGGACTCAGAGACGAAACCCAGGCAAATATAAAAATTGTGCATCTGCCTGGTGGGCATTGTCTGCGTGTATCCTGTGGAAACCTAAGGAGCCCACCAACAGCTAACCTAGTGTCTGAGTCAAGGATTGAGCATTTTAGATGACCTAAGAAAGATGACCGAAAATGGACTATTAGATGGTCCTGGTTTTTTAACTGCCAGAATTGTGACTGGCTAAAACTAGGATTTTTAAAATCATGAGAGAGGTAAGTGTATCATTTGAATTTCCTGATGTTATTCAGATATTAGAATTCCTTTAAAAAAAAAAAAAAAGCCTGCAGTGGGTAAAAGAGTTTAATTTCTCACCTGGATGATACATAATCATTCCACCAAATCTTCCATAAAAACAAGTTTATTTAATAAAGCAAACTATTCCTTGTTTATTACTTCTTCTCATTTTTATTCATTGCTAGTTCTAGGATTATAGGAACAATTATGCTTGCAATTGAGGCTGTATCTGCAGCAAAGATCTGCTTGGAGAAATAAAAAGCATGTTTGAACTTGGCAAATAACTGCTTATTTTGTAAACAACTGTTTAGAAAGTAGTGTATTTGATCTATATTAAATATTTTTTCCTTTAAAACAATGTGTGCTGATAATTAATTAAGTTCAAACAATATTTACCTTACACCTACTATGGATGTGGTATGATAATCAAGATATTTTTATTACCTTAAAAGAATTTAGAATAAAGCAAAAGAAACAGTTAAAATGGAAAATATCTCACATAACATAAGTCTTATGATAGGGCTATGCATAAACATTTTAGAGTCACTCTAATGATAGAACTAATGGTCAATCTTAAACATAAAATATAATACTTTAATGTTAAAATTCAGATCCTTCGCATGATATATAAGGTTCTTGCTCATCTGGTCCACACTGACATTTTCAATCAACTACTCTTGTTTTTATTTATAACGCAAGAATATTGGCTCAGTTCAGTTCAGCCGCTCAGTCTTGTATGACTCTGCGACCCCATGGACTGCAACACGCCAGGCTTCCCTCTCCATCACCAACTCCCGGAGCTTGCTCAAACTCATGTCCATCGAGTTGGTGATACCATCCAATCATCTCATTCTCTGTAATTTCTAAAGATGGACATTGTTCTTCTACGCCTCCATTCATGACTGACTGGTTATTTGTTTATGTGTCTGTTCCCTGGTTTGACTATGAGAGCCTTGCAGGGTGGCTTAATAGACTCTCATAACCCCAGCACCCTGCCACAGAACCAGGCATTTAATTGCTGTCCATAAAGATTTATGAAATTAAGCTGAGTTAATTGATTTATTCTCCACAAGATCTTGCAAGTAAAAATCATGGCTCTGTTCAGTGCTTGCACAATATTTTATCCTTCCTATCCTTTTATTTTTTCTTCCTTTATCATGTAAACTGTAGAGGACAAAATTGATGCCTTTTTTCTTCTTTCACCAGCTCCTTGCACAGTGCTCAACCTCCTACTGGTGTCAAATATATTAACTGAATTAATGATAAGAAGTCTTGCCTGGGAAATACCATGTACAAAGGAGCTCTGCAGGCTACAGTCTATGGGGTCGCAAAAGAGTCGGACATAACTTAGTGACTAAACAGCAACAAGAGACTAGACTGATCAAACACCTTAGCCTGGAATCTCAGTTGATGGCTTCTTAATTATTTCTCCCAATTGCCATTTTTTGGGGGCTCCCAAAACTTCAGACCCTATATTGGATGCCATGAAATGTAAAATATTATATTCAGGATCATTAAAATCTACCCTAGTGAGAAAAGCAGCAAAAGTTAAAATAGTCAAGTATTTAGAGGCTCAAATAATAAAATAAGGATATATAACAAGTGTTAGAAAAGGCAGTTCTTAACCAAGTGATTTCCTCAGGAATACACTCATCAGGATTATACTTTGTAGAAGTTACTTGTTATCATCAAGACAATTTCAGGCATAAATAGTGGTGAAAAAACACCATCCCCTGATTCCTCCCTCCAGTCCAGCATCCTCATCTCATGAAGGTGTTAAGTTATACTAGAAATACAGTTTAAAATGTATGTTATACTAGAAATCTTTTTTAAACATATAAAATGTAAGCTATGCCAGAAGTGAATACATTTAATCTAATTTTCAAGAGTTTCATAAAGTGAAATGAGAAGACAAAATATTCCAACACAAAAAGCTCAAATCTAATTAAAGCTAATTCTAATCTAATTTCATTTAATACTTGACATGGGGCTTCCCCAGTGGCTCAGTAATAAAGAATTCACCTGCAATACAGGAGATTTGGGTTCAGTCCCTTGTTTGGGAAGATCCCCTGGAGAAAGAAATGGCAATTCAGTCCAGTATTCTTGCTTGGGAAATCCCATGGACAGAGGAGCCTGGCAGGCTGCAGTCCACGAGGTCTCAAAAGAGTGGGTCATGATTCAGCAACTAAACAACCAACAATCCTTGGTGTAGGCCACTAACAGAGCCAGAGTCTTCCCTGGTCTTGGATAAAGGGAAGTGGATGTGGATGTCAAAAATAAGAGAGCAGGGAGGAGCAGACTGAAGTGACAGGAGGTAGCGGGGCGGCAGGGAAGATGGAGGAGAGCAAGGCAAATTGGGAGCCAGAGAGGCAAAGAAATATGCTACTTTTATTCTTTGTTACAGAAAATAGCTTTTGCTTTGAAGAAGTTGCTGCATATTTTCTGCCCCTGGCTGCCTCTATATCTATCACCCGACTCACCACAAAATTTATAGACATCTAAGGGGAAATAGTGAACAAAAACATTAGAAGGTTACCTCTTACTTTCCACATTTTATTTTAAATCAAACAAACATACAAAATGTAATTAGTTAGCTTTTAGAGGTAGGTTTTTTGAAAGGTGGTTTTTATCTACCACTTAATTGACATCAAATCTTTGAAACTCTGCTGATTGGTAAGCACTCAAGAATATCCCTGCCCCCAAATTCTTACCTTGGCATTTGGGTGATTGTCTAACCTAGGAATGACAAGGAATAACCAGGCCTTCCTTTTTGAAGCAGACTTGATAATAGCAAGCCAAGGGTCTACCTTGTTTTTGCTATTGTTATTTGCTTGTCTGGTTGATTGATTTTTATTTGTGTATCTGGTTTGATATAGTATCTGACAATATAGCAGGTACTTGGGTACAAAGACTTGTCTTTCCCCTGAGTAGCTCACAAAAGTCAAGGTCTTATTCAGTGACAAAAAATACATTTTTTTAAACTCTATCTTCTTTCCTATTTGGAAAAATTTCTGGCTAAACGACTGGGCTTTGCAATGATTATACGGTGATTTTCAACAAATTACTTGTGGTCTCTGTATTGAAGACAGCATGATTAAATTAAGGAGGCAACATTTACCAATTCATCTGTTTTTCAGTGTGAAGGGAATGATTCATTAGGTCATATCTATATCATCCTTTGAGCAACTCAGTAGACAAGAAATATTTTGTTACAATTTCATCAATCATTTATTATCATTCATTAGATAATGGACATTAGAATATCCACATAAGTTGTATGTTCAAAATAAACCATTCTGATCCTGAAATCAAACCATATCTGTCCAGAAGTACATTCTGAAACAAAGCAAATTCAGCTGATCGCAGCAGCGTAACTTTAAAACCTACTGAATTTCACTGAAGCCTTTCTCAAATTCACTTTTGAACCCAAAGTATGGAAGATAAATTATATACCCAAAGGTGTTTTTCTGAGAAAATTATTAGAGAATAAAAAATAGAAGTGAGCTTGCCAGGGCTTCAGCATCACTACTGTTGTCCCTTAAATTAGATTTTCATTGAGATCTGCTACTGCTATTCCAGCCTTGGCCTTGGTACATGATGTGCCTTGGAACTGCGGACATCAGAACAAGCAATTAGATCAGCTCAGGTAAGTGTGTGAATCTGTGCTATATTTGTTGTGGTTGGACTACAAACAATATTAAACAGTAGATCATAAGCTGATTCTACGCCTGATTTCTTTAATATACTCTATTTTGTTTTAATCTTGAGGTCTTAGTGGATCCAGAGAATGGTTCTTGGGGGACTGGCAATTGGGTCAAATAAGAATCACCTTTGGAGGCCTTCCCTGGTGGTTAAGAAACCACCCATAATGCAGGGAACACAGGTTCGATCTCTGGTCCGGGAAGATTTCACATGCAGCTAGGCAACTAAACCCATGTGCTGCCACTACTGAGCCTGTGCTCTAGAGTCCATGCTCTGCAGCAACAGAAGTCACCACAATGAGAATTGCATCCGCCACAACTAGAGAGTAGCCTCTGCTCACCACGACTAGAGAAAGGCTGAGTACAACAACAAAAGCCAGAGCACAGCCACAAATTTATCAGTTAACTTTAAAAATTGTACTTAAAAAAACCCAAGTTCTAACAAAAATAATAAGAAAGAATCACCTAGGGAGTTTTGAAAGCATATGTAAATACTCATACACCTGATTCAACCTTCCATCCCAAATCTCTAACTTTCTCCACCCCAAACGTGTGTAAGGTGAAAAAAATATTTTGGATACCTAGCAACTTCTAATATCACAAATTACAGAGTTTGCCAGCCTGGGGTTTATGTTGCCAAACTTGGAGCTAAAATAGCATGGAGTTTCTCACTCAGCAAAAATAATTTTAAAAAAAGGGAAATCTTTTTGCCCCTGACTATAGGTGACACTTGCTTGCTCCTTGGAAGAATAGTTATGACCAACCTAGACAGCATATTAAAAAGCAGAGACATTACTTGACAACAAAGGTCCATCTAGTCAAAGCTATGTTTTTTCCCGTAGTCATGTATGGATGTGAGACAGGAAGCTGAGCACTGAAGAATTGATGCTTTTGAACTGTGGTGTTGGAGAAGACTCTTGAGAGTCCCTTGAACTGCAAGGAGATCCAACCAGTCCATCCTAAAGGAAATCAGTCCTGACTATTCATTGGAAGGACTGATGCTGAAGCTGAAGCTCCAATTCTTTGGCCACCTGACGCAAAGAACTGACTCATTTGAAAAGATCCTGATAACAGGAAAGATTGAAGGCAGGAGGAAAAGGGGTCGATAGAAGATGAGATGGCTAGATGGCATCACCGACTCGATGGACATGAGTTTAAGTAAACTCCAGGAGTTAGCAATGGACAGGGAGGCCTAGCGTGCTGCAGTCCATGGGGTCGCAGATAGTCGGACACGATTGAGTGATTGAACTGAACTGATAGATGACACTAGAGGTAAGATCCTGCCTGCCAATGCAGGAGAAGCAAGAGATGCTGGTTCAGTCACTGGGTTGGGAAGATTATCACTGGAGGAAGGCATGGCATCCCACTCCAGTATTCTTGCCTGGAGAAGCCCATGGACAGAGTCACCTAGTGAGCTATAGCCCATGGGGTTGCAAAGAGTCGGACACAACTGAAGTGACTTAGCATGAAGCACATAGAAGAGAAGATCAAAGGGATGTGAGACAAAAAGAGTCAGGATTGCTCGTGTCCCAACAGCCAGGAGACACTGCTGTCCATAGCAGAGTCCACATCCCTAAAGTCAGTCTAGAAACAGATGGTGCTTTCTAGGGTGGAAGGTATCATTCTCTTCCTGTAGATGGGGTTGACCAAAAAACTTGTTTGGAACTTTCCATAAGATATTATGGAAAAACCCAAATGAAATTTTTGGCCCAATGTATCAACCTTAATTTTTCTCTGAAACCACATCCAAGAAAAAATAGCACCATACATATTGTTATCCACAAATTCTTGCTTTATGCTATTATATTAGTGGCTTCTTTTCTGCTTGAAAAGGGGGAAATGTGAGCAACTATGAAAATATTCTAGTGCCCTTGACAGATTATTGACTAAAATAGAGAAGGACCTAGAAAATGACTAATCCTGAAATGCATGTATGAACTCAGAGGTGATCACTGAGTTAGTAGAATCTGGCACTTGATTTTATTTATTGAACTTAATGAATTCACGATGATGACTCTTTCACTGAGACTTTTGTTATACCCATATCTTTTGGAGCCACTTTAAAAAAATTTCCAACCATGAAATCAATTTCCTTTTGCCATCTTCCTAGACATGAAAAGAAAGAAATCATTTCCTGATTTCTTAAAGGCTGAATACCCTGCCATAATTATTTCTGTATTCCACACAGTTAACATAGATAGTCTGTAGATATCCAAAGGAATTGCTACATTTAAAGTTTTCATACATTTATAGATCAACACCCCTATTTGGTAGCTAAAGATTGACACCTGAGTATATAAAAGTAAGAGAAAGGCCAGGAGACACCTGAGTATAACAAAGTGGGAAAAAGTTCAGCATTATATTCTTTTAATAGAGGAATAGATAAAAAGACGTGGCACATATATACAATGGAATATTACTCAGCCATAAAAAAGGAATGAAATGGGGTCATTTGTAGAGATGTGGGTGAATCTAGAGACTGTTATACAGAGTGAAGTAAATCAGAAAAACAAATATCATATATTAACACATATATGAGGAATCTAGAAAAATTCAAGACAAACCTATTTGCAGAGCAGAAATAGAGACAAAGACATAGAGAACAAATGTATGGACACCAAGCAGGGAAGTTGGGGGCAGGGGTAGGATGAATTGGGAGATTGAAGTTGACATATTTATACCACTATGTATAAAATAGATAAGCAATGAGAACTTACTGTGTAGCAGGGGGAACTGTACCCAGTGCTCTGTGGTGACCTAAATGGGAGGAAAGCCCACAAAAGGGGATATATGTAACCCATGCACATGGATACATGCAGCAGATTCACTTTGCCATACAGCGGAACTAGCACAACATTGTAAAGCATCTATGTTGTTGTCTAGTCACTAAGTTGTGTCCGACTCTCTGTGACTCCATGGACCCTTCTGGGCTCCTCTGTCCATGAGATTTCCTAGGCAAGAATACCAGCATGAGTTCCCATTTCCTTCTCCAGGGGATCTTCCTGACCCGGGGATTGGACCTGTGTCTCCTGTATCCCCTACACTTCAGGTGGATTCTTTACCACTGAGCCACCTGGGGGCAAAAAAATTAAAACTGTGCCATCCCTCATTCACTCAATAGTCTTTGATGGGTCCTCAATGATATGCCAGGCTCTGTTAGGCACTGGGGATACACAGAGAATCTCACAGTTTAATGAAAGCTAAAGTAAAGAGAAAAAAAGATTAACCTATCTACTGCATATTTTTCAATCCTCTTTTCTTTATCTCACACATTCTTTAATAGAACATTTATTCTTTGATTGTGTGAAACAAATATGCTTTAGCAGCTCGTTTGGGAGATGTGATTCGTTTTCTCCCTGGCTTCTGTTAGACTTGAGCAGATGTCTGGCCTAGTGACCGCTGTCTGTTATGGGAGTTTGGTATGAATTTAGCCAGGAAGCTTTACCTAATTATTACTGCATCTCACACAGACCTGAGTCATAGAGAGGTATCTGACTTCTCTGCTGTCAAATAATCCTGTAAGGCTTGGTCATCACAGGATAGATTGACAACGTTAACAAGGAGAAAGTATGTGATTTGAAATCATTTGTCGGAAAGAAGAGAATAGTCGTGCTTTGTAAGAAATAGCCTCATTAACAACTTTACATTAAAAACAAAAGCTAGACTGCACTATTAAAGAGAAACAGAGGAGAGAAATAATCTTAAAAATATAACCCAGTAATTAGTTTCCCAGAAAGCAATAACAGAATATAGAAAGGTCTGTAACTCAGATTTATTTTCCAAGTTTATGGCACATATGTGCAATATCATACTAGGAATACTAAATAATATTTGATTGCCTGGAACATCTTTGATTAATTACAGAACAAAGCTTCTAACAATTGCTTTTCATGGCGCACAAGAAGTATCTGAAATATTCTCGGAGGAAGTAAAAGCACCCGAGGTAATGATCTGATATATAGTGAGGGATATTACACTCCATGGTCAAAAACCAGATCCAGCACCATGTAGTACTTGGCATGTGGGAAAAGAACAATAAAACAGAATGAACAGTGTCATTGCAGAAGAAGAGTTCATGGATACATCTCAGTGTTTGGGAAGCAAAAATGCAACTTGATAAAAAAAGTTGAGATAGATAAGTTGAAATTTGTCTGCAGGCTGCTTCCCAGATCCTCTGTACCAACTGGGAATTAGGAGATTGGTACTCACTTGGCTTCAGGAGGAGGGGAAACACCTACCCAAGGGCACAGAACCATTCTCTGGTGCTGTCCTAAGCCTGCATACTGGGTCCTATACTCCCATTTTCTGACATCATTTGCCCATCTTCAGTTTAGTTGCTCAGTTGTGTCTGACTCTTTGTGACCCCATGGACTGCACCATGCAAGGCCTCCCTGTCCATTACCAACTCACAGAGTTTACTCAAACATGTCCATTGAGTTGGTGATGCCATCTAACCATCTCATCCTCTGTCATCCCCTTCTCCTCCTGCCCTCAATCTTTCCCAGCATCAAGGTTTTTTCAAATGAGTCAGTTCTTTGCATCAGGTGGCCAAAGTATTGGAGTTTCAGCTTCAACATCAGTCCTTCCAATGAATAATCAGGACTGATCCCCTTTAGGATGGATTGGTTGGATCTCCTTGCAGTCCAAGGGACTCTCAAGAGTCTTCTCCAACACCACAGTTCAAAAGCATCAATTTTTTGGTGCTCAGCTTTCTTCACAGTCCAACTCTCACATCCATACATGACCACTGGAAAAACAATAGCCTTGACTAGATGGACCTTTGTTGGCAAAGTAATGTCTCTGTTTTAATATGTTATCTAGGTTGGTCATAACTAACCTTCCAAGGATAAGCATCTTTTAATTTCATGGCTGCAGTCACCATCTGCAGTGATTTTGGAGCCCCCCAAAAATAAAGTCTGCCACTCTTTCCACTGCTTCCCCATCTATTTTCCATGAAGTGATGGGACGGGATGCCATGATCTTAGTTTTCTGAATGCTGAGCTTTAAGCCAAATTTTTCACTCTCCTCTTCCACTTTCATCAAGAGGCTTTTTAGTTCCTCTTCACTTTCTGCCATAAGGGTGGTGTCATCTGCATATCTGAGGTTATTGAAATTTCTCCCGACAATCTGGATTCCAGCTTGAGCTTCCTCCAGCCCAGCATTTCTCATGATGTACTCTGCATATAAGTTAAATAAGCAGGGTGACAATATACGGCTTTGACATACTCCTTTTCCTATTTGGAACCAGTCTGTTGTTCCATGTTCAGTTCTAACTGTTGCTTCTTGACCTGCATACAGATTTCTCAAGAGGCAGGTCAGGTGGTCTGGATGTTGGTCAAATTGCCAACATCCGCTGGATCATCGAAAAAGCAAGAGAGTTCCAGAAAAACATCTATTTCTGCTTTATTGACTATGCCAAAGCCTTTGACTGTGTGGATGACAATAAACTTTGGAAAATTCTTCAAGAGATGGGAATATCAGACCACCTGACTCACCCATCTTATCAGCCTGGAAATGTTGCATGGACCCTCCCAAGGATGTTTACAAACATTGTCACCTTTGGTAGGTACTGCTGTCTCTTTTCAAAGATTTCTATATTCTTACATTTAAGGGGCTTGCGACTGTGAACCTTTTTTTTTTTAAAAAATATTTATTTATTTGGCTACACCAGATCTTAGTTTCAGCATACAGGATCTTTAGTTGAGGCATGCAAACTCTTAGTTGTGGCATGTGGGTTCTAGGTCCCTGACCAGAGATCGAACATGAGTTCCCTGCTTTGAGAGTGCAGAGTCATAGCCACTGGACCACCATGGAAATCATGCCTTTGGACCATTTGGTGAACAAATTACATCAGGATTGTAAAATGCGGTCACCTTGAATAGTCACAGCTTGTCACTAGAACTTGTCACAGGAATCACATGGAACTAGAAATACTAATGTCACCATTTATTGTGGCTTTCAGACCTACAGACCAGTAAAATGACCTGGCCAAATGTCTGCTCATCCAATCATGCATCTATCTGCATGTGGCCGAACTCTTGAGTTTTCCCTGGGCTCAAACGTTACTAGAATTCAAAGTATGCAGGCAATTACTAATGATTTTATCAATATTTTCCTGTTATTTATTATGCCCTTATCTCACAATAATTTTAAAACAGGTTATAAAAGCAATTCCAGTTTGTGATGTAATAAACTGAGGTAAAGACAATAGAACTGCAGACTATAATTTATTTGCCAACACAAACCTTGACATTTAAATATATTTTTATAATTTAATATTCACAGCAGTTAGGAAGGTTAGAAATTATTACATGCACTTTCAAGGTGAAGAAACTCAGTCCCCCAAAAAGACTATATAGCTAGCCTCAAGTAATAGAAATTTCTCTTTTTTTTTAAATTTACTTTTAGTTGTGTTAGTTTCTGCAGTACAGCAATGTGAATCCGCCATAAGTACATATATATCCTCTGCCTCTTGAGCCTCCATCCACCCTGCTATTTGAAATTATTAAAAATCATGGCACAAATAAAATTACTCTATGCAATTCTAATTGAGATTGTAACTTGGACACAATATTGTTTTGTTTTTGTTGGTAGTGTTTGTTTTGTTTGGCATCTACTTCATGTCTGCATTACATTTTTTAAGTACATTTCACTAAAATAGTCTAACACCCCGTGAAAGCCATCTAAGGAATAGATCATGAATCAATCTTCTTTACAAAAAATGCAAGAGACATGTACTTTCTGGAACAAGTCCAATGTTTTGACATCACATTTGTAGGTTCATGGACATTTCTAAGGACTTACAAATCTCAGTATTTAAAGCCTGCACCATTGGTAAGAGATACAGAAAAGAGTGGATCCAAAGAGAGAGAGAAAACTGATTGACACAAAGCTGCTCAGAGCCTGGGGACCCAGTTGATTTATTCACACATGTTTATTCAATGCTACTGAATCCCTTGAGGAAGCTTCCACGTCCTCCCTCTAGGGACTTCTCTCTCTCTTTTAAAAATAATTTATTTACTTTTAGTTGAAGGATAATTGCTTTACAATATTGTGTGGGTTTCTACCATTTATCAACATGAATCGGCCATAGGTAGAGGGACTTCTCTCTTGAGTGGTGGACCTTGACTGAATCCAGGACTCTGCCCAGCCCATTTCTCTTCCTGCTCTGTTAAAACAGGAAAGAAAAAAGTCTTCTATTCACATCCTCTAGATCATGGTAGTGGAGTTGGGTCGATATTGATAGGCCTATGGATCAGGCATTTGGATAATGACTCACTGCCCCCCAAGGAGGAATTTACCAAAGCAATTTCCTAGGAATCATTTGCCTTTCGTCCCTTTTGTCTGGCTGGGGTTAATAAATTTTTATGAAATAATTTCAGTTAATCTTTCCTGCCTCCCTTGTTTTGTTACATGGATGTGAATCTTACCAGGTCAACCCCCAAATGCTTCAGAGGTGCTTAGACTGTTGAAGCCAATGGAAATGATTTGCCCAGTCAGGGTTACACAAAGTCAGAGGCTAAACTTGAAAAGTATTTCCTCATCCCAAGACCAAAATTCTAACCTCCCTCACGGCCTTGTTTTTTCTTTTGTTGTTGTTTGGGTTTGGTTTCTAATTAATAAAATTTACCTAGCTAATTACTGGATTAGTGAACCTAAAATTACATAAACATCTCCGATGGCCACAGAGGTTAAAATGGGAAGAAGTAGGGTGTATTTGTGTGCTGATTGAAGGACAAAAGTCTTCTTGAAGGTTGTATTCTTCTCTAGCAACCAGCCCTCATAATGGGTCTCCACCCATAGAAATTAAAAGGCTGCAGGGCTGAACAAATAGCAATAATCAGATCAGAAACTGTTAAAAGCATGAGACAGACAAAACCCAATGAGAAACCTTCAGAGGGAAGCAGATAAGCATTGCATCGGAGGCAAAATGTCAGTGAAGCTATTCTGCTCTGAAATTTTGTTTTTCTTCTCTTCAAGAGAGAAGGAAGTGCTGATTAGAAACAGAAAATCCTCATGCATTTTAAACAAAAAGATAAGTCCCATAGAAGACTTATGTGCCTGGTAGACTATTGCCCCCAAGAGTTTGGGGTTCCTTTTACATCTATCCTTGTGCCATGGGCTTCCCTGGTGGTTCAGCTGGTAAAGAATCTGCCTGAGATGCGGGAGACCTGGGTTCGATCCCTGGGTTGAGAATATCCCCTGGAGAAGGCAATGGCTACCCACTCCAGTATTCTGGCCTGCAGAATTCCATGGACTGTATAGTCCATGGGGTCCAAGGAGTGGGACATGACTGAGCAACTTTGTGCCATGATAGAGGGTTTCCCTGGTGGCTCAGGCAGTAAAGAATCTGCCTGCAATGCAAGAGATTAGGGTTTGATCCCTGAGTCGGGAAGATCCCCTGGAGAAGAGTGGCTACCCACTCCAGTATTCTTGCCTGGAGAATCTCAAGGACAGAGGAGCCTGGTGGGCCCCAGTCCATGGTGTCTCAAAAAGTCGGACATGACTGAAGCGACTTAACACTTTTCCTTCGTTATGCCATGGCAACTTCCTCATATCTTTTTTAAAAAGTTGGGACCAGAAAATACATGTCAGTCAGGTAGAAAAGTAGATGTTAAACACATTAGTAAATTTAAAATGAGGGAAGAGGCGTGGCTGAAACACACTCAGATTCAAAGTTGGGCTGTTAACACTGCTTCACCCAAGTCAAAGATCTGGCAGGCCTTCTCTTTAATTTACCTCCTCAGAATCTTGACTGCTGAGGAAAAATATGACATGATTCCCTGATGTAGATACATGTTATATCTGCCTCAACATCAACACTTGCATTTGATACTGCCCTGAGTATCTGACTCACTTCTTTAACAGGTTTATTACAGTATAATTTACATATCATAACATTTACCCATTTTAATTGGACAATTCAGTGATGTCTTATAAATTAATAGAGTTGTGTAGGCATCACCACGATATTTTCTTTTTGTCTATGGCTTTCTGCAGTTTGACTATAACCTGCCTAGTTATCCCCTGGAGGTGGGCATGGCTACTCACTCCAGTATTCTTGGCTGGAGAATCCCATGGACAGAGGAGCCTGGTGGGCTACAATCCGTGCATGTGTGCTAATTCATTTCAGTCGTGTCTGACTGTATGTGACCCCATGGACTGTAGCCCCCAGGCTCCTCTGTCCATGGGATTCTCCAGGCAAGAATACTAGAGTGGTTTGCCATACCCTTCTCCAGGGGATCGTCCCCACCAGCGATCTAATCTTCTTCTCTTATGTCTCCTGCATTGGCAGGTGGGTTCTTCACCATGAGCGCTACCTGGGAAGCCCAGGCTACAGTCTATAGGGTTGCAAAGACTCAGACACAACTGAAGCAACGTAACATGTACACACACACACAGGTATGTTTTATTTGGTATGTATTGTCCTAGATGTTCTCTGACACTCCTGGATCTAGGGTTTCCTATCTGCCATTAATTTTGAGAAGTTGTTAGTGCCATTTTTACTTCAACTGTATCTTCCACTCCATCTTCTCCTTCTTATGATAATTCCAGTTGTGTGTAATGTAAGGTACTTCTTTTACAATTGCCCATGGTTCTTTCAGGCTTCCCAGGAGGAGGGAGATAGTGAAGGACAGGGCAGCCTAGTGTGCTATAGTTCATGAGGTAGCAAAGAGTCAGACATGACTTAGCAACTGAATAACAACAATCATAAAAACAAAAAACAGTAAGTGTTGGTGAGGATGTAGAATAATTGGAAACTTTGTGCACTATTGATGGGAATGTAAAATGGTACAGTCACCTTGGATGTGGCAGTTTCTCAAAAAATTAAAAGTAGAACTACCATGTGATCCAGTAATCCCTCTTATAGGTGTCCACCCAAAGAAATTGAAAGCAGGATCTCAAAGAGATATTGTTACACCCATTTTCAAAACCACATTATTCACAGTAGCTAAAACATGAACACAACCCAGGTGTCCATTAACAGATGAATGTATAAACAGAATGTAGTAATTAATGCAACAGAATATTATTCAATCTTAAAGAGAAAGAAAAATTTGGCATATGCTACAATGTGGATGAAACTTCAGATCATTAGGCTATGTGAAATAAGACAGTCACAAAATGACAAATAGTTTGTAATTTCACTTGTATGAGATACATAGAGTAGTCAAAAATCATAGACAGAAAGTATAATGGTGTTTGCCAGGGTCTGGAGAGAGTGAGGAATGAGCAGTTATTTTTTAACAAATGTGGAGTTTCCCATTTCACAGAATGCTCTCTACAAGGATGATGGTGATGGTTGTACAACGTTATGAATATATTTAATACCACTGAATTACACACTTAAAAATACTTAAGATGGCAAATTTTATGTTATATTTTACCACAATAAAAAAGAATAAAGAAGAAAAAATTAACCAGAAAACTCCATGTGATTAAAAATTAACAAGCACTCTTTTTAGAACTACTGGAACTATGAATTGAAATAGCTTCTTTGGAAAGAAAGTTGGCCTTATCTGCTGCTGCTGCTAAGTGGCTTCAGTCGTGTCCGACTCTGTGTGACCCCATAGGCGGCAGCCCACCAGGCTGCCCAGTTCCTGGGATTCTCCAGGCAAGAACACTGGAGTGGGTTGCCATTTCCTTCTCCAATGCATGAAAGTGAAAAGGGAAAGTGAAGTCACTCATGTCTGACTCTTAGCGACCCCATGGACTGCAGTCTACAAGGCTCCTCCATCCATGGGATTTTCCAGGCAAGGGTACTTGAATGGGGTGCCATTGCCTTCATCGTGGCATTATCTAGTTAGGTTGAAAATGTTTATATTCTATCATCTCCAAATTCCATTTATAAGTACATGCCTTAGGGAAATCTTGCATTTGTGTAATTAAGGGCATGTCCTAGATTGTCTAAAACAGCAGAGATTCTGATAATAAAAAAAATAAGGAAATCCAAATGACCATCAACTGTAGAATGGATAAATTGTGGTACATTCTATAATGGAATATTACACAATAGTGATAAACAACTGAATTATGCCTATGCAAAAAGACCCAAAAATTAATAATCAAAGTTGATATGATACTAAAGCCTATGTGGAAAAACACTAAGAGAGGAAAACTAAAAGGAAAAGCACCACTACCAGGTAGTGAAACACACAGATTCTATAATTATGTGTTCAGTACACTTCTACTGTAACTCTCTGTTCTCTGCTAAAGTGTCTATAAATAAACCGTTGTGGTACTGGTGTATGATTAGATAGAACAGTGAAATAAAATAGATACTTCTAAAATAAATTTAAATACATACACAAATTCAACATGTGATAAAGGTGGCATTTCAAATCACTGGGACAAGATTGACTTAAAAATAAATGGTGCCAAGATAACTGTTTAGCAACTTGGAAAAAGATACAAGTAGATCTATATCTCACCCCATACACAAAAATATACTCCAAATGGTGTAGGTACTTACATGTAAAAAATTAAAGCAGGCAAACACAAGAATAAATCACGGATAAATGAATTTTAACTTCAGAGTAGATGAACTCTTTCTAACTATGACTCAAAATACAGATGCAATAAAAGATTAAGTTGGACCACATAAAAACTGAAATTTCATGTGGCACAAAATACCAAAAATAAAGTCAAAAGGAGAGAAAATATTTGCAACATATATAATAGAGGACTAAATTCCTAATTTGTAAAGAAGTCAAACATTGAGTCAAATATTCATAGAAGAGTCAAATCCTCATAGAAAATTCTGAAAAGACATAAATAAACAAAAAAGGAGGTAAAATAGCCCCAAAACATATGGGGAAATATTTAAATTCAATCACAGTGAGACATGCAAATTTTAACAACAGTAAATGCAATGTAAGATCCTGGATTGGAATATGGAACTGAAAAGAGCATTGCAGGAAAAAATGGTGAGATTTGAAAAGGTCTGTAGTTCATAGTATTTTTCCAATGCTAGTTTCCTGGTTTTGGTAATTGAACTATGCAAGATGATAGTTCAGGTAGGACCTAAATCAAATCCCTTCTGACTATACAGTGGAAGTAAGGAATAGATTTAAGGGACTAGATCTGATAGACAGAGTGCCTGATGAACTATGGATGGAGGTTTGTGACATTGTACAGGAGACAGGGATCAAGACCATCCACATGGAAAAGAAATGCAAAAAGGCAAAACAGTTGTCTGAGGAGGCCTTACAAATAGCTGTGAAAGGAAGAGAAGCAAAAAGCAACGGAGAAAAGGAAAGACATTCCCATTTGAATGCAGAGTTCCAAAGAATAGCAAGGAGAGATAAGAAAGCCTTCCTCAGCAATCAATGCAAAGAAATAGAGGAAAACAACAGAATGGGAAAGACTAGAGATCTCTTCAAGAAAATTAGAGATACCAAGGGAACATTTCATGCAAAGATGAGTTCGATAAAGGACTGAAATGGTATGGACCGATCAGAGGCAGAAGATATTAAAAAGAGGTGGCAAGAATACACACAAGAACTGTACAAAAAAGATCTTCACAACCCAGATAATCACGATGGTGTGATCACTCACCTAGAGCCAGACATCCTGGAATGTGAAGTCAAGTGGGCCTTAGAAAGCATCACTACGGACAAAGCTGGCGGATGTGATGGAATTCCAGTTGAGCTATTCCAAATCCTGAAAGATAATGCTGTGAAAGGGCTGCACTCAACATGCCAGCAAATTTGGAAAACTCAGCAGTGGCCACAGGATGGAAAAGGTCAGTTTTCATTCCAATCCCAAAGAATGCTCAAACTACTGCACAATTGCACTCATCTCACACGCTAATAAAGTAATGCTCAAAATTCTCCAAGCCAGGCTTCAGCAATACGTGAACCGTGAACTCCCAGATGTTCAAGCTGGTTTTAGAAAAGGCAGAGGAACCAGAGATCAAATTTCCAACATCCGCTGGATCATCGAAAAAGCAAGAGAGATCCAGAGAAACATCTATTTCTGCTTTATTGACTATGCCAAAGCCTTCGACTGTGTGGATCACAATAAGCTGTGGAAAATTCTGAAAGAGATGGGCATACCAAACCACCTGACCTGCCTCTTTAGAAACCTGTATACAGGTCAGGAAGCAAGAGTTAGAACTGAACATGGAACAAAAGACTGGTTCCAAATAGGAAAAGAAGTACGTCAAGGCTGTATATTGTTACCCTGCTTATTTAACTTATATGCAGAGTACATCATGAGAGATGCTAGGCTGGAAGAAGCACAAGCTGGAATC
Source organism: Cervus elaphus (assembly GCF_910594005.1). Lineage (NCBI taxonomy): Eukaryota > Metazoa > Chordata > Mammalia > Artiodactyla > Cervidae > Cervus > Cervus elaphus. Next base: position 32,445,071 of record NC_057841.1, on the reverse strand, counting down.
CAGATTGCCAGGAGAAATATCAATAACCTCAGATATGCAGATGACACCACCCTTATGGCAGAAAGTGAAGAGGAACTAAAAAGCCTCTTGATGAAAGTGAAAGAGGAGAGTGAAAAAGTTGCCTTAAAGCTCCACATTCAGAAAACTAAGATCATGGCATCTGGTCCCATCACTTCACGGGACATAGACGGGGAAACAGTGGAAACAGTGTCAGACTTTAGTTTTTGGGGCTCCAAAATCACTGCAGATGGTGACTGCAGCCATGAAATTAAAAGACGCCTACTCCTTGTAAGGAAAGTTATGACCAACCTTGATAGCATATTGAAAAGCAGAAACATTACTTTGCCAACAAAAGTCCATCTAGTCAAGGCTATGGTTTTTCCACTGGTCATGTATGGATGTGAGAGTTGGACTGTGAAGAAAACTGAGCGCCAAAGAATTGATGTTTTTTAACAGTGGTGTTGGAGAAGACTCTTGAGAGTCCCTTGGACTGCAAGGAGATCCCACCAGTCCATCCTAAAGGAGATCAGTCCTGGGTGTTAGGACTGATGCTGAAGCTGAAACTCCAATACTTTGGCCACCTCATGCAAAGAGCTGACTCATTGGAAAAGACCCTGATGCTGGGAGGGATCGGGGGCAGGAGGAGAAGGGGACGACAGAGGATGAGATGGCTGGATGGCATCACTGACTCGATGGACATGAGTTTGAGTAAACTCCGGGAGTTGGTGATGGACAGGGAGGCCTGGCGTGCTGGGGTTCATGGGGTCACAAAGAGTCGGACACGACTAGCGACTGAACTGAACTGAACTGAAGATGATAACTTTAGGGGAAGTTTCATGAAGATTACACTACACAGGAAAACTCAGTCATATTTTTGTAACATTTCAGTGAGTCTAAAATCAAGTCTAAATTAAAAGTTTTTTTTGTTTTAACTGTATATGTAGGGTCACATCATTTGGGGAACACTGTTAAAAATCATGAAGGAATGATAAGTATAAAATATAGGCTGGTGGTAACACCTGAGGGTGACAGATGGGAAACGAATTGGGGAGGAACACTCAGGGGAGTTCAGTGATAATTTTAATATTATCGTTCTTTGAATGGGCGTGAATACATGAGTGTTTATTATAACAGGATTATACCTTTTATATATTTGATAGTTGTTTTGAATTACTGAAATACATTTAATAAAAACGACTATGTGAGATATTAGCAGAAACAGTGTTTACATTAGAAACAGACTTTTTATAGCAACTTGAAGTCGAATCACATTAGATTAGAAGACTCCTGAAAAGATCTTTCGACATTACAACTTAAAGCATTAGAATTGCTTATTCCTCCATCTGTAGGCCCCTAATGTGAGCTGGCTTGCATTTGACTATAGTAAAATCTTGGCAGTAACGCAGTTTAGTTCTGAGCATGATATCAATAGAGAAAGGGAAGCAGTTGGAATATTTGCCTTTGGATACAATTTTGAGAAGAGCAAATGGAAGACACCACTTATTGGCACATCCTGGGAAAAGTCCCCCTGCAGTCAGTCTCAAGATACCTAATTAAGATAAATTAACTCATGCAAATATTGATCTAGCTAAATTTGCCAGGGGTGAGTCTTATCATCAGTCAAATTTCTTTATATCAAATGGCAAAGAACTGTAGCAAAAAGCCAAAAATATTTTATATATTTTTAAATCAGTGGAAAAGTCTCATGAAGAAAAACACATTTCTCTTCATGTTTATGACTTGCATTGGTTATTGACTTGTAGTTTTGCTTATTATGATTGATTCCATGTAAAACATCACTCTTCCCCAGGTGTTTAGCCCTATCATAAGTAATGCTCTACCCTCAAGGAACTGGCAATTTTGTTTGAATAAGATACACACAGTTTAGGTAGTCTGCACATAAAATAGGCAGCAGAGTATCAGTGAGAACTACAATGGCGTATGTGTGCTATGCGTCCTTAGAAAAACCTCAGTGACTGTTGATCAAAGTAATTGTTAATACTTTCATCATTGATTAAAATGACTCTTAGGGTCCAATTATGGTAGGAAAATATGTATTTATTTCCCCAAATGCGTTTGAACAAATATGAGTGTGAATTTCCTTCATAATATTTTTCTCTATAAGTATATAGCTTCCAAAAGCAAAAATTTGCATTATAATTTTGCAATAGAACAAACTCAAAATAAAAATCTTTCATAGGAAAGGTACAGGGGGACTTCCCTGGAGATCCAGTGACTAAGATCTGAGCTTCCAATGCAGGGGACACAGTTTGATCCCTGGTTGGGGAACTAAGATCTTGCATGCCATGGGGTGTGGCCAAAAAAAAAAAGTACAGACAGTAGTCCTGAGTTTGCTTAATATTGGCTTTATTGTTTATGTCATTATTCCAATTTGTTGGCCATATAATCTAATAGGTATGTCTGATGAGGAAAGTGGCTGATTTATTTCAAGTCTACATGTTGGCCTGAGTACAGAGTACAGAAGAAGAGTACAGAGCATCTTTGGAGATCACATTTACCACGATGCTGAGCCTTGGCCAAAACACTTTACAGTTCCTCTCAGAATTTCTCTCAGAGCTCACAAGCCATTCAGGGGAATCCTCAATGGAGAAGCTTAATCCTTTGACAGTGGATTCAATTTTTGAAAAGAAATTTACATGGAGTTCAGAATGGTTCATAAAATAGGTGATGAATCTGGTTAGTAGGATTCAGGGAGGAAAATGAGAGACATAGTGATGCAGGATAGTGAATTTTGCACAAATGGTGCCTTCATTAAAATGAGCATGTAAGCTTCCAGCTAATCTATTTTGTAGAACAGTATTCATTTTTTGTTGCATTCATTATGGTATTAACATTTCCACAAATTTGGTGTGACATAGGGGGCTGATTAGAGTTTGCTGTCTGGTGTTGAAGGAGACTTGCTGACATCTCTGACCAAACTATTCTGTTTCTGCGAGGCTGGGGCTCTCCCCTAGAAGCCACTTCAGCAGTGTCACCACCATGGAGCAGTGTCACCTCCATGGAGCACTGTCACCACCATGGAGCACTGTCACCTCCATGGAGCACTGCCACTTCCAGGGAGCACTACTCGGGGTTTCCATCTCTTCTTCTAGACCAGGTCGAAGCACAGAAGACTGAAGCTACCTTTTCTTTCTTTACCAAGCCCTCAACCTAAACTAAAGGAAGCCAGAAATCAAGAATGTTTCCAGTTGGAGTGATGACAATGAAAACCATCGGTCACCAACTCCCCCCAACCTACCAACTTGTTGAAATTTGGTTCAAATGAGATGGAAAACATGTTCACTGAAGGAAGACATACAGCTGAGAGGCATGTTAGGATGGAGGAAGGGATATTTTCACCCAAAAAAGCTAATCACACGCACGTACACCTCAGTTTCTATTCAGTCAGTTGGCAGAAAGTTTTCCTCTCCTATCCTGACTGCAACTTTCCTCCATAACTTGCTGCTCACCTCCTCCTTACTCCCACTCCACCGAATTGTCACATTCCAATCTGGCTGTCATCCCCAAGCTGAGGTGGGGGAGCTCAAGGCAGCTGATCACTTGAGTTAGTTGGTCATATCCTGATTTTTCTGCTTCTTCTCTCCTGCACTCTTTTTTAAAATATCAGGCCAGTGTCTCTTTCAATTTTCATATTTCTTCTTCGTTACTTTTCAGGCAGCAACGAAAGAGGTTGAATCCCAGGCTAAGAACTTAAATAACCTTTTGATCTACCTCACAGAGCTGTTATGAGGATTAAATGAGTTTGTGTACTTTAGTACACAGTGGTCCAGATTAGGCCCCCACTGAATGTTAGGTATTAGTTTTATGAACACTTTATTTTCACTGTGTTCAACAAACACAACCTCCGTGGGCCATCACTGTAGACCCACTAACATGCAGTCAAGGGTTCAAGGTCCCACCCCCTTCGCCTCAGGCCTGTGAGGAGGAGGAGGGAAAAGGAACGTCTGTCCCCTTCCAAGACTTTTATCTGGAACAGCCTTTATCTCTTTCACTGTGGGGATTTTCCCCAGGCTCTTTTGTCCTCTGTTTCAGAGCTTTATTTTCCCTCCCCTTTGTGTTACTTTTGCTTCTATAGGGGGGGTAGAGTTGCCCTATTTACGGGAGTAGCTATCACCATGGTAACTTGGTATTTTGATACAGGCATGAAACAATTCTGAAGGAAAAAGAGGTCCCTTATTTTTCAACTTTGGCATGTAGATGTATGGGAATCAAAATCCTTGCCCCACATTCTATAGCTGGTTCAAATGTCAAAGCAAAGAAACAAGTTTTGTTGGTATTTTAAATAAGTATTGAGCAACCCCAGCATGCCATCAAGTGAGCAGAACATTCTCACAATTAATTTCTGCCTCTTAGGCACCGACGCTTGCAGACAACATGACATATACTTTCGTGAACTCATTCTCTGAATGAAAAAATTGGTACCCATGGTCAGACAGAGAATTGTAGTGTTCACTCAAATTGCAAAAGGCATTGAGGCATTGAAAGGGCAGTAAAAGATGTCATTTGGAGCTTCTGGGAGATTTTGATGGTTTATTGAGAAGAAACAAGACATAGACATGAAAGTCGGCCTGTCCTTAATGGTCGGAGGAACATGGTGCTGTATAGGTAACTTACACGTTGTATCTGGAACCAGGAGTGGACCGGTTTTGATTACTAAATGCCTACTGTGTTCAAGGCTTCCTACTATAAGCTGTTAACATAGGTGAGTGAACTGTCACTCCTGCCTTTGACACTTTTCATTTGGTGAGGAAACACACTTAAAATACAATGCGATGTCTCTGTAAGGGTAGCTGTATTGTAACACACTATCAGAGAAGAGAAGGAAAGAAGACTTCATAGAAATGAATTTTGAACTGTATTTTTAAAGGATGGCTAGCAGATGACATTAGAGGAAATAGCCTCTGCCTAGATACTGGTGGCGCTCCTGCACCTCACAAGCATTTGTGCTCAGTCGTGTCCTATTCTTTGCGACTCCATGGACTGTAGCCCTCCAGGCTCCTATGTCCATGGAATTTTCCAGGCAAGAATACTGGAGTGGGTTGCTATTTCCTCCCCTAGGAGATCTTCCTGACTCAGGGATCAAACCCGAGTCTCCTGCATCTTCTGAATTGGCAGGTGGATTCTTTACCACTGAGTCCCCTAGGAGGCCAAGAACTGCTTTTATTCCCTCAGCCAAGCAAGGACAAACACAACCCTGATCTTTTGTTGTTGTTTAGTCACCAAGTCATGTCCGACTCTTTGCAATCCCATGGACTGCGGCTCACAAGGCTTCCCTGTCCCTCACCATCTCCCGGAGTTTGTCCAAGTTTATGTCCACTGAATCAGCGATGCCATCCAACCATCTCATCCTCCTGTTACCCTCTTCTCTCGACCTTGGCATAATCCAATAACCTAGGTGTTCCCAGACCAGGCTTGCAAACAGGTCTTGTGTGAATTCCCAAGCTGAACTATTTCCAATTTGCCCACTGTGCTGTCTTTTTTCCCTCACCTTTGCACATTTTGTTCCATCTATCTGAAATCTCTTGTCTCCTCCTCACTCTGCCACACATGCATGCTTCTGCTATCAACTTCTGTTGAACTTCAGGCTTAGCTTTGATGTTTCTCCCTTGGGTTAACCATTGCTGAAGCCTGGAGTGTGCTCATCCTCCTATTTGTTGCTGCAGTTTTCTCCACGTCTCTTTATACTGGTGCTTATAAAAGTGCTTTGTCATTGCCTATTTTCTGGTCTGACTCATTCAATTTCATTCACTCCTTTCACTCCCTTCACTAGGAAGCAATCGGGATTGTTCCCTTTTGTATTCCCAAGAGCCTAACTTAATTTTCATTGAATAGATGTACAAATGAATAAAATGAGACATTGTCTATTATCTCTGTTCAGCAATAGAAAGAGCTGCCTTGTCATATAATGCTTTCTCAGATTTGTTATAGAGGATCTTCCTGCAAGATATTTTGATTTGGGAGTAATTTAATTATTGGGTTCTAAGAGTTAAATATTTTGTGTACAACTTCTGTGTCAAAATATTTTGAAAATATTTTCTTCAAGGCTGAAATGTGTCTATTTATTTTCTTTATAGTGTCTTGATGAGCAGAAAATTTTAGTTTTGATGAAGCCTAATTTATCCATTTTTTCTTTTGTGATTGTTGCTTTCTGTGTCCAAGGAGTCAATGCCTGCCTGTTGTAGAAATACTTTCTTCTGTTTTCCTTTAGAATCTGTATAGTTTTCCCATTTGTGTTTAGGTCTTTGATCCAACTCAAGTCAACTTTTGTGTACAGTGTGAAATAGGAGCCAAGGTTAACATTTTTGCATATGGGTATCCAGATCTAGCACCTTAGTTAAAAGATTTTTCTTTCCACATTAGGAATTGCTTTGGCAAATTTGTTGAAAATCAATTGATTATTGTAGGACTGTTTTGTTTCACTGATCTCTTTGGTCTGTTTTATAACTATTCTACACTGACTTGATTATTGAATTTTTATATTAAGTCTTGAAGTCAAGTCAGCAAACTCCCAAGTCTGCTGATATAATTATTGGTCAACTGATTAAGAACTGGCATCATAACAATATTATCTTACAATCCATGAGTATAGTATATCTCCCTATGTAGGTAGCTCTTCACTTTCAGTATGTTTTAGATTTTTACATATAGAGGTCATAAATATCTTGTGTTAAATTTATATCTAAATCTTTGACATTTTTCTCACCAGTATAAATAGAATTATACTTTACTTTTATTTCCCAATTGTTTGTTGCTAGCTTATCAAAAAATAGCAATGAGTTTTTTACATTGATACTGTATCTTATGACCTGCTAAATTTACTAGTTCAATTTAATAGATTTTTAAAATGTTCCTTAGGATAGTCTATAATACATTATCTCTTTCTAATGTAAAGATAAAGCATAAATCATTTGGACAGTGGTCACTCTCCAAGTGCTCTTTTTCACCAGGAAATGGTGTAATTATAATTAAAATGGTAGAAGCTAACATCCCTTGAGCTGTCCCTCTTTACTCAAGGTACTTTTCAAAGTACTTCATACATATTAACTCATTTAATGTACAGAACAATGCCATAAAATATATATGATTGTTACTATCTCTATTTTCTGGTTGCGAAAATTGAAACTTAGAATAAGCTGAAGATATTTTGTGACCTTTGTTTTTGTAACCAAAAACTTGCTCTGCGAATAGAGAGTATAATCTCTATCCTCATACTTATTTCTTGTACCTTTATTTTACCCACCCTTTGCTTCTTTAATACCTTGTGTTTGCCTTTTACACATTTTACTTAATATAATTTTAGTAATGATAAGTTACTAAAATTTAAATTTTCTTTATGCTTAAAAATACTGTCCAGTCTTGGCAAATATACTCTTATCTCCCTGCAGTGAGCTTCTGTTTTGTCTTTTTAACTGTCATACCTGCCTGTCACTAATACTAATTTTGACTAGAACAGATAATCATTTTCACACATAAGAAGTGATAAGCAGTTTATGTTCGCAGAACAACAGTCTTCAACCTATTTTTAGTAGGTTGTCCTCATGTTTAATTCCTGTAACAGGGAAATTGATGTGATTTGCTATCCAGTAAGGATTGACCTGGTGCTACCAATCTCACTTTTACTGAGTCCTTAGGTCCTAACACCTTCCAAGTGGCAATGATAGGTTCTTTCCATTTTGGTTTATTCTGTCATCAGGCACTTAAAGTTTGAGGTTTACTTTTTATAAAAAGCACAGTAAAACATTTTTGCAACCTCATAAGATATTCTTTACCAAAACTCAGGAAAGCAGTACTATGCTGTACACAAAGAACAATTAAATAATGATAGCTTACTGATGTTTCAATATCTGACATCATCTTCGTTCTAATATTAAAAACTAGTAATAGTCTTAAGTAGCTCACCATCTTGTTAGAGGAGATTTAATATACGTTTAAATCAGTATACTTAGTTCAACCTGTAAAGAACTGGCCACACACTCAGAAACATGGAGATGACAACCAATAAAAGGGAAATGGTTTCTTTCCCTGAGATACTTACATGAGAAAATATTACTAACAATAATGGAAGTTAGTCGTTCACATTGAGAGGGCACTACACCCATAAGTGCCCTTGAAGCCACATGTCAAATTTGCCTGTTTTTAAAGTTCTGATTTATGTAGTGCCTTATTCACTGTGTAATAATATCAGTCTCTGAAGTGCATCCCATCATTATACCAGCAATAACCATTTCTTTTTGTTTATAAAAATAACAGTGAGTGAGCAGCTGAAATGTAATTTCCTGGAGCAGAGATCTAAGAATTGATAGTATCTTTTTAAAACTCTCTTTCTATCATATTCAAACCCCAGTTCAAAAGATCGAGATTTCTGTTTGTGCAATTTCTAAACTACGTTGCCCCATAAAGTAATGGAATTAGCACTGATTGAAAATTACACTTCTCTTTCATGAATAGCATTTAATGAATATGTGAAAATATTAAAATATAAGCACCCATCAGTTATTCAGTTTAGTTTAAGGGACAAGACATTCTATGTCTTTAAATTTTCTGGTAGGCGAGGTTTGATCCATTTGTGCTAGACGTGAGAACCAGTTCACTCACCTTCTCTCATGGAGTCACTTCATATTTTTTAAAATATAGACATTAACAAAACACCAGGGTTGAATTTAGAGAATAAAATATTCATTACATGGTCAATAGTCTTTACAGAAGTATTATAAAAAACAGAAATTTAAAGTTCCCACCGAGTCTCATAGGAGAGAATAATTTTTCTCCCCAAATAGATTTTATTTCAAATATAAATTTTTTAACTCAAAGTTTAATGCAAAAAAAAAAGTTTTAAAAACAACTGGATAATTTAGAATTTATGTAATCTTATTTTAAAAGGTGATAATAAAAATGCAAATATGAAATTGCCTCTGGCTCTCTTAGTTAACAGAATAAATCTTAGTTGAATCATTTATCCCTCTTAATATATATTCATACTCTTGCTGTAGTCTGAAAACTCAGGGGTAATAGTAAAGGTCTTTTGAGGTATCTAGGACACCATTGGTAAACAGATTTAAACTCACGATATTTGGCAATGTGCCTTCTTCCAGTGTTTTCTTCTCATTACCTATGCTTATCTCCATATGGTACCTCTATCTCAAGTTCAGTGGGATCTTGTCTTCCCCAAATGAACCAGAATCAGATTCATATTTCATGTTAATCTGCTTATTCTAAGTAATAAATGCCACCATCCCACATGCAGAATGACATGTCTCCGGGTGAACTGTTAGCATAATATATGACTTTACCCTCTTCAAATGGCATATTTATTTCGGGGGCTTATTGTGTAGAGAGACCAAGTTTACTAGAGATTTTTTCTATTATTATGTCTTTAAGACAGTTGATTGATATCACATATTATATATTGAAAAATATTTAAATGAAGTTTACTTTGCTTTTGCAAGAAATTCTTCAGCTAGACTCTTTGAAGATTATGAATCAATTAACCTTCCATGATTTCTCTTTGAGACTTCCTAGCTACCAGTTATATTTCTTAGGGTTTCTTTGGTTTTAGGTTAAACAGAATTGTTTTAAGCAATGAGTCAAATTTAATGGTTCAGTGGTAAAGAATCTGCCTGCAATACAGAAGACACATGTTCAATCACTAGGTTGGGGAAGATCCCCTGGAGGAGTAAATGGCAACCCACTCCAGTATTCTTGCCTGGAGAATCCCATGGACAGAGAAAGCTGGTGGGCTATAGTCCATGGGGTTGTAAAGAGCTGGATATGATTGAGCACTCACTCATCCACCCACCTACCAAATTTAGAACCAGGATTCAGGAGTCTCTTTTGGAACCTAGAGAGGGCAATGGGGCTGGTAATAAAGAATGTCTGACAAGGAGGCACAGGACTCCTCTCTCAAGGAGTTTCCTATCCCCTTTGATTTCTGTCTCTGCATAGTTGCTGGGTTAGTCCCAAGTGAAGGCCAGTTCTCTCTGTTTTTCAACCCATATGATAGAAAGTGGCTATTTAATAACTTCAAGCATACATTGGCCCCACTGACAGATGAACAAGGTGGAGTTGAAGTCTCACTTGCAATGAATGGCAAGTTTTCGGAAGCAAACTGGTATTAGCCCCATTCATTCTGGCTTGAAGACTGAATTGTGTTGTACAGACCTATATCTGTCCAGTTAGAAAACATGTAAATGATGGAGAAAGTTGACACCAACACAAGATGCCTTGATCTTAACTCTTAAATTACTTACATGGGGTTTTAACTTACAAAAGACATAGGTAAGTGGAATATTGGGTCAATCAGTTCTCTTCATTGATTTTTAGTATTTATGAATGACCAACCAGATATCATTCAAATAAATACAGAGCTTTATTTAAAAGAAAGCTAGAATTAGCTTTGATTCATAACCAGGCCTACTGAATCCTACTACTCTTGTCCAGAGATATTAATAACATTTGCCATTTGAAATCATATTTGGTAGATCACATAATACGTTTGCTCCTTTTTATTTTAGAAATAAATAGCTCTAGACATGGTTCTGAAGAATCTACAGGGCAGCAATGGAGAAACAGACATAGAGAATAAACTTGTGGACATGGAGAGAGGGGAGGAGAGGGTGAGATGGATGGAGAGAGTATGGAAAATTACATTACCATGTGTAAAATAGACAGCCAACGGGAATTTGCTGTATGGGCTTAGGAAACTCACAGGGGCTTTGTATCAACCTAGAGGGGTGGAATGGGAGGGAGATAGGAGGGAGGTTCAAAAGGGAGGGGATATATGTATACCTATGGCTGATTCATGTTGAGGTTTGACAGAAAACAGCAAAAATCTGTAAAGCAATTATCCTTCAATAAAAAAATTAATTAATTAAAAAAATAGCACTAGACAACGATATTGCTGAAAATGCAAGCACACAGGTTCATATGTAGTTATAACTCTAAAATATTAATTGTCAACTGTGGCACTCTTCTCTGATGTAATGTGGTCATATTCCTTAGGTCAAAAGGCAGAGATGATAGATGGATTGCTGAGATCATGGTGTTGATGAAGCCAAGGTCAAAGGTGAAAGCTCTGCATGGGCCAGGATATTTTTAGAGAGAAAATGGAGAGACTGAATCTCCAATCTCATCTATTCTTATTAACGTACACCATCAAACAAGAAGGAAAACTGTGATAATGTTAATTAAGAGACTGCTTACACAAAAATGTATGTCTTTCTCTGTACCTAATGTCAACTTGATAGATAAAGGGAAATTTTCCCTTTAATCAAAGAATGCCTTGGTCAAAAGTAAATCCAAAGACTACCCTGGTTGTTCAGTGGCTAAGACTCTGTGCTTCCAATGCAGGGAGCCTGGGTTCAATCCCTTGTCAGGGAACTAGATCCTGCATGTTGCAACTAAGAGTTTGCATGCCATGACTAAAAGATATGACAGGCTACAACGAAGGTCTAAGATCCAGCATACTGCAGCTAAGACCTGTGCAACCAAATCAATTAATTAAAAGAAACAATTAAAAAAAAGCAAATCCATACATTCTGGTCTTTATGGAAATGGCTCCTTTTCACTTTCAACTATGAATCTAAAAAAATGTAAAGAATATTGTCAACTGATAATTGTTTAGCCATTCTCATGACCTAAATAAATCATAATATGATTTTGTTGCCATAACTAGCGATGTTTGAATTTGTGTAATTCCATTTCTTGGGCTGGAAAAAGAAGCAAGAGCAGTAAAGAGAGTGAGAGAGATATCTATTACCTTAGCAGAAAAGTTTTGTCTTCAGACCCAACACACTGCTTTTACTTTGAGATGTTAAACATCGTGTAACTCTAATCCATCCTGGGTGGCCAAAGTCACTGAGTTTTGAAACTGACTGAGTCAGGGGATGTTTTAGGAGAAGCAAGCTAGAGGTGTTTGGGATTTAAACAACATGGCATTAGGCCTCAGTGTATATTTTCTTAGATATTTGAAATTATTATTAACTAAGTCTTTCCAAACCTGGGTAAGAATTTACCAGAACTTGTTGACTTTGATGCCACAATTCACTAGCAAGTGCCAATAATTTTAGGTAGCTCTGGTTGAAGACCTTGACCTATTTGGGTTCCATGTGAATAATTTCACTGAGATAATGTAAATGAAAATCAGAGAAGATACTGTCAGCGAGTACACGCTAAGTATTTCTCACAATTGTGAAAGTGTGCAAAGATGAAAGACCTGCCTACATCCTCTTCATTTATATGAACGGGCTTCCCTGGTGGCTAAGATAGGAAAGAATCTGCCTTCAATGTGGGAGACCTGGGTTCGATGTCTGGGTTGGGAAGATCCCCTGGAGAAGGGAACGGCTACCCACTCCTGTATTCTGGCCTGGAGAATTTCATGGACAGAGGGGGCTAGGGTTGCAAAGAGTCAGACATAACTGAGAGACTTTCACATAATGGATGAAATATACTCCAAAATTGTGATTGCTCTATTTTTCAATCATTATTTCAAGTATGCTAATGCTCTCATGTGGACACAGATATATACCGTAAAGACTGTTTCTTTTCCTCCTTCTGCCTATTTCTCTTTTAGGTCTGATTTATGCTATTGTCTGTGTCTTTGTCCATCAGGCAAGCCAGTAGATTGTGTCAGTTAACTCCCCATTGCCTTCTGACATGATTCTGAGAGCAATCTGAGTGCCATTCATGCTTTGATGTATAGATTTCCTTTCAAACTAGAGAAGGTTCCATTACTGCAACTAGGAGGAATAGATTTCTTTTTCTACCAGAATCAGAGTGGTCTCTTGTCTCTTTGATACTATTGGATTTTCCTTCAGGGACTCTTTCCAATTTTAGCATATCTCCTTCCTGCCCTAAAAATCAGTTATTTTCTAAATCAAAATCTCCCTTCAAAGGCCATATAACAATATTCATAATAGATTGATTATTAAATAAGGCAATTGTATTAAGGACTCAACCATCCAATAACATGAAAATACAATGAAATAGTTATATACATGTGCTTTATTTGGTCATTGGCCACAGAACTTTAGGAGAATCACTTTATTTTATTTTAATCTAACATTTTCCAGATTTTGAGATATAATTGACACATAACATTGTATAAATTTAAGCTGCATAATATGTTGATTCGATACACTTGTATTAATACATTGCAAAATGATTACCACTTTAGCACTAGCTAATACCTTCATCAAGTGTTATAATTATCATTTCTTTTTTTCAGTGAGAACACTTACGATTCACCCTCTCAGCAACTTTCTAGTATATAATACAGTATTATTAACTATAATTACCATCAGTTCAATCAGTTCAGTTCAGTCGCTCAGTTGTGTCTGACTCTTTGCAACCCCATGGACTGCAGCACATCAGGCTTCCCTCTTCATCACCAACTCCCAGAACTTGCTTAAACTCATGTCCATTGATTTGGTGATGCCATCCAACCATCTTATCCTCTGTCACCCCCTTCTCCTCCTGCCTTCAACCTTTCCCAGCATCAGGGTCTTTTCCAATGAGTCAGTTCTTTGCATCAGGTGGCCAAAGTATTGGAGTTTCAGCTTCAGCATCAGTCCTTCCAATGAACACCCAGGGCTGATCTCCTTTAGGATGGACTGGTTGGATCTCCTTGTAGTCCAAGGGACTCCCAAGAGTCTTCTCCAACACCACAGTTCAAAAGCATCAATTCTTCAGCGCTCAGCTTTCTTTATATTCCAACTCTCACATCCATACATGACTATTGGAAAAACCATAGTTTTGACTAGACAGACCTTTGTTGGCAAAGTAATGTCTCTGCTTTTTAATATGCTGTCTAGCTTGGTCATAGCTTTTCTTCCAAGGAGCAAGTGTCTTTTAATTTCATGATTGCAGTCACCACCTGCAGTGATTTTGGAGCCCCCCAAAATAAAGTCTGTCACTGTTTCCATTGTTTCCCCATCTATTTGCCATGTACTGATGGGACCAGATGCCATGATATTCATTTTTTGAATGTTGAGTTTTAAGCCAGCTTTTTCATTCTCCTCTTTCACTTTTATCAAGAGGCTGTTTAGTTCTTCTTTAGTTTCTGCCGTAAGGGTGGTGTCATCTGTGTATCTGAGGTTATTGATATTTCTCCTGGCAATCTGGATTCCAGCTTGTGCTTCTTCCAGCCTAGCATTTCTCATGATGTACTCTGCATATAAGTTAAATAAGCATGGTGACAGTATACAGCCTTGATGTACTCCTTTCTCACTTTGGAAAATGTCTGTTGCTCCATTTTTGGTTCTAACTGTTGCTTCTTGACCTGCATACAAATTTCTCAGGAGGCAGGAAAGGTGGTCTTGTAGTCTCATCTCGAAGCATTTTCCACAGTTTTTTGTGGTCTACACAGTAAAAGGCTTTGCCATAATGAATAAAGGAGAAGTATATGTTTTTTCTGGAATTCTCTTGCTTTTTCGATAATCCGATGGATGTTGGCAATTTGATCTCTGGTTCCTCTGCCTTTTCTAGATCCAGCGTGAACATCTGGAACTTCACAGTTCCTGTACTGTTGAAGCCTGGCTTGGAGAATTTTGAGCATTACTTTGCTAGCATGTGAGATGAGAGCAACTGTGTGATAGTTTGAACATTCTTTGGCATTACCCATCTTTGGGATTGGAATGAAAACTGACTGTTTCCACTCCTGTGGCCACTGCTGAGTTTTCCAAATTTGCAGCATCATAATTACAATGATGTACTTTAAATACCCCAAGTTTATTCATCTTATATGTGGAAGTTTGTACATTTTGACCAACATCTCCTATTTCCCCAGCCCTTCAGCATCTGTTAACTACCATTCATTCCACTGCTTGTTTTGACAAATTCGGTTTTTTTTTTTTTTAGATTCTACAAATACATGAAATCGTACTTTGTCTGACATTTCACTTCACATAGTACCCTTAAGGTCCATCCATTATTGTTGTGAATGTCAAAATTTCCTTCTTTCTCAGGACTCAATCATAGTCCACTACATGTTTGTTATCCATGCATCTGCTGATGGACACAAGTTGATTCCATATCTTGACTATTGCGTATAATGCTGCAATAAACAAACAAGTGCAGATTATTTCCTCAAGATTCTGTTTTCATTTCCTTTGTACATATACTTAGAAGTGGCATTGATGAATCATATGGTAGATCATTGTTAATTACTTGAGGAACTTTCATACTGTTTTCCACATAAAATGAAGTGAAAGTGACAGTGGCTTAGTCGTGTCCCACTCTTTGTGACCCCATGGATTATACAGTCCACGGAATTTTCCAGGCCAGAATACTGGAGTGGGTAGTCTTTCCCTTCTCCAGGGGATCTTCCCAACCCAGGGATCCAACCCAGGTCTCCCGCACTGCAGGCAGATTATTTACCAGCTGAGCCACAAGGGAAGCCCAAGAATACTGGAGTGGGTAACCTATGCCTCCTCCAGTGAATGCTCCCAACTCGGGAATCAAACTGGGGTCTCCTGCATTGCAGGCAGATTCTTTACCAACTGAGCTATCAGGGAAGCCCATTTTCAACAGTGGTTGTACCAATTTACATTCCCAATAACAGTGCAAGGGTTCTCCTTTCACCACATACTCACCAACACTTATTATTTCGCCTTTTTGATAATAGTCATTCTAACATTTCATTTCTATGATGATTACTGATGCTGAACACCCTTTCATGTTCCTGTTGGCCATTTTACTATGCTCTTTGGAAAAATGTCTATTTGATTTCTTTGCCCACTTAGTAGGCACATTATTTGGCATTTTGCTATTGAGTTTTATGAGTTCTTTATGTATTTGGATATTAACCCCTTATCACAACTGTCCATAACTTAAGGCATAAAAATCTAAAATTTTTTAGGATGTTATGCATTATCTGAACCAGACCTCACTTTAAGCAAATCTATTTCCTTGCCACTCCATTCTATTCTACGGTCCCATCAAATGACAAGACCATTCTGAAAATATGTGTTGCAATCTCTTCTTGATGTTTCTGATGTTGTTCCTTCTAGAATATTCTTTTTCTCCCTGTGGGGTTTGAGAAACTTATCCTTCTACGCTCATGGTAAAGTATTGCCATGATGAAGAGATAATCCAAAACAGAGTCACACACTCTTTTTCATAGCTCCAAGGGAAATCAGGTCATTTCTACTGTGCATTTACCACCTCATGTAGTAGCTAGTCATACGACTTTTCTCTCTACAGAGACAAAAGCTGCTGGAGGGTAGGTCCCACTTCTTAATTACCTTATAGATTTCACACATGGCATCCTGCTTGCACAGCAGAGAGGCTCAATCTATTGGTTGCTCAACAACTAAGTATCTTTCCAGGTTAAAGTACAAAGTAGAATATGTTTCCTTAATGCTTTGTAGTTCCTTGCACCACAAGATTTGTCGCTTAAGAATTAAAAAATATTTTCTATTCCTATCTGTAAAGTGTTCCTTTTAACAAAACCTTTTTAAGAATGCTTCACTGAAACACAAACTCTTTGATTTATGTGAATGGCTATATTATTCTGCTGTACTATAAACACAGCTATAATATTGACAGAAAATAGATCATCTAGGGAAGGTCAGATATTTTTAGTTTAATTTTTTCAGTTTTTCTTTTGCTTGACTGTGGAAAACTAAGCTGAAGTTATAGACTCAGTTTGTAGGCTTATTCATAATGAACAACTGCTGTGATAATCACCAGTCAGGTTAAAAGATCAAAATTAATATTTATATACATTTACATTTTACAATGAGTTTTCATATACCTCTTCTTTTTGCCTCTCTTAATGGCATGGTGTGTGTGCTCAGTCATGTCTGATTCTTTTGCAAACCCATGGACTCTAGTCCCCCTGGCTCCCCTGCCCGTGGGATTTCTCAAGCAAGAATACTGGAGTGGGTTGCCATTTCCTTCTCTACTGCTGCTGCTCCTTCTCTAGCCACTCATAATAATATTTTAAATTAAGAATATGACAGACATTGTTATTATCCTCATAATAGCAAAAAGGATGCCAATGCTGACAGAGTTTGTATGGTTCATATGTGGTCATGACATTAGTAACTGACAATTAATTCTGGAGTGATAACTCAGGACTTCTAGCCCTAAAATCCTTCTCTTTCCACTAAAGTTTGTAACATCCCTGATTCCATGATTCTGGCTACTTACAAACACCTTCTAGAAACAGACTAATCTATTCCTCATTCATTCTTTCACAGATTATATATTTTTCTTTCTTATTTCTTGCCCCTTATTGAACTACTTCTGTAATTTGCTAGGAACATTGGCAGCATTACAATTATAAGGTCAACTTTCAAATATATTAAAAGGTTGACTTCTTATCAGAACATGTACAATTTACAAGTGAAGCCTGAAATTTTGCTTTATTGGAGATAAAACCAGTTTTATGAATATTTATTACAATGAAAATGAAAATTTATTTAAAAGTATATGTGATAGTTAAAAATATTGGATTTTAGAATTAAATATGCAAGAGTTTTCCTCCAAATTATGTAATCCACAATGTGACTTTAGATACCTTGCTTATTTATTTTTTTTGAACAGTAGTTTACTCAGCTGTAAGATGGATTGATGTTTGGGTACTTTTAAAGGAAAATAATGTATTTCAAGCACATCAGTAAGGGTAGGATATGTGTGACACAAATGACTATGTTATTGCTACTATGACATTAGGCTAATTTATATATTTTTATTTTTAATATGCCTTTTTAGTGTTTTATTCAATAATCATTGATATGTACCACTGGATGACATGAAAATAGCCTACATTCTCAGTCACTTGGTCTAATTTTTTTCTCAAAATTTCATCCACTAATTGTTAGAAAACCTATAGTGTGCACAACACAATGGTAGGATTAGAAGGAGTCAAAGATGTGAAACTACATTTTAAGCTTTCTTGATCTAAATTAAATAGCTTGGTACTTCAGGTAATCAAAAAATACATGTAGTAAAGATAATCAAGCCAAAAAAATCACCTGCTGTAAATGAATTGCAGCTAGGATTTAATTTTGAAAACACCAGTAAATTATTTTTTACTTTCTTTAAAAATACAGGCAATATTTTGAATACCACACATGGGGTACATAAATTGGTTAGGCAATTCGACTATACAGTCATTATTTGTTGATCATGACTGTTCTCACATATCTTAATAAATTTTATAATGAATAATTCTTACATCTGACACCTATGTTTCTAAGTTGATAACAAAGTTGGGAAAGAAAAATAAGATGAATAAAACTTGGGTTATTTTTTCTAACTTGCAAACTTTTTTTTCAAATCTCTGAGATTAATGTCAGTTTCAAATTTGCTCTGGAAGATGAGACTAATGTCTAGTAAGAATTAATTATCTACTATACTTCTTTAACAAACTGTATTCTGTTACTGTCTGAATATTTCTTTTATCTTGAGGAAACAAACCTCTAAGAATTTGTTTTTAATTAGCTCCCTATGCAGCATTGAACAGTACAGTGCAATACCATATCTAAACTTCTGTATGTATAATCTAACAGAATTTAAGGCATGCTTACCAATCAATTGGTCTACTAACATCTCACACGCTAATAAAGTAATGCTCAAAATTCTCCAAGCCAGGCTTCAGCAATACGTGAACTGTGAACTCCCAGATGTTCAAGCTGGTTTTAGAAAAGGCAGAGGAACCAGAGATCAAATTTCCAACATCCATTGGATCATTGAAAAAGCAAGAGATATCCAGAAAAATATCTATTTCTGCTTTATTGACTATGCCAAAGCCTTTGACTGTGTGGATCACAATAAGCTGTGGAAAATTCTGAAAGAGATGGGAATACCTGACCACCTGACCTGCCTCTTGAGAAACCTGCATGCAGGTCAGGAAGCAACAGTTAGAACTGGACATGGAACAACAGACTGGTTCCAAATAGGAAAAGGAGTACGTCAAGGCTGTATATTGTCACCCTGCTTATTTAACTTATATGCAGAGTACATCATGAGAGATGCTAGGCTGGAAGAAGCAGAAGCTGGAATCAAGATTGCCAGGAGAAATATCAATGACCTCAGATATGCAGATGACACCACCCTTATGGCAGAAAGTGAAGAAGAACTAAAAAGCCTCTTGATGAAAGTGAAAGAGGAGAGTGAAAAAGTTGGCTTCAAGCTCAACATTCAGAAAACTACGATCATGGCATCTGGTCCCATCACTTCATGGGAAATAGATGGGGAAACAGTGGAAACAGCGTCAGACTTTATTTTTGGGGCTCCAAAATCACTGCAGATGGTGATTGCAGCCATGAAATTAAAAGACACTTATTCCTTGGAAGCAAAGTGATGACCAACCTAGATAGCATATCAAAAAGCAGAGACATTACTTTGCCAACAAGGTCCATCTGGTCAAGGCTATGGTTTTTCCACTGGTCATGTGTGGATGTGAGAGTTGGACTGTGAAGAAAGCTGAGTGCTGAAGAATTGATGCTTTTGAACTGTGGTGTTGGAGAAGACTCTTGAGAGTCCCTTGGACTGCAAGGAGATCCAACCAGTCCATCCTAAAAGAGATCAGTCCAGGGTGTTCATTGGAAGGACTGATGCTGAAGCTGAAACTCCAATACTTTGGCCACCTGATGCAAAGAGCTGACTCGTTGGAAAAGACCCTGATGCTGGGAAAGGTTGAAGGCAGGAGGAGAAGGGGACGACAGAGGATGAGATGGCTGGATGTCATCACCAACTCGATGGACATGAGTTTGAGTAAACTCCGGGAGTTGGTGATGAACAGGGAGGCCTGGTGTGCTGCGATTCATGGGGTTGCAAAGCGTCAGACATGACTGAGCTACTGAACTGAACTGAACTGAACTGAACGTATATGTGCATGCTAAGTCGCTTCAGTCATGTCCGATTCTTTGTGACCCCATAGACTGTAGCCTGCCAGGTTCCTCTGTCCATGGAATTCTCCATGCAAGAATGCTAGAGTGGGTTGCCATGTCCTCCTCCAGGGGATCTTCCCCACCCAGGGGACAAACCCGTGTCTCTTATGTCTCCTGCATTGGCAGGTGGGTCCTTTACCACTAGTGGCACCTGGGAAGCTCCTACTAACATGCAGGTATGTGCATATTTTATCATCTAAATTAGGATATTTGAAGGAAAGAAAAACCATTTTTAACAAGGAATTTAAAAAATTCAGGAGACATGGTATTTACAATCTGGATAGAAGGATCTCCTTTAAATTATAGAAATACATCCCTAGAGGTTTACACAAAGAACTTACCTCTGTTTGTCAGGAGGATGTTTGTGGGCCTTCTGGATCAAATGACCCTTCTTTCAATGTGTATTTCAGAATGAATCCTGCATTTCCCACCACTTTTTTTTCTTAGACACTCTCTCCTCCCAATTTGACTGTACATTAGGGATCAATCTTTCCCCACAATCTTTCCAAGCATCAGGGTCTTTTCCTATGAGTCAGCTGTTTGCATCAGATGATAGAGGGCAGAAGGAGAAGAGGGCATCAGAGGATGAGATAGCTGGATGGCATCACTGATGCAATAGACATGAACTTGGGAAAACTTCGGGAGATGGTGAGGGACAGAGAGGCCTGGCATGCTACAGTCCATGGGGTCACAAAGAGTCGGACATGACTAGGTGATTGAACAACAACAAATTAGGGTTCAATCCCTGGGTCAAGAAGATCCCCTGGAGGAGGAAATGGCAACCCACTCCAGTATTCTTGCCTGGAAAATTCTATGGATGGGGAGCCTGGCAAGCTATAGTCCATGGGGTTTCAAAGAGTTGGACACAACTGAGCACACACGCAATAGGACCTAGTGAATTTCCTGTTTCTTCCTTGCAGCCACCAAAGCAATTACCCAAGCCCTTGCATCAATGTGCTACTTGCCATGGACAAATGCTGGAAGTAATCAAAATAATAGCCATTTAAGATGTCTCTGGTGTTTCAGTATCTTTAAGGGCTTCTCAGGCAGAGGTAGTGGTAAAGAACCTGACTGCAAGGCAGGAGACATAAGAGACAAGAGACATGGGTTCGATCCCTAGATCCAGAAGATACCCTGGAGGAGTGCTTGGCAAACCAATCCAGTATTTTTGCCTGGAAAATCCCAAGGACAGAGGAGCCTAGTAAGCTATAGTCTGTGGGGTCACAAAGAGTCGGACACGACTGAAGCGACTTAGCACACATGCAACAGCTCCATTACTTCTGTGTCAAGATGTCACCCTCCCACTGTATCAACATTTCTGTTGTATATATAACTGATTTCCACAAAACACTGGAAACACACAATGAGACACACACAAAGAATCAACTCCCCCAAACTCTCCTACATGTGTTTTATGGTGGAAATGGAGGGGGTGTTTTACATATTTTAACAAATTGAATATCAAATATTCTTGATATTAATCTCTTTTACCAGTGATATTTAATCATATATATTCTCTAATCTTTACCCTTATGCTTTTCCTACCCCCTCCACCCTCAGCTGGTAAAGAATCTGCCTGCAATGCGGGAGACCTGTGTTTGATCCCTGGGTTAGGATGATCCCCCGGAGAAGGAAAAGGCTACCCACTCCAGTATTCTGACCTGAAGAATTCCATGGATTGTATAGTCTGTGGGGTCGCAAAGAATCGGACACGACTGAGCGACTTTCACTTACACTTTCACCCCCTCCACCACCAATCTCCTTCCTTTGGGTTTCAAATATGATTTTCTTTATTCATCTCTTTTGTATTCAGTCTCAACCCCAAGAAGTTATGTTCCTACACAAAGCCTCATTTCCTGGAAGAGGAACTTCTACACCAGATGGCTTTATTTTATTTTTACTAGACCACATAATAAAATGGCTAAGGTACTGAAGTTAAAAAAAATTAATAAGCATTCATAATGATGTGCCTCCCAGAACTTTCTAGATAGTTGAAGAATGTCCTTCTCCAGCAGCTGAGGAAGCTGCTGGCAGAAAGTCTTACTGACAGCCTTCTTTCAAGACTGCCTCCACCAAAGAGTGCCCAATTACTCTAGGTCAAAAACCCTCTAGGCAGCCATGCATCCTGTGATTGGTCATCACAGGATTGCAGAGATCCGATGTCCTTGCCTCAGTTTGGAACAGCTCTGAAGAAATGGTATACCTTTATGACAGCCTGACACTTCAGCTGGGGTCTTCCTTGAGTCTACATGGCAGCTCATCATCTCTTTATGCCTCATCTGTGTCTTTCACTTCTTTTTCACACACATCGATCCCCAAAGCCCTCCCTGATAAACTTCCAGCAGGCCAATCATCTCAGAATCCACTTTCTTTGGAACTCATCCTGGGACGTGTTCTTAATTAATCATTTCTCTAAGTAGTTATCAACTCTGTCAAGTCAGAAAGGACCTCAGCAATATGTTTAGGCAAACCTGGACTGGTTCTTTGCTTGAGTGATTCTTCATGGTAGGTTTATTTGCTCAGACTGTGGCCTTGGGTACTTTGTGATGGGAGCCAGGCATTAGTATTTTGAAAATATTGCCGGTGATTCTAGTGTGTAGGTCAGTTCAGGAACTATGACTGGCCAATGACTCGATCACTTTTCATCAAGTCTGTTTTCCTGGCTGTACTTCCTTATTAAAGCAACACTTACTATCTCTTTGGAGTTCTTGTATTTGATTTGGGGAATAGTTTTATTTAATGTTCATTTGAGGAATCATGCTTTTTTCACCCTGAGACCCATGAGTGATTTCAGTCTCTTTGGCTCAGGTAAAGAATTAGTGTAGACATGTTAGAATTATGATTTGACAATAGAAGAATCAACTTAACATGCAAAAAATAGTAAAAGACACCAGGCATCAAAAGACAAGGGATTATTTTGTCACACCATTTAATTATTTTATCCCACCATTGAGAAGTTCATAATGACAACAAATTATTTAAGGAAAATAAAAATTATTGAGCAAACAAATGCTGAAACAAAAGAAAAAAGCTAATCGCTTTATCTCTGTCCTCTCTGGGCTGTGACATCAGTAAATTCTAGGATAACTAGATATTAGCTTTTATTACATAAGAGAGACATATTTTTGAGACTTCAATTTAAGTAGTGTCTTTTTGAAGATACATGTATTGTTCATTTTTCCAAGTTATGAATTTAATATTTGAGACCTAACATTTATACTGCCCTTTACAATTTATAAAATATCTTCACATCAATTACCTCATTTGACATTCTCCAGTTGCGCCGAATGATTTAATAAGTTGGGTGATACTGGCATTAAGTTCTTGTATAGAATGTAATCATGATTAACAAAAAGCAATTTGATGTATTTGCTTCTATGCCCTGTACATCCAGTTATTAAGGTTTAATGTTGCATGATGACCTAATTTTTGAAAGATTTCTAGATACGCAGTCAAAGGGCTTAAGAGGAATGGTACTATTAAGAACAAAAATATTAGAAAGTGGATTTAGAATTAGGTGAGCCAAGCTAGAATAGATGATTCTGCTCACATAGCTGAGTTATTAAATCTGAATTTTTTATGCCGAAGTCCACAAGGAAAATCTCCAACGTAATAAAGTTTGATCTCTTTAGGATCTATCATTTCCAGGCAATTTAATCAATTTTTAGAATTTCTGTAGTTCCAAGTTTCCTGGGTGTACTTGGATGTTCTGTCTTGGTGACTAAGGAAACAGCGTTGACAGGTGTTGAAGCAGTCTGGTCACTGAGGCCTGGAATCATGGGCTATTTTGCTTCAATAAACTTGACTATTAGACTCAAATACATTATATAAAAGATATTTAATGCTGCTCTTAATAAAGATAACAGAGTTTAAAACATAAACTGTAGAAAGCTAACACTGAGATTTTCTTCAACTTAAAGAGGTAAAATTAAGTCTTTCATCAAGTTAAGCACACACAATGAAAAGGTGAAAAGAATATGTATTATAAAATCTGAAAATTTCTTATGACAGTTCTGACTGAACCTGGTTAACAATCTTTGGGAAAAAATAAGAGATGCCATTGAAATTTAAAGGAAAAAGCTTTCTGAGAGTGAAAGCATTTTCTTCTTTTGTAAATTATAAGAGAACATATATGTATGTAGATAAAGATCTCTTGCTCTCTCTCTCTAGTTGCTAAGTTGAGTCAGACTCCTGGGACCACAAGGACTGTAGCCCGCCAGGCTCCTCTGTCCATGGGATTCTCCAGGCAGGAGTACTGGAGTGGGTTGCCATTTTCTTCTCCAGAGGATCTTCCCAACTCAGGGATCGAACTAAGGTCTCCCGCACTGCAGGCAGATTCTTTTTTTTTTTTTTTTTTTTGTATTTTTTTTATTTTATTTTATTTTATTTTATTTTTTTTCCAGTGGGTTTTGTCATACATTGATATGAATCAGCCATGGATTTACATGCAGGCAGATTCTTTACCGACTGAGCTACAAGGGAAGCCCAGAGATAAAGATGACTGTGTCTTAATGACAGCAGATACAACAGCCAACTTTTATGGAGCACTTCTATGATCCAGCTCACAGGCACTGTTCTCCCAACAGCCCTGTGAGGTACCTCTATTTTATAGACAAGGACACTGGGAGGCCAGGCAAACTATCAGAGGATATGCAGCCGTTAAAGAACAGAAACAGACTCTGAACTCAGAGAGGATCATGTTGACCTGTGCCTTCTGAGAAAGCTTAGTTTCCCCTTAAGGCACCTGAGGTTGTTGCAGTGTCCTGGTCGACCAGACTGTTAAGTCTACTGGAAAAACAAACCAGCTATGTTGGGTAAAGGAACAGAATAAAAGATTCATCTTAGTCGAGAAGAAAATGGGTTTCTGCGGGCAGACTAAATGTTCCCCCAGCGTTTCGGAAATGTTACTTTGATTTCCAAAATTGTTCAGCTTACACCAGAAAAATGAAACATTTGGACCAGAAATGGCAGGCGGGTCTCCTATGAATGAATGAGTGAGACCCTTAGTAAAGGCTGCGAGTGAAAGGATGAGTGGAGCAGCTTTGCAAGTCCTAGTTAACAGGGCACAGGGCTGTCTGACTAGGACTGGGGAAGGGACCAATGAGTAAGAATGCTAAGAGTGTACTAGCCTTGGCGTAAACAGTCTGGGAAATGGCCTTAGTGATTATAGTGAAAAGTGAAAGTGTTAGTCACTCAGTCCCACTCTTTGCGACCCCGTAGACTGTCAGACTCCTCTGTTCAATGGAATTCTCCAGGCAAGAATACTGGAGTGGGTATTCCCTTCTCTAGGGGATCTTCCTGGCCCAGGGATCTAACCCAGGTCTCCTGCATTGTAGGCAGATTCTTTACCGTCTGAGCCACCAGGGAAGCCCCTAGTGAGTATAAGGAATGATGAAATGAAAAAATTCCCCTCTCATCTTGGAATCTTTGATTCCCCTCCCTCCCACATACATCCTATGTTCTCAGTGTTTCATAGGATATGCGTGTTTCCCTGTAAAATATTTTATTTATTTTTAAAATTTAGGTTGAATTAATTTAAAAGTTTAACTGAGGTTTATGTAAATTAAAGATATTAGACCATCTTGACATCCTCAAATGGTCATCCTATATGGTACACCTAGCATATAAGGAAGTGTGTGTAAGAGTTGCACACACTTTTTCCTTTGTTCACTCAGTCCTGTGGTTTTTCACTCTTGCCTGCTGCCGCCGAGTGACAGAGATAGTGTCAACTCAGGAGCCAGACAGTGGGTTTAAATCTTGGCTCTGTCGCTTACCAGCTGAGTGTTAGTGGACAAACCATATAACTTCTGCTTTGGCTTCTTTATCTAAAGAAACTGGGGAAAATAGAAGTGAACTTGTTTTTCAGTTGCTAAGTTGTGTCCGACTCTTTGCGACCTCATGGACTGCAGCATGCCAGGCTTCCCTATCCTTCACCATCTCATTTGCTCAAACTCATGTCCATTGAGTCAGTGATGCCATTCAACCATTTCATCCTTTGTCATCCCCTGTCCCCTTCTCCTCCTGCCTTCAGTCTTTATATACCTTAATGTGTGTATCATAGACTCCAAGACATTCTGATGCTAGTGTCCCATTGTTGTTACCAAAAGGTGTCACTGGGCATTTTCATACAACTGTAACCGAGTAGAACTCTATGGTGTTTTCTTGAGACAGATTACCCCTCCACCCCCATCCTACCTCTCATCACCCCCACCCCCTGCCTCTCATGTCCTCTGCCTGTCTCTTGTTTGTTTAAAAAAAAAAAAAAATCTACCTCCTAGGCCTTCCCCGAGTTCCAAGGAATAAATTTAATCAGAGATATGAGAAAATGCAGAAACAAAGGAAAATAGTCAAGCAAGACAAAGTAATAATTTAGCCATTGAACAACGGCTCCTCTTGAAGGGCCACACACATAATATTCTGAGCCTTATTGGCTAAGCTGTTTTGCAGACACTGAAACCCCCTACCAGGCGAAATAAGTTAACTGTGTGCTGACCACAAGTTATATCTGACCCTAGGCCAGTTAGAACCAGAAGGACTAGCTGACCAGAGATTTATGACTCAGATAAAGTTCCAACCACAAGTGAGACATGACAGCTACTTGAAACTGAGTTATGGAGATGATTATCTCTGAAAATAGGAGACATGTAGCCCCAGCATGTAGCCCTTTCTCCTTTTCCCTGTATAATCTCCAAGCAAACCTGGGAAGTGATGGGTTGGCCCTTTGGAACATGAGACCACCTTCTCCTGGCTTCCTCAATAAAGCTATCTGTCCTTTAATCCAACACCTGTACCTTGGTATCGAATTCTTGAATGATGAGCAGCTAAACCTGAGTTCTGTAGCACAAATACAACATCTCTCCACCAGGTTGGGGTTTACTCAGTAAGTGTCTATGATGCTTTCTGATCTTAGAATTGTTAACATCATTGGGAAAAATGATAAGTCTATTAGAAGCAATGAAATAGGGTAATCACTGTAGGATTAAATGAACCAATATGGCAAGTGAGTACAGTGATGTCTTTGCACATAGAAGGAACTCAGCATGGTTAAAGTTTATCCATGCAGCTGAGTGTGGATGTTTTTATGGGTATAACTGAGCAACAGGTTCAGTTCGATAGTCTATGAGGCCGTATTTTCTCCAAATAAAAAGAAGTAAACTGTAATTTGTAAAGTTCACAGGGGACCTGGGAAGGTATGGCATTGATTCAGTTTGACTTACTTCAAGGTCACAGAGATCCAAGGCAGGGATATGAACTAAGAAAGTAAAACAGGTGAAAAGGGTGCATGCTCAGTCATGTCTGACTCTTTGCAACCCCATGGACTATAACCCACCGAGCTCTCCTGTTCATGGAATTCTCCAGACAAGAATACTGGAGTGGGTTGCCATGTCTTACTCCAGGGGATTTTCCCAACCCAGGGATCAAACCTGAGTCTCTTGTGTCTCCTGCGTTTTTGCAGGCGGATTCTTTACCACTGTGCCAGTGGTGAGTAAGTTTGGAAGATGAAAAAACCCTGGGGCAAAGGAAGAAGTTTCATTCAGTTTCTGGTTATTTATGCCTTTATTGATACTAACAATCAAGATGGAGTTAAAACAGAAAAGTAAAAAATAATCCTATGAAACAAGAAAACATTATTAAAATGGAGTCTCAAGTAGCCCTCCAAATATAGAAGCCATTCACAATGAAAATAAACTAGAAAATATTCTCTTCCAAACCAGTCAATATCTCTTCTGACTCAGATGTTACTATGATAAATGTCTTTACCACACATGATCAAAAACCCTATTGGAAAAAAGTAGCAAACTCTAAAATTATACTACGCCAACTATCTTTCCCACAAAGTAGAAACTGAAAAAATAAACTATCACTTATACATATACCTTTATCTTATATGTTAATATATGAGTGATAGTTTATTTTTTCAGATTCTACTTTGTGGGAAAGATAGTTAAAAAGAATACATTTGAATCAGTTCTAATGAGGTGGATGAAACTGGAGTCTATTATACAGAGTGAAGTAAGTCAGAAAGAAAAACACCAATACAGTATACTAATGCATATAGATGGAATTTAGAAAGATGGTAACAATGACTCTATATGTGAGACAGCAAAAGAGACACAGATATATAGAACAGTCTTTTGGACTCCGTGGGAGAAGGTGAGGGTGGGATGATTTGAGAGGATAGCATGGAAACATGTATATTATCATATGTGAAACAGATCTCCAGTCCAGGTTTGATGCATGAGACAGGGTGCTTGGGGCTGGTGCACTGGGATGACCCTGAGGGATGGGAGGGGGAGGGAGAGGGAGGGAGGGGGGGCTCAGGATGGGGGATGGGGGACAGGGAACACAGGTACACCCACGGCTGGTTCATGTGAATGTATGGCCAAAACCACTGCAATATTGTAAAGTAATTAGCCTCCAATTAAACTAAAAAAAAGAGAGAATCACTATGATGAGAAGCCCATGCACTGCAACTAGAGTAACCTCTGCTCTTTGCAATTAGAGAAAGCCTGAGCATAGCCACAAAGACCCAGCAGAGCCAAAAATAAATAAATAATTTAAAAAAAGATAAACGTAACATTCTTAAACTTGAAGATTCTTATTCAAAGTATATTAGTTTCAGAAAAAATAAAAAAACAAATTACTGTAGAAGCTGACTGGTATCCATTTGGTAATTAAGTTTATAAAGCATTCCTGAACACATAAATATTTCTAAGAATTATCCTTAAGGTCATGCTCAAACTTTTAAAAATTGAATAAATTAATCCAATATATTAAAATGTACATTGATTGGGTATTAGAATATCTCAAAAATATCTGTAACCTCTAATGTTTCTGATTCATAAGCATGTTTCTAGTCAAGAGACCCACTTCACCCCAGTTCATTCCCTATCTATGAGTAGGCACTTAAAATAATCAGTATCACAATCCTTATGTGAACTTGTATTTTGTTAAAGCAAATTATGAAGAGTAAATATATTCTCATACTTTTAAGTTGCACCTACAGTCAGGACAATCATTTGTTATTAGGAGAAATTAAGAGAATGTGAGTCACTTTAAATCTACAGATAATCTCCCCTAAATTTATTTTAGCTGCTGTAGCAACATCTCTTCTTCCACCCAGAGCTTTTAATTAGATCAGCTAACAGAGAAAAATGGTGATATATGAACTTTCATTACCAACCTTATAGAAAAGCTCATGATCAATCACTAAATAGCATCTATAAAAGACTGAATTTGCTGCATCAAGTAAAAGAGAAATAGTTTTGTTGCTTTCTTTCTCCAAATCCCTTCTTAAAGGGGGTCAATCAACTGATACTTTTCAAGAAGAGTTTTTGCCTGTTGTTGAGCACATGGTAGAAATATACCCGTCAGGTATTTTATATTCGTTTGGCATCACTGACTCAGTGGACATGAGTTTGAGTAAAGTCTGGAAGTTGGTGATGGACAGGGAGGCCTGGTGTGCTGCAGTCCATGGGGTCGAACAGAGTCGGACACGACTGAGCGACTGAATTGATTATCTCACCAGCATTCCCTATGCCAGTGACACTTCAGGTTAGTATGGCTTTCTTTCGGTTTTCCAGCTTTTTCCTTTGAATATGAAAATGATACATTTTTTCTCTCAACGATGAAAAACTATTTAAACAAACAACTGTAAAACTGCAAGGTAAAAACGAAAATAGAAATGGACTTCTATTTTTAATGCCTTTACTGCTTTTATGCCATTGAGGTCAATCAGTTCACATGCCATTGGTCTGGAGACACTGTGAAGAGTAGCCAACTATTAGTGGGTGCATTATCTCACTTGCTCAGTTCACTGAGGTTACCTCCAAAAATACATGATTGGAGACTACTGGTTCCAAAGATGGAGAATTGCAACAACCAGATCATTATCAAGACTGATGTTTTGGCCAATCCTTATTTATAAGGCCTGTTTGAAAATGGCAGTAAAACAAATCTAAATGTATGTGTTGTTTTGAAGATATAAAAGGCAAAATTATTCAAAAATTCTTAACAGTAAAGAGATGGGCCGACAAATCAGACAAATGCAAAAACAAAACAAATAGAAAAAAGAAGACAGGTATGGCTATATAAAGGACAGACAAAATGGAATTTAGGGCCTAAAGCACTAAAAGTCATCAAGCAAGACATTTCTTATAAAAACTAAAATCCAAACTAGAGGATAGAACAGTTTTAAGCAGACATCAATATGGCCTGAAATACAGAAATCTAAAATGCTACAGAAACTGACAAATACTAAAAATAGTAAATCACTAGGTATTTGAAGAATAAAGTTAACAGGATTAAAAAAATGTGTACATTATAATGAAGTGAATACATAGTCTATATCAATAAATCAAAAAGTTAGGTCTTTGAACAGGAAAATAGACTTTTAACTACTCTGCTGAAGAAAAAAAGAAAAAAGTAAAAGAAAGAAAAGGACATATAACTTCAGATATGAAACAGACTTTTAAAATGCTATATGGAACTTTCTATCAATAAATTTTTTAAATGTTAGTTTTTTCAGGAAGATGTGAATTGTGAAAATTGGTCAAAAAGAAGGACAAGGTCTAAATATACCAAGTCGTACTGGGGAAAGCCTGTCCTTAGAATGGTAAAATTGTAGAAGTATAACAAATTTTTGTGAGTAGATAATCCCAAGTTTTATAAATTATTCCAGAGCACAAAACAATGGCAGTCTTCCTAATTCTTTATTTGCAGCCAGAATAAATTTAGGACTGATACTGAACAAGAATAATGGAAAAATACAAAAGTATAAAAAATTGCATGTAATTTTAAAGTCTTAAGTAAAATCACAGCAAATCAAATTCATCAGTCCATTAAAAGAATACCATTATGACCAAGTTGCTTCAGTCGTGTCTGACTCTTTGCGACCCAGTGGATTGTAGCCCGTCAGGCTCCTCTGTTCACAGAATTCTCCAAACAAGAATACTGGAGTGGGTAGCCATTCCCTTCTCCAGGGGATTTTCCTCGCCCAGGGATCAAACCTTTGTCTCCTGCATTGCAGGCAGATTCTTTACCACTGAGCCACCAGGGAAGCCCATGATCAAGGAGGGTTTATTCTCCAAGTTTGACTCAATATTGGAAAACCTAATGTCATATTTCACCATATTAATGGATTAACATTTTATTATCTCTATGGATGAAGGAAATGCATTTTATTAAATTCAACATGAACACTCATAAAATCTTTAAGTAAGCTAGCTATATCTATACGTATAGGAAATGTTATACATAATGATGAAATACACAAAACCATCCTATTATAAAAACGATTAAAGCTTACAATTTACATTACTACTAACTATACAGGAAATAAACTAAGTATTGATTTTGGAATAAGGAAGAAAACCTCATTATATACAAAAATGATTATCAGAAAAATCTGAGAAAATCATTTAAAAGCTATTGAAAATCATACAAGAGTAAAATGAGGGTTAGAAACAAGATAGATAAATAAATAAGAATAATTTTCCAATACAATAGTAAAAGAATCACTTGAAAAAAATGCTGCAAAAGTAGACTGTCTTAATGAAATTAAAATTATAATAAAATGTCTAATGAAACTTTATGAAAGTGTATATATGATCTGAAAAGTGAAAGAGATTATAATATTAGATGGGATAATAGATGAAGCTATTAATTCTTCACAGCTGTGTAAAATTTCCAAGAAAAATTGTTACAGAACTTGACAAAACTTTCAAAAATTAATGCACAAAAGAAATACAAATATAGAAAATTTTTATTAGAAGTAAAGAACAATGGGAGAAATGACTTGTCAGAAATGATTTTCTAGTATAAAGATCTCATAATGTGCAGGAATTAAGTAAATGATCAATGGAACAGAATAAGTGATCTAGAAACAATCATACATTTCTATGGGAATTGTGTATAAGATAAAGGTGGGTTATGATTGGCTTAATGAGTGGTGCTTCAGAAATAGACCACCTATCTATAAGTATTTTAAAAGTTAGATTTCTACCTCATACAAAATAATTTCCAGGTGAATTAAAGAGCTAAATAAGTGCAAAGCAAAAAAAAAAAAAAGACAACAGTGGACCGTAATTGTATAATTTGGAGGTGAGAAGACCCTCTCAAAAACCTACAGTTGAAAATACTGACAGAGTAGATCACAAAAAACAAATGTTTATCAGTAAAACACCATAGGCAAATTTACAAGATTGGCAAAAGACCAGGAAAAAAAAATGCATGCAAGTTCTTACTATCAATTGGAAAAAGCCAACTAATTTAACAGGGAAACAAACATAGGCAATTCAAAGAAACACAAATGGCTAATAAACATAAGAAAAAAAATCACCAACTAATCTCATTGGTAACCAGCAAAGTCTTAATTACATGAGATTATTTTATGTTGTCTATCATATTGGCAAAACTTTTAAATGTTTAATGTTTCAGATTGCTGAAGATGGGGATGCATAGACTTTTATACAGTGTTGTTGGGACGGTCAGTTGGAGTAATATTTATTAGGGCAATTTGGCTACGTCTCATTAAAATTTAAAATGCACACATTTTTATCATGAAAAATAACCCATTTCACAGAGATTATAGCACTTTGTATGCAAGTTTATTGTTGGCAATATTGCAGAAGTGACTCAAATCACTAGAAACAACCTAGAAAAACATGTTTCTGGATGGGCTCCATAAACCACATTCATAAATATAGTTTTCAAGGTTTTATTACATCATATGGTTACAATCACTTTACAGAGTATTTGAAACTAGTACTGCGGCCTGACTTAAAGACTACCTTCCAAAGAAAAAAGAAAAAAATCCTTGGCTAGATTGTCTTACATTCTGTGGTTACTATTTTGAGAAGCATAAAATCATTTTGCTAAAGAAGGAAGTTGCTGGCTTTTAGAAAGCCTTATCATCTTTTAGCTAAAAGGCACTTTAGAGTAACATTAAAACACTTATAATTTTAGCCATATTTAATTAACTACTCTCCACGTTCTTTAATCTAGCAGTTCCATCTCCAAACATCTCATTTAGAGAATACTCCCAGGCAGAGAAACATGCACAAGGCTATTAACCAATTATAGCATTTTCTACAGTAGCGAAAAAAATCAGAAACGACCAGTTACTTAGGAAATGGCTAAACTATATGGCCAATTAAGGAATACTACATAGCAATTAAAAAGGATGAGGTAGATATATACACTAATATGAAAAAACTTCCAAGATTCACTCCTAGTGAAAAAGACAAGTTACAGAAAATACATAATGTATCATCCCACTTTCATGAAAACAAAACAAAATAAAATCTTTATGGAAACCTGTGTGTAAAAATGCTTTTTTTGAAAAGACTATAAATTACATATCATTAATAAACAGCTAATAGAAGTTCCTCCTGTATCAGAGCAGGGGGCTTCTACTTTCTGTTTCCCATTTTTTTTTTTCCCACAAAGGAAACCTAGTCATGCATTACTCCAGCAAAATACGGAAGTTTTGAAAACAACTATGTTCACATTTACTGATTGTGTATATAT
Organism: Cervus elaphus; assembly: GCF_910594005.1. Lineage (NCBI taxonomy): Eukaryota > Metazoa > Chordata > Mammalia > Artiodactyla > Cervidae > Cervus > Cervus elaphus. The sequence continues at coordinate 32,411,625 of NC_057841.1, read as the reverse complement.
AAAATGCTTATTATTAGTGTTAAAAATTAGTACATTGAGAATTTGGTTACAGACCACTATAATAAAGTGAATATCAAAATAGTCACAAAATTTTTGGGGGCTTTCCCAGTGCATATAGTTATGGTTATACTATACTGTACTAAGTATGTAATAGCATTATGTCTAAAATATGAACATACCTTAATTAAAAAGTACATTATTGTTAAAAATTGCTAACCATCATCTAGCCTTCAGTGAGTGATAATCATTTTTGCTGGTGCAGAGTTTAAAATGTTGCAGAAATTGCCAAAATGTGGTAAACGTGACTCAATGGACATCAGTTTAAGCAAACTCCAGGAGATGGTGAAGGACAGCGAAGCCTGGCATGCTGCAGTCCATGGGGTCGCAAAGAGTCAGACACGACTGAGCGACTGAACAACCGCCAAAATGTGACACAGAAATAAGACTGAACAAATGGTGGTGTAAAAATGGCATGATAGATGTGCTTCACGCAGAGTTGCCGCACACTTTCAATTTGTAAAAAAAAAAAAAAGGCAGCATCTGTGAAGCCCAATAGGGCATAAAAAGGCATAAATGGCATAAAACGAGGTTTGCCCGTGTTAGAGATGTATGTGCGTGTTCAGTTGATCAGTTGTGTCCGACTCTTTGTGACCCCATGGACTGTGGCCCCCCAGGCTCCTCTGTCCATGGAATTTCCCAGGCAAGAATACTGGAGTTGGTTGCCATTTCCTTCTCCAGGGTATCTTCCTGACCCAGGAATCAAACCCGAGTATCCTGAATTGGCAAATGGGTTATCACTGAACCATCAGGGAAGCCCCTGTGTTAGAAATAGTCTGTCACTGAACATCAATCCTAAGAAAGTAATTGGAAGTGTTTGTTACCTGAGGGCTATGAATTTTAAATGTTGAGATGTTTGAATTTAAAAAGACAGTTTTCATTTGAACATACAGTAGTACAGAAGTGCAGTCTAAAGATCCATTTTAAAAAGACTATTCCAATCAGCAAATTTACTAAGTTTTATTATGAAATTCCACAGATAAGCTCTGGCATTTAAAGATTAGAAAAGTGAGATGAAAATATTGCTTACAGAGCTAATTGATAGAAAAGTAAAGTTTACTCTCTAGTATGAAATTACAGCGAAAAACCACATGGAGTTGGAGGAGGTATACTGTATTAAGTTTTTTCCAAAGTGTACAATATAAGTATGTGTAATGCGATAATGATCATAAGGAATATAGGAAAAAGCAGTGAGGATTTTTCAAGATTCTTAAAATTCATTTATGAACCATAGTGTGCACTGAACAATTTTACGAAACTGAATAAGGTGATTTTGCTTTTCTGTCCTCTGTGACCACATCAGCTAATGCTGTACTGAATGCTTGAATTTTGTTGAGTAGATTTTAAGTGTTCTCACCACATACACATACAAACACACACAAAGTGTAACTATGTGAGGCGATATATGTGGTGAGTGACACGACTGTGGAAATCTTTCATAATGTATACCTACACCAAGTCATCACATCGTATGCTTCAATATACAAAATTTTATTTGTCCACTGTACCTCTTTAAGAAAGTTAGGGAAAGAATTGGTCCAGTTAATGAACAGAAGTCAAGCCCACGTGTATTTCACCGGATACATCATCAATGGCTTCAGTGGATTGCCTGGGAATTCCCAGCATCCACTGCACTTTCCAGGGCCAAGTCTATCACTTTTTAGCGAGGTTGTCCTGCTGCGGGTGCTCTAGTGCAGCGGTCCCCAACCTTTCTGACACCAGGGACTGATTCTGTGAAAGACAATTTTTCCATGGAATGGGATGAGATAGTTTCAGGATGATTCACACACATAATTTCTATGATGCTACTGCTAATCTGACAGGAGGCAGGGAGTTCAGACAGTGATGTGAGTGATGGGGAGTGGCTGTAAATACAGATACAGGTCTGTGGCCTGGAGGTTGGGGACCCCTGCTCTAGTGGAAAAAGCCTGTTAGTCAGCGTAACCACAGACAGGAGCGGAAGGGAATAAAAGCACAAATGATGTTAAGAATCACACAAAATTCACTGATGTGATTTGCATATACCACCTTCAGTGTAGTCGATTGCTGGGTGGCTTGATGCTTTCCTTCTATGATCAGAAGATCCACAGATTTTTCTCCACTGCTCACCGGACACGGCTTGGTTGCCACGCTAAGGGCTTTTTGATGGTGAACAGTGCAAGAACCAATTCATACTTTTGTACTGCAGTTCTCAATGCAACTCCAGGACCTGGAATTTCTGAAACACTCAAAGCATCTCAAGTAGAAAAGAAAAAGTTCAAACCAGTCACCAGATCCAAAATTAGCATTTTATTCAGAACGCTGGGGTCAGAGGTGTATCATTTATATTCTGGTACACAATACAGAGGCAAAGCTGTTGTCAGAAGTCTCTCCAGTTTAAAAGCTTTTTTTTTTTCATTTTTTTTTTTAAAAACACACACTGCAGTAGTGTCACCAGTGTCAGGCCACCCCTTTCATTTCTTGTCTTTCCTTTTTTTTTTCTTTTTTTGGTACAAATTATGTAAAACATTTGTGCTAAGAACTTTTCTCCCTCCCCAAACAAAAAAAGAAAATAAAAAATAAAAAAAAAATTAAAAAATTAAAAATTGAGTATCCTAACTACAGCTCAACAATTGAATCAAATGTCACTTTGTTTTGTAAATACTTTATCCATAACGAAAGATATAAACATGCAAAAAACCTGAATCCATAGTCCAAATAATACATACACATGTTCTGAAGTTTCTGCACTTCTCCATAGACTATGCCAATAAAACATTATGTACACATACCATTTTTACAGTGAAGTGGAAAAAATACAGTAAATAAAAAAGTGTACATGGATTAAGACCAAAATGTGTCTAACATTCTAGTTTATGAAAAAATTCAATTTTGCTACAAATTGGTGATATGAAAACTCCCTTTATTTGCAACCAGCTGCGTAAGTTTTAAGATTTTAGTGGAAAAAAAACAAAACAAAACAAAACAAGAAACTAAAGTCTAAAACTAGAAGTAATGTACATTTTCCAATCTCATGGTCTCAGCCCCCAAGATAATAAAATTGCTCCATGAGTGGTTTGTCTGTTTAATTCCATATTTTTAATAAAAGCAAATGCGATGTAACAAAAGCGTGTCGAAGCATATCATGGTTTAACTTACTGCTCCCACCACAAAATATTTTGTCTTTTACTTATCATTTCAGAAATCAGTACCATTAAAGCCTTAAACATAAAACTAATTCCAATCTGAAAAAGGTACAAAAAGGCACATAAAATCCCAGTGCTTCTGTACTGTAAAATTCAAGTGTGACTGAGCTCAGTATTTTTCCAAACAGTATTGGATCACCGATATTCCCTCTGAGCCCAAATTGGTTTGCAGCCTCTGCCAAAGCCTCCAGCAAGCACTGTGCTAGTAGACTACAAAGTTAAAGCCTAGCTTCTGAATGCTTTTTGGGAATATCAGTTGCAATTGTTTGTACTTGTCCAGAAACCAAGTTCACCCTGAAGTTCAGTCGTCACCTCCACCGTACATGTCAGCGAGTTTCTTGAAGCGGGGCCCCCAGTCGTTCAGATAGTCATAGTCCTGCTCACCTCCACTACTGGATGAATTAAGGGAGCTCAAGGACCCGGCCGTGGAACCACTGCCTTCATAGTCAAAGACTAAGAGGGAGTCGTAGGGTGGAGCGGTGGGATCGTTGTCAGCAGCTTTAAGGCCCTGCAGTTGGGAAGACAAGGAAAGGATGAGAAGAGGGTTACAGTGAGCGAATCCACAAGCAGACGCTAGCGGTCCCGTGGCATCAAACACCTGTTTGTAAGTTTCAACCTGCAGACCACCACGTGTGCAACCCAGAGAAACTGGGGTTATCACTATGTTTGAAAGTTAAACAAAAATCAATGGATGTGTTTCCTCTGCAAAGAAAGAACTGTAAGGAATCTAGCTCAGTGAGGCTAGTGAGGCTGAGACATACCATGGGACGGGGTTAACTGGAGAAGGCAGTTCACAGGTGACAGAAATGAACCACCAACAGCCTGAAGCTAGAAAGGGAGGATCTTAAATGAAGTTTGGTAATGCATCAGTATAACAATGCATTGGACAGGACTAGTTTTGAATTATCACTCGTGGAGTGAGTTATATGAAACAATCTGGAAGGTGATGAACTCATGTGATATGCGGACCCTGATCTATGTAGAGTCAGAGTCATAAGATTTTGACAACGAACTGGCTTAGCAGGAATTACATGCAGGGCAAAAACAGACATAGAAATGAGTGCCACAGCGTCCCTGCCCTCTATAATTTACAACCTAGTAACAGGCATTACTATAGTATGACACAAATGATAAATAAGTAACAAAGCTATGAAATTTAGGCAAAAATCATCAGGATGCTAAAAACAAACACTGATTGGCTCAGAGAGCTGGGTGTTCAAGGAAGAAGTGGCATTCTATCTGACATAAACTTGGAAGGGTATCAGAGGAAGAATAAAGACAGGCCAGGTGTGATTATAACAAAAGCAAAGTTAGTCACTAAGTTAATAAAGAACAGAGTGACTTCTACCATCCACAGACTCTAGAAAAGTCATGATCCAATATCAATACACAGAATAAATATTGGGGAAGTGGATCCTAACAATCTAAAATTACACACACACACACACACAGGGCTTTTAAAAAAATTGAAAAAATAAGAACCAGTGAAATGATTATCAATAAACTTAACTCTTGTACAAAGATGTTTTTTATATATAACTCATGTATCTGCAGCTATTTCATAATTTCTTGACAAAACTTTAAGAATTTAATGTATGTCTATTTGCCACATACTAAGTATTTATTTAATTTTTTCCCACTTCCATTCTAGCAGTCCAAGATAAACCATGGTTAGTCTCCAAACAGTCACTCTCTCTCCCCACAACTCTGCTTTTTAAAATTTTGGTGGGCTCATTGTGGCTCCTCTTGTCCAAGATGTGATGAACCGTCCATCTTTAGATCAATCCTTCCAATCCACATGTTCCAATACATGTTTTTTTTTTTTTTTTAAATCAGTGCAATGGAGGAAGAGGAAAAAGAGCATGAAAATTACGGTCAGTATGTGTAGTGTTAAGAGGTCAGACACTGGGGTGATACCTCAGCTCTGCATAGTACGAGTTTCGGGACCTTGGCTGAGTTCCACAAGCCCCATTTTCTAATCTTCAACTGTAATCACAGTAATACAATCATTATGAAGCCCAAATAAAATAAAGGTGACCCAAGGGTATCTCCCCACAGTATCTGGCACTTGTTACAGCTCAGAAATATTAGTGAATTAAAAAAAAAATTTTTTAAGTTTAGATAAAAAAAATTCTTGCTTTGGAATTTGAAAAAAGAAATGTGGAGACATGTTTTAAGGGAATGAGCGAAGGCAAAAGGAGAAGGGAATAGCAGAGATTGAGATGGTTAGATAGTATCACCAACTCAATGGACAAGAATTTGAGCAAACTCCGGGAGATGGTGAAGGAGAGGGGAGCCTGGCATGCTGCAGTCCATGGGGTTGCAGAGTTGGACAAGACTTAGAGATTAAACAAAAACAACAAAGGTTTTAAGAAACAAAATGGCAGTTGCTTGACTTAACCAAAAACCTTGAAAAAAAGTACACAATACCACTTCCTCATGCCCGAGTCTGTCTCCCCAACAATCCTAACCTTTAATTAAATACCACTTTTCATCTTCTCAAGTACACTATAACCCAGACATGCCTTTGTAAAGTAAAATAAAGCAAGTCTCCCTCAAACTACATCCATATATAACACAAAAATAATTTTAGATAGGATTTTCTTGACTGTATTTATAGAATAAGCTAAAGGACAAGTCTGTTAAGCCTGAGATGGGCAAACTCCAATTTCTCAAAATTCCTGATCTCTTTTTGTGGCATATTGTGTTACTGTCCTCAGTGATTCACCACCCTCTCCCCATGGGTGGATCACATGCTTACAGCACCACAAGGACCACCCTGGAGCCAGCTGACTTCCCCAACCCATGGTCAGGCTCGGCCACCTGACTGACACTGGCCAATTAATGGAAACAGAAGCGTGGAGACCAGAAGAGTCTAACGCTCCATCAGCCACCTCATCTTTCTCCTCTGCCTGCCAGGAGAAGGGCCTGCCCCAGAGGCGAGTTTTCCTTCTGCCTGGATCCTAGAATACAGAAGACATGTGGATCATGGTATCAGCACAAAACTGGAAATACAGAAAGGTGAAGACTAAGATGAACTGGAAAGCAACAGTGGTGTGGTATCACGTGTGCCTGTATTCTGGGAGATGAAAGCCATGACCTGTGTTTCCTGTGACTTAGAATAATTACTGGAAGCTGCCTGGTTTTCACTGGGGTATTAAAAGGCCTGAGACTTTCATCAAATGTTAACACCACCTAATTGACATCCTCAAAACAGATATCAGTTCAGTTCAGTTCAGTTCCTCAGTCGTGTCCGACTCTTTGCAATCCCATGGACTGCAGCACGCCAGGCTTCCCTGTTCATCACCAGCTCCCAGAGATTGCTCAAACTCATGTCCATAGAGTTGGTGATGCCATCCAACCATCTCATCCTCTGTCGTAACCCTTACCCTCCTGCCCTCAAGCTTTCCCAGAATCAGGGTTTTCTCCAATGAGTCAGCTCTTCTCATCAGGTGGCCAAAGTACTGGAGTTTCAGCTTCAGCATCAGTCCTTCCAACACATATTCAGGGTTGATTTCCTTTAGGATTGACTGGTTTGATCTCCTTGCAGTCCAAGGGACTCTCAAAAGTCTTTTCCAACACCACAGTTCAAAAGCATCAGTTCTTTAGTGCTCAGCTTTCTTCATGGTCCAATCCTCCATCGATACATGACTACTGGAAAAACCATAGCTTTGACTAGATGGACCTTTGTGGCAAAGTAATGTCTCTACTTTTCAATATGCTTTATAGTTGGTTGGTCATAGCTTTTCATCCAAGGAGCAAGCATCTTTTAATTTCATGGCTGCAGTCACCATCTGTAGTAATTTTAGACACCCCCAAAATAAAGTCTGCCACTGTTTCCATTGTTTCCCCATCTATTTGCCATGAAGTGATGGGACCAGATGCCATGATCTTAGTTTTCTTCATGTTGAGTTTTAAGCCAACTTTTTCACTCTCCTCTTTCACTTTCATCAAGAAGCTCTTTAATTTGTTATATCAAAACAGATATAACATTGGTAATAATCTAGTCCTATACTCACTATCAAGAGTCCCAAAAGAATTTCCCCCTTTTTTTCTATTGGAGCTCTACAATGTTGTATTATTTTCTGCTGTACAGAAAAGTGAATCAGCTCTAAGGATACATATATCCCCTCTGTTTTAGATTTTCTTCTCATCGAGATCACCACGGAACACTAACTAGAGTTCCCTGTGCTATATAGTCAGTTCTCATTAGTTATCTATTTTATGCTTATGAAGGTGGCACTAGCAGTAAAGAAGCTGCCTGCCAATGCAAGAGACGCAGGTTCGATCCCTGGGTCAGGAAGATCCCTTTAAGTAGGAAATGGCAACCCACTCCAGTATTCTTGCCTGGAAAATTCCATGAACAGAGGAGCTTGGCAGGCTACAGTCCATGGGGTTGAAAAGAGTCAGACATGACCGAGCACAGCACAGCAGTGTATATATGTCAATCCTAAACTCCTGATCCACCCCACCCCATTTCCCGCTTGGTATCTGTGTTTGTTCCCTATGTCTGTGTCTCTGTTTTCCGCTTTGCAAATAGGTTCATCACTTTTCTAGATTTCACATATATACATTAATACATGGGATTTGTTTTTCTCTTTCTGACTTACTTCACTATCTATGACAGTCTTTAGATTCATCAAAAATATTTCTTAAAAATTTTTAACTCCTACTATGGCTTTCTGATCATTCTGATAGTTGCTGAATCTATGTTTCATTTCTACATTTAAAAAAAAAGAGGTTAAGGCTATAAAACCCATGAGAGGTCACTGCTAGCCAAAACATCAAACGCTGTCTCAGGTTCTTCTGATTACAAAAGGGCAAATCCCACTGAACTTTTCAAGAATTCTTAGGCGAGCCATCTTTCTGGGCTGAAGGTTAAGTACTTTAAGTCCCTGCCACTTGGAGAGCACCAATTTTTATCCAAGAATAAAATATGACTTTTCTGGGTAAGGCATTATATAAATTCCGGGTACTATTTTGGTAATTCTAAAAAGATCATAGTCAAGTCCTTAGAAACTGATCATGACAGGCAGGCAACCAAAGTGAACACACAGATAAATCCGGAGTAGTGGGGGCACAGAAGCTCTGATTTTTCCTTATGGAATTCCTTTTTTTTTAAATTTATTTTTGGCTGTTGTGGGTCTTCGTTGCTGAGCTGGTTTTCTCTAGTTGTGCTGAGTAGGGGCTACTCTTCATCGCAGGGCACAGGCTTCTCGTTGTGGTAGCTTCTCTTGTTGCAGAGCACAGGCTCTAGGGTGCTTGGGCTCAGTAGCCGTGGCACACAGGCTTAGTTGCTCCACAGGACATAGAATCTTCCAGGGGCAGGAATGAAACCCAAGTCCCTTGCATTGGCAGGCGGATTCTTATCTACTGTACCACTAGGGAAGTCTCTGGGATTCCTTTATTTTTTGGTGTGGACACCATTTCACATGATGTCTGACACACTTTTGCCAGATTTACAAAAATCTATAGGTGTTTCTCTCTCCCTACTGGGTCTGACTACATCTGTAAGAGGATGTGTTTGTTTTACCTTTCCTGGAGAGACAGATCTTGAACTCTGGATAAATCTGAACTAGTTTCTGCAGTCAGCTGCCTCTGTCATATCAAAGCTGCAGCTCTGGCTGAATTCCTGGTGACCTTGTATTTATAGACTTCTGATCCCATGTTTTATGGTGGAGACATGCTTTACAGGGACCATAAACACCCACATTCTTGTGTGAAGGAACACATGAGGGATATAAAACCCAAGAGTTAGTCCCTAACAGTCAGTCTCCTATTGTCTCAAATCTACTAACTCAGTTCAGGTCATCATTACATCCTGCCATTAATTGCTCAATTGTGTCCAACTTTTTCTGACTCCATGGACTATAGCCCGCCAGGCTCCTCCGTCCATGGAATTCTCCAGCCAAGAATACTGAAGTGGGTTGCCATTTCCTTCTGCAGGGGATCTTGCCAACCCAGGGATGGAACCCGGATCTCCTGCACTGCAGGCAGATTCTTTACTGTCTGCCCCACCAGGGAAGACCTCCAGGGAACATCCTGCCTGGACCATGGCAAAAGCCTCTCTAGCAGGTTTCCATGTCCCCAGGACTCTACCTGCTTCTATCTTGCCAACTACTATTGGTTCCTCTCTCAGACACTATTAGATTTTTTGATGTCACACCCCCAACCCCAAGTAAAACTTTCTGACTGCTATCCCCTGTAGCAATGCTTCCAAAATAAGGGAGGAGTCCCCCTGGGGGTATGCAAGATGATTTTTAAATGGTACACAGGCATTTTAAAACAATTTTTATTTAAAAGAAGTTAAAATTGAAAAAAAATTTAAATACATCATAAAAGCTGTTTGTAGACATGGAAAAGACTAGGAGGCGTTACTTAAATGCCTGAAGCCGGATGTTAGGGTAACCTACAGGATATAGTCAAAACCCTTCAAGGAGCATTCATTTCACCTTTCCCTTGTACCTCTTCTCAATTCCAGCATCCATAGCTGAAGTATTCACTAAATTATTCAGCAAAATCCCCTCAAACCTAAAAACATCTTATTTTTGGAGTATCTCCATGTTATTTACATATTCATTTCCTGCTAGCTGAAATGTGATTCCTTTTGTTTAAAATGTCCTATGTCATATTTTTTTCATTTGATTAATTTCCATCCATCTATCAATCTGTTTAAAGGCCATTAAAAATGTCACTTCTGTTTCCTGGAATTCTTCCCCAAATCGTGACTGAGAGGAGTTCCTGTGGTCTTCCTGGTCCTCTTTATCTCTATCGCCATATTTTGGTTATACTGGATCATGACCTCCCTTTCTGCTGAGGTGGTTCTGTACTCATTTCAGATGCTGCACACGCTGCCTGACATCCAACAGCTATTCTAGATGGTAATTTGTACTGTTGTCCTGGGCTTAGTTTGCTCACTTTGGCACCTTGCTCATGTTTATATTTATACCTTTCAGAAGAAGCCAGGATTTAGGTTTAAAATATCTGCAAATATAAAAGTATATCATGATCACATGACAGTGAAATTCTGTGACTTATGAGTGCCAACATTACTACATCCTTTTCTGGAAAATTCACTTTACTTCAGTATTTTTTTTTGGAACTAGAGCTTTTTACTTGTTTTATTTACAATTAAAGGGCAGTACGAAGTTTTTACTCTTGAATAGTAACTTGTAATGATAATATGATACTGATAGTAATTAAGAGATTTTACAGTCACTATACTAAGCACTTTATGTGGACTGTATTATTTCCTCCTCACTGCAATCTTAAAAGGAGGGTCTATTATTATCCCCATTTTATAAATAAACTAGAAATCTAAGTGATTACATCTAAGGACCCTAACCTTATACAAGGTAACAGAGCTGTTAAATGAGGCACTTGGATTTGAACTCCAACGCCTAACTCTTGTAAGAGTGGACAGAGATATGCTTAATTAAATTTAATTTAAATTTAATTATTAGGAGAAAAAAGGCAAATATTTTAAACTTTGGTAGTTATTATAAACAAGTTATTCCAGGAGTACCTTCCATACGTTTTTAAATAATATTAATTGAAAGTTGGTCTTTTAACTGATTTGGTTAAAAGAAATATGCCCTTGGTTTTTCTATTTCTGAGATAAAGAAAAACACAGGATTAATATAGTTATTGGAGGTATGCTAATATCTACTGTTGGCCTGAGATTAAATTACTTTTAGTTTCAACTTTTTACCCTCCAAAGATCTTATTTAAAAGTTTCAAAACAGAATGAAATTCTGTGCTTGAAATTCAAAATGTGTGATTTGGTTTACGCTATCTACCAGTCTAGAAATGTTATCATTTTTGAGATTCATTATTTAAATAAACAAGGTAGAAACTGTTCTCATGAGCTTACCTATTCTTTACACCTATAAAAACACTCCAATTATAATCTCCACTATATTCTTCTTCCTTTGGAACATTCAGTACTATGCTAAATCAAATAAAACCTGGAGATAAAGAAATCTGTTTGCATTTTAAATGTAGTTATAAAATGTGCTTGAGTTCTTTCTAGGTGCCTTCAACTCAAAACTTTACCTGTATTTATTTTTATCAGTCTAGTTATAGAAAGATACCAAACAAATCTTAGTGGGTGTGTTAGATAGAAGAATCTACATAGTGAGTTTGAATGTTATCTCTGATTTAGGTCTTTTAACGGTTTGAGTCCACTGAACTTTCTCACAGAACTGATCGTCACATCCCTGGACCCACTTTGTAGTTGTTTTCTGTGATACCTTAAACGCTTTAGACTTTCTGTGTCCAAAAGTAGGGCATTTCTAGGTATGGACTCTGAGTTCCCCTTTCTTCTCCATATTCCTCTGTCTTACAACCATGTTCAGTTTTGAGGATTTAGCAGTCATTTGGGGGATGATTTCCAAAAGTGGTCCTTTTGTCCATTCATGTCTTCACCAAACCAGCTTGCCCACAAGGGTCCCTCAGGGATGCACCCTTCCCCCTGGACCACCTGAGGGCTCTGAGGGATGAGCAGGGATGCTTGGACAGGAGTAATGCAGGGAGGTGAGTTGTAGGTACAAGCGGATGCCGCTGATGGCGCCCATCCGTACTCTGCATGCCTGACCCTTCATGGGCTGATAGAGAGGAACTAATATCTTAGAAAAAGAGCAAAGGGCATTCCAAGCAGGAACAACTGTGTGGGGCCTGGCACTGGCATGGAATTACAAGCTGAGATAAGGAACTACAAGGAGAGGTCTCTGTTGCCTGCCTGGAGAATGCAGGTGGGGGAGGGGCCTGAGACGAAGCTGGACTGCCGAGGTAAGAACCAGATCCAGCGGGGCATCCTGCGCCTGGCACGGGGAGACTTCAGATGCTGGAGCGCTTGCCTGGTATAGAGACCGTGCGAGGAGCACCTCGGGGAACGCACACCGCGAGCCTCGCCCTCTACTGTCTCATCTATGTATCCCTGGCACTGGATGTACACAGTACCTATATGGTAGTTATCCACTGAATGAATGATCCTAAACCAAGCCCAAGAGGACTGCCAAATGAGCCGTTTCTAACAAAGGCAGACAATTTTCAAATTACGAATGGGCTGTATTTCAGAAGTTGATGTGCAAAGTCAGTTGTTCAGAACAAACTTTTTCATTTAGGTATTCACACATTATAATCTCCAGCCACTGTTGGAACTGCGTACCTGGGAAAGCAGATTTCCACATGGAAATTCCTACTGTGCACCTCTTCCTACTGTGCCGTTAGAACGGTTGGGTCACTGAACCGTATTACCTAAATACTCTCCTCTCTTTACTGAAGGAAGTTCAGTCATATGTTTTCAAAAACGGGGACTTCCCTGGGGGCTCAATGGCTAAGAATCCGCCGGCCAGTGCAGGGGACACAGGTTTGATCCCTGGTCTGGGAAGATTTCTACATGCTGTGGGACAACAAAGCCCGTGAGCTGCAACTACTGAAGCCCAAGTACCCTAGATCCCGTGCTCCACAACAAGAGAAGCCACTGAAATGAGCAGTTCACGCTCCACAACTAGAGAGTAGCCCCCCCCTCCCCCCCGCTGCAACTCAAGAAAACCTGCACAGCAATGAAGAACCAGCACAGCCAAAAATAAATAAATAAATAAATAGGGCATGCCCCACACACCTGTCACAGTCCTTGAATTCCTTGCAACAACAGAATCTAGGAGCTACTCAACACAGTAGATGCTTAGGTTACACAGAGAAGGTCAGGAAATCACCCTCATCCCAGAGAGAATGGACATGCTAACAGAGGAGAGAGAAATACCAACAGTTACACCCCATGTGAGGGCTATGATCCAGGGAGCATCTTGGCATTAATAATAACCCATCACAGAGGTATCAGAACAGCTTCAGAGAGAAGAGGATATTTGAGCTGCATCTGAAGGCTAAATGGGTATCTCCTGACAGCTAAGAAGGAAGGGCTTCGGAAAAGCTGTTGCTGTTGTAAAAGTTGTTGTTGTTTAGCCGCTCAGTCGGAAAAGTTAATTTATAGTTAAGCCTCTGATGCTTTTGAGGGGCTACAAATAGTTTGGCGGGGCCGCAGCACAAGAAGGGAATATGGATGGAAAGGAGGGCAGGACACAGATTACAAGCAGCCTTAGAAATGACCCTTAGTGCTTGAACTTTGTCTTGAGAAAAGAGGAGCGTCCCGATGGAATGGAGGAGTCCCACAGATCAGCGATACTTCAGGGACAGCTTCAGGTGAGTATTTGTTGAATTTCACTGAAGCCAGAATTCTTGCTTTATGAAAGTTCAGTGCCTATACCTACATTTAGAAGATTCACCGTGTCTTGAAATCCAACAACCACAGGAATAAATAATAAGGGTGAAAGCTAAATTAGAAGTAAACTCATCAGGCATGATTACATATTCAAAAATATCTAGTTATATATTGTGTGTGTGTATGTATATTCCTGCCGATTCCCCTAACCAAGCCTACTGTATAAATAATCTGGGAAAGTCAGGGCATATTTTTATACATAAAGGAGTTACATGCACTCTGTTTTTGCCTTCTGTTAGCTTCTAAATCATGTCTACTACAAATTAACCTATTAATTATTTAACAGAATTGAACAGATATGTTCAAAAAGCAGCATGTATTTTAGGAATACATGAATGAATATTCATGTAATGAATATTTGTAAAGACAGATTAGCGAATTGTGTTTCAAAATTTTTCCTACAAACTATAAGAGCATCTAAAAACTAAGGTAGATTGATTATGTAGATGTAATATATGATTATTTCAAGGAAGCCTAGGAAATGGGGCTTCCCTGGTGGCTCAGATGGTGAAAAAAAAAAAAATCTGCCTGCAATGTGGGCGACCCGAATTTGATCCCTGAGTTAGAAAGATCCCCTGGAGGAGGGAATGGCAACCCACTCCAGTATTTTGGCCTGGAGAATCCCAAGGACAGAGGACCTGGTGAGCTATAGTCCACGGGATTGCAAAGAGTCGGACATGACTGAGCGACTAACCCTTTCATTTTCAGGAAATGAATCTTATCAGCGCAGGACTGAAGGCAATAATATACAACAGATGCTTTCCACTGTGAAAGGCACTGAGACCAATCCTGGCCTTGCTGTTTCTGAATGCCAGGACACGGCCAGAGAACATGAGTCCTGTCATATATTCACAATCAATATCAATATGTATCGCTCTCTTAAACTAACAATAAAAATTCCAAAGAAGAATTGCAGTAAAACTGTAGACATGATCAAAAGAAGCAGTATTAAATCATTTGACTTCAAAACTTCAGGATTAAATGTAGCAGAACTCTTGGTCAGTAATGAAATAAAAGAATGCCATAATAATTTTGACAGTGGAAATCATTATCTGTTATATTCAACAGAGAATTAGCCTGCCTCTTGCAGAAGCTCTTAAAACTCCTCAACTAGACAAGTATTTAAATCACTCACATAATATTTAATTTAGCTGCGCTTCCTGCTAATCTTATTTGATGGAACTCTCTAGTCGTTGGGTGCATGTGTGCTAAGTTGCATCATCTGTGTCTGACTCTTAGTGGCCCTAGGAACTATAGCACATCAGGCTCCTCTGTCCGTGGGGATTCTCCAGGCAGGAATACTGGAGGGGGTTGCCATGCCCTCCTCCATGGGTTCTTCCCAACCCAGGGATCAAATCCGTGTCTCTTATGTCTCCTCACTTGGTAGGTGGGTTCTTTACCACGGAGTCACCTGGGTAGGCACTGAATTCTCTTCATTTGTGGGATTCAAAGGGTAAGTGTGAGGGAAATGAAAGCGAACTATTATTGCATGTATCAGTGCTAATAAATGAAATCAGAATACACTATAATATCATTGGGGCTTTCCTGGTAGCTCGGCTAGTAAAGAATCCACCTGCAATGCAGGAGAGCTTGGTTCGATTCCTGAGTCAGGAAGATCCCCTGGAGAAAGGACAGGCTACCCACTCAGTATTCTTGAGCTTCCCTGGTGGCTCAGTCGGTAAAGAATCTGCCGGCAACGTGAGAGACTTGGGTTCGATCACTGGGTTTGGAAGATCCCCTGGAGGAGGGCATAGCAACTCACTCCAGTGTTCTTGACTGGAGAATCCCCAGGGACCGAGGAGCCTGGCGGCCTACAGTCCATGGAGTCACAAAGAGTCGGACACGACTGAGCGACTTAAACACAAAGCATAATATCTTTGGCCTATTGATTACTTGTAATCATGGGAAAAATCCTTGGGAGAGAATGTGACTAATACCGGTAACATATAAGGCTGTGATTTACAAATACAGAATAGTAGTTGACAGATCTCTTTTGGGCTGATCAGAGCCATGTCATCTGTTCTCTGTTACTGAAGTCACATTGGCTTTTGCACAAAAATAACATAGAAAAAAAAGCTGTATTTTAATGAACTACATAGCTATATTCTCATCAAATTGTGGTCTCTATAGTACTTCTGTTGTTTAGTTGCACAGTTGTGTCCAATTCTTTGCGACCCCATGGACTCTAGCCCACCAGTCTCTTCTGTCCATGGGATTTTCCAGGCAAGGATACTGGAGTGGGTTGCCATTTCCTCCTCCAGGGGAATCTTCCCGATCCAGGGACCGAACCTGAATCTCCTGCACTGGTAGGTGAATTCTTTACCACTGAGCCACCCAGGAAGTCTCAATAGTACTGTTAGCATCCAATAAACACCCTTATAGAGAAAGAGAGTCCCTCTCGGCACCTCATTAATGAAGTCCCCGATGTCCCCCGGGTGCGGGGCTGCAGATCGAACCGGGTACTGGGGCTCTGCATGGATGGGCCTCTCATCCAACCGTCGGATTCCAACTGGCTTGATGGCATCCGGCTCCACCGTATCAGGCTGCTGGAGCTGGCTCAGATCGTAGTCCTGCAAGAGACAAAGGCAAAACCCCATGGGAGACGGGCACGAGGACGGGAACTTACAGCCTCTGTTTCTAAATGCATACCCAGAATGCACAGAAGTGAATGAAGTTTAACATAATGGAAAAGTTGCCACTACGAGCTTTTCATGTTATGATTAAATATTGCTTTCACGCAGCTCTTTCTTCTGTGTTTTTCATTTCGACAGTCTGTGCGCCATCTGCTTTCCTATGTTCCTCATCAGCTTCCAATAGGAAACAGCAGTGAGAGGAGGTCCCGCTACAAAATGACTAAAAAAATCGACTAGAAAATACGGTAGTACCACAGAAGCAAAAGTGCTCATTAAATGTTGATGGGGTTCAGAACAGGCTGCCCTCAGATATGGCAATGTGGCATATTAAATATCTGAAGCTCAAGCACTCTTTTGAAAAACAGCTGAAACAAGAAAGTCACTCTGACTCTCCCCATCTCGCCCTTCTTCTCTGAAACAGGTCACAAAATTCTGATGTGAAAGGCCCCCCTCTCCTTAAACCAGGAGGAGAGAAACCCTTCCTTACCACCAGAGAATAGCATTTGGGACTGAGAACTCTGTACAAAGAAACTTCCTTTTTTTATCATAGTAAAATTATCTGTTTATGATATAAAACTCAGAAAATTAAAAAGTATAAAGAGAAAGTGATCTCATCTATAATTCCACAATGTAACAGTCATATTCGGGTGTATTTGGTTATAATAAAGTGCTATTATTTTTTTAAAAAAATTTTATTGGAGTATAGTTGATTTACAATGTTGTATTGGTTTCTGCCGTAAGGCAAAGTGAATCAGTTATACATGTACATATATCCACTCTTTTTTAGATTATTTTCTCACATGGATCATTAGAGAGTATTGAGCAGACTCCCCTGTGCTATAGAGTAGGTCCTTATTAGTTACCTATTTTATATATAGTAGTGTGTACATGTCAACTCCAATCTCCCAATTTATCCCTCCCTGCTCTTACTCCCTGAGAGTGACAGGTTTGTTTTCTACATTTGTAACTCTATATCTGTCTTGTTGATAAGTTCATTTCTGCTCTTTTTTAATGTTCCACATATAAGCAATATCATAACAATATTTGTCTTTCTCCGACTTACTTCACTCAATATGACAGTCCATGTTGCTGCAAATGACATTAGTAACATTTTTTAAACAGCAAACTTTCTCAAACTAACCCTTATCTTCCTAGTTACTTCTTTACCATTTACTACTCTAAGCCCAAGACCTTTGTCTTATCAATTCTCTACAAGGTTACTGTTTTTTCGTCTACAGGGTATAAACACTCCCAGCTCTGGTCACTTCTTCCAGGGCCTGCATTCTCTTGTGGAGATTCCCACATGGAGGTAAAAGTTCCATCAAATGTGTCTGTTCTTCTCCTGTTAATCTGTCTTTGTTGGTTTAATTTTCAGACCCAGCCAGGGATACTCGGAGGGTAGAGAAAACTTTTCCCTCCCCTAAAATATTATATTGCTTTAATATAAAAAAAAATTGTTGTAAGTGTATTTTCCTTTACTTAAAGGAAAGCTTTAGTTCATCAAGGTTTCAAGGCCACTTCACTCTTCTCTTCAAACATCTGTAGGAAGTGTGTGCATGCTCAGTTGCATTTGACTCTTTGCAACCCTGGGAACTATAGCCTGCCGGGCTCCTCTGTCCATGGAATTTTTCAGGCAAGCATACTGGAGTAGGTTACCATTTCTTCCTCCAGGGGATCTTCCCAACCCAGGGATTGACCCACATCTCCTGTGTCTCCTGCATTGGTGGGCAGGTTCTTTACCACTAGCGCCACCTGGAAAGCCCCCTCAGTGCCTAGAGTCTGACACTATTATCGGTGGGACCAGTCTGACCTGTGGCCTTTTTTCTTAAAGAATGACTTTGACATTTTTAAAGGATTATTTAAAACAGTGGTAACAACGGACAAGAAGAATATCCTACTGAGACTATATATGGGGCCCGAAGCCTTACTATTCAGCCCTTTATAGAAAAAGTTTGCCAACCTCTGGCTCAGAGGTATGAGGGAGTGTGTATTCTCTTCCAGAGCAGTCCTGGGGATATGTCTTTGAAATACAGCCTGTCCACTCTGTGAGGCAGAGAAGAACTTGGGAAGAAGGATGCTCTGGGCACTGCTTAGGCCCTTAACTATTTTGAGCTTTAGCATCAGCCAGCTGAACAAGAATGTCCAAAGACACTAAGTATAATGTAGAAATGAATCAAAATTTTAGGTTTGGGCAAATACTTTATAGTTTTCAAACCTCTAAATTCTAGTAATAAGAAACATCACATCCCCAGCTTAACCAAAATTATCTAATTCACTGTTGATATTTACAGAAAGTACAGATTTTATGGTACTCTTTTTAGTTCAGGCTTCATCTCTGTCTAAAACCAGCTCAAAACTGTTTACAGTATCTCTATAGTGGTTTTGGTTCATTCAACGCTTGAATATTTACCATGCTCTGGCAATGCTCAAGATCCTTTACATATGCTCGCTCATTCACGCTCTGAGCAACATTGTGTGACACTGTGTTTTATTATCCTCTTTTAAGAATTGAGGAAACTGAGTCTAAATCACTCAAGTCATATGTCAAAGGCTCCAGATCTAATAAGACACAGAGATATGCTAGGACTTCAAACAGATTAGACTCCAAAGCCTAGCTCTTGTCCCAGCTACAAGGTTGGGATGGATGAGGGAGGAGGGGCAGGAATATGAGGAACGATTAAAACAACAGAGGGGTCAAGAGGGGAAGGGTCACTGATATTCAACCCACTCTGTACCAGGCGCTACACCAGCCTCCTATAAGTGTCTTCTCATTATCATAATTTGAGATAAAGAAACAGACTCGGAAAGGTACGTACAAGGTCACACAGCTGCTATCCTATTGACATGAGCATCAAAACTAGGTGTGTCTGATTTCAAAATGTCGGTCTAAAACCGAACACTAGGGACTTCCCTCATGGTCCAGTACTTAAGACTGTCTTTCAATGAAGGGGGTGCGGGTTCAATTCCTGGTCGGAGACCTAATATCCCACTTGCCTCAGGGCCCAAAAAACCCAAAATATCAAGCAGAAGCAACACTGTAACAAACTCACTAAAGACTTAAAAAATGGTCCACATAAAAATAATCTAAAAAATATTTTAAAATAAAAAAAAAATAAAACTGAACTCTGTTGAGATGCCTTCATTCTAGACTGCTGCTGCTGCTAAGTCGCTTCAGTCATGTCCGACTCTGTGCGACACCATAGGCGGAAGCCCACCAGGCTCCCCCGTCCCTGGGATTCTCCAGGCAAGAACACTGGAGTGGGTTGCCATTTCCTTCTCCAATGCATGAAAGTGAAAAGTGAAAGTGAAGTTGCTCAGTCGTGTCCGACTCTTAGCGACCCCATGGACTGCAGCCTATGAGGCTGCTCCCTCCATGGGATTTTCCAGGCAAGAGTACTGGAGTGGGTTGCCACTGCCTTCTCCCTAGACTACCCTCCCCTAAACAACTCCTTACCAAGGGCTTCAGCTAAGCTAATGAGTGAAGGCACTCAGAAAAAGCTCCTTCTCTGAGGGATGGACAAGGTGACATGGGAGGAGGGGAGGCAGGTAGGCAGAGTAGGGACAAGTCAGAGTGGGATGTAAACTCGGGACAGTGTCAAATATAGAATGCTCAGAAAAGGAAAGAACACATCAGGTTTGCACTTTGAATGACATGTGGGTTCAGGAGAAAAGACTGTTCTGGGGAAATCCACATTGTGAGCAAAGGCACGCGGATGCAGTCTCCTGTCAGGGGAGCATATTTCAAAGCATCCATACAAAACTTGAGTGAAAACACCTTGATCTTGCACACATGTGCCTCCATTTAAAATTTTATAGAATGTATGAGTTATTTATAGACTATCTGAAAGCAGGGGCAGACAATGATACGACAGATGCGAAAACCTTTGAAATGTTAAAATGCTTTTCACAAAATAGAAAGAGGGATTCATTTAGAGAATTCTGAATGCTTGCATGTGAAGAGGCATGGTTTTTCACGCCATGTTTAATTACATAACTACCAAGCTTAATAGAGGGGGTAACCATGAGTAAGCGTGTCTTCTGATAGAAGCTTTTTGTAGAAGGGGGAAAACAGAATGTAAGTATATGGATGATGACAGTTAATAAATATTTTTACACTGAGAGTGTAAAATGCTTTATTAGAGATCTCAATTACATGAAATTAAGTAATTGAATCTTATGCTTAAGGGCCGTCTTTAGAGTTAGCCACTCAGTCATGTCTGGACTCTCTGTGACTTCATGGACTGTAGCCCACCAGTCCTCTGTCCAAGGAATTCTCTAGGCAAGAATACTGGAGTGGGTTGCCATTAACTTGGTGATGTATTTCTTGACAGTCCTCAGTATATCACGATCATTCCATGTAAGAATACAGAGCGATTTCTGGGGCATAACTGAAGACGTGAGAGGCCATGAGATATGCCTGTGCTATTTCTTATGTGGAAAGAACTTGTCCACCCTCATTTCTTATGTAGCTCCCACCATACCAAAGTGACGAACAGAAATCCATTATGTTTGGTTGACAGTGCAGAAAAAGTCTTCTAATAAGTTGTCAACCTATGGATGTTGGGATATTTTACCTGAAAACAGGAAGATCTGGCATAAAACCAGGCTTCACTTCTGACACAGCTATTTGTTACAGCTGAGAGCATCTAGCTTCTTTGGACAAGGACAGCCTATCTATCTGGTCTGTTTCACTTATTAGTGTATACATACAACAGCATGTTCATTTATAGATTCTTACTTTTGACAGCCCTTTCTTACTATCCTAAGAACCAGAGCAGGTAGTTTCAAGATGTCTGTGGTCAATATGTCAGGCCCACAGAACGTGCTTATTAAAAACGTGTTGAGAATTTCAGCAGATAAGAACCCTCCTGCCAATGCAGGGGACCCGGGTTCGATCCCCGGTCCAGGAAGATCCCACATGCTGTGGAGCAACTAAGCCCGTGTGCCACAAATTCTGAGCCCACAAGTTACAAGTACTGAAGTCTGAGGGCCTAGAGCCTGTGCTCTGTAACAACAGACGCCACTGCAAGGAAGAACAGCCCCTGGTCTCCCCAACTAGAGAAAGCCCATGTAACAGCAACAAAGACTCAGTGCAGCCAAAATTAAATAAATAAATAAATAACAGCTTTATAAAGTGTGTTGAATGAAAGTCTCAGGGATGATATTCAAGCTGGATGTGCACAAGAGCAACCAATTCAAGAAAGGTGCTTTGGATCGCATGACATGCCATGGCAGTAATTCATCAGGGGAAGGAAGAGAAAGGCCCGGGGGCCCACTGCTGTGACTTATTGCCATGGTGAGTACCATCCCCCATGATGCAAACGTGTCACGCTCCTCAGATACCCTGACATCAAAAAGAGAGGCACAAAACTACTGATTTACAGGACACTAGAATCTAGTTTAGAACATGCGGCTTAACTTTTCTCTGTGATGTTTTGCCTTGTCAGTTTCAAATACAGGATATAAAAATCTGATGGTGGTATGAAGTGGGCAGAAGTGTCCTCAGGACACAGGGATGGGATTTTTCTGTCCACATTCATCTGTGCTATATGGCAGAGTCCTGACCTGAGGATACAATTTTAAGTCTTTTGATAAGGGGTCAGTCTATGTGAACCTCTTAAATTATACATCTTCATAATTTCATGATGCTTTACTTACACACACAAATTACAACATGAAGGATAAAAATTATAAAGAGAATTGTGGAGACTGGAAACATTCTCAAGGTCATTGAGTTCATGGACTTACATCTGAAGATTATAAAGACACAGCCCCAGAAGAAACCTTTGTTTGGTTCCTAAGACTCTCTAGAGAAAAAGTAGATCTGAAAATTCTCTTATGATTGTCAACCTTTTTAACGTCAATTTTCCCTGAGAAATCCAACTTCCAAATGAAGACCACAGAAAATCTTAAATAATGTTTGGAACATGTTATCTGTCAATGATCATAAGAAGTAGGGGCTTCCCTGGTAGCTCAGCTGGTAAAGAATCTGCCTGCAATGCAGGAGACCCTGGTTTGATTCCTGGGTTGGGAAGATTCCCTGGAGAAGGAATAGGCTACCCACTCCAGTATTCATGGGCTTTCCTGGTGGCTCAAATGGTAAAGAATCCACCTGCAATATTAGAGACCTGGGTTAGATTCCTGGGTTGGGAAGATCCCTTGGAGGAGGGCATGGCAACCCATTCCAGTATTCTGGCCTGGAGAATCCCCATGGATAGAGGAGCCTGGTGGGCTATAGTCCATGGGGTCGCAAAGAGTTGGACATGACTGGGCGACTAAGCACACACACCCATGAAAAGTAGGCACGGAATTAGGGTTTTTAAATATTAACATTACTAGTGACTGAAAGACTTTGTTTGGGTCTAAGATTTAAAATATCTTAAAGGTGATACAATTCTGGGAGATTCAGTAAAAAGTTAGTCAGCAGCTTAAACTCTGGTTCTGCCTTTTCTTATTAAATTCCCCTGACTTGAAATGACTTATAATTGGTTCAGAAAGAGATACCAGGAATCAACCTTAAGGCATTTTGTTATGTTTAAATAGAGTAAAGTGCTGCTTCAGGATAAAGTGAAATTCTGGAGTCCCAGGCAAAAAATTCAAAAAGTCCCATGACCAGCAGAAACTACAGACTTGTGCAATTAGGGATTTTAAAGAGTGATGGAAATACTCCTTTACCATTTCACAAGAGTATTAAGGGAGCCTACTGGGTACCTGATGCCATTTTCAGCTCTGGGACTGTGAAAGAAGGAAATCAGCCTTCATTGGGGCCCATCATCGGTCAGGAGTTACCTTAGGTGCCTCCTCATGGGATACCTCATACACTCTGAGCAAAACCCTGTCGTTCTATCCCACCGATTCCCATAACTAGGAGAGGTTAATGATTTGCCCAAGGTCACGGACTCAGACAGTGTGGAAGAGGCAGAGATCAGCAGCGCAACCAAAGTAACAAATACAAACGCTGCATCTTCAGATACAGAGAACAGACTTGTGGAGGCCAAGAGGGCAGGGCGGGGGAGGGAGGGACAAGGCATTCAGGATTAGCAGATGCAAACTACTCTCCACGCGATGGGTACACCACAAGGTCCTACTGTGTAGACAGGCGACTATATTCAATATCCTGCAATAAACCGTCATGGAAAAGAATATATGTAAGTGAGCCATTTACTATACAGGAGAAATTAAACACAACATTGTAAATCAACTAGACTGCAAAAGAATAAAAAGCTGTGCTTGTTGTCTGGGCCAGTGAGGAAATGAATAGAAGAGTCTGCTGAGCCGGGGGGGACATGAGGCGCTTTAAGATCCAGAAGGGAAGCTCAAGGTAATCAGGCTAAGAACGCATGGGGACTTAGGACTCTGGCCTGTGCACAGCTGGCTAACGCCTCACTGACTTTTAGTCAGAACCGAGTCTTCACTTGAGTCCAGCAGTCTGGCACGTGAGGCACGGGGAGGGGGCTCGAAGTTCCTGCTCCTTTCTCGGCCTCCATGGGTGAGAACCGGGGGTGGAACACAAGAGCTGGTTTTGCTATATCCCAGGCAAGGGGCAGTTTAAATGGAAAATATTCCTTTTACAGTAGCAAGTAAATTTTCAAATTCCCAAATATATATGGTAAACATTTTTTTTATATTAAACTTCTTATTTTGTACTGGAGTGTATAGCTAATTAACAATGTTGCGAGTGTTTCAAGTGGACAGCAAAGGGCCTCAGCCATACACAGATAGGTATCCATTCTCCTCTCCCATCCAGGCTGCCACATAATGTTGAGCAGAGTTCACTGCGCTATGCAGTAAGTCCTTGTTGGTTTGCTATACTTAAAATGGATAACTGGCAAGGTAAACATTTTGAATGTTTCAAGACTGAGAGAGAGAAATAAAAATACTTACATGAAAATAAATGGACAAAATTCTCAAGGGGGAAAAAAAAAGTTACCCGGAAAAGAGCTGACCATGGCACAGGCAAGAAACTCTCAGAAAGGAATGGGAGACAGAAAAGGAGAACATTATCAGCTCACCCTACATAGCTCCAGGCATTAAAAATAATTGAATAAAATAGCAATAAGGCGTCAACACATTACCATACAGCTGCTGAGAGGTAAGTCAAATACCCTTGCGACTTTATGTAAATTACATTATAACCTGATTTTCTTCCCCAGTGAGATATGGTTATGATGGTAACTATCTACACAGGTGAATTGCTGTGGAAAACTAAGTTGATTCTATGGATTATGAAAGCCCCCAAAACAAAACAAAAAAATTGCTAACATCTTTTCTGGTTTAACTGATAAACCTAACAGAAGTAAAGTAACTTGGAGATTTAATGTACAGATGAAGGCTCCCCATTCTCAGTTTTCATCCATGTTTGTCTCACTGTAGAACCAGTTTTCCACTCCCCACCGTGGAGGGAGATGAGCCTCCATTAAACACATTCATTGCTTCTGTTTCCTTGGTTTACTATTCACGCTACTCTGGTGGTCCAGGGGTTAAGACTCTGCATTTCCAATGCAGGGGGTGCATTTTGGGGAAGAAAGATCCCACCCGCTGAGGGGTACAGTCAAAAGTATATATATATATATATATATATATATATATATATATATATATATATATGCATATATGGTTATATTTTAAAAATAAATATAATAAAAACTTTATAGGTAAAACTGTTACAAAAACATAGAATGTGAAGCTGTGAAAGAGGTGCTGCTAAAAGAAACGAGGATATGGCTACCAGAGCATTTCTAGCAGAGTAGAGGGCTTCCCTCATAGCTCAGTTGGTAAAGAATCTTCCTGCAATGCAGGAGACCCCAGTTTGATTCCTGGGTCCCCTGGAAAAGGGTAAGGCTACCTACTCTACTATTCTTGGGCTTCCCTTGTGGCTCAGCTGGTAAAGAAGCTGCCTGCAATGCGGGAGACCTGGGTTCGATCCCTGGGTTGAGAAGATGCCCGGAAGAAGGAAAAGGCTACCCACTCCGGTATTCTGGCCTGGAGAATTCCATGGAATTCCATGGGGTCACAAAGAGTCAGACACAACTGAACAACTTTCATTTCCACTTTCAACAAGGGCTTCAGAAAGATGATGCTTCTTCAGAAGCTTGAGATTAATTTTTATTCTATAATTTCCCATTCTTTCCATGTCATTCAGTTACCACTTAGCCCTATATACATGGACATATTTTCTTAACTCTTCCAAGCACTGTGTGTCTTGAGAGACAAATAGTGTAACCTTCTAAATGCATCTTCAGTAATATTTTTACCCCAAGCCCCAACTTTACCAAAAACAAAAACGCCATCACCCTGATAAGGTCAGAGTCATTCTATCTTAGCAGGGCCTATTATTCTAGCTTGGAGGAAATCTAAAAATAGGTAATGAAGTAATGGCAATATTTGGTTGGGAATACGGTGAGAGATCAACCAAGTCCTTTACTTGTTTATGTCACATGGGTTTGGAATTTCTTTTAAGATAAATGTAAACATAAAATCAATACAGAAAAGGGAGCTTCATGTTGTGACTTTAAAAAATGGATTCTAAATCCAGAGAATCTAGATTCAAATCCTGGTTCTCTCCGATCTAATGGAGTGACTTAGGTGGATTACATACATTTCTTGTGCTAACTTACAGAATAGTCAACCTTTGAACAAAAAAAGTGAATGAAGACTTTATTAATGGAAAAAGTCTATAGCAGAGATCAGCTTTTTCTGTAAGGACTTAACAGTAAATATCTGAGGCTTTGGGGGCCACAGCAAGTCTGTCAAAATATTGGGTTGGCCAAAAAGTTCATTCAGATTTTTCAGTACTATTTTATGGGAAAACCTCGCTAACCCAATCCTTCAACTCTGCTGTTGCTCTGTATTAGCAGTCACGGACAGTATGTAAACTATGGACTTGGTGCAAGGCTGTGTTACAACACAACTTATAAAATAGTCAGTAGATGGGGCCAATTGATAGAACTCTGGCATATTTACCACGTAGTAGCTTAGGTTTTGGTTTCTGTTCCCTTTTTGTTTGCCTTTGTGCACTGGTAACACATATTTGGCATACAGATCTTTGCTACTTTATCATTGGGTAGCTTTCCATACCTCTTAAGCTAAATATGATGAACATAATTCGTCAGGAAGAATGAATATTAAGATGAATTACATAAAATATGCTGTTCATTTATGTGAAGTGATCAGGGTAGCAAATAAAAATTCACATGCAAATCAAGTCCATATTAAAAATACTGAGTGCCCAGTAGGGAATGGATATCGGCCAGTTCAGAACATACGTTGTCTATAGCCTACCACTGTGAGGCACCTGGCCAGGGAGGTTTTTGAAAACAGCATGGAAAAGGGATGGCAGTGTGCTAACCCAAATTCCTGGTGAAACTTTCCTCTGGTGAAATCAGTGTCACTCTTTCAATAACTAATATATTCTGGTGTTTGCAGGTGGGTATAAATGGATGAATAACTTGGGAACACATTTAACAGAGTGTGCTTCAGCCAACAATGAAAATGCTGAAAGTGGTCTCCATAGGTATGTCCAGAGTCAGCCATCTGTTAGTTAGTTTGCTTATAAAGCAGAAAGATTTTGTAAAGCAGTTATTTCAAAGGATCAAATATAGCAGTTCTATTCTCTGCTTGAGTCAGAGGGTCGGGCTTGGCTGCCCACACTGGGGGTAGTTCCTGAGATAGGAGGGTAATCTTTAGAGACCGCCTTGGCTCAAGCAGAGATCTCTGGTCTCAGGGTAGTGACTGGTGTGGTCTCCAGGTGTTCTCTTTTACCTGTGCCTCATTCTTCCGTCTAGGCATCCAGCCTGGATTTTAGATTTTAGTACCTGTTGCCCAGACTGTGCCTCAGATCGCTTAGTAACTTGGCTCTTCATATTGCTTCTCCAGATCCTACGTTTGTCAATGTCAAAATGTACACCATTTTGCAAGCCATGCTTAACAAATTAATTAGGTTTTACTCTTTGCCTGTTCTAAGGCAAGATTAGCAGTGGTTATCTAACAAGCTGAGGCTAAGTGTTCAGCCTCATTGGTTTTACCCAGTAATATCTGCCTGCCATAGACCAACAAGAGTAAAGAAAACGTCTTTCACCTGACCTCTATGCCAGCCCACACAAGAGCTGGGCCTCTCCAGTCACATGGACCTGGGTTTGAAAACTGGACTAATGCATAGGTTTGTTGGGAAGATTATAAAAGACATGCAAACTGAGAGCAGAGCCCAGTGCCTGACACAGATCATGTAATAAACAAGTAAGTAATGAATCACAAGTATTTATGAACATGATCATCATTTCCTGAAGCCATCAGAGATTTAAAAAAAAATGAGAGTAAGTTATCAGGCTGCAATGGTTCAATGAACCCTGTAGAAAGACTTGCAAACTAAGAGATTCTACAAGAGGGTCCAGTGCACAAACATTCTATATATGAGTGCCTGCCAGGTGCCAACTGTCCTAGATAGCGGAATAAAAAATGAATGTGACAGTTTCCTGCTCTCATGGGGTTTAAGGTCAGGACTGAGGCTTCATGTAAGATCTCAAAATAGAGGCAGACAGAGCATGCTGCTAGAGTGCAGAGCAGACCCACTTGATTCAACCTGGGACCCCCAAGAGACGATGTCCTGAGATGGAATCTTGGTGGCTGGCTAGGCTGGGAAAGACCTTGAACTGAGCCACGAAAGTGGGAAATAGCATGACACAGGTTAGATGTACAGGAAGTTCAACTCTAGTGCGGTTTAAAAGGAAAGGTGGAGGATCAAGGAGAAGAGAAACTAAGTCATCATCCCAAAGAGTCCCTCTTCCTCAAAGCCAAACCCGAAGTCATAGGAACTGTGGGTTCTTTCTTCATCTCAGGAGCTTCAACTCTGCTGAAAGGGCTTTCAGTGTCATGGAGATGCTGGGGATCTGATCTACTGAAGCACTGAGCCTAATTCCTAGAAATCACGCAAGACACTAATTTCACTGGAAAAAAAATTCAACTGACACTTATATGGCAATCATATCTTTTTTTTTAAAGACCTTTGTTCCCTTCTTTTTTTAAGCCTTTATTGAATTTGTTACAATATTGTTTCTGTTTTAAGTTTCGGTTTTTTGGCCGTAAGACATGTAGGATCTTATAGCTCCCCCACCAGGGATTGAACCTGCACCCACCCCCTGCATTGGAAGGCAAAGTCTTAACTGCTGGGCCACCAGGGAAGTCCCAGCAGTCACAACTGAGTCTCTTGGGTTTGGGAATCCTGGGCCACTAAAAAGAGCTCCTGTCATGACGCCCTTTTATCCTGAAATGATATGTGATTCCTCACATGTGCACGTCTGGGTCTCAATCAAGGAGACTTTAGTATCCCTATGGTGCATGGACAACAGGTAGGGGAGAGCTGCTCTCCCTGGATTTGGGTGAGCCTGACACCTCCGTCCCAGTTTCCTTAGCTGCTGGACCTCCTGCATCTCCTCTGTGTCCAGAGACCCCCTTCTTCCTGACATATCTGGATGAGTCAGATGGATCCTATGGATCTAGAACCTGCTGTGTAGTTACTGTGAGAAACACTACTCTCACAGAACCTCAGAAGAGATTCTCTAACCTCAGGAATCCAATCAGGGTGGGCAGAGCTTTCCAGTTGGTCATCAAACCCATTGATTCTTTTTAAAAATACTTAAGTTATTCATGGACGTCCCAGGTAGCTCAGTGGGTAAAGAATCCACCTGCAATGCGAGAGACGTAGGTTTGATCCCCGGGTTGGAAAGATCCCCCGGAGGAGGGCATGGCAACCCACTCCAGTATTCTTGCCTGGGAAAACCCATGGACAGAGGAGCTTGGTGGGCTACACTCCATGGGGTCACAAGAGTCAGACATGATTGAGCAACTAAACAACAACTGTGAGTATTATATTACACATTCAGAATATGTTTAATACAAGAACTATAGTTTGTTTAATATAAGAACAACTATGTTCTTTAATATAAAAACAACAAGCTTTAAGTTCAAGCTTTAAAGAGCAGGAAGTTACCACTTACTGTTTCCCATCCTGGGGCTAAAAGTGGACGGTTCCAGAAGCAGCATGAGTTATCAGTTGGTTATACTGCACATTCACCCTGATTTTATTAGTGAGGCTGATAGGGAAGGAACTAGGATCATTAAAAAGGATACAGTATCTGCAACCAGGCTTACTGGCCAAAAGGGCACTGAAGGACATTTACTAATGAGGATAATTAAGCATGACTTGATAACCACCCAAAGTCCCGCTGGTCCCAGCAGTGAAGCAGATAAAGCAGGGACCTCACCCTCTGAAAAGAGACTGGGCATTATACTGAATCTGTCCAACTGCCAACAGCACTGTGAGGAAATAATGGTCGTGTTCAGAGCCCATCCAATGCCAGTCTCCAAGATGGGCCCGACCTCGTCTCCTGACTATGGAAACCAGAGGGGAATATCCACACACACTAAAAGTCCACCGAACATAAGACAAGGAAAAAAAAAATATAGAGGGCTTTGTTTGTTTGTTTGTCTGTTTGTTTCATTTCTCTTCTCTTGGGCTCTATATTTTCAGTATTTTTGTTATAGAAACTAGCAACCTGTGTTTGGGCACAGAAATTAAACAGAGATGGTAATCAACAGCAGGGAAGATAAAGGCTCCCTTGTAAAGGACTGTTTTGCTTTACTTTCTTAAGCAGTTAGCTCCTTAAGGATACTTCCTCTTGGCAGCAAGAATAAGGATCTTGGCTAAGCCAGCTTTAAGCTAGGCATCCCAGCCTCCTGGAGACATCTGCTGCAGACCTGACTTCCTCCATAGCCTCAAGCCTCCACCGACCACCTCCACTGACCTCCGAGATCTTCCCATCTTTGGATGCTGGTGATTTTGTAAGACTGTCTGGCTGAGACGTCCAGGAGACCACAGCCTGATCATGACAAGCTGTCTGCTTCCTATAGCATAGTCTCCAGTCACATCACAGGGTAACACCCATGCTCCATAAAATACCAGTTATATGTAATAAAAATCGACCAAAACTTGTCTAGAATGTAACATGGCACCATTTCCATTTCCAAGGCTCACTCTTGTAAAGAAATAATGTCTTTTAATAAAAAAGCTAACAAAAAAGTTTGAGCCAAAGTCTGTTGCCAAGAAGGCTTAATGCATGCTTCAAAGAAATAGAATTTCTAACAGGAAGCCACTTGTGAATTATGGACAATCGTATACAATATATTTCACAAAACTAAATTTCTCAGGAACTGACAACAATTTTCAGATTTAAAAGCAATGACATCTTATTTAGAACATGGAGAAGCATTTGGCATAAATTCACTTAGAAAGTAAGAGTACTAAATAAAGGGTGTTTTTTCCTTAAGGAAAAGAAGTAAATGATAAAATCCACCCAAAACTTTAAAAGACAAATCTTGATGAATTCAGTTGGAGAAATCATCCTAACAGATAGAAGATATTAGAAAACTGCAGTAATGAAAATAGCGTGGTACTGGCCCAAGAGTAGACAAATAGGACAAACAGACTAAGAATACACAAAAAGATCTGGAATCTTCCACAGAGACCCACATGTATAAAACTGTCCGCTTTATGACAAATGAACCCCTCCCATGCAGTGAAGATGGGTTATCTGTTTAATAAACAGTGCTGGACAGCCCTCTAAGAAGATAAGACACCCCTGATCCATAACTTATACCACATGAATAATCTACTACAAACAGATCACAGATTTAATATGATAGGTTAAACAATAATTCAAGAAGATTTTACTTTATTTTTTTTTAGAGAGGTTTTCATTAACTCAGGGAGATAAAGTTTTCTTAAATGGTATAAATGCACTAACTATAATTGGAAAAATGGACAGATTAGACTTCATTAAAATTAAAAACTTCATTTCATCATAAGTACCAGTAAGAGAATAAAAAAGCTACAGAAGATATTTATAACACATTTATCTTACAAAGAACTGATATCCATAATATATAAGGACCTTCTACAAATCAATAAGAAGACAATCCAATAGAAAAGTCAATAAATAAGCTGAACAGACACTTCACAAAGATATAAAAATGGCAAGTAAGTTGGTAGGAACATCCCAATTAAATCGAGGCACACACCATCATAGTGGCTAAAATTCTGAAAGACTGAGAAAAACCCAGGTGCTAGTGAGGATGCTGGGTAATTGGAATTCTCATGCACCACTGTGGCTGGGGGAGGTGTAAACTGGTATAATCACTTTGGAAAACTGGCAAGACTGTACTGAGCCTGCACATATGTGCAAATTCCAGAAACTAGAAATTCAACCCCTAAGCACACACCAACAGAAATGCACCAAAACATATGCCTAAGAACACTCACAGCAGCTTTATTCATAACTCAAAACCAAATCCACTCAAATGTCCACTTTTAGTAGAAATGATAAATGTGGCTAATTATCACAACAGAATAGTTTTGGCAATGACAAAAAAATGAATTACTTCCAAATGTAGCATGCATGAGTCATACAGATAAAACTGAGTAAAAGAATCCAGACAAGAGAGTACCTACTGTATGCGACATTCATTTTTACAACAAAATCCAAAACCAGGTAATGCTGATCTATGTGATAGAAATAAAAACTACTGGTTACTTTTGACTGAGGGCATATTGCCTGGAAGTGGGGTACACAATAAGTTTCTGGGGTGAGGGAAACATGCTCCTTTTTAAAGTTCTTTTGATGTGCACCATTTTTCAAGTCTTTACTGAATGTGTTACTATATTGTTTCTGCTTTATGTTTTGGTTGTTTGGCCATGAGGAATGTGGGGTTTTATCTTCCTGTACCAGGGATTGAACCTATACCCCCTGCATTGGAAGGCGAAGTCTTAACCACTGGCCCTCCAGGGAAGTCCTAGAAACATGTTTTGTTGACACGAGTGATGGTTCTACTCTTAAACCTGGAGGAAGCCTTCTGCTTCTGGTTGGGATGAAAAAAAAAAATCATGAGATTATCATTCATACTCTAATGCTAAGAATGAGCCCAATACGTTACCAAATCACAGATTTCTGAGACTGTAAGATAGCTGAGAGCATAATGAGATCTAACCGAATGAAAATAAACTGATAAGCCCTTTCTAGAAGAAAGAAGACCCATAGCTGCTGTTATCCTTGGAGCAGGAGTGAGAAGAAGTGTCATTAAATGATAGGACAAATCACCTTGACTTTGAAGGAAGCTTTAGTGGCCATGAGTGCACAGGCTTGATGGAGTCACATCCTTGGGGAAACTTTACCCACCACCAATCCTTCCCACAGGCCTTTATCCCCCAGGCATGCGCAAGTCCACCAAAGGATGGGTGTAGGGCCACAGATCTGTCATGCTAAAGAGGGATTTGATAATTTCCAAACAGCAGGAAAGTGAAAGTGAAAGTTGCTCAGCCATGTCTGACTCTTTGCGACCCCATGGACTATACAGTCTTCGGAATTCTCCAGGCCAGAATACTGGAGTGGGTAGCCTTTCCCTTCTCCAGGGGATCTTCCCAAACCCAGGGATCAAAACCAGGTGTCCCACACTGCAGGTGGATTCTTCACCAGCTGAGCCACGAGGGAAGCCCAGGAAATCAACCCTGAATATTCATTGGAAGGACTGAAGCTCCGATACTACGGCTGCCTGATGTGAAGAGCTGACTCACTGGAAAAGACCCTGATGCTGGGAAAGGTTGAGGGCAGGAGGCGGAGAGAGAGACAGAGGATGAGATGGTTGGATGGCATCATGACTCAATGAACATGAGTTTGAGCAAACTCTGGGAAATAGTGAAGGACAGGGAAGTCTGGCATGCTGCAGCCCAAGGGGTCACAAAGCATCGGTCATGACTGAGTGACTGAACGACAACAACGAAGAGCAGATGGAGTGTGTGTCCACAGACAGGACACTCATGAGAAGGCGAGTGATGATTATGACCTAAGTGAAGGCAGTGGCCTTGATGAGGGTGAAAGTGAATGGATTTCACGAATCATTTTAGAGGCAGAGGAGACAGAACCTTTGGTGTAGGCTCCCAATGCTGCATATTTTATTCCACTATTATGAGGTAAAAATTAGAGTGAATTAAAAATCCATTACCAATTGTGTCACAATCTTCTATAATGAGAACTGCAAATGGGAAATGTAACAGGATCAGAAATGGGCAGAAGATCTTTATCTGGACTAAAATGCCATCAAGGAACCAAGAGGCAGCAACAACAACTAATGTGACAAGATTTCCAGGACTATTTCAATAAAGAAATGATTAAAAAAAAATTTAAAAAGGAACCTCCCTGGTGGTCCGGTGGTTAAGAATCTGCCTGCCAATTCAGGGGACATGGGTTCTATCCCTGTTCCAGGAACTAAGAT
Organism: Cervus elaphus; assembly: GCF_910594005.1. Lineage (NCBI taxonomy): Eukaryota > Metazoa > Chordata > Mammalia > Artiodactyla > Cervidae > Cervus > Cervus elaphus. Next base: position 32,378,149 of record NC_057841.1, on the reverse strand, counting down.
CCTTGGGGCAACTAGCCTTTGAGCTGTAACTACTGAAGCCCATGCGCCTTAGAATCTGTGCTTCAGAAGAGATGTCACTGCAATGAGAAGGCCTTGCACCAAAACTAGAGAGTAGCCTCTGCTCGTTGCAACTAGAGAAGGCCCATGTAACAGCAACAAACACCCAGCACAGCCAAAGATAAATAAATAATCATAAAAAAAGAACATGAGCCACAGAGGTCAACACAGAGAGAGTTCCAGAAAAGTCTTTGGTCTATTAAGAAAGTGTGTAGGAAGCAACACATTCGTGTCCGAGAGTTGGTCTGGGAGCAAAGAAAATTTTCAGGGTCACGTAAAGAAGAGGTTGAAGATTTATGATAAGAGTTTTAATAAATCTGGCAATAGGTAAGTTTTACCATTTGATATCAAGCATCAACCTAAGCAGATAAAGTGAGGAAAAGCCATGTCCCAGGGCATGTGGGATCTCAGTTCCTGAGCAGGGATCAAACCCATGTCCTCTGCATTGGAATCTCGGAGTCTTAACCACTGGACCACCAAGAAAGTCCCAGTAATGGAAGTAAGTCTTTCCTAGAATAACTACAACAATAAAACTTCATTAAACAATTTCCTGAAGTAATTGGTGGGGAGGAAGTGGGGAGAAAAAGCCAACTCAGGTGACATCAAGTACCCTGGTCCAGACATTCAGATGCTGAGAAATATCTTGGTTCTTGAGTCTATGCAGCATCCAGTCATGACTAGTGTCCTACTTATTGCCATTTCTACTGAAACTCCATGGAGTTGGGTTTAGGTTTATGCCTAGAAAATTATGCACAGTGACATGAAAAATAAAATGCTGCAAGAAGATTTACGAGATAATGTGATCAGATAACGTTAGCTGTTCTTGAACATAGCTCAGGAAAGTGAAAGGACAGATTAATGAGGGATTAAGCCAAACATGAATTTTAATATCCAAAGACATTCATAAGCAAGAAACCCTGGGGCATATTTATAGAGCCACTTTAATTAGTCAGTATTCAAAACAGCTTTACACACGAGTCAAGTTTTCAACAGATTTGAAATATGCAGCTTTCCTAAATGAGAGAGTTGAGGTATTGTAAACCAAGCACGGAACTGGATATCAGAAGATTGCGGGCTTGACTTCTGACTCTGCTAGTTACAGACTTGGAGAGTAAATCGCAAAACCTGCTCAAATGGAAAATGGAAAACTCTGATGGGCCCACCACCAAGATGAAACACAATGGGCATGAATGTGCTTTGTAAAACAGAGAGCGATATATTATTTCCTCAAAGGAGTAAAGAAGAGAAAGAGAACTCATGTTCATGAAATTTGCTCTTTTTCATGTTAACAGTCCTACCACTAATATCTAGACAGAGTACCTTGAATTTACTGATAATGATTCAAGATCCAAGGAGTCTGGGTTCTTCGCCCAACTGCTACCCCAACACTTGTATTAGCAAATGGACATGAGAGGTATCTTATGTACCTAAGAAACACCTGTCACAGTGATCACTCATGGTTTATACTCATATCTCTCAGATAATTTCAAAAGGAGCTAGATCAGAGCAGTGAGTTTAGACCGTAATATCATATAGGCCTGGATTCAAATTCTACCTCTATCACTTCCTAGTTTTATGAGTTTACAGAATCCCACCAGGGCTTCCCAGGTAGGGCTAGTTGTAAAGAACTCACCTGTTAATGCAGAAGACATAAGAGACTTGGGTTCAATTCCTAGGTCAGGAAGATCCCCTAGAGGAGGGCATGGCAATTCACTCCAGTATTCTTGCCTGGAGAATCCCATGGACAGAGGAGCCTGGTGGGCTCCTATGGAGCCTACAGTTCATTGGGTCACAAAGAGTCAGACACAACTGAAAGACTGAACACCATCCCTAGGCTCTATTTTTTAACATAAAAGTGGAGATGGTCACAGTACAGTATGACAGGTTTCAAAGATTTAAGAGATAACAGCATTTAATGTACTTAGCAGAATGCCTGGTGTGCATTAATAGTACAGATCTTTGGTATCTAAAATGTTGCTTCCCAGGAGATAAAATTTTTCACTTTCCACCTACTGGTCATTCCCATCCTCGAACAGGGATGCAGTTCCTCATATACACACAGAAACTCACGTTATTTTACAGCCAGTCATGAGCTCAACGTTTACTGTGCTCAGTCACTTCCGTCGGGTCCAAGTCTTTGCAACCCCATGGACTGTAGCCCACCAGGCTCCTCTGTCCATGGGATTTTCCAGGCAAGAATACTAGAGTGGGTTGCCATGCCCTCCTTTAGGGATTTTTCTGACCCAGGGATTGAACCTGCATCTCCTGCAGGCAGATTCTTTACTGATAAGCCACCAAGGAAGCACCAACATTTATTAAACTACAATAAGCCAGACCCGGTGACAGACATCACGGATGCAGACATGAACTAGATATTATCTCTAACTGCAAATATTTCTCAATAATCTAAGACTCGTGGGATTTCCCTGGTGCTCTAGTGGTTGGGACTCTGAGCTTTCTTCACTGCTGTGGCCTGGGTTCAGTCTTTGGCCGGGGAACTAAGATCCCACAAGCCACGTGCAGAGTGGCCAAAAAATGCAAGACTCTTCAGTGAAAATCATTGTTGGCTCTGCCCACCCCTGTATCCCCAGTGATTAAAATCATGCCTAGATTATTGACTGTGCTTGGTAAATGTTTATGAAGTGAGCAGTCTGTGCTTTTTCTGCTATAGAAATATCCAAATCTCAGTGCAGAAACTACTTTTACTTTTATTTTGGATATCCAGTGAAGAAAAACTGCAATGAAAAACATTTTTATCAGTACAGCTATAACTGGCACTAGGTATAAATCCTAGGCTCCTCAAAACAACGTTAACTATCCTTTCATAATAAGTACAATGACATTTAGCACTTTAGAAAAAAATTCAATGGGCAGTGCAGGTTGGAAAAAATTCACCAAGCCTTTGATAGTGTGATCAAGGAAAAGACATCTGATACTATTCTTTTACTGTATGTATTAGTATTTTCCCCACCATTTAAAATGTAAGATGGTAAGATTTCACTTAGAGATTTAAAAACATTGCTCACCTGGTCTTCTTCTCCTCCACCTTCTTCATCATATTTTAAAATATTATCTCTTACATCATCTTCTGGATCAATTAAAAGTTGTTTGGCCTGGCGTTCTTTATCCCGGCGTTTCATCCATACCACGAACATCAGAACGAGAACTAGGCAGAAAGAGAGTAAAGACATACGATACCATAGTTTTAAAAACTCGACTTTATCTAATCACAGTCTTCAAGACTAATAATTTATATTCATATGGCTGGAAAACTTGCAGTGCATCTTCTACTCTGTTACCTAATCCTAGCCTCACAGGACAAGAAACAAGACAGGACAGACACCCTGAGAACCAGGTTTAGATTGTTCTAGAAACTAGTACCCCATGAATTCACTGAGTGGATGTCTGTCCTCAGTTTTACTATCTGCAAATGGAGGCAATAACTACTTCTATCTTTGTCTTGCTAGAGGATAGGATATGTGTCATATAAAGGATTGTAAAGTCTAAAACAACACAATACAATAGGTGACATTGCTACTCATTATTTAAATTCCATTCCGGTTGATCAGTCATCATTCTCCTCCCCAAATGACCCCCATCATTCTTCTCTCTCAGCACACGTATCAAGGACCGGGAGTACTTGCCAAGATGCCTTTGCAGCAAACTAGACCTGGATCAGAGACTTGACCTTGAGGATTTTTGACTCTCAAGGGCCTGGGTCTTTCTTTTATGCTGTTGTGCTTTTCTCTTTCCTGTTCAACAGCATGCTTCAGGTAAGGAGGCCAGGGGATTAGTTTGAGCACTGAAATAACATCCCCGGTGGCTCAGATGGTAAAAGAATCTGCCTGCAATGTGGGAGACCTGGGTTCGATCCCTGGGTCAGGAAGATCCCCTGGAGAAGTAGATGGCAACCCACTCCAGTATTCGTGCCTGCAGAATCCCATGGACAGAGGAGCCTGTGGGCTACAGTCCACGGGGTCAAAAACAGTCAGACACGAGTGAGTGACTAACGCTAACACTTCCTGCTCTACATTTCTGCACCAGGATTAGAATCATAAACTTTCCAGCTGGTTGATGTTAAAATCAGCACCGATTCATTTTCCTTCAGAATGGCTCGAGTCCTTCTTCATGCCACAATCCATCAGCTCTAAGTTTTTCTTGATAAGGTTGGCATGTATGCCTCTTGTTAGTTGAAATTGAAACATATCCCCAAGTGCACATCTAGGAATGCATTCCCTCTAAAATCTGAAGCTATCAGTTTACATCCTGAAGCAAAAAGATTTAATGACTCTTATTTGAGCACATTTTTATTATTGGCCATAAAAGTAAATATCCTCCTTTTAAAGCCAGATACATGATCTCATTTGCCATTGTTCCAGGGCTAAATCTAGCAAGTGGATTATTAGTATAGCATGTAGGTTTCAAATTATAGTCAAAGTAGTCTCCACATAGGAAGTAAAAAATGCTCAGGCTTCTGCAGTAATTGCTTAGAAAAAAAAAAAGGACAGGATTCTAAATTACCAGAACACTTGTAAATGGAGAAAACATAAAAGAAATGGCCAACATTTTGAAGAAAGTGATTGGTGCATAGCATGATTGCACAATAAACTAAGTCCTGCTGCTACTCAACAATACAACACAGGGTCCAGGCAATTTGTTCTTTTAACCTGCATACTTAGAAGTGGTTCCTAAAGTACTTTCCAGTGGTTAATTTCTTGCATTCCACTGAACCAAAGACTGCAAAGTATATTAAAAAGGAGCAATTCCTTAATCTAGACTGGCTCTAAAGACAGACAATTTATTGAGCTGTGTAATCATTTCTATTATCTGATGTGCTGTATGAAATACAATCTCTTGCTATTTTATGCAGCCCATCAGAAACAAATACCTTGATCCCTGCATGACTGGAGCAGGCTGCTGACTGCGCTTTCTATAAAGGAAAGCAAAGGAAAGCAATATACTTATTTTCCTAAATCATCAACTACGAGCCATAAATTCAGACACAAATCCTAAGAGAAGTGCTTCAACTTAGGACTGTCTAATATTTTTCTATGAAGTTTGCTGCAGCTCTGCAAGCGATCAGCATCAGAAAATGGCAACAGGCGTGGAAGAGGTGGGCTGGCTGGGTTTGCTGCCAACAGGTAAGTGCATGCAAGGATGCTCAGGGTTTTCCTCATTCTAAAGTGGGTTTGGCTGCGAGACATTGCTCAGAGGTGGAAGAGCATTGTTAGAGTCCATTGAAAGGCAACAATAAAAATTACTTTTTATTGAGCATAGCCGGTAGGAAGGCACAGGACGGTCTCAGGATTTGTTCTGCCTCTTGCAGAGAGCACTGTCAAAGGAAGTGAAGGAGCCAGTGGGCACTGGCCAGTTTTTGAACAAACAGTACTATATCCCTGAGTATAAGAACTGGAGAGGACAAACTATTCTAGCGAAAAGAATGAACTAGAAGTAGCAAATGAAACAGATATAGACTATGAAGTAGGGGATATTCCAACAGAATGGGAAGCTTGAATCAGAAAAAACAAGGAGGAAATAATGCTCGCTATGGAGGAAATAATGAAAGAAATGAAGAATGAAAAATGGAGGGAAGAAACTAAAAGGAAAAGCAAAGATTTTTACAGCAAAGAAAAACTCCTTAGAGCAGAGAGCAACAGGGAACTCTTGGCTCCACCAGTTCAAACTCAGATGAAGGCACATGCCTCCGCTCCATTCTTTGGGAAACAGGGACCCTTTGAGGCGCCCAGCAGCGCTGGAAAAAGCTTTCAGCCAGGATCCTGGATGCCACACGATGGCAAGAGCTGCAATCAGTGAATGCACTGCGGTCAGATCATGATATTTACATGTTTGTGACTATTTTAACAAATAAAGGCAAACAGTTGCTTTGTATTTTCCAACTGTAAAGAAAGAAGTTACTTTGCTAAACATCCTGGAAGCAAAACGAATTCAAGCTGAGACACAGGGAAGTACTCACTGAGTAGGATGATGATGCAAAGCAGGATGGCGATGATGGCGCCGGTGCCCAGCCCCGCTCCCACTATCCTATCCACATCCGTGCAGTCCCCGTTGGAATCACACTGGCAAACCTTCACCCGAAGGATGGAGATGTTCGATTTGGGAGGATTACCCGAATCTGTGATTATGATTGGAACTTCGTAGATCCCAGCCTCAAGAAATTTTATCTTTAAGTTAAGTTGAGCAAAATCACCTATACAATAAAGGGGAAAAATATAGTCGGAGAGTTTATACATCCTAAGATTCAAAAACACATAGCATTTTCTAGACTGCATCATGTACCGAAGGGTACATATAAAGCAGATTTCAACTATCCTGCACTGTAAAGTTTTGTTTTGTTTTGTTTTGTTTTTTGGCTTTAAGGGCTTTTTGTATCTTACTTAAACTTTAAGTAGCTTTTAAAATATATTTAAGAAGAAAGATGATAAAGCACTTAAAACGGACTTTTCATGCCGGGCTTCAAAGCCTCTCAGATGCACATATATTCAAATAATGAATCTGTCCTTACCATTAAGCCGAGTGATGGTCCAATTTCTCTTAATAGTCACTGGAGACAAAGGAAGATCAAAAGCAAATGGTCCAGCATTTGGATCAATGTCATAATCAAGTGCTGTGATGTTAATTGAATTGGGGTCCGGAGTTTCACAAATCTCTGCCTCTTGAGGTAACACTTGAGGGGCATTGTCATTAATATCAAGTAAATAGATCTGCAGTGTTCCCGTTCCACTCATAGGAGGAATTCCTAAAAAGGGAGAAAAATCACAAACCAATGCTCAACAGTTCTCTCCCTTGAGTCTCAATTATAGTGAAACTCTCAAAGTTTCTAGCTTTCCAGCCCTTATCACTGTATAACCTTGGAAAAATCTCGTTGCCACAGCATCTCTGCTATTTTGGTACAAGGCCACTTCTTGCGCCTCTTCTAGGATGACCCTGCACTCCTCCCGCTGGAGGTTCAGGCATGGAGGGCAGTGACAACAGCATGCGCAAGCCCCAATCCCCGCCACAGGACGCTGTACCCCTGCTGACTTACTCTGTGCCCCGTGTGCAGTGGGCTCCTCTAGGCACTGCGGGATGTAAGGAGGCAGAAACCCAGGCTCATGATCTCAAGGACCCTACTCATTGATGGAGAACCAAGATGTGTGCATGAAAGAACCCCAGAGTGCTTTTCAAGCCCAGACGTAACTCTGAAATATTGAAATGGTCTACAGACCCACAGACCTTATCTTGGGGAGGAGCCGGATCACTTGCTTGAGAGTATTAGGCTGCACTCTATACATCATTTCATTGTCATCCTATGAAGCTGGTTTAAACAGACAGGAACCTAAGTGTCTCTATAAACTGGTTATGGTTGCATCCTCTTAGAAGTATTGGGGCTGCTAGTGGAGATGGGTCTGCCTGACCCCAAATCAATCCACTATAACATGCTGTCTCTACACTTATCTTTTGAGTTGGACTCTATTATGTTATAAATATTTATGAATAAATATATAACAAATATAGAAAATGTAATGGAAATGTTATTATATGTAAACATAATAATTATATTATTTGAATATACAATATATAATACAATTATATTTAACTATATAATCTATATATTATATACACTTAAGAGAATAGAAATACAGGAATTTTCTAAATAAGGCTGTGTATTGAGACCCAGAGGCTTAGGTGACCTGCCCAAGGTCATGAAACTAGGAAGATGCACACAAACACTCCTCAGTAGAGGACAAGGAGAAATCTCTGTGGACCTCTCTAAGGAATATGGATGGTGCTGAGAGCAGGGAGGTTAAGATGGAGGGGTAGCATGGCTGTTTACAATATTCTAATACTGTGGTCTAACCACGAGGGCCACTGTGTTTCCCTATAGTTTGAATTACGTTCATATTTATTATCACATTTCACATTATTTGACTCTCATAACGACTTCACAGAATAGCAAGCAGCAAAAACAATGATCAATAATGAAATGAAGGCATACAGATTATAATAGCTTGTCCAGACATTAAGGAGCAGAACTGGGGCTCTAAATCCAGCCTTGTGATTTAACGTCGAGTGCATTTGCAAAACATCACAGCTACACAGATTTAACTGCTCACTTCTCTCATATCAAACACCCTTTCAATTAGGAAACAATCCACCTTGGTGAATGAAATATCTGGTTGTAACTCACAACTCACACATATACATATAATTTTATAGCTCTTTAAATCTCAACATAATGGTGCAAGATATATTACTGTAAGTTTCAGGGTGGAGAAAGCTACCACTTACAGAAAATGTAAGACAGACACAAATGCTCTGCTTTGATGTGAAATGGCAGAAGTGCTTCCCACCAAGTTTCAACTCTAAATATGTGAACAGTAGGTCTCACATTAGAAAGGATAAGAAATATTGCTTTGGTCTTGTCACCTCGTAGATTTATAACAGATAATGATCTCGTTGAATCTTATTACACAGGATTAGGAATGGTTCTTTGAAACTGTTCTTATCAAAAATGTTGACAGGCAATGTTTTTCAAACTGCACATCTTGGCCACCAAATAGAAAAAGCCTACTATTTTTATTAGATGCTAATATTCACAGTCCAACATTAAAACTATTCTAAAAGATGGCTATGATTTAGTTTTAAAACTATTTACACATCATAGAAATGATTACTTGAGTGTATAGTTTGTGCCAGGCACTGTTTTAAAAGTTTTATGTACAAGCCTTGTTATCTTCCCCTGTACACGAGTTACATCCTGCTACCATTATCCGTATTCACCAGAAAAAGGAAATGGACAGATTTAAAACCTCATTGCTAATCCTGCAGTTAGAAAAATAGCATAAATGGAGTCTGGATCCAGGGGGGAGGGGAGGTCAGGTGGAATTTCAAAGCTTCACTCTTAAACCGTATCATATTGAGACCTAAAACGAGTCCAACTCCAGTTTAACATAAGTCATTTTTATCTTATAGATCTAAAGAAAAAAGTGCTATCTATCAACCTCGGCCGTTTAGAATCCAGACGAGACCAAGGAAGAAAAAAAAAAGATGCTAAACTATATGTTTATGTTTTTCAAAACCAACATACTAAAGCTCAAATATTCAATTATTTTAACATATGCAAGAAATTAAGAGTTTCCTAGACATGGCAGACTGCTGCTGCTGCTAAGTCACTTCAGTCATGTCCAACTCTATGCGACCCCACAGACGGCAGCCCACCAGGCTCCCCCGTCCCTGGGATTCTCCAGGCAAGAACACATGCAGACTACAGAATTAGAGGAAAAATGCTAAAGACAGACAGACTGATGGTAACAAACATGCTGATTAGAAAAAACCTAAAATGACCACCTTGAAAAACAGTGTGTGGGCTACTGTGCCATCAAGGTATAGCAGGGCAGAACAATCACAAAGCCTTGTGATCACAATACTAGGTGACCATGGAGGGTGTAAAGACCCTGGGGACATTCATTACAGAAGACAGCAAATACAGAAAGCCCAAAGGAAATGGAAAATAGAAGTTGGGGCCTCGGAGGAGTGAAGGTCATTGGCACCTTAGAAGGAATGAAATTTTTCTAGACTATTGGGTTTCCTAGAAAACCTCATTTCCTAATGATGCATTTGTGATGAGGCTCTATTCTCTTTAACAACATCCAGGACAAATACAGTGACTATATTTAATTACGTACCATTGTCAGAAGCAAGGAAAGTAGCATTGTATATATTGTTTTTCACATTCGGTGATTCTCTGTCCAAAACAGCAATGGTAGTTATCTGCCCATTCACAGAGTCTATTTTTAGCCAGTTTGCAGGATCGGATAATTTTGTGTATCTACAAAATGAAAGTGCAATAAGTTTATTTCTTTAGACATGAAATTTAAGACAGGAAGCTGATTTTTCTGGTTTAGTCCCAGACACAACCAGCATGTTAGCTTGCATTTCTGTAAGTGATGGTTGGGACAAACAGCTGTAATGTGGGTATTTCTATGGCAGTGGTTTGGGAGGCAACATGGTTTGTGTGTTGCATGGCCAGGTATGAAGTAAACGTTATGTAGGTGGTAGAGGGGAAAGATGAGGAACTCAGTTTCTGTACTGTGGGTTGGGGCTAGGGCAGATTTGACAGGTCTCATTATAAGCTCTTATCTAGTTCATAGGAGAGCAATGGTCCATATAAAATAGTTCTAATATATCTTCCAAGTAAGCAGCAGCCCTAATGTATAGGGCTTAAGAGAAATTGTAATAGAAGTTGAATTTTCTATCACAGAACACTCCTTAAACATTTACTACCTTATCATGGTGGGGATTTGGTCGCAGTGAAGAGACCACCCTCCTCTCCCCGCTCCCATAGTCCCATTTCTCCTAGGATCGCCCACCTGGGCCAAACCTCAGAACCACCCTTCAAGGGGAATCCTGTGGTCTGAGTAGATTTATCTGTATTTGCTTAACCTCCTTTTTTATTTGGGGTGGGGGTGAATTTTTCAAGCTTGGATAACCAATACACAAATTGGAAAACACGTCCCGTTTGGAGAGGTAAAAAGTTACATGAGTTCAATACACTTGTTCACTAGCTATTCATCTGTCTTGATTCCAGTGTACAGAGAAATGAAGAAGAAGACACACAGTTATCTGTTATCAACAGTACTGAAAGGAATTAAATAAAATATGAGCTAATTTTTAAAATTACCATCACCAGGGATGGATAATAGTTATGTGGGGTATGCTCTGCCAACCCTCATCAGGAAGGATAAATTAGATTTTGCTGAGGCTGGAAATCTTTACAGATATATTTTATAAGTCCTATAACCACTGTACAGGTGAGGGATGAAAATAATTAGCTCTTATATCTTGGTGCTGGCGTGAGTTTTCTTTTCTTCCTGATGTGTGGAGAAGAGATAAATGTTACAAGCTTTCTGAGACTCTCCTATTTACTCATGGCAGAAGCTTTTTGGGATGGTTAGCATAAAAGCAAAGGGTAAATTATTACTAAGGATGTTTTAAAAGGAGCAAGGGCAGAAAAAAGAGGCTGAAAACTTTTGTTTCTTTAAATGATAAAAGAGTAGATGCACTTATGTATCTCCTGTCTAATATACTCATTGATCCACTGAAAAAATTTCATCAAATAATTAAAAATAATCTTGTAATAAGGAGTATGAAATGAAAATTTCTCACCCAAATGGTGAAAAAATTTTATGCACAGCATAGAACATAATGCAAATGACAAAAACACCATAAATGGCATTTGATACCTAATATTTTGCTGCATATATCGATCTGGGTCCTGAGCAGTAAATGTTGTTAACATGGTACCGGCGTGAAGGCCTTCTTCTTGGCGAATGATCTTTGGATTTGGGGCAAAGTAAGGATTTTCATTCACATCGATAACTGTGACAGACACAGTCGCAGTAGACTGAGGTGGATGCTGAATACCCTTGGCTAATGGCACTTGATTTTCTGCAGCGACAGTAAGGACATACATCCTATTTGTTTCAAAGTCGATTGGCTGGAAAAACCAAAAAAAAAATTTTTTTTTTAAAGGAGAAACCATATTTTTGCAGGAAATAAGAATATTTGCATTTTGAAGTTGATCCTTCTAGTAACTCCATTTCTAAAACATTAATTTTTTATTCACTACACCATAGGTTCCTCTCAAATTTCTGGAAAACTTGCATTAGCATGGCCAATGATTGAAATATTTATCACAATGTAACCTACTTCTACAAGATATTTATGTACCTTGTGCATTTTAAAGACTTATGTTCACAAAATAACGCTTATTACTATTGCACACTGCATTTATTTAGCTACATCTAAGAACTTACATATTCTTAAGAGCAGCGTTATTCACCAAAAAAAAAAAAAAAAAAATACTAAATAATCTGGGATTAAATGAGAACATGATGGTCTAGATTGTATTCTCAAACATTGGTACAAAGACCATTCTTCACCCAGGAAAGCTTTTAAACAGTCTGTGATGAAGTGTACAAAACAAAAACTAGACAATGTGATTTTTTTTCACAAAGCTAAACTTTTCCTATTTAAAAGTTCATTCATAATTTCAAGTATACATTTTAGAGTACACACATATATACAATTAAAAAATAGTGCTCATAGGTGGAAGGACTTTTTATTTTTTCCTTAGTTAGCAAACTAAATCTATGGCTGTTTTCCAAAGTAATTTTGAGGATTTTACTGGTCTGTACAAATGCCAAATCTAAGAGTGTCACTCGAGATAAAGGCAATGCACAGATAATGTAAACATTAGCTCTCAAAGTTTCACTGAATCTCACTGTCAATAGCAAAGTTACCAGGAGTCAAGTGACCAGACTGGACTTTCTTCTTAATTTCATTGATGATATTCCAGTTAAGACACCCATAAGCATTACTGTGTGTATATTAATCGTATGAGAAAAAGAGCTCTCCTGCCATCCTGCGGAGTCTAAGAAAGACCAAGGGCAGAAGCTACGGAGAAAGTCATGAAATTAGCACAGACTATACTAGTTTCTTTACCTAGACCACCTCCTCAACTCTGATTCAGAAGTTTTTTTACTCTCACTCTAAAATCCCCAGTTCAACTTCCCTTTCTGAATTATTTTAAACAAGACAGCAAAGAAGCCAGGAAATGCTACAGAATTCTTTTGAGTGAGTGTACTAGACCCATGAAACATCACTGACAATGTTTACTTATCTAAGATCTTTGGAAAAAAGTGAAAGTGTTAGTCACTCAGTCACGTCTGACTCTTTGAGACCCCATGGACTGTAGCCTGCCAGGTTCCTCTGTCCATGGGATTTTCCAGGCAAGAATACTGGAGTGGGTTGCCATTTCCTCCTCTAGGAGATCTTCCCAACCCAGGGATCAAACCTGCATCTCTTGCATTGGCAGGCAGATTCTTTACCCCTAGGGCCACCTGGGGAGCCCAAGAGTGTTGGAATGGAAGGCAAAGAAGCAAACACTTGCCTGGGTGGCTAGAAAGAGATGCTCACTTCAAGGAAGTTTTCCATTAGCACTGTCTATTTGTTACACTTGAAGTTAACATCCCTTTTACTTCCAGAACTCAGCTTTATTTTACTTTTTGACAATGAAAGATTAGAAGAACCAATTTCTTAAAAACGGCATTTAAAAACAGCAAAGTAAATTCAAAACCTTTTAAGAGCGTAGGCCCTCTCATCGCCTACACTCATCTAGTTATACACTGGTGGTATTTTCTGGTTTGTTCCTTGAGCCAATACTCTAAAAGCAGCCTATAGACATAAGAATAGTAGGTGTGGGGCATCCTTCCTAATAGATATCAGTTGGCCATCAAAACTCTATGATGCGGGACTTCCCTAGTGGTCCAGTGGTTAGGTTAAGACTCCCAATGCATGGGGCACCAGTTCAACACCTAGTCAGGGATCTAAGATCCCACATGCCAGACAGCACGACCCAGTCAAAATAAATAAAATAAAGAGATGTTACATATATATATATGTATATATATGTATATATATATACAGACACACATATAAAACTCCACAATGTAACACAAGCACATTCACTGCACTGACCGTTAACACTGCTGAGGACTGTTGTGTCTTCACTGTCAAAACACCCGGATGATTGAAAATCAATCATATTCCGGGAAGAGAGTGAGACTATGTTGGCCTTGGCATCAACATAAGTGAAAAATAACAAACGTGACTTCCCCAAATACATTAACTCTGATTTAGAGAGGGGCTTCCCTGGTGGCTCAGATGGTAAAGAATCTGCCTGCAATGTGGGAGACCTGGGTTCGATCCCTGAATTGGGAAGATCCTTTGGAGAAGGGCATGGCAACCCACTCCAGTATTCTTGCCTAGAGAATCCCCACGGACAGAGGAGCCTGGCGGGCTGCAGTCTATGAGGTCACAAAGAGTCAGACATGACTGAGTGACTAAGCACAGCATAGAGTCGGTTGAAGGGAAATGTCCTGAGTCAATAACAAACTAAGGGGTGGGTGGCACATACAGTCATGGCCGAGTGGCCATCAGAGAGACCGTGGCACTTACTTTTACTACGGTGACTAAGCCGTCGTTGCTGTTGGGGTCGGTTTGAATGGCAAAGCGGCCGGCGGGGTCTCCTCCACTGATTCTGTAGACAGCGTTCCAGGCTGGCGTGTGGGGCTGATCCTTATCTGTCACCGTTAGATTAGCGACTATGACATCTACCCTGTTTTCAGGGACTTCACCATAGAACTGCAAGAAAAGACAAAGCTTATTCAGAGTGGCGACGGGCACCCCTGAAGGACGGCGTGTCTCGATGGTCACACTGCCCTGATTTTAGTGACCCATTAAATCTTTATTATCCACACTAAGCGAGGAGATGAGTAATGCAGGTAATCACAGCATTTATGCTTGACTTTAAAAATACGATAACTCTGTGCGGTCCTCAAATTATTTTTTTCCAAATTATGTTATAGTTTCATTAAAATTAAAATATAAAATTAATTTCATTAATAGTAAATTCTGCGGGTATCTGGGATGATTCATGAGTGTTGGTCAGAAGAAAGGACTTGTCTGAAGGAAATCATTTTAACCAAGAGATCATAATTATCTGCTGACAAAGGAGCATCGATCAGTCACATGGTTGGTGGACCTGAAGATATTTATAAATATTTTGTTAAAACAGCCTAAAGTCTATTTAGGGCATTTCTTCCAGGCAGGATGTTTTAATAACTTTATCAGTGGACTTGGAGAGGACAAAAACAAATTAGTTTGATGCCTCATTTAAAACTGGTGTAAGTGACATGGGAATCAGTAGCCATTCTACAATGAGGTGAATGAAGCAAGTTCCCGGCTCTATTTAATGCATCTATTATTCATGACGAAACTTCGCGGTAATGGACCACAGGCCTCGAGTTCTGTGAGTCCGTACTTACTGTCATGGCAGTGAACTCCGGAGGATTGTCGTTGACATCTGTCACCGTGATGACAGCCGTGGCTGTGTTGGAAAGGCCATATGTGGGATTGCCTTCCATGTCTGTAGCTTGAATTATTAACGTATACTGCTGCACTTTCTAAAAAGACATAAAGATAACAATTTAAATGAAACGAATTCCTCAAGAAGACATCACAGTTGTTCTGTAAGTGGCTCTTGATTACACCCAGAAAAGCACGGCATTATTCACTCTGATTAACAGGACTTGAAATTTCCCAAGTGGAGTTTACTTTAACTTGTGAAGCACAGGTCTGGTCCTTGTCTAGAGAGATTTAACTGGATGTTTTCACCTCGACTGGCGGAAAGGAACGCGTGGCAGATGTGTGAAATTCGCTGCTAAGCCGAAACTTCCATCTGGTTTCAGCGTTTCTTTTTCTTCCCAACTTCACAACACTGTCATCAAGCATTTGAGTCATGTGGTTTGTATTTACTTTCTCAGATGTTAATTTCTACCCAGTTTAGGCTACTAAAAACAAGAAACTTGAGAGGGAGAAGAAAGCATATATAATTCATTAAGTATATATGCTTTCCTTTTACACATCTTTACATATGTTCCTTCTATTAAAGCAAAGTTGATACAGTCTTTTCTTCTAATTTCCTTCAATGCACACTATTTACAACTATAGAGGAGAGATATACTGTTAAATGAAGTGAAGACCAAAACAAAGGGTTTATGTTTATATTCTTCATCTTGGAACCTAGTAGGTATTTAATTGTTACCCCCTGCCTCAGTGGACCTCTACTTGAGTACAACACTCACTGAGTCCACAGACCTATGATGAATATGGATATATTTTCACATAGATGGTTAATATCGAATTTTCATCACTGCTTTCAAATTCCAGATTGAACTTTTTAAAGGAGAGCCAAGGTCAGTTGTAATGCATCTAATAGAGAAATCCTGAGAGTGTCTGAGGCAGTCTACAGCACTGGCTGATTTAGTTTTATACTAGGAAAACCTAAACAAAACAAACTGGAGAAGGGAACGGCAATCCATTCCAGTATTCTTGCCTGGAGAATCCCATGGACAGAGGAGCCTGGCAAGCCACAGTCCATGGGATCACAAGAGTCGGACACGACTTAGCAACTAACCAAACCAAACCAAACAAATACCTAAAATCATTTGAAATCTCCATGGAAATTGGCACAGATAAAAAATATAGATAATTAAAAAATGCGAAAACATCCTGAACAATTAAACTCACTTCTTCATACAAAAATATAAATGGTCACCGCAAAGACTGTTTCCCTTAATTCTAAATATAGCTCACATTATGAATGACCACTCTTGAGGGATTTTGGGAGCTGTGAGAGAACAGACACAAATTGTAGCTTTTGCTTTAGATGTTTGTGGGCAAGGCAAAGAAGCGGTAATAGTGAAAGTCAAACCTCACACATTCAATTTTTAGCCTGCCCACCACTATGCCAATCTCTTAGCAGTTATTTATTTTCATTCCTTTTCATTTATCTTAAAAAAAAAAAATACCCCACTTCTTTGAATGGAAAAAAGAAACAAAGCAATAGGGCTGGTTGAGCCATTTTAATTTTTCTTAACCCATAACCCCCCATCATAATGCTTACATAGACTAAAATATTTCTCAATGATTTCCATTCCCAATCAAGAGTGTCATTTCAGCTTAATGCTCTCATGGTTATCAAGAGAATTTTGTAGGGTATTCTGTTCATCCTCCCAGCTGAAAATCATGAAAAATAAAAAGTTTGTTATGACTTTGAAATGCCATTTTTGTTGGCTATTATTTTCAGAAACAGATGAGCATTATCAAAAATATAAATATTTTTACAGATGATAAAAAACATACATTGGCATTATCTGGAAATAATGGCTTTTTGTTAATATCTATTTTACAAAGATCTTTAGAATTATATAAGTATAATAGGCCCAATTTTCCACTGAGCTGAAATATTGGGATCAATAGCTAATACTTGAAACTTCCTATTGCTGCAAGCTAGTCTTGAGAATTCTAAGTTACAAAAGAACATTGTTATTTCTAAAATACAGTGTTTCTTCAAGTAAAGAAAAATGCCAACTTGTTAAATAACATAGTCTGAATTTAACTGTCTGATTGGTAAAACAATTTTACATTTTGTAAGGAAGACACGACAGCCTATGTTTTAGACTATCAAACTATTTAGAGCTTCTTGCCTAATTTAGTCACTGGGCATCTAGTTCTGAATGACTGACATTTAGATTTCCTAAGAAGTTGAATTCCCACCCTCATAGTCCTGAGTCTGATCAAGGGAACTTTGCTTAAAAACATTTCCTTGCTCTCTGTTCTAGAAAGGATAAAATCTCAACTCCTCTCCTGGTTGTCAATCCTTTCATCCCCCGACTCACCTTTCCCACCAAAGCTCTCACTTTCCATTTGCTCACCCCATATCTTGAGCTGTTTGTATTGGGTTGGCCACAAAGGTCATCTGGATTTGGCCATAAGATGGCACTGAAACACACAAATGTTTGACCAACCCAATATCTATCTTCAAATTTCAAACACCTATCACGTCTCTATACAACTGCATTTGCATTTTCCTCGGCCTAAACCACTGTTTTTAAACTGGGGTGATTTTGCCCCCTGCCCTCATCACCCTCAAGGACATCTGTCAATATCCTGAGACATTTCTGGTTGTAACAGCTGGGCAGTGCTACTGACATCTAATGTGTATGGGCCATAAATGCTACTAAACACCCTACAATGCACAGGACAGCCCCCTGCAACAGAGGCTTATCCTGTCCAAAATGTCAACAGCGCCAAGGTTGAGAAACCCTGGCCCTGAACACCCTTTCCCCTTCTCCTGAGTCTGGCAAGCACGAAGCTTAAAGTCACCCCAGAGATGATTTCTGAAAGTCCTTGAGGAAGATTTGTTTTCCAACTCAGGACACACCTCTATCATTGTTTCCATTTTAAGAGGCTGTTATCAGTCTGTCTGTCTGTCTTCCCCAGCTACATGCTGCTGCTGCTGCTAAGTCACTTCAGTCGTGTCCGACTCTGTGTGACCCCACAGACGTCAGCCCACCAGGCTCCCCCGTCTCTGGGATTCTCCAGGCAAGAACACTGGAGTGGGTTGCCATTTCCTTCTCCAATGAGTGAAAGTGAAAAGTGAAAGTGAAGTCGCTTAGTCGTGTCTGGCTCTTAGCGCCCCCAAGCACTGCAGCCTACCAGGCTCCTCCATCCATGGGATTTTCCAGGCAAGAGTACTGGAGTGGGGTGCCATTGCCTTCTCCGCCCCAGCTACATACATGTACACAAATCCCTCCTCAGGGTCACTGCTTTGCAGATGTTTATGTCCCTGGTATATAACATAATGCTTGCCATAGTATAAGCAAGGAACAAATGCTTTTGAATTTGTGGCTGGCTGGATGAATGTATGAGAAGCCTTGGACCTTGTGTGATACTATAAAAATAATTTCAGGTTTGGGAAAAACCATCTTATTTACATGGTTAGCTATCATCTACTCATTAAAATGTGTAGTGGGAACATAAGCTAGCTCACTGTTTCCCAAACTACGAAACCGATTCACATGCCATCTTCTCAATTCTGCTATACCCTCATCTTTCTACAGCGTGAGTCACTTACTATTTATCTTGACAGGAACTCTCTTTTAAGAAACAATTTATTATAAAAGTACTGTAAATAGAAAACTAGCACCACTTACCATAAGTATAACTAAAAATAAAGCCAATACAATGCTTGTGCTCTGGCAGTCTCTACTTGATGGAGTAAGCATCTAAAAGACTTGGGGTTCTCTGGTTTTCTCTAGATGTATCAATTAAAGTCACTATACTTGTGTGACATTCTTTTGAAACTACAGCACTGAACTAGAGTGCTCTAAGTGAATGAAGAGGTGAGAACATTCCATCATCCTCTCAGCACACATTTAATGAATGAATACTGGATGCCAGGCAATGTAGCATTTACCTGAATAAAATAATGAACGAAACCAGAGATAGCCTTGCTGCCATTAAGAGCAAGAGACAAATGAAAGAGACAAATAAGAATGGATCATGTGGCTAAATGTGCAATGCAACCATAGTAAGAGCAGGAAGAAGTGATGGGAGTGGTCTTTAAGAGGTGCATCTCAACCAGTCCTCCAAGCCTAGAGGGAAGAATAAATGCAAGATGAACTTGGTGGGTAAATTGAGAATCAATTAGTGGATGGATGGCAGGGCACAATGAAGTTGACCGTGACCTTGGGGAACTGGGGAGGGGGCGCTGGTCACGTCGGAAATTCCTTAGGAAGCACAGGTTTAGGGAGATGACAGGTTTGCTTTTGGATGCACTGGGTTAGGGGATGGACAAGTAAGTAATAATATCATGAGATCCTAGGAGGGAAGTGCAGGTTTGTGACCCTGTTCAAATTCTTAAATGCAAAGCCCTCAGTTCCCTCATCTGTGAGGTAGAGCTGACAGTACTATCTACCTTATAAATTTGTAGGCTAAACATTTTTGGAATGCTTACTGTATGCCGGCATTGTTCTATGGGCCTTGATAATAAAAAATGACATCTATCAAGAAGGAGCACTAAGTATGAACCACACTTTATGTTGTGTCTCAAAATAAACTGATAAGGCAGGTGGACTATTTTTATGCTCATTTTACAGAGGAGGAAACCAAGGCTTAGTGGAGCTGAGACGCACCCACCCACATGAGCTGTAAGTAGCAGAAAAAAGACTTGAATCCAGCTCTCTCTGAATCCAGAGTCTGTACCATTAATTGCTGCGCTATGTGAGGGCTCTCCAATAAATGCATGGCGTGAGTGTGTCCTGAGACGGGGGAGCAGGTGGAAAAGCCAGATTCCAAGGAGACCAAGAATGGGTGGGAGTGAAGGGCAAGTATGGCTGCCCTCAGGAGTCTGGTGTTGACACGAAGAAGAAAATCTAATAACCTGAACTTTTCTTCCAGGTTCCTGTTCAGGGTGAAAAGAAGAGGAACACAGGGGCCTTACTGAATCTCAGGAGCTGGAAGGCAGATAAGATGTCCATGGAACACAGTCTGTATATCTGGAGGAACACAGGCCATTATGGGTAGGTACCCCAGGGAGGGGCTGAGGGCCGGCTCTCAGAGAGCGAGTATTAGCCTGCTCTAGAGGAAGATGGCATAGGAATCTTCAGGCAGAAGAAACAACAGACACAGAAGAATAGAGAAGCTCAGATTTGTACAAGGACGGACATGTGGCTGTATGGGCAGGGGCCATCACTGGCTTCCAAGCAGGAAGTAAAGAATTCTAGGAGCTCAAACTAGGGAAGGCTTTGAGACCAGTATCCTAGAGGGTCTGGGGCACCATGTTAAAGAGCTCTGACTTCAGGCTTTGGGTCCTGGAGAGCCCTTCAACCAGAGGGGAGACTCAGCTGCTCGAGGATTATGAAGGAACCAGTCGGGGTTTCTAGGAAAGACCCTTCAGAGGAGGGAAGACCAAGACCAAGACCATGGAAGACAAGAGAACAATCCTTCAGGAAAGAACTCAGTATTGAGAGCCCAAGTGAATGTATTACTTGGCTTGGAAAACATGAAGTCAAAGTGATGGTGATCACCCACTGGATGTTGAGGCTAGGTCTATGACAGCCGTGGGAAAATGAGAGTTAATATGTGTTGGACACTGTGCTGAATGCTACACGCTTTGTGTTATATAATCCTTCCAATCGTCCCATGAAGTAGCTGTAAGATTATTACCTCCATTTATGGATGGGGGAGCTGAGGTTTCAGGTTAATACACTAAAGGTCAAATAGCCCGTAACAGGTAAAGCCAGGATTATTCAAACCTAATGGAGCAGAGGGTAACTCATCAGTAGTCCTGACCAAAAAGGTCAGGAATTGGACATGTAAAAGCTGGAGAAAAGAAGAAGATGCCAGGAATGGTTACCACCAAGTCAGGCAACCAGAAGTCAGACTGATAAACAACAAGGCCCTACTGTAAAGCACAAGGTACTGGACTCAATATCCAGTAATAAACCATATACATGTGTGCCTGTGTGCTCAGCCGCCCAGCCGTGTCTCACTCTTTGCAACCCTATGAACTATAGCCCACCATGGGATTTTCCAGGCAGGAATACTGGAGTGGGTTGCCATTTCCTCCTCCAGGGGATCTTCCCCACCCAGGAATAGAACCCGTGTCTCCAGCAGCTCCTGCAGTGGCAGGCATATTCTTTCCACTGAGTCACCTGAGAATCCCAAACTATATATATATATATATATATATATATATATATAAAATAGATAGATAGATACATATATGGGCTTCGCTGGTGGCTCAGTTGGTAAAGAATCCACCTGCAATGGGGGAGACCTGAGTATGATCCCTGGGTTGGGGAGATCCTCTGGAAGAGGAAATGACAACCCACTCCAGTATTCTTGCCTAGAGAACCCCATGGACAGAGGAGCCTGGCAGGCTACAGTCCATGGGGTCGCAAAGAGTTGGACATGACTAAACACAGCACAGCACATAATATATATATATGTATGTATATATATACACACACACACACATACATTTATATACACACACACACACGTATAACTGAATCACTTTGTTGTACAGCAGAAATTAACACATGGTAAAACAACTATACTTTAATAAAATAAATTTTAAAAATATATTTAGAAAACTAAAAGATAAAAAGTAAAAGAAATCAGATGGAGGTTAAAAAACTGAAGACTGGCAAGTGTCGTGTGTGAAGCTTTAGGTCTGTAGAACCCCAAGAATCGGAATTTTTTAAAACCTGGAGATGAAAGGAAAATAAAAAGCTAAATCTCAGTAAGCATTTCAATGATTAGGAGTTCAATCACTTAAAGGTGTCGTCCACCCTGGGAGGATGACAACGGAAATGACTTCGGACAGAAAGAAAACTGTGAAGTCTAATAGAAATAAAAGCATCTCCAGCTTACATGAGGCCTGGAGAAGTCAGCATAATTTATCCCTGGCCTCAGGCAGAATTACCATAAACCATCTGACATAGATAGATTTTGCCATGTTAAATGACTTTCAGAAAAGGAAGGTTTTCCATAATTTTCCCTAGTAACTCATTGTTGTGTTTAATAGCTTCACTGTCAAGAAGCAATTTCTCATGCTGTATCTAACTTGGGATTCTATAGCTTTGAATTCATGTCCACTTTCATTTCATTTGGTTGTACATAGTTGCTTCCGGCCACTGCAAGATATACTTAACCAAAGTATAGCCTGACTTCCAACTTTCACCCCCTAAACTAAATACAGTCTCTTTGATTTTTAAATACGGTTGGTTTGCTTTGGCAAAACTATCTTTCATTCTCTATGCCGCTTGCTTTTCATAAAACAGCCAGGCTCAATGTGATAGGAATATTACTATATGAAAACAAGATGAAGTCCCATTTCTGTATCTCACAATGAGAGTGTGAAATGAAAGAGAAATATTAGGTTTGGGAGATGAGCTATATACCTCCTTAGGATGTGAGCAGCCTGGCACTCCAGAGAATATTAAAAAAATACGCTATATTTTCCTATAAAATACAGTATTCATGCTGAATTTATTGACATTTACGAATAGTATTTTATACAGTAATGGAAGAGGTGAAAAGATATACATGTTCCAGATATCAGTGAACTAAAGGTACTACTGCAAAAGCTAAATTTATGCAATCTCTGGTGCAAAACATTCCTAGAGCAAGAACTGTTGGCACCTGGGAGTTAACAGGCATACTATACTAGCCATCCATCTAACTCCTAAGGAAGGCTCTGGGTTCAATTGTGAATTAAGTAATCTTGATTGGCTCATATTACTTTATTAAAGTGTTGCCACCTCTATCTTAGGTACATAATGAATTGAAATAGTAATGTTTTCTTCGATCCAATTCAAGTGGCTGCTACTTACTAAGACAAATAAAACGTCATAAAAACCAACCCCTAAAATCCTTGTCAATAATATTTATGATGGTAGGTCTAATGTTTCCTTTTGACACACATAATATGAGGTCTCATTACGATAGAAGCTGGCTCAGCCAGAAACCTACAAGCACAGATCTGAGTCGGCACTTTGATAATTCACTCACACAATGATCACTGATGGTCAGTAATGACCTTGAGAATCGCTAAGAAAACGGTCAGAACAGAATGGAGAAAGGGTGTGGGAAAATTCAGGAGAGGGTTGGAGTTTTCAGGAAAGGATATAAGCAGGGCTTGAATGGCCACATGAAGAACTGGAGGGTTCGAGATCAAGAAAAACGGGCAAGATGCTACTGGCAGAAGGAATCATGGGAATAGAACACAGCAGGCTGCCGCAGCATGGTGGGCTGAGCTCTGTCAGAGCGAGACGACCCGTCTAGAAGGAATGAAACACCTATTCCTTCTCAGACTGTGATCCAGCATGATATTTCAATACTCTCAACACTGTATGCCTTGACAACAAAACGTATGCCAGAAGTGTGTTTCTGTGTTTGTAACTTTAAAGCCCTGTCAGTGGAATGCAGGTAGTTCTTGGTGTTCAAACCTGTTAAGTTCATCTTAGAGTTAAAGAGGAGGTGATCATCTCTTCTGTACTAAATCAAGGATCACAAAAAAAAAAACCTCATCACACGTGTCATTTGTAGCCTCTTCAAAATACGAATGTTAAAAAATTATCCTAAATGTATGTACACTTTATTTGGGGACGATTTTTAATTTAATCCCTCATCAAATCCTTTGAGTATGAGGGAAAACAGAAAATGCGAAGAAGTTTAAAAAGTAGATACCAGAAGGTTACTGGCTTAACTTGGTTGATGGCCACCCTAAATATTACATGGACCAGCAATGACTTATCCAGTTTACAGACATCATTTAACCAACTTTAAATTCTGTAAAAAAAGAGTACAGTTTTTTACAATTTCTTCATGACCATGAACACATGAATAATCTCGTGGAGATGTTACTGTGTGTGTGCTCAGTCACTCAGTTGTGTCCTACTCTTTGTGACCCCGTAGATCGTAGCCCACCAGGCTCCTCTGTCCATGGGACTTCCCAGGCAAGAATATTGGAGTCATTTCCTTCTCCAAGGAATCTTTTTGACCCAGGGATCGAACCCGTGTCTCCTGCATTGGCAGGGGGACTGTTTTTGTCTCCACTGAGCCTGGAGAAGATAGATGTGAGCCAGTGCACTTTTAAGATTACAAGCAAATTCAAATACAGATCTCAGTTGGCTTACTTCTCTGTCAAGTCCGGCTGCCACCGTGATAATGTCCCCAGTCTCATTGTTGATTGTAAACATGTTGGGCGAAGGGGTGCTTGGCGCCTGGGACAGAATTCTGTACCTCAACATCCCATTGAGGGCGTTTGGATCGTCAGCATCAATCGCAGTGACCGTCATCACATACGTTCCTAGACAGCAGACATGGAAAATGAATGGCTGTTTTTCATGTCAGGGTCTCCCAAACAGAAGGGATATTTACCTTCTTCTTCAATCTTCATTCCACTTTTTCATTTTTTACAAAATAACTTCTGTTTTTAAAAATGCGGACCATTTTAAAGTCTTTAGCAAATTTGTTACCGTATTGCTCTCATTTTATGTTTTGGTGTTTTGACCAAGAGGCACATGGGATCTTGGCTCCCTGACCAGGGATCAAACCTGCATTGGCATGCGAAATCTTAACCACTGGATCACCAAGGAAGTCCCTTTCCACTTTTTCAGAACAACATTTAGCCTTGATTAAAACACTATTGATAAGAACAGAACTCACTTCAAAAAATATAAAATATAGTTGAGTTGCTTGAAAGAAAAATTGTTAAAAAAATTTTTTTTAACAGATGTATAAAGACTAAATGTTTCCATATACTTAAAAGACAAATTCACTATATGATTCAAAGAAAGGATCCCTTCAGATATATATCTTATATATCCCTTCGTTTATATAAAATGCAAATAATAAGTAACATAGATGTCATTTGAAACATCTTTTATGGCCACCGATTCCTTCCCTCTGCTCGTTTTTTTCCATTGTGCCGTAGCATCTAAAACGACATTCGGGGTGTGATTCTCCACAAAGCCTAAGTCACTTTCTGAAAGTAAGCCAAGTGCATAACAACACATACTCCATTTACTGAGGTCATGAGGAATCATTCCATGCATGACTGTTCTAGTACATTCAATAGGGGGTTTTGCACTGGGGTTCATTATTTCCGAGGAGATTAAAAGGACATTGTAACAAACTCAGGGACTCCAGTTTATTAGATATTGTGGAAAGTCTACAAAGCATTACGAACAAATGCACTCAAACTAGTTAGACAAACTGCAATTGAGAAGTAGAGAGAAAATGTTACTATTTAAGATGTTTTACTCCATGAAATTTTTGTAAGACTTGGACTATAAAATGTTCCATTTCCAGGCTACCTTCTTCCTTAGTACTCTTAAGATCGGTTTGATTTAGTGCCTTTACAGCCAGTGTTCCCTCTACAGGGTACATTTTTTTTTGCCCCAGAATTAACTAAGTCTTGTTCACATAATTCAAATCTCTTTTCAGAGCTTGTCCCTTTGAAAAAGACATCCTATTTGACTATGTGCCAAGTTTGATTATTTTTTTCCAAAACTTTTATTTTTTTTCCCCAAACATTTGCTAGCTTATTTGCCTTTTACTGTTCTCCTCCACTAGATTTTAAGCTCCAACAGGGCACAACTAACTTGTCACGACTGTATCTACAGTGCTGGAGCAGTGTCTGGCATACAGTATGTGTATGTGCTCTATAAACATTGGTTGAATGAATTGTTACAACAAAACAAAACAAAAAATGTGTTTTGGAATCTTGAACCAAAATATTGCTTACAACATTGCATTTTAGTTTAACTTAAGATTCATGACTCTATCAAATCTTGCCTAGAAGGATGTTTTCAAACTTATAGAACAAATGCAGGAAATCGACTCATGAAATGTCCTTACATTTCCTGATCATTCAGAGTCATTTATTTACGGGAAGGCTTTATGGAAATTCACGGGCATATGCATTGTAAATATACCTGTAATGACTTACTTTTGGTAATTTTTATGAAATGATAATTCTGACAAAATTGGAAATAATAGAGGAAAAAGGACCAATGAATGATTTTAAAAAACCAAAAGCCTTCCCCAGGCAAAAAAGCACAACGTTTATTTATCCTTAGAATATATGTATAAGCCTTGTGTTTTAGTAAAGATATGTTTAACATGCTTTGATTTTTTTTTTCCTGTATTTTAAAATACCGACGAACTCGACTCTAAAATGTGACTCAGACAGAGCCACAGATGGCTGAACTTCCTGCACAGCCCTTCTTCCCACCCCAGCTGCCCCCACCCCTCTACTCTTCTGGGATACAGACAAGTGTATCTGAACCAGGAAAAGTGCCAGTTTAAGACACAGTTATATCTATAAGTTGGCTTATGTACAAACCAGTATAGATGGTGAAGGAAATATAGAGCGTTAAGTTTAAATGTCGAGGCTTTCTTAAATTTAAAATTAAATTTAAAAAATTAAATATAATGAATTAAGTCTTGCTTAAAAGCAGCATGAATGAGAGAAAATGACACTAAAGGCTCACGTGATTTCTCATTTAGCTTATACACGAGGGATGGATAATATTGCATTTCCTCAAGGAACCTCCAAATTATGATCTTCCAACTTACCTGGCTTTGATCCCTCAGGAACTGTCCCATTCCAAACCTGGTGTAAGAACTCGGGTCTGTTATCATTCATGTCAATAACATTGATGACAATGTCGATGGGGTTTTCCACTTGGTTTCCGTTAATATCCACTGCATGTGCCCTCAACTGCAAGAGTAATTAGAAAATGAAACAATTTAACGGATTTAGGTCTCGCATGAGAAGATAAAAGATACCATAACCATAACCATAAACAGCACAGAAGGATGAAAACCAAAAGCTATTCTTCCCATCAAGATTCAAGTTAGCCAAACTATATCATTAAGGGAGACATAGCTGATAGGCATCTAGCTCAGAGCTCTATGACTCTAATCTGTATACAAAAGAGTGAAGCAGAAATGATCCACCTTTGAAGGCGAAGAAATCGAGCTTCAGAGAAGCTAAGTATCTTAACTCAGTTTACTGACAGAGCTCCTGTCCTAAGCCAGTTCTGTCCAGCTTCCAAATCCTTTCACTAAATCCATACAAAAGAGTCAAGGTAATAAAAAATGTGGAACTGGCCTAAAGGAGTCATAGAGAACAAGAGAAAAGATGAGAATCTGGAAAGAATGAAGTGTGCACATGGAATTTTGGCTCTTTTTATTGTAAAAGTCATTCACCCATAAACAGTAAAAGTACATAAGACAGTTTGTTCCTCTCCCAAGGTTGAGTTCTCAGTATTATGGGTATTCTAGAAATTTTGTCTTTTTTCTTCCTTTTTAAACAAATATAATCACTCAGCTACTCTTGGCAAAATATCTTCAAAATCTTTTCATCCAGCACATAGAAAACCATTTCAATCTTTTCAAAGGCTGTGTAGTGTTCCATTGAATTGTTTCTTTTTAAAGGCAATGCTTCTATGATTTTCCTGTTAAGTATGATGCTGGCTACTGGTTTCTGCTGGATATGTTTTATCAACTTAAAGAAGCATTAACATATCTTTTTTTTTCCAATTTCGAGGTTATTTAGCACATGAAACTGTAAATTTTATTAGACAAGCCTTTTCAACACATACAGAGTCTCTTTTTCCCTTGACATAATTATTTAATACATTACATTAAGAGATTTTAATACTGAACTGCCCCAGCCATTCTATAATTAAATATATTTTGTTATCAATATTGCTCATTTATGTGCAAGTAGTGAGAACCTGGAGAGCAAGAATTTACCCCAATACCTACCTGAAAATATTTATTTTCTGAGATTTAACCACATGACTTCAGCCAGTAAGAATTCATACAGAAGAAAGAGCTAGAATTTTTGGATTGGTATTTTTTGTGCTCATAAATTAGAGACTAGTCTAGTTAGAGACTGGTCTACTGTGTGCTACTTTACTACATCCATGTTCGGTCATGTCCGACTCTATGCAACCCCATGGAGTGTAGCCTTCCAGGCGCCTCTGTCCATGGAATTTGCCAGCCAAAAATACTTGAGTGGGTAGCTATTTCCTATGCCAGGGAATCTTCCCAACTCAGGGATCAAATCTGTGTCTTTTGAATCTCCTGCATTGGCAGGTGGATTCTTTACCACTGCGTCACCTGGGAAGCCCCACCACCTTTACTAAGCTTCCCTATTAAGGTGATGCTGTTTTGTAAAAGGCTTGAAAACTTCTTTATATTTTAGAACAATGTATTAATAAAAAGCATTAGAATTATGTGTTCATTAAGGCTTTTAAGAGAATTGGTTGGTAAAACAATCAAGGCCCTTGGGAGGAGAGAATTGAGTGATACTCAGGATTTAAAACGCATTTTTAGTTTTTCATACGCTTATTTGCCAGTTTATTTCTAGGGTGTCTTGCTCTACCATATGTCTATATCTATCTATATAGTAATTTTCACAACTTAAATAATTTTAAAAGTTTGTACAAGTGCAAAAATTCAAAAAATACATTAATGAGAAAAATAGTCTAAAAATACATTAGCATAAGTGGCATAAAAATTATGGGACAGCTAAGTATGATCATGACATTGATGCTAAATCAATTGAAATACTAAATCAATACATAGTGTTGGGACAACTGGGCTGGCCATAAAGGAAAAGCAAAGTGGATCTATATATCTTTCTTTTACTAAAATAAACTCCACAGAGGTTATACATTTAGATGCAAAGATAAAGAAATAAATAAAACAGATAAAATGCAGATTAGTATCTTGGAGTAGGAAAGATCTTTTTAAACATCTCCAGAAAGCCAGAATGAGGGCTTTCCTGGTGACTCAATGGTAAAGAATTCACCTACCAATTCAATAGATACTGGTTTGATCCCTGGTCTGCGAACTAAGATCCCACATGCCGCAGAGCAGCTAAGCACATGTGCCACAACTATTGAGCTTGTGCTCTACAGTCTGGGAGCCACAACTCCTGAAGCCCTTGCGCCCTAGAGACCATGCTCTGCAAGAGGAGAAGCCACTGCGAGAAAAGCCCAGGCAGCAACAAAGACCCAGCATAGCCACAAATTAATAAATAAAAAAGGCACAATGCACGATAAAATCAAAACAATGACAAATACCATAATGCAAAAACTGTGAGTTATAGTAAGGGAAACATTATAAACAAAGTTTGAAAACAAATAACAGCAAAGGAAATATATGAAAATCATGTATCAACATCTCTAGCAGTTAAAAGGTGATTAGAAGTGGATAGAGGAAGAGGTAACAACTTTCCCAGCCCAGATTCAACATAAGACAGGAACAGGGAATTCACTTTAATTGGATATTCAACACAGGCAACTTAAAGCATCAAGATAAATTTTTTAGAAATAGCACTGGCAATAAATAAATAGTGCCTGGAATTGATAATGGAATGGAAAGTATCTATTTTATAGTGGGGAGGTACTGCAACACAACACAACTCTTTAAGAGAAAAATTTTACTATATTTATCAAATCATTCCAATTTTAGGAATTTTTTCTGAGGACATAATGGAACAGTGTACAGAAAGCTGGTCATTGCTGCATGATTTATAGTTGTAAAATAAAGTAGAAAGAACTAAATCATCCAAGTATCTGCCAGTAGGTAATTAGTTACAATTATGTTAGAGCAAGCAATCAAAAATAATAATAGAAACAAATAATGATTCCTGATGTGGAAAGATGCTAAATCTTATGATTGCTAAGTGACAAAAGTTGGTTTCAGAGAATAATCCCAATTTGGAAAAAATATATTTATGAATCTATACACAAAGACACATCTTACAGAATATGACCAAAGTTAAAGAAAAGTGACTAGTTTATGTATTGGGATTGCAAATTCTTCTTACTTTATTACTAATACTATATTATTTGAAAAGTTTTTACATTGTACCTATATTCTTTTCTAAGAGAAAATGATACTTTAATTAAAAGTTTTAGCTATTCATATAGAAATTGGAATAGGAATAAAGATCACTTTAGGTTTCTCTATTAAACACATGAAAAAATTGTTGAAATCCTGTTCCAGAAAAATGTGCAAGCGTGGCTAGAAAAAAAGGAAAGAAAAATGCTTTCTGGAATTTATACTTTAGTATTAAGTAATTCTTGATTTTTAAAATATGTAATACAATTTTCAATTAGGAAAATCAGTTTTAAATACATACATATGTTTAAAAATAGGAACATATAACTATATCTAAGGGTTTCCCTGGTGGCTCAGATGATAAAGAATTGCAGGAGGCTGCAATGTGGGAGACCTGGATTTGATCCCTGGGTTGGGAAGATCCCCTGGAGGAGGGCATGGCAACCCACTCCAGTATTCTTGCTTGGAGAATCCCCATGGATAGAAGAGCCTGGTGGGCTAAAGTCCATGGTGTTGCAAAGAGTCAGACACAACTGAGCGACTAAGCATGCACAGCATAACTATATATAAAAGCTGTGATAACTCAATCAAGAAATGAATAACATAGAAAAATAACATAAAATTAGCATAAGAAATATAACTGGATATTATATCTAAGAAAAGATTGCTCAGATTGGCAGGTTAATGAAACCAAGTATTGGCAGGGTTATGCAGAAAAGGGAAATCTTAATTCTCAGTAGGCAGATAAAAATGGCACATCTTTCTGGAGATAATATGATCAACAAATAACAAAATGAAAATGTGCTATCCATTTTGTGTGATGCTAAGTAATGGTAATCATAATATCAGTAGATAAACAGACAAACATAAATGTACTTGGTTGGCCAAAATGTTCATTAGGGTTTTGCTATGAAGCCTTACAACAAACCCGAATGAATTTTTGGGCCAAACCAATATATTTATAAGAAATTGCTGTTAAAATTATAGTTTATATACATTGTGGAATACTATATAGCTATTAAAAATGTAATGATCTGTATGTAATTTACATGAAATAGCTTTGATCCCTTTCATGGAAATTTGTTCTTGTAAGTTCTTAACCACATATCTGAAGGCAAATATCAGCATGAAAATAGTAATATGGCTTAAGGCAATTTTTAGTTTTTCCTTGGCATTGTTTGTTTACCATGAGCATTCATCAATTTTAAAAAAACAATTGTTTTATAAAAATACAAAATAATTAAATTGAAAAGGCTACAAATACATTTCTGGCATTAAAACATTCAGGATCAAAGCTTTAAGACTAATATGAGAGGCAAATGTTAAACCTTGCACATATTTGGAAGAGTGTTAATACAAAGAATTAACAGCTGGTTGAAATCTTACATGAAACCGGGCTATCAGCTCGCGATCCAGAGGCTTGGTTACTGACAGCTGACCTGAGATGGGGTTGATAATGAAGATACCAGTTGGAGGCTGGTCAGCTCCTGGCCCAGTTACGCTGTACCGCAGAGAAAGGTTTTTATCTCTATCGGATCTGATCTGAGGGTCAAGAAGATAGTCACATTAAACAAGGGACTAAATGAGCTCATTATCAGAGACAGAGCATGCTACACCTAATGGCCTCTTCCAAACATACACAATTTCTTCCCAGAAAATTCTTGAAGCTCTCCCAGTCCTATTCCTTGTTCTTGCCTCCTGGTGATGGGCTTCATAAAGAGATGTCACCTGTCACTAGAAGGACGGGGGCAACATTAACATCTAAAAGAACACTCACTAGGAGCAGTGCAAAAGTCAAAATTAAGGAGCGTCCATTTTTAAACATAATCAAAGTCTCTCCTGGAAATTTGGAGGTTAGAATATTTAACCCAGTAACAGGTGTCCAATTTAATGAAGAAAAAACTATTTACTTTTTTGCATCAGTTAGGACAAGAAAGAACTGTCTATTCATAGCGGGAAAGAGCCTCAGGTGGGAACTCTAAGATTATGGTTGAGCCTGGGGATCAGATTTCTGTACTTGCATTGTGCAGATGTTTTTCGTTGCAACCAAAGTTTCCCTTATTATTTTAAGTTGGCACCCAATACCCCAAATTCTTTATTAATAACAAAACATGCAAGAAATGATTTTATAATAATTTCTCTTATGCATAAAAATTATATCTGTTACAGGCTCACTGCTTTCTCCTCCAAATACAACATTTCCTGGAAAAATAAGCTTACGGATGAGTGGAACATATGTATCCTATGATGTTCCTAACATCATAGGAACAGGCTGCAGAAAGGGAGGAAGAATAGGACAGAAAGAAGGGCATTTGAGTAATACTGTTTGGAGGTGATAATAAGAAATATCTGTATATTAGACAAATACTTTTAATCCAGTAATAGAATCCAGTTTTTGTTTTGTTGTCTTAGTTAAGGCAAAATTATTTAATTTTCTCATTCTCCATTAAAGTAGAAACATAGAAAACACCTTGCTTTGGAGGTTACATATTTCATTTTTAAACTTAATTATAATGCATATTACCATAGACTGGACAACACAAATAAATGACATTAAAAAATACAGTTTTCAGTAGGTATGTATTGGGATGCTAAATTAATCATATACAGAAACATTACTCGCTACTAAATTTGAGAATACAACTAGTTGTCTCATTTTCTTTTTGTAATAAATAACAAGTTGCTAATTTTACTAAGCGTATAGAAATGTCTGTAATTTTTTTTCCCCCTGGGTCTGATAGCATGCATTTAGAGTAACTGGGAAAAAAAAAATCTTGCTCTTCAATTCTGAAAGCCTATGTTTTTTGTGTAGCCCCAGGGAGTCCGTTAATGGTATCAGAGGTCATTTTTTATTTCTTTAAAAAACTCTCAAATGCACTCAGTACTGGCATTTTTAGCAATGATTGCCCCTTTATTTTTTCTTTGGCCCAGAAGCTATCTGTAGAGGGCAAAGATCATCATGGGGAATGCAGCTCTCAGACAGGGAAGATAAGGTGGAAGGGGAAGGGTACGGTGTGGCTGTGAATGCATGAGGGAGCTAGGGTTGTATATTCAGACACTGAACAAACTTCAGCATCCATGGGCCACTGGATGGACCCACAGAAAGCTCTGCCTGTAAATAACCCAAGGTAATGAATAAGAGACTCTTTAAAACCCTAGAGACATTTCATCAATACAAAATAGTACATACATGTCTTAAACTCTACTTTGTGGAAAAAAGAGACAAAAGCACTTCTAACATAGACTGAACACATGCCACAGAGATCAGTGAAATTGCGTCACCCTACCCTGACGAGCTCTTGGGGAAAAGGCCCTCTGGAGTTTTCTGGCAAGTTGATGGGAGGGATAACCCAGTCTCTCTTCTGCCTCTGCAGGTAGCCATTGTGCTTAGTCAATTGTCTTGGGAATACGATTTCTTCTATTTCTTGCGATTCCTTCACATGAAAATACAAGAAGACATTCCTGAGTACTAGAAAAGCACTTTCTGAAAGTACGTCAATATCAATGGACACCCCTAAGTGTAGAATCACACTTTATTATGGGCAAGAAAATAAGTCTGGAGGCCCTGTCCTCACCCCCATTAAAATAATAGAAAACACCATAAAATTGCGGGCTTCCCTGGTGGCTCAGTTGGTAAAGAATCCACCTGCCATGCGGGAGACCTGGGTTTGATCCCTGGGTTGGGAAGATCCCCTGGTGAAGGGAACAGCTACCTACTCCAGTATTCTGGCCTGGAGAATTCCATGCACTGTATAGTCCATGGGGTTGCAAAGAGCTGGACACAACTGAGTGATTTTTTCCATGTTCACCATAAAATTGTGGGTGCCACTATTTATTGAAAAATGAAATACCAAACAATGTATTAAGCGGCTCAGCTGTGTAAACTATTTGCAGTTTCTATAAACCATCTTAGATAGTAGTTAACATTGAGCAAAATTTAATAGTACCCTTTTATACCTTTCTCATTAGTTTAAACCACAGTTCAGGTAATGTGCTACTGTACATTAAATTTAGATCTTGATGTGCTAAAATATAATTTGAATTCCAAGAGAAGTTTAATACATACTGCTAAAGAACGTCTCAAATATTTATGACCCTATTAAATCCCACAGAATTAATGCTGTAATTATTCTAAACCTATGTCAGCCATGATGGATGCTATAGATGACCCACTTTGCACATGGGGTATTAATCTCTTCTGGATGTCAACATTTTCTTCTGTTTTTCCCTGTATCTGTGGACATTTTAGCCATTAGCCCATGCTGCTTCAATGCAAACATCCAAGCTGGTTTGCTGGAACACAGTGAATCCTCAACAACAACAAAAGCATCTTTTCACTCAATTAGTTACCAGATCCTTATTTTATATTACCCAAATGACATGATTTCCCTTCACAGTTAATAGATTAACAAATTACATTTCACATAATGAAAGTCAAACATTGGTATAAGAGAAAAAATGATATCTTTTTCTCTAATATTTATTCATATTTGATTATTGCTGTGGCTCTCACATTTACAATACCAGCAAAGAATATGTATATTCTTCTGTTTTAATGTAACAGTTATAGTTCATAAAATCATAGACCAATTATATACGTATGGCATCGCCCCATATTTATTTCCAATTAAGTCAAAGCACTATAATATTCAGAAACTAATATTGTTATCATAACTTTACTGAAGAAGTTAATATATCTTATTTAAAATTCTTAAAATAGTGGCTTATACAAAAGAAGTAGTTAGAAAATGTTCAGTTGAATTTAATTTTACTCTGTTAAAAATGTATCTTGTTTTATCTTGGCTTATAGCAATTTCCACCAGAGGGAGTGTACTATTCCTAAAAGTCATGCCCATAGTATAAATAATTCAAATCTCCCAATTTGATTATTGAGGGACAAGACAAAAACCCAATACTCCTTGGCAGAAATGTTTTCCTGTTACTACTGTAAATCTCTACTTCCCCTGCCATAAGTTTGGCTGATGACATCTTATAAACAACTGTTTATCTTGTGGTTAAGTTTAACAGCTTGTAAAGCTTCTAAGTAATTTAAAACAAACAACTATTTCTAAGTAAATTTAAGTTATAAATCTCAAAGTATAAACAAATCTTTCAAATACAGTTTAGGATTGCTGATAATACACTTAATCTAAAGTATCCCATAAGATTAAAAAGAAAACAAACGGCAAAATAGTACTGCAGCAACTGAAGTTGATAAAAGTTCCAATACTGGCCACTCATTAATGTGATGCCAAGTATGCACGTAGTTCAAATTGTACAATCCTGATTAAGTCCATCCAAAGTCATCCTTAGATACTCTACCTTCACTGAATCCTCAGGTAAGGCTGGTTTGAGGCTCAGTTTTACTGCTACTTGCCACTTTTCCTGAGTCTCTTTGTCTTGAGCGTATATCAGGAACTTCGAGTGTTCAGAGGAGAGGGGGAAGCTTCTCACAGCATACACCATGCCGTCTTCATCCACCTTAAAATCTGCTGGCTCGCTGCTCTCATATTGTACTTTTCTTTTCCCATTGCAGTTGCTAAACTTCACTATAAAAATAAATAAATAATTAATTATATTACAAAGGCAAAAACAATTATTCATCTAACTCTATATCCAGCTTAGGGTAAAAGAAAACTTAGTAACATGAAATGTTACTCATTGGAAAAGACCTTGATGCTGGGAAAGAATGAAGGCAGGGGGAGAAGGGGACAACAGAGGATGAGATGGTTGGATGGCCTCACCAACTCGACGGACATGAGTTTGAGCAAACTCCAGGAGATGGTGAAGGACAAGGAAGCCTGGCGTGCTACAGAGTCGGATACGACTGCGTGACTGAACTGAACATGAAATGCAAAAATTTTATTTTTACATTATTCAAGGAATTTTTATCTTGAAATTTTAATACAACTTTTAAAGGTTACACTCGATTTGCAGTTATTATAAAATATTATTTACATTCCCCATGTTGCACGTGCCGTGCGTGCCAAATCGCTTCAGTCATGTCAGACTCTTTGCGACCCAGGGACTGTAGCCCACGAGGCTCCTCTGTCCATGAGATTCTCCAGGCGAGAATACTGAGTGGGTTGCTATGCCCTCCTCCAGGGGATCTTCCTGACACAGGGATTGAACCCGTGTCTCCTGTGTCTCCTACCTTGCAGGAGGATTCTTTACTGGCTGAGCCACCTGGGAAGCCAGCCGCATATAAGTGATATAATAAGTAGTTGTCTTTTTCTAACTTATTTCACTCGGTGTAATCCCCTCCAAGTCCATCCATTTTGCTACAAGTGGCAAAACTTCATTCTAGGTATGGCTGAGTAGTATTCCATTTTATATATATGTCACATCACTTCTTCTTTATCCATTCATCTGTTGATGGACACTTAGGTTGCATCCATATCTTGGCAACTTTTAGATTTATACCCAGGAGTGGAACTGCTGAATCATATGGTAGTTCTATTTCAGGATTTTCGTTCTAGAGAATGTCAGATGTTCTGAGTTATTCCCCAGCATCTCCTTGTTCCAAAGTTTTCCTCTTCCTTCCACAAGCCCCTGGACCCTCAGGAATACCTGTTCCTTCCCAGGTCTCACCGATGCTGCCTTCCATTCCCTAACAAACTTCTACTCATCCTATACATCTCAGCTCCAGAGTCACTGAGGGCAGAACAAATTACTGCTGAACTCTTATCACCATAGTTCTAAAGCCATGCCTGACATTCACAGTGCAAGACTTCAGAGAGAATTTTCTTAGCTATCTTGTATACCCTGCATGTTTCCTGGCCGGCAGCCTTAATATATAATTTTGGAATAAATTCTTAAAGGAATAAAGCAATGATATTCACCAATACTGAATGCCCACTATGCTCCAGAATGACAAAACCTCATGGTACTTAAAAGGTGAATAATTGGCCATTTCTAGTTCTTGTGGTGCTTATCATAGCTTTATGAAGTACTAACAATTCTGTAGATTTTCAAACAAATGAAAATAAAGGTACATCTCAAAATAAACAACTGAAAATGTCTTAAGAAGAGAAAAAAATGAAAAAATTTCAGTATCTTAATTAGCTCTATCTTACATGTAATGACTTAAAAGTTGAAAAAAAATGAATGCTTTCTTAAAGGCAACATCAATTAGCTTATGTCTCATTGGAAACAAAACAAAGGTTAAACCACGTACTTATAAATGTAGAACTAGACCTATTCAAGCCAAAATAAAATTACAATAAAAATATTCTCCACACAAGATGGTTTTCTTTGAAATTCTTAATCATTCCTTTTGAAGAAAAATTCTATGGGACGAACATAAAAGGATGAAAGAAAAAAAAACAATTTTTCACTTCTGTAAACATGTGTGGTTATGTTCTGACCACAATTACACTGGATACATTTTGGAATTCAATTAATAGTCACACATTACAAACTAAAATCATATATATTTTTTGTATTTTCCAAGGACCTAAGTTCATTTTTTGAACTCCCACCAACATGCGAATTAATTAAATTCTTTTGTTTTCATTAGCATAGATTCACTGAGATGCGCACCAGACCACAAATAACATGCAAGCTTATTACCCTAAGTAACCGTAAAACCTTGATAACAGTCATAAAATACTTCACTGAATATATTATTTTCCCACATAATTCACATATACCATCCTTCATCTTTCAAACATTGCAAAATGAAAAGTTGTATCTCACGCTAAATGATAAGTCAAAATATTTGTCTTTGAAGTAGAAATATCCCAGAAGATAACTTAATTACCCCATCTTACATGCTATGTGATTTAAAAATGAAAAATGGGAATCTTTTCTATAGAACAATGCCATCTACTGCTTGTCTTTTATTAAGACAACAAAATGAAAAGTCAAATTGTTTGCGGGAGCCCTGCTGAGAAATCAAAATCAAAGACTTTTAGCATCTTCTTGTATAAAAAGTCCCTTTTATATCACAAAAGGTATTCATGATACTTAAAAATAAACAATGTGGATGAGAAACATTAAACACTTTTCTGCTCTTTCTTGTTGACTTATACACTCTGGTATTCCTCGCCCATTCACACCTGGACTGTTGCATCTGCCTGTTTGGGTGGTCTTTCTCCTGCCCCAGGTCTCTGCGTGTCCACTTCTAGACTAAACATCTGCAGTGATTTCCTCCTCCCTGCCTGCAATATTACATGTCAACTCTTTGATCTAGTATACAATGCTCTCTTAATTCTTAGTCACTTGGTCTTTTTGGTTTTATCTATTGGGTTGGTCGAAAAGTTGAACAGGTTTTTCCATAGCATCTTAAGGGAAAACCCAAATGAACTTTTTCACTAACGCAATACATCATCTCCTACAATTTATTCTGCTCAGTCAGACAGATTTCTCAGTCAGTTTCCACATCGCTGTGGCCCACATTCTATACATGGGTGCTCAGTTACTTCAGCTGTGTCTGATCTTTGTGACCCATGGACTATAGCCCACCAGGCTCCTTCTGTCCATGGGATTCTCCAGGCAAGAATACTGGAGTGGGTTGCCACGTCCTCCTCCAGGGGATCATCCCAACCCAGGGACAGAAACTGCATCTCTTGCATTTCCTGCATCGCAGGCGGGTTCTTTACCCACTGAACCACCTGGGAAGCCCCTACACCTGTATGTATCACCTTTTCTGGGCCTGGACCACTCCCCTCCCTCTTCTCCTAGCCACAGCTTCAGAGTCAGGGGAAGAGTCCTCTGGGAAGTCCTTAGGAGAATGGCATCCTGTGCCCTCATTTGGGAAGGCTCTGAACTTTAAAAAAAAATTTTGTTCCTATGTTTCCTGTCCATAGAAATACATATTAGTACTTTATTTATTATAATAATAATTATAATAAGTAATGTGTACTTAGTAATGGTTTCATGTGACTAGATCTTGTCTCTGTAAGTGGACCATAAACTCATTGTGGCTTCCTGACAGTGATTCTTAGTTTTTTTGTTTCTTTGACACTTAACAGTGATAGGACAGAATAAATATTCATTAAATATCTACAGACCAATTGTATAGATTAATATCTAAAATTTCTTTTAAAAACTAGAAAAGCAGGAAACTTAGATATACGCTCAGCCTACCACAGCAATAGTCAACAGCAACAACAAAACCCAGGGACTTCCAATAATCTGACTTTGTTTAGATGGTTGGGTTATGAAAGAAAATGAATTGATACTGGTTGAATGCTAGGTACTGAACAAGATACTTAAGGTTAGGTTATCTACTTTAACCTTAAGAATAACTACCCAAAGTGAGAATTGTTTTCTCTGTTCTACAGATGGGGCAGAAAATTCAGAAATCCATCTATACTCCATGCTCCTTGACTCCTTGTGTTTGCTTGCCCTAGAAAAACACAAAAGGATCTAACTCAACTCATACATCTTAAACTTTATTTTAATAAACAATAAAA
Source organism: Cervus elaphus (assembly GCF_910594005.1). NCBI lineage: Eukaryota > Metazoa > Chordata > Mammalia > Artiodactyla > Cervidae > Cervus > Cervus elaphus. Next base: position 32,338,829 of record NC_057841.1, on the reverse strand, counting down.
GTAAATAAATGACAAAGAGGCTTGATAGATGCTTGGGAAGAGAATAGTGCCACATTTAAATCTTTGAAAGTATCTAAGTAACTAGCATATTAAAAAGGAGTTCTTCAATTGGAGTACAGCCTAAAGGTCCTACAGAGGGGAGGAACTGAGCCCCTCAGGGACTGGTGAGTGTGTGTGACAGATGAAAAAAATTCACACTCACTGTTACTGTCACAGACTTTGGCTAATCTGGTAGTCAGCTACCTATTTGGATTCAGGTGTCAAAAAGATACAAGCAAGCAAAGATGTAGGCCTTTGAAAAAATGTGCCTTTTCCTACCAAGGGTCACTGCAGATCCTATGAATGAGAAGCGTGTGACCCCAGAGAGTCTGGCTCTGAGAAAACACTTTGGAGGAAAGTGCATAAAGGTTGTCACTTAAAATCTTTTAGCTTTTCTAGCACCCTTACCCCCATTGGTTTAATAGTTCTGTCATCAAACTGTTCTGAGATTTTTAAACAAATGCTAATTTTCATTGCTCTGATATTAAAATAAGCAACATTTTGAGCATTGCTCAGGTTTAAAGGACTGTGATGTATTATGTGTTGTATTAACTGTGTTGTACTGAGATTAATTCCTTTTGTACATTCCACGAGTGGAATCAATACCTTAACTGAAAATAAGTCCATCGCCAACTGAAAAAGTTTTCCTTAGTGAGATATTGGTCCTGACTTCATCCTGTGGTTGATTTAATGCACAAACAGCACCTCGTTCACATGCTTAATCAGTAACTACCAGGTTTTACTGCTTTCAAAGTCACGCAAAGTAAAAAGCTTACTAATTTCAATGGTATCATGGACTACATTGTTTTCCCTTAAATTCACAGGCTGAAATTCTAAATCCTAAAACCCCAGAATATAAGTATTGGGGTGGCCAAATATTCGTTTGGGTTGTAACATCTTACAGAAAAACCCAAAAAAAATTTTGGCCAACCCAGTGTATTTGGGGTCACAAAGAATCGGACATGACTGAGCGACTGAACTTAATGTATTTGGAGATATGGTTTTTAAAGAGGTAACTAAGGTAAATGAGCTCATATGAGTAAGGCCTCATTCAGCATTACTGGCATCTTATAAGAAGAGGAAATTTGGACACAGTTGCACATATACACAGAGGAAAGGTCATTGTATGGACACAGGGAAAGACGGCCATCTGCAAGACAAGGAGAAAGATCTCGAGAAAATCCAAACCTGTTGGCACCTTGATCTCAGACTTCCAGTCTCCAGAACTGTGAGATAAATTTCTGTCATTTAAACCACCCACTCTATAGTCTAACAAGTGGGTAATACATGAATTCCATTTATTAACAATTGGTCAATGTTTATTGAATGTTGTCTTGTTCACTTTTGACTTAGCTGCACCATGAATAAGATATTCAAATTTGACAAGAGTCACTTCTGCCCTAGCACCAAATGCTGAGACTTACTTACAAGAAAATTTTTACAGAAACATAGACATTAACAGAAAAATAAAAAGTGGAAAACCATTATGTTATAGAACCTTAGTCACAGCACTAATATATATTTATAACTTGTATATTATGTTTATTTACTATTCATAGACTTTCAAAAGGTTTTCAGGACTACGACAGAATATGTTTACCAAAAAGTTTGTTAGAAATAAAAGGAGAACAGACAGAAGCCACGTGAAAGGGAGAAAGAGATATCCAAGGGACAAGGTAAAATGATTAAGATTAGATTTAACATTTAACTTTGAAGATGAGGAAAGCAAACATCACAGTCATATGACTTGTGAAGAGAAATACATACTTCACTGAAGCAAAGCTGCTTCTGTTATTAACACATTTTCCTAATGGATGTTAGGCAGAGAATTCTCAGTAACTTAATAATATTTTCTACTTTCATTTTCCAAACTAGGAAGCAGTTTGATCATTTTTTAATATATAGGTTTTAAATAAAAGGTGATATGTTTATTTTAAAATAAAATACATCCTTAGCAGTGAAACCATTCTCTATGTTACTGTTATGCCAGATACATGACACTATGCATTTGTCAAAAGCCATAGCCTAAGCAACAACTAAGGGTGAATCCTAGAGTAAATTAAGGACTTTACGGTAATGTATCATTATTGGTTGCAGCAAATGTGCTACATTAATGCAAGATGTTAGTAACAGGGAAAACTTTCAAGGTGGGGTGGATATGAACTCTGTATTTCTCACTCAATTTTTCTGTAAACTTAGAACTTTTCTAAAAAATGGTATATTAATAATTTAAAAAATATTTCCCTAAGGGGATGGTCTAACCAGCTATATTATCAGATATTTGAAAGTAGATAGTTGTCACTATCCTCAGTCTCTGCCAAGCATGAGTGCCAGTGAATTACTCCAACATGATGTTAGCAGGAGCCAGATAATATAACTTAATCAATAACTTTACATAAACATCCTATGTATGGACATACTGAATTGGTGTTTCATGAAAGTCATAATGTTTTATTACATGTAATAAACTTGAAATTCTGTTATTTTTAAAAAAGGAACTCAATTTGACATATTTTTTTCTGACAATCTTCTTTACATTAGAATATTAACTTTTCTTGAGTGCTCAAATAACTTAAAGTAGAAACTCCAGAATTTCAAAACATAGGATAAAAGAAAATAAGCTGCTTTTAGACAACTGAAAAAACAAGCTTGATCCACTGAATAATTCAAATTTAAAACAGCTCTACACAGAATTAAATGTTTGTGTCTAAAAACATCATTGTATTAAGTAAGAAATGTATTATTAGAGCCACTGCATAGTTTCCATATGTAATATGTAGTTAATGTGTTCTAGACGACATAGAACTTTGTTAACATGATTAATACAAAATTAAACACCAGTGAAATCATTATTTTAAAGTAGTTTTGACTCTTAAAACTATACCTCAAATTAATGTTAACCATAAAAACATAATATCCTTATAAAATATTAATAGGAAACCACAGATCTTATATAGTAAACATATTAGCAGTTTAATAGCACACATTAACCATAGGAATGAAAATGTGAAAATATACACATATGGTTTATAATTTTTGCCTAAGTAAAGCATCACCATATTTAGAAACAATTATGAGAGAATACTGTAAAAGAATTTTGTTCCGCCTAAATACCCCTTTGACTTTTATTGTATTTTTTTTCCCACATTAATTGCTATTTCTGAAGGCATACTGGGAAAACAGAAACAGTTTCACAGTGTTAACAGATGTTCTCCTTCCATGTGCATAGGGCAATATTTATTAAGGAACTAGATCTTTATTAATGAAGAAGTTATAGGGAGAAAGGTAGGGAAGAATTATCTTAACACTAAGGATTTCATGGTTTTTGTCTTATAGATTCCAATGAAGAATGGTTATCAACTGCAGGTTTGCTCATAAATCTGCTTAGATATTCTTTGCTTACTCTAGATCCTTTCTGAGTTTCAATTTCAGCAACAATTATTCCTAGAGCCACTTGGAGTCCACCAATCCTTTTCACACATGCACAGTGGGATACACTAGAGATAGTCTGGAAATGTCCACGTGGACTTTGGTAGAAAAAGTCAGTACACTTTCTCTTTCTTTTTTAAGATTTTTTTTTAATGTGGATCATTTTAAAAGCCTTTATTGAAATTTGTTACAATATTACTTCAGTTTTATGCTTTGGCTTTTTGGCTGCAAGGCATGTGGGATCCTAGCACCCCAACCACTGAGCAAACCCATACTCTGCATTGGAAGGTGAAGTCTTTACTGCTGGACCGCCTGGAAAGTCCCACATTTTCTCCATAGCATCTAATTATAATAAGAAAAATGAAATACAGAGTTGGGAAACATACTATAAAATACACATAGAACTTCTATACAAAACTGAAAAAAAATCTTTAATAAGAAGTTTCAGCTTATTTGCATGAAATGCCTTTTCATAACATTTTAAGACTGAGAAATCAAATGCTTGATAATTTCCATTAAGGAAAACTATTCACAGAAGTTAGTGGTAGCAAATGGGTAGCATAGAGTACATTCGTTTTTCTCCAATGGATAGAAAACTATTTTTGTCATGAACCATGAGGAATACATTGATTAAATTTCCTGGTCCTTCTTTAATTGACAAACACAATGTTGAAATTCCTTGTGGACATGCAAAAGTTTTTCATATTTTTTATCATAAGTATTTAAAAATAATGATAAAATTCGACTTCATGCTTAGATAAGTATTGCTCTAACAGTCAATAATTTTCCTTACGATTTAAAATGTAACACCAACTAAATATCACAAATGTATCATTTTTATCCTTTTTCCAAAGCTGAACTTTGTTTCAAATCCATAAGCTCTGTGAGTATGTGTAATATTTACACAGCCTTTGTGATTTTCAATTAAGTTCATTCAGGTGCTCCAAAATGTCAGTTAAATAGGCTATTTTTTTCAAGCGAATTACTCTCCTTCAACAAATCTGAAGTGAGCAATTCAAACACACTCACAATCCATTTTTCTATTAGTCAATAAATTCTTGCAAAAAAAAAAAAAATAATAAGTGTCCTCTGGACAGCTTGTGCACTTTGGTATAGATCAGCAAATACGGTTTTCTAATCCTTTATCTTTGCATAAAGCTGTTGTCATTTATTTTCATAATATCAATTTATGTGGAGTTAAGATTTATGAGCAAACTTTTATATACAAGAGCTTCTAGGTGAGTAAAACTAACACCGATCATGGGGCTCTCAGATTAAACTCCTGATGTTTATGTCTTCATGTCATTTACAGCCCTTGCACCTTAGGGCCAGAGCATCAGCCTTATGTAACATCTGCCTAAAATTTTCCTTTGCAGTGTTCCTTTATCTCCTCAAATGTTTGATTTATAAAAGTTTGTTTTGCTTTTTTTTCCCCAAAATAAATAATGTTCTTCAAGGATTCTAATGACTGCTATGAACCAACATATTTCAGTGTTAGCATTAGTCGGTCAGTTATGTCCAACTCTTTGCTACCCCATGAACTATAGCCCACCAGGTCCCTCTGTCCATGGAATTCTCCAGGCAAGAATACTGGAGTGGATAGCCATTCCCTTCTCCAGAGGATCTTCCCAACCTAGGGATGGGGTCTCCTGCATTGCAGGTAGATAGACTATTTACCATCTGAACCACCAGGGAGGCCCAAAGTTCATTAATAAATATGAACCAACATACTTATAAATTCCTTCAAGTCACCAGCATGCAATGATGATTTCTGATCCAATAATCTTTTTGATGAGTGCTGTCACTATGAAGTGTGACATGCCATCACTACCTCTCCTGAGTGTATTATTCAAAAATGGCTCCTTTTCTATTTCTTCCACTTCCCTGGTTTCCGATATAGCATTGATGATGCATAGACAGACTGGTAACATAAATTCTCCCTTTGTGTGAGGCATTCTGGCTTAAAGCATTATGTGTAAAATCTTATAAATGGCTTTTAGAGCTTGATGCTAGCGTGCTACACTCAATCTCATAAAGGAATTTCCTTACTTTCTGCTTAAGAGAATCCAAAATTTCTATTGCTTAAATTAGGTGTTTTGGGGTATGGTGCCCTCAAAGTGAGTCCTGCTTGTAGCTTCACTTGATCATTTTTGCATGAAATTAAACCTTTAGATCAAATGTGAAAATAATTATAAGGACCCATGGATTCCAATTTGAGGGAAAACATTTGAGGGGGTTCTGATGACTGAAGTCTTTTCATTTTTCACTAGGCTGGGACAGTAAGCATAATTGAAAATGAAATCTAAACACAACAGAAACTACAGGCAGGTATAGCTTCAGAAAATCTATCTGTAAATAATACATAAAAATAAACTTTAAGTAATATTATGTAATAATATGACATATGTTACAATATAATAATATTGTCTAATTAACATAATACAAATGAGTATTATAAACTTTACAACTAGAAAATATATATTTCAGGTCTTCTACATTTCTGAAACATTTAAAAATAAAGCATATGAAAAGCTAGGAAAATTAAATATACCATTGTCTATGTGATGATACTGAATATTAATTTTCATTCAATTTAATAATTAATAGGCTTTAAAATGCTCAAAATATAATCACTATTTATAGTTCTGAATAATCAAAAAGTATTTTGAAAACAATCAATTTTTGCAACTTATAGTCCCCTTTAGTAATTTAGTAAATTTTATGTCCAGAAATACCAATTTATTTCTAAGGAATCTGTTTTTAAAAACCTATGCAAATTTAACATAACAGACACACTTCAATTTTTTAAAAAGCACTCAAAAATAACTATTGATTTTGATTGAGAAAGATTTTCTGTTAATTTAAAAATCCAATAGAAATAAACAACAACAAAAAAAGCAAAAGAAGGAGGGAAAAATAAGGTGGGAAGAGGAAAGAACTGAGAAAACTAAAAAAATTAATTCTCTGGTATACAATAAAACATAAGAAGATAAACTTTATACATATCTTTTCTTTTAGAATTAATATATTTTAAGATTTTTGATGTGGACCATCTTTCAAGTCTTTATTGAATTTGTTACACTAGTGTTTCTGCTTTCTGCTTTGATTATTTTTGGCCAGGAGCCATGTAGGATTTAAGCTGCCTGGCCAGGGATCGAACTTGCACCCCTTGCACTGGAGGGTGGTCTTAACCACTGTACCACAAGGGAAGTCCTTTCTTTTAGAATTAAACAGAAAAAAGTACGAGCAAAAAATGCAACGAAATTAAATAGAAAGAATAATAAAAGTAACATCTGCATAAAACTTTCACTTAGGATAAAGACACTGATGTAAAAACAGTGATCAGATAACAGGGGATTCAGTGAGAAAAGAGATTCTGCTGTTCACTCCAGTTGCACGTGAGTACTTGATCAATCGGGGGAGATGCTATGCGGAGACTTGGGTTGATACAAGTCTTACCAAAGTGGAAAAATAATAAAAAATTTCAGTAACTTTTAACAAAAAAAAAAGAAAGAAAAAAAAAAATAAAAGAGCATTCAAATGTAATTTTCACTGTCATGAGTTAGTTTCTTGAACTATTCTCAGATGGTTCAGTGGTAAAGAATCTGCCTGCCTGTGTAAGAGATTCAGGAGACTTGGGTTTGATCCCTGGGTCAGGAAGATTTCCTAGAGTAGGAAATGGCAACCCATTCCAGCAGTCTTGCCTGGGAAATCCCATGGGCAGAGAGCCTGGTGGGCTACGGTCCATGGGGCTACAAAGAGTCGCTCAGTAACTGACTGAGCAACAGACAGCACACAAACACATCATAAAAATGCCTTCACATTTTTAATACCATAAAAAAGTTCAACCACGAGTATCTACAGCACATGTGTATCTCATTCTTGACAACTGGTTGGGAAATCGTGACCTATTCTGCCATACTGCTCCAATATAAAAGTTTAGGTTGGCATTGTGAATGATAACCAATATTTCCAGTTTTTCTCCTCTTTCTAAACATTCAAAAAGATAACACTTATTCCCTTCACCCTTGGCATGACCACATGGCTTACTCTGGTCAGTAAAACATGTAGATTAAAGTGACACGCATGACTTCCCAGCAGCAGTATTTAAAAGCTGATACCCTCTATACCCACGCAAAAGTATAATTCAAAAGATACATGCACTGCTATGCTTCAGTTTAGGTCAGTTCCTCAACTGTGTCCAACTCTTTGAGACCCCATGAACCACAGCACGCCAGGCCTCCCTGTCCATCACCAACTCCCGGAGTTTACCCAAACTCATGCCCATTGAGTCGGTGATGCCATCCAACCAGCTCATCCTCTGTCGTCCCCTTCTCCTCCCACCTTCAATCTTTCCCAGCATCAGGGTCTTTTCAAATGAGTCAGCTCTTTGCATCAGGTGGCCAAAGTATTGGAGTTTCAGCTTCAGCATCAGTCCTTCCAATGAACACCCAGAACTGATCTTCTTTAGGATGGACTGGCTGGATCTCCTTGCAGTCCAAGGGACTCTCAAGAGTCCTCCAACACCACAGTTCAAAAGCATCAATTCTTCGGCGCTCAGCTTTCTTTAGAGTCCAGCTCGCACATCCATACCTGACCACTGGAAAAACCATAGCCTTGACTAGACGGACCTTTGTTGACCAAGCAATGTCTCTGCTTTTTAATATGCTGTCTAGGTTGGTCATAAGTTTCCTTCCAAGGAGTAAGTGATGGCAGCACAATCCACAATAGCCAAGACATGGAAGCAACATAGATGCCCATCAGCAGATGAGTGGAAAAAGATGTGGTACAGATAGACAAAGGAATATTACTCAGCCATAAAAAAGAATGAAACAATTTCATCTGCAGCAACATGAATGCAACTAGAGATTATCATACTAAGTGAATTAAGTCAGAAAGAGAAAGACAAATACCATATGATATCACTTATATGTACAACATAAAATATGACACAAATGAACCTATCTTCAAAGTAGAAATAGACTCTCAGACATAGAGAACAGACTTGTGGATGTCAAGGGTTAAGGAGATTGGAGAGGGATGAGCTAGAAGTTTGAGGCTGGTAGTTGAATTCTATTACATATAGAATGGATGGACAACAAAGTCCTACTGTATAACACAGGCACTATATTCAATATCCTGGCATAAACTATAATGCAAAAGAATATAAAGAAGAATACATAAATATGTATAACTTGGTCACTCTGCTTTACAGCAGAAATTTAAAAAAAAAAAAGCCGATGCTCTCTTTCCCTCCAGTGGTGATTATGAAAGAATATGTTAAATGCAGGTGATAACAGGATTGAACCCCTGGGGATAAGTGAGCCCATCTGCAGAGAGTTGCCCTGGAGTCTCCTGCTACCACAGTGGACTTCTTCGCAGGAAGAAGAAATTGACATTTTGTTGTGTTAGGCACAGAAGACTGGGGATAATTGTTACTGCAGCCCATTCTAACCTGTCCTGCATGATAATGAATCAACTGGAGTGAACTCAAAGCCTCTCAATGTAGTTGAACTAAGATGAAATGTCTATGAAATGAAATAAATAAAAAGCTATTTTAGGTCAAATTAACATGATTAAAATATTTCTTATTTCGGATTTCCCCAGCAAAAGAAAGAGGTTTTATTATAATGTTCTCCAAAGTATTATAAAATCTAGAGAAGCTGTTATTTTGTTTCCTTTCCAGGGCAAGTCATGTAATATTTAACTAACATCTGTATACAAGTTGTCACAAATAAAAAATAGAATAAAGAACTATGATACTCTTCTTGGATATGAAATTGAAAAAAAATCAAAACAAGCAGTAGGGATGATATGACATTCAAAATATGAAATTTAGATTTTCAGTTGTCCTATAATGCCCATGCATACAATTTCATATATTAAACTTTTGGAAAAGCAGTAAGATTATTACATTCTCCCTTATATGCATTCTAATAACTCAAAAATTTTAAGCTGTTTTTCACTTCATTGATATTCTTCCTCCAGGCATCTCTGTGCCATGAAATTCAATGAAAACTCTTTCTTTTGACAGAATCCAGCTAAAAATATATAAAATGATCAATGTTCAGGCAGAATTACTCTCCCTCTCTCTCTCTTTTTTCCCCCCAGAATGTGCCCATTAACAAATTACATTGAAATATCACTACCTCTAATTAAATTACTCTGACAGAACACAGGTTGTGTAGAAGCTTCCTTTCCCAAATGTATGATTTTTAGTCTCCGAAATTTGATGCAATTTAGTTAGCTTCATATTTCAGGCTACTCATGTCAACAAAGAAGGAATTGCAATTCCTAAGTTTAACGACTGGTTTTTGTTATTTTTAAAAGAAAACAGTTCTCCTAATAAACTTTACTGAAAAAAAAGAAGTTCTTGCCACCTGGAGTTTTCAAGTGCACCACTACAAAGGAAAAAACAAAACTAAATTAATCTTGTTGTCTACATGAGTTTCAACATTGTGGCCTCAAAATGGGCCATAGAGGTCAGAAAAAAAAAATGTCCCCAGAAAGCCCAACTTACTAAGACACGGGCACACCAAGTAACAAAATGAAATCTGAAGAAAAGAAAGAGGCACACAGAACATAATGTTCATTAGGCAACTTAGCTCTACTGTTATGACATGATATTACATTAATGGAAATTAAAGTCCATGGAACTATTAAACTACTAAATCCTAAAGTATTTGCTGATAGTAAAATTACAAAACAAACAGGGTAATATTTTTATCCTAAACACTTAAAACAAATTAAAAAAAATATTTATTCCTTTACACACTTTTAGGAGGAAAAGATGCCTGTCATATGTGAACAAATGCCAATGTATTTAAAATAGTTCTTGGAAATCTGCCATAATATGTAACTCACAACTTAAAAGCCAAATTCCTAATTATTAATGCTAAATTCCCCCAAAAGATATACTGGGTCACCAGCTCCTGGAAATAACTCTGTACAGAGCAAAGATGGACTTTCTACAGAAAGCAAACTATAAAAATCTTAACAAAAGCAACACCAAAACCCACAACATCACATCCTTATTCAAGGCTGTCTGTGTTTTTTTGAACATGAACAAACTGACGTGTATGTATTGTCTTTAATATACAGTGGATTCCATAAAAATGTCATCAGTCTTACCATGTCTTTCACAGAGCCAATGAAGTTGTTCAAAGTAATTAAATAAAATCCCTCAGCTGCCAATGGAAGTTAAGTAGTAAAAGCAATTAACAAATTCTAACATAAATTCAGTCAATGGGTTATTAGTTGGTAAACATCACCATATAACCTGGGGAAAAACACGGCCTCCATTTTTTTATTGTCTCAGTAGACCAGTTTTCAACTTTCTGAAGAATTATTATATAAACTTAAAAAGCGGCTCTAGTAGCATGAAAGCATCCTTCAACAACCTAAACAGATAGTTCTAGTTCAACTTACTCTGATCTACCACAGATAGTCACAAGAAAAACAAGGGCAAGTAATCTATAACATATAATTTTAAAAGTGGGCTATGATTTCAATGAATCATTATAACAATAGTAAAGGGCTATTTCAAGATTATTTGTTTTTACACAAATGCATAAATATCTGAAAATCCTCTTTTAAATGTCAATTACTCATTTTATTTATAAATTATATTTTATGCTAACATTTTTTTATAATGCCTAGAATTGCAGTCATTTCAAACTGCTGTCATTGGTTTAAAAGAACCAAAGGAAAAAATCTTCTTCAGAAGTATTTCTCTTCCCTCTATCATAGTCTAAAATGAACATCTACCTTTGTGAACACAACATCACACATACCTGATGTGAACACAACATCAGCAATCCGAAGAGCTGGGGAATAATTTGCTACTTCACCTGGCAATGGTAAGCCTTAGCCTCATTAATGGGTTGACATTTCCTCTTGGAGGAATGATTACACTTCTATTTCACCATTCTCATTAATTACATCAAAGTGCATGGGCTGAATGGTCACACACTGTAATACTATGGCCATCTCATGGATGTGCCACACTGATTTATTTGAAACCATTTTAGGTGCAAGAGTCTTCTGCCTGGGGGCATTATCCTTAACCCCACTTTTCTAAATGACACTAAGACATTTAGTCCAGCTCTTATGTATCCTTATGAAGGGTCGGGATACCTTTAAAGTTTACAGAGATAAAGATTTTGCATATTTTATTTACCTCATAAATACACAGGCAGGTATTAAAGGATTTTCATTACATTAACCAAGATGATATCCAGGCAAGATCCAGTGTACACACTATTTATTCCCAACTTAACGAATTCCCAGTCTGCATTTGTTAGCCACAATAAACTGAGTTAGGTTAAAACCATATCCTTATCTTGTCCTGATAAGTATATACAATAAGCAGGCTAGTCGGAATAATCTTTTAGGCTTTTTGCCTAAAAGCCCCCGAAGTACTCAGGTTTTAGGTTAATACATTAATAGCCCTATTTTAAAAACAGTAACTTAGACATCTGACTTCCAGAGTCATTAAAATGAATTAAAACAACGGATGTAAGTAACTGAAACAAAGACAAAAAAACATACACCTAAACAAGAATGATGAAAAATCTATTAAATGTGAATCTTTCATCTAAAAAAAAAATCCAATGTTTTAAAAAAGAGAGATATAAAAAGTCAAGAACAAAGAGAAGCCCAAGGTATGAAGGAGACAGACAGTATGGCATGGCACAGCCAAGTTATGTTTTCGGGGGACCACCTTGCTCCAAAGAGGCTGCAAGGATAATAAAGTTATAAAGCGTTTTAAAAAAGAGAGAAACAGGACTCCTCTGGTGGTCCAGTGATTAAGAATCCATCTGCCAATGGCAGGGAACATGGGTTCAATCCCTGGTCCGGGAAGATTCCACAGGCCGAGGAGCATCTAAGTCTGCACAACCACAACTACTGAAGCTCGTATGCCCAGAACCAGTGCTTTGCAACAAGGGAAGCCGCTGCAACTGGAGAAAGCCCACACACAGCAAGAAGCACCCAGCACAGCCAAAATAAATGGTTTTTTTTTAAAAAAGGAGAGAGAGAGAGACAAAACCTAGCCAGACTCAAAAACAAGATAAACATCTCTGTGGTCCAGAAATTACCTTAATGTAATCTGCCATCTGGACAGGAAGCTGTCAGGGACAATCCGAACTTCAAGTTCTGTTCAAAGTCAGAGGAAGTAGACACAGCCTCCAGGTTGCCACTTGACACCATGGACTAAGCCGAGACTGGACTCAGGGTGAGTTTGTGCAAGAGCAAAGTGAGAGATGAAAACAAAAATTCCACAATCTCAATTCATCAACAACAACAAAAATCAAACACAAAGGACAGCCAACAAAATCTGCAATCAGAACTTAACACACTCCAAATGAATTTAACTACATGGAACAGTCCCCTGGTTCATTCTATTCCACTGGCCACTCCGTCTCCAATTCTGTAAGATGCACTGAGGTTCTGACCAGGATCTTCACTTCTCTCTATTCTCACCTTAAGGTGATTTCAACCATCCCCAAGGTTTTAAAAAGCACCTACACAAAGATGAATGTTGAAAAAGTATATATAAACTTTGCTCCCTGGAGATCTAAACTCCTGTATCCAATTGCCTATGTGACACCTCCATTTGGACATCCAATGGGCAGCTCAAACTGAGCAGATGCCAAAGCCAACTCTTGATGTACTCCTTCCCTCACAGCTCCAACCAAGGACAAACACCATGGTGAACAGTTTCACCCTCCACCCAAATGCTCTGACTACAAGTCTAGGAGTTGAGCTTGACCCTTGTCTTAGTCCAAAAGGAAACTATCTGAAAGTTCTGTCAGCTCTGCTTTCAAAACAAATCTCCAACATGACCATTTCTCATCACACCCACGGCAAACACCTTATCACCAGCCATTATCTGGGTTGAATTACAGCTGGAGCCTCTAACTCATCCGTCACTTCCACTCTTTGTGACACCCAGAGAGGCCTTTCAAAAACATAAATTTGACCACGCTCAAAGACTTCCTATTACACATAGAACGAAACTCTTAACAAAAGCCCTTGGCTCTGCAACCTCGTCCTCCTGGAGCTCCTTGGGTGTCCACAGTCACGTAGGTTGTCCAGTGACTCCTCCAGCCATCTACGCGGAATGATGCCTCAGACCCTTTTCTGTTTATTTGAAATATTACACAGTGCAACAGAGAGAGGAGGAAACAGAAAGACAGGAAGCAAGAAAACTTGGACAACCAGGCAGGCAGGAGATTGAGTCAACTGTCCAGGTAAAAGACCATTAGGTTAAATTTAGTCTTTTAAGCCTTTATGGTTAAAGTTACCTTTCCTTAATTTTTCCAATTTGCTTCCTTCCTTTTTTTTTTTTTTTTGTTTTTTACTGATATGTCACTGATATCAATGGATGGTTAGAATTGACTTTTTCCAATCAAACCAGATAATGAAAAAAAGCAATGTGAGGCTATCTTTTTATTTATTAGCTAGGTTCACGAGGGACAAGTGATAGGAGTCATAGAACACATAGGGAAGCGTACAGCATGTCATGCATCTTAATAAGAGCTGAGCAAACAGAGAGATAGCTTGCAGCCTTGTCACTGGTCTAAGGAGTAAAAGCTGCGGCCAGGGCCAGGATGCCACAGACCCCCAGAGGGTGTGCTCTACGGCACTATGCGGCCTCTCACACAACAGTGGTGTGAGCAGCTGCAGGAGACATGGGCAAATTCCAACCAGCTCCTCAACATTAAAGAATAGTGCTGGGCTAGTATTCACTCATGCATGAAGTCTCCTCAAATTTGGGGACCACTAAGAATGAGCATAAAGAAACTTGGTTTCAGCACCTAACAACCAACTATAACCTGCTTCAATGAGAAGGTGGATAGGATGACTTTTTAAAAAAATATTGTTAATTGATACATAGTTGATTTACGATGTTGCTTTAATTTTTGATTACAGCGAAGTGACTCAGTTATACATACATTCTTTTTTATATTCTTTGCGTGACTTTTAATATGAAGAAACAAAAGACAAAGGTGGGGATTGTACCCTCTTCCTTCGGTCCAGCACTACTAGTTAATGGTATCACATGAATTTGTTTTGTGTGTATGTGTGAATCCGTGTATCTGCTTGGTCCTGTATTCTGAATAAGTAGTAACTACAGAGTAGGTAGTTGACTTACTTAACCGAGTAACTCAGTATGTACAGAGTAAGCAGTCAACTAATATTCTGACTACTACTGTTTCCAAGTCCAGAGTTCAGAATGTTTGTGATATATCATCTTACTTAACTATCATCACCTGCTGTTGTTGTTTAGTGGCTAAATCATGTCCGACTCTTTGCAACCTCATGGACTGTAGCCTGCCAGGCTCGTCTGTCCATGGGATTTCCCAGGCAAGAAAACTGGAGTGGGTTGCCATTTCCTTCTCCAGGGGATCTTCTTGACCCAGGGATTGAACCCATATCTCCTGCACTGGCAGTCAGATTCTTTACCACTGAGCCACCTAGGAAGCCCCAACGATCACATGTGTGCTTAGCTGCTCAGTCACATCCAATTCTTTGTGACCCCATGGACTGTAGGTAGCCCGCCAGGTTCCCCTGTCCATGGGGTTCTCCAGGCAAGAATACTGGAGTGGGCTGCCATTCCCATCTCCAGGGGATCTCCCCGACCCAGGGATCGAACCTGGTCTCCCGCACTGCAGGTAGATTCTTCACCGTCTGAGCCACCAGGGAAGCCACAATGAGCCAAATACTTTCATGTACTTACTTTCTCATGTTTCTTCTGTAGTTCCCTATGGTTACATGTGGCAATACAGAAGGCCACATAGTGTAAGTTCCATGGTCACACTGACAGTGAGGCCATTGCTGCCCGAAATTCTTGGGGGGCATCCTAAGAAGCACCCATTGTGTCTTGAGATGAAGAGAGATTTCCACTTTTCCCCCAACGGCCCATACTCCACAAAAATTAACCAAATGATTCCTTGTCTGCCATTTAAGGTGAATACAGAGATGAAGGTAACAAGATCCCTAATCTCCAGGAGTTCAAAATTGGGAGGAAAGACTTGCAATAACCAACAGTCAAGCAAAACAATATATGACAAGATGGGCTAAACCAAAGCTCTGAATAATTACATCTGAAGGAGGGGACCACTGAAGATGCAGTGAAATGGCAGCCATCTTTTTAATTTTTAATTTTATTAAATCTTCACCCTAGAATAGACTTTTTTCTTTTTATAAAATAATTTTTGATTTAATTTAATTTAATTTGGTTATTTATTGTTTTTTTTGGCTGTACCGCACAGCATGTGGGATCCTAGTTCCCCAACTGGGGACTGAACACCCATGTCCCCTGCACTAGAAGCTCAACGTCCTAACCACTGGACCTCCAGGGAAGTCTCGCAGCAGCCAGCTGTGGATCTGAGCAGTGAAGGATGAACAGGACACTGATAGATCATGTGGGGACAGGCGAGGGGTGGTGCTTCAGGATGAATGGGGCACGGGAGCTTGGCATTGATGGTGCCTTCACAGAGGTAGCAGTGTTTACGCAAAGAGCCACATCTGGATCAGCTCAACAGTTCCTCACTCAGCACCTTCGTTAAGGATGAATATTTGTGAAGGAGCTTTTCTTAGGGCAAATTTGTTTGGCAAGGTGTTTCTAGGACATATTATCTTTATAAGGGAGGGAGTTTCGTGGACTAAAGTCTCTTACTGAGAGACATGGTCTCCAGGTAGACTGAAACCCATCCAGCTCAACAGAGAAATGTCAACAGAGGCACAGACGAAAGATCTGATCATTGACATGCATGAAATTGGTTTGAAGAATTGAGGGACAGTATGTGTGTACAGTATGTGTGTACACCGTGCTGGTGTGCAGTAGGATTTGGGTGTTAAAATTTAAATGCCATTCTAGTTTTAAAAATGACTTGGCATTTCCCCTTTGCTGGAGCCCCTGGGGTGAGACCTTTTAATATAAAGAAGACCATGAGTGGCATTTTTTAAACATGGGGATTATTTTTAAAAATACACAATATATTAATAATATGCACGCTGTGATTATAAAGAAATAAGATTGATTCTGCAAGTCACACTGAAAAATCAGAGTCATTACATAACAAGCACGCCTTGAATAAATTATAGTCCAACCAACAGGGGCACTAAATATGCACTTTAATTTGGAGTACAGTACAGAAGTAACTTCAGTTTCTAATGAGATGAATTATTAATAAAGCTAAAAGATACTAAAAAAAAATCACTGCTTTTATAAAAGCCAGCTCTAATCTCCTATATTTTATAAGTAATCTCCAAGAAAACACTACCATTTTATACTCAATTGAACCATATCCTCAAATAGTCTGACATAGTGTACTGTTCTCTGAGAAAGAAGTAACTGCATTGATGATGGTATTTTTTTCTTATCATTTTCTTCTTGTTTGCCAAGAAAAAGAGAGAGAGAGAGAGAAAACGGGGGACCACAAGTAAGTAAAGTCAGTTCTGGTTGTGGTTCCACTGATACCCCGTAATCCTCCAAACAGCATTGGATTTGTGCCGCTTCTCATGCAGTTAACAGTCAATAATAAATGGTGGCTGCCACAAAAAAATATGCATCCTTAAAGTCTAAAATTCAATATTATGACAAATTCCTGAGTGGATATTACCACTGAACGTGATACTCGAGTGCTTTTCTTTTTAGCTGTTTTGTTTTCAATGTTGTTGAGTAAGTTTTAAAAGACAATAGCTTCTCTGAGACAAAAAGCAAAGGATAACTCCTATAGGAGTTATTCTGATTCTGAGCTCCCTATGCAGGTAGGCCAGGTTCAATCCCTGGTCAGGGAACTAGATCCCACATGCTGCAATGAAGATCTTTGATCCTGTGTGCTGCAACTGAGACCTATTGCAGCCAAATAAATTAATAAATAATTAAAAAAACCCAAGTTTGACATTCCATGTAACAATGGATGAAAGAGGAGCAATAGCGAGAGCGATCAAAATCACAACAACGATTCAACAGTCACTTTTCCTCTCGAGAGGTTCACAAATTACATGGGCATTTTTAACAAATCATCATTCATAACCTAGCTGCTTTCCTTTGGCTAGAATTTGTATGTCATCGAGAAAAGTAAAAGCAGCTCAAGTTATTCTGTTTGAAACAGCTCTTCCTCCCATAGACCAGTCACCTTCTTTGCATGAAACAGATTTCAGTCATTTCTGCACGCAGGTGTCACAATGAGTATAAATCTTTGAAGATCAAACAATACAAGCAGCATTTCAAGTTCCAAATTCTATGCCTTATCCTTTTTAAAAATAATGAATGTCAACAAGAAAAGGTAAAACTTCTTTAGAAGACACTTCCTTAGAATGGTTCTCTAGAATTATTTAGTAAGGAAATTGTTATCACTCTGGAAAATAAAAATATGCATTTGAGACAACTAAAGATGCAATCCATGTTTCTCCTAAATTTTCAATTTTGATGGCCTAAAGAAAAACTGATGATCTACCAAGTTCCTTGGGAGATCACATGGCCCGACTATTTAGGGATTAGGTTATGGCAGAAAAGTTGCTACTTAACTTCTTTGTGACCTCTTTTCTTTGAAAAGTTTCTAATAAACTCAATATTCGTTATAAAGGAGGCAATCTCTATTTAGTTCTTATCATAATGGCTATACAAAAACATTCTGTTGGAAGTTTTGGTTTCTGATGAGTAGCATTCTTCTTTTCAGGTTCAAAGTCAATTTCTTTAAATAGCCTGTTTTATATGCACACACCACCTTTTGATAATTCTTTGATGGATTACAGTT
Organism: Cervus elaphus; assembly: GCF_910594005.1. NCBI lineage: Eukaryota > Metazoa > Chordata > Mammalia > Artiodactyla > Cervidae > Cervus > Cervus elaphus. Next base: position 32,320,590 of record NC_057841.1, on the reverse strand, counting down.
TAGCCTTTTAAACAAGCAACTTTGTTGAATATCTTATTGTTCTTCTAGGCAGTTTCAAGTCTCTTGATGTTTGGCAAATTTTTACAAAATTAATGAGGCTAACCTTCATTTCTCAGACTTGCAGAGTTACTTTAGGTTAAGAGAAGCATCTTATTTAAAGATGACTCATAGTCAAGGACTTTTAAAATTTGACTTTAACTTTAGGAAAATCTACTAAACTCAAAGTAGATCTTAAATAAGAGAGACTTATGCAACACATTCTTAAACACATTTAGGCAATTAAAGGTTAATCCCATTGAAAATAAATTAGGTTTATAAAATATAGATACCTGAACTAAAATGTAAAAGGACGTTAATGATGTTTTTCAATTTATAAAGTTCCTTTTCAAGGCAGCATGATATTCTGTTTTCTTCCTCCCTTCCATGCCTGAAAGGTGTCTGTCTTCCTACAAGGAAGAAGCTGAAATCTAAACATAAACAATGGCAAGCATTCTACCATCAAGAAAGTCATAGTTTCATCTGAAAATTTCTCTAGCAAATTATGTGAATTACGATGAAGATCTACCTAGTGGGGATACGGGTAATTAGACCAAGAAATTTAAAAATTGAAGTTGACATTTAAGAACAGGATGAGATGTAATATCACAAAAAAGGCTATTATTTGCCACAAAACACCTGTCTTGTAAACTTTCCACTTCCTTGCAATTTGTAGGAAAATGTCTACAATATACAGAAAGGGACCAACAGAGCCTGTTGCAAAGTAATAGCAGCTGGGCTTGAAGATGTGCAATTCTCTGTACTTACCACTCTAAGGAAGGCAAAGGAGAAATATGGCTTTTAAGCATTCCTTCCTTAAACCATCATCCCTACCCCCAGAGAATACATCTGCACAGTTATTTGGTGATTATGTTTTAGTTTGATTTTAGAATAACAGAAATTCACAGCATCACTGACTTCTTTTTTTAAAATATAAAATCCGCTTTGTACATAAGCGGTCTCATTTTATGCTACTTTGTTTTCTGGTTTAACTAAATCACTGCTAGTGGGAATGAATCAGGCAATTTTGGTTACCTGAAAGGAAAACATAGGATTCTGCTCGGCTCTTTCATTTCTCCATGAAGATACACACGTAGCTCTTTAATCAAAACATGCCATTGAATTTCCACTTCCCATAATTCCTTCTGCTTGGTGAACAAAGTCCTAATAGGTATGTCAGAATAAAAACAGGGATAAAGTTCTTTGGAGCGGACGGAAATGCCTCTGCAACTTTTTATAACTGGAATACTGACCGTCAGCAAAACACAGACTGGGTGGCTCAACAGAGTCCACATTACATCTGATTCACTGATCCCTTTCAAATTCTTGCCCCCAACCTCTGTGCAACACAAAACCTTCCTGAGCTCTGCCAGTCCTTTTGTCTGTTTGCAAAACAAAATACAACGGAAGAAGAAATTCTTCAGTAGCGGGGGCATAGCATTTCTGTTTGGACAAATCTCTTCCTTTCAGTTCTCTTAAGATGCCTGTAATACCTAGTTTAGGGAGCTAGTCCCTCTCCATCACCTGTTACTTAGCAAGTCGTTCAGTTAAAAATATCTGTAGCTCTCCTAGCTTTCTCCAAAGAAGCAACTTGGACGAAAAGTCAATAATGAAGGTGCTTTGTGTCCCCAGCAGCACTCAAAGTACTTCTAAGACCATTAAGACCGGTAAGGACTCGTTGGTTTTATACCCGGCATTGGGTACGAATCCAAGGTGAAATGCCAAAAGAGTGTGTTGGAGAACACTTGTTAAAAGTACAAAATTTTGTAAAGAAATGTCCTCTGTGCTCTGAATGCATCTAAAAGGAAAAATGCTTGAAATGTAAAACATACCTACCAATAATTTTGCTAATGTCTCAATACAACACTCTTGAGTGCTTTGTTGCTCGGATTTCTATGAATGTTCAACATACCAAGAAACTTTACAAGGTCTTAGATGGGCTTCTTACATGAAGTCAGAACTGCTTTTAACAATGGCTTGATAGATTCTGTCTTGTTCTGAAACGTCCCCCTTTCTACAGGTAACTTTCCAGTTCATACCATATGCTAAACAGTTGACTACAGCATAAGACTACCATGGGACCCAGTGAGGAATTCTCTAGAAGTATTCTGGGACAAAATTTAACCTTGGAGGATTTGGAGAGGTGAGACTAGTTAGAAAGGGAATTCTGGAATAACCAAGAACAGAAGAAAGAAGACTTATGACATATCCAAGAAAAAGCCATGGCTAACCACTGCTTGAAATATCAAGTTAATATACAGACAGGGTAGTGATAATATACAGACAGACTTCACTGGTGGTCCAGTGGTTGAGACTCTACCCTTCCAATGCAGGGGGCATGGGTTTGATTCTCGGTCAGAGATATTCTGCATGCTGTGGGGTGTGGCCAAAAATAAATTAATTAATTGATTTAATAAATATAGGGACAGGGTAGGAGATAACATCTACAGATTTAGAATGGACAAACTATAGAGCACTTTTAAAGATTTGGGAGACAGATGTTGAAGATTTTGGGGGCTGAGGTAGAGCAAGTAGTGCTTTGGGATGAATGACCTAACACACACATAGGCTGGAACTAGAGTGAAAGCCAAAGACTCAGTGTTGGAGCATGAACTAGGGCTCCAAGCCACAGTGATGGCAACAGGAATCCCAAAGAAGAACACGTATTCAAAAAAGTGGCTAAAAAGCAATTCATAAGAACAGATAGCTAATTAGATGTGAGAAGGAGGAATGCCCATGAGAGAAGCATAAAAAGTCAAAAAAGATTCCAACGTTTTGAGACTAAAAAAAAGGAATCAAAACGGGCTAAGGAGGAAATAGTTTCAGGAAAGACTGCTTTTCAGAACTGCTGATTGAATTTAGCATTTAAAAAATATATGAATCGTGCATCTTCTAAATGCCTGATGTGGGGCTATGTAGAAGGAATTCATAAACAGATAAGGCCATACAGACCTTATCTGAAGGGGCTCTTAGTTTGATTATAGAGACAGACACACAAATCGTGTGCTCAGCTGAAGTCATGGGGATGGGGTAACATCTTGCAGGGAGAGTCATGTCTAATCTAAAATTTTCCTGCTGAGATGATCTTCTTTATTTGTCTTATTGACAGAAAACATCTGATAGCCATCTCATCCACAGGCATCTCTCCAAAAAGATAAAAACTGCCTGAGTCAACCCCTTGTCTTTTTTCCCCTCTTTATAAAATCTATTCGCTTCTTTACTCCTGGACCTTCGGTAACATGTGTTTTTCTCCTTGGCATCATATTCTAACTTGCTTCTGCTGCTATTTAGTTGCCAAGTCGTGTCCAACTCTTTGGGACCCAGTGGACTATAGCCCACTAGGCTCCTCTGTCCATGGGGTTCTCCAGGCAAGAATACTGGAGTGGGTTGCCAGTTCCTTCTCCAGCAGATCTTCCCAACCAGGAATCAAACCTCTGTCTCTTGCATTGGCAGGCAGATTCTTGACCACTGAGACACCAGGGAACGCCTTGTGTTATCATGCTAAGTCTCTTCGGTCATGTTCATCTCTTTGTGACCCCATGGGCTGTAGCCCACCAGGCTCCTCTGTCCATGGGATTTTCCAGGCAAGAATCCTGCAGTGGGTTGCCACTTCCTCCTTCAGGGGGATGCCTTTACATTTTCCAAATGTAAAACTTACAAAATTAAATTCCTTAAGAACTCCCATGCTGAGGTAAATTATCTCCAACAACATTAGAGGATCTGCTAAATGTAAAACAGTTGTCTGCTTTCATAAGTCTTAGGCAGACTTGACAATTTCTTGTGAGTCTAAAAATCTTTGGAAGGATTAACAATCATTGAGCCATGCATGCCCCATCATGTACAACACCTCTGGTATTATATGTAAGGTAGCAGTGGCCCCTGAGAGTCATCCTTTAAGTTCTTGGTCCCTTGCTTACTGCTCTACCAGATTTATGTCTTGGGTCTAATGTCACGAAGAATGTCTTCATCTCTCTTCTTTCCACAGCCCCTGAAAGTGGCCTCCAGTAGGGCCATAACCGATACTGCCTGGCCTCTTGTGTGAATCCAGTTCTGACATCTGAGGATTTTGAGGTTCAGGGGAGGGTGGGGACATATGGTGCTCTGGACGGCAGGTGTCTGAGCTCAGGGCACACTGGCACAGGGGTTCCCTTCACGTGGCGGCATTCTTCTAGTGCTCCTTTCAATCTGCTCTTGGGTGGTGGAGGCTGGCATTGATATTTCAGTGATTCCCAGACATGACCCTAACTGGAAGCTGATGACTCACTCCGCCCGAGTAGGCAGCAACTCATATTTCCACTTTAGAATGAATACATTATGGCTCGGGGAGATGAAACAACCTGCTAGAGGTCCCCCAACTGTCAAAGAGAACAAACTGCCATTATTAGGGACCAGATGAACTACAAATAATGATAGGTTTCTAGCTCACATGCAGTTGAAGCCTTGTTATGATTCCTTATTTTCTGCTCTATCAGTGCCAAGTCAGGATTTCACAGCCTGTATCATGTTTTTTTTTTTTTTTTTTGTCAACTCGAGTTCTTCTCGCCACTAATTTGTGAGGATAATTTCCTTCCAATTCTACTGGTTGCAGGGATAAGCAATTCTCGCAAATTTGGAGTCTTGTGTGACTATGAAACTGGTCCTGGAATTTTACAGTGATACTGGAAACACAAAGGAAGCAAAATTAAAGTAAGTCAACATTCATGGTGCAAGAAAAGGAGATTATTAGGCAACCAACAATGAGTCAATGTCTTTTAAACTATACTCTGATGATGATGCATGCTTAATGATTGTCATGACTGATTGAGGCAAATGCTCCAAATAGAAGCAAATACTTTTTGACTAAGTGAGCACAGATAAAAGTTGCAAATAGTTTTTATCCTGAGAACATCTTACGATGGTGCTACCGAAGGGTAAGTATTTATTTTCTTAGTTGGAGCCAGTGATGGTTATTGAAAGTTGACTAAGCATCTGTGCCCAGGGCCTTGGGGTTAAGTATACAAGCAAGTGCGTGTCACGCTGTTGTCCTTTCCACTTGCTCTGTCCTTTCCAGTTTAGACACTGCTCTTTAGCAAAACAAACTTTATCAGCTGTACTGTCTCATTAAGATCATAACAGGACCACGATCCTATAACGATATGGCGCATGAACAGCTACAAAACTGCCTTCACATAAGCAGAGGGTAAATTAGGATTTCTGACAGGGCAGTCCTCCAAAAACTTGACGCCAGTAGGGCGAGATCCACATCAGTACATCGACAAAATAATTAACTCGTTTCCCAGTAGCTAAATTTCCGTGCGGCACGGAGCATGGTGATTTTTTTAGGTCAGTGCCCTGCTAAACTCTGTGTTCTTAAGATCTGCATTCAACATAAAAATTCTTAGTGTTGTCTCCTGTTAACAGAAGTGTCAGAAACAAGAGCATCTGCAGGTCGCAAAACTGGTAACTGCTTGAAAAACATCAGATGCAGAAAGAAGAGGAAACAGTATAAAGCAGAAGTGGAACTGACACAGTCCAGCTGAGCCCTGTAGCTCTGGAATTCTCTAAAACCTCACTAAAGCGAATACCGCCCTACTAAGTGCAACAGTATTAAACACTGGATACCAAGATGGGGAGCTCCAGTCCTGCCCCCCCCCCCAAAGACCCACAGGATAGCAAAAGAAAAATAAATACCAAGGATTGTAGCTCATTATTCTCATATTGAAAGATCTTTGGCCTGTTGATTCAATGATTATGCCAGACACACTACATACACTATCTCATTTAATCCTAAGGATAATTCTAAAAGGTAGGTACTATTTTAGAGATGAAAAGAAAAAGAAGAAAGAAAACAAGTTATAGGGAGATAAAGTACCAGGTCCAAGGTCACACAGTGGTGGAACTATCTGAACATGGGCTGTGTGATTTGAACATGGCTTGGTATAATTTTTCAAAAATATCTCACTGCCTTTCAGGTTTGGAAGAGGAGTCTATAGTAAGCACAAGTGGAGAGTAAAAACATAAGCCATGAATCAATACATTTATGAATAAAAATATACTTCCCATAGAAACCACACTAGATTATACATTTAGAAAATAATGAGACCTTTATCATTTGATACATTCTTGAGAGGATCTCTTTTAGTTGGCAAGTTTGTAAAAGTGGTTTCCTGCAGTGAAAATCTGTTAAAATAAAGTATCCATAGGCACCTGGGCTTCATACATATTTTTTTTACTTTTCTTTAAAAGCATAACAATTCATTTAATTTCTCACCAGAATCACACATCAAGCTTTATATAAAATAAGAAGAATGGACTGCTACTTACTGAGTACTTTCTGCTTTAATCAAAGCCTGAATCAGACCCAAGACTCACCAGGCAAAGTGAAAAAAAATGGACAGTCAGCAGGCATCTGTGTGTTTTCAATGGATAAGTGTCCATGACAACAGGAAAAAAATGCCACAGCAGTGCAAGCGACGCTGTTAGCAGACTCAAAGAGATTAGGAATAGAATTAGCCTAGAGATCAATGCACCTCTTTCCCTTCCCTCTTAGGGCTGAATCATTCCAGCAGAATTAAGCACTGCAGAACCAAGGACCCGCCTCCGCATCACTTTTATACCTGTTCTTGAACTGATAGAGGCCTTGAGTGCAAAGTGCTGCCCCCTGGCACTTTTCAACAATCCTCTACTTTACATATTCTCCTGTAATTCATAAGCAGGTTATAAAGTTCCCAGTCACAGTAAGCATGGATGAAATGAAAACGTGTGTTTATTTGCTATAAATGAGACACAGAGGTATGTACCATTTTATCAAAATGTTTCCAATTACCTTAAGTGTTTAACTCTGATTTCATTTAAATACACTTTTTTTTTTCATTCATTAGCCTGATGGAGGTATAACTGATGAATAAAACTGTGAGATATTTATACATCGTGATGATTTGATATACACGTACATTGTGAAAAGATTCCTCTCATCTAGTTAATGAACACATGTGTCACGTCACATAGTTTATATATATATATGGTGAGGACCTTTAAGTTCTACTGTTTTAGAGAAATTCACTCAGATGATACAGTGTTATCAACTGTAGTCACCACGAAAGAAAAGGAAAGTGATGTTAATCGCTCAGTCGGTGTACAACTCTTTGTGATCCCAGGGGCTGTAGCCTTCCTGGCTCCGCTGTCCATGGGGATTCTCCAGGCAAGAATACTGGAGTGGGTTGCCATTCCCTGCTCCAGGGGATCTTCTGAACCCAGGGATCGAACCCAGGTTCCCTGCATTGCAGGCAGATCCTCAGACTTGATTCACCTTATAGCCGAAAGTTTAAAAACAAAAATTTTACTACTGAAACAAATGAATTAATACCAAGAATATTTTTATCTTTAAATAGTCATTGTTAGTTGTTGTTGTTTTTTAGTTTTTAATTATTTATTTTTAGCTGTGCTCTGGGTCTTTGTGGTTGCATCAGACTTTCTCTAGTTGTGGCGAGTGGGGACCACTCTTGAGCAGGGGCTGCTCTTCCTTCGAGCGCGGGCTTCTCTTTGAGGTGGCCTCTCTTGTGGAGAACAGGCATGTGGCTTCCGTAGTTGCAGCACTCGGGTTTAGCTGCTCGACAGCATGTGGATTCTTCCCGGACCAAGGATCAAACCCGTGTCTCCCGCATTAGCAGGCGGATTCTTAGCCACTACGCCACCAGGGAAGTCCTGTTCTTAAGTTTTGTTATACCCTTTGTAGTTACAACTGAGAAATAGCTGTCTACTAGGAGGGCAATCATCATAAAAATAGGAAATATGAAAGCTGTAGCTGGTATATTTGAAGCACCAAATTGCTAATAAGCACCTTTTAATAATAACATATGTGCTTTTATAGTTTGCTAATGCATTTTATTGTTGTTTTTTGACTGTATGTATAAAGGAAACAAAATTGTGAACATTGTATTTAGACCAACTGATTTTTTTTTTCTGTTGATTCACAAACAAGCTTTTCTGTTTTTATAATACCCAATAATATAGCATTTGAATTACTGCAATAATGCTTTAGGAGTCCCTTTTACTTCAAGAGTATTCTGGGTTAGAGGTTCTTTGGTAATTCTGTGATAAGTATTTGTTCGATAATAAGATCCATTCTTTACAAAATAATATCATAGTTGCTGTACCTCTATTGATGGCCTGACATTACACTCCCAAAGCATTGACATACCTTAAACTTTGATAAATTCTTTTGTTTTCTTATGATGAAAGTAAGTAGACAAATTGCATCACTCTACCATGTTATAAAATTATCTGTTCATTTAGCAATTACTTACTGAACACCTACCACATGCCAGGCACTGTTATGAGCCTTAGGGATATAGCAGTGAAAAAAAAAAAAACCCCCATTCCCACACACAGGATGTTTTTAAATGAATGAAGGCAATGTATGCATGGATTTGAAAGTAAGGCTTTGAAAATATAATTTTAGCCTAATTTCTGTAAAAAGTCTATGAAATAAAGAGATTTCATTTTTTTCCATTAAAGAACTAGAACAAAATGCAGAGTACCTAGAACTAGTAAATTCTAGTGGGAATCTCAACCTGGCAGAGCAGCAGAAGGATGAAGCCCCTTCCTACCGAGGAGATAAAACGTGGCTCTCTGGAACACAGGTTTGATTTGGAGAAGCTGGTGGAGATCTGTAAGTTTTAAGGGCATTTAAATAAGTTCTTTAGTGGCTGATAGCACCGAGTTTTCATTATATCTCATTTCACTTCTAACTTCATGGCTTTTCCTAATGAAATAAATATCCCACTATTCTTATGGTCTGCATTTTTGAAAAATAAAATTTTTGTTTCAAGTTAACCAATAAAGTAAAGACAGAAGAAATAATCTCCCTAAGGCAAAAAGTTTGACAAGAGACCGGAAAGAGCTGGAGCGCTGGGTTTCCAAGTGAATAATCTCAAGTGACAGGGTCAGCGGTGAGGAACCACCCCCAGCTGGACTGTTCATCTTTCTCAGCTTCTTGGAATTTTGCAGAGAGATACACAAATCCAGGGACCTGCCGATAGCCTGTTAATTTTTGGCTGAACCCTGGAGGAGAAATTCCACAAACTGCTCCAATTCTTGTCTGTTAACCTTTTACTTTGTTTCTGGGAGACTTTCTTGGGATTCTTCCAATAAACAATCCCTTTGGCTTAAGCTGGTTTCTGTTACTTGTAACCAAAAGGACATTAATATTACATCCCTTTCCAGTGTCCATTCTGTACACTTCATTTGAAATCACTTCCTTTTTTTTCTAATTACCCTGCTAGACACTTTCACTGTTCCCTCCTGCCAATAAGATAAAATCCCATCTGCCAACATTCCAATATTCTCTGTATGGCTCTCCAATCCAAGTGTACACATAGCCTGTCACCACTTCTGTCCCTTGCTACCCATTTTCCTAAAACAAAATAATGGAAAAGACAGTGGACATAATTTTAATGATATATGTTTGGTTCCAATGTTGGACCTGCTAATGATTAGATGTGGAAGCTTGCACACGTTTTTGTCACCACTCTTAAGATGTAGCTATCCTTCAATAGAGTGAGGGTAATCATATATTGTTTCTAGAGTTCTACTAAAGATGAAAAATAATGTATATTTAATATATTATATATATAGTATATACAAAAAACTAGCACAGGGTCTGGGGTTTTGCTGGTGGCTCAGTGGTAAAGAATCACCTGCCAGATGAACGGATAAGAAAGCTGTGGTACATATACACAATGGAATACTACTCACTATTAAAAAGAATGCACTTGAATCAGTTCTAATAAGGTGGATGAAACTGGAGTCTAATAAACAGAGTGAAGTAAGTCAGAAAGAAAAACACCAATACAGTATATTAATGCATGTATACGGAATTTAGAAAGATGGTAAAGATGACCCTATATGCAAGACAGTAAAAGAGACACAGATGTAATGAACAGACTTTTGGACTCTGTGGGAGAAGGCGAGGGTGGGATGATTTGAGAGAATAGCATTGAAACATGTATATTACCATATATGAAATAGATTTCCAGTCCAGGTTTGATGCATGAGACAGGGTGCTCAGGGCTGGTGCACTGGGATGACCCAGAGGGATGGGATGGGGAGGGAGGTGGTTCAGGATGGGGAACACGTGTACACCTATGGCTGATTCATGTCAGTGTATGGAAAAACCACTACAGTATTGTAAAGTAACTAGCCTCCAATTAAAATAAATTAATTAATTTAAAAATTTTTAGAAAAGAGGAAAAAAAAAAAGAATCACTTGCCAATGCAGGAAACTCAGGTTCAATCCCTGGGTCAGGAAGATCCCCTGGAGAAGGAACTAGCAACCCACTCCAGTATTCTTGCCTGGAGAATCCCATGGACGGAGATGCCTGGTGGGCTACAGTCCACAGGGTCGCAAAGAGTCAGACACAACTGAGCAACTTCACTCACTCACTCACTCACTCATAACCTAGAGATTATATTAAAAAGCAGAGACATTACTTTGCCAACAAAGGTCCATCTAGTCAAGATTATGGTTTTTCCAGTGGTCATGTATGGATATGAGAGTTGGACTGTGAAGAAAGCTGAGCACCAAAGAATTGATGCTTTTGAACTGTGGTGTTGGAGAAGACTCTTGAGAGTCCCTTGGACTGCAAGGAGATCCAGCCAGTCCATCCTAAAGGAGATCAGTCCTGGGTGTTCATTGGAAGGACTGATGCTGAAGCTGAAACTCCAATACTTTGGCCAACTCATGCGAAGAGTTGACTCATTGGAAAAGACCCTGATGCTGGGAGGGATTGGGGGCAGGAGGAGAAGGGGACGACAGAGGATGAGATGGCTGGATGGCATCACTGACTCGATGGACATGAGTTTGAGTAAGTCCAGGAGTTGGTGATGGACAGGGAGGCCTGGCGTGCTGCGATTCATGGGGTTGCAAAGAGTCAGACAGGACTGAGCAACTGAACTGAACTGAACTCATGACCTTTCCATGTAGACAGACCTCAAACTTCAAATTCAATCTATCCAAAAGGAAAACTGACATCTGCCTTCCTTTCAAGCTGTGTTCTCCTACATGCCTTACTTTGAAGAATGAAGGATATCACCATCTACCAGTCACCCAGCCACAAGTATGGTCATCTTAAACTCCTTCCTCATCCAGCTGGTCTCCTTGCCCTGTTAACTTGACCCCCTTAACATCTATTAAACCCATCCTCTCTCCATCTCAGGGCACACAGTTCTTCTACGCCTCTAACAATAGCTTCCTACCTGATACACTTTGCCTTTGTAGCATTTACCAAATTTACCCTTCCAACAGCTAATGAAGATGTCTTTCTAAAACTCAAAGTGGATCAAGTTTAAATCTATTAATAGCTCTCCATTGATTAGAGAATAAAGATGTACTCTTTGGACTGTTACACATGTCCTTGACGATGCGGCCGTGGCCTAGAGTTAATTCTCTCATTCTCTCATCATGCCTTGTTAGTGAACTCCGCTCCAATCGCATCTACTGCTTACAGTTTCTGAACCACATCAGATTGTTCCCATTGGTCCACCTGACTGGAACGTCCTTCCTTCAGCACCCTGGCAAGTGTCTATGCATCTTTCGAGGGTCATTTCATTTATGAAGCCCATTTACGAAGATACTAAACCCTTCCACACGTTTGTGCTCCAATTGTAACCAGTTGTAACTGTCACCTTAAACACCTCCATCTCAGCATTGTATTTAATGTGTATTTACTTTTCCAAACTCAAGGGCAGAGCTGTGCCTTTTTCCCCTTAGGATCACTGGTGATTAGCTCTGGACTGGCCGATAACAGGCCCTTAGTATATACTTGCTCAATGAAGGTAGAATTTCCCAAGTGGCACAGTGGTAAAGAATCCGCCTGCCAATGCAGGAGATACAACAGACACAGGTTTGATCCCTGGGTCAGGAAGATCCCCTGGAGGAGGAAATGGCAACCCACTCCCGGATCTTTGCCTGGTAAATTCCATGGACAGAGGAGCCTAACGGGCTACAGTCTATGGGGTCGCCAAACAGTCAGACACGACTGAGCTTACATCAGGGAACTCAGAATGAAGGTAACAAACAGAGACAGCTAAGGGAAGTTAAAATCTGAATTTCAAGAATGAAAAGTAAAGTTCAGAGTATGTTTTGGAGTATGTGGACATTCAGCATCTCACAGAACTCACAATAATACAGAATATGGTAATTGTTTATAATTACTGAACTGAATGATTGCTACTAATTAAGAAGACATTCATTCCATCATAGTTACTCAGAATACCCTATTAAAGATAATCACATGTGTGATGAAGCTGACACACCATTCCAAAAGGGGTTGAGTCAAGCATGTATTTTTGTAAGATGGCTATCGTCCCTTCAAATGACAATTTGAGAGACACGTTTTCTCGTCTAAATAATTTCAATGTGGTGCATTACTGAGCAACATTAGAAGAAAGTTTATTCTTATTGTTGTAATAACAACAACAACCTACGTTATTAGGAAATTTGGACAACTTTAGTGTAAATTTGCATAATGTCCTTAATGGGTAATTAAAGTTTTAGAAGAAAACTGGAAGATAAAAAATGCACTGTTTGACAGCTGATTAAAATAGAGAATTATTTCTCTAAAAAAATGCTGATAGCTATGCTATAGCAAAACATGAAGAAAATATGCAAAGATATGGTCAGAAACCAAACAAAAATTAGTATTTTTTGACATAGGATGATTAAGGGCAGGGAAGTAAAACAGAACTCATAATTTCAAAAAACATCTTACATTCTTGAGTCAAATTATTTTGTAATATGAGACTTGGTGATGAGAAAACCACTCTGCAAATTTATAGAATGCATGCTAGGTAACAGATCTACATACTGTCACAGGCCAGAAAAAAACTGACATAATTAATCCATCAATTTCAACCTACTCAATAAAAAAAAAACTAAAGGAAATGAATGGACATGTTAATAGACTTTTAGATGCACTATCCATTCTAACTCTAATAAACAGTTAAAAAAAGTTTAGACTTTCCAATGAACTTCCCTGGAAAGAACCAACATACTTTTGCATTTAAGATTTCACTTCTGTTGAACTGGAATAAGATATGAAAGTGACAGGAGCCTTGACTGACTAAGTAAATGTAAATTTCTCCTTTTAAAGCTGCCTTAAGGCAGGTATACAATATCACTTTCATGAAACGCAGTGGAAGGTTGGAAAAGGAAGACGATGAATTTCAGGAAGCAGCCATTACTGGGATGGGTGAGAAACCAAATGATTGTATGTGATGGGATTCCTAGAGGGATTCCTTACACTTCCGATCTTCTATGGCTTGTGATCTGCCATGCTCCAAGCAGCTCACAAACAAATTACCATCACTTGCAGAGGAAGTGGATTCTCAGCTGAAGGAGAGGCAGCTAAGCTACCAAACAGCACTAAGAGATTTAAATACCTAGAAGCTTGCTAGGAGCCAAGAAGAAATGAGATGCTGATAAAAGTTAATTATCTATCACAGAAAGCCTTGACCCACAATATTCACTGGTGAGCAAGAAAACATGTCAAAATACTTTTCATTTTACATCCCAAGATGTTTTAAGACCAGAGGGTAAGACTGTCCTCCGAAGCACTCAGCCAATAGACTGCAACACTTATGATTACCCTTTTAAAATAATAATTTAAAAACCAAACAAACAGGAACTTGCCTTCTAAAGGCAGGCTAGACTTCAGTTCCATAAGTATCAATAAAGGTAAAACCAAGTTTTCATCTATTTAAGTTCTCATCACAAAAGATTGTAGATTGACTAAACAGTTCATTTCCATACGCAGAATAATACTTTGGTGAGTTTGAAATGTGGTGTTTTTTTTTTTTAACCTTAATTTAGTGTTGAATACCAAAAAGTAAAAAGGGAGGGGAGCTGAAATAAAATTTCCCTTTACATTTTTCCTCCACGTCTCTGCTTCTTACCTGAAATGATGGGCAAAGATTTTATCATGCTAAACAGATACACAAAAAAACAAACAGCCCTCCAAAAAAACCCAGAAAACAAAACAAAAAACTGTATACATAGAAACAACCCTGTCAAAATACGCCTCACGTGGTGATAAATAATTTGGCTTTTATAAAGAATAACTGAATTTGATATGTAAGATCAGTCCAATGTCCCCAGAGCATACAAAGTAGGTATCTAGAGACTGACATTAAAGTTTTTTTTGGCATTTCTTCAAGACTGCCATGTTATTCACGATGCTATTTTCCAGCCTGCGTGGAGGTGTTCCCATTTAGTACATCAGAAGCAGGATACCCAGGCACGCGAATCTGAATGGAAGCAAAGCATGCTGAACCCTTAACTAAATGCCGCACTCTCTCCACTTCAGAAGAGGCAAACACCGCCAGCAAAAAAAAAACAACAACAAACTCAATTTCTGCTGAAACAAAAAACGGCAGAGCGTGAAATAGCAGCCTGCCATCAGACATTGGGAGTTTGATTTTCATCAATGGCAGCTAAAACAGCCCTCTCCGCCCACTCCAGTACAGAAAAAAAAAAAAAAGAAAGAAAACAGACAATACCATCTGCAGGCAAGCAGGAAGACAAACCTTGCCAGTCCACTTGCTCCCTCCAGCACAAAACCCTCAGCAGCCTCCGACACCCTTTAGGCTCCATTTCTCTCCCTGAATGCGTCTGATGCTCTGAGTTATTGTATATTCAGAGGGAAACACGGTTCTTTTTAAAGACATTCTGCTGGTGTCACATCATATATTGGAAGAGTTTTCAACCAGAGGGCTCCTGATTGATTTGTTTGGGGTCATGTGGAGGTAAAAGAAAAAGTCTGAAAAAAGAAGCACTTACAAGTGGTGAGTGGCAAGTTCCACCAGCAAGGTGGATGCGTTTTAAAAGCCTCCTCTGTGATGACTACACATAAACGTGCCATGGGCACGCAGTGGTACCTATGCCAAATCAACGGTCACTAGTTGCTTCACAGCTGTTTCTAATTCACCTGTTACAATGCTGAACAAGCTCCTGAAAACTCTGCCTTCGGCGAGAGAGGAAACTCTCCACAAAGAAATGAAAAGAACAGTACAAATAGACACTGCAGCAAGACTAAGGGGAGAGTATGACGGAATAACGAAGACTGATAAAACAAGCAGAAAACATCCTCGGCTAGATGTGATCATTAATGATACCAGAGAAGCATCAGCATGCTTTATAATTATTATATGCATTTGTTCATTGGGCTTCATATATTGATCATAGCATGCTGAATGTTCTGTTGCTCAGTTGTGTCCAGCTCTTTGCGACCCTATGAACTGTAGCCCGCCAGGCTCCTCTGTCCATGGGATTCCCCAGGCAAGAATACTGGAGTGGGTTGTCATTTCCTTCTCCAAGGGATCTTCCCGACCCAGGGATCGAACCCAGGTCTCTGGTGTCTCTTGCACTGCAGGCGGATTCTCTACCGCTGAGCCATCTGGGAAGCCCCCAGAATAAACAATCACCGCCCAGAAACCTCAGCTGTATCCTGCAGACCTGCTCACTGCTCTTCGAAACTGTCAATGTATAATAATGTAACCAGATGCAATTAATAATAATGATGATGGTAATCATTTTAATCATTTGAATCATTAGACAGGAAACATTCACTCGCTTTTCGCCCTGTTACAGGCAGCATATTATTTTCCATTCCACAGATGCTGGGCTTGAATCTGTCTTGCTTTGGCCACTGGACATGAGTGGACCTGACCCAGGCCAATGCTTGACACATGCTTGCACTGTGGGGGTTGCCTTCTCGGTGGACACCATCACTTTGCAAAGGAACATGATCTGGCTACCAACAGGAGGATGGGAATGCGCAGCAGAGGGAAACTCAGTCTGCAGCTTGTGTCCAATACCGTCCTGGAGCGGCTGAGCCATGCCCCGTCCACAGATCCATGAAGAGGAATAATGGTTGATGTGTCTGCTCGAGTGTTACAGGGGTCTGTTATTTAAGCAGTATTATTTTGACAAGGGTTCATGGAGATAATAGTATTAATAACAATATGATTAACACATCACCATAAATAGTGTCTGTATGTTAAGTGCATGAAAGTGGAAGTATTAGTCGCTCAGTCGTGTTGGACTCTGTGACCCCATGGACTGTATGTAGCCTGTCAGGCTCCTCTGCCCATGAAATTCTCCAGGCAAGAATACTGGAGTGGGTTGCCATTTCCTTCTCCAGGGGATCTTCCCAATTCAGGTATTGAACCTTGGTCTCCTACATTGGCAGGCGGATTCTTTACAATTTGAGCCACCAGGGGGAGGTCCATTAAATACATGGTGTGGGGTGAAATGAAAATATAGAGTTTTCGTTATTGCTGATAGAACATAGTTAAAAACCTTAATCAGATTGAACCATCTTAGTTTTACCCTATCCAACCCTTCTCCATTCACGTAAGTGATGGTGGTTTAGTTGCTCAGATATCTGACTCTTTGTGATTCCATGGACTGTAGCCTGCCAGATTCCTTTGTCCATGGTATTTCCTAGGCAAAAATACTGGAGTGGGTTGCCATTTCCTTCTCCAGGGGACTTTCCCAACCAGGGATCAAACCTGCTTCCCCTCTTTCTGGGAAGCCCTGGTCACATAAGTAGCTGCTGCCATTTCTTAAATATGACATCCCAGCCTCGGGGTCTCAGGCACTAAAGCAGTCACTTTCTATTCGCCTGACTCGTAGAACAATTCCCGTAATTAACTTAATCCTGTTCCTGATAAGGGAATCAAGTCTCACAGAGGTTAAGTAACAGACCACAGAACTAAGAGGCTGCAGCTCTATTCATGCAGGTGCTTCCTTAATTCTTACTATATTTCAGTAAAGTTTTGTTTTTTTCTATTTAAGAATGTTTAAAAGAGGAACACGCCAACTCCACAGGGGAGATATAATGTCTTTTTCACTTTTGTATGTCTTTTTCACTTTTGTCGCTCTGTAGGGACTCATCTGGCCCTGAAATAGCTCTCCCATTCCCACCCCCAGATGGTCCACTTGATAAGGAGAGGCCCCTGGGGATGCCTGAAAGCTCTCTTCTTGCAAAGCAGAAATACCACCTAGAAAATTCCTAAGATAGCAGTAAGTTTTAGCTCAAGAGGATACTTAAGTTTACTTCTTTCATCTACGGTCATTAAGTTAGTTCAATCTTGATAAGGGCTACTACAAAGGAAAAATCTTTTTTCTTTTTTTACTTAAATATACATCTCCCAATGCAGGTGTATTCCCAATTAATCCATGTGCTCAGTCACTTCAGTTGTGACAGACTTTTTGCAAATCTATGGACTGTAGCCCGCCAGGCTCCTCTGTCCATAGGATTCTTCAGACAAGAAGACTGGAGTGGGCTGCCATGCCCTCCTCCAGGGAATCTTCCTGACCCAGGGATCCTCTGTCTCTTGCATTGCATTTGGTTTCTTTATCCACTGAGCCACCTGGGAAGCCCAATTAATCCATGCTATGAACTGAAAAGACAATTCTTTCAAACAATTTTTCTTCCTCACTTCTACATCTTATACATATTATTTAAAAAAAATAGAAAACTCTGAACAGTATCCCATAAACGCTTTTTCTCAAGGTAGCTTTTACAAGGTTCTGATGCAGCGATTAAGTCCTAAGCATAAGACTGTTGCTGCTAAGTCACTTCAGTCGTGTCTGACCCTGTGCAACCCCATAGACGGCAGCCCACCAGGCTCCCCCGTCCCTGGGATTCTCAAGGCAAGAACACTGGAGTGGGTTGCCATTTCCTTTTCCAATGTGTGAAAGTAAAAAGTGAAAGTGAAGTCGCTCAGTCATGTCCGACTCGTAGCGACCCGATGGACCGCAGCCTACCAGGCTCCTCCGTCCATGGGTTTTTCCAGGCAAGCGTACTGGAGTGGGGTGCCATTGCCTTCTCCAAAGCATAAGACTAAACTATCATTAAATTTCTGTAGCTCATATAAACTTTTATCTGATAGATGTCCTAACATGTCAGGGTAGTTGGGCTGCTTCACTGTAGTGGAAACTAAAATAGAGCTAACATGACACTGAGCAAGGATCTTTCAGAACTTTAAGATGTGGTAAAACTAGATATGTTAGGAGTATCAAAATGACCTTGGGAAGATACCAAATACACTAAATATAATCCTTGCATAACTAATAGGATGACATCTCTGTAGTCAATAATATCATGCTTGCAACTAAAAATGTCTGCTCAGCCTAAGAAATGACATCTACAAGGTAAACAGATGGAATTGCATGTAAGGTGACAGATTCTCAGTCAGAATCATCCCAATACTTAGTAGGAATGTCTGAAAAACTATGATTTTTAGTGTCCAAGATTTTTAAAGACAGCAAAATTATTTAATCCTTTGCTGCACATAGGCCATACTCAAAAATGCTTTCTACTAACTGTAGAATTTTGCCCTTCCCTTGATATAGGATTCTTGATGAGTACATTTCCCAGCACACTGTGTATATTAGGCCTGCTAGGAATGCCTCTATCTCTAGGAAAACAAAGTGTTGGAATCAATGTGGCAAATATTAATACTTACTGGTATATATTTGTCTATGAAGTCACTATGTAATAATGCTAATTATGTCACAACACTAAAGTTTTGCTGGGAAGAGCTGTAAAATGCACAAAAAGAGAGAGCATGCACAAAAAACTCACACCAGTTATCCACAGTGGACAATTATCAGAATTTTCCCATATGTGTATCTTCGATCTCTTTTGTCATCTCTGCTTAAGTGTTTTAAAGAAAATTCTGATACCATTGGAATGTGTCTCAAAAAATGTGAACACTTTCTTAAAGAATCACAATGCCATCCATAATACCCCTAATATAATCAGTGATAACTGTTTGGCATTCTGGAAAAACCAATATATGAAGCTTAAAGCAAGTTTTTTCCCCCATTATAATTTAATCTTTCACAAGGAAAATCATTTCTGTTTCCCAGTGCTACTTTTCCAAAAGGAACAATGAAGAAATGAAAAAGTAATTAGACGAGTCATAATTTCCATTTTCAATTTATTACACATGGAAAGTAATTTGTGTAAGGGATGTATGACTAAGAGAGACATGGTATCAATATGTATATCAAACTCGTAATTAAACAGATAAAGGGAGAGAAGTCATTACTTGAATGTTAGTTTATATTTAGGCTGTAACAATAGCGAATGAAAAATTGTATTCAAACTTCTCAGAGCTCGTTGTCATTAAAAAGCCTATAGGATTGGGGGTGGGTGGGAGGGAGGCTCAGGAGGGAGGGGATATATACATATATACAGTTATGGCTGATTCACATTGCTGTACAGTAAGAAACCAGCATAATATTGTAAAGCAATTATCTTCCAATTAAAAAAAAAGGGCTACAGACGTGAACTATGAAGAACATCCTTTCTCAAGTTAATTTAAATGAAAAAAGTTAACATCATAGTTAATGGTTTGCCTCTTCCTACAGGGTCTTACTCATAATTGTTTGCAAAGGGAAGAAAATTCCAAAAACTGTAGAGAACTGTTGTGTGATTAGATGATGCTCTAACTTCAGTGTTGCCAAAGTATCAAAAGCTAAGAGAAGGAAACCAGCATGGGAACAAAGCAGAGACTGTCAAGTGACTGGAAGTGAAACTATGTACCATGACTCAGTGGCTAGGTGTTCCCCATGGGCTTCTGCTTGTTGGACATCAAGAAACAGGTCATTGAAATACCAAACGCTAAAGAGGGTGTGAAGAAAAAGGAATGCCCCTACACTGTTGGTGGGAATGTAAATTGGTATAGCCACTATGGAAAACAGTATGGAGGTTGCTTAAAAAAACCAGAGTTGACATATGATTCAGCATTCACATTCCGGACAAGTGGGGAAAACTCTAATTTGAAAAGATACAGGCACACCAATGTTTACACCAGTATTACTTAAATACAGTATTTAAATACAGTATTAATTAAAATAGCCAAAACATGGAAGCAACCTAAGTGTCCATCAATGGATGAGTGGATAAAGATGTGATATATATATATATATATATATATATATATATATATGCAATGGAATACTACTCAGCCATAAAAAGAATGAAATAATGCCATTTGCAGCAACATGGGTGCACCTGGAGAGGGTCATACTCAGTACGACAGCAAGGCTAATATCATATGACATCACTTACATGTGAAATCTAAAATATGATACAAGTGAATTCATTTACAAACTAGAACAGACTCACAGATAACAGGATATAGGATATGGGAGAAGAAATGGCAACCCACTCACGTATTCTTGCCTGGAGAGTCCCGTGGACAGAGGAGCCTGGTGAGCTGCTGTCCATGGAGTCGCACAGAGTCAGACATGACTGAAGCGACTTAGCAGCAGCAGCAGCACAGATGTAGAAAACAATTTATGATTACCAAAGGGGAAAGCAGGCAGAGGGTTTGGGGTTAGTAGACACAAGCTACTATTGTTACAAAGTCCAAGCTTGCTCTGCTCACCAGTGAATTGGAAGCGAGGTGTTGAGGCAAAGAAGACAACTTTATGCCAACTGACCAAAAAATGGCACGCTAATGTCTCAAAATAAACATCTTATCCAGGTCTGGATGCCAGATTATTTTATAGAAGAGGGATTGGGGGAGGTAATGAAACAATATAAAAAGGCCATTGTGATTTAGCCACTGAGTCGTGTCAGACTCTTGCAACCCCATGGACTGTAGGCTCCTCTGTCCATGGAATGTCCCAAGCAAGAATACGGAAGTGGGTTGCAATTTCCTTCTCCAGGGGATCTTCCTGACCCAGGAATCGAACCCAGGTCTCCTGCACTGTATACAGACTCCTGCATTGCAGGTGGATTCTCTACCATCTGAGGTATGAAGGAAGCCCAAAAGGCCACTCATCTTGCAAATATCTCTTAGAATGGCAAGCCTCAGGCAGGGGATGTGTTAATTTCTTCCTTCCTGCCATCTACAGGTGGACAGGGTTTTGAATAAAGGCAATTCAGTTTAATAGGCTGGCAGAGGGGCAGGATTCTCTGAGGCAGTTCATTCTGTATGGTTATAGTAACAAATAGAAGGAAAAGCAAGTCAAAGAAAGAGTTACAACATGGAGTTAAGATGGGCTTTTCCCTGCAATACCGTATCTAAAATAAACAATGTACTGTATAGAACACGGAACTATAGTCAGTATCCTATAATAAACTAAAAAAGACTATGAAAAAGAATACACACACACACACATAATAGACCATTGAAACCAGCTAATTTGTTTTTGAACTTAAAGATATAAATCTCTCACCTCAGATCATTAAAACATATTCTGGGGTGAGTTGAATTTTGTCCTCAACTCTCAATTTCATAAGTTGAAGCTCTAACCCTCAGTACCTTTGATAGAAATAATGACTGTATTTGGAGATAAGACCTTTAAAGAAGTAAAACGAACTGGTAAGACATACTTATCTAGTATGACTGGAGTCCTTATAATTAAAGGAAATTTGGATACGGACAGGCACATACACAGCAGAAAGAACACTCGAGGACACAGCATAAGGGTGGCCACCTGCAAGCCAGGGAGAAAAGTCTCAGTAGAAACCAAGCATGCCAAGGCCTTGATCTTGGACTTCCAGCCTGCAGAACTGTGAGAAAGTAAGTTTCTGTTGCCGAAGCCCCCCAGTCCACAGTACTTTGTTATGACAGCCCAAACAAAATATACTACGTGATGTCGAAAACTCTAAAATTTAGTCATCGACTCCATTCATAATCATCAAATTAGTGTGACTTTAATTTTTCAATAAGTATTAAATAGTTTGTAAATATATTAATATGTATCATATATAAAAACATTCAGTCAGGAAGCGAATTTCCCTGTCATGTACATACATATATACCTATGTGTACGTACTACTAAGTTGCTTTGGTTGTGTCTGACTCTTTGTGACCCTATGGACTGTAGCTCACCAGGCTCCTCGGTCCATGGGATTCTTAAGGCAAGAATACTAGAGTGGAAGAAGGCGAGGGTGGGATGATTTGAGAGAGTAGCATTGAAACATGTATATTGCCATATGTGAAATAGATCGCCAGTCCAAGTTTGATGCATGAGACAGGGCGCTCAGGGCTGGTGCACTGGGATGACCCTGAGGGATGGGACGGGGAGGGAGGAGGGAGAGGGGTTCAGGATGGGGAGCACATGTACACCCATGGCTGATTCATGTCAATATATGGCAAAAACCACTACAATACTGTAAAGTAACTAGCCTCCTTGATGAAATTAGCCTCTTGATGAATGTGAAAGAGGAGAGTGAAAAAGTTGACTTAAAGCTCAACATTCAGAAAACTAAGATCATGGCATCTGGTCCCATTACTTCATGGGAAATAGATGAGCAAACAGTGGGAACAGTGTCAGGCTTTATTTTTTGGGGCTCCAAAATCACTGCAGATGGTGACGGCAGCCATGAAATTAAAAGACGCTTACTCCTTGGAAGAAAAGTTATGACCAACCTAGACAGCATATTAAAAAGCAGAGACATTACTTTGCCAACAAAGGTCCATCTAGTCAAAGCTATGGTTTTTCCAGTAGTCATGTATGGATGTGAGAGTTGGACTATAAAGAAAGCTGGTCACCGAAGAATCGATGCTTTTGAACTGTGGTATTGGAGAAGACTCTTGAGAGTCCCTTGGACTACAAGGAGAGCCAACCAGTCCATCCTAAAGGAAATCAATTCTGAATATTCATTGGAAGGACTGATGTTGAAGCTCCAATACTTTGGCCACCTGATGCAAAGAACTGACTCATTTGAAAAGACCCTGATGCTGGGAAAGATTGAAGGTGGGAGGAGAAGGGGACGACAGAGGATGAGCTGGTTGGATGGCATCACCGACTCAATGGACATGAGCTTGAGCAAACCCTGGGAATTGATGATGGACAGGGAGGCCTGGCATGCTGCAGTCCACGGGGTCACAAAGAGTCAGACATGACTGAGCGACTGAACTGAATTGAACTGAATTAGCCTCCAATTAAAATAAACAAATACATTAAAAATAAAAGAATACTGGAGTGGGCTGTCACTTCCTTCTCCAGGGAATCTTCCCAACTAAGGGACTGAACCCATGTCTCTTATGTCTCCTGAATTGGCAGGCGGGCTCTTTACCACTAGTGCCACTATATATACATAAACATTTGCATGTAGATGTGTATTTCATATACAGATTTTATATGTATTTGTATGTCTATTATAAGCCTGCACACACACAAACGCATTTATTTGAATCAGGTTTCAGTAAGGCTGATGAAAGGACTACCCTAATTCACAAGGTCTCCATTCCCATTTTCTTTTTAAGTTTTTTGCTATTGTTGACGAAACCAGAGCATTTGGCCTACAGCACTTCCCCACAATCTAGATCTTGCTGGTAGTAATTCTATAACGTCATGTAACATGATCCTCTGACCCCTGTGTTTCTTACAAGCTGACAGATCTGGAAGCTTGATCAAATACAGGCTTATTAATTACTTTTTTTTGTCAGGGGAGATTAGTTCACAGATGATGTTCTGTATTCATATGAGAAGGAAATAACAGATTTTCTTTCTTTTAGCGATTGGTGATCTTTGCCTTAGAGACACTATTTCAATAAGGATGCAAATGGAGATAAAAGATTCCCATAATTCCTTCTTCATGTATTAGCTGTCACACTTCTATAAAAAGGAACTTACTCTCATCACCTATTCATATACTTACCATGAAATCAACTATTACAGAAAAAAATAAGATAAAGTCTTTATTATTTTCCTTTATTTAACATTTTCAAATCAGTGACCAAAACAGGTTAGTTCCCCCCACCCCCACTGCAATCCATAACCTTGTTCATGCTCAAGCTGACCCAACTTGGAGAGACTTTCTGATAAAACCAGTAATCGTTGATAGTTATGGTGCTGTGTGGTAGGGCAACAAGATATTCCAAGTCATCTCAAATATCTGTGGACAAAGAATGTCATCTACCATGTCAGTAAACAAAGGATGTTTCTGCCATCAACCACGGCAGCCCCAGCTGTGTACCTGGAGGACCATCAGGATGGAGGAAACCAGGATACTGGCCTTAGATAACTAAGGGGCACAGCCAAGGGATGATTTCAGTGAGCTCAGACTCTTGCATCTTCCCATACATAGAAAAGCGCTAAATTCATTAACTTCAGATGCCTGGTTTTCTTTAATTAACATAATCTTTTGTTGTTTCAACTAGCTGGTTTTGGATGGAAAAACTATCCTGGCTCTGCCCTTACTTCTTCACAACTGCCCCTAAGAGCTATTAATATCTAAAAGGCTGTCTCCCAGGCTCATCAGTTCAGTTCAGTCACTCAGTCATGTTTGATTCTTTAGGACCCCATGGACTGCAGCATGCCAGGTTTCCCTGTCCTTCACTATCTCCCAGAGTTTGCTCAAATTCATGTCCATCGAGTTGGTGATGCCATTCAACCGTCTCATCCTTTGTCACCCTCTTCTCCTCCTGCCCTCAATCTTTCCCAGCATCAGGATCTTTTCCAATGAGTCAGTTCTTCTAATCAAGTGACCAAAGTATTGGAGCTTCAGCTACAACATCAGTCCTTCCAATGAATATTCAGGGTTGATTTCTTTTAGGATTGACTGGTTTGATCTCCGTGCTGTCCAAGGGACTCTCAAGAGTCTTCTCCAACACCACAGCTTTTGAAAGCATCAATTCTTTGGCACTCAGCCTTATTTATGGTCCAACTTTCATATCCATACACGACTATTGGGAAAACCATAGCTTTGACTAGACGACGGCTTAAGTCCTTAGTATATCCACTGACTAAAACATAATTCTCAACTATTACATTGTGCATTTTTTTCAGTCAACACACTTCTTGGCATACATGTGAAATCAGCCATTCCTTCAAAGTGGTTCCTTCTGGTAAACCTCAATGTGGACTCCAGGTGTAATCTTGGTTATTTAGCTGGATGATCATTTGTTTTAGGTATTTTTAAAGGATGAATTTAAGAAATCAGCATTTTAAAAATAAATTCACTTGGGAACTTCCTTGGCTGTCCAGTGGCTAAGATTTTGCCTTCCAATGCAGGGGGTGTAGGTTCTAGTTCTAGTTGGGGAGCTAAGACCCCACAAGCCCCATGGCCAAAAAACCAAAACATAAAACAGAAGTAATATTGTAACAAATTCAAAAAAGACTTTATAAATGGTCCACATCAAGACAATTATCGTATACTAATGCATATTTATTGAACCTAGGAAGATAGTACTGATGAAATTATTTGCGGGGCAGTAGTGGAGACACAGACATAGAGAACAGACTTAAGCACACAGGATCGGGTGAGGAAGGAGAGGAAATGTATGAAGAGAGTAACATGGAAACTTACATTGCCATATATAAAAAAGATAGCCAATGGGAATTTGCTGTATGGCTCAGGGAACTCAAATAGGGTCTCTGTGACAACCTAGAGGGGTGGGATGGGGAGGGAGATGGGAGAGAGGGTCAAGAGGGAGGGGACACATGTATACCTATGGCTGCTAGCTATTTTTGTTTGGCAGAAACCAACGCAATTCTGTACAGCAATTATCCTTCAACTAAAATATAAATTTAAAATTAAAAAATCTTTAAAACAATAAATTCATGTTGATATTTCTGACTCAATTCAAAGTGTCAGGACCTTTTATACAATCATACTGATTTCACACCTCTATCTTCCTTCTCTTGATCAAAAACATGGTCACTTATTTGCTATACCCACAATGATGTGCACAACA
Organism: Cervus elaphus; assembly: GCF_910594005.1. NCBI lineage: Eukaryota > Metazoa > Chordata > Mammalia > Artiodactyla > Cervidae > Cervus > Cervus elaphus. The sequence goes on along the minus strand of NC_057841.1, from coordinate 32,294,844 downwards.
GCTCCCAAACTAACAGTGCTACTAAATAAGACTGTGAGAACACTGAAATTTTCTTTTGCCGCCCCCCCCCCCTTTTTTTAAAGATCTTAGAGTATAATCAGCTGAGGCTGTAGAGTTAAACTTCTGTGGTTTTGTATCATTTGAAATGATTCTTCTCTGCTGGTTAGACCAGCAACTAGATATACAATGAGTTCATTTATTTCTTGTATAAGAGTTGCTTTCATTTTATCGATTTTGTTTTATACCTATGTAAAATATGGACATATTTTTGGAGTCAAATACACAAATCACCCTCGTTCCCTCTTAGATAAGCAGTAACACTATTTATTTAAGTATACTTTCCTGGGCAGTGCTGTTTCCACTTCTTTTATTCAAGAGATCTCTCCACAGAAATTTATAGACAGCCCTCATCCCTTTTATAGCCACAAAGTACTTGCTCAGATGCATGTACTATAATCTATTCAACCAGCCCCCAACTTAATATTATCATTTGGTTTGTTCCTGTCTTTAAATTTTACAGACAGCTGCAATGAGCAGCTTTGTTTCTTCCAATAGATTTGTGAGATATTTAATCTTTTTCTTCTAGCCATTTATTTCTCTTTTAATTTTAAAAAAGTGGCTGACATTGTTTCAAAAGGAAGGGAACAGAATACAATAGGGTAGGCTCCTGGCAACTTTTCATGCACTTGTCCACTAAATGAAAGGATCTAGGAATGTTTTCAACAAAAACTACAGAACATTCAACTAATTGACCACAATTTATAATATTCTGATATATTCAACTTGGGTCAACAATAGAGTCTCAGTTTTGTGTGCCTTCATTGTTTTTACAGCAGACTACAGATGAAAATTCTTATAATTCTGAGGTTTTCTTTAAATTCTAAAACTATTTTTAAAACAGCCCTCAATACTGTCAATCAGGTAACCCACACCAGGCAGTGAACAATGCAGATACCACATTCACATGAAATCAGGTGACTGCATATATGAAAACTTTCCAAATTTTAATGATAAAACATTAAGCAAAAAAATAGAATGGAGCATCACAAATTGTGAAATGCATGTTTCATAAAACCCTAACCGACTCCCAAATTTTTCAGACTATATTACGATATCGTAAAAAAACACACACAAAAATAGCAGTGCTTTAAAAAGTAGCCATTCCCTTTTAAGCCTGTCATTTCAATGGTGATTTTCTACAAAATAAAAGCATATAGCTTTGTAAAATTCCATTTGTTTCATGAAAAAGGATTTGGACAAAAATCATACCCTCAAATTGTTATAGGGCAATAGCAATGTTGACAATACTTTTCTTACATTTTGAATCTCAACCATTCTACTGGATATTTCATTACTACTGTAAGTGGCTCAGATGGTAAAGAATCTGCCTGTAATGCAGGAGACCCAGGTTCAACTCCTGGGTCAGGAAGATCCCACAAAGAAGGGAATGGCTAGCCATGCCAGTCTTTTTGCCTGGAGAATTCCATGGACAGAGGAGCCAGGAGGGCTACAGCCCATGGGGTCACAAAGAGTTGGACATGACTGAACAACTAACACATAACACAGTCACTATTTGATGTCAAAAATTTTTTTTTATAAAAGTGGGCAGGGAGTCAAGACCCAACAACTAGGGAGGGAGTACGTGGACCAAGGGCAGAAGAACATCCCATTGTTTGGGGGGTGGGTGGGTAGAAGGAGAAGCACTCCTTCTCATCTGAAATAAACAGAAAAGGGAACCTCTGGCAAGTTATTTATGGGGGAGCACACCCAGCACTCTGGCAGATCCCTCTCCCCCATGATGGAGCAGGAAAGTATCATTAAAACATCCTAATAAAAACTTTGCACAAGGGTTCCTTTCTCATCTACATGCAAAACTAGAAGCCAGCAGGAGGCCTATAGCTTCAGAAAGCCATAAAGTGAAGCCTGAACCCAGTAACGATCTGCAGCAGGGTGTCTACTGAGACAAATTCCCTTGGCTAGGACAGATCTGACAGCGAAACTGTCTATGTATAAAACTTCACACCATTTAAGCTACACGTCCCTGGATCTGTAGACAAAACTATCCTCTTTCATGCTTCAAAAAGCATTAACGGGCTTTTCTACATTTTCTTTCTAAAGGAGCTTCCTATGACTATTGGTAATCATTGATATTCTCCAATCTTTAAAAACCACTAACAACACATTAGACTGCCTACCACCAGCCCCAAGGTATGCTATCATTAAGATGGACTTGGGCAAAGGAAAAAGTAATTTAATATTTATTGCCTGCCTGAGAGGCGTTAACAGCCAAAACAAGTTAAAATATATGCTGTCTTTCATTTATTTCTCTAGACATGTCTGGATGAGAAACATCTGGAAATCTTTAAAACTAAGAATTCTGTAAAGAGGGAGAGGGAGAAGGGAGGGGGATTGTTTCTCTACTATCTCAAAAGGAGACTCACTTCTGAACCTGGGGTTTGTATGGAAGTGATCTCTGGGAATTAGAATAGTTTGCCCCAGTCTTTTCCTTTCACTGGCTTCCTAAGAGAGAAATGTTTCCATGAAATACCACCTAGAGCTTACGGGGATATACCAGAGTATAATGAAGAAGAAAACAAGGAAGGAAGGGTGAAAGAGAGGACGAGAGAGGAAGGAAGGAAAGAAGGAAGGAAGGGGAAAAAAAGAAAGAGAGGAAAGCAAGAAAGGAAGAAAGAAAAGAAATGAAAGAAGAAAACATTTAGAAACTAAAGTAGAAAGAAAGTGAAAGTGTTAGTTGCTCAGTTGTGTCTGATTCTTTGCAACCCCCCTGGACTGTAGCCCTCCAGGCTCCTCTGTCCATGGAATTCTCCAGGTAAGAATCCTGGAGTGGGTTGTCCTTCCCTTCTCTAGGAGATCTTCCCCACCCAGGGATTGAATCCAGGTGTCCTGCATTGTAGGCTGATTCTTTACTGTCTGAGCCACCAGGGAAACCTAAAGCAGAAAAACAGGAATAAATAGGGCCACTTCCCCTAGTTCAGAGATATCTCAAAGAGACCTGGATCTCTCAAGGCTCCAGTGATTCTGGACATTTATTTTTCTCACATTAAGTAAATATTCACTTTATCTTATACTTTGTGTTTTTCTTAAGCAGGGCTTCAGGTTTCTGAATACTTCTGGCATGGTTACCATATTCATTTATTCTTTTCCTTTTCTTCAAACCATTTACCAGAAATGTATTCAGATTACAACCTAGCCTCTCATCCCCTCAGAGGACACTTTGGAATGACTCCCAATAAATTCCACTCAGGGCCTAAAAGTGAGGGGCCTTGAACTTCCAGCTTCCTTAGTTTTGTGATGAACTTGCCTCTGCTGTTTCCTACTCCCTCGGTTTTTTCTGTTTAAGAACCATGAATTTTCAGGTTCCTTCTTGGTTAGCAGCTGCATACCATCATCAGATTTCTCAGACCCACGAATGTCACAAACGGTGTTGTGCTACAACTCAAGTGCTATGTTTGGTGGCTAGTAAAAAACTATAAATTACAGTGACCTCGTTTGTAGCTCATTTCAACACTCCTCAGTCCCGCTCAGAAAGGGAGGTCTTGGGAGGGGAGCCAGACACTCAGCCACTAAGGGATTTATCTCCTGTTGACACTTTACTGTTCAGAGACATGATAAGATCTAAGCCAAGACCAAACCAGGGTCTCAACTCTATTAGGCATCACAATTGAGAATCTATACAACATAATACCCAGATATCATGATGCAGATAATATGTTCATTAAAGGGTATCCAAAACAATGTTTTAATAACAGAAGACATGTTACCCAGAAAGGCACTCGAGTTATATGATAAAAAGAATCCATCCCAGTCAAATGTCATAGAGAAATCCTCTGAAAGGACTGCTATTTTCAAATATAAATGCTTCCCTCTCCTAATATGGAAGAGAGATTACTGTTCTACATTCTCAGACACTGGCTCAAGTGCTAAGAATGCTGGCTACACTGATAATCCCGTCATTGTCAACCTCCAAGGAAATCCATGGTCACTTACTACAGAATTGGTTCCTTGTTTTCCCAGAGTGCTGACATTATAAGAGATATTACATCAGTATCTCCATGGCAGTCATTGTCATCATCATCATCATCCCGTCCAATTTGACAATATCAAATTCTGCAGGAGACCATAAGCAAGGGCACCTTAGAGGTATAGGGAGACCTCAAGTCGGTTCCCTGGGTAATGAGGTTATTAGTGCCTCAGAAAAGGACCATCATGAGCATTTATTTCTTATGCGTGTGTGCAAGCTAAGTCACTTCAGTCGTGTCTGACTCTGTGACCCATGGACTGTTGCCCACCAGGCTCCACTGTCCATGGGAATCTCCAGGCAAGAATACTGGAGTGGGTTGCTATTTTCTCCTCCAGGGGATCTTCCCGACCCAGGGATTGAACCTTCATCCCCTGTGGCTCCTGCATCGCAGGCAGATTCTTTACTGCTGAGCCACCGGGGAAGCCCTTTATTTCTCATAGGCAATGCCAGACTTGAATGTTGTCTGGGTGTTTGAAAAAGATCACAAAGTTTAATTTCACTCTCCATAGGCTCTGATGATTATTCCTTCAGACACATAGTAAATCTCAGGAAGGGGGCGTTCTGGGGCTTTCTGGTTAAAGTAGTGGTGGGAGGTGGGAGGGTTTGGAGCTACAAAGCCCCCCTCCACTTTCCCTACTTCTTCATCACATATTTGAGAGTCTGCTATGTTTCAAGGTTTACATGTCAATTTCTGCCACAACTCTCAATGATAACCATTTGAAAGTACTTAATCACTGGCTTTAAAAGAATTATTTTTAAGTTCAAAATGTTCATCTGAAAATCATAATGCAACTGAATTGAACAGAATAACCTACTTTAGCTGCACACAGGAAAAAGAAAAGACATAGCCAAAGAAGATACTAAATATAAAATAATTTTATCTTCAAAACTAGTTACAAATGAATGTCAAAATGAGATAATGTCATAAAGAGAAACATTGATTTTACATGATTTAAAGTAATACTTTAATTTCCAATTAGAGTATTTTTAGATTGTAAGGTTGCCACCTTTAGAGCAAGAGTTCAAATAAAGGCTCTTATGTTTAATGCATCAACAGTTTTCAGAAAAATTCCTGATCGCAATGCATGGAATTGTATTGACAACCCCCTTTTCCAAATAGACCCCTTTCACTTTTCAAAGGCAAAATTCGCCTTTTTTTTTTTTTTTACTGCCTATCAAACAGACAAGCATGTAATTAAAACAATTTTATTAATTCTCTTTTCAGTTTAGGTGCCACTGAAAGACTGGTGCTACTCTACTGTTTGAATAATGATTTCTATTATAGTCAACTTGAATCCGAATGGTAAAAGGGATACGTTTTACCACTGGATCAGATGGGAAAAAAAAAAAAAAATCTGTAAGTTACAAAAATGTTTATTGTCAGAATCTGAAATCCACAACATGAACATATTTAGCATTCAGAAGGTTCAACTCTTGCGGCATTTATATACATGCTTCTCCAATATAAAAGAACTGCCAAAGCTCACAAAATATAAAAAAACAAAGTAAATTTCAACTAACACTTGAAATAAAAGTCTTAAAATAAAAGCATTATAGAAATTTAGTTTTCTACTTGGCTCTTTCTTCTCATAAACCAGCAAACTTATAAAAACAAAACCTCATAAACTGGAGGGGAAAAAAAAAACAACTATAAATGTACTAACAAGTAGATTGCATGGATTTATATACTTCCTGGTAATGATATTAACCAGAAATTTATTTTAAAAATTCACAGACTCTGAAAGCGAGCCTTAGTAAACTCATAATGCATATATTTCTGTGTTTATATTTTTGGTTTTGTTGGTTCCTTATTTTTAGTGACACTCACAATTTTTCATACCTTTACTGTGATATAATTCACACATTATACAATTCACCCCCTTTAAAGTATACAATTCAATGGACTTTGTTGTATTCAGAGCTGTACTTACATTATCACAATCAATTTTATTTTTTTTAAGATTTTTTTGATATGGACCATTTTTAAAATCTTTATTGAGTTTGTTACACTATTGATTCTGTTTTATATTTTGGTTTTTTGGCCGCAACCCATGTGGGATCTTTGCTCCCCAAATAGGGATCAAACCCAGACCCTGAGCACTGGAAGGTGAAGTCTCTACCACTGGACCACCAGGGAAGTCCCACTGCAATCAATATAAAAAAAAATTATCCAAAAAGAAACTGCACCTCTTGGCCATCACCTCTCTTATCACCCTCAGCCCAACTCTATCACCCAACCCTAGGCCATCTACTGACCTACTCTCTGCCTCTATAGGTCTACCTCCCTTAGAAACCTTCATATAGATGGAATATAAGGTCCTTTGTGACTGGCTTCTTTTACTTAGCGTAATGTTCTCAAGATTCATCAGGCTGTATAGTTATCAGAACTTCATTTCTTTTTGTGGCTGAATGATATTTTAGATGGCTATACCACACTTTATGGACCCATTCATCAGCTGGTAGACATCTGGGCTACTTCCAACTGACAACTTTTTAAAATAGCAAGTCTTACCTTGTTTTACTTTCTTGACTAATGATATTCATCCTATCAAGCTCTATAAAGCATCCTGTCCACAAAGTAAAATAATTTACTTTCTGTTGACGATTATGGTCAATGTACTAAATGTCCTTGAGAATCTAGGTGTAATAGTTAAAACCAAGACTATCCACCTTATTGGACTCACTGGAAAAGACCCTGATGCTGGGGAAGATTGAAGGCAGGAGGAGAAGGGGACACCAGAGGATGGGCTGATTGGAGGGCATCACCGACTCGATGGACATGAGTTTGAACAAGCTCCAGGAGTTGGTGATGGACAGGGAAGCCCGGTGTGCTGCAGTCCATGGGGTCACAGAGTCAGGCGTGACCGAGCGACTGAACTGACTGACTGATCCACCTTATACTGGCCTCAGTTTTCTCATTAAGAAACGATGGATTGTCTAGTAATGGTGAAATAAAAATTACTTCTGAGTTTCAAGTTTTAGGAATCTAGAAATTGATTCTCTGCCAAGGATTTCATTGGCTAAATGCATCCAGAAACAGAGGACAAAGGAGCCCCACTGGTTTGGTTAGAATAGGTCTGGAGGAGTGAAGAGAAGATCCTTCGTCCCCAAGGGCTTCACACAACATTTCCAATTTTGAAAGCTAAGAGCAGAAGAGGAAACAAAAATATCAGGGTTGCTTGCTGTAAGTTTTCAACATTACGAGCAAGGATGGTGGTTATTTATAAACACAAAGAATGTTCCAGAGAGTCCAAATGATAAGTAGTCAGTGTGCATTTCTGAGGCTCCAAGTAAGTGAAATTAACAAGTACACACATACAAACATTGGTAATGTCACTATCATGACCACTTTGAACAATCTGAGAAGGAACACTCAGATAAATGCTCTCAACCAGCACAAAACTTATCAACAAATTAAAAATAAACCGACTTTACTCATACGGCCGATAATGCAGACACTTGGTATTAAAAGCAGAAGTGTTAACAGCATGACCAAAATAGCTTCATTAAGCCTTGTGGCAAGGTTATGACACCTAATGTTCATACATGAAGACAATGGCATTAGCTACTATCAATCAGTAGCAGAAGCTTTAAGACTAAACTTGGTCTTAAAAAGGTTGACAAGAAATGCCCTCTAGCTAAAGAGCTGTAGGGCCAAGAACTAACTCATCATGGTGAACTACATCCCATGCTGCTCCATTAACTAGTGACTAATTTGACACAATCTGATAGGCACCAGGCTGGTGAAAGGCTGTTCAACCTGAAATCTGTTTAACAACATAAAAAACTTACATTAAATTAGAAAATGACAAGTCATTCCCTACCATATAATAAACTATCTTTATTCTTCCTCTCTCTTGCTATTTTTGGAGAATAGTCATGTATTACTCAAGGGGCATATGCCTGGATATTCCCTTAATTCTGAGACTAAGTCTGATAAATGATTGAATTATTTCTGTTTACCATATGAAGTAGAACCACCATGAAAGCTCACTCAGAACAATCATTTTGAAATTATAGTAATCTTGACACATATTTTTACTTGGGAAGATGCACGTTATTTCAGAATTTATGCAAAAAATTTTTCTATATATCTTTACAGTAAGTATTTTCAATTTTGGAAATTTGATAACACTGACACTGTAATGCTACCCTTTGCTTGTCTTCTTAATGTAGAATGTGACATGCTCTTTAGAATTTTTTCAAGGCAACAATTTAAAAAAGGTCTATATGATTATTCTTTCCGTGGAAAAAAGAGTCAGTTTTTTTCTGAACCTCCAATATTACTCCCACGCAATGGAAACTGAATTTCATTCTTCCCAAAGGAACTATCTTCCTCATTTTGTCCTCCATCTGTAATAGTAATCCTATTTTTTCATTCCAAGTGTCTGAAACCAAGAGACCCACTAACAACCCACTCATTTTAACCTTACTTTCCAGGGTACCTTTCAGATGGACAGCCTTAAGCACTCCTCCCTAAGATCCTAAGGATAAAAGACATCCAATATCTTATCTGAAGATGAGTGGTTCTCAGCCCCTGAGCTTCCATAAGCTTATCTGATATCTGATAGTACAGTACACGGGGTTTCCCTGGTGGCTCAGCTGGTAAAGGATCTGCCTGTACTGCAGGAGACCCCAGTTGGATTCCTGGGTTGGGAAGAAGATAGGGGAAGGGACAGGCTACCCACTCTAGTATTCTTGGGCTTTCCTGGTGGCTCAGATGGCAGAGAATTCACCCACAATGCGGTAGACCTGGGTTCAATCCCTAGGTTGGTAGGATCCCCTGGAGGAGGGCATGGCAACCCACTCCAGTATTCTTGCCTGGAGAATCCCCGTGGACAGAGGAGCCTGCCCAGTTCATGGGGTCCCAAAGTGTTGGACACAACTGAGTGACTAAGCACAGTACAGGACAACACAGCACACACGTAAAGAATAAGCTGCCCCACCAGAACGTGAGATACATGGAGACAACGACCATCGTTCATGTGGGGGTGGAGTCGCCCCCATAAACAGCCTGAACTATGTTCACCGTTGACCATCCAACTTATCTGGATGCATCTGGAGAACGAGGTACCTCACTCTCCATTTGACCTTGAAAACCCCTGAAGGTTCCATTTCCCTAGAGGCTCTATTAAAAAATGTGATACACAAGCAGTGTCCCAATAGGGAATAATGCAAAAAAGGGAAGGTCTAGTTTAAGGCCTCCAGTGCATCCCCAACCACAGGAAGCCAGGAGGCAAGGTGGGGGTGGAAGGATTGGAGGGGGCGCGTGGAGCAGAGGATAAGAAACATAGTGACCAGCCACACAGCTAACCCCATATACACAGGATCAGAGATGGGAAAACTGGGATGTGGTTGGGGGACATGGCTTTGAATTAGGCAGAAACTCTGAAGATCAAGAAAATTTACACTACATCTATCTATATCGATCCATCTATAATCTATTTATCTATAACCTTCTCTTTATCTTCCCTACCTCAGATGGTAAAGAATTTGCCTGTAATGCAGGAGATCTGGGTTTGATCCCTTGGTTGGAAAGATCCCCTGGAGAAGGAACTGGCAACCCACTCCAGTATTCTTGCTTGAAAAATCCCATGGACAGAGGAGTCTGTCGGGCTACAGTCCATGGAGTTGCAGAGTCAGATGCAACTGAGCAACTAACGCTTTCACTTTCACTTTCTCTGTATCTATCTTTCATCTATCTATAATCTTCTCTATATAAGGCACCTTGGCAAGAGTAAACATTGCAGGCGAAGTATAGTATTTGCAGCTATTGTTCTGCCCTCTTACAACCCCAACTATAACTACTGCCTTCATCATTTATAAAGTGGTTTCATAGTAATTATCTTGAGTCTTATTACCAGCAAAGAGAGGTAGGTATAATTACCCTACTCAGTTGTTAAGGCTGGGAAAAGTGTATAAAAGTTGCTAAGGTTCTTGTGCATTGGCGCAGAGGTGGGCTTTGCAGTGGGGGTTCACTGACCACCACCACCCCCACTCCAGTCAAGGGGTCATTCCATCCTGCAGCAAGAGATAAGCTCCACCAGCCCTGGTAGCAGCCATGGCCCAAAGGCAGAGAGCAAAGCATGGAGCTAGGGCATCTGCGAAGAGAACTCCACTGGTCCAGCCTCTGTTCTAAAGCTGGACCACTCACTAGACCAACCTCTGCAAAATAAAAAAGGCTTGACTTTCTCTGATGCACATAGGAATCTTCTGGAACATCTACGGTGGGTGGAGCACTGAAAATACAGTACACCTAGTCTCAGCGTTCACAGAGCTCCTGGCCTAACTGGAGACAACCAAGTGTAAACAAGCAATTAAACATCCTAAGATAAATGTTTCAGGAGAGATAGCATAGGTAGAGAGGTGAAATTTCAGGAAATGGTCAAAAAGCACGCCACACCGCTAATCATGAGCAATCCATTAGTGGTAGGATTCGGATTAAATTACAACTAGATTTTATGTTATTTATTATTCATGAGACATTCTGTTTTCCAATTATTTTTTTTCCCTCCTCCACATTAGCCCACCCATCTTAAAGCCTCCAGCATTAATTTGATTTCCCGCCAATAATTTGAAGATAATGATTTGTGTCTTGGTTCTGTCTGCATGGATCTTCCTCTGATAATTTGGAGAGAAAATGATGTGTGTCTCCCCTCTTTTCAGACAGTGGCCTTAGGGATTTTATTCATCGTGGGGGCAGGGCTTGAGCATTTTCTGACAGATTTAAGGAACAGGAAGACAGAAATCCAGAACTGAACAAATCTGTCAAACTCATTTTCTTGCAGGGTTTTCTGCCAATTTTTGCTCCCTCCCCCTCCTCCCTTTTTGGGGAAAATATGCATTTCCCAGTTCCTAAAGGAACAGACTAAAAATGTGCTAGTGAGCAAAAAAGCAGGTGTGTACAACCTGGAAGGTCATCTCTGCTCCCCGGAGAATGAAGCAGAAAGTTAACAAGGGCAAGTGAAGGAGCGAAAGAAACAGGGACAGACGGACAGAAACACATCTGTCCATAACCATCACTTCATCATCAATGCCTTCACAACAGAACACTGGGGACCGAGGCTACCTCACCTTCCTGGGACTGCAGGACTCTGACTCACCCTCCCCTTATGCTCCCATTAGCTTGAAAGCAGGCAGGGAATTAAACCTCTTTTACTGCTAAATAATTAAGAAACCGCTGGCATTCTGACAAGCTGGTGTGCATTTTCTTAATCAGCAACCAACCCGAGTAATTTTGTTTATAAGCTACTTAAGATAAATCCTACCACTTAAAAATTCGAGATGAGCCTATGTACGCTATCCATTTCCTTGAAGTAGTTTGAAGAAGGCTTTCCCCCCTCATTCTCCCTCTTCATCTCGGGGACTTCACTAGTAACCCTAAAGGTGGTAAGAAAGATGCCTATGGTAGTTCCATCATCATTAGAAAGAGGGACTAGTTTTATACAACTTCTTATCAGTCAATTCCCCTTCTAAGATTCTAGATTCAGTCCTGAATACTCATTGGAAAGACTAATGCTGAAGCTGAAAGTCTGATACTTTGGCCACCTGATGTGAAGAACTGACTCATTAGAAAAGACCCTAATGCTGGGAAAGACTGAAGGCAGGAGGGGAAGGGGACAACAGAGGATGAGATGGTTGGATGGCATCACTGACTCAATGGACATGAGTTTGAGCAAGCTCTGGGAGTTGGTGACGGACAGGGAAGCCTGGCGTGCCGCAGTCCATGGGGTCGCAGAGAGCTGGACATGAACTGAGTGACTGAACTGAAGATTCTAGGAATTCACTAGACAATAGGGATTATGATACTGCTTTTGATAAAGTCACCAATGACCACTTAATTGTTGAAGTCAATGACTCTGTAGAGAGCTTGTCTTGAAACACACAGCCACATATGAAACCTTGAATCCCTTATACCCTTGACCTTAAACTTGCACCCACCCACCCACAACCTAGTGTTGGTTAATAATTTTCTCCAGTTCCTCTCCCACTTTTCTGCCCTTTTATTACTTCTTTCTTCTCTCTCTTTCATATAGGAGTGCCCCAGGGCACTGGCTGAATCTCCTTTGTTGTTGTTCAGTCCTTAAGTCAAGTCCAACTCTTTGAGATCCCATAAACTGCACCATGCTAGGCTTCCCTGTCCTTCACTATCTCCTGGAGTTGGCTCAGACTCAAGTCCATTAAGTTGGTAATGCCATCCAACTATCTCGTCCTTTGTTGCCCCCTTCTCCTCCTGCCCTCAATCTTTCCCAACTTTAGGTCTTTTTCAATGAGTCGGCTCTTCCTGTCAGGTGGCTAAAGTATCAGAGCTTCAGCTTTAGCATCAGTCCTTCCAATGAGTATTCAGGGTTGATTTCCTTTAGGATTGACTAGTTTGATCTCCTTGCTGTTCAAGGGACTCTCAAGAGTCTTCTCCAGCACCACAGTTCAAAAGCATCAATTCTTCAGCACTCAGCCAACTCTCACATCCACACATGAAAAGAGACCTTTGGCTTGTCCAACCTAATGACCTATGTATCCCCGGGCTAGCCTTATGTAACCACCACATTACATACCTTCCAGTTTCTATGCAGCGTCTGCATCCACGTGACTCTCTTTCCTTTGTGAGCTGACAAAGACCTACTCAACCTTGCAGACTCAACCTGTCACAAGTCTTCTCCTCCATCCTCATCACAATTTGGCATCATGACTTGTTAACTGTCTGTCTAACCCACCATTTCCAGCAGGTCAGGGACTCCATCCTTCTAGTTAACTATCCGACTCCTCTGGAATTTAGCAAGTAACCAATAAAGAGTTCTGAACAGATGAGAAGGTCATATCTAAATGAAAGAGACTAAATCCAAACCAAACCAATAATTTTCCATAAAACTTTTACATGTAGCATGAGGAGAACCTTTCTAAACTTTATATTTTCCATCACAATGTATCATCCTTCAAGCAAAAGTAATCAATAAAAAGACCTTAAATATTACATCTTTAACCAGTCATGCATTGATATACATTAAGGATGCTTCCATGTCTTGATTATTGTAAACAGTGCTGCTATAAACACTGATGTGCATGTATCTTGTTGAATTAAGAGTTTACAATGGAATACCACTCAACTATAAAAAAGAATGCAATTTGCAGTCATATGGATGGACCTAGAGATTATCATACCAAGTGAAGTTAGTGAAACAGAGAAAGACAGATCAAATGATCATGTATATTTGGAATCTAAAATATGATACAAATGAACTTACTTACAAAGTAGAAAGAGACTCACAGACGTGGAAAACAAATTTACAGTTACCCAAGGGAACAGGGTAGGGGAAAGATAAATTAGGAGTTTGGGATTAGCAGAAACAGATTACTATACAGAAAATAAACAACAAAGTCCTACTGTGTAGCACAAACTATATTCAATATTTTGTAATAACATATAATGGAAAAGAAAATGAATATATATGTATGTGTGTGTGTATATATATACATATATATATATATATATAACTGAATCACTTTGCTATACGTCAGAAACTAACATAAGTTAGAAAAGAAAAGAAAGATAGTGCTAAGTCATGTCCAACTCTTGACCTATGGACTGATGGACTACAGACCTATGGACTGTAGTCTGCCAGGCTCCTCTGTCCATGGGATTTTCTAAGCAAGAATACTGGAGTGGGTTGCCATTTCCTTCTCCAGGGGGTCTTCCTGACCCATGAATTGAACCCAGGTCTGCAGCATTGCAGGCAGTCTTTACTGACTGAGCTAGGCAGGAACAACATAAGTTAACTATATCTCAAAAAAAGAAAACTCAAAAAGACCTTAAAAAATTTTGCTCCCAAGGCAGTAATTTATGCTCTGTGCAAAGTCATATTTGAACATGAGTGGTATCAGTAATTCAAAATAAAAATTCAATGTGCAAAAGCAAGTGAACTCTAGTTGGATTCATGGATCACACACAAATCCACACACGTGGGTTATGTGTGTGTATACTTATATACACATATGTATACTCACACACACATACTCAGCTAGAGTTCCTATTAGTATCAGAGCTGTCGGTATATTAATAGTCAATAATCCTACATAAATTAAATAGATGGTGACACAGAGTATTTTTTTTAATAATCATTTTAGAGATGCATATAAGCCAGCGGGTACTATAAGAATATCAGTGAGAATCAATTATGCCCTGTAATTTGCATTACATTTCCTTCAGTTCTCCAGTGTAAACAAGTCTTCTCCCAAATAGCCCTATTAGTAAATGAAATATTTACCACATTGATAAATTTGCCACAAAATTTTCTGACCAAAAAATGTTTTTCTAATGTAGAAAACTTCATTTCACAAGGCTTTTATTTCATATCCTTGGTTAAGGTTCACATAGAATGGTGGCCTTTAACTAGTTTAATAGGCACGTTTTCTACTGACATCTTTTAAGGTTTTATATTTTAAAAAATCAGCATAAATACAGGACCTCTAAGTTGGTTGTTTTTCTTTGAAAAGTATAAATCAAGCTCCGGAAGCTCTAGAAAACAAAGACATCGCTTTAAATTCTGCTTTTAAAACTGACCCTGAAAATGAGTCTTTAGATCTTTGTATCTTTTAAGGTGGGGGCTGACCTTGGGCCTTCTTAGCTTACCAAAGGCAGATGACAGTGCCCCTCTGCTGAGAAGAGTGCCACTCTGTTGTGAAGATTATAATAAATGGGAAGCATTTGACATGGTACCCTCTGCATCATAAAGTACACCATATGTATTTACAGAATTAATAAAGAAATAAAGCTATTGGTGGGGGTATTACAGACTCTATAATCAAAATAGATAACCAACAAGGACCTACTGTATAGCACATGGAACTCTACTCAATATTATGTGACAGCCTGGATGGGAGGGGAGTCTGGGGGAGAAGGGATACATGCATATGTATGGCTGAGTCCCTTCACCTGAAACCAGTAAACCATTGTTATTCGGCTATACCCCAATACAAAATAAAAAGTTTAAAGTTAGGGGGAAAAAAAAAAAGAAAGTCCCTGAATTCAAAATCATTTGCCACTAGTCATGTGACCTTGGGAGGTATTACTCAATATGTCCAAGATACGGAGTCCTAATCTACAAAAGAGGGATAACAAGATGACCTGGCTCCCAGGATTGCTGCAAGATTCAATGAGATAGTGCCTATATTAGAACACTACTTAGCCATCCATCCTCTTATTATTTCTACTGTATTAATTTCTTTAGCCTATTGGAGGTGATAGAGGGGCAGTCAGATGTGCCCAAACAATTCTGGGAAACCAAAAATTCTCCCTCTACAAGAAGTTTAAAGTTAAATTTTGTTTTTAATTCAGCAAGTTAGTAAGAGTATTTGATGCCCATCTGTGTCCACATGTACAAAGAAATACAAAGCAGTCATGGAAAGGTGGACTTGATAAGCATATGCTACTCTCTTCTCAAGCAAAAGTCAAATGTTCCTATGCCATGCTGTACGAAGTTCTGAAATAGTCTGAGTGAGGAAAGTTGGTTGTCATATATAACACGGGCATATATGAAAACACCAAACCCCCAAGCATTACATAGACACGTTCTGTGTAATGTTTGTTTCAACAAAATGGCATCATCCGTGATACTGAATTAACATTCCAGTTTCAACTTTAATGGCTTTTTAGTTTGCTGGTGTGGGTTTAAAATTACTTTGCCTTTGTGAGCCATGGGTTATAAGAAAGACTTAACTAGTTTCATATTTTCCATGTTGTAACTAAAAGGCTAGAATTTAAATCTTCAGTGAAAGAGCCCCCTTTTAAAGTTTCAAGCTTGAGTAAGTGTTTTTAGGAAATGCATCAATGAATTCATCAGATCACTCACAAAATTATACCCAAACATCTTTACCAATCTCTGATAGATGAAAAAGCAAAGAACTGGGAAAATTAAATGAGATGATGCATGAGAAATGCTCTATATGGTACCTGTCTCCTGTTCTTAATAAAGTTTTGTCATTATCATTATATTACGATCATTAGTATAATCACCAGTCATCATTACCTATAGACACATCTATTCATCTTCTACTGTAAGAAGGAAACCTGGGTGCTATTTGCATTAAGTAGCCAAATTGGCAATAAATGTTCATTTTATCTTTCCTATTTTAGATAATCACTGTTTTCTGGTACATTGGCCACTCTGCTGTTCTAAGTATGTTCAAACTGGGAAAAACCAATGAGTGAGTAGCATTTTATTCTACTTGCTAATAGTGGAGTCATAATCTTAGAATAAATATTAAGTGAATGAATCAGAGATTTCAGAATCTTCAAATTGACTAAAATGGAAATTTGTAAAGGAAGATGCTATCAAACCAGAAATTAAAACAAGATTGAAATAAGTCCCTCTAGTAAAGGAAATCATCAGTATAAGGACATCCAAAAATGTCTGTTTCTGTTACACTAAAGCCTTCTATCAGAGTGCCATCTGAAAACCTGGAAAAATCATTATCTTTTAACTTCCTCTAAAATTCAACAGAAAAAAAAATTTAGAACAAATTGCAAACATCTATTGTGTTTTAAAAGAAAAGTAACATTTGTTATCACTAACATTGATTCTCCTTCTATAAAGAAGAAACTTTGCAAAATTCTAGACACTGAATCAAATCTGTGGCCACTGCAAGGGAGATTCTCATTGGTTATCAAGTTCAAGACAGATTAGGCTGCATTCAGAGAACACAAAAGTCGGATACAAGTTTTGTACCAGGAGACATCCATACCATGACATATATACTTCACTACTCACAAACTGTTCTTGCACATAGAATACATTACATTCCTTTTGCATTTCCCCTTGACATGAAAACACAGTTTTCAAAAGATGTGCTTTCCAAGACCCACTTTATGCTTTCTAAGACCCACTCAAGATGCACTCTGGGCCCCAGAACCCTCCAGATTAACTAAAAGGATTCTCAGAGCTGAAGGAATTGTCCAGGTCGTCTTAAGCTCCCTGACTTGGGCGAACACTACACTTCCTCAGTTCAGACATGGATGATGCTCCCAAGGGTCCTGGAGACGCAGAGCGTGGCAGGGCGCTGACAATGAGGGGCAAACACACCAAGACTTCATAAAGGGTGATGGAAAATCACTGCCTCTAAATTAATATCATTTACAGTAGGATTGGAGAAGCACACGTGTAATCATAATGAATGAATGTAAAAGAGGTGTTTTACTGCTTATGTACGTGTGCCCAATAAACAGTGTTGGGTCAGCCAGCTAACCTAACCACTTAGGAGAAAATAAAGCTTGATCCTCCCAAAAAAATTTTGTACATGGAAATTGGCAATGCTCACATACAAATGAGACAGAGAATTATTAATGGATTTCTTGATTCATTAACGTCTTGGAAAAAAAGAGGAGTTTCTGCACTTCAGCAATAGGAAAGGAAGAGCATTGAGGAAGGAGTTATGGAAAGATAGGTGTAGGTAGTAGAGGCCATCGCTGGTGACTGACTGGGCCAGTGGGCTAAGGGAGTGGAATGATGTTACTGCTGGCTTCAGGTCACAGTGCTTCCTGATCTTACCTGCCTGCCTCACCTCTGAGCTCCCCGCCTTTCCTCACATCTCATACCTCAGCTACACAAAATTCCCCCTTCCAGTACAGTAAGTCCCCTACAGGCGAACATGTTCTGTTCTGAGAGTGCAATTGTAGATCCAATTTGTTCATAAGTCCAACAAAGTCAGACTGGGTACTCAAACTAACACAATAGCTATATAGTACTATATTGTGATAGGTTTTTAATACTTTTCACACAAATATTACATAAACAGCAAACAAAAAATAAAGAAAACATTTTTAATCTTACAGTACAGTATCTTGAAAAGTACAGTAGTACAGTATAACAGTTGACGCATCTTAACAATACCAGCTGTATCATCCCTGCTTTTACACTTGCTTCTAGACATCCTGGGCTTGAAATAAAGATACTGTATTACAGTACTGTATCCAGTGTGGTACAGCAAAGTACACAAACGCATAGCCACTTGCAGAGGATGCATGCACATGACACTGTCCACCAGACACGTGAACCAATATATGTAACTGGCATTACATATGAACACAGGTTTGCATCTTTGAAAGCACGCAACTTGAAGGTTTGCATGTAGGGAATTGACTGTACTGTGTTCTTTCAAGGACTCATGCATTTGCACATGGAGTTTTTTTTATCTGAAATACCTTTCTGCAGTGGAAGAACCCCTACTTATCGTTCCAGACCCTAGGAAAACATTCCCATACATCCACAGCTTTCTGTACCCTTCCCCCGCTTTCATCCCATAAAAATGCCTCCAAAGCCCACTGCTCACTCTTCCCTTGTGTGCATGCTTATTTCCCACAGGACTGAGCACCAAATCTGGGTTAATTTAGAATGGGGCATTTCCTCTAGACATTCATTCATCAGTCTGCCACATACGAATCAGAATAAAGCCCACCTTGAGCTGCAATGATTTGTTTACCTGGTTTTACTAGTGGACCTTCAGTTCCTTAAGCCTATAGCAATATTTCTTATTTATCTTGGCATCTAGCAACATGGTAAGTGCTCAACAACTATTTGCAAAATAAATAATGAAAATAGTCTAACATTTAGCTACTTATATTAAGATTCCTTCTCACACATAATTTTCAGCTTTTATGTTGTATTTTTTTTCAGTTGAGACTTGGCTTAATTTCTCAAAGTAAAGATGTAGTTCAAAAATAATTCACCTCTTCCTTCTCCTCCATAGGTGAAGATGAGCCATATTTCTCATCTACATTCCCTTGTTCTCTAAGCACTCTTCCTATTCCTTTCTTTAACTTCTCCATTAATTCTTAAAATATGGCAAAATAGCCAGAAGATAATACTTTTACAATAGAGGCACAGTAAAAGGTTTACATTATTTCCCATCTTGTGTGAGTCAAAGTCTAGCTTGTATAAAATCAAATACATATTTAGCTGAATTTGATTATTTGTTGTTCTATCACTATGAACAAAGCTAGTGGAGGTGATGGAATTCCAGTTGAGCTATTTCATATCCTCAAAGATGATGCTGTGAAAGTGCTGCATTCAATATGCCAACAAATTGGGAAAACTCATCAGTGGCCACAAGACTGGGAAAGGTTGGTTTTCATTCCAATCCCAAAGAATGGAAATGCCAAAGAATGTTCAAACTACCATACAATTGCATTCATTTCATTTCAGTTCAGTTCAGTTCAGTCGCTCAGTCGCGTCTGACTCTTTGCAACCCCATGAATCACAGCATGCCAGGCCTCCCTGTCCAGAACCAACTCCCGGAGTTTACTCAAACTCATGCCCATCGAGTCGGTGATGCCATCCAGCCATCTCATCCTCTGTGGTCCCCTTCTCCTCCTGCCCCCAACCCCTCCCAGCATCAGGGTCTTTCCCAATGAGCCAAATCTTTGCATGAGGTGGCCAAAGTATTGGAGTTTCAGCTTCAGCATCAGTCCTTCCAATGAACACCCAGGACTGATCTCCTTTAGGATGGACTGGTTGGATCTCCTTGCAGTCCAAGGGACTCTCAAGAGTCTTCTCCAACACCACAGTTCAAAAGCATCATTCATATGCTAGCAAATAATGCTCAAAATTCTCCAAGACAGGCTTTAACAGTATGTGAACCAAGAACTTCCAGATGTTCAAGCTGGATTTAGAAAAGGCAGAGTAACCAGAGATCAAATTGTCAACATCCATTGAATGATAGAAAAGGCAAGAGAATTCCAGGCAATTCCTTCTTGAATTGAAGGAACTGAAGGCTGCTTCATTGACTACGCTAAAGCCTTTGACTGTATGGATCACAACAAACTGTGGAAAATTTTTCAAGTGATGCGAATACCAGACCACCTGACCTGCCTCTTGAGAAACCTGTATGCAGGTCAAGAAGCAGCAATTAGAATTGGACATGGAACAACAACAGGTTCCACACTGGGAAAGGAATATGTCATGGCTATATACTGTCACCCTGCTTATTTAGTTTCTATGTAGCATCAAGCAAAATGCCGGGCTGGAAGAAGCACAAGCTGGAATCAAGATTGCAGGGAGAAATATCAATAACCTCAGATATGCAGATGACACCACCCTTATGGCAGAAAGTGAAGAGGAACTACAGAGCCTCTTGATGAAAGTGAAAGAGGAGAGTGAAAAAGTTGGCTTAAAGCTCAACATTCAGAAAACTAAGATCATGGCATCCGGTCCCATCACTTCGTGGGAAATAGATGTAAAAACAATGGAAACAATGGCAGATTTTATTTTCTTGGGCTCCAAAATCACTGCAGATGATGACTGCAGCCATGAAATTAAAAGACGCTTGCTCCTTGGAAGAAAAGCTATAACCAACCGAGGCAGTGTATTAAAAAGCAGAGATGTTACTTTGCCGACAAAGGTGCTTATAGGGCAAAGCTATGATTTTTTCTAGTAGTCGTGTATGGATGTGAGAGTTGGACCATAAAGAAAGCTGAGCACCGAAGAATTGATGCTTTTGAACTGTGGTGTTGGAGAAGACTCTTGAAAGTCCCTTGAACTGCAAGCAGAACAAACCAGTCAATCCTAAAGGAAATCAATTCTGAATATTCATTGGAGGGACTGATGCTGAGACTGAAGCTCCAATACTCTGGCCACTTGATTCAAAAAGCCAACTCATTAGAAAAGACCCTGATGCTGGGAAAGATTGAAGGCAGGAAAAGAAGGGGACAACAGAGACTGAGATGGTTGGATGGCATCACTGACTCAATGGATAGGAGTTTAAGAAAACTCTGGGAAATGGTGAAGCACAGGGAAGCCTGGCGTGTTGCAGTCCATGGGATCGCAAAGAGTTGGACATGACTAAGCAACTGAATAACTGCAGAACAACATAGCTGTGTGTTTCCCCTGATGCAAATTATCTTGCTTTTTAATAGATCACGGCTTTAAATCCCATACTCCCAATAAATATTTCTTTTTTTCCCTTTGTAGGATCAATTTACTTAATAAAAAAAAAGATGCTCTGGTTAATGGCTTAAAGTGGAAAAGATTCCTAATTCCAGTTTTGTTATTAAATCAGAGGCAAGACGTTGCATCCTTAAGGAAAACCTCTGTCAACCAGATCACATCCCCAAACCACAGCCCTGCACTGTTTAGCGATGCCCTAAGATCAAGACTTTAACTCTTGCAGACACAGCAGATAATCTTTTTAAAATGTGAATTATGTTTTTCCAGAGTAAATGTGTCATGTGATCACAGAGATTTAAATGATCTTTAAAAACTGGCTCATTAGTTTAGATGTAATAAAAAATAAACTTTTAGCGAAGGGAAACACGGAGTCAAAAAAACGATCTTCCTACATCTAACATATAAACTGATGTTCTCTAGCACGAATTTACCCAGGGTCTAATTCAGGGACTCTGAGGAGTTCTCAGTGACTAGTGACAGATACAGATTCCTCAGGGCTAATATTCAGAAGAGAAGGAATATTCTGGTAATTAATTTACCAGAAGGTGGAAGAAAGACAAGGCCCTGAAGGCAAAGGAAAAAACCCAAAAGACACTTGCTCTAAGGCCAAAGAGAAATGAGCCATGAATTTCGAAGGTCACTACCTGAAATCTAACACAGGCCCAGAGGCCTTGAAAGGGTATTCTAAAAACCTCGAATAACACCGGAATACAGAAATCTTTTCATTTCCTATTTAATAAGGCAACTTGAAATATCCCATTCCTATTCAAAAAGAAATTAAAATTACACAGAAGTTACATTAAAACACAAGTTTACAATGCAAATTGGTTTTTATTCTAAAGATGTCTCACTTTCTAAATTTTCAAGTTGTCAGGCAGTACCTTACAAATGTCATAATCAGGTCTTTCAAAAATTAATAGCACAAGACAACAAAGGAAAAGGAAATACTTAAAAAATAGTCTGACACCTTTGATTATAGAAGAATAGGGAAAGAAATTACCAAAAGTTTTGAGAGTTTAAAAAGTTGTTCTGTTCATAGAGTTTAAAAAGTTATTCTATTCATAAGACTTACAGCTTATCTGTAAAATCATGCTCATGCTAACATTTAACTCAATGACCAACATAATTTATGTATTATACAGTAAATTGAGAAAGGTACATTTCTCCTACACACCATCAGTTCAGATAATTAAGCACCTAAGATATACCACAACCTGTTAATACCAAGAAAGGTATTTAACGATATTCAAAAGGGTCATGCCTCATATCTAAATCAGATTTCCAGTACTGCACAGATTTCCCATCAGCTCAGCACCCACAGGAAGATCCCATGGTGTAGGAAATGGCAACCCACTCCAGTATTCTTGCTGGAAAATTCCATGGGCAGAGGAGCCTGGTGGGCTACAGTCCATGAAGTCGCAAAGAGCTGAACACAGCTGACCGACTGAGCTAGCACACACACAGTACTCACCAACTTCTGAAAAGCACCGCTAAGCCTACTTCGGTGACTTTTTAAAATATTCCTTCCACCTTGAATCTCTTCTTATCTCCCAAGCAAGCAGCCCACTAAGCAGCTTTGTGATCAAGGGGAAGTGACCGAGCTCTGAGTCTTAGGCTCCTCGTTGAGAAAAGGCTGTTTTGAGTCTTCGCATACACAAAGAGATGAGCAGGACTTCTTACAGACCACTGGAATCATTTACACTTCCTCTCATCATCAGATCCAGCCTAGGTCAGGATAAACTCTCTTTCTCTAGATTCTTTTAACTCTCACAATTTAGCATGTAACTGGTTTTAAATTATCTACTTAAACTAGTAATTCTCCCTAATATATTTATTCCATTAGGATAGGTCCATTTTACATCCTAAAAGCATTTGACAAAGTCCTAGTAAAGATAAATATTCACTGAAGCCCAGAATGGAGCCATTTAAAATATCTTTTAAGCAAACAGCTTATACCTAGATACCAAAATTTACTTTTAGGGAACATTTTAATATTATAAGGAATGTCTCATGAACGGTCTATTTTTTAAAGTTATTTACAAACCAGTTGTAATATTTCAGTTGCTAAGATGTCTTTTTCAAATTGCAATATTATAAATCTTACTTCTTAGATTATTCTCCAGAAGCAAATTTTCTCCATTCTATGAGTAAAGCACAATATTCACTGTACTATTTCACCCACCATGTGTAACAATGCTTCCTGGTGAAAATACCATCTAATTTCAGGATGATTCATAAGACTTCCCTGCATAATGATTACGTTGCACTTGTAAAATTAATTATTTTCTATGCTACAATCTTCAGTACAAGTCAGCATGGCTAAATGGTTAGCTTAGTGGCTATGGAACCTGACATATAATTTAACATTAAGAGAATGAAATATATGTGAACAAAGTTTGCCAACAGTGAAACATTTCAGAATTGGGGTATTTCATCTGTTCAAAATACATAGCATATGCAGGTCAGAAAGTGAGAGGTGCATATTTTTTTCACTGCCATCTCTTTAAATAGCACCTTTTTCTATATCAGCTCCTCACATAACATAACCCAGTTCAAAATTAAGTTTACAGTCTGGCAAAAAAAAATCTTGCTGTGAACTATTTGCAAGCTTATTATAAAATCAAATGACTGATCCAAGTATTTTCTATGTATCATTATAAGGAACATAGCTACTTGAGGGGTTTTTGTTGTTGTTGTTAAGTTTTAAAAATGCAACCAAGGAAAAGAAAAATACTATCAATACCCATAGGCGAGAATGAGCGTCTTCTCTGAAGGGAAACATTTCAGCACCGGTGGAGGCATGGCTGGTCTGTACCACCTCGAAAGTTCTTTCCCACCCTGGTCTACGACCACAGGATTAGCATTGTTGTTCTTCACAGTGGACTAAACTAAAGGGCTGTAAAAATACTTTGAAGCAGCCTAAAAGCAAGTAACAATTTATGCTAACCCCAGCAGAAAAGAATGCTGATATAAAATTTCCTGCCCATGAACTTCCTAGGGGAGAAGTCCTAGAAAACACATGTGTTGTTGATCTGTTTGCAAAGCCATTTCTTCAATTAGTTCCTGGAGACACAGAAAGTATAATTAAGTAACTAAAGATAACATCCCCCAAGAAACTCATTTTAACATCAGGAGAAAGCCTACAGCACTACCTTGCCTAAATCTCATATTTATCATCCTTATCCACCTCTGCCCGAGGTGCTAATGAACAGACAAATTGTCAAAAGTGACATGACAATGAAAAGACTAAGAACCTGAAAAGAAAAGGCTTTGATCCAACAGAAACCTGAATAATCTACAGGTTAAGCACAAACACTGCTGTACCAGGAAAAAAAGGCAGACCGCATTGACCTGAGCAGAAAACAGCAAGAAAATACTTTTACAACACAGCTGAGAGGATCATGAATTATTGAGAGCTGGAAAAGACCTTAAAGATCATTTTATGGCAGAGGAAACTAAGACCCCAGAGATAAGTGACTCATTCAAGGTCACGAAGCTGGTTAGCTGCTGAACAAAAACCAGAATCCAGATCTCCTTCCTTTCAGGCCAAGATTTACTCACAAAGTCCCCACCTTCCTGAAGCTTGATTTCAATATATTCTCTCATTCCTCAAAGGTATGATCAATTTTAAGGCTGACTGAAAATATACACACACGCTATTGTCAAATGAGTTCAACCATGATTTTCTTTAAGGCAAACGGAACAGGCATAGATATTACAAAGTCAGCGTGAGCCATAATCACCTAAATTCAGTGTTTGGAAGACACACTCGGGTTGGTGCTATGACCAACTCCCCATGTTCAGATTTTTACCTGGGGGTGAGAAGGTATATATTTTTCTTTAGTTAGTTCCCCAGCTGCCTTTGCAGAGTTCAGCGGAGAGCAATTTTGCAGAAGTTAGAGAGCTGTCTCCAGCTGAGTTCACATATAATCTGCAGCCTGTCCAGGGTAGCCAGTAAGCAAATCAGCCATGAAGACTTTTGTCTGAAAAATTTAAATTACCAAATACCAACGGTACATGAATTGGTGCTAGCAGCTAGCATAAATGAAAACTGTAGATTTAATTCTCTGTGTACCTATTAGCCCCTGAGCCTTTTCTAATATCACTCAAAAGCAGTGCCTGAAAACTAGCAAGCAATATTGAAGACAGAATTCAACACCTTACTCAGAATTCTACAGATATCCATGCGGTGGATGTGGCAAAAGAAGTCACTGAGCTCAAACACAGCAGGAAAAGGAATTTTATATTTCTTTTGTTGCGCTTTCTTTGTTATTTTGCTCTCACAGAAGACTCAAAAGTACTAAATGATGACAGAATCACCAACACTTTAGGACATTCTTTTTGTGTCTTCATCTGTTGTCAAGCATCTGAGAAATGGCCAGAGAATCTCCCTATTTATCTGGTTTCTCCAAGCCATTATCAACACATTTCATAGAGAAGGAAGGGTACTGAGAATCCACGGAACACACACACACACACACACACGGAACACACACACACACATACACGGAACACACACACACACACGGAACACACACACACACACACACACACACACACACACCCCATCAGGGTCAACAGGCCACTCTTACTAGGTTATTGATCAGCTAAATAATTGTTCCATTTTGCCCTGACCCTTCAACCTTATCCAGCCAGCAAAACTTCAAATCTGGGATCAATACAGCAAAGCACCACCTCTCACCCAGATGCAGGAAGCTGAGAGTTCCTGGAAAAAATCCTGCAGCTATGTTTCTCCGTCAATGCATGCCTTGAGTCTTAACTGGGTAGCCAGTAGGCATGAATTTTTTGGTAACACTAGTTTCTCCCCCCTCCTCAGGGACCATACTGAACCTCCGTTAGACTCTCGCCCAACCAATGGGTGCCTTTACCTCCTACTCTCTGGGGAGTCGGAGCCGTCAGCATGGTTAAAATTCAAGTCCCCTCTCTTCTACCTTCTACCTTTCTTCTACCACCAGTGCGCCCCTAGAGGCTCAGACAGTAAAGAATCTGCCTGCAATTGACCCAGGTTCGATCCCTGGGTTAGGAAGATTCCTGGAGAAGGGAATGGCTACCCACTCCAGCATTCTTACCTGGGAAATCCCATGGACAGAGGAACCTGGTGGGATGCAGTCCATGGGGTCGCAAGAGTTGGACACGACTGAGCGACTAACACTATTATTTTCACTATCTCTAAGGTTATCAGCATTCATACCCATTCTGAATTCCAGTTGAAAGTCCTCTTCCTATTGGTGTCTATCCCTCCAATTGTTTCCTTGACCCTAATTTTACCTAGAGACAGGTCACGCTTCCTTCCTTTTTTTTCAACTACTCTTTTTTTTTATACTTTGCTGTACCCAGGCCATAAACTTACTCCAAAATGACCCTTTTTCTCTCCAGGCTAATTACCACACTTTTAGGCTCTACTTTGGCTGACCCTTTCTCCCACACCCCCTCCCACAATTCATGCATACACACAGACACATGTCCCCCTTAACTCAAACATCCTGAGAAAATACTCCGCTGCTCAGTCATCAAAGCTTTGCTTCTCCCTGTTTCTCTGAACAGGCTTGATTTTCCTTCTCAGGCTCCTCAGTTTCCCGCCTGTCCCCTGAAACACAATACCCTGGGGCCATCATTCCCAAGTCATGGTTCTCCTCACCCATCCTGAATGAATCCACCCATTACAGGCTGGTGGGCGCTCCTAGATCCGGACCTATTCGCCCAGACTTAACCTCTATCTTCAGAAAACCACGTTCAGTGACGTACTCGGCACTGACATGGCCATGTTCATGGACATCTCTATCTGATGAACTTTCTTCCTAGTTTGGTCCTGTACTTGCGATCCTTTTTCTCCCAGTACTCCTTGAATCCCTCCTGCATAATACTGTGTTTAGGACTTAATATGTACTTAATGGGCTGAATGAATGAACTAAGCAATTACTTCTAATATTATAATTTTCTATAAAATTAGCATTTGAGTCGTGAACTCATAGCATTATAGTTAAGGACATAGGACACAGGATATAAACTCCTACTGCACCCATATCTCAAAGGGGAATGAAAATATGATCCACCAGGAAGCATGTTTCCCACTGTATTATAAACTTGTTCTACAGACTAATGACATTTAGTGACCAGACTATAGGACCTTTGAGACCTCATTAATTTCTGCCTAACACAAGGGAGAAGAGGAGTTCAACTTTCTAGCAGGCAGAAACAGTGAGGCTAAATTTACTCTGGAACAACCTGGTCTGCCATTGAGAAGTTGATGCAATTAAGAACATGTGTTTATACATTTCTTAAAGAAAGGATTAATGGGGTTACTATTTTCTTAGCCTAATGAAGTAGCTTTTCAGTTCCAGAATTACCCGAAGGTCCCTTCCAACAGCAGAATTCCGTACTTCTCCAGTTATTGTTAAGCTTAAACAATTTCTCTCCTTCTGTTTAACTCCTTAAGTCTCCGGATCAAACTTTGCTAATTTCCTGATTTATTAAGCCTTCATTGTTCTTAAGTTAAAAGGTCCATTTACTTATCATTCAATCACGGTTGAGGCCTTTCATCTCCCACTGAGAACCGACTGTGTACACAACAAAAATCTTCAGAGCGGAATCAGGAACAGAAAAGAAGAGCAAATCTCCTGGATCAGCCTCACATCCTGTCAAAATCAGGACCCTATGAGCTCTGTGGGGGCATTGACCGCGGCTGTAAATAGTGTATGAATCTGGACAATTACAAATGTATGTTTTTGCTTTTTCGTTCATACACAAGCCCTACTAGGGGCTCGCCAAAAGTTGAATGGCTCCTTGTGTTCACTCCAGTTTCCCAGCCCATGCCCTCATCTCATTAGAATTTCTGTATCCTCTGGTCTCGCAGAGTTCCCTTTACCTTCTTTTGTATCAGACAAAAGATGGTAATTTACGTCTAATTAACGGAACTGAGTCATAATGAGTTCTCTTCTCTTAGACAGCATTTGAATGTCCAAAATAACCAGCGAGATTGGGCTTTTGAGACTCCCTCCAGCTTAAGGTTTTTCTAACACAATGCTCTTATTCAGGCCTTCTGCTTTGCATACAGTCAGAGGGCTGGAGGTTATCCACATTGTGAAATTCTTTGGCTAGCCATGCCCTGAGTGATTTCATGGCACGCAGGCTGATTTCATATTTTCTGCTGAGGAGCTCTGTTGAAACAGTCAAGCTTACGATGGCATCCTTTTTATGCTTCTTCCTTAGACTTTGAAATGCCAGCTTTTGCCAGTTGATGAACTTGATAGCATTCTTTATGAGATCAATTTCCTTGTGAAAGATACAAAAGACAGGATTAAAGAGAAGTCTGATGCAAAAGCACAGAAGGGCTTTGCATGTGAGTGAAGAGATGTGTGGGGAAGCATAAAGCCTTCTTCCCCACGCCATGAGGAGGGACAAAGATGAAATGGTATAAACACAAGCCTGCCTGAAGAAAATAGAGCACATGTTCTAATAGAAACAGTAACCGGGTTAAAGGACTAAAGGCATATTCTTGCTCTCTCACATGCCAGGGTATTTTAAACCACCCTCTATACGTGCCCGCATGCCAACACAAACAAACCACAAACTCATGCCCTCCTGTAATGATACCATTTGGACACAGTGAATTTCATTTAGTTTTTTGTTTGCTTGTTTTATTTTTTTTCTTTTGTTTTTTGTTTGCTTTTTAAAATTTTTATTTTCTATTGGGCTACAGTTGATTAGCAATGTTGTGATAGTTTCATGTGGATAGCAAAGCGACTCAGCCATACATATGCATGTATCCATTCTCCCCCCAAACTCCCCTCCTATCCAGGCGGCCACGTAACATGGGACAGGGTTCTGTGTACTATATAGCAGGTCCTAGTAAGTTAAGCATTTAAAGTATAGCAATGTTGGACACAATGAGTTTTTATTCCTGGGACTGGCTTCATCCATTTTTTTTTTATTACATTGGATTAAAAACCAAAAAAAAAAATAAACCCACAACTTTCTACACCTCAAATACCTCAATACCAAATATATTAAAATATATTCCTTGGATATAAGATTGTTATATTTTAAAAAGTGTGGTACTTCCCTGGTTAAGACTCTTTGTTCCCAAGTGGAGGGGACATGGTTGAGGAATCAAGATCCCACATGGCACATGGTGTGGCCTTAAAAAAAAATAGTAAAATAATGTAAAAAAAAAGTGTGGCAAGACCACTTAACCATTATCCCCTTCTACTGAAATACATGTTCTCTGCTGTTCCAATCTTAAAAACAATAAGAAAACAGAACAAAAAATAATGTTGACTTCCAAAAATAATCCAGACTTTCATCATGGGAGCCATGGGGCAGGGAAATTATAGCTGGGTTACAAAAGAAGGACAGGGCAAATGCAGGCTAGTGATTTTTTATTGTTTGTCTCCTCATCTTTTCCCCCATCTCAGAGAGAATAGAATGCAAAATTGACAAACACAAGCTTCTCAACAGATGCATTTAATTTAACAAATGGAAAGACAATTCTTTGGTAACTAGGTTCCCTGGTGAAAATGTTAAACTAGACAGTAAGCCAGAGAAAATGAACTACTTTGATCAATTAGGCTTAATGGGTGAGAAGCAACTAACTTACACAGCTAAGTTGACAAAAACAGGTTAAAGAAAAAAGACTTTCATATGAAATTAAAGTATAATGTTTTTTCTTTTCTGGGGAGTGGGGTGAGGGTAGACTGGTACTCAGAAAATGAACGACATTTTTGAGTATATAAGCAAAAATCACTATAGGCATTTTAAAGCAACTGCCTTTACCCACTGAGTCTGAAGATCTAGTATCAGAAATATGACATGTAAGCCCTGGACATGCAAATGGGTTTGGGAGTTAATTTATAAATCTGACTCATGAACCACAGCTTTTATTTCAAACTAAATTGGAAATCATGGAGATGTCTCCAAGCTAGCTCAGAGAATCCGTTCTAATTAATAGCACAGGGAATCTTATGTACTTGAAGGCAGGCAGATCCTGACAGTAATGGCAGAGGAAAGGTCCTTCTTGGGTGTAGGTCTATCCTAGAGGGGTCTGGTGAGCTGTAAAACTAAAAAAGCAAAGGGTTAGCCACACAGTCATATCCAAGTCTTTGCAATCTCATGGACTGTAGCCTTCCAGGCTCTTCTGTCCATGGAATTCTCCAGGCAAGAATACTAGAGTGGGTTGCCATTCTCTTCTTCAAAGGACCTTCTTGACGCAGGGATGGAACTCAGGTCTCCTGTATTACAGGCAGATTTGCTAAAGTAGCAGACAGAAAGTAAAGATTCCCAGCTCCAACAGCACCCCCAGTGGTGGGGAAGGGCTCCTAAGAGGTTGAGGGAGGTTTCCATGACAGCCACCTTCCCAGCAAGTCAAGTGTTTCTAAACTGGGGGCTGTCTGTACATACCAGAGATAACGAGGATACAAACAGTGTAAGTGCAAAGTGAGTGGAAGCAGAGTCTGTGTATTGTGAAAAAAAGCACGCGTTTCATGCTGGATGTCAGGTAAAGACTATGGGCAAACTCAAAGGAAAGCCAAGGCTGACTTTAAAAAAAATTAATACACAGATCGTTATCCTTACGTGTTAATTTATAAGAGTGACTCTAAAATAGCTTTATAAAGAAAAAAATTACTTAGTTATATATGTTGAAGCTGAAACTCCAATACTTTGGCCACCTGATGCGAAGAGCTGACTCATTTGAAAAGACTCTGATGCCTGGGAAAGATTGAAGGCAGGAGGAGAAGGGGACGACAGGGGATGAGATGGCTGGATGGCATCGCCGACTCAATGGGCATGAGTTTGAGTAAACTCCGGGAGTTGGTGATGGACAGGGAGGCCTGGCGTGCTGCAATTCATGGGATCGCAAAGAGTTGGACACGACTGAGCGACTGAACTGACTGACTGACTGATACCTATAACTGCTTTGTGTTTTTAAAGAAAGATTGGCGGAAGGCAGTTAGCTGAAATTACGATTAGTACTCTTACCAGGTCTTATTCTTAGAAATACAGTCAGCAACAAATATTGTGCTGGCACATAACACCTAACGTCGTATGACAGGTGCCAGGAATATAGCAGGCAGCAAGACGGAGCTCACGCCCGTCACCCTGGAGCGGTCCACACTTTAGATCCATGTTTGGCAGACAGAGAATCTTCAAATCCATGGCAAACTTTGCTTTTATAAACTTTTTGATTACACCCTTTTATTAAATCTTCAAGTCTTCAGTGATGAGAAGCTAATGTGTAGACAGCAACTTTCAAATTTGAATGCCATAGATAAAAGCATCTTGGAGATCGAGGCTGTTCCTTTCCTTTTTGAATATCAGTTCTAATGTTTCACTTATAACCTAAGTACACAAAAAAAACCTGACTCCCTCCTGCATATTAGTAATGCTCTTTTTTGCATGTGTTGACTAAGTAATGATAATGAAAGAACACAATAAATTCAGTATGCTTTAAAATGCCTGCATATAACACTTATCTCAATCATATCTAAATTAACCGGAAGAACAGTGGCAAATGTGTGGTGCTGTTAATAATATGGATTCATATACTGGGCAATAGTTCTGAGGCCCCTAAAAGAAAAGAACCAAAATCTCATCCAGTTTCTCAATGCTACCCTTGAAGGACAACTTGAGGGGCAGAAATGACGGAACCAGTTTGCCAAGGTGAACTGTCCCTCTAGCAGGATAACACTGAGGTCTACTAGCTTTCACCCAGGTAAGATCTATAAACTCTGTTTAGGTGCCACCCACAACCTTCTTTCCCAAGAGAACATTTCTCCTTTACCTACAAAATTCAAAATTCAACTCTGTATATATATTTGACTTCATTCCTGTACACTCTTAGAAATGCTCTAAAAGCTTTTCTCCTTCCAATCTTACGGTAGATAAGAACTTAAGGAAAGCTAAAATACAACTTCAGGGCAAAAAACAAATCTTCTTTTATTGTACTGTAGAATGTTGCATCTATCATGGCCTAAAAATATCCTGAAGTGAGTATAATATTTCTAATGCAACTTTCTGGTTTAGGAAAGAAAAAAAAAAGTCCTTTTATTTCTTTTCACTCTGCCTACAAGCAGAATATTGAGATAATAGAGATTAAGCCTTAAATTTCTACACCCAATAGTAGTAGAATCACAAGAGGACTGAAAAACCATTTGTCTCTACAAGGTAATATCCAATACGTTAGTCCTTTGGGCAGTTTACATTGATTTTGCATTCAATTGTATAGGTCAACTTTCCCATTTTTTCCCAGGACAAAGTTGTAAAAATGATAGAATCTAGATATATTCTGATATGAAGACACAAGAAGAAGGTAAACTTATGAGTACCATTTTCTGTAATACCTAGATGATTACAAAGAGGTTTATTTTTGTTTTGTTTTTCCTGTCAATACTAGAAATTGACACTAGGGATCATAAGCCAAATGGAGAGCAGAGGTGTTAAGATTGTACTTCTTTCTTCTCCCTCACCACCACCCCCTCAACTATTCTTAAATTACTTTGAGAAAAAGGAAAATGAAAAACGCCCCCTGAAACTTGACTGCCTTTCACCTAGTCTGTAACTAAGTGGGTTTAATTCCCTCTAGTTCAGTCAACCAGAGACTTTGTCCTTCAGTCTGTCTGGCAAATATTTCACAATCCTTCCAATGTGTTTTCGTAAAGTATTGAAGAAAAAAAAACTCATTAATCTAAATCACCAAAAAAGATAAAATAATATTTTGATGGGAATGAAGCAATTAATTCTAATGATTAACTCCAATTATTTTTCAAAGTATAGATTTCCTCAAGCTTCACAGAAAAAAAAGATACAGAAAAAAAAAGGTTTTAAAGAAAACCTACTGATCCGCTCTTTGAAGGAGCTGCCATTGGAAAATTAATTAACAAAATACCGACATGTATCTTCAGGTGGTCTTCCCTCCGGGTACGACTGGGTCTGGATCTCCTCTTATAAGGACACAGACCTCATCAGATTGGGGCTCACCCTGATGAACACAGGGCTTCTCAAATGGCAAAGAGTTTGCCTGCAATGCAGGAGACCGGAGTTCGATCCCTGGGTTGGGAAGACCTGGAGAAACGAATGGCAACCCACTCCAGTACTCTTGTCTGGAGAATCCCATGGACAGAGGAGCCTGGTGGGCTACAGTTTCTGGGGCTGCAGGAGTCAGACACGACTAAGGGACTCACACTCCCACTGATGACCTCACTTTGACTCAGTGGCCTCCTTTTGCCTTAATTACCTCTGGAAAGATCATATTTCCAAATACAGTCATTTTCTGATGTACTGTTGGGTTCAATGTATGTATTTGGAGGGACAAATTCAGCCCATAACTTCCCCACTAGCCAAAAATTAACTCTTCCTTTCTGAGTGCCTCTACACTGTCTAATTTTCTCAGCCCAGCATTGTTTATCTCCAAGACCGATGAAAGAAGATTGTGGGAAAGTCAGAGAAATTACTGGCCTTGACGCCAAACCAATAACCGTCAGAGTTAGTCGCGGTCTAACCTTAGCCTTTTCATAATTGAAGGAATGATTATTTTTGTGTATCAATTTGGGATAGTTATGATCAGATAAACATAAATATGTCAGAGGAACATTTGGACAAAGAAATTTTACTTGTTAGCACTCAGAAGCCCAGGGTAAGGCATTCAATCCAATGACCAAAATTCTTTTAATAGCCATATCTCAAGAAATTAGGAATAAAATGCTGATCAGAAGAGGGAAAAAAAAAAAACACAGAGAAATCCCGAAGCATGAAAACTGTAAAGCCTCACAAAAATTGAGCAGTTGTAAAATCCTAATATATAAATATTGTTTTTGTCAGAGACCATATTTTTAGGGAAAACCACAGGAAGACAAAAATCATAACCCAGGGGTGGCACCAAAATCACACTGCTAGTATTTATTTCTAACTTTATTTACATTCCAGGGAATGCATGAAATTACAGGAAAAGAATCACAGAAATCTCCACATCTTTCCCCTCATTTTAACAGTAAAGGATGAGATCCATTAAAAAGACCACCTGGAACTTCCCTGATGGTCCAGTGGTTAAGAAGCCACCTTGCAATGCAGGGGACACGGGTTCGATCCCCAGTTGAGGAACTAAGATCCTACATGCCACAGAGCAATGAAGCCTGCAAGCCACAACTGGAGAGTCCATGCACCACAACAAAAGGTCCCATATGCTGCAACTAAGACCTCATGCAGCCAAATAAACAAATAAATAAAAAAAAAAAACATTCCTGACAACCAGGTAGATGCATTCAATATTCAAGCTGAGGCCACCACCCTACATCTAAGTTGAATGCTCTTTCCAAAGACGACCAATGAATCTGAATGCTTTTCATGTTGTGGAACAGATCACTAATGTAGGTGGCCCTGAACCATCGCCTCTGTCATTCTGAAGGGGTTGTTCAGAAAGACAGTGACAAAAGGAGCTGTTCTCCTTTTTGTAAGTCACCACATTCACCTTTGAAAATACTGCTGATGAGGTACAAATCCCCTTCTCCAGAAAAAATACACAAACATACAAAATTCGGCATTTCGGAAAAATCAAATACTCCCCTACAAAATACTCAAGAAGTAAAACC
The DNA here is from genome assembly GCF_910594005.1 of Cervus elaphus. NCBI lineage: Eukaryota > Metazoa > Chordata > Mammalia > Artiodactyla > Cervidae > Cervus > Cervus elaphus. The sequence continues at coordinate 32,260,267 of NC_057841.1, read as the reverse complement.
TCTGACACAGATCAGAAACAAAGCCCAAGTTAGAAGATTTTAAGTGAAGCTTTTTGCCCCTGAGTCCTATCTTAATGGAAAGAGTTTCTATGTAATAGTGTAATAAGCTGAGAGTTCTAAGTTTTTGGAATTCAGTGAATAGATAATACAGAGTTTCAAAGGTTTCTTTCTGCCCTCTACTCCATTCTAATCCCATATGGAGGCTACTGTTGGCTGTGTGTGGTGTGATTAAGGAAAAAAATATGTCTTTAACTTTTAAAGTCTCAGCAAAGTTAAAGACAAAACATTTGATTGTTCTCAAAAACAATAAAACACTTGACAAAGTTCAGACAAAACATTGTGAAAAGTACTGACACTGCTGGCCAGTTGCATGATTAATATAATTTCCTTGACATATTTTATTTCGTTCCTTTATGTACTATATAACATATTGAAAAACTAAAACTCAAAACTCAGTAGCAATTTGTACAGGTATTTGTCACAAAGAGAACTATAACTAACCCCCCAGAGTAAACTTCAATCCCACTTTTTAAAAAAAGCAAAGAGCATACAGATATAAGAAATGCCGGTTCTCAGATCCAGGAAACATTCCTGGAGGAACATACAGAATGATGAGAGATGGGCAGCATATGAGCAGAGACTGTCCTTAGGGCCAGTTAAACACACTGTCACAGCTCATAAAAGAGCGAACCTAAGTTATTCTTGCATCTGATTAAAAACTCTTAGGCTCAAATATGCAAAGAGATGACTAAAGTTCATTATATTTCTTAAATATATTCTATATTTTTAAAATATTTTCCTTTCAGGAAAACAAAAAACAAAAAACAACCCTGGGGAAGGTCACAATCGTTTTGGAGTTCGGCTTCCCCAGTTATAAAAAGAAGTTTTAAATAGATGATTTCTAAGATCTCTGCCAGCTCTAAGGGCTACATTTCTAAGACTTCAAGGTTTTAACGGATGAGGTTGGGGACTTATAGCTGGCCTGGCCAATTTAACTAAAAGTTGATCAAGTTGGGAAAAATAAGCTTTGATGAATTTGTAACACGCTATTAAATAATTTTTCCAATAATTCTTGATCACTGCTGCTCTACAAAAGTGTCTCAGCTCATGTTTTTAGTGCTTACAGACCCTTTTAAGCTCTAAAACCAGACTTGTCAATTACCTAGAGACCCAGGTTTTCCCTCCGTAAATGGTCTGGCCAGACTTCAGGCACCAGAGCTTTCTCATCGTTACACGCTCTGTGTCCAATAAATCCTAGGACAGCACTCAGACATCCAATAAATACTTGCCCAATTAATGAACAGACTTAGGAGGCACTGCATTGCTATGTGTTAGGCGTGAGGAATCAAACAAAAGAATCTGACTATAGGGTTCTACCTCCCAAGAAGCATCCAGAAAAGAGAACACAGACACATAAAAAAGAATTACAATGTACTGAGATTAAGTTCCACAATGGAGAGAGTAGAGGGGACATAATGACAACACAGAGAAGGGATGAACGAACTGGTATGCGGCCTGAGAGGTGATTACTGTGAATAACTGCGTGCATACCAATGTCAGAAAACGAACTATTTGGGGAATTAAGCCCTTTGTACTAGCTACGCTTCTTTTACTGGTTATTACGAGGGTGGCTCAGACATGTTTTTATTCTTTAGTCTGGATCCAAATGAAAACCCAATAACATGAGGTGCAATTCCCCCTGTATTACTAGGTCTGTAAAGGTACACATTACAGAATTTAAATTTTACATACACAAAAAGCATATGGAATAAGCCCATAAAAAATGGAATGACCTTCACTGTGGTAAAGAAAAGGCTCCACTAGGCAACTATTTGGGCAAAAATTATGAATAACGATTTTACACAAGACAAAATTCCAACAGTATTAGGTCTGTCCCTAGCAGTAATCAAAGATTTATAAAATGAAGTAACCATGGGATTCTTTTTTTTTTTAAATAACATACATAACACACAATGAGGGGAAATTATTGCAAAGAATACTATTAATTAACAACACATTTTTGGAAAGCAGTATGAAAATAAGCGACAAAAGCAATAAAATAGCTTCAAGTAATTTCACTCCTAGGAATATAGGCTCTATAAATACCCCAAAAGAAATAAAAAAAGATAGAAGCATTAAATTGTTCATTTGTCATTATCTGTAATAAAAAGTGGAATGAAATCCAAAAGGATCAAATTAGGGAAAAACACTAACAAATTAAAATAGAGTGACACAATTTAATATTATGTATTCAATAATTTAGGATCTTAAAGGCACTGCAGATAGAAACCAAAAAATCTGACATCAGGAAAATGTACAAACTATGAAATGCCCATGTACTTTGTAAATAAGTTGTGTGTATGCTATGTCACTTCAGTTGTATCTGACTCTTTAGGACCCCATGGACTGTAGCCCATCAGGCTCCTCTGTCCATGGGATTTTCCAGACAAGAATACTGGAGTGTGTTGCCATTTCCTCCTCCAGGGGATCTTCCCAACCCAGGGATCAAAAACGTGTCTCCTGCACTGCAGGTGGATTTTTGCCGGCTGAGCTGTTGGTGGAGCCCAAGTAAGAAGTAAATAGCATAAATCAACATTTGTTCTTTTGTAGCAGCAATGCTTAAAATAAATGATAAGCTAGACACGCTCCCTACTCAAGACCGATCATATGCAGAATTAAAAATCTGCCAATGGAGTACAGACATGCAAATTTATAGCATTAGATAATTTTTCCTATGAACATAAGTCATCATTCAAAGTCTAGAGCACATGTCACCTCTTTCAGCCGCCAATTCTCACAGCAGAAAGTAACATTTACTCTGACCTCGGTATTTCCAGTACATTCTGTCAGGTTTCTCCTGAGGCTTTAAATCAGGATCTCCCTTGCTGCAGAGGGTCTCTGTGTACCGATTCTGATTTCCAGGGAGGGTGTGGGGGGGGTGGAAGAAGGCGGGAAAGGGGAAGGGAGGAAGGAGGGGGGCAGGAGGAGTGATACCCTTTCTAAGCTTACACACCTGCATCTACAAAGAACAGATGTGTGATTTTTGTTTCCTGAATTTTTATATCTCTAACAGAGTTAGAAGAAGGAAACCAGAGGGGCTGTAAATGGAGGTAAACAGTCCAAATTCTCCTCCTTACCTATGGATTACAACATTCAGAAGAAATCAAAGCTATAATTTGGTTCCTTTGTTCTTTTGGAAAGGAACTATTTAATTCATTAATTTCTTTGTACTGAAGTATAGTTGATTTACAATCTTGTGTAAGTTTCTGGTATACAGCAGAGTGATTCAGTTATACTTATATATATTCATTTTCATAATCTTTTCCATTACAGTTTACGGCAGGATATTGAATATAATTCCCTGTGCTATACAGTAGGACCTCATTGTTTATCCATTCTATATATAACAGTTTACATCTGCTAATCCCAGACTCCCAATCCATTCCCTCATCCCCCATTTGCTTCTTTTTAAAATCTTGAATTCACATTAAAATAGTCAAACCAGTCTCCAACTTTATCAATGCAAAGGGATGGTTAAACTAAAAAACCCTAAGGGCTCTTGCAAGTGCATTCTTATCTAATCGGAAATTCTCTCCATATCTAAAGTACACTGCATTGCTACTTAAATACATTAGAAAACAGTTGCTATAAAGGGCCACTGAAATAAAAGATAAAAATAACCTTTATAGTTTTTTCAAAATCCCATAAAGGTTTTCAAAATTTGATAAAAATGGATAGTTTTTTTATTGATTTCCTTTTATTTTGAAAAAAATACATTAGGAAAGATCACAAAGGAATCTTACATACAGCAAAATCCTCAATGTGCATATCCTGTGTTCCAAAATTTCATTTGCAGAAAATTTATCCTGAGAAAATAATCATGTACATGATAAAGATTAAGCTACAAGGATGTTTATTCCAGAATTGCATACATTAGCAAAAAGTTGGGGGAAGGTTAGTAAGTGCTTTATAAAAAGACTTATTAAATAAATTGACAGCCCATCTGTATACTGTATTGCTATACAGACAAAAAGATATTGAAGAATATTGAATGACACAGGAAAATATTCAAAATACACCATTAAGGAAAAACACACAAATGTACAGTGGAAGTCAATTTCTGGAAAAAAAAAAAAGTAATGTTGATTCTTGTTATTCTCTGTAGTTATATTCTATAAAATCATTTCAAACACTGAGTTAGTGAATATTTAATTATTCCTCCTAGGAGAAATTAGGAGTGAGGGCCCTATAAGTCTGTGGTCATATTATTGTCAACTAATCAATACATAACTTTGTTGTATGTGTGTTTCTGTTTAAAGACACTTATTAAATATATATATATATTGCTAATTCATTAATATGGAGCATACAGTCAACAGCATGAAAGGTATAGAGAAAGTTCTTAAAATATGAAGAAAAAAGTGCAAATGTTAGTTGCTCAGTCTTGTCTGACAGTGACCGCATAGACTGTAGCCCACCAGGTTCCTCTGTCCATGGAATTCTCCAGGCAAAAATACTGGAGTGGACAGTCATTTCTTTCTCCAGGGGATTTTCTTGACCCAAGGATGAAACCTGGGTCTTCTGCATTGCAGGCAGATTCCGTACCAACTGAGCCACCAGGGAAACCCCTAATCAAAATTAAACCCTATATTAAAGCCTAAATAAAGCTTATGACACACACATTTTCTCCAAAAGGCACATCCACAGCTTTCTTGCACTTAGGAACAGTTGACAGCACTTTGGTCCCATGCCTGCACTACAACAAAATCACCAACGCAAAGTACAACCAGCCAGACTGTAGAAAGGACACCCTTTAACAGGATGAGGACTGAGACAAAGCCGCGAGGCTTCGCTCAGTATCAGCAGGACAGTGACTCAAATTTGTGCCATGCTGTACTTGGCTGTGGGTGACCTTGAGGGGGCTGGGAGTACTGATTAAGGGGTCACAAATAAATTCTAGGGAGGAGATGAATTCACAAGTACAGAATCCATGAATAACAAGGATTGCCAGTCTATATACAAAGTCACAGGGGAGAGCCAGGTGGGTAAACTAGGAACCGAAGTCTCTCCAAGGTGGCAGCCAAGGAGGTCTTTCTGGAGGGATATTTACTTTCTTCTCTTTGCTCATCTGCTGTTTCAAGGTAAACTTATTGTAATTCAGTGGTTTTTGAAAAATACATGATTATCAATTCAAATTTTCTATAGCAAATGTTAACTTTTTGATTAAGGGATATAAATGATTACTAGCAAAATCCTCTAAATTATGATGCTTTCATCATATTTTCAAAACTCCCTTTATATCAGTAAACATTCTATGATATGGAGAGTTACTTAACATAAATGACATCCCCTAAATAGTGACTGTGTCTGTTCTGTAGGAATTAAAAGGGATGCAGATCAAGAAAATGTTATCATTGCGATTAAGAGAAAATAAAGTTATTTATACAATAAGTAATTTTCAAAATACTGATGTCATATCTCATTTTTTATGTTTGTAGTCCTATTAAAAAGTTTATTATCAGTTGAAGGATTTCATTGAACTCTTTTTCATCAATTAAAATCTGAAAAGTTTTTATCAACACAGTAAAAATAAAGTCAACTGGCAAGAATCCACTAGAAAGAAGCTTATTAAGGGCAGAAATCTCTAAAACCAAAATGATTTAGAGTGGAGAGAAGATAAATATTAAGTATAAATAAAGACAAAATTAAATACAAATATTAATACCGCAAGGATAAGGAAAAAAAGGCTACAGAAATATAAGAAAATTTGAGAGGCAGTGTGATATAGAGGGAAGCAAATAGCAAGTAAAATGAATGGTATACAATTTCAGAGAACAGACAAACTTAGATTCTTTTGAGTACATTCAAAGGTAGGAATAACCTTCACCTTAGCCCATATGTTAAACACAAGGTTCAAAGAATATTATATTTCAAACATCTGTGAAATTATGGCTTTTCAACCAGCAAAAACAGAAATATTCCCAGATTCCCAAGATGGAAACTTATGATTCTTTAACTTCTATAACGAACATTCATTCAGTTATCCATTCATCATCCATCCATCCATCCATCAATATTTATTGGGCACTGATGTTTGCAAAGTATTGCCATGTACAGTTACCATGTGTGATGTTAAAATTTTATGTGTCAACTTGACTGGGCCACAGAGTGCCCAGATATTTGGTAAAACATGACTTTGGTGTGGGGACTTCCCTGGTGGTCCAGTGACTAAGATTCCTTGACCCCAGTGCAAGAGGCCCAGGATCCAACCTGGATCCCTGGTTAGGAAGCTAGATTTCGCATGCCACAACCAAGTGTTTGCATGGTGCACCTAAGACCCCGCATGGCAAAACCAAGATTAAGATTCCATGTAACCCAACTAAAACCCCAAATAAAAAATAGATTTAAAAAATTACTGAGTGCTTCTATGAGGGTGTTTTCAGAAGAACTTGACATTTAAATAGGTAGACTGAGTAAAGTAGATCCTAATGTGGGTGGACCTCATCTAATCAGTTGAAAGCCTGAATAGAACCAAAAAAGCCAATCCTCCCCTTCAAGTAAAAGAGAATCCCTCCCCCCGCCCCCCGACAGCCTTCGAACTTGGACATGAGCTTTTTCCTGCTTTCAGACTTGAACTGAAACAGTGGCTTTTCCTGGGTCTTGAGTCTATCTATGGCCTTTGGGCCAGAACTACCCCATCTGCTCTCCTGGGTCTCCAGCTTGCAGATCTCTGGAATTAGGCTTCAAATCACTTGAGCCAATTCCTTATAATAAATCACATATAAAGGTTTGTATAATAAAACATACATGAGGGTTTCTCTGGAGAACCTTACTAATACAATAGCACACCGTGCTAGACAACTATATGAGCAAATCAGAGGGCCCGAGTTGCCCCTAGTCTGGTATATGACACAACTTCTCTGGTCTTCAGTCTAGCTTGGCAGACTTTTCAACCAAGAGACAACCCAATGTCACTCATATTTAAGATTTATGCATCACAAATGCATATTTTAAACATTTTAATAAAACCTAAAAACCTTTTTTTGAAACTGAAAGGACTACAATTGTTAGAATCTCTAATTATTATGGAAAATTTCACAAGATAGCTCACAGGTCACTACATGGCAATGACATGTGCTAATTCCCTAAATGACACTTTATCCCTGTCTGCCTTGCTGAGCAAGAAGGTCTGAACACAGTTGAGTAAAACTAACTCCAAGAAGAGGGATAAACCAGAATTTATTGATACGCCTTAAAAAAGGGAAATTCTGTGAAATTTGTTTACAATTATTAGTATCCTATTATTAATACTCACAGCAGTACATATCTGATGCTAGTTACCCTCCCCTCAGTAGAGAACAAACAGACCATCTGGCATCCATGGTGATTTGGGAGTATAAAATATAATATTTTATCTCTAACATAGCTATTGCTAATGATTAAAATTCATATGAATGATTTAAATAACTTTCCAGTTACACTATACCTAGAAAACCTCAGTAGGTTGCTTCCCACTTAATATTTTTTTATATCCAAACTTCTGTTCTAGAACAGTCCAGAATTTCCCACGTTCCACAATTTTCAACCATACATACAGCCCCTACCTCCCTGGCACTGTCATGTGACCCCCAGAGCTATTTATATGACCCTCCTGACTACACACAACTTATTTTCATCTCCCATAATGAGGTTAGTTGTGAATTTTCCTGCTTTTCGAAGCCATCTGCACCTGTATGCATTTCTTTAACAGCACCCTATTAACTTAAATTTCTCCAAAAACCACCTGGAGACTTGACTGTATCCACACCTGTGATGTATAAACAAATACGCCACAACACATTTTGGAATTTAATCTCACCCAGCTTATTTAGTACCTACGTGCAAATTTATTGGAGTAAAATGTTATGTTCTGAAATAGCAGTTCGTGGGGACTCAAGAGTTTTAAAAAGACAAAGAATTGATTAAAGAACAGGAATAAACTTCTCTGGAATCCAGGAAACCAAACACAATAGACTGCAAGAATCTGGCCTAAGTATCAAAGGGTGTCTAATTTCCTTGATTGCTTAAGAAGGATTCCAAATACGTAAAAGTAAAAAATAAAATTACTTCACCATACAAAGGCTCCCTACTTTGGTCTTAATGGATATCCCACCGAAGCCAAAATTAGCCATTCGGGCACCTGTTTTAAGTTTTCTCTGCCTTCTCTGCTTCCACCTACATCTCTTCCTGTTTCTCAAACTGCCCAAGAGGGAGCCAGCGATGGAAGTGCGGTGTGAGAAGCTGATGGTATTTGCTTTCCTTCGGCCATCTGTGCAGAAATGTCCCCCAACCCTAGCAACTCACTCCAGGGGAGGGGCTGAAACCACTTCTACTATGAAATCGGCCTGGGACCTCATTTCCCCATTAGAAGAGAAAGTAAAAGTGAGTAGGTTCTCCCTCTCTTTGGGGGAAACTGTGATGTTTTCCATAAACCAAAAAATCATGAGTTAACTATAGCAGAAAAAATACAATCTTCTTTTTTAACTTTATGAAAAATGTAGAAATGAAACCCCAAGCATTGGGAATTGACTGACCGCAAAATGCCTAAAGAATTAAGGCATGAAAAGTTTCAAGCACAGCCAGGGTACTCTGATCCATCTTTGCAGAATCACTTCTTTAAATGTTTTCTTTTGTTTTGTTCTATTTGAGTTAGAAATACAAGGTACACTAACCAGAGACCAAAATCTCTGCTTTCTGGTTCTGTTTCCAGCCCTGCAGTCAAAGCTAAGGCACCTTATGCAGGACAAGAGGCCTATTTGCACACTGAGCATCCATTAGTGAGTGATTGGAGCTGGTACCTTGGGGAAGGGCAATGGCAGAGCAGATTATTATTTATTTTTTAATGAATATGCAAATCGCCCCCTAGCCTTTTTAAGTCAAGAGTTTAGGCACTTAATGTAAATTAACATAGAAAATCCTAAAACTTATCTTGTGGTTTGAAGCCAATTATTGTCATTAGAGGCCTTATTTATTTGGCTTATTTGTGGGAGAGGTGGTGAGGGGTGGGGGTTGCAGCCCTGAAACTACTTATCTGAGAAATGAAAATTAGAAGGAACTGGAAAGCAGAAAAAAAAGGCTATTAATAAATCCTGAGCAATGCTAATTACCTAAGAATCCCTAATTACCTAACACTGCAATTTGAAACTGGCTTTCAAGAGTATACAAAAATTTAGAGCGTAAATTTAGAGTCAGGAAAAATACATACATAACAGAGCTAATTGTAATCATCAAAACATGATTTGCCTAGAAAGCACACCCTGTTTTCATTAGTTACTTAACTGGTACTTGTACTAGGTAGATAGTCAATAAAGAGCCAGTTAAGAACAAATGGTATAAGGAAGGGTCTTTGTTGTTGCTCAGTCTCTATGTTGTGTCCGATTCTTTATGACCCCATGGACTGCAGCATGCCAGGCTTCCTTGTTCTTCACTATCTCCCAGAGTTTGTTCAAACTCATGTCCACTGAGTCACTGATGCCATCCAACCATCCCTTCCTCTGTTGCCCCCTTCTCCTCTTGCCCTCAATCTTTCCCATCATCAGGGTCTTTTCCAGTGAATCAGCTCTTGAGCCCAACTGACAAAACTCCTATATATTTATATATGGCAACAAATGTTCAATAGGATTTGAAAATGCAATTTTAAAAAAGGTTTTGACTCTATAATACAAAAACAGGCTGTACATGTGAATATCAGTGGTCTGATAGAAGCTGGAGCAAGACTTTTTTTGGCAAGCTCCACCAGCTGTGGCCAGCAGCACTGTTTTTATACTTTGATGCCAACTGGTTGTGACTATTTTCTGTCTGCCCCTCCAAGAAAACAATCACTGTTAATTCCAGTTGGTTATATTATTGATTCTGGTTATTTAAACAGATTTATAATGAAATAATACTATAAATAATGTTATCAACAGTTTCTGTTGGTTCTATACCAAATATGATGACTGTGAAAATATTTAATACATATCTGGACACTAAAGGGTTTCCCAAACATTTGCTTCTGAAGAAATGAACTAAAACAAAATTAACTAAAAGTTCACAAGTATTTGTCCTGTATCATAAAATTCACTTACGTGAAGTTGAAGTTATAACTTAGTATTTTGAAATTGAGTCATCAATAGATGATAATAAATTTTCATCTTCCTTCAAAAATTTTTGTAAAACCCATGAAGTAACCCCAAAATTTAAACTAATTGCTTTACACAGTATCCCAATACCTATCCACTATCTTATAGAGGTTTTAAGAGCTAAAGTTTTAAAATTGGGTCATGAGAATAAGTAAAATTCTTTTCACCCAAGTAAATTTATCCTTATAATTAATTCAAAAATTAGACATACTTTAATAAACACAAAATAATTTAACTCCTGAAACATATTTGTTGTTTTTCAGTCGTGTCCCAACTTTTTGCAACCCCATGGACTGCAGCATGCCAGGTTTCCCTGTCCTTCACCATTTCCCGGAGTTTGCTCAAACACATGTCCGTTGAATTGGTGATGATATCCAACCATCTTGTCCTCTGTCGCCCCCTTCTTCTCCTGCATTCAATCGTTCTCAGCATCAGGGTCTTTTCCAATGAGTTGGCTCTTTGCATTTGGTGGCCAAAGTACTGGCGCTTCAGCTTCAGTCTTTCTAATGAATATATTCAGGTTGATTTCCTTTTCAGTTCAGTTCAGTTGCTCAGTAGTGTCCGACTCTTTGTGACCCCATAAACCACAGCATGCCAGGCCTCCCTGTCCATCACCAACTGCCGGAGTCCACCCAAACCCATGTCCATCGAGTCGGTGACTCCTTCCAATCATCTCATCCCCTATCGTCCCCTTCTCCTCCTGCCCTCAATCTTTCCCAGCATCAGGGTCTTTTCAAATGAGCCAGCTCTTCACATCAGGTGGCCAAAGTATTGGAGTTTCAGCTTCAGCATCAGTCCTTCCAATGAACACTCAGGACTGATCTCCTTTAGGATAGACTGCTTGGATCTCCTTGGAGTCTTTAGGATTGACTAGTTTCATCTCCTTGCTATCCAAGGGACTCTCAAGAGTCCTCTCCAACACCACAATTCAAAAGCATCAATTTTTCGGTGCTCAGCTTTCTTTATGGTCCAACTCTCACATCCATGCATGACCACTGGAAAAACCACAGCTTTGACTAGATGGACCTTTGTTGGCAAAGCAATGTCTCTGCTTTTTAATATGCTATCTACGTTGGTCATAGCTTTTCTTCCAAGGATCAAGTGTCTTTTAATCTCATGGCTGCAATCATCATCATCAGTGATGTTGAAGTCCAAGAAAACAAAGTCTGCCACTGTTGCCATTGTTTCCCCATCTATTTGCCATGAAGTGATGAGCACCTCATGCGAAGAGTTGACTCACTGGAAAAGATCCTGATGCTGGTAGGGTTTCGGGGCAGGAGGAGAAGAGGACGACAGAGGATGAGATGGCTGGATGGCATCACCGACTCGATGGACATGAGTTTGAGTAAACTCTGGGAGTTGGTGATGGACAGGGAGACCTGGCATGCTGCGATTCACGGGGTTGCAAAGAGTCGGACACGACTGAGCGACTGAACAGTCCATTGTTCCCTGTCTGGTTTTAACTGTTGCTTCTTGACCGGCATACAGGTTTCTCAGGAAACAGGCAAGGTGGTCTGGCATTCCCATCTCTTGAAGAATTTTCCAGTTTGTTGTGATGGCTTTAGCGTAGTCAATGAAGCAGAAGTAGATGCCTTCTGGAATTCCCTTACTTTTGCTATGATCCAGTGGATGTTGGCAATTTGATCTCTGGTTCCTCTGCCTTTTCCAAATCAAACTTGTACATCTGGAAGTTGTTGGTTCACATACTATTGAAGCCTGGCTTGGAGAATTTTGAGCACTACCTTGCTCACATGTGAGATGAGTACAATTGTGCGGTAGTCGGAACATTGTTTGGCACCGCCCTTCTTTGGGATTGAAATAAAAACTGAACTTTTTCAGTCCAGTGGCCACTGCTGAGTTTTCCAAACTGAAACATACATGTGGATTCAAAAACTATTTCATTATAATGAGATATAGTGAAAATAAAATTCACCCCTCTCCAGCTTTACACCACAATTTCTGAGGTTATAGTGCATTTATTGGAGAGAATTTTCCATGGTAAAAATACCTGACCTGGAGCCAGGAGTCCAGGGTTACAGTCCCTTTTATACAGTTCTTCAGCTGTGTGTCCTTGGGCAAGTCATTTAATCTCTCTGGACCTCATTTCCTTCCACTGTAAATGGAGAAGGTTGTGGTTGAAAAGCGCTAATGTTCCACCCTGTTCTAATAACCTATGAATCTGTGTGAGAGAAAGTTCATAAATATTCCATAATCTTCCTTTTACCAAAATGTTACTTCCAAATATAGATAACCTTTCATGACACAAAGCAAATGTTATGACAAGGTACTTTTCAATTAATGCAAATTTTAAAGTTACTATTTAAAACAATTCAAAAATAGAGCATACTCTATCAAAGATGTTGTGATTTCGGATATTTCAGAACACAACATAGGGATTGAATGCCAATCAAGTTAAATCTGAATGAAGCAAACTATCAAGTATGAATTTTACAGAGTTCTGGAACACTTCCAGATTCCTTCTATCATTTTCAAAACAAGATTTTCGAAAGAAAAAAAAATAAAGTAAGCCTCAATTAAATGGAAACCACCAATTATATACATTTCAAATTTAAATTTTTTTTTTTTACTCTCATCTTAGAGAAAAAGTTCAATTTGACATCAGAATAAATTCTTATCAGTTATTCAATAAAACTTTTCTGCTCTCTTCTAACTTCTGGGGTATGGTCTGTGACACAGAACACTACAATAAAAATTCATTCAGAAAAATGTTCACTCAGGTCAGTAAATAGTCCTTAGTTAAAAATATAATCGCATTTACTATTGGTGTTATAATAAGTAGCCAAAATCTCCTAATAGGTTTTATAAAAATGTTTAAAAATAAAGCTTGAATATAAATAGGTTCCTGGTTAACCCCTTACATGACTATAATGAGCCAGGAAAAAAAAAATGTGTGGATTAGTTAATTGAGGATCTACCACAAAAGAAATAATTGGATGTTGTAATAAATGGGAAAAGAGTAGAATACGTTGTCTTGAATAATATCCTCATGCTATTATTACTTCACTCACAGTGCTTATTCACAAGTTTTCTGCTCTGAGATTCTGAATGTGAGATTCTTGAAAATGTTTATTTCCTGCCAGCAGTCAGTCACCATGAGCAAATATGGGGATGGAAGGTGTTGTCTGCATTTTATGAGTGTCAACCTGTGGTGTTTCTCCCTCTTCCCAGTTAGGTGGCCTGAGCTTATTTTTTCATCTGAGAAAGAAAAAAATATATATCTATAGAAACTATCCATGACAGTTATAAATTTATAGATATGATTTTTTTTAAATCATGTAACTTTTAAGTACTCAACCATAAGGAAGTCCACAGAGCTAGTCATCTGAGATTCAGAGCACCTATCTCATTTCATAGACTCTTGTTTCTGGCTTAACTATTCTTTAAAGGCTATTTTTCTATAGGAGGTTAAATATAGATCAACTGTAAAAAAAAATCAAGTCCTTAAAATAATTTACAATTTAGATTTAACACATCTAATTGTATTAATTATATTCCTGTTAACATGAGATAATTATTTTTTTTACAGTTTAGCTACACACATACTTAGTGAAAATTATTTTGTATATAAGTACAAAAATAAAAATTATATGCAGAGGTGTGAATAGAAACGTGTGCAGGTGTACACACACACACACACACATATACAAAACTAAGCACTTATTACCAATTCCCTGCCAAATATTTTCTGAGATGGTGAAACACTTAAATGGTAAAATTTGTAAAATGGTAAAAAAAAAAAAAAAAAACCCACAAGTTTGACAGAAGCAGACCAAACTAGAATGTTCTGCTATAGTTTACTGGTTGGAGTAAAGGTCTCAGAAAAACCTAGCACCTATAAAATCAAAGCTCATCAGGAATAATATATTATTTGAAGCTAGATGCCTAAAACTTAAAAATGAAGAAGTTAGTTGGTTCTTGGTATGATAATGAAGTCTGGAATGAACAATGGTACGCATATTATTATAGAAACCACTGAATCAGAGACATGTTGTAATATGGAAAACTGTAGGAATACTATTTCCCAAGGCACTTAAAATGACACTAGACTAACGAAGAAAAAGCCCTGTGTAAAAACTAGGGAAAGAATTGAATAAACGGCTTCATAGGAGTATAATATTGCTACAGGCCTTGCATTTACAAGTGGATCTCATTCCCCTAACACTTAAGAGTGACAAATAACCATATCAGAGTTCCTCTCAATCGTATAAAGAATCAGTCAATAAAACAAAGAGGTTTGCAGAGAAGCGGGCAGAAGGTCAGAAAGGCAGCTGTCAAAAGAAGTATGTTTTCCTTTGGGGGGAAAAAAAGTGAAAGATTTTATGCATTTTAATTAGCCTGCTTGCAAAAAAAGGAGAACATATCAGGTGAAGAGTACTAATTATCACCTTCCAGCCCCACTAACACTTTGAAATCTAGCAAAAAAGAAGGAAAGGGGGTGAAAAAAAAAGGAAAGAAAAACACCCTCTCACTACAGGCCATTAAAAAAAATTATATATATATATATATGTATGTATATATGTGTGTATGTGTGTATATATATATATATATATATATATATATATATCTCAAGGTTTCTTCCAATATCCTTCCAACAACAACTGACAAGATTTATCTTCAAAGAACTTTCTTGTTTACAAAATAAATTTTCCCCTCTGTTTCAAATTAAACCCAATTATCTGGTGAACAGTTTCCATAATAAAACCTGGTAGACAGAGGAAACATTTCCATGTTTTTTCCTCCTCCATTTGAGAGCCTGCAGGTTCTAAGAAGTGAAAACCATTCTTATTTATCCCATTAACACACAGGTGTTGAGAGGGCATGGAAGCCCCTGGAAAGATAAATGGCCTCATTTTCCTTGGATCAGGTTTTCGCGATAACTTCCAAAGAAAGTGCTGAAAACTCCCAGTTCCTTATTTGATCCATAAATTTAAAAACTACTATGGGAAACATAACATTGTCCTGAAAAGCATCATTGACTTTTTCTGGTCAGTGGCAACAAGTCATTGGTGTATCTAGTCACTGCTGAAGGACAAACTACAAATACTCAAATATTAATAGGTCCATCTGTTGAGATGGCAAATAGATTAAATGCACTCAGAGACCCTTGAGTCCTGGCTGATTCTCACTCACCCAGAGAGACTGGGTTCAGCTTTTAATCAAGCAGCTGCTCAAAGACACAGTCAAACACAGCACCCATCCACGGAGGAATTTCAGAAAAATCAAGTTCGTTCTACATCCTCAAAAATACACTTATGTGTGCCTGATATCCACAAAACTTAACTACAAAATTACAAATTTTAGTCTATCCCATGATAATTTTTGTGTTAGGCAGATGACTTACCAGAAAGTTTTTAACTAGCCATTTCCTATTGATGTGAACTCTGCTTTGCAAAAACAAAAAGGGATACTTTGAATAAAACCAGGTCATGGTTAGAACAGAAGAGCTTTTCCCAAATTTTCTTGACCTAAACTAGAAGCAAGAGAAATGTCTAAACAAATTTTAAATGCTTCCTTCTCTTCCTAGTCTATAAAATTGCATTTACCTGACCTGTCAAGAGGGCTTCCCAGGTGGCAACAGTGGTAAAAACCCGTCTGCCAATGCAGGAGTCATAAAAACTGTGGGTTCGATCCCTGAGTCAGGAAGATCCCCTGGAGGAGGGCATGGCAACCCACTCCAGTGTTCTTGCCTGGGAAATCCCATGGACAGAGGAGCCTGGAGGGCTATAGTCCACAGGGTTGCAAAGAGTTGGACATGACTGAATCGACTTAGCATGCACACATGACCTGTCAAGAAATGAAGAATAATGAAACCCAAGTCCAGTCCTCTCTCAACAGGCCCCCTTCGTGTTGAGCATTAAACAATAATCTGACAACAGGACAGAGCCTTCTCCAGTACTAAAATCAGCCTGACTAATCTTATTAAACCAGCATCTGAACCATGGTCATCATGGAATGGGAAAATAATTACACTGCTAATACCATAAATACTGTATCTACAAACTCCTGTGACTGGAGATAACAAGGGGCAAAAGAGAAAGTTCATTCTTGAAATGTCTAATACAAGAAAACTTCCCACAGAACAAGACTTCCAGACTGCAAAACAAATGAATGTTGGTAGATAGGCCTGTGACCCTAAATTGCCTTTAGTGTCAGTTTTAACACTGTTAGGACAGAAGGAAGTTTTACCAGTTTATAAAGAACTAACGAATAAATAAATAATGGAGTGCCATCTAACTCCCCCCAGTTAGGGGGAATTCCTTTAAAGATAAAGACATATTTAGAAGAATTATGCTTTCTTCCTCCTTACAGCTCATGAAAGATTTAAGGAGAAAGGTTTATTGAGCATAATGAAAACATAAAGTGGAACTCTCTGGCTGTGTCTCCTATTTTATTTATTTATTTTAATTAAAGTCGAGTTGATTTGCAAGGCTGTGTTAGTTTCCATGTCTCCCTCTAAGTATTATCATAACAAACAATATGAGAAGCTAAACATGGAATAATCATACAAATAAGACACTGCACTATGAGTCTCCCAAAGTGGGGAATGATTTATTACTGCAAATTTCAATATAAAGCAAGACAGAACCAAGTCTTCTCTTCATGGTGATTTCACAAATAACTGGTGTCAAATTGTCTTTGACACTTTTCCCTACTACTTTGCAATATGAAACTCTCAAAGAAAAAAAAAACGAAAAACAAGCTTTCATGTTTACAGAAGCAGAACAGGAAGAACGCTTTCTTCACTGATTGTAAAATGATATATTCTTATTATCATTAAAAGTACATAAATAGTGTCAACACTTACAGGAGAGGTTGTTAATTCCTCTTTCAGATGTCAAAGCCGTATTTTCAAAAATGCTAGTTAACACACACATCTTCCCTTCCTTTTTTGAATGGTCAGCCAAAAATTTGCATACTATCCTGGAAAAAATCATTTTTGACAGAAGGAACTGTCAGGGCAGGTGTACACACAAACAGGGCGATGTGCTGTCCTTCTCGAGATAAGATGTGAAAGGCAATAGACCCGACACACTTAGGAACTGACTGCCTTTCTGAATATTTTGAGCTTGGTGTTGCTCCTGTGAACCTCTGAAACAAGACCAGTCTCACGCTGGACTAATTACACCCAGGACCTCTGCTGTTACAGCCACTGCAGTACCCTGTCCTCTGGTTAATCTTGCCTCATTTTAATTCCAGCCAAAGACTAACAGAAAACAGTGTCTCCTTACGTGGCACTCTCGGTCAGCTATATCTTCACTGCATCACCTGTTTCTTGAGAATAAACCTTTGCCTTTGTTCGCCAATCTTTAAATAACCAATCTGAACTGGCAGCTAGCAGGCTGACCCGGTAAGCAATAGTAGGGATTATCCAGGGATGGTGCACATACATGCTATCGAGGAGTAGCCAAAGGCAGGCAGAGGATGCCCTTTCGCTGCCAAATAAGGCATTGATGACCATGAAGTAAGTGTGGGACGTAAGTGCTAAAGTGAGCGTGTTATTACTACATCAAGAGTTTAAAAGACACGACGTCCTGGTGGTCTAGTGGTTAAGATTTTGCCTTCCAGTGTAGGGGGTATGGGTTTGATCTCTGGTTGGGAAGATCTCTGGTCCCACATGTCTCATGGCGGAAAAAAAAAGAAAAATGGAACATAACAGAAGAAATGTTGTAACAAATTCAATAAACACTAAAAATGGTCCACATTAAAAAAAAAAAAGTTCAAAAGAGAAAGATATCCAGCCTCTGTAGGCTGCAGCTGCAACTGAGGCCAGAGAGAGGTGGCCAGGCTTGGCCAAGGATACTCAGCTGACTACAGAACCCAAAGTTCCGTTCTCCAAATCGTGGGCTCTCTTCACCTGGCCACCCTGTCTCCACGGTCCAGTTCAGAGAAGCGGAAGGACTGAAGGTAACTCAAGTTGAACTGGGTTGGCATGGCAGAGCAATTAAAGAAGAGGATGAAGAAAGAACCCATCTATCTGACAGCATGAATCAGGGAAGTGGGCTTCCTGCTGAGCATTGTAAGAGTTCTTATTGGTCCTATCAAGGCTGACCCAAGGCTGACCTTCAATTTCAGTGGCTTGCCTCGCCTGATGTACAGGCCTTGGAAACAGACAAGACAGATTTAGAGACAGACAGGGAGGAAAACTACAGAGCGGGACCTCTATCACCAAATCTCAAAGCTCAGCAACCTGGCCTTGGACTCAGCCTCCCGCTGACCCAGATGAAGATGCCTGGACTTCATGAGGTGCACCCACGTCACAGACACGTGTCCCTCCTCCCCACCCAGGCGAGGGACTCTCACATTCCTTCTCCTCTGTTCTGTTTCATCTGTAATTTGAAATGTTACTTAACATAACCTTGAAATAGAAGTGGCTTTTTCAAAGATTGGAAACATATGCATTTGAGGTAATGATACTGTCCACATTATAAAAAAAAAAAAAGAAATAGCTTGTGTGCTATAATTTGTGTCAGGATGAAAAAAATATCTTAGGAATCATCTAACCCAGACCTATCGTTTTATAAAACAAAATAATTGAGGATCAGAGAGGCAGGTGTTGTTTCTTTGGAATTAAAAACACAGATGTCTGGATGTGCCTGAAACTTTCTGAGTGAGAAGAGTCAAATGCCAGCAGAAAGAACGCTCAACTGAAATGTCAGAAATTCAAATTTTCATTTAACCTATGTTATTCATTCTTTACCGACTGAATAACTCACTCAGTAAAGGATCTGTCTGCAATGCAGGAGACCCAGGTTCGATTCCTGGGTCAGGAAGATCCACTAGAGAGGGAAATGGCAACCCACTCCAGTAATTCTTGCCTGGAGAATCCCATGGACAGAGGAGTTTGGCAGGCTACAGTCCATTGGGTTGCAAGAGTCGGATAGAACTTAGCAACTAAATCACCACCACCATGTTATCCATTAGCTGGGAGCCTTGAAAGAAGGCTTACCTTCTTCAACCTGGTTTACTAATATGCGACCTGCGAAGATTAAGGGCTTGAAATAGACAATCTCCAGAGCTCCCCCCGCCTAACAGATCTAAAAAGTTCTACGATTCAATTCCAAATTCAAGAAGAGTAGATAACAAGAATAAAGTAAATAACAAAAATAAGAGTAAATGGCTTAAGTGCATTTACAGTGATTGCTTTCAAAATCTTCAGCTCATCAGGTTATACAAGCATACATTTTTCTTTCCTAGCATCTGTCAGAGTCTCACATCTACGAAACTAGAAGCTCACTTTGACCTTAGCATTTAAGGGTAGCAGACAGTGACCCTGACAAACAATTAGCTGATAAGAGTTAGATATATTTAGCATCTAAGAAATGCACTATCAGTACACGGGAACTATTTGGAGCCTTTCGTCACCAGGAGATAGGGTATGAATCAGGTCTGTGTTACTACCAAACCACTCATCAAATCTCTACGAATGCAAGACACTATGTCTCCATGGCTGGTTTGTTTCATGTTTCAGCCCACAGCCACAGACAAATGCACTGATCCAAAATAAAACCTCCTGACTTTCTACACTCTCTCTGCTCAGATGTTAGTGATGCCTCCACCCGCAGAATTCCACATTGGGCTTTTAATGAGCAGAAGAACATTATGGGCTGCTCTCAGAAGACAGGACACCAAATGACCAGTGAAAAGGCCAGACCCGAATTCCTTTGAAGGAGGCACCGAGGTGACAGATTCAGCAAAAGGCTATGAAGTTCAGGCAGAATTTCACTAAAGAAATTACCAGGCTGGTTTGAAAAAACAAAGTTTCTTAAGACTACATTGTAGTGCTTACTTGGGCATCTTTTAATATCCAAGAAGTCATGTATGGGACTTGTTACAAACGTCCTCTAATCGGTCACTCAAAATTTCTTTTAAAAAAGAACAAAAAGCTTCCTGAGGATCTCCGCCCACATGCAAGTAGCAGGTTCACAAACTCAGATCAAAGCCCACAGTCTAAGACCCTTATCTCTGCAGGCTGGCAAGCAAACACCGTTCAGCCATTGAAAGGGTGTCTACCCGTTCTCTTAAGGAAGAAACTCAATGGAATAGAGACAACACAGCGAAGGATATCAAAGAGGCCACATTTGTAGAACAAAAAAAGTTTTTTAAAAATATCTTTTTTGCTAAAATTTAAGAATACTAGCGGAGTGGCTAAAACTAAAGAGAAGCATTCACGGAATATGAAGACAGGAAATATTGTTTCCACACCATCTACATTTATCAAGTCTTGACTAAAATACTGAGTCTGGGTGCTAAGATGCAAATAAATATATTCTGGGGCAGTGCTGTGGAAATATTGTGTCAGCTGCATGTGTAATTTTACAACTTCTAACAGCCAGTTTTGTTTAAAAAAAAGATAAAAAGAAGGTGAAATTAATTTTAATAGTAGATTTTATTTCACCCAATCTATCCAAGATATTATCATTTTAATGTGTAATCAAAAAAGGAGACCTTTTAAATATATATGTATATTTTCTTTGTAGTCCATCTTCAAAAAAGCAGCCACATTAATTGCAATGGCTGCCGGCCACTGTATTAAACAGAACATTTAAATATACACAGTTAATTGTCTGAAAATTGGAGGCATCAAAATACTGTGATAAGCCAGGAGAAGGGGAAAAAAAAACAAGATGAAATAAAGGCATATGTTCACCAAAGATGTGGCACAAAATTCTCTGCTGCCTGAGAAAGGAAGGCGAGATAGAGCGAGATTAGGCATAAATGAAATATGAACAATTTAAATTTAGACATCAGAGAGAACTTCAGAGCAACGGGGACTGAAACATCCCACTGTAGGCATTTACACAGATCCTCTTCCTCAGAATATTGTATAAAATTAGTGTGATTTTTAAAAATAACTTAGAATCAGCTCTGAAAAAAAAGGACAGGGACTATGTAATACTACTGCTATACATTTCACTGAGCTTTGCACAATGACTCCTAGAATGTGTATATAAAGTTACCCTCCACAAAAGACTAAGTGATGTATATAAACTCTAAGGAGGCATGGTGAAGACAATGCATTTTCCTTTTAAAAAACTTAAGGACAAATGAAAGTATCTTGAAAGGACAAAGAAGAAAAGAGTCTGGACAACAGGAGCAGTCATTTGGAAAGAAATCAGATTCCACGGCATTTGGTGGCATCATCTACTACTCCAACAAATAAGATGTTAAGTGCGACAAGAGAACCAGTCCTAAAATATTTCCAATTTATCGCAGGCCTATGTGTACACACTATTAATTATTTTTGCACTGATCCTCCAATATACAATCAGTACAGAAACATGAGATGAATAAGAAAAAAAAAAATAAGCGATTAAATACATCATATCTGGATTACTTAAGTTTTTATTTGAATTTATTTCTAAATTTAACTGACAACTGATGAGCTATAAAATCAGCGTTAGTTTCATTCGGATTGTATTCTTTTTCTTTGCTTTCTATGCCATGTAGCTGTCAAAGATGGTTTTGAATAATGACTCATATTAAAGTGCAGCTCAACATTATCACCATCTAGATCTGATGTCTGTAAAATCCTTAAGTTATTATGTCATGAGAGGTTTTAGTTATGAGGCCTCTGAAATTGTGAGGCCTTGAATCAGTCATTAATATGCTATAACCTTAGGTACATTGTAAACTTAGGCTCAGCCTGTCCATCTTCAAAAAAAAAAAATTGTAATACTCTCTAAATTGTAGGCTGCCTTCATAATGGAAACAAATATTGGGAAATTATGTAATTTCCTTAATGCTGTAAGAAACAGCATTAAAAGGTTTAGCTTCCATTTGCCAAAAATGTTTAGCTCCACCCCCCTTTCAAACTTTCAATCATTTTCCTGTCCGAAGCACCAGAGGGAGAAGGCAAATCCCTAAGAATAAAATGGGGTCCTAAGTGGTGACTCAGTGATGTCAAAGCAGGAGGACCAGTCTCACTCTTGGAAGATGTAGCTTGTCTATTAAAACTCAATGAGTCAAGAACCGTGAAGTGCCAGGCACCTTCAGCCCTTACTTGAAGCCTGGGAACTAAAGTGATACCCTGGAATGAACTAGATTTACCTAGAAAGTTGGATCCTGGTTGGGAGTGATGGCTGAAAAATTTAATGGAGAATATTCCTGATAATGAATCCGCAACCCGCAGGTGCCACGCTGGTGACTTTTGTAAGAAATGCCATGTGGGAAGGGGCCATGAATCATGCTGCTTTCATTCCTGCCCCATTCTTCAGACCTTGCCAACTGGAGAATGGAGGAATGTCCCCAGCATGAATCACCATGCTCCTTGGGGTCTGACCACTCCAGCACCTATTAGTGCCTGGGAAGAGAAAATCACATGACTCAACCCTTAAGAACCCACACCAGAACCACCACAACCACTGTCCTGGCCCTTTCCAGTTTGCCCAAAATATTCCAAAGTCAAGTAACAGATGTTAAAATTACTACCTCCATTTATACAAACATGCCCATGTGAGTTAGAATTTTTACAGTGGTTTTTTTCAGAATTAGTGGTACATGTGAGCTCTCCTTCACCATGTACAATCTGATTCTGATCTGCCAAACATATATTCAGAAAACAAGTGATACAATAAATCTCATAAAATTTTAATACTCCCTTTTTATCAGGTCAGCTTAAGTTTCCCACACCACTCTTCCTTGAGAAGGTTTGTCCTTTATTCTGACATCTCTGGTGTTAAATGATGGTAATAATTGTTTAATGCAATGATTCGTAACTGTAGGTGATTCTGCTCTCCAGGTAACACTGCTGGCTTTAGAGGTATTTTTGGTTGCCACCAAAATATTAGGGCATCTAATGGGTAGAGGTCACAGATGCTGCAGGACATGGAACACTGCTCAGGGCAGTCACACACATCAAAGAGTTATCTGGTCCAAAATGTCAACAGTGCTGAGGCTGAGAAACCGAAGTTAGAGTCTTCCCTTGTTGTTCAGTCACTCAGACACCAGGCTTCCCCGTCCTTCACCATTTCCTACAGTTTGTTTAAACTCATGTCCATTGAGTCGGTGATGCCACCCAACCATCTCATCCTCTGCTGTCCCCTTCTCCTCCTGCCTTCAATCTTTTCCAGCATCAGAGTCTTTTCCAATGAATTGGCTCTTCACATCAGGTGGCCAAAGTACTGGAGCTTCAGCTTCAGCATCAGTCCTTCCAATGAATATTCAGGGTTGATTTCCTACAGGATTGACTGATATGATCTCCTTGCAGTCCAAGGGGCTCACAAGAGTCTTCTCTAGTACCATAATTCTAAGTTCTCCCTAGGCAATTTTTTTAAAATTTTATTTATTTTTCAATCCAAATGACCTCAAATTGCTAGGCTCAGAAGGACAACTTGTTAGGGAGAGGTCACTGATTGACAGAGTAATAATCAAAGAAGTTTCAGACTCAGATAACTTTGAAGTCTGAACATCTATTAGAACTGCCATATGACCCAGCAATCCCACTCCTGGGCATGCACACCGAGGAAACCAGATCTGAAAGAGACACATGCACCCCAATGTTCATTGCAGCACTGTTTATAATAGCCAGGATATGGAAGCAACCTAGATGCCCATCAGCAGATGAATGGATAAGGAAGCTGTGGTACATATACACCATGGAATATTACTCAGCCATTAAAAAGAATTCATTTGAATCAGTTCTAATGAGATGAATGAAACTGGAGCCCATTATACAGAGTGAAGTAAGCCAGAAAGATAAAGACCAATAGAGTATACTAATGCATATATATGGAATTTAGAAAGATGGTAACGATAACCCTATATGCAAAACAGAAAAAGAGACACAGATGTACAGAACAGACTTTTGGACTCTATGGGAGAAGGCGAGGGTGGGATGTTTTGAGAGAACAGCATCGAAACATGTATATTATCTATGGTGAAACAGATCACCAGCCCAGGTTGGATGCATGAGACAAGTGCTCGGGCCTGGTGCACTGGGAAGACCCAGAGGAATCGGGTGGAGAAGGAGGTGGGAGGGGGGATCGGGATGGGGAATACTTGTAAATCCATGGCTGATTCATGTCAATGTATGACAAAACCCACTTTAATATTGTAAAGTAATTAGCCTCCAACTAATAAAAATAAATGAAAAAAAAAAAAAAAGAACGAAGGTGAAAATAGAGAGATATTTGCATAATGTTTTAAATGTTACTAACTGCTTTAACTTGTTTTCTGATCAGACACTAGGTGCATTTTGAATGCCCTTTATGAACCATTTCAGATCACACCACATGGATTTTAGCTTAGTACAAAGCAAAGTTTCTCATGGAAATAACTATTTCAGTAGGAAGTGGGTTTCTTATCATTGTAAGATTTTACATGGAGAGTGAATGAACCCTTACCCTAACCATGCATGTGCCTATTTTAGAAAGAACTCCCAAAGGCCAGAGGATACTAAATGATACTAAAGGCCACTGACATTCAAGGTTTCCCTATAAAACAAGTCAAGAGCAAAAAATATGTGTTTCATACTTTTCCAAACACTTTCATTTATTAACAGTTTTCAAGCTCTTTCCCTGTTGGTCTTTGAACCTGAGCTCAGAGTCAAGGTGACAACAATAGCCACTCAATGTTTGAACCACTGAAGTCTGAACACCTGACTTCCTGAACCAAACTCTAACCAGCCCTTACTAAAATAAACCTAAAAAATTCATATGGGCATACTCCAAAGGAATAGCTACGTGTTTCATGCAATAAGTGTTAATATCTGTCTTAGGAATGAAGAGAGAAGAATCAGCATTTCACCTTTTTAAAAGCTAGATTATTTAAATTTTGTAGGCAGGGTGTGGCGCACGTGATCAGTGGTATCCAACTCTTTGCAACCCCATGGACTGTAGCCCACTGGGTTCCCGTCCATGGAATTTTTCAGGCAAGAATACTGGAGTGGGTTGCCATTTCCCACTCCAGGGAATCCGGAGGGTTCATTAAACAACTTCATCTCCCACAACTGTGCCTGCAATCTAGTTTTTGTACTCTTCCTCCCTCACAAGTTATAATGTGTTTGAAACAGAACTTCTAACTTTGGAAGTCTCAAGAGTCGCTTGTTCATTTCACTCATTTCTTTATTCTGATATCACATATTCTCTTCAAATTCAAAACTGGCTGCTACTACCCAAAGGGGAAGCAATGACACAGGAACAGAAAGTCATACACCTACTTGTGGAAACCAAATTGTTTTAAATAAGATTGAGACTGGAAATACCAACCTCAAATTAGGAGAACTAAATCCATAATGGCCAGATGTGATCCAAGGGGAACGTGAATACAGGAAAAACATACAACAGGTACAGATGCTCACAGCTAGCTGGTAGGAGAGATCTCTTCCTGGCTTGGACATCCTCTCACATGTAAAGGCGGCATAACTGGTAGGATGCCCACACCAAGCTCACACCCACAGCTTCGCTTGTGAACTAGTTCAAAGAGATTTTATGTAAGTGTCCCTGGATCATAGTCGGAGGAGGCAGAAAGTTATCACACAGGGACGAAAGCTTCATATCACTAGGTCACAAATTTTATTCATGAAGCGTTTAAGCTATCAAGAAGTGTGTATCTTTAAGATTAAGATGAATTGTACAGATTTACGCACAAATCCTGCTTTGTAGAAAGTGGCTCTAAAAACTGCTGACTTTCTGTTTTACTTTGTATTAAGTGTAAGATAAAAGTAGCCAGTAAAATGATAATCACAGACTTGGGAGAAATCTTAGTAATCACACAGTTCAAGCCTTTCAGTTTACAAATCAGAAGACAGGCACCCAGGATGTTGCAAACACAGTAAGGTTACACTGGAGTTAGGAGCTGAGCTGACCCTGAAACTCAAGTTTCCTTACTGACAGGTTAGGCTGCCTGTTATCTAATAATATGTTCAATCCTAGGGGAAAAAAGAACAAGGGTTTTCATATATCCCAAGACAGGCACTTATCTGACTTATTTATTAAAAATAAAAGCAAAGATTAGTGATGTGATAACCTCTCATCTTCATTTAAATTTTATCTCCCTTCTGCCACATGTATGGCAATGGAGATAGTTTCCTTTTCTGGAAAAAAAAAAAACCAAAACAGAGTTTTTTTCCCCATGATATGATTTTATCCATACCATAAAACAGAATCTTTCAAGATTTGTCTATATGATAATTAATATCCATATATTTATATGTTAAAGGACAGAGTAGACAGAGGTCAAAACAAGAGTCAGAAATGAAAGGACAGATGTGTAATTGGAAAAAAAAGAATTAGGAATAAATGCTGATTTTGCCACAAATGTACTGATACACTTTTATAGCCAAGCAAAGCGCTCCAACTTTTACTAAATATGACCTTTAGTAACATCAGTTTTGGTTCTCTGTTCTAACATAATCAAAGAGAATAAACTATTTCAAAAGAATACTGCTAAAAAGAACAAGATTCAAAGTTCTCACTAAAGAGAAACAAAGATAAAACCAAGTGACCAGTTCTTTGTTTCTTTTTTGTTAATCCCAAAGTCCTAACTTATCTCTCCCTGCCTGCCTCTTCCCTGGTGACCATAAGCTTGTTTTCTATGTCTGTGAGTTGCTTTCTGTTTTGTGTATATATTCATGTGTACCATTTTTTTAGACTGCACATATAAGTGACATGATATTTACCTTTCTCTGACTTACTTCACTTAGGATCATCTCGAGGTCCATTCACGTTGCTGCAAATGGCACTATTCTGTTCTTTTTATGGCTATGTTATTGTTTCATAATACATTTAAGGTTTGAAGAGTGGTGTTTGTGTGTGTGTGTGCTGACTTCAGGATGTAAGCCATACAAAAGTCAGTTGGGTTTTGCTGTGTTTGGGATTTTAAGAATCAAACCCAAATATACCTAAGAGAGGCTTAGCCAGTATACCTTAATGATTATTGATGCATTCCATTAATTTGTACTAAAACTAGCCTTGGGAACTTCCCTGGTGGCTCAGTGGTAAAGAATTCACCTGCCAATGCAGGAGACAGAGGTTTCATCCCTAGCCCTAGAAGATCCCACAGGCGGAGATGCAGCTACCAAACCAGTGCTCCAGAGCCTGCGAGCCACAACTACTGAACCCACCACACACCTCAAGTACTGAAGCCTGTGCACCTACAACCCATGCTCTGCAACAAGAGAAGTCACTGCAAGAAGCCTGATCGCCGCAACTAGAAAAAAGGCCACACAGCAACAAAGACCTAGCGCAAGCAAAAATAAATAAATCTTTAAAAAAAAATTAAAACTAGCCTTATATTTCTTAAGATTGTTCATTCTAAAAAATCCATAAATTGTAGTGTGATTAAATGGGAAATTTTAAAATCTGAATTGTTTAAGAAAGAATCTGCATAATTACTAGCTAAAAGTACATTTTGTTATGCTAAAAAAAAGAACTTTCTGAATCTTGAAAATTCAGTAATTAAATAGACATAAATAAAAGTTATTTTCTTTGCTCCCTGACACAACCAACTGAATACAGTGGGGGCAACTTCGAAATACATTAGACATTCAAAACCAAAAACGGATCCAAGAAACAAAGAATCTGAATCTTCAAAAACTATTTTGCACAATTACAACCAGGTCAAAAGTAGATCATGTTCAGGGAATCTGGTACAGAGAAGTGTCTGAGTAAATGGAATAAGGAAGACACTTTTGGTCAATTTTCCTTGTGATTTTCACCAGGTAAAAAACCACAATCGTCAAGGTCAATTTTTCACAGGGATGTAGCGGTGGTTTAGTCACTAAGTCATGTTCGACTCCTGCGACCCTATGGACTATAGCCCGCCAGGCTCCTCTGTCCGTGAGATTTCCCAGGCAAGAATCCTGGAGTGGGCTGCCATTTACAGCCCTGACTGTCAAGGACAGTTTTTCACAGGATGTAGAGAGAAGTATAAATGCCTTAATGCAAAAGCCAGTCTCCCATTCATTTCCTATCTCAGGCAGTGCCTACTACGGGACCACCACGTAAGAGAGTTTAATAAAGAACCAAAATAAATGAATGAGTAGACCAGCATTCGAGAAGGCATCAAACTTACACCCACCCCTAACCTCTGAGGAAACAAATGGGCCTCCATCGGTAATTCAGGGCCATCTACCACACTACCAAATTCCGCAGAGATCAGAGTTCTGGAATTTGAGACCATCACGTTTTCCATTTGAAGGGGATGTCTTACGAAGAATTCATAAAGCACTCAATAATGCCTTACTGAATCACTGACCATTACTGAGTAAACATTCAATAGATGACCTGTAATAATGAGAATATAGAAAATGACATTCCTGCTATTTAGATACACAAACTCTATTATGTCCTAGGACAGACGCTGTAGCCCAGGATTTAATTTCACTTTCTTCCAAAGTAACAGAAGTTTTAGCTGGACACACAGCAGCTCAGAATAAAGTTTTCCCTGCCTTCCTTCAGGTGGCTGTGTCTCCCACAAAACCTCTGGTCAGTGAGGTGAGAGGGTTAGTGATGTGTGTGACTTCCAAATCATGCCATTATAGAGTCTAGGGACTTCCCTGGTGGTCCAGTAGTTAAGACTTTGCCTTCCAAGGCAGGAGGTGTGGATTCAATCCCTGGTCCAGTAGCTAAGACTTCACTTGCCTCAGAGCCAAAAAGCCAAAAGATAAAACAGAAGCAATACCATAATAAATTCAGTAAAGACTTAAACAAATGGCCCACATAAAATCTTTGGAAAAAATGCAAATAAACCCAAAAGGAGTATTTTTCACCTTTGCACTGCTGGGCTTGTGAACTTCACTATGAGCTCTCTTGGAGTGTGCAAATGAAGGCAACATTCTAGGAAGGCAAGCCAGTAACAAAACAGCCAGATCTCTGGGTGAGTTCATGAAGCAAAGCCACCCTATCTTCCCTGCAAGTCCAAAGGCAACTTCTAAATGGTCACACGTGAGGGAAATCAACATCTTTCCTGATTAAGTCACAGTAATATTACTTCTAGTTCCTGCTTCACACAGTCAACTTGGTATCTTACCTAATTCTTAAGCCAAATGAGCAAAAGCCACTCTTTTTAACTATCCCTACACATTCAAGCTAAATTATGTCAAACACACACACGCACGACTGAAACAATACGTGCAGACACACATATATGTATGTATCATCCACATATGTTGTGTGGGTGTAAGGCCTAGTCATTTTCAGATGCAAAATGACGGTGACAGATACAACACAGTCTTAAACTTCCTCTCCCTAATACTTCTGTCTGGATTAGATGCTTCCAAATGTGACTAGTCAAGAACTTGAGCCAAGAAATCACAGGATATTCCATCACAGATAAGATACAGATTTTGATAAGTAAGTTAGTTTTCTCCAAAAAGTTTTGTTGTTACCTACTCATAGATATAAAACACATCATATATCTGTCTA
This sequence comes from Cervus elaphus, assembly GCF_910594005.1. NCBI lineage: Eukaryota > Metazoa > Chordata > Mammalia > Artiodactyla > Cervidae > Cervus > Cervus elaphus. The sequence continues at coordinate 32,230,722 of NC_057841.1, read as the reverse complement.
TGACCAGAACTGATATTTCATCCAATAGGACATGGCTAAATGGCCTGTGTATACTGGAAAGACAAGATATGACCCTAAGAAAGAAGACAGATGAGCAGTGATACAAAAGTGATAGATATAAAAGGAAGACATGATTTATGCTTAAGTCAGACAGGACACCTATGGTACTCCATTGACCACATCTATCCTGCTCTAAATTCTAAACCTAAGAGTGAAAAAACAGTCCTGTAGAACCACTCAGACATGATAAGAAATGGTCATCCCCAAACACAGATATCACCCGTCCTACTAAAAGCTGTCTTCTTGTTTTTACTTCCTTTGATAACAACTTCCTGATTCAAAAATTAAATTGTTTGGCAAGGGTTTCAGGCCTTCTCAAGAGAAAGTCCCTTTGGTCACAGGTGTAAGCTGTTACTCATGGACTTTGACTCTACCCACAGGCACCAGGACAGCTTACAGCTAAAAGGCTTATTACAAGTCAAGGACAAACACAAAATCCATGGAAACCACAGTGAAACACTAATGTTATTCTTCTGCACAGTTTCACATAAGTATCCAGTACCCAGAATATGTTTGACTCATTAACCAGCTTTCAATCAACTAAAACGACCACAAAAAATCCTCAGCCTGCTGGTTACCCAGGGGTGAAGGGTCAATAGAAAACACTTAAATAAACTAAACTGTCCAGCACATCATTACAAATGACACGTGAAAGCATGGGAATGTTTTCTTAAAGAAATACGTATTTTCATCTTAACCGCTCAATTTAAGCTACTCTCCAAGGGCCTCAAAAGGCTGCCCATTGAACAAATGCAACCTTTTCATTATGTCTCATTTTTCTTGGCCTCCCTACAGTATTTTAACTCCTTAGTCATTCTTTCATTCTTGAAATTTCTTTTTGGTCCTTTGCTTATGTTGTACTGATTTCTCCCTTAACCTCTGTCAGCTCCACATCTGGGTCCTGCGATGCAGGCCTAGGCTTACTTTTCTCTAGATTCTAGGCTTTAAAGCACCAACTGTAACTAACTACACAGATAAGAATCTCGAACCTCTTCCTCAACTCCAAGTAAACCCAAGTCACACTACTGGATCAGTTATCTTTCCAATGATCAAAATTCTTCATTCTCTTTCATTAATCCAATAGAAATCTACTCAGTACTGACTGTGTGCCCAGGATTAGTGTTACCAAGAAAAACAAGGTCACTGTCATGCCATAAAATAAACCACACTCACACTGGGGTGATGAACCATGAAAGGTTCAACAGAACCACACATCCTTCTCTCTGCTGAGCCATAGGTCCTAGAAAAGGTGAGTGGCCTTCCTTGCTCACTCCTGAAATTTGGTCTTGGTCATTTCAGTTGGTGGTATCAGCAATCTTCTAGTTACTCATATCTTGAGAGTCTTAGACTTCATGATACCCCCTACCCAATGAATGCCAGGCAGTCAATCCTAGCTGGTTTCATCAAATTCAGGCCTTTGTTTTAAGGTCAAGCGCCACTGCCAAGTCTGCAGGAAGCCTTTCCCAACCTCCACCTCAGACACAAGCAATCACTCCTTCAAGGATCACCTAAAACAACTGTCCGCCTTTGTGCTTAGCTTCACTATTAGATGAAGAGTTCAGAGAAAGCAAAACTGTTTCTGTCCACATATGCGCTAAAGTATTCACACACAGCAGGTGCTCAAAAGTGCTTTTTCTCCAAGTAGAGTTTTTCTTTCCTATTCATCCTCACACTGGCTCTTATTAGAGAGAGTATGTTCACAATCTCATTTTACTCTACAAGCAACGTTAAGATAAATTAAGTTAGCTAAATTGTGTTCTTATTTTTTTTTTTTTAATTCATTGTCTCTATGGAAGAAGGGGCTGGCCTACACCATGTGCAAAATTCCTTTGGAGTCTAGAATTCTAGTCTTTTCTACAGTCTTATAAACTATGGTTAAGTAGAAATTGTCAGTATTAAAGATTTCTCCTTATATATTTATTTATTTGGTTGCCCAAGGTCTTAGTTGCAATGTGCAAAATCTTAAGTCAAGGCATGTGGGATCTAGTTCCCTGATGAGGGATCGAACCTGGGCCCCTTGCATTGGGAGTGTGGAGTCTTGCCCACCAGACTACCTGGAAGTCCTGAAGATTTCTAACTATAAAACACTGAGGAAATTCTCTGGTGGTCTAGTGGTTAAGATTCCACCCTTTCACAGGGAAGATTTCACCCTTAGCCCAGGGAACTAAGATCCCAGGTAATAAGTTAAGCAGCGTGGCCAAAAATAATAATAATAAAATGAAATTTCACAAGCACTGAGAAATAAACATTTCTAATTCAACAACTTATAAGGTGATTCCTCCAAACTTTCTTACACATAACTCTTTTGGCACACTAGTGCTATACTTCACTTTTGCCTAGGAATATAAACAGTAGCTTACAACACTTCATAAAGCAGAAACTAGAAAATGGAAAAATCTCCAGTGGGTCTCATATTAATGATTTACTGGCACATGAAAAAACAGTAATTTCTAATAAATAGGACCACCTTTACTGAGATAGAATATGGGAAGAAATAACAATCCCAGGGCATTTTTAGGCCAGGCTGAAAGTTTATAAAAGTATTTGAAGGCAGCAAGTATAAGTAGCCAACAAGGTGGCACATTGTCTTTTAGCTCTTTGTATCAGGGATCAATTTTCAGGCCTCAGTTCTGCCTGCATATCTTGATGCAAAGGTCAGAAAACCGATACCCCAAATGCCCTAGAACACTATCCCAAATATATAAATATTTTCAAAGTTAAGATGAAAACTGTTTAAAAGTCTCACCAAGAGCAAATCCTGAACAAACCATTAAAAACTCAGAACAAAGTATGATACGTTCCAATTTGTAGTCTTCCTGCTGCAAATGAATCTATACAAAAAATTACAGTTGACAGATCACCTCTTCAGTAATCTATAGACTTTTCACAAGCATGCAGCTAACCTGTGGGCATGCTTTCATACAAAGAAGGGATTTATTCCCAACTCTTTAGCAGCAATCATCTTGTGTGATTAAGTCATAGATATCATTGAAGCAGTATTTTGCTGATACTAATTTTTCCCTCTGGAATCACATGATTTCTCTTCACACCTTATTATTATGGGAGACGCGTCTTTGGGTGGACTAGGGACAGTGATCTGTGGAATTTGTTCAGTGGGAACTTAAAAGTGTAGCTCTGTCCCTGGGTAATAAGAAAAGTCCTTCACCATAATTTTGATTGTGCTTTAGAACAGAAAAACAGACACCTTTCTGGCCCGGCTGGGCTGCCTGGAAAGGAGCTAGAATGCAGACTTCATTACACTGTATTGATCTCACTAAATAAAGGGTTTGGAATGTATTGATCGGCTCGGATTAAACCCCTGAATGTTCACCGGACTCTGGGTGATGGGAAGGCCGGCTCACTGAAGGAGGAAGAACAGAAAGCACTTTTGTTCTGGGGTGGCCACAGAGCAGCGTTTTCCACTAAGTAGTAGATTAACATGATTAAAATAATAGACAGCATTCAGTTAGAGAACAGGCTGGGAGATACGACTCATGTTCAATTCAAAGATTTCTCTCAGTTTTAAAAATGATCTCACAATAAGTCAAAGGTAAAATGGCTTTAAAAAGAGTATCCTTTTGCCAGACTTCTAAGCAGAAAGGCAATTTCGTCTCAAGACAGTTGTTCTCCGGAAACCCCCAAATTATGTAATTTTTAAAAAAACTAAATCTGCAGCAGCTTCCCCTTTGCCCTTGTCAGTTTCAATACAACGGTGAAATGATGCATTCACATTATCACATGCCTTACAAGGAGGGGTAAATCCAAGATTAATTTTAAGGTTCGTTTTGTACATCTGCTCATTTTCATTTGGAAGGACATGATTTTCTTCAGTCAAACTCAATTTTCATTCAAAATGCCTGAATATGCTGTGGACTGATCTTATTACAATAAAAAATAGTTGTTGCCAAAATTTTCAGCAGACTTTAATCTCAGAAAAAGAGAAACCATACCCCTTTATCCTGGTTTTCAGAACCCAGACCAAGCATGCGTTTCCCAATTTCATGAATGTCCCTCTTTACATTTTCAAATTCTCAATTTTAAAACAAATGAAAGAAAAACCTGTTTTTCTAAACATCAGCCAAAGAAATATTTCTGAAAAGCTCTTTCACCTTCTCTTCCAAATTCAAGTGGTTAAGTATTCTGATCTAACACGACATTTATTGTGCTGTGAGTTGCGCTTAGTCGATCAATTGTGTCCGACTCTTTGCAACACCACGGACTGTAGCCCGCCAGGCTCCTCTGTCCATGGAATTCTCCAGGCAAGAATACTGGAGAGGGTTGCCATGCCCTCTTCCAGGGGATCTTTCCAACCCAGGGATCGAACCCAAGTCTCGCTCACTGCAAGTGGATTCTTTACCCTCTGAGCCACTGGGGAAGTCCAAGAATACTGGAGTCGGTAGCCTATCCAGGGGAACTTCCCAACCCAGGGATGGAATCGGGGTCTCCTGCATTGCAGGCAGATTCTTTACCAGCTGAGATACCAGGAAAGCCCAATACCATATTTACTTACGATTAATACCTAAATTTACTCCTCTAGGATTACTGTATTTAAAAGACAGGAAGACAATGATTCAGTATTAAGTCAGAGCATTCACCTCCTCCTTATCTCTCATGTCTTTTTAACCTCACTGACTAATAATGATTAAAGGATGACTCATTTAAAGAAATAAGATAATTGGCTATAGTTCAGAGGGGGATGGTAGTAGAGGGGAAATCCAGCCCAGGAAATGGACTCAATCTTAATGGCTACTAAAGGGCTGTGCAGTGCAGTATCTCAGGTCAGTCGCTACACTTTTCATATTACGGCATACACACTTCCTACTCATTGTGTGCGTTCTGAAATTTTAAGAGAGTTATTTAAGAGTGTTAGATACAAATTTTAAGAGTGTTAGATACAAATATGAGTTATTTAAAAAATTGGCTGAGTTTTAGATAGTAAAAGCTTTTGTTGTTGCTGTTTGGTCATGCCCGACTCTTTGCAACCCCATGGACTATAGCCCTCTAGGTTCCTCTGTCCATTGAATTCTCCAGGCAAGAATACTGGAGAAGGTTACCATTGCCTTCTCTAGGGGATCTTCCCGACCAAGGGATCAAACCTGCCTCTCCTACACTGGCAGGCAGATTCTTTACCACTGAGCCAGCAGGGAAGCCCCAAGTAATAGCTTTATGTCCATTTGGGAGAACGCCATACTGTGACTCCAATATTAGTTGGGGAAGAAGGAGGAAGGGACTTCTACTTTAATATTTATGTTTCAGACTATGAAGTATGAGAAAACTCTTTAAGTTTCTTCCTCTGAAGGTCAAGAAGTCAGAAACCCAGCACATTACTGCCTAGTCATTGATTCATTTAACCAATATTTACAAAGTACTTAGAAAGAATAAAGAAGCTGCCACCGCTCAATTAATACACTGAATACAAAAACTAATATTGTCGAGTAGTGATTCCAAAGATGACAGGAAGTGGAAGAGAGTAAGACTCAAAGATAATACTTTAAAATTTATTTTCTTCTTAAAAAAGAGGCCAGGATTAAGTGGACATACAATGAGGAGGGAGAGCAATAAGGAATTCAACCCAAACACTTGTTTTATAAGAATGAACTTATCTACCCTAATACAATTAAATGCAAATTAACTTGCTTTCTGAAAATCAAAGTTGAAAAGGAAGGTGTGGAAGAAAACCCCTAAATCATCATAATAAACATTTATTTAGCATTTCCCAGGTGGCACGGTGGTAAAAAGAATTCCAGGGACTGTACAGTCCATGGGGTCGCAAAGAGTCGTATTCTTGCCTGGGAAATCCCAGGGACAGAGGAGCCTGGCGGTTAGGCTACAGTCCGTGAGACTGATAAAAGGTCATACATTGTTATTCTAGAGGAAATATCCAGATGCAATGGTCTTAAAACTGTACAAACATTTTTTATTTTGAAGACTGCCATCATTCAGAGAAAAACAGATCCTGACATCTGTGACTGTTTGCTTAATTATACACTGTCCTCAAATGGATATGGGCTTCCCAGGTGACGCAGTGGTAAAGAATCCAGTGTTAATGCAAGAGACACAAGAGACAAGGGTTCGATCCCTGAGTCAGGAAGCTCTCCTGGAGTAGAACTGGCAACCTGCTAAAGTATTCCTGCCTGGAAAATTCCATGGACAGAGAAGCCTGGAGGGCTACAGTGCAGGGGTTGCAAAGAGTCAGACAAGACTGAGCGATTAAGCATGTACACGCAAACAAACGGGTGTATAAATAAAACCTAAACAGAATAATTGGGGAAGGTGATATGACTACATAATCAACTTTAAAAAATAAAAATGAATCACTTCTTTAAAATACAGAACAGTGTATACTCCAGCCTTAGAGAGACGACACATGGCCTTTGATAAAATACAGTATCTTTCTTTTACCGGCTGGGTGCTTGTGCAAACTCTTTAGCTTTTCTGAATTTGTTTATGCAATCCCTTTAAAGTATATACAAAACTTACCCCACTGTTTGTTATGATAATTAAGCTAAACATCTAGGCCACTAACCTAGTATCTGGAACTCAAGCAAATTGGCTACACATAAGATAATATAAAACACAGCCAGGAGGCTTCTAATCTCTCATCGACAAACAGTAATTACCTTTGAAAAAAATCTTAATATTGGGTAAATCTCTCCAATTTTCTAATCTCCTGGATAAAGAGAATAAGTAAGTGAAATCCATCATTGATTTCAAATATTACTGAGTGTGCTGAGCTCAGCAAAGGGGATAAAGATATAAACAAGACACAGGCCAGCATGCCAGAACAAAGCTAGTATGGAAAAGTGACTTCCAAGTTCCCAGAACTGCAAGGTGGACAGAGAGGACTGGTAGGTTCTGGAACAACAGATCAGCACCTGCAATGATGCAGCGCACATGCTGGTCGTGTCCAGCTCTTTGCGACCCCATGGACTGTACCCACCAGGCTCTGTCCATGGAATTTTCCAGGCAAGAGTACTGGAGTGGGTTGCCATTTCCTACTCTAGAGGATCTCCCCGACCCAGAGATTAAACAGGAGTCTCCTGTGTCTCCTGCATTGGCAGGCGGATTCTTTACCACTGCGCCACCTGGGAAGCCCCAAAGATATGGCAACATGATTCAATTTGCAGCCAGGACCCATCAGTAATAGGAGCCCAGGAATGTCCCCAAAGGCTATGGGGTGAGTTTTAGGACCAGATTCTGCAGTTGAAGGCCTTGTGTGGTGGCCTCAGGCAGCTAGACTTTGTCCCTAAGGCACCGCTGACCCATGGAGCCCCATGGGTATTCCTCAGGCAAGAGAGAGACACAAAACCTGCTCTGTACACTGAATTTTAGCAGCAATACAGAATACAGCTTGAAGAGGAATTTTTACTATAAAGAAAAGATAAACACTTTGTTACTTACTAAATCACCTTCTTTTGTGTAGAAAAAGAATGAACATCAAGTTATCCAATCCACCAACCTGATACAGAAGAAATAACACTGAAACCTACAGAACTTTTCCCTTAATTTCTATGGGAGCAGTTTCAGATTTGGCTGATGGACTCAACTTCCTAGTGGTTTGGCAATTTATATGCTTCCCCTAATAATAGCAAATTAAAATTCCGGTGGCCAGAATGACAGGTTGCCCAAGTCTGATCTGAAATTTGGGAAGCAGCCATCAATACAAGGCCCTGAAGTGAAGGAAAAATACTTTTTAGTGAGCAATGGTCAAACCAATTTACCTATTCACCCAAACATATAAGATTTTACTTGGTGTTATTAAAATAATGCTGATTCCACTTTTTAATAAGGAAAATAATCTTTTGAAGAAGCAGAGCACTAAGGCTTGTTACAATACAGTAATTTAAGCCATGACAAAAAAACCCTTACAAGCATATATAAATATAATTAGGTCTGAAAAAAGCAGGGTTTATTACGGGTGGAAGCAGAGTTGCCTTAATGTATACAAGACCTTCAAGGTTATTTTAGTACAAACTTAATTAGAAAAATTTTTCAAAAGAAACACACATATGTGCCATTTCCTCTCTCACTTCATATAATCACATGAACTCATTGAATCGTATGGTTAACATATTGCGAGGCTCTATGTGCTCAGCCTTCAAAAGACATGGGTGTTGCTGGCCAAGGGTGATGATGGTCAAATATTTTGCAAAGTTAAACTATTACTTATTAACTTATAACCCTAAAAAGATGCTCTGCAGCAAATATTTGAGTTAATGAATGAAAAGATAAAGAAATGACCGAAGATGAGTTGGCTCCTGTTCTAGGACACTTCTGATGTTCCCAGGACGTGTGACGGTGTATATGTGGAAAAGAAAATAATAAAGGTGTTCTATTGTCAGAAAATAAAAATAAAGGAACAGTACAAGCAATACAATCAGTAGGACACGAATAACTACACGGAGTGCATGGCAACTCATCACCATACTTCTGATGTACTTTAATAATGTCATGAAATTCCGTCAGGTTTTCACTTGGTTTTTCTGGAACCAAATGCAAAATTAAAACAAATTCACAGGTTCTGAAAAACTTTTAAAATTGTAACTAATTTTCATAATCTTATCACTTAAGTAATTTCTTAGATTACACATCAAGAACTGTATCTGTACAAAATACTACGTGTGCACCTAAAACAACAGAAGTATAAATATTTATTTCTCAGATGTTTAGCTAGCCTCCAACGAACCTTGATGGCTAAACTATAATATTCCAAGTTTTATTATAATATGTTTCAAAGGCATTTATGAATTAAGGAACTAACCAAACTGCTGGGTTTAGCATTAATGCTGTTATTAATGAGTCTACCTCCCAAAGAAGGACACAAAGACAAAATAAATAGAATGAGCTTTTGCTGCATGTTCAAAACACACCCTATTTACTTGGTTCCTGCAGAGATACCAGTGGTACAAGACATGGCCTATCTGAATTGCTATTTTGCTTATATTTGAAAGTATAATTGTAGATGCAGCCACCCACCATCTCCAATAACTCCAGACTTTCATATGCAGGTTTCAGATGTATCCTAGCCCACTCGAAACAATTAGGCATCAATTGTTTCTTGAATTATGTGACTTTTGTCCCTTCCATATGCAAACAGACCTTAGAACTGCCTTTGTGTGATATGGTTATTAGCCACTCCACTGAAAATTGTAATTTACCTTTCAAAACATCAAGTCCAAAGTTAACATATTTGTAATGCTAAATTGTTTTTCTCTGAAAATGGATGTGCTTCCATCACTTTAATACTTTAAAATTATAGCTATAAACATTTTAAACTCACAAATGAAGCATAACTGCCTGTAAATAAAAATCTATCTACGATATAAGTAAGTATGCTTTAATTGTGGTAATTATCAAAAAAATATTTGTAAGAAGACGGCCTTGAGGCCATTGGTAAACACAGACCAAAGATCAACTATCAAAACTTTTTTGTTCTTAATCGAAGTTCAGCTTATGATTTGCAAATCAGATGAATATCCCTGAGACTTTAGTCCTGTCCACAACATGGAAAATACAAATTATTAACTTGGAAAAAACTAATGATGACTCTATATATCAATAGCATAATTCATATACCTTTCTTATTACATATTTTTAAGAAATCTAGAGCTACATAAAAGATTTGTTATTAGGTAAAAAAATAGAATTGAGGGAAAAATTCAGTATTAAACACAGTGTCCCTTCTCTGCTACATTCTTGGTATAATGATGAACTTCTCTTCATTTGTAAAACAGACATAGACTCGTAGCACTCATAGTTAACGCATGACTGTAAGGCAAACAGGTGGTAAAATTCACAAACATGGAATACTTTCATATCCAGTACATAACGTTCAATAAGTAAATATCCTCCAGAAGCATTATGGCCCCTTGAGGATGGCATGAGCACTGACAGAGTGAGCGTGGGCATGGGTAAGTCATGGCCGTCCTCAGAGGACCACTTCTGCTGGAGAACAGAGAGGAACCCTGCTGAAGACTCTGGGGCTGAGTACTCCACCCTAGAAAGCAGGGCCAACACACTGCTTTTCAAACTGCAGATAACGACAGAGTCTTAGTATAATTCGGAATGCAATGGAAAATGGAGCCCATAATGTGCTTAAGCTGCTTAAGTCGTGTTTGACTCTGCGACCCCATGGCCAGTAGCCCGCCAGGCTCCTCTGTCTATCGGATTCTCCAGGCAAGAATACTGGAGTGGGTTGTGATGCCCTCCTCCAGGGGATCTTCCTGACCCAGGGATCGAACCTTCATCTCTTATGTCCCCTGCATCCCGGGGTTCTTAACCACTAGCACCACCTGGAAAGCCCACATCACAGTCAAGGGTAAGCGTGCTCTCTTGTGAAATACATAATATACAGCATCGTAAAATGTGTTTCTGACAATGCCTCCCAGTCATAACAATTGAAAATTACTATCCTAAAAGACAGGGGTATATACCCACCCCACACAGGACATCCGTGAAATAATTACACCAAACCTAGCTGGGGTCTAAACTGTAAACTGTACATGCTCAGTTGTGTCCGACTCTATGACCCCATGGACTGTAGCCCGCCAGGCAAGAATACTGGAGTGGGGTGCCATTTCCTCCTCCAGGGGATCTTCCTGACCCAGGGATCAAACCTGCGTCTCTTCCATCTCCTGCATTGGCAGGCAGGTTCTTTACCACTAGTGCCACCTGGGAAGCCCCGGGGACTGTGTGGAAGGATTAATTGGCAAAAGTCCTGAGAAAACAGAGCATCACAGCAGCTGAGCAGGCCTCTTCCAGGGAGCCCTGCAGGAGACGATTTGGGTTCCATCTCCAGAGACTAAAGTCTAAAATTATGTTACCTCCGTTGGGGCACAGTGTTGTAATGCTGCCAAGATTTTCCAAAGTAGAGTTCCACTGTGAGGTCAACAAGCCCTCTTTGAAATCAGTGGAGAAGAGTAAAAGGATTACATTTCCATGAGAGGCTGAGACTTCAATTTTGATGAGCTCCCTTTAAGAGTTAGTTAAAAATTTAGAATCAGGCGCATATCTGAGCACATATACTCATTCTCTCAATGGAATCTTTATTTTTAAAACCAACTCTTTACACCATGTTCTCAGCTAACTGGACATATAACCACAAAATAGTTCCAGAAATCTGAGAAAGCAAATGTCATTTTGGACCCCATAGATACCAGATAATTTGTTGACAGGATGACCCATGCAAAAAAGATCAAGTAAGATATTCTAAGTTTTATAGTGCTGCAAAGTAATAATTTCCTTTTAAGGTTCTTCTGCCCTTTTTACAAATCTAGAATTATATATCTTTTTCTTTCCCCAAATACTAAAATTCATGTTTAATAAATACTAAATTTTATGTTAGGAACTTGTTAAAGACTGAATACTTGCAGCTCCCCCAAAACTCATATGTTGAACACTATCCCCTGATGTGATTTAGAGGTGGGAACTTTAGGAGGTGATGAGGTCGTGAGGGTGGAGCCCCCACAGTGGGATTAGTGACCTTATGGGGAAAAAAAAAAAAGAACAATGAGCTCCCTTGCCCTTTCCACCATGTAAGCACCCAATGAGAAGACATGCCTGGGAAGCAGGAAGAAGACCATCAGTGAATCAGCCAGAGTCTTGATCTTGGACTTCCCAGCCTCCAGAGAAGTGAGAAATAAATTTCTCTGTGTAAGCTTACAGCACTCTGTTACAGCAGCCTGAAAGTTCTAAGACAGAAACCAAAGGAAAAATTTCTCTGAGAGTGAACTTCCTTTCAATTTAAAAAAATCTAACCCTCTGAATGACTTCTGGTTCATTACTTTGTAAGAAAAGAGGCCATAGGTGTGAAGACAATCACAGCAAGGTCCCTATGCAAGCACTCTGAGGGTTTTTAGTGTTAACAATTACTGCTGCTGCTGCTGCTGCTAAGGCGCTTCGGTCGTGTCCGACTCTGTGTGACCCCATAGACGGCAGCCCACCAGGCTCCCCTGTCCCTGGGATTCTCCAGGCAAGAACACTGGAGTGGGTTGCCATTTCCTTCTCCAATGCATGAAAGTGAAAAGTGAAAGTGAAGTCACTCAGTCGTGTCCGACTTTTCGCGACCCCAGGGACCATAGCCTACCAGGCTCCTCCGTCCATGGCATTTTCCAGGCAAGAGAATTGGAGTGGGTTGCCATTGCCTTCTCCAACACCTTACTTCACTTCTAGGCAACTCACAAGAACACTTTGATAGAATCTTCACTTAGCACATCGATCACTGCCATGGTGAGTTTCTATTAAGATCTGACCTAGAAAAAGCCCTTAATTTTTCTTCCTGTACTTCTCTATCTTATAGTCTTATCCGAAAAATCAAAATATTTTGCAAGAGATTTAGAAAAAAAGAAATGGTCCATTTAAACAGACAGGAAAAAACAAAACAAGGGATAGAGAAGAAATTGTTGCCAAAACAGCTTTTTGTAGACTAAAGGAGTAAGACCCTAGAGCTTAGTCAAAATTTCCTTTTGCCCAAATACTTTTCATCATTTCACAAGCTAGCATCCCATTTCCATCTTTCTAAGTTACTGAAGACTTCATTTTTCTTTTAATTTGCATATTGTTCCCTGCAACAGATGATACTGTCCTTGACCTCATTTCCTGTTTCTCGGTAAATCGCCAAACTTCTGTTCAGACTCATTGACTCATTTAATCTATCACCTAGGGTTACAGCCAGGACCTGGCTGGCGTTGTATGAGGCCCTGGGGATACTGGGTAAACAAGTGACCTGGTTCCACCACATAGAGGTGACCATCAACCTCAGGCCCATGGCAGAAAAGAAGAGACCCTTGAGCAAAGCAGCAGCTTTTCGATCCCTGTCTTGATACTTCCCCTTCCTAGCTATAAGCCTGTAAACCAGCTTCTCCTGCCCCCGCAGTCATGAAGCCTGTGCTCCCACCGTCAAGGTGATCCTCATCAACCAGGATGCAACTCGCTTTGAGTAACAGAAATGCCTCTCTCACTGTCTGACACAGTCATTAGGGCTTATTGGCTAACGTGACAGGAAGCCCAGGGATGGAAAAAGGTCTGGATTACATTAATTCAGCAGCTGAGTAATCGCATCAGAGGCCAAGCTTCTCTCCATCTCTCCTCTCTGCCTGGAAGTGACGGACTGGCAAGAACTGTCGAGATTATTTAATTCCTTGTCTTCATCTAGAGAGGAAGAGAACCATGGAGGCAAAGGGAAGGAGGTGTGGGGTACAGTGATGAGGGGGCAAAGACCTAGAGAGAAAGGTAGAGAGGAAGCAAAATTTCCCTAAACTTGACCTCACTGATCCAAAAGTTTCCACTGTGGTCATAGGAATAAGGCTATGATGTCTTGTCCCTAGAATTGTAGGTGTATCAAGCTTCTAAATCAATGAACTGCACAGTAATCGAGGAATGAATCTCAGGAAAGGCCACTATGATGCCAACTACACAACTGATTTGCACAACTTTATTCACCTACTGTTTATAGCTTTTCAAGTCTGCTTCATCCAGATGGTCCTCTCCAGAGTCCATAATCACCTAATTCTCCTTCCATCACTGGATGACTCCCACCTCAAGAGCCAGCTCAGTTCCTCGCTCTGAAACTCAAGGGTCTTTGAGATGGGATAAGTGTATAAGCGTTAGTTGCTCAGTCATATCCAACTCTTTGCAACCCTATGGACTGTAGCCTGCCATGCTCCTCTGTCCATGAAGATTCTCCAGGCAAGCATACTGGATTGGGTTGCCATTCCCTTCTCCAGGGGATCTTCCCAACCCAGGAATCAAACCCGGGTCTCCCACATTGCAGGCAGATTCTTAACCATCTGAGCTATCAGGGAAGCCCAGATGGGATGTGGGGGTCACAAAGAGTCAGACTAACACTGTGTGACTAACACTTTCACTTTTGTCCCATCAGTCTACATTTTGGGATGTTTTCTCCAATAAAAATCTTCCTCCCATGTCCATCTGATCTCAGACACACACCCCTTAACTACTGCCTCCTTATCTATCCAAAATGCCACTCTGCAAAGCATAGTTCTCAAAGTATGCCTCCTCCAATACCTCATCCCTGCTGTGTCTGGTCCCTCACTGACCTGACTTTTCAGTACACCCTATGGAGGCAGCATGGTTCATCAGAAAGATCATGGGAGTGGACATCCCACTGACCCGGACTCAACCCCTGGTGCCACCACTTGCTAAGGAAACACCTTGGGGAAATCACTTTAAACTGTCTGCATCTGAATTTCCTTACCTGCAACATAAGTAGAAATGAAAGTGTCTATTAAGCACCTGGAACATGCAGACATTTGATAAATTTTAAAAATCTATTACCATTACTGGGCTTGCCAGGTGGCACTTGTGGTAAGGAATCCACCTGCCAATGTAGGAGACCAGAGTTTGATCCCTGGGACAGGAAGATCCCCTGGAGAAGGAAATGGCAACCCACTCAAGTATTCTTGCCTGGAATTTCCATGGGCAGAAGAGCCTGTAGTTCAGGGTGCCACAAAGAGTTGGACGTGACTGAGCATCACATATTATCATTATAGAACCTTGGAAACTTTTGCTTTTATACAGTCTTCTGATGCTGTCTAGAGCTCTCACACACTAGATCTTCACTTCACAGGAAGTACTCTGGAAAAACAAAAGATTCATCAATTTCTCCCCTACAAGCTACATCTGGCAAAACCAAGATGGGGCTTTATGTGGACTACCTACATCTTCTCCCATCTTCCATAGCAATGAATTTCTATTTCTTAAGTAGAAAATATTCCGGGGCATACAGTATGCTGGGTAGTGATTTGTGGTCATTTTGGAAAAGAAAGGTTGAGACAATGGACCTTGTGCATCTTGACTGGCAACAAGGACTTTAAAACCCCAGGCAAGTAAGTGTATTCTGGCACACGCAGGGGGAGGTGAGAGAGCTGAAGGGGCACAAAATGTTCCACCTGAAGCAGGCTTTCTGGGCAGCACTGCTCTCATGAGCCAGAGAGGAAGGACTCCATGCAAGGGACAGAAATCAGAAGACAATATCCAGACTACCTCCAGCCACTCATTACTCCTACAGTGAGTCACCTCAGCTTTCATTACCTGAACTCAGTTTCATTACATGAACATAGAAACGCTCCCCTTCCGCACCCCCAGATGCACCCCATCTTAGCTGTCCCTTGGAATTTTGGGCAATCAATATGATGTTTATGAAATTTCTCAAGAAGTATAACACACTTTATGCAAATGTAAAAAGCAAAGGCATCACTCTGCCGACAAAGGTCCGTAATAGTCAAGGCTATGGTTTTTCCAGTTGTCATGTACGGATGTGAGAGCTGGACCATAAAAAAAGCAGAGCACTGAAGAATTGAGGCTTTCGAACTGCAGTGCTGGAGAAGATTCATGACAGTCCCCGGGAAAGCAAGGAGATTAAACCAGACAATCTTAAAGGAAATCAACCCTGAATACTCTTTGGATGGACTGATGCTGAAGCTCCAATTCTCTCGCCACCTGATGCAAAGAGCTGACTCATAGGAAAAAACTCTGATGCTGGGAAAGACTGAGAGCAGGAGGAGAAGGAGGCGACAGAGGATGAGATGGTTGGATGGCATCACCAACTCTATGGACAGAGACAGTCCATGGGGTCTCAAAGAGTCGGACATGACTTGGCGACTGAACAACAACAAAAATACACTTATAAACAAACAATCTGAATACCAAAGGTAAGGTGATTCTTATACATTTCAACACAGCCTCACCCAAATGTGCATATTGCAACCACCAGACATTATATATCAATAATCAGCAAAACAAAGGATGTACCCTGTTCTTAATTGCTTAGCTTATTTAAATGGTTCCCTAGGAAAATAATAAATTATAATTATGATTTATGGGTTAAGTCATTAGGGCATTTAAATATCAAACTACTAAACTTCTGACAGTGTGGCACTAATAGGGATTGAGAGTTCACGCCATCTACTAATTTGCTAATCATTAGTAAAGTGACAATACCATACTGGGGCTTCATCAGTTTGAGTAGTCAGTGTGAGATTACTTCATAAGGGAACATTTTCCTACAATATAAACGCAACAAGATGCTTTAATAAATGTCTTCGACATTGACAGAATAGATGACAAGTCAACAAAAGACGCCATGGCAAATCAAAGTGACTGAGCTGAAGGAATAATTACATATATGCATAATGTGAAAATCTGCAGGATTTAATTTCACAAAGGAATCAGGAGAACAAATATTCAGCTCTGTCAAATTTTTGCTCCAATCATCCCATGAAGGCGGCCCCTTATTTTTGCCCTTTAAAACCACACAGAAATGCTCCAAAGGAACATTTATAATTTTAAAAATTGCTAGAAATGGGGACTGTTTCCCCACTACCATAAGTAATAAGTGTGAGCTGGGCTCTGGTATTTTCCAAAGCAATGCAGACAGACTTCCTTAGCCAGGAGAGAAAACAAATATTTGCTGAATACATGTTGGGAACACAAATACTCCCCAAGCTCTGAAAATTTCCACATCAACACTCAGTTAAATTTGTAATACCCGTTAACCTGAGAATATTTAATTTACAGAGAAATTCTGAAATAAAAGACAAAAGTAATAATGAACTTGCCCTTATTTGTTGGGCTTGAAAAATACTTCAATGCACAGCTCAATAAGGTCAAGGGCAGATGGGAAAGGAGAACTTCGGGGAGGCCAACTGATGTCAGAGGAAGATCATTGTAGCCCATCGGGTGCTTCCCCTCAGACAGAAATACCCTTGGTTAGACTACAACATGAGCCAGTGAATGAAGGGGCCAGGACAAGAGATTTTGACCCTAGGAATTAGAACTTATGGGCCATTTCCTGTGATGAAGTTTTTTTTGTTTGTTTGTTTTCTATCAGATAAGTGAAGAGCCTTGTTCTCCATGTATTAGCACTTTTTTAGAACTTAATAGTCTCCTCATCTGAGCATCCGGTAAACTAAATATTCAGATATTCAAAAACTAACAAGAATATAATGATAGTGGACATAGATATGTTCCAAGTGTTAACATGAACAAAGGTTTCATCAACATCTGTTTTAGAAGTTAATCCAAATCTGTTCCAAAGACAGAAAGTGGGCTTCTACATAAAAAAAAGCACTAGAGAAGAGGCAAGGTACAACCTCCAAAATATAACACCTCTAAAACCATCTGATCTATGTCTCTGTCATGTAAATACACACTAAGGACCAACTATGGAAGTCAGGCAGAGACTACCTTTATTGGAGTCACCTGGAGTCCATCTGTAAAAACCTGAATGTATGAAAACTGATCATATTGTTTTTTAAAAAAAAATAAATAAATAAACAGAGGTTGGCAGAGAAATCTCCTGTACTTTTTAACACAGACACTAGAAACAAAAGTTACACTCAAAAGAATAAGAGCATATGAAGAGTGCAGAGCCATGTAACGGTCAACTGAGGAAGTAGAGTGATTAAAATCTGATGAATTCCTATGTTACAGGGACACTTCCTCATAGATTGGGAACCTTACAGGGAGGAGAAACCACCTCCATCACAAAGACTGACTGGCCGCTAGAGTGAGGCCCAAAGGAGGCATCAGTTCAGTTCAGTCGCTCAGTCGTTGTGACCCCATGAACCGCAGCACACCAGGCCTCCCTGTCCATCACCAACTGCCAGAGTCCACCCAAACCCGTGTCCATTGAGTTGGTGACGCCATCCAACCATCTCATCCTCTGTTGTCCCCTTCTCCTCCTGCCCTCAATCTTTCCCAGCATCAGGGTCTTTTCAAATGAGTCAGCTCTTCGCATAAGGTGGCCAGACTATTGGAGTTTCAGCTTCAACATCAGTCCTTCCAATGAAGGACAAAGAAGGCATGTCCTGGTGCAAAGACACCGGTCTTCAAAAGTGGCTGGCATTCTCAATTCCACTCTTGAAACAACAGGGTATGACGATGCTTCCATTTGGGGGAAGAAAAGCCTAAAAGACATTTTTTCCCCAAAATTACAGCAAACTAAAGCATCCACAGAAGGAACCACACTGTAGAAAGAAAAACAGTCCACACTGAAGAAAGAAAAATAATAGAATGAGGTGTCAGTGACTTTGCCCTTACAAGTGAGCAAACCCTCACCAGGGTGCCCTACAAAAGATTCAATGAGGAATAATTAAAAAAAGCAAACTTGAGAATCCTGAGAGACAGTGTTCAAATCACAGAGTTACCCAAGTCCAAAAAACACTAATAAACAAACAAACAAAAAAACAGCGTTCACATCTCCAAATGCAATAAAAGGTTCATTTCTGTTCTATCAATTTAGGGGATAACCATCTACTCAGATCGAAGTCCTCAAATGAAGACTTGTTATAACAATTATAGATATGCTTTAATAAGATATACATCTTCTTAGAAATAGATGATTTCTATTTTCTGTTAAATTCATTCATCAGCAGGAATGTCAAACACTAATAATTGGGGTGATCGAAATCCCCTGTTATTTATACCTACACATGTCTGCAATGGATCACAATAAACTGTGGAAAATTCTGAAAGAGATGGAAATACCAGACCACCTGACCTGCCTCTTGAGAAATCTGTATGCAGCAGGAAGCACCAAACAGAACTGGACATGGAACAACAGACTGGTTCCAAATAGGAAAAGGAGTATGTCAAGGCTGTATATTGTCACCCTGCTTATTTAACTTAGATGCAGAGTACCTCATGAGAAGTGCTGGGTGGATGAAGCACAAGCTGGAATCAAGATTGCCAGGAGAAATATCAATAACCTCAGAAGTACAGATGACACCATCCTTACGGCAGAAAGTGAAGAAGAACTAAGGAACCTCTTGATGAAAGTGAAAGAGGAGAGTGAAAAATTTGGCTTAAAACTCCACATTCAAAATCTAAGATCAGGGCATCCAGTCCCATAACTTCATGGCAAATAGATGGGGAAACAGTGGAAACAGTGACAGACTTTATTTTTTGGGGCTCCAAAATCACTGCAGATGGTGACTTCAGCCATGAAATTAAAAGATGCTTGCTCCCTGGAAGGAATGCTATGACCAACCTAGACAGCATATTAAAAAGCAGAGACATTACTTTGCCAACAAAGTCCACCTAATCAAGGCTATGGTTTTTCCAGTAGTCATGTATGGATGTGTGAGCTGGACTATAAAGAAAGCTGAGTGCTGAAGAATTGATGTTTTTGAACTGTGGTGTTGGAGAAGACTCTTGGGAGTCCCTTGGACTCCAAGGAGATCCAACCAGTCCATCCTAAAGGAGATCAGTCCTGGGTGTTCATTGGAAGGACTGATGCTGAAGCTGAAACTCCAGTACTTTGGCCACCTGATGCAAAGAGCTGACTCATTTGAAAAGACCCTGATACTGGGAAAGAATGAAGGCAGGAGAAGAGGACACCAGAGGATGAAATGGTTGGATGGCATCACTGACTCAATGGAGATGAGTTTGAGTAAACTCTGGGAGTTGGTGATGGACAGGGAGGCCTGGCGTGCTGCAGTCCATGGGGTCACCAAGAGTCAGACACAACTGAGTGACTAAACTTAACTGAACTGAATGTCTGCAATGGGTCTTTTCTCCATTGCCTAATATGGAGAAATCCAATTTTAAGAAAACCATAGACCATGAATTGAAATAAAATCTTAACGTTGTCTCAAAGTTGCTGTAGGCTGAAACTCATCAACCCCTTTTTGATCATTTAAAAATTTAAAGAATGTGTGTGTGTGCCTGTGTATCTGTGTGTCTATACATTTGTGTATGTTGTTTACTCCACTGATTCGGCAGCTATTGTCAGCCACAACTTACAGATGTTGTCATATGCCCCTCTGTCCAAATAAGGATTTATAACAAATACTGGCATTGATTACTGGGGCTTCTATGTGTCTAGGTTGCCAGGTGGGGTCTCCAGATGGTGTTGATGTTAGGGCCTTTTTGCAAAAAAAAAAAAAAAAATCTACTTACAGGTCTAACATGTGAGTTCAACAATCATTTTTTAAAGTGCAAGATGGTAAGCAGTTCATCTGAAAAACACCCACGAGTCTTTGTTAACCACAGTCTTATTAACAAGAGCCAACAGGATGATGGAGTGGTACACAACGCCAAGTCCTCCCTGGGCTGCTCTAGATCAGCATCTGAGTCAAAGGCAAGAAGGATGGCTCGACAGCACAGGCAGGACTCCGAGGGCGTGCGTTCAGCCGTGGAGGGAAGCTCACTTTCCTCTGGTTGAAAGGGAAGGGTGAACCAGAATGTTCCAACTCCACTGAAGAAACGGTCTCATGTGCAGCCTGTGGCAGAGATTTCAGGAAAGGTGATGATGCTCAAGTATTTGAAGGATCTCTCAAGGTAAGTTTCCACTGCAAGGAGTTTGCCCGTCTTGCTGACCAGCATTGCCCTGTTCCTTGAAAAAGACCTGGCATGTGATGAACGACCAAAAATACTTGTCGAACGAAAAATGATGAAATGAATGACCTCAGAGGAAAAGAGAACGCACTCGCTGCTCGGTGCGGTGCCAAATGACGAAACAGGCACCAGCGGGTAAAGATTTTAGGAACATATGCTTCAGTTCAACTTTTTCAAAAATCGCTTTTTAACAGTGAGAGCTCTTCGGTGACGGAGCAGACTCTGTAAAGGAATGATCTCTTCCTCCTGGGGGGAGGGGACGAGCAGTGGTATTCTCGCAGAAACTGGATAACCATCTGTCAAGGATGCTCCAGCAATGAGAACCCTGTTTACATCATTGAACACCACAAGGGTTTCATTTTTATCCTAGCTGCCATTTCTGAAGAGCAAACCTTCTGCTGATATAAAATCACCAAGCTGAAAGGAAGGATTTTTAAAACCCTTTCAGGAGTGACTCAACAAAAAGTGCAAGAGTGGTTCCCAAAAGTAGGTGCATAAGAACATCTGTGCGGCTCTTCTTAAGCACAGATTTCTAAGTCCCACATGATCGCATTTCTCTAGTCCACTCCAGGATATTGTCCTAGAAATTGTCTCCTCTCTCCCCCTCCCCACTGGGGTCTTTGCCATCAACATGCAACCATGTTGCATGGGATGTTACTCCTCCATCCTTAAAAAGCATCCTCGTTTTTATTTGAAATTTTTAATTGGAGAATAATTGCTCCCCAATATTGTGTTGGTTTCTGCCATACATCAACACGAATCAGCCACAGGTATACCTGTGCGCCCTCCCTCTTGAGACTCCCTCCCAACGCCTACCCAATCCCACCCCTCTAGGGAGTCACAGAGCACCTGATTTGAGCTCCCTGGGTCACACAGTAAATTCCACTGGCTATTTATTTAATTTTTTAATTCATTTATTTTTTAATTGAAGGGTAACTGCTTTACAGAATTTTGTTGGCTTCTGACAAGTTAGCTATCTATTTTATATATGGTAATTTATATGTTTTCATGTTACTCTTTCAATTTGTCCCAACCTCTCCTTCCCCCACTGTGGCCACAAGTCTATTCTCCATTTCTGCCCTACCAAAAACAAAACAAAACAAAACACCATCCTTGGTTGAATCTGCTTCCCTCTCAATTGCCACTCAATTTCTCTTCGTCCTTCTAAAGGAAAACTCAATCTGTGTGGCCAGCTTCCCGCCTCCACGTAACTATAGAACACACCAGAATCGAACTCACCCAGTTAACAACATGCTGCAAAATCCATGGTGAATTCTCAGTCCTCATCTGAGCTGACACTTCAGTAGCATGAGGTACAGAGGGTCACTCCCTCCTTTGATTAACAACTTTACTTGCCTTTGAAGGTACCACATCCTACTGAGTTTTCTCCTAACTCTCTCTGCTCACTCTTTCTCCGTCTTCATTACCTGTCTTTTGCCTTTTGAATCGTATCTTTAAGACAAGAAATCATAGGGGACTTCCCTGGTGGTCCAGGATTAAGAATCCTCCTTCCAATGCAGGGGACACAGGTTTGATTCCTGGTCAGGGAACTAAGAGCTCACATGCTGCAAGGCAACCAAGCCCATACGCTGCAACGAAGACCCAACATAGCCATATTTTTTTTTTTAATTAAGACTTCAAAACTGTGAAGGGATGAAACAGTTCCTGTATAAAATTTTAACAGCCATGTATCCCAAACATCTGAAACCCTACTCAAAAAATATCCAAATATTTTATAGGAAATGCCCACTATCATGTTGATAAAGGCATAAAACCAATCCTTGGGGTTTTTAAAAAACTTATTTTATTGAAGTAGAGTTTATTTACAACATTGTGTTAATTTCTACTTTACAGTGAAGTATTCAGTTATACACATATAAATATCTATACAGACAATCATATCTTTTCCATAATGGTTTATCACAGGATATTGAATATAGTTCCCTGTGCTATACAGTGGGACCTTGTTTACCTCCATTCTGCCTCTTAATCCTGACTTGCTCATCCCAGAGTGCTGAAAGGCTCCATATGAAACCATTTCTTTCTTTCTTTGGGCTCTACCTCACACTTAGTGAAAATCCTTTTAGTGATTTCACCGTGGGTCATGACTGTCCTTCATACACTTAGAACTACCCACACTGCAGCCCAGACCACGCCACTAAACCCCAAACCTATATCAAAATGTCTTCATTTATCTTTGACATTCATCTCCACACACTCAAACCAACTCCTGATTATTCCCGTCACAGTGACTAACATTCTTCACAGGATTTGGACCAAATATCACAGAGTCATCCTTGACCCCTCTTTCCTCACACCACCCATCCAATCCATCAAACTCTGCCAGCTCGATTGCCAAAATATATTCCGAGAATAAAGTTGGGCTTCTATCTCCTACTACATACAAAAATGAACTCAAAACGGGTCAGTGACCTAAATAGAACTAAAATCATAAAACATCTTAGAAGAAAACATAGGAATAAATCTTTATGACCTTGAATTTTGCAACAGTTTCTTAACGTGACACCAAAAGCAAGAGCAACAAGAGGAAAAACAGGTAAGCTGTACGTCGTCAAAGTCAAAAGCTTTTGTGCATAAAAGGACATTATCAAGAAAATGAAAAGACAGCCTAGAGAATGGGAGAAATATTTACAAATCATCTATCTGATAAGTATCCAGTATCCAGAATATATACAAAAAAAACTTTTAAAATGAGAACCAAACAATTAAAATATGGGCAAAGGACCTGAACAGACATTTCTTCAAAGAAGATACACAAATGTCACATAGCCTTTGCATTTGCAGTTCGCTGTTATTCTGAATGTTCCTCTCCCAGTTATCTATAGTACTTGAACCACCTGCAATATCAATTCTTACTCAAATGTCTCCCATACAATGACACTCCCCCTGACCATCCTATTTAAACAACAAAACCACACATTCTTCCAATTTCCCTTCTCTGTCTTATTTTTCTTCATAGCATCTAACATAAAGTAAATCTTATTTATTGTGTTTATTTTCTACTCCCCACCAGAGGCTTACTATTTAGCCTAAAAGGACAGAAAGGGGCCCTCAGATCTTAGGAGGGCAGATTTAAACCATTCAGTGCCTGCTTGTTAACACGTTTGCATAGGTGAAGTGTGACTTTCTTCAACACAGATCTGGTTGCTACTTTGTGAGACAGCAGACCTCAGCTACTCCAAATTACTGAAGGCTATAAATAACTGCAAAAGGACTTAAAACAAAGAAGTGACCACCCAAACTGGCTTATCTTGGTTTGTAGGATTGCATTAAGAAACCTAGACCTAAAACACATCACATCAAAAGGGATATAAAAGAATGCCAAGTATTAAATAAAGTCTAAATGGTTATGATGAGACCAAGGATGAAATTTCTTAGTTCTTAGGTTGATCTTACTATATTCCTAATAGCTCTTAAAAAATATCTGCCACAAGGTATTAAAAATAAAATCTCTCCACCCTAGAGAATCTACATGGCTGTGTTTCATTTGTAACTCCTAAGAGCCTATCATCAATATCTAAGAGAACCATCTGGAAACTTAACACCTTTTTCTCACAATTGGAAATCAGTGACTCAAATGATAAAAGAATCTGCTTGCAATACGGAAGACCTGGGTTCAATCCCTGGGTTGGAAGATCCCCTGGAGTAGGGAATAACAACCCACTCCATATTCTTGCCTGGAGAATCCCATGGACAGAGGAGCCTGGTGGGCTATAGTCCATGGTGTTGCAAAGAGTTGAACACAACTGAACGACTAACACACACACATAAAGTTAGCAAAAGGCTGTATAAACAAGACGCTCCTAACCCTACCTTTTAAGTATCTTAAAACATTTACACAAAACAATAAAAAAAAAGATCTGTCAAAATGAAAAAGGCTAATTAAAAACAAAAGCCAAGGTTTCCTAACATATTAGTACAAGCCTGGAACAAAGAAGACCTGCTTGAGATATAGCTGACTCCCAAATTAAGTAATGCATATCATACATGAGCAGTCAGATTATTTTTTTTAAAAAGTAGTGCAGTTGTATAGTCCTACTAAATAATAAAAATGATTTCAGTACTGATATCTGAAGATACCATATGACAGCTTCCTCCCAGAGTGTTAATGCAGAGAGGAGCCTCAGTCAGTAAGTAAACTAATTTAAATCAAATTCTATCTAGTTGAAAATAGTCATCATGGGCTGCCCAGAGTTGGTGAGTCTGAATGCATTACTGAAGAGCTTCTTGGTAATTGCAGGTTGCTATTTATGTTGACCAGAGTCGGAGGAGTTTACTTAAGCGAGATGTCTAAGCATACAGACCACCAGTGCAAAACATACAGGAAAATCACTCATAACATCCACACTAAAAACAGCCTAGATGCTCTGTGATGTTGCAGTGTGGTTGTTATTTCCTAGTGTCAGATGCACCGTTGGTGACAGAATGAAAATTTATGACTTCAGTTATTTTATTTTCAAGTAATGTGCTACCACAAGAGATTCTTTCTAGTTCAGTGGAGTGTAAGTTAAATATTTGAGACTAAATGTTATTTTCAAAAGCCCTAAATTTCTGCTTGTAAACAGGTATGCACAAAAAATACTCATGGTGACAATCATCAGGAGGTATTTTTTAATCACAGGGGGACCCCATGGACTGTAGCCTGCCAGGCTCCTCTGGCCATGTAATTCTTCAGCCAAGACTACTGGAGTGGGTGGCCATTCCCTTCTCCAGGGGATCTTTCTGACTCAAGGATAGAACCCAGGTCTCCTGAACTGTAGGCAGATTCCTTACTGTCTGAGTCACCAAGCAAGCACCGCCTTAGAGTCACCAATTCCCAAATATGTCTAATAACACAAAAGCCATGGTGCTAAGTGGGAAATAAAGACCAGTTTTAAGATAGACTTGTCACAAGACACATGGACAGGTAGGCTAGCTCATATTCTTCCCTGTGTTACTCCATAATGTTTTTTTTTTTTTAACCATCATTAGCATCCTCACTAAATTAAGTATCAGAAACCTGAGTTCTAATTCCAAATTTGTAGCTAACAATCTAAAGCACTGTATAATCATGGGAAAAGCCTATATCTCTCTGAGCTCCAATTTGCTTATCTATAAAATGAAGAGGTTGGCAAGATACGCTTTTAAAACAGAATAGAAAAATGCAAGGCAAAAATGATGACCTAAACATATTAAAATTGATCCTAACTTACAAAAGGCAAACCCAGAGGGTACCATGGGATTTAAGAAAAGGAATGTTTTTCATCTTAGGGGAAGTAGGAAAATGAAAAACATTGTAAAATTCAGTGGTTATGAGGATGGAGTAAAGAACAAACATACTTTTAACCATGAAAAGAGTTCTACAAAAATGTAAAACAAACAAACAAAAAAAAGTCCATTACCTTTGGCCTAGGAATCTTACTTTTGAACACAAATCCCCAAAGAAAATATCCGTAAAGAAAAATCAAAGTTCGCTAAAAAAGAATCTCCATAGCAGCACAATATGTATAAGAGAAAAATTGGAAACAACCTGTAAGTTCAAAAATAGAGGCACAGTTAAGCAAAATCTGGTTTTGTTAACAAAATGGAACAGAGGCCTGGATAGTCACTTTTTTTTTTTTAAAGTACTGAACTTTTTTTTTCAAAAGAGTGGAAATATTTGACATGATATAATAGGAAATGTGAAGGTTGATCACAAAATACCTTTGCCCTCTTTATGATCTTACCAAAAACTCACTGATGAAAAGCAGAAGAGAAATTGGAGGCATGGAACTAGCTTACTGGATCCACTCTTTCTATGAAATTCATTACAACAGCAGAAAATAGGAGGGGCGGGTGGGGAGAAGAGAATGCTCTTTAGACAAGAGTCCAGCTTTTCTAACATAACTCTAACATCTTCTCTCTCCCTCTAATGCTTCATGTTTTTGAAGCACTTTCAAAAAGATTCTGACTCCACTGTTTGAAGAAGAATCATTATTCATGGCATTTATACACTTGAAAGTTAAACTTCTGTACAAAGTCTAGTGAACCAGGAATCTACTCTACAAAACCATTCTATGCTTATGTTTGGACAATGGTCCTCCTCTCCCCAAAAGTCATCAGGGGGAATTGAAAGGAAGCATCAAGTGTTAGGAGTTGCAATTTCAACAGGCTTTTAGACTATAACCTTAATAAGACAGAAACCTGCCACAAGGCAAATGCCTTGGAAAACTGTTGCATATTTCTTATGCACAATTACTTCTTTCCTTGAACACTATAGATCACAAAACCATGGCCAAGGTGATCACTCTGGTTGGCCCAGGAACAGATTATTCTCAGCTTTAGAATATACATGGTGAATGCACTTAGCGCAGAACATAGAATTCATGAACATAATTATGACTTGGTATTTATTTGGGTTAAGTGTATACAGACACTTTTGGATTATCACGTCACTAAAAACTCCAAACAGTTATTAATAGAAACTTTAAAAAGAAAAAAAAAGGGAAAATTCTTCTCAGTAATGATTCTCCCAAATACACGTAAGTGGTGACAACACTCTTGTAGAGAGCAGTGGTGATGTTTCACAAAAATCTTCCTTCTTCTAAAAGAATAGTTTTTTTTATGAGTCAATATTATGAACCTTATGTTTGAAGCATTAAGATACTGGTGTCTGTTAACATATTTTATGAATGATAAAGAAAAATAGTAATGATGTGTCAGAAGAGAAAGAGCTTTATTAGAAAGCCTAAAAGATCAAAATGATAACAACTAGGTATACCAAACGTGGAGAAATTCTACCAGAGACTGTCATGTCAGACTTCTCCCAGCGATTGTTAGGGCACAGAGTCAAAAGTATTCTCAATCTTTTATATTGACAACTCTAGAAAAGTCCCAAGTTTCTAGGTTATACTGAAATGATACTGGCAATCAGTTATGCCACGTTTCATCACCAACATGATCTAATAATTTAAAAACAGGCTTTCATTTTCAAAACTATTCAGCATAGCAGCATATTTCACCTTAAATCAATGGCTTCCAGAGACAGACCATATGTTTATTCTTAACCAGCAAATTTCAACAAGCTTTTAGAAGAAGAAACTAGGAGAAGGAAATTATCCACTTAAGAATGAATCTCAAAAGTAAAATGCAAAAATGCAAACAATTCCAGTGAAATTTTTGATCTGGAGAAATTACTCTCTAGGATTTTATCAAAATATGTTTCAGCATTCAAATACTACTTAAGATCACATAGGTAGGTCCTAAGATGCCACATAATAATTTACAGATTTGAAGAAGATGACAAATGTGCAGAACTCTGAGACTTGTATTAAATTTTTTTAAAAATCTATACACTTTGATTTGAATTAAACCTCTATTGCATCAACCATTAGCTACTAGATGAGAGAGCAATTCAGCATTGAGACAGACTGATTTAATATTTACTCATTAAAAATATCATGTGATGAGAAAGGGATGGGAGGATGTCTTAAAAATAACTTCAGAAAGATCACATATGTGTGAGCAAATCACAATCAGAACAGAAATGAAAATAAAAGGATAACCGGCAACAAGGAATTTCAGTAGCTAAGGGGCTATTTACATTTCAAAGTCCTCTGTCTATGGTATTCTTAAGTATGATACCACAAAGGTCTGTCAGAGCGACAGAGAGTCTTCAATTAAGGCTGTGTGCTACAGGCCTGTGTCAATTAATTAGTTGAGGTTGCACAGATTTTCTGAAAGTGGCTATCTAAAACAGCCTCAGATATATGCACGATTTGTGGGGAATTAGAATTTAAATACAACTTTCTAATCAATTCTTCCTGCTTTCCCATTTCTATGACATTTTGTGTAATGATAAATAAGTCCATAAAAATATGACTAACCAAAATTTTATTTGCTTTCAATTAGAGGTAACAGAAGGGGCTTTCAATTTCGCTTTGGATTTCAACTTTTACTTAGATTTTATCTAGATTTATTGGCAAGAATTTTCATATGATATCCATCGATATAATGAATCTGATCCATATTTAGATAGGAGATGAGTCTATACTGGAAATTCACATGTATTACAACTAAATCAGCTATCCAGTAATTTCTATAAACAATGGCATAATAAAAATACAGATTTCATGCTTTTGCCTTGAGATTTTTACCTGCTAAATCTACTCATTTTAATTTTGCTAAATGTTAGTTTGACATCTCTTAGCAATTCTTTGATTTGCAATACTAAGTAGATGATGGTTGTAAATAATGTTTAAACCAGCAGAATCAGATATTTGGTAAATATGATCTTTTACTGGAAGTAAAATGTAGGCAGAAAATGGTAAAAAAAATTAACTGTGTGATGGTTTCCACCATAAATGAAAAATGGAAGAGGTTTTCAGGAGATCAGGAGCCTTCTAGTTGTGTACATAAGAGATTTATGAGCTCATCTGTAATTCTAAAATAAAGTCCCTACAGTCTCATTATAGGGACTGTGAAAAATTCATACTTGTACAGTGGAGATCATTTAGAGACTTTTTAACAGTGAACGGTATTTCAAGAGCATTGGTGCTGCATGTACAAAGGTATCTTTTGAGGTCATACCATTGAGAAGGGGCTGTCCTTCCAGCACATCCCGGGACAAGACTGCACTGTAAACATCTTCAGGAAATCCAGTCTTGCATAACGCGATCTCCCCAGAAGCCTCCACGGAAGCCTGCAACACAACGAAAAAAATGTGTGCTGTGATCGCCACCTCCTTCAACGGAGAAACATCCCACTTGGCATAAAGCCTCGCTTTTCCCACTATTTTGTACAAATAACCCCTTTGTTTTCGAAGTGGTTACAATTAGAACATAGAGGGCAAAGGGTTAATCTTTTTGATAACTGGAGTAGAAGAAACAAATCCCACTTGTCTTAAACAGCAAAATTGAAATAATGCACATTCCAGGATCTTCTCAGGACTGAACATTTCCATTAAAATGGTCATTGTGAATGAAAAACTCTCAAGTGAAGCTGAGGGGGGAGAAGTGGGGTTGAAAGGACAGCCAGAGAGTTTTGAGGCTCCATAGATCACCATCACTAACTCAACTTTTCAAGAAAAATGTACACATTCCAGCATATTGATTTGTATATTCTCATCTAATTCTCTATGAAGTTTGTTTCAATACGTTCCTGAACTAAAAAAAAAAAAAAAAAAAAAAGGTGGTGTATTTGCTGCAGGGTACAGAGTGTTTTATACCAAGTAAAACCAAGCAATTGAAGGTATATATTTCTCTAGACTCACGGACATAGAAAACAAACATGGTTACCAAAGGGGAAAAGCAGGGGAGGGATAAATTAGGAATTTGAGATTAACAGATACCACTATATATAAAACAGACAAACAAGAAGGACCTACTGTAAGCACAGAGAACTATATTCAATATCTTCTAATAACCTACAATAGGCTTCCCTGGTGGCTCAGATGGTAAAGAATCTGCCTGAAATGCAGGAGACCCAGGTTCAGTCTCTGGGTTGGGAAGATCCCCTAGAGAAGGGAATGGTGACCCACTCCAGTATTCTTGCCTGGAGAATCCTCATGGACAGAGAAGCCTGGCAGGCTACAGTCCAAAGGGTCACGAAGAGTTGGACACGACTGAGTGACTAGCAATGTCAATAATAATATAATGGAAGAGAGTTTGAAAAGGAATATATAAACTGAATCACTTTGCTGTATAGCTGAAACTAACACAACATTGTAAATCAACTATCCTTCAGTTAAAAAAGGAAAGTGTATTTTTCTCTAATTTGAGAGCAAGGACACATTAAAAATGTAAATAAAGATTAATACAATTATGTTTCCTTTTTATACTCAAAAATTAGAAAGTTTCTATCTCTTGCCATCTTCCTCCCTCTCATCACACATACCCAGTAGGCTTAAAACTCAGTCATACCAAGTGCTATCCACCTACCCCTCTGAGTTAATTTCCTCACTACTTCCCTTTCTTTCCTACTTCCTACTGACATCATCACAGGATGATTAAGCCTCAGTAGAACACAGGCATCGTTTGCATTAATTATAAAAATCTTTGGGAGGTGGGAGGGAGGTTCAAGAAGGAGGGGACCTATATATACCTAGGACTGATTCATGCTGATGTATGGCAGAAGTCAACACAATATTGTAAAGCAATTATCCTTCATTTAAAAGTAAATAAATTATTTGAAATAATCTTCACCCAGCCCTGATGGGAATCCAAATACAGGAGGAAGCGAGTGGACAGAAGCTGCCCGAGGGAGCAGCTTCATTTCAAAGTTAAGGAGGGGCTTAAACTTCAAAAGCTGCAGGGCCAGCCTTGTGAGCAGTCTGCACTGCAGAGAAGAACCAGAAATTGGGAGGAAGGAGAAAGGGAGACCCCAGAGATAGAGAGACCTCAAAGCAATTGTTTGAAGGAAGCCATACAACGCAGATTCACAATTGAAGGACTTCCTGGGTGATGCACGGGAAGTGTTGCAGACACTGAAGTCGCAAGAATCCAAACTGATCTAAAATGTAAACAGTTCTTTTCAGATCTGAGAAAAACAAGGAAAAAAGGACATGGGCTTTGCTAATCTCTCTGTATCTAATCTCAAGAATGTATTAGGAGCAACAGGGAGATATTAGATTAGACCCATCAAAGTAACAAAAATTACTAAGTCTGTTATGGGCAAGAAAAGATTGTCTCAAATCAAGCGTACAGAGCTATCAACCCCTTCACAGAGGTATCAGTGGATGCAGCTACAGTCAGCATGAAAAATTCTAGTAGAGATAACAGTAGCATATCCTGCAGGTATATTCTTGGTAACGTCTCCCATGGGTGCCCTAGCCAACATGTGTAGGAATGTTCACTTCAGCACAGTCGTAACTGCAAGACCTAGAAACTACCTAAAGGCCCATCAATAGTGGACCAAAAGATTTTCACTTAGTCAAGGAGAAAATAGCATTAAAATGGAAGAATTAGAGCTACATTTATCCACAAGGTTCCATCGCAAAACAGATACTCAGTTACTTTAACTTTCATGTAAGGTTGAGAGAGAAATTTAACTGTAAATCAACCTAGGAATGACTATTATCTTTAGTAAGTTTAGAAATCTATTTATAAAACATTCCAAAATCAGATTGGTACCAAGATACACTGCAGTCTAAATCTTTACAAACCAAAAGCAAAAATCCAAAGCATGACTGATGACAGTTTTTATATATAAGGCTTAAATTCAAAAGGTAATGTAATACATATGTAGTAAGAATATAAAAATATACAAGGTACTGATAAGCACCAAATTTAGGAGAGTGGCTACCCCAAGGAAGGCGAGTGAGGAGAAGCACCAGAAAGAATCCTACAGGCAGCTTTGATTTTATTTGTCGTAATTCATTTCTTTCCAACAGAATCTAAAGCAAACAGGGTAAAATGTGAAGGTATGCATAGGCACAGAATGATATGTATGTATCATCTCCTATATACCCTGCCTGCTCTGCATATTTCAAAATGAGAAAGAGATAATATCTAGGGCTCTCTGATCAGTAAGAACTTGGGCTTTCAACAATCATCAAGTTTGGGACACTGGGTGATATTTTGCTATTTGCCAGCTGCAGATATCCAGCCATTCATCCTGGGCCTGACACAGAGTAAGCACTACTAGTTAGCTTTTCTTTAGGCTGACGATAACAAATAAAGAGAAGTCCCAGGTTCACCACAGCAATTGGACCAATGTGTTGTAAACCTGTGACCCATAGGCTAGGCGCCAGGGGCCTCTTGATCTTCAGTCCTCCTGCTACAGATGGGGGCCTGGGTGGGGATCCAACCCCAGGAGGTGGATGAGAGCAGAGGGGAGAGCAGGCCAGAAGCAAACAAGGGTCACACTCCATCCTGCGGGGTGGGGTCAGGGCAGCATGCGGTTTTCTAGGTTGAGCTCTCAGAGGTCAATGAAATCTACAGACTAGTGGAAGTCTGTCATCTCTTATTTAACTCCACTCCTAGTGTCTTGTTTTCCAATGGACCTGCCCTAAGCATGTGTATGTTCAGTCATTCCGTCGTGTCTGACTCTCTGCAACCCCATGAACTGCAGCCCTCCAGGCTCCTCTGTCTGTGGGATTTTCCAGGCAAGAATACCCGAGTGGGTTGCCATTTCCTCCTCCAGGAGATCTTCCTGACCCAGGGACTGAACCTGCATCTCCTATTTCTCCTGCGTTGGCGGACAGATTCTTTACCACTGAGCTGCTGGGGAGCCCTCCCCCCTAGGTAAGCGCTAAGTTGCTACAGTGTGTCTGACATTGTGTAACCCTATGGACTGTAGCCTGGCAGGTTCCTCTGTCCATGGGATTCTCCAGACAAGAACACTGGAGTGGGCTGCCATTTCCTTTTCAGGGGATCTTCCTGACCTAGGGATCGACTCCTCATCTCTTTCCTCTCCTGCATTGGCAGGCGGGTTCTTTATCAGCTGAGCCAGCACCAGGCTTCTGCAAAGGGCCAGAAAATAAATATTTGAAGCTTTTCAGGCCACAGAGTCTCTATGGCTCTGCTGTCATAGGGCAAAAGTGGGTAAATGAATAAATGTGGCTCTGCTCATTCAACTAAAACTTCATTCATGGACACCAATAATGAAATTTCATATAATTCTCAAGTGTCAAAAAGTAGTATTCTTTTCATGATTTTTTAAAAAGCATTTTAAAACTTGAAAAAGATTCTTGGCCCCAAATCTGGCATCGAGACTGAAGTTTGTGGATCCCTAGGCTAGAAAGTTAAGTTTTATAAATCATGGCCATCTCCCTTAGTTCTCACAGTAGCCCCCTGAGGGGAGTGAAAAGAGCTGCAGTTTACAAATGAGCAAAGAGATACTCACTCAAAGGTGACTCTCACCTCCAGGAAGCAGAAGAGGCAAGATTCTAACCCTGAAGGCTTTTGCCAAGTAGGAGAAATAATTACAATTCTTTGCAGAAACATATACTGAGTGTCTACTTGCCAGAAACAGAAGGAAACATTGCCCTGCCCTTAAGAAGCTCAAGGCTTCAAGTGAGAGCAAAGGAGAGATGATTGCAATAGAAAGCGGCAAGTCAGAGGTAGCAGGATGCAGAGGCGGGTGGAGAGAGCCCAGGGCAGGGAGCTGGGGGCCTCCAGGGACCCCAGGAGGAGCCAGGCAAGGGGATGGGGTGCGGGGAAACCATCCCAGCCGGTCACTGCTCTACTGCTAGAGCCAGAACGAGGCAGCAAGAAACAGCACGCTGCCTGGGGAATGACAATGAGTTCTGTGTCACTGGAGTCTAAGAAGCAAGGCAGGGAGTCAAAAGTTGAGGCTGGTGAGTTAGAGGAGGTTAGCTCAGAGATGGCTGGGGGCTTGGGGTTATTCTGTTGGCTGGGGAGAACCAGGCGAGTGTGTCCAACACAGGCAGACTGTTTGATAGAGAACTCTCTGATGCTTCGTGGGAAACGTGTGTGTGTGTGTATGGGTGGGACAACGAGTGACAGGTTGGGGACAAGTTAGGGCACAGATGAGAATCAGGCAGGGGCTGCAGGACTGAGAAAAGGGTGACTGCATCAACATGCAGACAGTTAAAAATGATGCATCGGGCTCCGTGAGGGCAGGGCCTCGGAGCGGAAGGGTGGGAGGGAGGGAGGAAGGAAGGAGGGAGGGTTTTGCCCTCCTCCGTGTTTCCAGCTGGGTGACCGTGGACATGAGTGGCACAAACTAAGAAAGCTAATCGCAAAATTATAACGTCAGGAACAAAGTGCCAAAGCAGCAGAAAAAGATGATAAATCTGCCTGTGGAAATCAAAGAAGCTGCAGTGACATTTAGGCGCTGTCTTTAAAGATGATTAAAAATTTGCCAGGAGAAAAGAGAAGGAAGTGGGAAAGGGCATCCCAGGCGAAAGGTGCAGCAGAGACAAAGGCCCTGTTGATTTATATCGAGCGAGCAGTCAACCCAAACAACCCAGAGCTTTTCCACCAGGCAAGTGGTGAGTCGTGGCTTCAGTTTCTTTGCTCTCATTTGGGGCCCCAAGGGGCAGCAATTACATTTAACCCTCTAAGATTTTATCTCGATAAATTAATAACTCCATCCAGATTTAGTCATGACTCCTGTCTGCATCACCCCCAATGTCTTCACAGCGATGCTGCTCAGAATCTAAAGACAGGGCGTGATGCATGCCCAGACACGGTCCATCCCACCTACCCAGGCTCTTGGAGGGGCAGCTCAGGTTTTCAACATACCAGAGTGCCTGAGTTTGAATCCTGCCCATCTGGAGTAGGAAATGGAAACCCACTCCAGTATCCTTGCCTGGAAGACCCCATGGACAGAGGAGGCTGGCAGGGTATAGTCCATGCGGTCGCAAAGAGTGAGGCATGACTGAGCACACACACCTCAGAAGTCCCAGTTCCCCATGTTGTGTATAATGAGACAGCACCCACTCAGAGGGTGGGTGTGAGGATTACACAAGACAATGTGTAAAGTGCTTAGAATAGTGTCTGACAACTGGCTATTCAATGCATTAGCCATTACTAATAACAGTATTAATACTCTCATGACAACATGGCTCTACCTCGTGGTATGTCTGTCCTAAGGCCCAGTTATTCCTAAACTTACTCAGCATAGCAAGTCATCCGGGAGAGTCGCCAAAATTTCTGATTCCTGGGCCCTGACCCAAGATTCACTAAAACGTAACCTCAAGAGATGTGGTGGATAAATTGGGGGATAATGTGGTGGATAACAAGTGCCCATGTAGCAATGGGAGGGGGCCACATATTCAACCCAATACCTCCATCTCCCCAATCCTTTCTGAACTCCACATACGGACATTCTTGCCTTTCTGCCCCAGTCTCCAAGTTGAATATCTTTACCACAAAAGAGAATAAAGAAACAATTATTTTTTTTCTCTTCTGAACAATTTCACGCTGTCTCCTAGCCACTGTGTACATCTGAAAATGAAATTTTCCAGCCAACCTGTCCTCATTACTGGTTGGAGAATTCTGCCCCAGGTCAGCATGGGGTCCTCTCTTCCTTTATCTGATCACCACATCCTCTGAATTTGGCTTTTCTTTTAATTGGGACATTATCCCATCCCCGGTTCACTAGTAATTTCCCTAGTTCTCCACAAATCTTCAAAGATGAAAGCAGTGGGCGAGTCCTCCCAGCCCACCGGGAGGAAACTCACGAAATTCACACTGGCCAGAGGCTCCCAACTCATTCAGTGCTGCTCCGAGAGCCTGCAGGATCAGCTCCCCTATCTTGTGTTTCAATTTCCTCTTACAAGTATTCTACTCTCCCTGGGCTGAAGACCGACCTCCTGTCTTAAAAGGAAAGGAGCATAATGGCAGCGGGGGAGTTATGTGTGCCTGTTAGGATCGGTCTATCTGTTCCGGTTCTGAACCTAAGATGACATCGCTTTTCGTTCTCATTATAGTTTTCCCATAGTCTCAGGACCATGAGCTTTCAAGCTGAGTCCATGACTCTTTGAGGTTCCTATTATCGGGGCTGTTTTTTTTAATAGTCTTCCTTGGTCACTGACTCCGTTTTCCAATTTCCTCCAAGTCACTCCTGAATCCAAGCCCTTAAAACACTCCAGCAAAGCCATGGTGGATCCTCCCACCCCCTCTTCTTTCTGATCAAGATCATTTACGGTGTCTGGCTCCATGCTGCACATCTGAAGCAGTGCAAGCCTAATGGAAGCTTTCTCTTTTCCTTCTGGTTCTGAAGATTACGTACCCAAAACCTTTGCTGATTATCAGAAACTCTGAAATGTAATCAACTGGATGTTTGGGTTCCCCCCCACTCCCCTAATACTGAGGTCTTCGTTGTTCCCTTCCAGATATTCTATGGTCAGAATGCAGTAACAATTAAAGTACTGAGAAGTAGGTGATCAAATGCAGTCCACCTGATTTCCCTGGCGGTCCAGTAGTTAGGAATCTGTGCTTCCACTGCAGAGGGTTCAAGTTCGATCCCTGTTCAGGAAACTAAGATTCCACATGACCCGCAGTGCAGTCAAAAACAAAGACAAAAAACGCAGTCCACAAAGCTGGAAGCCAGTTTTCACTTTATGTATCTGCTCCCCTTATTCTTTATGGAAACAAAGGCAGGACTGTGTGTAATACCTTAAGACTAGGGGCTCTAAACAAACCTGCTTGATAGTTTAAATTCCCCTCCTGCTACCTATGTGACCTTGATATGCCTTTATAACCTCATCTTCACCTCAGCTTCTTCCTTAATAATAGTACCAGCCTCAAAGGTCGGCTAGGAAGCGTATCAAGGGCTTAAAAACAACACCTGATTCACTATAACACAAGGGTTAGCTACTGTCATGATATTACTGGTTTTTTTTGTGTATGTGAAGACTTTTTATCTCTTTGCTACATGAATACCTGGGAAATATTTTTAAAGAATTTTGTAGAAGGAAGAATACTGAAAAGAAATCAAGGTGACAGAGAATAAAAATTCATTTACAAACACGGTACAAAAGAAAAACAAGTAAAATCCTTTCAAAAGAGGTGATGTGTGGAGTGGGGGTGCATAGTGATGGAAGAGGGGGCAGCTTTAATAATACTTTTATTATACCTGTATGTACTTCAAACAACATAACCCAAATACAAACAGTAAATGAAGACATAATGGTAACAGAATAATGGAACTCTTCAAGACCAATTCCACATAACTGATTTTTGAAAATTTTTTTAATCTAATTTATCACCATACAGTTACATTGGCCAGATTCTCTACGTTTCACAGGATTCCATCCATGATGGGTGAAGGCTATGTTAAGATTATTCAAGAGATAGTGCCACTCTTTAAAGATTTTTCTGTGTCAGTCATGCCACTGATGACATGTTGAATTTCAGATCCCAGGAAACATGCTTAAAATGTGCAGACATTTAACCCTGGACTCTAATATTTTTTATTTTGTCATGTACAATCCTGCAGGGAGAGCACAGTATTTTGAACAGGGCCTCCGTGATACGATCTAGACCAGCTGAGGTGCAAAGAATACTTGATGGAGGCCAAAACATTGCCCACTGTGACCCACCTCGTGATTTCTTTTTATTTTATTTTTTTCTGATTTTCACTTCTTTTAACCAAGTAACGACAAAGAAGATAGTCTGGTCCGGGAACCTGACAACCATGCTGATGTTGAACTCTGAGCTAGAAGACAGCACTGCAATACAACGACTCGAGGGACAAAAATCAGAGTGACTTGTCGGAGATGTGGTTTGGAGTGTGGACTTTCCAGGAGCTGAACCTATCAAATCTCAGGACTATATATAGAAAGATCAAGTCCACAACTACACAGAAGTCTCTGCAGTCCCCCGATCTATTCAGCCCCTGTGAAGGGAGGATTCTTAGGCACCCAGGCTTTGTGGAATGGAGTCCCGAAAGACAAGCAGGAGCTGACAGGAAGCTTCCTGGATGGTTAATGGCAGGGATAACAACACTACACCTACAGCTTGACTCGGCTTGTAAAAGTCTACCACTATTATGAGACAGTGTGGCTCAGGCAGTCAGGCAATTCAACCGCCACTGCGGGTTCCAGAAATGCCTACAGCAATTCCAGTTCACGTGGCCAATCTTGCCTGTGATTGATTCTGCCCCGTTCAGCAGAGATTGCAGCATGCTTATTATACACAAAGTTCAAAATGCCATCAAGTAGTAGAGCATGTGGTTATAATAGTAGTAGAGACTGTGGTTATAATCAACTTGGGAATTCATTTAACTAAATACACTGAATATCGCTGATGGTTAATATTTATCAACTACCTAGGAAGGGTGCTACAATGCTTTCCACACGTGTATCTTAACAGTCTTCACAACTCTAAAAAGAAAGTACTATTATTAGTGCTATTTTGCAGGCAAAGAAGCTCAAACTGAAAGGGAACTGACATAGGTCTTTTAGCTAGTCAGTTGAGTGGTGATATTCAAACCCATAACAAAGGCTTTGGGGACCCTGCTAGCCACTGCCCCCCCCAACACACACCTCATCAGGAAGCATCCTCAGGCATTGGCTAATGGCTGGAAGTCATCCATCCTATTTAAATATACAAATTAAGACCAGGGACTTCCCTGGCTAAGATGCTGCACTCCCAGGGCTGGGGGCCTGTGTTCGAACCCAGGTCAGGGAATTAAGATCCCACATGCCACAACTAAGACCCAAATAGAGCCAAATAAAAAATAAATAAAGACCAAGTGACAAATCTACCTACCACTACTATGAATTTTTTCTGAAACTGTGATTCTCAAATATGATTGTGATATGTTGATAGAATAATTTCAAACGTTTCTGTTCACCATGGTATAAAAAACGGAGACAAAAAGCCGTCGGGTCAAACTTTTGTAAATGTCTTGTTTTTAAGTCACCTAAATTCCCTCCATCCCCTCTTCTCCCTGCCACAACCAACCACAAACTCTTCTAAAAGCACAAGTGGAAAATTATCAGCCAATACTCACAATGATGAGTATATTCATTTTCAGTGACAAGGGCATAATTACAGCCTGTGATAGACTCTTTGTACACTTTCTGTACCCCACACTCCTTGGTCTCCATGTACACAGTTAAGTCTGTTTCATAAAACCTGGAGCATGAGTTCACTTTTTAAAAATGGTTACTGACACTTCCAGTCCCTGAAACTCTGATTTAATTTGAATGGCTGGCCATGGTGATGATTTATCTAATTCCAAGTCCTTGATAAGATAAGCTCAACCCAATTATACCATTATTGTTGGGAGAAAATCGCATTCACAGCGCAGCTTCCAGAAATGTGCTGCCGTGAAGAAGGCTCTGTCAATAACGTCAGTGTTGAAAGTCCTTCCTGAATGTGTTCCCCAAACAGCACCCTGCCCAGAGGTTGTTCTCCAAGGTTAAGACACGAAGAAGCCAGCCCACAAGTCCTGCCTGCTAACCCACAGGTTACAGAGCTATTAGCAGCACCTCCAAGTTCAACTTGGGGGGCTGAAGACTAGCATTTGTTTCCCACCTAAGGTTATCTTGAGTAGTTTATGTCTGGTCTTTGAACAACTGCACTGTATAACCCATAGATGGGGACTGCTTCTTCCCTTCTCGAAGCTTCTTTCCATGTGAAAGGAATTCTACTTTTCTAATTCTCTCACCTCTTCCAGGCTTCCCAGGTGGCGCTAGTGGTAAAGAACCTGCCTGCCATTGCAGAAGACGTAAGAGACATGGATTCGACCCTTGGGTTGGGAAGATCTCCTGGAGGAGGGCATGGTGACCCACTCCAATAGTCTTGCCTAGAGAATCCCATGGACAGCAGAGTCTGGTGGGCTACAGTCCATAGGGTTGCACGTGACCAAAGTGACTTAGCACACACACACGCATGTTCTCTCTCATGAGTGTAAAGTGGAGTTTTCTAAAGGGTGGAGGATGTGTGACACCTTCACAGAGTAAATGCAGAAACAGGTACAGGAAACCCACTGTCTTCTATTAAGCCAGACTAGAGATTTGCAAAAATATAAAAGCACAAGGCTACTCTTCCCACTAATTTCACTGTTCTGTTTTTGGAAAATATAGTTATATTTTTCATATAAATTGGTCTTTGTGTTACATAGGTAATGGGTTTAATATGTTTAAATGAATTAAATCGATACAATTTCCTCAGTTTAATTTCTAATATGCTAAACAACGATAGATATTACCCGCATTATAGAAGCTCATTAGGGCACTTAATGATTTTTTTTTAGAGTGGAAAAGGGTCCTGTGACCAAGAAATGTGTGAATTGCTGCCCTGGAGAGGAGAGGGATAAAGTGAACTTATCTGAAGGCTGAATTCGAAAGAACAATCTGGGCAGCTGGTGCCCGGCTCTGGCCCCTACTCCTCCCACCTGGGAGTTGCAGGCCCACAGAAAACAAGCGTGGTGATCTCATTTTCCATGCTGGGAGTTCATGGATCCCTGGCAGCACTTGTGGGGGAGGGGGGTTCAGCACCACCTGCAACTGGGTGAGCCCGGCCGTGGAATTCCGGGGTTCAACATTGGCAAGAGAAAAGCCCAAGGATAAAGGCCAGGCCCTCCACCCAGATCTTATCAAAACCATGGGGAGATTTTCCCTTTCAGAACTGTTGACTCTTCTGGCTTCTCTTTCATTGAGTTCAGAACTTGGTTCAGGGAGAAGATGTCTCACTTACTGGGCCCCTGCAGAAACTTCGGCCCTTGGTGTACAAATTGGAGACCTTGAGAAAGAGTGAAAAAGGAATCCAATGTTGGAGAAGAAAACAGTCTCAGAGGTTCTGGGGCTCCGGGCAGAGGAGAAAGGGTGCTTTCCTAGGGCCTTGTCTGTTTTTTAACTTGGTGGTTTACAGCCTTGATTGTGCTGTGTGGTGGGTTTTTATAGGCGGGCAGGTAGTTTTTAACATCAAGAGGCTTTAATTCCTAAACCACAGGGTATTTTGATCTTGATGTGTGACCACAACTCATGGTGGTTATTCTCCAGGAAAGTGGCTGTTTACAGAGCTGGGACCCAGAACAAAGACAGTGGTCTTCAGGGAAGGCCAAGGAGACGGGCCACTGGGTGACCCCAGCCAAGGGCCGAAGGCCTTCAGGTGAGGACTGCAGCAGAACAGCCTTGGGAGAGGCCTGAGACGGCTCAGGACACAGCGAGGTGCCCATGAATGAGCAGAGACCGCTGAAGCACAGAAGAGGGGAATTCTTTCTACATCTCCAGCCTAAAGACGAGTGAGCAGAACACTATTTGCTATTTTTAAATGGCAGTGAATTCAAGAGCCCTAGGGAAGTTCTCACTTTAAATTATGAATGACAGATCTAGGAGGGCAGCATGGATCGTCCACTTTTAATTCTGCTCTGCACTGAAAGGCCAAGAAGGCACTTCTCCGCTTCTTGGCCCTTGGCCCCAGGCTCAAGGGCCTGCCTCCACCAAGTGGTCCGGACCAGGCTTTACAAACGAAGGAGAAATCTTCCCCTGCAGATGGCCTTTTTTGGCCAAAGCAACTCCACAGCAGGTGGTGAGAGATGGAAAACACATGCTCCCAAGACAGTGTGTCCCCCAGCCACCCACC
The DNA here is from genome assembly GCF_910594005.1 of Cervus elaphus. NCBI lineage: Eukaryota > Metazoa > Chordata > Mammalia > Artiodactyla > Cervidae > Cervus > Cervus elaphus. Next base: position 32,189,320 of record NC_057841.1, on the reverse strand, counting down.
CAATGGAGCCCACACCGGGGACAGCACCGGGCTGAGAGCCTCAAAGGGCTCACAGCTGGAGGCCAGGTAGGAGGTCTGAATGCACTGGTTGCCAAATCTCATCTGGGAGTGGCTCCCTGGGGGAGGTTAAATTTAGCATTTTGTATTTACCTGGGGGACGAGATCCACCTGTGTATTCTTGGTTCTCTTTCAGAACGCTGGTATTTGAGATGCTGCCACCGATGTGCAAGGTCAGAAATACCCCTTGGTGGTGATCCCATTTTGAGGTTCCCTGCCTTCTCATCCAGCATATTTGATCTCTGCTAAGTCTTCATTTTCCCTTGGAACTCAGTGCTTAGTTCAAAGGTCACAACTTACAGACAAGAGGCTTAACCCGATAAGCATCCTGACAGACTTAATCAGGAAAGGTTCTCACCACCCACTGGGAGTCCTTCCCTCAGATGTCACCTGCTTCCTATCTCAGGACATTTAAGAATAGGCTCTAAGGTCATAATGTTGCTTAGGAAAACTCTTCCAAGAAAAATTGGTGACTCCATCGATTATACATTTGCTTTATCACAGAGCTCTAGAATCTAACATGCAATATCTCCGAGGTGTGCTCACGCTGCTGTGACCACCCAGTTAGGTTTGAAGACTCTCTGTTAAGAGCATGTGTGCCGAGTCACTTAGTCGTTTCTGTTGACTCTTCGCGATCCTATGGACTGTAGCCCACCAGGCTCCTCCGTCCGTGGGATTTCCTAGAGTGGGTTGCCATTTCCTCCCCTGGGCTGGGAAGAGCCCCTGGAGAAGGACTCTCTATAAAGTCAAGATATAGTACTCTCTCTATAGTAAAGCTATTGATCTTTTAAAACTTCAAGAGGTTGGAAGCAAGACAGTCCTGAGAGAGTCCGTCTCCTCCTCTGCGGGTGATTGCCCCTCTTCTGGATGAGCACACACTTGATGAGTAAGAACGTACCTTCCATGTTTAATCCAAACTCTGCAGAAGGTTTAGTGGAGCCCTGACTCCCCGCCTTCCATGTAGAGGAGCTACACAAGCCACACCACTCCTGATCTCTGTCAACCTTTCTTGCCAGCTTGGATGAAATGACTGAGCATACAGAGCCTGGCCCCTTCTTCACCTCTTTTTTTCTGCTGGGAGTCCAGCCTCTCTCCATAGTGCAGATGCTGCTAGGCTGTGGATGAAATGCAACAGCAGGTTCCCTAGGTGGGAGGCTAGTCTTCATCTAGCAGTGTTAAAGATGGGAGGCTGGCGGCAGGCAGGGTATCAAGTCAGAAATCCAAAGTATTTAAACCACATTCTCCATCCTTGTCTTGGTCACTAATAAAGGTTGCATTTTGGTCCTCTGGGCTCCTCTGGTGGCTCAGATTGGTAAAGAATCTGCCCAAAAGGTGGGAGACCTAGGTTCGATCCCTGGGTCGGGAAGATCCCCTGGAGAAAGAAATGGCTACACACTCCAGTATTTTTGCCTAGAGAATCCCTTAGACAGAGGAGCCTGGCGGGCTAGAGTCCATGGGGTCACAAAGGGTCAGACACGACTTAGAGACTAAGCACATCGACGGACTCATTTGTCCAGAACTTGGATGGATAAGAAGAACTATTTATTAGGGTCTCTTCACGGGCCCCAAAATGACCTACAAAATCTCAACATTACTGAATACTCAGTAATGGCCAGGGCTAAAGATCAAAAAGCAGCCAGGACAAATAACATCCTTCTATCACCAGCAGGGCCGCAAGCAAGTCCACCAGGGTGGCTGGATGATGAGGGTCCAAGATCAGACCACCAAGCCTCTACAAGTGCTCAGAGAAGCCCAAGTCCTGGGAACAAAGTCACATGTGTCTCTGCATTACTGGGTGTCTACAGTTCTAAGCCAAGCCGGCTTGAGGTCAAGAAAAATTGCAATTCACAGCACTGTCAACCACTCATCAGTTACTTGTATTTCTTAAAATCACCACTAGGGGGTTATTTGGCCACAGATGGGATTACCTATTTCCAGGGTCTGTGTGAGTGTTCAGTAGTATCTGACTCATCACCTTCCCATGGACCGTAGCCTGTCTGGCTGCTCTAGCCATGGAGTTTTTCAGGCAACAATTCTGGAGCATGTTGCCATTTCCTCCCCCAGGGGACCTTCCCAACACAGGGATGGAACCCCTGTCTCCTGCATCTCCTGCACTGCAGGCAGATTCTTCACCGCTGAGCCATCGGGGGGAAGCCCACTTCCGTGGCTCAGCTCAGTTCAGTTCAGTCGCTCAGTCCTATCCTAATTCTGGCTCAATATTAGATTTTCCCATTCATTAGTCCAAAGTCTGCTCCCTGGAATGGAGACCCCTTGAAGCCTTCATTCTAAAGCACAAATTCTCCTCCAGGCTGCAATCGTATAAAATCTTGAATAGAGAGATTTATCTTCCTCCCAGTGGGTCAGCTCTCAGAGAGTCTGAGGACCTGACTGTTACCAGGGAGAACACCGCACAAGCCCTGGGAGGTGTGCCCTTGGGTGAATGGGTTAAGCCAGGCTGCATTTGGACTGCTGTAAAATGGATAATGATAACAATGCCGACTTATCTCAGCGACATGAGATAAAGTAATCTTCAGAGGCAAAGATTACAGAAGACAATGCAGGTAGACCACCCGGTCTGGCACATAGTAAGCACTCCTCAAATATTCAATTTAATCACGAGTTAGGGATCCAGAAACCATGCTGCTTGGAAAGATACCACACAAGCCATGATTGAAAATGTTAGGCAAAGAGAGTGGGTAACAACTTGCAAAGCCAAGCTACAGATGAGTTACAAACTTCACGCGGTAGGGTTCATATAGACAACTCAAGGACAAGGGCTTCCCTGGTGGCTCAGAGGTTAAAGTGTCTGCCTGGAATGCGGGAGACCCGGGTTCGATCCCTGAGCTTGGAAGATTCCCTGGAAAAGGAAATGGCAACCCACTCCAGTACTCTTGCCTGGAGAATCCCATGGGGGAAGGAACCTCGTAGGCTACAGTCCGTGGGGTTGCAGAGTTGGACACGACTGAGCGACTTAACTTACTTTCTTTCAAGGAGGACGAAAGACCAGAAGACATACAAAAACAATCTCCATCTCCTTGGTAACCGAAAGAATGCAAACTGAACCCCAAAAGAGATACCATTATGCAGTCCACCATATTGTTAAAAAATGTTAAAGCTTAACAAGAACATGTATACTAAGTTATGGAAAAAGAAAAATATGTACATGGTGTTGGTGGACCAGATATTTTTATATATACATGTATATATACACATATACATACATACATACACACATATATGCAGTACATTTCCATATAGATGCATGATATATACATTTACATAAACATGTTTCTATACGCAAACACATTTCTATGTATTTACATATATTAGTATATATAAAACTTAACATGTAAAAGGAATATATACACAGATGATATAACCAAAAAAATCAATGAATAATTATCACAAAAATGAAGATAATGGTTATGTCTGGGAGGAAGGAAGGAAATGGGAACAGTACTCTGGAGACTTCCAAGGCACTGGTAATATTCTATTTCTCAACCTGTCTAGTAGTTGTATTGACAAATATTTTGTATACTTTAATTATTATTTAAACTGCATACATGCTTTATATACTCCTCTAAATGTACCACATTTTACAGTAGAAAAGATTGTTTTAAAAAGTCAATCTTGCTTTCATATTTTTACCTCCATTCAAATAAATACCAAAACTAGGAACACAGGCTCAGACATCAGGCTGCTGGCATTTGCATCCTAGTTTCATCACTTAGCTCAGATGGTAAAGAATCTGCCTGCAATGTAGGAGACCCGGGTTTGATCCCTGGGTCCGGAAGATTCCCCCTGGAGTAGGGAATGGCTACCCACTGCAGTACTCCTGCCTGGAGAAAATTCCATGGACAGAGGAGCCTGGAGGGCCCATGGGGTCACAAAGAGTAGGACACAACTAAGTGACTTTCACTCACTCCATCACTTAACAAAAGAACTTTGGGTGCCTCTGTTTAACCTATGCTTTGCTCTCTTCTTCTGTAAAATAGATACAATTTTCTTGCAAATTAAATGAGTGAATACAAGTAAAATACTTAGAACAGTGTCTGGCACATAGTAGTTACTCAAAAATGATGCAATGTTATTAAGACAGAATGAAACTAAGCTAAATGCAACAGTTCCTGCATCTAATCATCAATAAATCACCAGAATCTACAAGAACAATGAATCTATCTTTACTCTGTTTTCACAAACTCTGTACTTGCATCAACAGTATGATCAGAATACCCTCAACTCTCTAGTCTCCACTGAGTTATCATGTTAAAACCATTCGGAGACTAAATAACTTACTCTGGTTCCAGGCTAGTCTCAACACACACACATACACCCATACACACTTGTGTCCATAGTAGAACACTAAAGAATTAAAAGACTGAATGGGAAGGGGTATTGGAGGAGAATGGATAACTATATATGTATGGCTGAGTCCCTTCAGTGTTCACGTGAAACTATCATAACAGTGTTAATCAGCTATACCTTAATACAAAATGGTTTTGGTGTTAAAAAAAAATTTTTTTTTAAATCTTTTAAAAAACTTACATCACAGAAGCAAAGAGGCAGACTTGGAAGACACCTGAATAGCTCCTGTTTTATTATCTGTAATTCCCAAATCAAACTGCTGGAAGAATAACACTCCATATAGATTAGTCCCTTTCCCTAATTGTATCAGCTTAGGCAACATCTGTTAAAACTGAAGGAGGAATGTTAAAATATGTGTCCTTCAGTTGTGGCTTCTGCATGTGGTCTAAGGCGCACTGGCAGCCTCCCATGCAGAGGATGAGTTATCCCACTGGAACACAGAACAAGCTTTGAACATATCAAGTACTCAAACTCAGTCAAATAATTAAATTACTCCTTGATTATGTTTGTGTAAAACAAGGGTAATGATTATACCCCCAAATCTTCAATTAAAGATCTTACATCTTGTTTACCATATGAAAGCACTTTTCTAAATGATGTAGATATATCAGCCCACTTACTCTTCCTGACAACCTTATGACAGATACTACTTATTACCCCCATTTTACAAACGGACGTACGGCAAGATAGAAATGCCACATGCGCTGTCCAGGTTCACCCAACAACCCAGTGTCAAAACCAGGGACCCCAAAACAGGTCATCCAGCCCAAGTCAACATTCTTAACCACATACACGCTGCCTCCCCAGGCAATCAGCACAACCAGAGAGATAAAAACTGACATCCAAACTCTACAGCAACCCACACTCAGTAAAGAAAGCATTTCTGTTGAGAAAAGCAGAAATTTTATTTGATAAAGGACAGCCACCCATCTGTCACTCTGTGTGTGTGATATGGATAAATTCTGGGGAGAAAAATAAAGCAAGGCCCTCCACCTCATACTAAGTACAAAAGTAAACTTCAGATAAGTAAAATATTTCAGTGTGAAAACATAAAGTGGAAGATGGCGGAGGAATAGGACGGGGAGACCACTTTCTCCCCTACAAATTCATTGAAAGAACAACTGAATGCTGAGCAAACTTCACAAAACAACTTCTGATCGCTAGCTGAGGTCATCAGGCGCCCAGAAAAGCAGCCCATTGTCTTCGAAATGAGGTAGGACAAAATATAAAAGATAAAAAGAGAGACAGAAGAGCTAGGGACGGAGACCCGTCCCAGGAAGGGAGTCTTAATAGAGGAAGTTTCCAACCACCAGGAAACCCTCCCACTGGCGGTTCTGGGGGAAGTTTTCGAATCTCGGAGGGCAACCTAACTGGGAGAAAAAATAAATAAAACCCACAGATTACGTGCCTAAAAGCAACTCCCAGCAGAAAAGTACCCCAGACGCCCGCATCCGCCACCAGCAAGTGGGGGCAGAATGGAGAAGAGCGGGCGGCATTGCTTAGGGTAAGGACCGGGCCTGAATGCCCTGAGGGCAATCAGAGGGAGCTTTTGTGAGATAGCAACTTAAACTGTGGGAGAGATGGAGAGAAAATTAACCGGCCCAAACACACTGCCGGCCGTTCGCAGAACAAAGGGCCTGAGCGAGTCCAGAGAAGAGCTAGCCGGCTGCGGACCGGCCCATCCCCGCGCAGGCAGGAGGCAGGTGGGAGGGGAAAGGGGCAAACTCGGCCCCAGAGACGGCATCCCCTACCACACTGCAAACAGGCCTCCAGTTTCTAACCAAAGACCTCCTGAGATTCTGGATGGTCGACATCTGCTGGGAGGGTCGCGGTGAGACACAGGGCGCAGGCACCCGACCAGCGCGAGCAGGGACTGGGGCTGGGGACGTGGAGGGCAGAAGGCGTACCCACCCGGGGAGAGTGCGCCCGCCAAGCTCCTGGCTGCCTGAGCTGCTCGGGTGGGGAAGGCACAAAACGCAGGCGCAACCGAGTCTGCGCTTTTGTGGAGCACCCGAAAACTGGACCCGCACGCAACGCAGGGCCCGCCCCCTACAGAGCAGCCGGGAGCCTGAGCAGTGTAGACCGGGAAGCACACACCCGTGACCGGGGGCAAACCCAGTGTGGCCGGAACACTGCAAGTGCTCCCCACACAGGCCAGTGACGTTTGTCTGCAGCGCCCCTCCCTCCCCGCAGCAGGACTGAACAAGCGAACCTAAAGAGAGACCACCTCCACCCGCCTGTGTCAGGGCGGAAATTAGACACTGAAGGGACCAGCAAACAGAAGCCAAATAAACAAAGGGAACCGCTTCAGAAGGGACCGGTGCAACAGATTAAAATCCCTGTAGGTAATACCGACTACACCGAAAGGGGCCTATAGATATCGAGAAGTGTAAGCTAGAACGAGGAGCTATCTGAAACTGAACTGAACCCACACTGACCGCAACAGCTCCAGAGAAACTCCTAGATATATTTTTACCTTTTTTTTTTAATTAAAAAAATTTTTTTTCTTTTGTTTTCTTTTTTAGTTTTTCTCTGTTATTTTCTTTTAAAATTCCCTATTACTCCCCCATTACTCCTTAACTTTCATTTCCATATATTTTTACGATTTTTTTAATTAGGAAAAAAATTTTTTTTTCTTTTTTTTCTTTTTTTCTCTTATTTTAAAGTCCTCTATTACTCCTTTACTACTCCTTAATTTTCATTTTCATTTCATTATAACCTTGCCAAAAAAAAAAAAGAGAGAAGCCCTATTTTTAAACCAAACTTCATATATATTTCTAAAATTTTTGTTTCTGTTTTTAATATTGTATTTTTAAGAGTCTAACCTCTAGATTTTTAATCTTTTGTTTTTCAGTATGTGATATAAATTTTGGACATTTAAGAATCCAATATTCAGTTCCCATTTTTACTCAGGAGTGTGTTGATTACTCTTTCCCACTTTTGACTCTCCGTTTTCTACCTCAGAACACCTCTGTTTACTCCCTTCCCCTTCTCTTCCCAATCCAATTCTGTGAATCATTGTGGGTGTCTGGGCTACAGATAACACTTTGGAAACAGACAACTGCGTAGATCTGTCTCTCTCCTCTTGAGTCCCCCTTTTTCTCCTCCTGCTCACCTCTATCTCCCTCCTCCCTCTACTCTTCTTCATGTAACTCTGTGAACCTCTCTGGGTGTCCCTCATGGTGGAGAATCTTTTCACCATTAACCTAGAAGTTTTATTATCAGTGCTGTATAGTTGGAGAAGTTTTGAGACTACTGGAAGAATAAAACTGAAATCCAGAGGCAGGAGACTTAAGCCCAAAACCTGAGAGCACCAGAAAATTCCTGACTACATGGAACATTAAGTAATAAGAGACCATCCAAAAGCCTCCATACCTACACTGAAACCAACCACCACCCAAGAGCCAATAAGTTTTAGGGCAAGACATACCACGCAAATTCTCCAGCAACGCAGGAACATAGCCCTGAGCGTCAATATACAGGCTGCCCAAGGTCACACCTAACACATAGACCCATCTCAAAACTCATTACTGGACACTCCATTGCACTCCACAGAGAAGAAATCCAGTTCCACGCACCGGAATACCGACGCAAGCTTCCCTAACTAGGAAACCTTGACAAGCCAATCATCCAACTTCACCCACTGGGTGAAACCTCCACAATAAAAAGGAACCACAGTCCTCCAGAATACAGAAAGCCCACTCCAGACACAGCAATCTAAACAAGATGAAAAGGCATAGAAATACCCAACAGGTAAAGGAGCATGAAAAATGCCACCAAGGCAAACAAAAGGAGGAGATATGGAATCTACCTGAAAAAGAATGTAAAATAACGATAATAAAAATGATCCAAAATCTTGAAAACAAAATGGAGTTGCAGATAAATAGCCTGGAGACAAAGATTGAAAAGATGCTAGAAATGTTTAATAAAGACCTAGAAGAAATAAAAAAGTCAATTAAAAATGAATAATGCAATAAATGAGATCAAAAACACTCTGGAGGGAACCAAGAGTAGAATAATGGAGACAGAAGATAGGATAAGTGAGGTAGAAGATAAAATGGTGGAAATAAATGAAGCAGAGAGGAAAAAAGAAAAAAGAATCAAAAGAAATGAGGACAACCTCAGGGACCTCTGGGACAATATGAAATGCCCCAACATTCGAATCATGGGAGTCCCAGAAGAAGAAGACTAAAAGAAAGGCCATGAGAAAATACTCAAGGAGATAATAGCTGAAAACTTCCCTAAAATGGGGAAGGAAATAGCCACCCAAGTCCAAGAAACCCAGAGAGTCCCAAACAGGATAAACCCAAGGCGAAACACCCCAAGACACATATTAATCAAATTAACAAAGATCAAACACAAAGAACAAATATTAAAAGCAACAAGGGAGAAACAACAAATAACACACAAAGGGATTCCCATAAGGATAACAGCTGATCTATCAATAGAAACCCTTCAGGCCAGAAGGGAATGGCAGGACATACTTAAAGTAATGAAAGAGAATAACCAACAACCTAGATTACTGTATCCAGCAAGGATCTCATTCAGATATGAAGGAGAATTCAAAAGCTTTACAGAGAAGCAAAAGCTGAGAGAATTCAGCACCACCAAACCAGCTCTTCAACAAATGCTAAAGGATCTTCTCTAGACAGGAAACACAGAAAGGTTGTATAAACATGAACCCAAAACAACAAAGAAAATGGCAACGGGACCATACCTATCAATAATTACCTTAAATGTAAATGGGCTGAATGCCCCAACCAAAAGACAAAGACTGGCTGAATGGATACAAAAACAAGACCCCTATATATGCTGTCTACAAGAGACCCACCTCAAAACAAGGGACACATACAGACTAAAAGTGAAGGGCTGGAAAAAAATATTTCACACAAACAGAGACCAAAAGAAAGCAGGAGTCGCAATACTCATATCAGATAAAATAGACTTTCAAATAAAGGCTGTGAAAAGAGACAAAGAAGGACTACATAATTGATCCTTCTTGGATCAATCCAAGAAGAAGATATAACAATTATAAATATATATGCACCCAACATAGGAGCACCACAATATGTACGGCAAACGCTAACGAGTATGAAAGAGGACATTAATAGTAACACAAAAATAGTGGGAGACTTTAATACCCCACTCACAACTATGGATAGATCAACTAAACCGAAAATTAACAAGGAAACACAAACTTTAAATGACACAATGGACTAGCTAGACCTAACTGATATCTATAGGACATTTCACCCCAAAACAATCAACTTCACCTTTTTCTCAAGTGCACACGGAACCTTCTCCAGAATAGATCACATACTGGGCCATAAATCTAGTCTTGGTAAATTCAAAAAAACTGAAATCATTCCAGTCATCTTTTCTGACCACAGTGCAGTAAGATTAGATCTTAATTACAGGAAAAAAATTGTTAAAAATTCAAACATATGGAGGCTAAATAACACGCTTCTTAATAACCAACAAATCATAGAAGAAATCAAAAAAGAAATCAAAATATGCATAGAAATGAATGAAAATGAAAACACAACAACCCAAAACCTATGGGACACTGTAAAAGCAGTGCTAAGGGGAAGGTTCATAGCATTACAGGCTTACCTCAAGAAACAAGAAAAAAGTCAAATAAATAACCTAACTCTACACCTAAAGCAACTAGAGAAGGAAGAAATGAAGAACCCCAGGGTTAGTAGAAGGAAAGAAATCTTAAAAATTAGGGCAGAAATAAATGCAAAAGAAACTAAAGAGACCATAGCAAAAATCAACAAAGCTAAAAGCTGGTTTTTTGAAAAAATAAACAAAATTGACAAACCATTAGCAAGACTCATTAAGAAACAAAGGGAGAAGAACCAAATTAACAAAATTAGAAATGAAAATGGAGCGATCACAACAGACAACACTGAAATACAAAGGATCATAAGAGACTACTACCAGCAGCTCTATGCCAATAAAATGAACAACTTGGAAGAAATGGACAAATTCATAGAAAAGTATAACTTGCCAAAACGGAACCAGAAAGAAACAGAAGATCTTAACAGACCCATCACAAGCAAGGAAATCGAAACTGTAATCAGAAATCTTCCAGGAAACAAAAGCCCAGGACCAGATGGCTTCACAGCTGAATTCTACCAAAAATTAAGAGAAGAGCTGACACCTATCTTACTCAAACTCTTCCAGAAAATTGCAGAAGGTAAACTTCCAAACTCATTCTATGAGGCCACCATCACCCTAATTCCAAAACCTGACAAAGATGCCACAAAAAAAAGAAAACTACAGGCCAATATCACTGATGAGCATAGATGCAAAAATCCTTAACAAAATTCTAGCAAACAGAATCCAACAACATATTAAAAAAAATCATACACCATGACCAAGTGGGCTTTATCCCAGGAATGCAAGGATTCTTTAATATCCGCAAATCAATCAATGTAATACACCACATTAACAAATTGAAAGATAAAAACCATATGATTATCTCAATAGATGCAGAAAAAGCCTTTGACAAAATTCAACATCCATTTATGATAAAAAAAAAACTCTCCAGAAAGCAGGAATAGAAGGAACATACCTCAACATAATAAAAGCTATATATGACAAACCCACAGCAAGCATTACCCTCAATGGTGAAAAATTGAAAGCATTTCCCCTAAAATCAGGAATAAGACAAGGGTGCCTACTCTCACCACTACTATTCAGCATAGTTTTGGAAGTTTTGGCCACAGCAATCAGAGCAGAAAAAGAAGTAAAAGGAATCCAGATAGGAAAAGAAAAAGTGAAACTCTCGCTGTTTGCAGATGACATGATCCTCTACATAGAAAACCCTAAAGACTCTTCCAGAAAATTACTAGAGCTAATCAATGAATATAGTAAAGTTGCAGGATATAAAATTAACACACAGAAATCCCTTGCATTCCTATACACTAACAATGAGGAAACATAAAGAGAAATTAAGGAAACAATACCATTCACCATTGCAACAAAAAGAATAAAATACTTAGGTTATATCTACCTAAAGAAACAAAAGACCTACACATAGAAAACCATAAAACACTGATGAAAGAAATCAAAGAGGACACAAACAGATGGAGAAACATACTGTGTTCATGGATAGGAAGAATAAATATTGTCAAAATGACTATACTACCCAAAGCAATCTATAGATTCAATGCAATCCCTATCAAGCTTCCAACAGTATTTTTCACAGAACTAGAACAAATAATTTCACAATTTGTATGGAAATACAAGAAATCTCGAATAGCCAAAGTAATCTTGAGAAAGAAGAATGGAACTGGAGGAATCAACCTGCCTGACTTCAGGCTCTACTACAAAGCCACAGTCATCAAGACAGTATGGTGCTGGCACAAAGACAGAAATATAGATCAATGGAACAGAATAGAAAGTCCAGAGATAAATCCATGAACCTATGGACACCTTATCTTTGACAAAGGAGGCAAGGATATACAATGGAAAAAAGACAACCTCTTTAACAAGTGGTGCTGGGAAAACTGGTCAACCACTTGTAAAAGAATGAAACCAGAACACTTTCTAACACCATACACAAAAATAAACTCAAAATGGATTAAAGATCTAAATGTAAGACCAGAAACTATAAAACTCCTAGAGGAGAACATAGGCAAAACACTCTCCGACATAAATCACAGCAGGATCCTCTATGACCCACCTCCCAGAATATTGGAAATAAAAGCAAAAGTAAATAAATGGGACCTAATGAAACTTAAAAGCTTTTGCACTACAAAGGAAACGATAAGCAAGGTGAAAAGACAGCCCTCAGATTGGGAGAAAATAATAACAAGCAAAGCAACAGACAAAAGATTAATCTCAAAAATATACAAGCAACTCCTGAAGCTCAATTCCAGAAAAATAAATGACCCAATCAAAAAATGGGCCAAAGAACTAAACAGACATTTCTCCAAAGAAGACATACAGATGGCTAACAAACACATGAAAAGATGCTCAACATCACTCATTATCAGAGAAATGCAAATCAAAACCACAATGAGGTACCATGACACGCCAGTCAGGATGGCTGCTATCCAAAAGTCTACAAGCAATAAATGCTGGAGAGGGTGTGGAGAAAAGGGAACCCTCCTACACTGTTGGTGGGAATGCAAACTAGTACAACCGCTATGGAGAATAGTGTGGAGATTCCTTAAAAAACTGGAAATAGAACTGCCGTATGACCCAGCAATACCACTCCTGGGCATACACACCAAGGAAACCAGATCTGAAAGAGACACATGCACCCTAATGTTCATCGCAGCACTCTTTATAATTGCCAAGACATGGAAGCAACCTAGATGCCCATCAGCAGACAAATGGATAAGGAAGCTGTGGTACATATATACCATGGAATATTACTCAGCCATTAAAAAGAATTCATTTGAACCAGTCCTAATGAGATGGATGAAACTGGAGCCCATTATACAGAGTGAAGTAAGCCAGAAAGATAAAGACCATTACAGTATACTAACACATATATATGGAATTTAGAAAGATGGTAACGATAACTTTACATGCAAAACAGAAAAACAGACACAGATGTACAGAACAGACTTTTGGACTCTGTGGGAGAAGGCGAGGGTGGGATGTTTCAAGAGAACAGCATCGAAACATGTATATTATCTATGGTGAAACAGATCACCAGCCCAGGTTGGATGCATGAGACAAGTGCTCGGGCCTGGTGCACTGGGAAGACCCAGAGGGATCGGGTAGAGAGGGAGGTAGGAGGGGGGATCGGGATGGGGAATACATGTAAATCCATGGCTGATTCATGTCAATGTATGACAAAAAGCACTTTAATATTGTAAAGTAATTAGCCTCCAACTAATAAAAATAAATAAATTTAAAAAAAAAAAAGATCACACCTGCCACACCACCCCATGAAGGTGTTGGGGGCAGTCTAGCCAGCACCTCCTGACATCCTCATTATTTCATTCATTGATTAAGTATTTATTGCCATTTATTGTACCAAGGGGGGCTTCCCAGGTGGTGCAAAAAAAAAAAAACAACATAAAGTGGTAAGTACAATTTGATACAGGACGAGGATTGAGAAGACTGTGTTTGTAGGTGGACTGGCTCAATTTCTATCTTGACACAACCACCAGAGTAATATTCCAGAAACACACACACACAATATATATATATTATATATGTATCATATATATATATGAATAATAATACATTAGTATATATTATGTATATGACTTATTATATACATGATTTACTATATAATACATCATCATATAATATATAATACATATTACATGTAACTTGTACTAATATATACATAGCATATACATGGTATGTGTGGTCAGTTGCTCAGTCATGTCCAAGTCTCCAACCCTATGGACTGTACCCTATCATGCTCCTCTGTCCATGGGGATTCTCCAGCCAAGAATACTGGAGTGGGTTGCCCTTTTCTCGTCCAGAGGATCTTCTTGACCCAGGGATCAAACCAGGTTCTCCTGCACTGGCATGTGCATCCTTTATCACTGTGCCACCAACATATTTTAATTATGAAGAACCAGTAAATAAGATACCAGAAACTGAACAATTCTTGACAAATCCATTACATACACAAAAACACTAGAGAAAGTAATCTCACTGTTTTCCAAAATTCTTTTACTCTAGGCCATAAAATGTTATATGCCATCCATACATAATCCATTGTTGTCTACATTCAAATATACCACTATCTCCCTTTTAAACAAAATTCCATCAAGACAGCCTCTAATAAAGGGGAAGACCATAAACCAAATCATAGATTTAATTCAGTTTCACTTACAAGGTAGTCAGCTATGAATCGAGTGGAAAATTAAATTAATGGCTATGCTAGTCTCCCCAAATGTTCTTAGCTATCCATCAAACAAAAAAGAACTGTAAATAAAATTTAATGCTGAAACCATAAACACTATATGTATACAACTGCTTTTATGGTAGAAAATTGTGTGCAAGGGTTAAACACAAGTGAAATACCAAAGAGGTATCAATAAGCTAAAGTCATACAAAGGGTACAATCTTTTTAAACATGGAAAAATAAACACACACTCATATATGTGTATGTGTGTGCGTGTGTGTCCTTGGTCGCTCAGTTGTGTCCAACTCTGCAATCCAATGGACTGTAACCCACCAGGCTCCTCTGGTCTGTGGGATTTCTGAGGCAAGAATACTGGAGTGGGTCACCGTTTCCTTCTCCAGAGAATCTTCCTGACTCAGAGATCCAATCTGCATCTCTTGCATCTCCAGTATTGGCAGGAGGATTCTTTACCACTGTGTCACCTGGGAAGCGCAAAGTCCACTCGTGTACAAACATAAATAAATCAGAGCTGCCTTGAAGCAAACAAACCCTGCTGGGCCATTACTTCTGGATGTGGATCCTTTAGTCCTCATCCTTATGTGTGGACTCCTCCACCTAGATTCTAGGTCTACTCAACAAGTATTATACACAGAGAGGAAAGGTCTCCAGGAAGAAGGAACTTGGGACAAGTCTGGAGCTCTGTATCCTTCATGGCAACCTCTCAGATCTTGAAAAAGGCTACGCAAAAACAGAAGAGGATCAACTATACCCAAAGATGCACCAACCTTCTGGAAAACTACCAGTTTGTGGTATTGTAACCCCCAATTGAAACTTTTTTCAGTTCAGTTCAGTCGCTCAGTCGTGTCCGACTCTTTGTGACCCCATGAATCGCAGCACATCAGGCCTCCCTGTCCATCACCAACTCCCAGAGTTTACTCAAACTCATGTCCATTAAGTCGGTGATGCCATTCAACCATCTCATCCTCTGTCTTCCCCTTCTCCTCCTGCCCCCAATCCCTCCCAACATGAGTCTTTTCAAATGAGTCAATTCTTCGCATGAGGTGGCCAAAGTTTTGGAGTTTCAGCTTCAGCATCAGTCCTTCCAATGAATATTCAGGACTGATCTCCTTTAGGATGGACTGGTTGGATCTCCTTGCAGTCCAAGGGACTCTCAAGAGTCTTCTCCAACACCACAGCTCAAAAGCATCAATTCTTGGGCGCTCAGCTTTCTTCATAGTCCAACTCTCACATCCATACACAAACACTGGAAAAACCACAGCCTTGACTAGATGGACCTTTGTTGGCAAAGTAATGTCTCTGCTTTTTAATATACTATCTAGGTTGGTCATAATTTTCCTTACAAGGAGTAAGCGTCTTTTAATTTCATGGCTGCAATCACCATCTTCAGTGATTTTGGAGCCCCAAAAAATAAAGTCTGACGCTGTTTCCACTGTTTCCCCATCTATTTTCCATGAAGTGATGGGACCAGATGCCATGATCTTAGTTTTCTGAATGTTGAGCTTTAAGGCAACTTTTTCACTCTGCTCTTTCACTTTCATCAAGAGGCTTTTTAGTTCCTCTTCACTTTCTGCCATAAGGGTGGTGTCATCTGCATATCTGAGGTTATTGATATTTCTCCCGGCAATCTTGACTCCAGCTTGTGCTTCTTCCAGCCCAGCCCAGCGTTTCTCATGATGTACTCTGCATATAAGTTAAATAAGCAGGGTGACAATATACAGCCTTGACCTACTCCTTTTCCTATTTGGAACCAGTCTGCTGTTCCATGTCCAGTTCTAACTGTTGCTTCCTGACCTGCATATAGCTTTCTCAAGAGGCAGGTCAGGTGGTCTGGTATTCCCATCTCTTTCAGAATTTTCCACAGTTTATTGTGATCCACACAGTCAAAGGCTTTGGCATAGCCAATAAAGCAGAAATAGATGTTTTTCTGGAACTCTCTTGCTTTTTCGATGATCCAGTGGATGTTGGCAATTTGATCTCTGGTTCCTCTGCCTTTTCTAAAACCAGCTTGAACATCTGGAAGTTCACGGTTCACATATTGCTGAAGCCTGGCTTGGAGAATTTTGAGCATTACTTTACTAGCATGGGAGATGAGTACAATTGTGCAGTAGTTTGAGCATTCTTTGGCATTGCCTTTCTTAGGGATTGGAATGAAAACTGACCTTTTCCAGTCCTGTGGCCACTGCTGAGTTTTCCACATTTGCTGGCATATATTGAGTGCAGCACTTTCACAGCATCATCTTTTAGGATTTGAAATAGCTCAACTGGAATTCCATCACCTCCAGTAGCTTTGTTCGTAGTGATGCTTTTTTATGTAAAAATAAATCTGGGTAGGGCCTCCTTGAGAAGTGGGTCACTAGGAAGCTCAGAGTATTAAGAAGCATTGCTGCAAAGATTAATCTTAACACCCAAACCTTCTGCATGAAGACTTCAAGTCAAAAAGATACTGAGTGTTTCTCTAGACCTTCCTTATGATAAAAAGGGAAGGGCAAGAAAAGGTGTAATTACTAAATTCCAAAGGTCTTCAGCTTTTGGCTGAAGCAGCATTGCCAATTTACCAGAACTACAGGAGAAGATATCTAGATAGGAAAATCCACAAAAGTTTTTTCATGGTTTGACACCACAAACACTATAAACTCAAGTGACCTTTAGTTGCAATGAAATGGCCTGTTTTATTGTTGTTTTTAAATCAGTTTTCACCTTCCTCAACCTCCCAGATACTTCCATAGCACCCAGAAGCCTTTCCTAACCTTGTGGCTATTAAAAAAGACATGACACACATACACAGACAATTCTACAAATTGGGTGAAAAGTACAAAACAGTATATAGTGGATGACTTCATAAAGTATGGGAATAAGCTAAGCTGATCTCTGCTATTAGAAGTCAAGTTGGATGGCATCACTGGCTCTATGGACATGAATTTGTGCAAACTCTGGGAGATAGTGAAGGACAGGGAAGCCTGGTGTGCTGCAGTCCATGGGGTCACAAAGAGTCAGACACAACTCAGTGACTGGACAACAACATATAGTTGCCACTGAAGGGATGGTTAAAATTGAAGAGGGTGTCCCTGGGATGCTGGAAATGCTGTGTCTTGACTGAGCACTGATTCAAAACTGTAATCAATTAATGAACACTCAGCATGGTCCCATATACATCTGTTATTTCCACGAAGGTTGAGTGTGAGTGTGTGAAATTTAAATTCTGAATTCCCTGAAATATGAGAAGACATGAGAACCTAATCTTGGAGATGCTCTTGTTGGTACCAAAGGAGCCGTGAAAGCCTAATATTTTGGTTGCACAAAACACTTTCCTTTACTTCCTGAACCGGAAAGCCATAAAGGATGAACTGCAGACTTTGACCTGTTGTGTTAACCAGTTAAGACAAGGAAAGAAAAAAAAAAATTAAGTGGTCACAGCCTCTGGTTTATTAAACATTTGTGTTAAACAGAGGGATTAAATCATATTCTTCAAACTTAATAAATTTAATGTTTTTTCTAAGTCATTTATTTCAGAGTTTTGCTTTAACAGCTCTCCGACCCAACTAAGAGACATTTAGTTTGCAATTACAGTCAAGCCAAGTGTATCCACCCAACAACAATAGGTCAAGTTACAAAAAAAAAAAAAAAAAAACAGCTCCAGGCTTTCTGGGCAGCAAACAAATCAGTGTGTACTCAGTAACCCCACAAAACAATCCCATAAACTTGTTGTAGGTGTGGGTATCTATATTTTTAAAAGATGCCAACTAATTTCATTTATGGGAGAAAAGGTAATTCAAACTATTCAAACATGGAAAACCTGCCATGAAACATTAAAATATTTTAATACTTAATGATTGAATCTCTTGAATGTACTTTTATAAAGAAAAGAACACTGAACAGACACAGTTTCAAAAAAAAACAACGCACACAAAAAAACCCCAGACAACAAAAAATGTGGGCTGAGTGAGGTTTTTGTGGCTCTTACAAAGCATTTTAAATTCCAAAATTCATTCAAAAATTATTTTTTGAGTACTTATCAACACATTATTTGTTGATCAAGACAATTTGAAGAACATCATGAAACTATTTAGGAATCATTTACCTGGGATTATTTTTTATTCTTTCTCTAAGGAAAAAAAAGAAGTATATATATAATGAAAATCCTAACCAAGTATTAAATTTTGGTTTCAGATGTCAAAATAAATCAAAATATTTAAGGTCAAAATTAAAGAATGAAACTCAAAAGTTAACTACTTTGCAAAAATCTTATAAACTCAGTAGTGAGGAACTGAAATTTCCTTCTACTGTGGTATTTGTTCCCTGAATATCAGATTAATAGCATCCCAGCCCGGTGGAAGGAGAAAACCATGGGCTTTGTAGACAGGTTTAACTCTGCTACAAAGAGATATCATTCCACTCAGGGTTCTCACAATAAATACTCAGACTGTCTGACTTTCTCTTTCATCATCTCTATAAAATGGGAATAAAACCACCTATGTCACAAGGTTATGGAAATAATTAACTAAGGTAATTTATTAGTTTCTTCCCTGAAATTAAAAATATTTCATCTTTAAGGTTAGTATTATTATTTTTTTAAGGTTTAGTATTATTATACCAGACATTGCTTTGAAAAAAAAAAAGATTTGACGAGATGGCGGCAAATTATCTGAAGTTTCAAATAGTTTTATTTGGTGTATGTGCTCTTTTGAGTTATATGAATGACCTACTGATTATTACTAAAAATAAACTGTTAAAAGTCTTAAAATTGAATATTGGGGAAAAAAAATAAAACACTGAAAAGGCATTTCTTAGAATCCTTACTGGAAGTAATAATATGAATTTAGATACTTTTTTTTTTTAATGTGTGAATCATCATTTATTTTTTAACCAATTTTACTGTGGTATAATTTACATACAATAAAAATGCACCCATTTTAAGAGTACAGTTCAAAAAGTTTCAAAACGTATACATTCATCAAACCACCACCATCAAAATCTAGAACACTTCTGTCACCCCCCCCAAATTACCTCCTGCCCCTTTGTAACCAATCTCTTGTCTCAATGTCCAGCCCCAGACAACCATTAAACTATTTCCTGTCCCTACAATTCAGATTTCCCTTTTCCAAACTTTTACAAATTTCAACACTAAAGCAACAGAAGAACATTGAATAAATTCAAAACTTATTTTAATAATAAGGAAAGAAGAGTCATTTCACATTTTCAGTTCCAATAATTTCTGGAACAAAGATTCCAAACTATGATCCTTTAATTTTTTCTTTTTTTTCTTTTTTACTAATTCTTTAATCCAACAAAACATTAAATTATCTATTAGCATGGTAGTATGGAAACTCCATATAAAAGTTTTAAATGATGATGATCAAGTGTAATTTTTTAAAAAACACAAAAGCAAATATTAAAACTACAACCATAAAAATATATGATTATACATAAACATGCTATGGTCAAGTTAATTTTTTAAATTAACATAAAAACAAAACTAAAATTATAATATATAGTAGTATAGAAGTGCACTATTACTGCCTATTATTTTTAGCATAGGCGGGTATATTTTGTAAAAGAAAATCTAAGAATGGATCATGGATCAAACAGTTCTCCAAGTCACTTGATTATGAATGCCATATTGTATTTATAATAGCACCTCCTTTTAAATGATTCAAGCTGTTTTAAAACCCCACTAATTCTCCCAATGCTACTTGGGAAAAACCCAAGTTCAATAGCTTCCTTACTCAAGAGTGTAGACCAAAACATCCGACTCTAACACTAAATGTTTTTCTGAATCTCAAGTTCTAGGTCCTAGGTAAAGTCTACTTTAGATGACTTTTTCACTATTAGAACAGATGAAAAATTAAATATTCAGTCAAGAGAATGGAAGAAATATCATAATGGGTTAACCAGCTAGTATAATCTCTCAGGTGGTTAACTCAGCATAGTGTGGTCACTTCATGATACAACATGGAAACTATTACATAATTACACATTATACTTAGCCAATCTTTCTTGAATTTACTTATAAGCTCAACCTACTACAGGCTGTTCTCAACTCAACTTTAGGATGTTCTCGAAGGTCATCTTCATCTTATTTCTACTCTGCTTAATTTTCTATTCAGCGATAGCTTCTATCTGTAGTCTACATCCAACTCTTCTTCATTCAGAGGCCCTGGAATCCCACTGATTATTTCGGTGGTCCTAACCTGAAGCTTTCCTAAGTACCTGAGTATGCCAAAAACATTAGGCCGCTTAACAATAATTTTCTTGACTGGAACCAGAGGATCTCAAATCTGACTGCATATTACTCCATAATTTATTAAATCAGTCTCTACTGATGGACTTTCAGAGGTCATCTAATCTGATCTTTTGCAATTATAAACAGTGCCTCAATGCATATACCTATATTTGTAAATATCACATATATATCATGAATACAAACATATCTGTAAAAATGATTACAGAAGAACTTGCTAGGTCAAGGCATCATATTCTTTTTTAAAATAGTATTTTTTTTTTAAATTTACGAAGTGTTAAGTTTTAGCTGTATAGCAAAGTGATTCAGTTAAACATATGTACATATAGGTACACATGTTCTTTTTCAGATTCTTATTATAAGATATTGAATATAGTTCCCTGTGCTATATAGGGAAGTCCATCAGTAGAGATAGGTCTACTAATAGGTCCTTGTTGTTTATCTGTTTTATATATAGTAGTGTGTTCTCTCTTAATCCCAAACTCCTAATTTATCCCTCACCCCTTTCCCCTTTCACAACTGTAAGTGTACTTTCGATGTGCGTCTATTTCTGCTGTGTAAATAAGTTCATTTGTATTATTTTGTTAGATTCCACATATAAGAGGTATCATATGACATTTTTCTCTGACTTACTTCACTTAATATGATAATCTCTAGGGTCATCCAAAAGGGCTATATTCTGAGTGCTGAATGATACATTATCACATATAATAAACTATTGTCAACAGTCCTCAAAAATCATACTCAGTCCTCTGAGTACCTGAAAATCCCTGCATTTCAGGTTAAAAATTAAAGTCATTCCAAAGTCTTTGAAAAGGAATCATTTTGGGATATTTTAAGCAGCCCCAAGAGTCACAGAACCAGACAGTCCCTTAGAGATCAGCTAATCCAAGCAGGCCTATGGTTTTATTATTGAGGAAAATGAGGTCAGCAGAGTTTAAGAGACTAAACTACATCTGGACCAGATTAGAACCTCAGGCTTCCTGCCCTTGACCCTTGCTCTTGCCCTTGACACTAAGTCAGGGCAGTTCACTTGCCCAGAACAAAGGTATTATTTACTCTCGGTGCCCAAATCACCTTGGATGACACACACACACAGTTATCAATTAACTATCAGTTGATAGTTCATGCCAAACTGTGGTAAATGTTGCAGGGGACATGTACGTGGATAGCAGTTCTCAACATGTACACTGTGTGTATATACATGCAACCCAAGAGCCTGGGTGCTGTAAAATACAGTTGGAAGCTCAGACAAGAAGTGCACTGGGTCCTAAAGAGAGTAACAAGGAAGAACTGAGCTCTATTCACGCACAACCGAAAATAGAGCTTAAAAACTGGATTGTAACAAAATCATAATCTTTAAGTTCAAATTTTTGAAAAGGTCCCATTTAGGTCCTGAATTCGCCTTCTGCCTGCTTTAAACTCATCACTTTATATGTGTGGAAGATGTAGCTTTTACTACAATATTTATCTGTATCTTCCTCCTCCCTGGCATGAATAGGTTTGTTTAATTTAAAACTTATCTACATTTAGTTAAATACACAAAGACTAGCATCCGCTCAAATTAACTGAAAAATTCAAACAAAAGTAAGTTTGTAGAAGAAAACAAACAGAAATGGGAGGCATAATGATTTGTTGGTACAAATTATGTTTCAACTTACAGTTCTAAACCCAACTCGAAAACAGATTCTAGAAGGTGTACTCATGGCAGATGTGAAATAATTACTCAAATAACAAAATCTAAATTCCAAATCTATCCTATCGGATGGATAAAATTCACCACAAGTCTGTGCAGTGCTTAAACTTGATTAATTCTTGTATTTGAGCCAAAAGAGCAAATTCGAATGTTAACTTAAGCTAAGCCATAGAAAGTAGATACAAACACTACATTTCTTAAATAACAGCTGATTTTTCTTTAAAATCACTCTTCTAACTTGAGACTACCCCTTTGAAAACAGGATGAGGATTCGAGTTACTTAAGATTTCTTTAAAAGGCATTTTAAAGCAAGATTAACTGTTGGTTTAAGTCTTGACATTTCCCGATTAATAACCCTAAAGCTTAATGAGGCACAACAGATTTAAGAATTGAAGATTTTTAATGAAAACGGAAGTTAAGGACAGTTTGGTGCAACACACTGTCACCAAAAATCTGTTTCAAATAGAATTGAATCTCTACATGTAAAAAATACAAACTATCTAAGAAGACTTTCCCCTTAAAATCTCAGTCCAAACTTTTAGAAGACCAGGGCAGACTTTGATAAAAGTATGACACTATACTCTGCAAGTAAAATTCTAAACTTACAATTAAGGCCTAAAAAATCATATGTAATTTTAATTTGGGTGTATATTTATGTCATTTTAAGACATGCTTATAATATTTTAGGACACACTAATTGTTTTTCAAATTGCATTTAATGCATTTGCAGTGCACTACATCTGCCTGCAATGCGGGAGACCTGGGTTCGATCCCTGGGTCGGGAAGATCCCCTGGAGAAGGAAATGGCAACCCACTCCAGTATTCTTGCCTGGAAAACTCCATGGACAAGAGGAGCCTGGCAGGCTACAGTTAATGGGGTGGCAAAAGAGCTGGACACAGCTTAACGACTAAACACCACCACCACCTGTTAGTAATGACCACATGCCAGTTTTTAAAAGGGCAAAGATACACATAAGGAGAAGAAACTGTGAATACCAGCTAAGTTAATTCTTACTTTCAAAGGAACTTGAAATTCAAATAAACATAGAGAATACATATATGTTTTATTTTTAAAATGACTGTGGTATCCTAGATTTTCCAGTCTAAAACAAAGCCTTTTTTCCCCCCCACATTTTATGTATTGAAATTAATGCCATGAAAGTCCATACCTAATATGAGAAAATCACATATGGTTTGTGCATCTTTTTTCATAGGTCCTCATTCAGCATTGAAAGCAGAAATCTATGTGATAAGACTAAGAATCTAAAATATTTGTGAAACGTAAGGTGATGTCTTGGATGTTTCATAACCCATTCAAGTGTATTTAAAATAGAATAATGGAGCTATGCAGTTAAAATGAGAACCAGAAAAACAAAGCAGGCTTCTAACCTATTCATGACTGGATGGGTAGTAAAAGTATAATTGATCTTTTTTCCCTGATGATAAATCTATTTAAGGATTTGAAAGTCACTTGTATGAAAGGAAAGCTTGTCATAACTTTGTGATATCCCTTGATCAGTGAAGTTTAATGCTCAAATTCTGCTTTTTTTCTTTTTTAGAGGACAATGCTAATGCCTCAAGCTAAAATGAGCAAGAATAGAGAAAATCTTAAAAGCTGAATATCATAATATGCAAAATTGACTAGAATTATGTAAATCTAGGTAACAGAATAACTCAACTAGTAAAGATTCTCTTAAAGTGAAAAAAAAAAAAAGTGTTCCAAGTAAAACAAAGAACACTTCGGTTAATTAAAGGCATAAAGTCCTTTTGAATATTTACTTCTTCTTCTTTAACTGGTCTGAAAAAATTAGGCAGCTCAGTATCTAAACTGATAACTTACTCATTCTTTTTTCTAAAACTCTTTGACTCCTTAGTCTGGCTTGAAGCTTAAAAAGAAAAGCTAGAGTTCTAAAAAGCAGATGACTGCAGAGTGCAGAGGGGCCATTTTCACATTGCAGATAGATCTGTTATTCCAGTGTGTAAAGCAGACCATGAGCAGAAAGTCATTTCCAATCTTGGTGTGTACAATCCACACAGCACATTTAACCCTAAAACTCATGATGCATGAACTGCTCTGCTTCCACTTCTAATGACCTTGTAAATCACTCAGTGTTATTGCTTGACTCATACCCATGAATTACCCAAATAACTTGATGACAAAGTTTTAATCTCCCCTTTCTTCGAGGTTTTTGAAAGTCAACCTCGGGTTGGCCTGTAAGAAACTGAGAAAGAACATACAACAGAAAAGGGAAGTGCACAATTTGACGTTTACAAATTATATATATATATATATATATATTATGCTTAAAAAAGAAAGAAAATGGCCTACAAAATCCACACCTGGTTTCAAAGCAGATGACTCAAAGAGGAAATGAGATTGTTTCATGGTACACAGATTAGTCCCATGTTATTAGTGACCAAGAAACGTCTCCTCCTATCCTAACTTCACTGCACAGTATTCAATTAAAACTTACTTTCAAATCAAAAAGTTAGTCAGCATACCATCCAGAGCTGGACTCTTAGGATTTACTATAAATTGCCTATAAATAAGTAAGACCACGCTATGATGTCCAAAACAACATGTTTTTTAAAACAAAGATTTTTCTAACTTACGACGTATTTGTTTTTTAAATCTTATGTCTGGGATGATTCTTAAGTTTATCTTGTTTTCCCCTTCACTTCAAACACTTGAAGTAGCACTTTTTTTCCTTCCTCCCCTTCAGCCTAACCTCTTCAATAAACCCCTTTTTAAAAGAAGAAACAATAAATGAACTGACAGGAGGTGAAAGAAGGAGGAGTGTGCGCTCCAAGAATAAAGGGCGGTTTTATAACAGGAGGTACTTTTGTTAGCAAGTGACTGGCAGGTCTCCTCCCCCAAGTTAGAAGAAATTCCATCCACTCCCCAAAAGTGCAGAGGCCAAAAATGTCCAGTGGAACAGTTCTGAAACCCCAGCGTCTGCAGAGAGCCGAGGGGGGCGGACTGGCGAATGGGGGAAGGGGAAAGAGAAAGAGACCAGCAGGAGAGAAAAGAACAAAAGGAGAAACCCAAGAAAGGAGAAAGGGACGGCGGGACCAGGGCGGCCCGCGAGCCAGTGTCGGGGAGAGAGCCTGAGAGTAGGCGAGCGCGACCCGGGGGAGGCGAGCGCGGAACGGGCGCACCATGGACAGGGCTCGGCGCGGCCCACACCCCTCTAGGGGGCGGCGGGAGGGAGCGCGCGAGACCGCGGGCGCCAGTCCGGTCCAGCCCCCGGCGCCCGTGGCCGGAGCGCGCCAGGCCCTGACCCGTGATGACCACGGACGGGGGCGATCCGCACCATCTGTCCCTGCCCCGGTCGCCCCGGGCGCCGCCGCACTTCCGAACCGCGCCCGCACTTTTTGGAGCAGTCGCCGGCCGGCCACCCCCAGCCGCCGGCGGTGCGCTGGTGGCCCCCTGGGGGGGGACTCCCCCCCCCCCCCGCCCCCGAGACCCCTTCAGGCCGTGAGGGCGGACACGCCGCTCTCCCGCAGCCACCGCGGGCCCCCACCGCCCGCGGCGGCAGAAGCGGGACCCCCAGCCGGACCCCGCCCAGCGCGGGGGGTCTCGGCCGCGGCGCGCGGCTTCCCTTCGCCAGACCCCGCTGGCGGGCTAGGAGGGGCCTCGGGGCATCCTCTGGCCGGCCGCCGCGGGAAAGTTGGACGCTCGGCCGGGCTGGGGACCCGCGCGGAGTGGGGAGGGAGGCTGAGACCTGCCTGGAGCAGGTGCTTCCCGCCGCTGAGGAGCCTCCCGGTACCGATCCCAGGGATAGGCTGTCTGGCGCTCTCCCGAAGGAGTGAAAAGTGCGGAGGCTCCCGGTCAAGGCGCCCCCAGGACGCACGCAGGGTAGAGGCAGCCGGACAGAGGAAGGGGAAAAATAGCCGAGTAACGGAACTTCTCCCTGCCCGGCGGGATAAGGGGCGTGCGGGGCCAGGGTCTGGGTGCGGAGGCGCGGGCCCGCGTAGACTCGTCTGGGCAAGGGAGCGTGGTTTTCTTTTCAGGTAGGACCGACAGAGAAAATTGCGAGGGCAGGAAAACAGAAATAGGCAGCAATTCGACGCTAGGATAAAGACAATAGGACACTGGAGCCCTCGGGCGCCGGGAGCCGCGCGGGTGCCAGGGTGAGGTGGGGTGGAGGCAAGTCCCGTAACTAAGATACCAGAGTGAGAATTCCGACTGCAAACTCGAGACCCATCTCTGCAGAAATAAACAAAAAAATTGGAGCAAAGTGCTACGCGAGGGGTGAGAAGCATAGAAAACTGCAAAACCGGAGTGCTAGCGTAGCTCACCCTTCTGCTGCCTAGAGACACCCCCCCGGGAGCTGGCTGGACCCCCGCAGGGGCAGTGGGGAGACCGTGATCAGCCCCTTTGGGCACCCGCCAAGAGAGGCGCGGGAGACCGGCTGGCCCCGGGCGCCCTGCTCCGGCGCCCGGCCCCTGCCTCGTGTCTGCGCAGCTCCCGGCCGCGCGGTGCGGCACCTCCCTTCCCGGGTGCGCAGCCCGGCCCCGCAGCGGCGCGGGGAACAAAGGGACCCGGCGCCGCCCGCCCCACCCCGCCCGCGGCCCGGCCCGCGGGGACCGCCGCGTACCTGAAGCAGGGCCGCCAGCAGCGGCAGCAGGGTCCGCGGCGCTCCCACTATCCGGCACATGGAGGCGGAGAGGGGCCGAGCGAGGAGCCGGAGGCGGCGGCAGCGGCAGCACCAACAGCGGCGCGGAGAGACGGCTCCAGGCAGTTTCCACCCCCTTCCCTTCCCTCCCCTCCCCACCCCCTTCTCCGCTGCTCCGCGCTCCCCGCCAATGGAGAGCGAGCTGATGACAAATAGCGGGCCGCGGAGTCCGCGGGACTCGCACCACGAGTAATAAAACAGACTGAGATCAAGGAGCTGGGGAGGGGGCGGGGGAGAAGGCGGGCGTGCGCGTGAGGGTGTGAGTGTGTGCGTGTGTGTGCGTGTGTGAGTGTGTGGCCGCGGTGGCAGCGCAGGCTGCTCTGTTTCGGCCCCAAGCGCTGCGAAGCCAGGAGGGATGCAGGCGACGGGGACCTTGGCCGGTGG
Source organism: Cervus elaphus (assembly GCF_910594005.1). Classification (NCBI taxonomy): domain Eukaryota; kingdom Metazoa; phylum Chordata; class Mammalia; order Artiodactyla; family Cervidae; genus Cervus; species Cervus elaphus. The sequence goes on along the minus strand of NC_057841.1, from coordinate 32,162,051 downwards.
AAGATGCGGAGGTGCAAGCGGAGCGGCGGGAGCGCCCCAGGAGCTCCGCAACGCGAGGTTTCGGGCTCGGGGTTTTGCTTCCTCCGGGTCCCCTCTCTAGGGCCGCCGGGCACGACGAAGACGCCGGCGAGAGCGCCGCGGGGAGGGCGCTCGGGGCCGTGCGCGCTGCGCCCACAAAGGGCAGCAGTCCCGCCGCCCGGCGCCTCCGCTGCGTGGGGGCGGAGGTCCGCTTCTTGGCGCCCCTTGCCGCTCCCCCCGGAGAGTTGGAGACTGTTCTCCGGCCTCGGCCGCGCGGGGATGAGGCCAGGGGCCGGCGCGGCCGCTCCCGCCGCGGCTCCGTCCCGCGCAGTTGCCGCCGCGGCCGCCCCCGCTGCCCGCGCGCCGGTTCTCGGCCCGCGCCGCTCACTCGCGCGCGCCGCCCCACCCCCGCGTCGCTGCCGCCGCCCGCGCGCCTCGCTCGGCCTCCGCGAGCGCGATCAGGGCGAGCCGCCGCCGCTGTCCCCGCGCTCGCCCGCCCCGCGCGCTGCCCGCTCCCAGCTCGGATTGCCTCCAGCCGCCGCCGCCGCCGCCGCCCTCGCCCCCGCCTCCCTCCTCCGCTGAGCCTACCCGCCCGCGTCGTGGCCAATCGGAGGCCACCAAGCTGCAGCGGTAGCCGGCCGGATCCGCGGCAGCCGCCCGCCCCCGCCCAGCCGAAGCGCCCCATTTTTGCTGCAGCCCGCGGGGGGTCGCCGGAGGGAAGCCTGGGGTACGCGGAGCACAGCCCCGGCAGGTGGAGGGGCTGCGAGAAAGAAAAAGAACTTGCGCAGGAACTTGATTGGGTGGCAGGTTCATTTTTGGACCGCGATGGGGATCGGATAGAGAAGAGGCTTTGGAGGGGGGATGATTCCTCCGAAGCCTAACGCACGCTTCTCTTTCCTCCTGTTATTCTTTCGAGATAGACTGTTTTTTTTTTTTTTTCTCCTTTCTGGGCAGGGGCAGACACAGCAAACTGGCGACGCAGGCAGGGCGCATCCTGGCCATTGTCTGCGGCGCTCGCCACGAGCCACCTGCGGGCCGGGAGGGCGGAGGCCCGGCACTTCTCCCCTCTTTGCGGATGTACTGAAACTGCGAAGTTTAGGTGTGCTTGTTATGTTGTTTTTCCCTCTGGGGGTTTGTGAGTGCGTGTTATTTTCTTTGAAGTCTCCCGTTTTCTGTTTCTACTCGTTCGTGACACTGTTCACAATTTTTAGCAAGTGGTCTAAGGGACTTTGACTTCCCTCCCTAAACCACTGCCAAGAACAACAAAAAGTATAGAACGAAAGAAAAAGAAAGCGGGGGAAAAGGAGCTAAAAGCCAGAACTTGCCCTGAAGAATAGGATTATCTAAGAGATAAAATGACTGATTCTGAGTTCGCACCAAGTAAAGGATTTTTGCTTCGTCCTTGTAAGGTATAAACTTGGAGTGGATCACAAAAAAAAAAAAAAAGTGAGAGACTTCACAAGTTTGGGTCACAGGCATTTGTGGAATGGAGGGAGGGGTGAGGAGCAGTCGATTTTGGTGAGGTATTAAGTTTTTGTCAGTAATTTTTTTTTTAAGGTTTTTTCAGGTAAAGAAAAATACCTTTCTTTTTTCTCCTAGGCTTTTCAGCACTTAGGAAATCATCAAACTTCGTTGCAATTAATGTGCATTCCTCTTCTGCTTTGGATAACTGAAGAACTAAGATTATTTGAATTTGAGTTTCAAGATGCTGATTATTTAAGAACTTGATATGAATCTCTAAAAATCAAGTACTAATTTCTTTGACATAAGTGATGCAGCTTTTAATAATGTACTGTCACTAGCTCGGCTTTTAAAAATTCAGTATTCATAGGGAAGTTGATTCAAGTTTAATTAAAACATAATATTGTAGGCCTTTTAAAAATGAAACTCAATTTTTTTTTCCTGGATTTTCTTTCCAAAAGAATAAGAAAGATCATGTTAATTAAATTTAAAGACAAAAGGCTCCACTTGTTCTTTCTCTTCCTTCTTTGCTAGATAGTATTGTCACATTATTGCTAATTGACCTAAAATTTCTCCTTGTAATTGGATATTTGTGAGTTCCACTTTCAAGGAGTCATGTATAATAGAAAAACATCTAGCCGCAATATTAGGGATATCCTTTGTTGTACTCAAAAATGAATTTATAGAGTTCATCTCTGTGCCTAAGAATTAAGCTGTGATCCCAGACTTGAGGCTTTAGTTACAGCCTCACCACTCCCAGCAATAGCCACTGATGTTTATTGCCATTCTGATTAATTTAAAGGTAGAAGAGATTTCAGTATGAATAACTATTGCTTATTAGTATTATTTGCTTGAAGCTTTAAAAATTGTTCCCTTTATAAATAAAACTCTTACTGTGACTTCAAAATCTGCTTTGGAATGGCTGTCAGTCAACTAATTCTCTTGATTCCAGTGGTTTTCAATCAGCCACGTAAGCACTGACAGTATTTTATTTTTTATTTATAAAAAATTTATGTCCAGCTTCCATGAGTCTCACTCTTCAGTGGTTATAGGTTGCTTTGGAATCTTACCTGAGTTTAACTTGATCACGTGCTTGGCCCAATCTTGCTAATCAGCCTTTGATCAGGAGAAGGGAGAACCTAGTCGCAGATCATCTTATTGGAGATTGGCACATCCATTTGATTCTAATGAAAGTAGATCTAGTATTGACTTTGGTGCCCAAGACAAATGGTACCTCCATTTTGCCATTCTAAAGGTAATCTACTGGGTCATTCATATATTTGGGCCAGCTCTCAGGATTTTGGCTTCTGCTCAAAGCATTGCCAGTCTGAAGACTAACTTTCTATCATCTTGCACAGCTCCAGGGATGAAGGGGCCTAGGCAGTGACCTAGAGAAACAGCTTGATTGTGGGGGGAGCGGGGAACACAAGAAAAATAATAATTAAAACTAAGACTGGCTTATACTCTGAAAATCAGCTTAATCCCTTGATTTCTGAACTAGGCACTGCTGCTGATCTACTCCAAGAGGTCTGAAATGAATACCTATGTCAAACATTATGGACAGACTGAATAAATGATAACTCCTGCACACATAGCAAGATTTCATATGCATGTAAATGCCATGATGATTCGTTTTTAAACGTTCATTTCAAGGAAAAGTCAGAATAACTTCATGTTCTGGTGTGTATTCTCAAACAGGATATGCTAAACATACAAATACATCACACGAGTATTTTTCTAAAAGGGTCCTGACTTTGGAAAGAAATACAAACAGTAGTTGTCAAGTCTGCAACCTGTGCCCCCACCCCCACCCCCCTGCCCCAAACACACAGACACACACCTCTGGGACAGGATACACACTAGTCTTGGCTTCTGACACCCAGCTGAGAGCCCTTCCCAAATGTTGACTCAAGACCCTCCGCCATGGTTCCCTTTTCTTGCCTGGTCTACAGGATAAACTAGAATTGTCCCTTCTCCCTTAGGAAGTAGCTCTGGCATTTGCACGTTTCTTCCCAACTAGCTTTAGTGTGTTAACACTGACCTTCCCTGGGTTCACAGGCCTTTTAGAGTCACAGGCTGTTGTAAGTGAAACGTCAAGGTGGTCTAAGGCTTAAAGATATACACAAGGCTAGCAGAGGCAAATAGACAACACTGACTGGGACTCAGCCTTACTGCCCGTCTTCTGGGTGTGTGTGTGTGTGTGTGTGTGTGTGTGTGTGTGTGTGTGTGTGTGTGTGTGTGTGTGTGTGTGTGTGTGTGTGTGTGTGTGTGTGTGTGTGTGTGACTCAGCCTTACTGCCCGTCTTCTGGGGTGTGTGTGTGTGTGTGTGTGTGTGTGTGTGTGTGTGTGTGTGACTCAGCCTTACTGCCCGTCTTCTGGGGGGGGTGTGTGTGTGTGTGTGTGTGTGCTTAAAGATATACACAAGGCTACCAGAGGCAAATAGACAACACTGACTGGGATTCAGCCTTACTGCCCGTCTTCTAGGGGGTGTGTGTGTGTGTGTGTGTGTGTATGTGTGTGGTAGTTGTTCAGTTGTGTCTGACTCTTTATGACCTCATGGACTGTCGCCCGCCAGGCTCCTCTGTCCATGGGATTTTCCGGTTAAGAATACTGGAGTGGGTTGCCATTTCCTTCTCCAGGGGATCTTCCCAACACAGGGATCAAACCCACGTCTTCTGCATTGCTTGAGGATTCTTTACTATCTGAGCCACTAGGGAAACCCAGTCTTCCCTACAGAGTCCCCCCATTTTTTTTTAATTTTTTTTAAATTTATTTTTTATTTTTTTCATTTATTTATGTTCGTTGGAGGCTAATTACTTTACTTTAGAAAAATTCACCCATGTGGAATGAGAATGGTTTAAAAAACTAAAGGAAAATTTAATGATGCTGGGGATTTGTCCAGTATTCCTCTCAGGTTTTTGTTCCTCAAAGTAGGTACAATTGGAGATATAACTCTGCATTTCCTTTCACTGGTCTCCATCCTCAGGTGCCTTTCTCACTGTGATCATCTCACCATACTGAGTGTGATTCTAGCATTTCAAGATTCATATCTTTGATATAACCTGGAGCCAAGTGCAACCCAACCATTCGTCTGGTCCTCACCTGGAGAAGACATGATGTGTTTCAATACTGGAAAAAAAAAATTCCTGGCTTTTAAAATAATCCACTCTAGTTTGGAAATATTACTTAGGTTTCTTTCTCTTTTTTTTCAGTATTTGAAAACCAAATTCAAAAGTTTTCATGGACAGTATCACCAAATTTATAACTTGAAGTATATATGGTCGAGGAAGTGAGTAAATGAATTAGTTTTACATTTGCACGATGAGGGGCGTAACTCACAGGCAGCCCCTGTATTGGGAGAAGCACCACAGAGAAAGAATCACGTTCTGGAAGGTAGAAGGGTGTGATAAACAGATTATGGATTTCAGTTCAGGTAGACTTAAACTCCATGAACTGGGTGAGTGAGTTTCTGAAAATTTCTAAGATTCTTTTTCCCTATTCCCAATTTGGATAATATACCAGAATTTCTTAAGAAAGCCTGAAATGAACACAGAGCAACACAGTAGGAGCTTAGCTTTTTATCTACACAGTAAGTCATGTCCAACTCTTTTGCGACCCCATGGACTGTAGCCCGCCAGGCTTCTCTGTCCATGGGATTTCCCAGGCAAGAATACTGGAGTGGATAGCCTATCCCTTCTCCAGGGGATCTTTCCAACCCAGGGATCAAACCCAAGTCTCCTGAATTGGCAAGCAGATTCTTTTCCACTGAGCCACAATGGAAGCCCACCTATATGTGTATTAAGTATGCTCACCAGACTCCTCTGTCCATGGAATTCTCCAGGGAAGAATACTGGAGTGAGTAGGCATTTCCTTCAGGGGATCTTCCTGACCCAGGGATCGAACCTGGGTATCCCGCACTGCAGGCAGATTCTTTACCATCTGAGACGTCAGAGAAGCTAGCAAATAATAATATGCAGGCTAGTACAAGTAATAAAAAATTTAACGGGTTATAAGGTGCATAAAAATAAATTTGAGAATGTGAAACTATTCGGAGGAACAATATACTAAAAGTTAATATATTGATTTCATAGTGGAAAGCGAATTCATTTTTGATTATCTCGGAAGTTGACAATACCAAGACCAGAATTAAAACCCATTTTTCTGAGTCTTTCTCCTATGAACCTAGTTCTTGTCATTTCTTGAACCATGTTCTGCCTACTCGTTTGTGGAGTCCAGGTTTCCTAGTTGACTTCATAAGTTCTGGTTGACGATCAGCTGTCTTTGAGAAAAATCTGATTTGCATGATATTCAAGAAATCTACCTTCTGCAGCAGCAGCGTGAGTATTTATGGGGCACCACGTTAGATTACTTAAAAGTCAGAGGGCCTACTTCTCAAGATAAATGTCTCTTCAGAAAATAAAACAAATCACGCTGAAGGCTCTTTTGTAATGTTTAGTGGTGCCAAACTTTTGTCCCCATGTCCTATTAAAAGCAAAGACATGCCTTCTGGAAAGTTCTGAAATGCAACTGTCACTGTTGAGAGGACAGTAAAACATCTTTAGTATCTGAATTTACCCTTTCCTCCAGTGAAAATCGAGGTAGATGTTAAAGTATTTATCAGGGTTGGATTACCTGTGTTCTCTCCCTGAGTAATCTTCAACACGCCACTTCATTTCTTTACATGTTTTCTCATCTACAGAAGAGAAATCATTCCACTTGCCTCAAAAAATGCCGAGAGGACTAACAAAAGGAAGTCACTGAAGCCTATTCAGCTCTTTAGAGAGAAGTTCTGGATAAAATACATGGAATTCTCTAAGACTATGGATTCAGCTCTCACAAGAGGAATGGTTAATTGGTTTCAAAAGTTTAAGTCACATTTTAATGATGTGGCATAACCAGCAAGCCATCAAGTGCTTATGAAATCTTTCTTCTTTTTAATTTTCATTTATCCAAAAAGTTTATTTTTAATTTATTTTAATTGGAAGCTAATTACTTTATTGTGGTGGTTTTTGCCATTCAGTGATATGAATCAGCCATGGGTGTACATGTGTCCCCCCCATTTATCCACAAAGTTTAAAAATAACATTTATCTTTCTGTTACAAAAGCAGCACATGTTCATGTGTAAATATTTGAGAAAATTATATTGTCATGTGTGCCATGATCATCCACAGATGATTCAGAGTTGATGCTTTATTTTATAGTGCTCACCAGAAAGATACAACCCCAGTGTTCCTTTTCAACAGTGAATGCAAAAAAATCAACCATAGTCCCATTTACCACAGAATTTATAATGTATGTTACTGTGATTCATTCTTTACATAGCTCAAAAGGGCCGAGTGGTTATCACAAATAAGCATTATCTTTCTGGGAGGTCTGTTATTTTGAGTCATCCTTGAAAAAGGTTTTTTCAAAAACAAGTTTGCAGGAGATGGGAATATTCTCACTTGTAAATTGTTAGGAGGGCCAATAATAAACATATATTTGCATTGCAAAACGTATTTATCCAAGCCAGATGAAATTTCAGACTCTTTGAGGATACTCAGGCCCCCTGATATCACCAGTTGAGGAGTGAGTTCTTTAAGGTGTCTGATCACCAGGGTTCGGAGGGAAGTGGTGAGCACAGGCAGGGACAGATGGACACACGTGGACAAATGGACATCAGAAGAAGGCGGGGACTAAAGAAAACACCCGAGGTTTGTGGTTTCTAATGAGATGGGGTTCCTATGTGGATAGAATGTGGAGTGTGGCCAAACTACAGGATAGGGGTGAGGTCATAATCTGGGTAATTGTTCAGTAAACATTTGCCCAGTTTTTACAACAAAACAAGACACAGGACTTGGAGTTTGGACAAGAGCGTGGGGATGGTCTTTCGGCATCTAGAATTGATAGGAAGGGCCACACGGCAGGGCAAATGATAAGTAACAGCCCATCCAGTCCTCGCCCAGAATTTGCACATCTCTTGATAAGGGCAAGTCCTCTTCGACAGAAAGTTTCACTCTGAGATGCTTGCTGGTGAGGATGTTCTCGAACAAATCTTAAAAACTCTATTTATACTTCAAAAATTCCCCTCTTGAATTATTTTTGTAAAGGTAGAAATGATGTAAAATGGCTTTTTGTTTGTAAGTCAAACATAAGCACCATCCACTCATTAATGAGGCAGTATAAGCTTTAACTAAAAAAGATATATATTGGCTTCTTTATTTTTTTTTCTCATTTTCTAGAAGTGTTCTTTAGAACTTCACAGATCAGTTAATTTTCTTATCTCTCTTACCTTCCCTGTCCCTACAATTTCTTTCTCTCTCTTTTCAAAATATATTTCCTGGGAGATGTCTTTAGCTCTGTCTTCTAGCCTTTCTGTTGAAAAGTTGGATATATTTTTGATTTCCAGAGCTTTTCATTCTCTGATGATTTCTTCCTAGAAACTTGCTCTTATTTCATGGATGTGAGAGCTTCTCTTATCTCTTTACATATTGTTGAAAAGTTGTCTTCTGTTCCCTGGATTATCTTGGTTTCCTCTCTGTGGTTTTCCTGCAGGGGTTATTGTTGTGTCTGTCTTTGATGTCAGAGAGACTTGGGGAAAATGTTCAATATGTGGAGTTTCAGTTAATCCTCCCAGATTTTGGTAAGCCACCCTACCCTGCCTCAGTTTTTCTTGACTCATATGAGTTTAGAGCTTTCTAGTGTCTGCCCTGCAGAAGTGTATAAAGAGCCTCCCCGGCTGGGACAGGCTCACACCACACTGCACTGTTATTCGCTTGACCTGCCCAGGTTTAATCTGTGATTTGTTCCTCAACCAAAGAAAGAAGGAGCTCTAGGTGATTTTCTGGAGGCTGGATGAGTGCCGACATTTCCCCCTAAGTCTGTCATCTTCCCTTTCCCAAGGATGAGATACACATCAGTCTCCAGGAAGACTCTTGTCCCTGGCAGCAGCTTAGAATTCCCACTGGGACCCAGCCCCTCCCCTGGTTAATTAAGCACCCCTTCCCCATTCTCCACGTTCTATGAGAAATAGTGTCACCTCCACCTACTGTAAATAGGTCAGCCCAAATCACTGTTTTAGCCCCTATAGTTTTCAAATTAAAAAATATATATGTATATATGTGCTATCTTCATTGAGAAGACCCCCCTGAGGAAATGTCAACCCACTTCAGTGTTCTTGCCTGAGAAATCCCATGGACAGAGGAGTCTGGTGGGCTAAATCCATGGGGTCACAGTCAGATGCAACTGAGCATGCGAGCGTGCACACACACACACACACACACACTATCCTCAGCATACATAATAGCTATGAAAAGTATTTTAAGGTTTTACTACCTGCTGTTGAAGCAATTCATGGGTGCGCATTCACCCGCATGTGTTCACTTGCATTCCCACTAACCAAAATAATGCAGAATGAAGTACTGTCTATATACTTCGTGGTTCCAGTAGACAATAATGAAATACAATTTTATAACATTGGTAATCCAAACCTGAAATTTAGAGTAGGTGAGAAAGAAATATCTCATTAAAACATTTAGAACAATTGTCTTCAACCTTTTTTTTTGGGGGGGGGGGGTTGTCATACTATATGTGTGTGCTAAAATGTCCTAGAAAACACATCTTTCGTTAGGGGAGGTGTATCCTATAAATGTATGTGAATCAATAGGTACTTTACCGTACCTTGCCCCTCAGATGTCTCATGTTGCTGGTAGGGACAGTCATTGTTACTTTCCCCACTAACATACCTGGTGTTGAGAATCACTGATTGAATTTTAATTGCTTTTTGCTCCCACTTAGTGTAAATCTATTTGTCTGAAGTCTTACGAGGTTAAATTTCATCATCTTGCTATTCAGCAGGGTACCATCACTTCACTTTATAGGGATTTATAAAGACTTTAGCCACGTGACGATTTCAAGCTTGGAGCTGATAAGGATATTAGCATCCATTGAACAGATGCACACAAATCATTCACCATTTCCCCCAATTTTTATTTCCAGATGATCAATTCTAAGAAATATATCTCTTCTGCTGAGAGTACCGGGTTTTACATTTCATTAAAATTGGGTAGGTAACCACTTAGAGGTAACAATACACTTATTAACATATGGGAGGGAAAAGCCTGACTTTTAATAATAAAGGAAATAATTACTCTGAAAAGAGATGACCTTTTAAAGGATTATGTGCAAATTGCAGAACTTTTCTGAGTGTGAGCAAACTACAAGACCAAACTGTCAATCAGTCTCTCTTAGCCTTAGCTCTGTGGACACCAGATGGACTTAGGGCAGCTCTGTGCAGTCTATGGGACAGGGACACGCTGGTGGGGAGGGAGAAACACGGTGAGCCGGCGCCCGGACAGTGGAGACTAATGACAGTTTTATACTTCGCGTGCCTGGCAGGAGCTAGCGATGAGTAGATGATGCGTTCATATAGCTCCTGCTTGAAGGCAGCGAGGATCCGAAAAGTCAGGAAACTATTTAGTTTGATCAGCGGAGCCTAGAAAATCTAACCCAAGACTCTGATCAGAATCTTAAAGGCATTCCTCTGTGGTACATGATTTTTTCTTGTTTTGTTTGTCTGTTTTTATTTATTTATTTTTTGTTGGTTTGTCTGTTTTTAAAAATCACAAAATCAGTCCAGTTGTTTGGACGATGTACACCTTTAAGAAATCTCTTTCATTTCCCTATAGGCCCTGCGGTTCAGACCACCGACAGCACCTCCTATAATCAATATAGCAAAATCAGATTATTATGAAAGTTAAAGTAAAAATATATTTGCTGTTCTTAGTTTCCCAAAGTTAATGTTTAAAAAACCTTTACTATCTAACAGTAAAAGATATGCGATACTCCAAAATATCAAATTCATTATAAACAACCAGTATCATAATCAACATTTTTCCAGAAATAAAATTCTTAACTCTGTGCAAAATTTCCAACATAAAAATAAATACTTTTATCCTTACTTATCATTTTCCAAACTTGTTTTTTTGTTTGAAAAATATTTGCTTTTGACCGCAGTTGTCTTCGCTAAACATTTCTCCACCTTTGTCCTCCTTTGAATCAAAACCCATGACTAATATAATTTCTAAGCTCTGTGATTGATGCTATGTTTAAAAATCTGTATTTCTTCTGAGTCAGCTTACAATATCTTAAAAACAAACAAGCAAGACAAAACATAAAGGAGGGGATAGGTGGGGGGGGCGAAGAACAAAGGGATACTCAGCAATCACACTGTTGACTTGTTTTTATGGTTTGTTTAAATGTCAATTTCTGAGAATGGAAATGGAGTGGCCTTGTGCTTTGAACCAGCCATTAGGAGGTGCTCATACTTTAAAACAAACTCTTCCAAACCTTTAAGCTACATAGAGTCTAAGTTTTATGTTTTGTAGAACTGATCTTTAATTTTAGTAATTTTATTTCCCGGAACTTAACAACTTGTAAAAATTGTCAAGTGAACAGTTCTGGAAACTCATGTCATCCAATTAGTCTAAGAAACAAATGTTTTTGTGTCATCTATCACCACAGAACACTAGACAGACTCATCAGATTCAAAGGAAAACATGTATTTGAGAAAGAACAACCTCTCAGCTACTTTACCTTCAGAGGAATATAGTTGATGTTAGTTGGTGTAGAGCAGGGGTCTTCAGGACATCTTCCCTGGGGCTCTATCTACTTCTGTAATATAGAAGGGTTTGTTTGTAGCCTGAATATTCTCCAGGGTAGATCTTGCTTTTGTAATGCAGTTTCACAGCTGTTTATTATGGACACCATTCAGACTGTTAACTATCCGTTTTGTTTCCGCCATCATTGCTTTTTATTTGTTGTCCAGTCCCACACTGGCTACTTGACAAGCGTTAGGTGCAAATATGAACACACATGGAACAAAAAACTAAAGAACAAGGGAAGCCACCAGAAAACCTGGAAGGTTTCCCTGGTCTCCAAGGCAGTGTTTGGAGGAGAGAAAAGGATTTTACACCGGGTATTTGTAGTAGACATTCCTGTTAAGGGGTTATAGGTGTTGGTACAAGTACTAAAATTTTACAGTGCTGTGAATTACTTAACTGATTAAGCACAGTGGCTTCAGTAACTTTGTGTCAAATCTCAAGTTCCATGTGACAATCAAACATTGACACCAAACATTTAAAAAAAAATTTTCCATTTTGAAGAAGACAAGTGCACAAAATTTTAAAATTGTACCACTAATAAATAGCTTTTTTTTTTCCCCCTAGGCCATGCTACTTGGCTTCTGGGATATTTCCCTGACTCCTGATGAATAGGAATACTTATCTTATTTTCATATCTTTGGCACTCATAAATGAGTCTGAAGCTCAGGCTTCCCCCCGCCCCCGCCCCGCCCCCAGCCAGCACCGCATAATGTAAATCATGACACCTACTGGCAGCATAGGGTTTTGCACCCTAGTTCCATAAGACATTCAAGCCCCTTGTTACTTAAGATAGATTTTTCAAATGTATGTTTATGTTGAGTCACCATTAAACTTTACTGGGAAAAATTATATCTTGGAGCACGACTATAAGTGTGGATAGGCTAAATTATGCTGTGCTCACAAACAGTTCCTGAAACTCAGTGGCTTAAATTAACAAAGATTTAATTCTTGCACACACTGTATCTGTTACACATTATTAATGATGAAAAGTGCGAAGTGAAGATTGAAAGTCAATTCCACCTCCAACCCCACAGTTAATTACTAGCCTGCTGTTCCAAGGATAGTCACTAAAGGCTTGAGATATCATTTTCTATTCATTGATCAGGGTCTTTCCAATTTGCATCAATCCCACATCACTTTAATTGATGTAGCTCTATAATGTATTAACTATTTGAGAAGATACATCGCTTCCTCTTACTGTTCTTTATTTTAAAAAATATTATTCTCACATGATTTCTCTTCCAGAAGTTAAGTATTATTTGGCTAAATTACTCCAAATCATATTTGATTTTTATTTGAATAGCATTAAGCTACTAATTTGCTTCCCAGGTGGTTCAGTGGTAAAGAATCTGCCTGCCAATGCAGGAGACATAGGAGACGTGGGTTCGATACCTGGGTTGGAAAGATGCCCTAGAGAAGGAAATGGTAACTCCACTATTTTTGCTTGAAAAATCCCACGGACAGAGAGAGGACCTGGTGGGCTACCATCCATGAAGTCACAAAAAGTTGGACATGGCTGAGCACAATAAGCTACTCATTAATCTGGCAATAATTTTATCTGTAAAATAGTCTTCCCATGAGAGTCCTTTCTATCTCTCAAAATATTTTTCACGTTCTTCATACGTTAAATGTGTTTTTATTGAACTCGATCTTTGAAATTTTATATTTTGTTGCAACGAGTGAAATTATTTATATACTTTTATTTCCACATTTGGTATTACCTGCCTATGGACATGCTATTGTTTTTGTATTTTTCTCTTGTAATAAATGAAATAATTGTACAGGTTTTCCATAAGGTGTCATTTTGAATTTTCTTTAAACGAATCATTGTTCTTTATGTCTTTTACTTATCTCTTAGCTCTGGGTCATGTCTTCTAGTATTGACTAAAGCCTTCTAATAAGGATGTAAAAGATTATTATTGACTTTTCCACATGTAATGCAAATCCCCCTTGGTTTTAACCATTAGGAAAGTATGACAGTGACTATTTTTAATCATATTGATGGCATATTGTAAGCTATGGGTGTTTTCAATAATTGTGATAGTTGAATTTTTTTAATGCCTTCCTCAAACATTATTATATTTTTCTTAGTTTACTTAATACTTTAATTATATATGCTAATAAAGTATGTAATATTATTTTTGCATTCCTGAAATAAATCCTATTTGATGATTTTTTTATGTAGTGTCAAGTTCTATTTCTAGAACTTTATTCATGATTTTAAAACTTCATATTCATTTGGAGATATGTTGATGTTTTTCTTATATTGATACCCTTGAAAAATTTTAGTATTTTATTTAGTTCTAAAAGTAATGTATTAGAAGTACTTGTAAGTAGTAAATACTTTTAAAAGTATTGCATTGTGCTTATTTACATAATTTTATTTAGCATTTGCTAATAATATTAGACATTTGCTTTTATTCTATTTTTTAAAAAAAATATTTGGATCTATTTAATTTTATTTTAATTTTGTAACTCAATTCTTCCTTTCTAAAAATTGATCCTGTTTTCTTTTTCTAAAATTTAGTTTGTTTGGGTTCTTTGTAACACATAGAAAAATATTTATACTCAAGAATTCACTTTTGCATACCACCTCTGTTTGAACATTTTTGTGTATTACTTTTTGATCTCTTCCCTAGTTCAATAGTTTTTAGAGAGGTGTGTTTTCATTTCTAAATGGTTGAACCTTGTTTTCAGTAACAAAAATTTTACATTTTCATTGCATTGTTGTGGAGTTAATGTAGTACATGATTTTGGTTTCTTTGGATTACTGACTTTACTTTTGGTCTAGTATCTATTGCCATACATGCTTCTTGCATATTTTACAGGAAGAAATTTACTAGTAATGTCAAGAACTGTTGAGGTTGGGCTGTTGCCCTACTCAATGGCTAACAAGTTAGCTTCCATGGTTGTATGAATGTTTGAAGAAAATAAGTGATTCCTGTGTCAGCGAGGGAGGACTTTACTACTCACAGCAATAGCAATAGCTAGAATGCCATCATTTCTGTGTCAGTTCCCCATGCTGAGATTTCCACAGGACCAGGTGAAGAGGATCAGGTGACACCTATACACAGAAGAGGAACCCTGAGTTTAGAGAACCCAATTCTTTTATAAAAGGCAATAAGCATGCCTTTATAACAGTACACTTTGTTCCGGAAGTGTACTGTTTCTTTCTCCCAAAACTTTAAGCAAGCTGACTCTTTGCTCCAGAGGGAGACATTATCTCTCTCTTCCAAAGTTATTTTCTATAAAAAGTAGCCTTGGAAGGATGGTCTGAAATAAAGGTATCCAGTGCTTCTGCTCATAAGATGTGCAGAAATGCAAGACTACTGTGGGGAATTATCTCCCAACTGGAAAGCACAGGACAAATATGCTTATATATTGCATTGGCCAAAATGTTTGTTTGAGTTTGTCCATAGCACCTTATGGAATTTTTTGGCCAATCCATTATATTAGTTCTACCTTGTTCAGATGTTTTATAATTTTTACAAAATTTATAATTTATAATATATAAATATATTAAATAAACAATTTGTAATTTTATAATATATAATTATAACTTATGTATAATTATATAATTGATAATTTATATAATTTATATTTTAAAACATATATAATTTATAAGTTTTATAATATAGACACTGATATAAAGAAATATTTGATAAGTCTATCTATCTATCTATAGTCTTTTGATGTTTAACAGGGTAGACAGACAAGGTTATGTGTTTAAAATACTATTTCCTATATTTTAAATGCTCATGTGTTTTAAGCTATTAAGCTTTAGTACTCAGTATTTTTATTTTTACTGTTTGTGATTATGATTTTGTCATATATAAGAACACTTTTAAGTCCCATTTGTGTAGGTTGCCACCTCAGCTATAATTATTTCAATTATTATTTAGATTTCTCTTAAAAGTATTAAGTCGCTGGATTATTTTTATTCAATCAGATACACTTTGCCTTTTAATAGGGAGATTTATACTATATTCTAATGAATTTTGTTGGCCTGACTCAGATAATTTTCTTGTCTGGTTTCTGTTTGCTTGCCATTTAGCCTCTGTTCTACAGGCTATTTTGTTTATTTTTATATTCTCAATGTTTTAGACAGCAGACTTCCTGTGTTTGGTTCTGTTAGTGGCTATCTCATAATAACATATATTCATAACTACTTTTTATTAATCAAAATAGCAACAGGCTCTTGTTTATTAATTGTGTTTCCTTTATCCATTTCTTCCCCGCTCTTAGTCTTTAATAATTAATCCAGGGTCTTCCCTTGTGGTCCTGTGGCTCAGACTCAGTGCTCCCAATATGGGGGCCTGGGTTCAATCCCTAGTTGGGGAACTAAGACACCACACACCGCAGCTAGGAGTCTGAATGCCACAACTAAGACCTGGTGCAGCCAAATAAACAAAAAATAAATATTAAAAAATTAGTCGTTTAAACTTTGTCATCAATATATCCATACATAATCCTCTTTTCAAGACACTGGAATTTCTAAGCTGTTGCATTTTATTATCCTGATGTGGAATTTTCGGCGTTAGCTCTGTTGTCTACAGTCACATTTTGCAACAACTGCTGGAACACTAATGACACTGGTTCAAAGGCCAAGAGAAATTTCCCTAAACTCTCCAGTTTCTCTCTGCTTTGGAGCCAAGGTGGAAGTGAACCAGAATTCCAGTGAATCTATACAGCCAGCAGAAGGGAACAAAATTGACCCCTTTGCAAACAGGGGCAGAATAATGAGGAAGAAAGCAAGCTAAGAGTTCCCCTCTGTGGGCGCCAGAATTCATGGACTACTTCCCAAAGCCCCAGGAATGATCTTCTCCTTTTCCCTTATCCAAGGGTTCTCTGGGGAGTTATGTCCTTACATATTCCCTGTTCTGTTCTTTTCACCTCTCCGCTACTCCCTCACATCTCCCACTTCAAACTTCATAGCCGAATAAGTATACATTTAACATAACCCAAAGGCCTGGGAGCCCTTGTCTTAGTAGTGTTTCTCGCTGCCATAAAAGAATACCACAGACTGGGGGGCTTACACAACAGAAATCTCTTTCCTCACTGTTCTAGAGGCTAGAAGAGATCAGGATGCCAGCCTGACTGGGTTCTGGAAAGGGAAAGTGAAGGTTAGTTGCACAGTTGTGTCCGACTCTGCAATTCCACAGACTACAGCCTGTCCCGCCCCTCTGTCCATGGTTTTATCCAGGCAAGAGTACTGGAGTGGGTTGCCATTTCCTTCTTGAGGGACGGGGTTCGGGGGACAGCTCTTTTTCTGGTTTGCAGATAGTCTTCTTGCTGTGGGCTCTCAGGGCCTTTCCTTGGTGTGTGCACCGGGAGAGAGAGAGAAGGCCTGTTCTTCTTATAAAGTCACCAATCCCATTGGATTAGGACCCCACCCTAATGGTTTTATTTAACTTCAATTATTTAAAAGTCCTATCTCAAAGTACGGGCTTCCCTGTTGACTCAGACTAGTAAAGAATCTGACTGCAATGCAGGGTACCCAGGCTTGATCCCTGGGTCAAGAAGATCCCCTGGAAAAGGGAATGCCTACCCACTCCAGGATTCTTGCCTGGAAAATCCCATGAACAGAGGAGCGCGGCGGACTACTGTCCGTGGGGTTGCAAAGAGTCAGACATGACTGAGCAACTAACACACACACATCACAAAATACAGTCATTTTAAGGGTTAAAGGTTTAACATATGAATTTAAGGGGAGACATGTAAGGCTTCCCAAGTGGCGCTAGTGGTAAAGAACCCACCTGCCAATGCAGGAGACATAATAGACTCAGGTTCCATCCCTGGGTTGGGAAGATCCCCTGGAGTAGGGCATGTAACCTACTCCAGTATTCTTGCCTGGAGGATCCCATGCACAGAGGAACCTGGTGCAGCCCATAGGGTTGCAAAGAGTCGGACATGAGAGAAGTGACTTAGTGTGCACATAACAACATTATAACCCTTGAGACCTTCATTTATGATGCAGTTGGGGTTTAAAAGTCCTCCCCATTTTTTCTTAAGTTGCCTTCTTCTTTCAAGACTTGTTCAGGAACATCTCGAGGAAGCACTGATTGAATCCCTAGGTGATGCTACAGGCTCTGGTGTATATGGTCCTTCCCTGTGAATAGCTCTGTCCCGTTTGTTAGTCTTGGACTAGCCCCTGTTTCCCATAAGCTCTTCAAGGCCAGGACTGACTGACTTTATTTGCCTTGGTGCCTAGGGCAGTGTCTAGCTCAGTGTACGCCTGTAATCAATGTTGGATAAATGTAAAGCATGAATACTAGACCATCTGTATTGAATGAGGCACGTGGAAATCTTAGACAAAGAGGAGGAATGGTTGGTGAGGCGGGAGGGCGTGGTACCCTGTGGGGACGGGACCTGAGCTCTGGGTGACCAGGGACTGGATCTTACTGCTTCATCACCAAGGTGTCCTGGGTGCTGTTAGGGGAGTCACAAGTTTTTCACCGGGCAATGACATTCCAAGCCCCTTTCAGAAATAAACATTTTGTGAATTAGTAAAAAAAATGCCACAAAGGGTACTAGTCAGCAGTCTAGCATCTGGGAAAATCAGCAGCAATAGCTAAGTTGCCCGGAGGACATATACTTCATAAAGTAGTAGAAATCAGTATAGCAAAACCGTCAGGGGTCTTTAGGGAATAATATTAATCTCCCCATGCAGTCTTTTCTCGTAGAAGCTCTTTGCAGGAAAGAAGGCCTCGTGGTGATAAGCTTATGTACTTTATAGATGAAATTGGGACCAGTGACCCTTAAATTTAGCTAGAAAATAATAATACACTTTTAACTCTAGTCTGGTCAGAAAGACTGAATGTGCCTTGTACGAAGATAAAGATGGAAGAAAATTATCACAAGCCTAAGTATTTCCACCGCTGTTTTGCATGCTTCGCATATGCATCACAGAAAAAAGGGAAAGTTTAGGGGTCAAATCTTTTAGCCAGAGTCTTTTCTCTCCCTCAGAAACATACTGTACCCAAACTGCATTCCCTTCTCTGATTTAAAAATAATCCGAGACCTTTGATCAACAGATTTTTCTCAAGATGCTAAACATTTGGGGTGAAAGGAAATGTTCTTACATTCACTTAACAGCACTGCTCTTTTAGTTGTTGGCATAGATTTATTTCTGAAGCTTGAAGTGCTTGCTAATTTCCCAATTAGAAGCTCCTGTAATTGCCATATTAGCGCCGTCTTCTCTACCTTTTCTGTATGCTCTGCTCTTACCTGGCTTCTGCCGTATCCTCCCTGGGAACCAGGTGTCACGCTCCTGGGCTGTGGTGGGGACCACCTTCACCAAGAAAAGCCAACATCAGCAACACAACACCTTGTGAACTTCCCAATCTCTCCTCCTCCATCTCCCCTTCCTATTGATTCCAGCTCCATTCCTGAACAACCAGGGGCTAAAACCCATGAAGTTATTTCACCGGCAGAGGCTGAAGAAGGCTTTATCTTGGCAAGGCGTAGATCCCTTACGATTATAAAGTGGAAGTGAGTAATAGATTCAAGGGATTAGATCTGATAGATAGAATGCCTGAAGAACTATGGACAGAGGTTTGTGACATTATACAGGAGGCAGTGATCAAGACCATCCCCAAGAAAAAGAAATTCAAAAAGGCAAAATGGTTGTCTGAGGAGGCCTTACAAATAGCTGAGAAAAGAAGAAAAGCTAAAGATAAAGGAGAAAAGGAAAGATATACCCATTTGAATGCAGAGTTCCAAAGAATAGCAAGGAGAGAAAAGAAAACCTTCCCCAGTGATCAATGCAAAGAAACAGAGGAAAACAATAGATTGGGAAAGACTAGAGATCACTTCAAGTAAATTATAGATACCAAGGGAATATTTCATGCAAAGATGGGCGCGATAAAGGACAGAAATGGTATGGACCTAACAGAAGAAGAAGATAAAGAAGAGGTGGCAAGAATACATAGAAGGACTGTACAAAAAAGAGCTTCACGACCCAGATAATCACGATGGTGTGATCACTCATCTGGAGCCAGACATCCTGGAATGTGAAGTCAAGTGGGCCTTAGGAAGCATCACTATGAACAAAGCTAGTGGAGGTGATGGAATTCCAGTTGAGCTATTTCAAATCCTAAAAGATGATGCTGTGAAAGTGCTGCACTCAATATGCCAGCAAATTTGGAAAACTCAGCACTGGCCATAGTACTGGAAAAGGTCAGTTTTCATTCCAATTCCAAAGAAGACAATGCCAAAGAATTTTCAAACTACCACACAATTGCACTCATCTCACATGCTAGCAAAGTAATGCTCAAATTTCTCCAAGCCAGGCTTCAACAGTACGTGAACCGTGAACTTCCAGATGTTCAAGTTGGATTTAGAACAGGCAGAGGAACCAGAGATCAAATTGCCAACATCCACTGGATCATCGAAAAAGCAAGAGAGTTCCAGAAAAACACCTACTTCTACTTTATTGACTATACCAAAGCCTTTGACTGTGCGGATCACAACAAACTATGGAAAATTCTTCAAGAGATGGGAATACCAGACCACCTGACCTGCCTCTTGAGAAATCTGTATGCAGGTCAGGAAGCAACATGAACATGTTAGAACTGAACATGGAACAACAGACTGGTTCCAAATAGGAAAAGGAGTATGTCAGGGCTGTATATTGTCACCCTGCTTATTTAACTTATATGCAGAGTACATCATGAGAAACGCTGGGCTGGATAAAGTACAAGTTGGAATCAAGATTGCTAGGAGAAATATCAGTAACCTCAGATATGCAGATGACACTACCCTTATGGCAGAAAGCAAAGAAGAACTAAAGAGCCTCTTGATGAACGTGAAAGAGAAGAGTGAAAAAGTTGGCTTAAAACTCAACATTCAGAAAACTAAGATCATGGCATCTGGTCCCATCACTTCATGGCAAATAGATGGGAAACAGTGGAAACAGTGACAGACTTTATTTTGGGGGGCTCTAAAATCACTGCAGATGGTGACTGCAGCTATGAAATTAAAAGATGCTTGCTCCTTGGAAGAAAAATTATGACCAACCTAAGCAGCATATCAAAAGGCAGAGACATTACTTTGCCAACAAAGGTCCATCTAGTCAAGGCTATGGTTTTTCCAGTAGTCATGTATGGATGTGAGAGTTGGACCATAAAGAAAGCTGAGAAATTGATGCTTTTGAACTGTGGTGTTGGAGAAGACTCTTGAGAGTCCCTTGGACTGCAAGGAGATCCAACCAGTCAATCCTAAAGGAAATCAGTCTGAATGTTCATTGGAATGACTCATGCTGAAGTTGAAACTCCAATACTTTGGCTACCTGATGCAAAGAACTGACTCATTTGAAAAGACCTTGATGCTGGGCAAGATTCAAGGCAGGAGGAGAAGGGGATGACAGAGGATGAGATGGTTGGATGGCATCACTGATACAATGGACATGAGTTTGAGTAAACTCAGCGAGTTGGTGATGGACAGGGAAGTCTGGCGTGCTGCAGTCCATGGGGTCACAAAGAATCGGACATGACTGAGCAACTGAACTGAACTGAACTGAGTGTCTTTTATTTCATTGAAGAACTAAATTATTTTAATATAAAATACCATAATCTCTTGAGAGTATACTTCAGTGCTTTTCTATTTCAGTTGACTGCCATAAATATCTCATCTTGATTTATTTTTTTAAAGCTGATTTTCCAAAGAAAATAACTCTCCTTAAGAAAGGGTGGAGGGAGATATATTTATTCACATTAAGGAGAAATTTAAAAGTATCAACTATTAGTCCAAGATTTGTTAAACCTGTGTATAATTTATAATTAGCATCACAAAGAGATTTACTATAGCTGGTGAATCTCCTGAGTGCGTTGATTGCTACTTTTAAATTTAAGTTGTTTTTTTTTTTTTGCTTTAGGACTTATTTTTCTTGGAATTGAAATACTAAATAAATGGGAAGGTCGTTGGGACAGAAGACTGCTATTAGCTCAGGCAGCAGTTTACACCAGACAATGAACTGGGTTTCGTTGGCATAAGAGTTGTAATGGTGGTTTTGATTCTGCAAATAAAAAGCACCAACTTCTCCAAAAGTTCTTGTCATAATATTAGTTACATGCTTCTATGTTCTTATAATACATCTGAGAGATGATTTTATCATTTCCTAAATACAGGATTAAGAAAAAAAGATTCAGGTGCATTCACACATTCTTTTCTGAAGTGCTAGAGTAATGACAAAAGTCTAGGGTATTTAGAAATATTTCAAACTATGAATGGATGCTCAGGAAAAATTGCCTTCATTGACAACTCAGTTAATTATAGCAGTTCTGTTATTCAAAGCCCCATTATTTGGCTGTAAAAAAATCATTGTAGGTTAAAAATGGACTCATATTAGCTTCTTTATAGGTATAGCATTTTACATAGTTTTTTTTTTAACAAAAAAATCTTGATTCTTTTCAAAATCCACTGAATATAAATACTCTAAAAATACATACACTCAAAAATAGTATTCTGTGACATAAAATCACAGAATTATTTTACACACCGTGATATATTTCTTTCAGATTTTTAAAGCAACTTTTGTTAAGAATGAGCTTGACCCTAGTAGAGATACATGAGGTACACACATTTGAATGTGCATTTTGTAAATTATATTTATGAGAGTGTTAGCGAATCTATGTCTTTCGTTTTCCAAGCAGCTCTCCGGGAGACCAGAGTGTGGCTATCATGGAGTCCTTCGATTTGAACAGAGATCCTTTCTCTATAACGAATGCAACGCATGGCTATATGGGTAATTTTTAACAAGTGGATCTTTCTCCAACCTGAAAGGCTGCCAGGAGGGAGAGTGACTGAGAAAAAGAGGGTTTCAAAGGCGTCTCAGAGAACCACAAAGCAATCACCAAGCACCACTGGATTGCCACAATCTCCTTACAGAAGTGCATTGAGAGGTAGCGATACAGAAAAGTTGAGGACGTGTCGTCACAATAAAATACTCTATAATACCTGGAACAGTGTTGGAAATGATTCTGTCATCAAACAGAATGCCCCAAACTGTGGAAACTGACTATATCTCCCATGAGGAATTTTTTAAAGAACTGTGATAGTTTCCCCTCCCCATTATTTCACAGAATTTCAGAGAGCAGTGAAATATGAAATACAGAAGACTAGAAAAGTAAAATAGGAACTGCCATTGTAACCTTTATATGTCACATTTAACAGAAAAAAAATCCTTTTAGCCAAAGATTACATTACACAAGTGTATAAATTATGATTAGTTACTCTAAATTTAGATATGACTGTTTTATTAAATCCAAAGTGTAGGAATAAATCTTTAAAGAGGGTGTAGTCTTCTGGCCCTTTGATGTCCTGACAAATGGAATACATTCTGGGTTGTATCAGAGCTCCAGTACCATAGTAAATGGAGGAAAACCTGATTTTGCAAATGTCAATGAAAACACTTTAGTAGTGCCAATAAAGTGAACAATCCCAATGAATTAAAACAGTATTATTGAATACTTAATGATGCTATTGTTTTTGAATATTGGAAAAAGAAGGAAATAGAACAGAAAGAAAGCCAAGCAAATAATGATGAGGGATAAGGTGGGAATTGATTATTGAGAATAAAGCAAAAACTCTGTTATAAAAGGGCTTTGGGGCCTTAAGAGTGACTTATTCTAAATCTAGATCTTTATGCTGCTTGAATACTCCTTGCCAAGGATAGGGAATGATGCCAGGTCCTAGACTCAGGCTGAGCCCACAAATGGGGACTACATTTTTAATGTGAATCGTGCCATGATGTAAATTATGCTGAGTATAAGTGGTATGCTGGAAGTAATGTTTAATACAAGAGTCAAAACCACATCAGGGATGGTTCAGAATCCATTCATTCATTTTCAAGCATTGTACATGTACCTGGAAATATGAATTTTAGACTAAAGACTTGTCTAAAAATTATGTTAAAAGGGGATATGTTGAATGAACCCAAGGAAGGAAATATATTAAAAGCAGTATTTTATATAGTTTAGTAGCAGAAGGACTTCAATGTGAAATGATTATAATTGGGTAGTTCACTTGGGAAATTATTAGAGTGCTTCAAATTAAGATGTGGTGTGTACCAATTCTTAAAATTTTAATTAGTGTGTTTGCTTTTCTACACATCCTTATACTTCATCTTCCTCTCCTCAGTCAGGGTTATCATTGATTATCTAAATGAAAGTGAGGATTATCAAGGTAAAAATGCAAAGAACCAGTTGACACTAAGGTTTTGAGATAAAAACAGATTTTGAAACTTTTGAAGGACCAACAGAATTGCAAGTTAATGTCTATGATGACAAGAGTAGACATTATTAGAGAAAAGAGTGGTTTCTATAAAGAGGAGGGTTCCTATCAGAAATGGCAAGTTTAGAAGTCTATGTGTCTAACCAGGAATTTTTTTTTTCTTTCCGTAGGAAGCACAGATAAAAAACAAAACAACTTCCTGACCAGGAGAAGAGCAATGAAATAAAGAAGAATAAATTATGACTCAGGGGCCTGAGAACTGGGTCTTCCCCTCTGCCCTCTCCTAAGATCAATCCCTAATGAGTAAGGATGATGGAAACCCCACTGATGTTTGGGGGATTCCAGGAAAGAGATGCACGGCCCAGCTTTCAGATAGAGTAGGAAGGTCTCAAGCATTTCCAGAGCTCTGTGTTGAGCATGGAATCCAGGCTATAAAGTAGGAACGGCTGGCAAGAGCATGCAAGAATTTTCCTACCTCCGAGTAGGTACAGACGTAGAGGAGCAGAGCAGGCGAGTCTAAGGAAGAAGCAGAATGAACACAGAGGTGGCCCATGAGCAGAGAAGGGCATTTCAGTTATGCATACAATGACCTGGGTGCCACAAAGCCAAAGGCCAGTAATGATCTCATCAGAGGCCAACGTGGCCGGATGCTGACGGATTTGGACCAGTGCTTCTCAAAGGCGAGCACAGCAGAATCACCTGGAGGCCTGTTAGAAGATTCCTGGGCCCTTGTCCAGAGTTTCTGATTCAGGAGGTCCATGCGGTATGGGGCCCAATGACTGGCATTTCTAACAAGTCCCTGGGTGGCACTAGTGTGCTGGTTGAAAACCTCACTTTGAAAAATGCTGCTGCTGCTAAGTCGCTTCAGTCGTGTCTGACTCTGTGCGACCCCACAGACGGCAGCCCCCCAGGCTCCCCCGTCCCTGGCATTCTCCAGGCAAGAACACTGGAGTGGGTTGTCATTTCCTTCTCCAATACCTGGAAGTGAAAAGTGAAAGTGAAGTCACTCAATGCTACTCTGGATCAAATGTCTTTCCCCCAAACTTAAGATGATACATACAACACATCCCTCCTCGCCCTTACCACACACACTCAGAATGCACACTCAGAATTTAAATGGCCCCTGGAGAGATGTGAGAGAGAAAGAGAAGGGGACACATTCTGATAGTCTGAGAAATTACCCAAAAGAGTGTATACCCCAAAGTACTAAGTAATCATAAATCCGAGTGCACCTTGATTTCCATATAAAATTCACCACCATTAGCAGAAATCGGCAGTTGGGTGCTAAGTTCATTGCAACTGTAGAGAAGTAAAGAAATTTACCATTTGCACACCTAAATTTTGCTACTGTGAAAATTAGTGCCCAGTTGCAACTGAGCACACACACACAGACACACACACACACACACACTGATAGTGTTTAGTTCAAGCTTTGTACTGATATTGAAATACAAATTTAGGACTTCTGGAGATGAAATATTCAGAAAGGATGTGTGGGTCCGTGGACAGAGTGAGGCTCTGTTAGACCACATGTTGCTTTTTAACCCACCAAAAAGTGAGATGCTTCCATACCCCCAAACCAGCATTGTGCTACCTCCGCCCTGGGCCTCTTCAGAGAACAGAGAACACTGGAGCTCTGTCTGAGTGGACAGCCCTCCTGAGAGCTATGAGAAGGCAGAGCATCTGTGTGCTGGGATGTGCCCAGTCACAGTCCTCCATCTGGGCCCCTGCACAAACAGACTTAGTGTTCCATTTGTGACTTGCTCTGGGTCCTTGGGCAAAATAAAAATAACAATGTTGAGGTCCTAAAGGAGGGGTTTCCACTCTTCAAGGGCCCAGTGTAAAATGTAAGAATGGGGCAGATGGCAGTTACATGGAGTTCACCGGGTAGGGCTTGTTTCTTCTATTTCTTCTTCTTCTTTTTTTTATTGGACTTTAGTTGCTCCGCAATGTCGTGTTAGTTTCTTCTGTACAGCAAAGTGAATCAGCTCAGTTGAGTTCAGTTCAGTCACTCAGTCGTGTCCGACCCCCTGTGACCCCATGGACTGCAGCAAGCCAGGCCTCCCTGTCCATCACCAACTCCGGAGCTT
This sequence comes from Cervus elaphus, assembly GCF_910594005.1. Classification (NCBI taxonomy): domain Eukaryota; kingdom Metazoa; phylum Chordata; class Mammalia; order Artiodactyla; family Cervidae; genus Cervus; species Cervus elaphus. The sequence goes on along the minus strand of NC_057841.1, from coordinate 32,136,609 downwards.
AATCAAACTCATGTCTATCGAGTCGGTGATGCCATCCAACCATCTCATCCTCTGTCGCCCCCTTCTCCTCCAACATTCAGTCTTTCCCAGCATCAGGGTCTTTTCCAATGAGTCAGTTCTTCACATCAGGTGGCCAAAGTATTGGGGTTTCAGCTTCAGCATTAGTCCTTCCAATGAATCTTCAGGGCTGATTTCCTTTAGGATGGATTGGTTGGATCTCCTTGCAGTCCAAGGGACTCTCAAGAGTCTTCTCCAACACCAGTATTCAAAAGAATCAATTCTTCAGTGCTCAGCTTTCTTGATGGTCCAACTCTCACATCCATACATGACTACTAGAAAAACCATAACTTTGACTAGATGTAACTTTGTTGACAAAGTAATGTCTCTGCTTTTTAATATGCTGCTTAGGTTGGTCATAACTTTTCTTCCAAGGAGCAAGCATCTTTTAATTTCATGGCTGCAGCCACCATCCACAGTGATTTTGGAGCCCCCCAAAATAAAGTCTCTTACTGTTTCCATTGTTTCCCACTGATATGCCATGAAGTGATGGGACCAGATGCCATGATCGTAGTTTTCTGAATGTTGAGTTTTAAGCCAACTTTTTCACTCTTCTACTTTCATCAAGAGACTCTATAGTTCTTCTTTGCTTTCTGCCATAAGGGTAGTGTCATCTGAATATCTGAGGTTATTGATATTTCTCCCGGCAATCTTGATTCTAGCTTGTGCTTCATCCAGCCTGGCATTTCTCATGATGTACTCTGCATATAAGTTAAATAAGCAGGGTAACAATATACAGCCCTGACATACTCCTTTTCCTATTTGGAACCAGTCTGTTGTTCCATGTCTAGTTCTAACTGCTGTTTCCTGACCTGCATACAGATTTCTCAAGAGGCAGGTCAGGTGGTCTGGTATTCCCATCTCTTGAAGAATTTTCCACAGTTTGTTGTGATCCACATAGTCAAAGGCTTTGGCACAGTCAATAAAGCAGAAGTAGATGTTTTTCTAGAACTCTCTTGCTTTTTTGATGATCCAGTGGATGTTGGCAATTTGATCTCTGGTTCCTCTGCCTGTTCTAAATCCAGCTTGGAACACCTGGAAATTCATGGTTCACGTACTGTTGAAGCCTGGCTTGGAGAAATTTGAGCACTACTTTGGTAGCATGTGAGATGAGTGCAATTGTGCTGTAGTTTGGACCTTCTTTGGCATTGCTTTTCTTTGGGATCGGAATGAAAACTGACCTTTTCTAGTCCTGTGGCCACTGCTGAATTTTCCAAATTTGCTGGCATATTGAGTGCAGCACTTTCACAGCATCATCTTTTAGGATTTGAAATAGCTCCACTGGAATCCCTCCACTAGCTTTGTCCATAGTGATACTTCCTAAGGTCCACTTGACTTCACATTCCAGGATGTCTGGCTCTAGGTGAGTGATCACACCTTCGTGTTTATCTAGGTCATGAAGCTTTTTTTTTGTACAGTCCTTCTATGTATTCTTGCCACCTCTTCTTAATATCTTCTGCTTCTGTTAGGCCCAAACCATTTCCGTCCTTTATTGTGCACATCTTTGAATGAAATGTTCCCTTGGTATCTCTAATTTTCTTGAAGACATCTCTAGTCTTTCCCATTCTATTGTTTTCCTCTGTTTCTTTGCGTTGATCACGGAGGAAGGCTTTCTTATCTCTCCTTGCTGTTCTTTGGAACTCTGCATTCAAATGGATATATCTTTCCTTTTCTCCTTTGCCTTTAGCTTCTCTTCTTTTCTCAGCTATTTGTAAGGGCTCCTCAGACAAACATTTTGACCTTTTGCATTTCTTTTTTCTTGGGGATGGAATCAGCTACATGTGAATCAGCTACATGTACACATATATCCCCTCTTTGTCACCACAGAGCACTGAGTATGATTCCCTGTGCTATACAGTAGGTTCTTGTTAGTGATCTGTTTTATACGTAGCAGCATACATGTGTTAATCCCAATCTCCCAATCCATCTCATTCTTCTTTCCTCCTTGGAGTTCATATGTTTATTTTCTACATCTGTGTAGCAGTTGTCTCTTCAACTGCATATTGGCTTGGTTTACAATCCAGCTCTGCACCTTTGCTTTTTTTGCATTTTTCCTTTGCAGACAAGAGCTGGGTCAGTGATTTAGAACTCTCACCAAGATGAGTGCACATTTCTGAGATTTAACTGCAATTAATCTATTCTATGTTGCCTAATATGCCCGGATCCTTCAGCCTCTTGAAGTCAACCTTCCCTTTGATACTTTCACACAGTCACATGAGCCTCCATGTCTAGTCATTGGTGGAAAACCAATGCTTTTCTAGGTATTTCTAAAGATTCTTCAATAGGTGAAGAGTACAAGTGCCGGAATACACGGCTGTCTACATGCCAACTCTGATCTCTGAATCACTGCTGTTGTTTTCACCTTTATTTGTCTTTATACCAAGCAGTCTTCACTTTTTATATTTTATTCCAAATGCAGATAAAACATCATGTACACATTTCCAAAAGCATCATTAATCTAGTTGTTTATACTTTTTCCTTCTTTTTAAATTTTAACTGAGTAACTGCTACATGCCAGGTGATATTCTTGTCCTTGGAAAAAGCACTAAAAAAAACCAAAACAAAACAAAACAGAGGAGTGTCCTATGGCAATGTCTACAGTGTATGGAGATTTTCCCAAAGGTAGGAGGTTAATGGATAACAGTTGCAGCAGGGAACAATAACAACTGCCTCTTAGGTATCAGTATCAGGTATCATGCTTTCTAAGCCACAGGTATTCCCTTCATGAGGACCCTGCCCTGTGCCTCATGCTATGTGGCTGACTCCTACCCTCACTCTCTGCAGAAGTCTTTCTTCATTATCTCTCTCCCTCAAGTCCAAGGGCTCCTCTAAAACTTTTCTCTCTTGAGCTACCAAAAGAAAATGGAATATCATTTTTAAAAAAGATAGAAGAAGATCATTTAGCTTATTCTGTTTTCTTTTAGTACCTTTTTATAACCCAAAGTCCCAGGACAGTGTGTTCTCAAACAAAGAGCCAAGTATCTTGGATTGGATTCCTCAGAGATTAAGAGAAGCCTTCGCAGACCACCTTTCCATCTTGGAAATTGTAATCTATCACATCAATGTAGTGGATCAATGAAATGTCCCATACAACGGCAGATTGATTAAGCTCTGTGGATTAGATTATGACGAAGGGCAGAGGGTTGGCCTAGTCCTAAGGTCAAGTGGAGTGAAGATATATTGCTACCCTACTAGGGGAAATCAAATCTCTTTGTTGTATTTTTTTCCCCTGATAACATATTGGAAAAGCATTTGCCTGATCAATTGCCGCACACCAGAGCTCAGCGACATGTTGATTTACACCAAAAAAGAGACCACATATGGAGAAACAGCTGCAATCGGAGTTAGTTCCTGATTATGTTTACAATAATTCACCATCTTTTCCTAAGGCCATCTATTTCCAGCCCTGGTCAAATAGATCACTTAAATATAAGTATGATAGGAAGCCCTACATCTGTATTGTTCTAGTCTTATTTTGATGGCATAGACCTGTGCCATCCTTCAGTTTAGTTCATACTTCGGAAGAGAAAAGCAATTCCAGGGGCTCATAATCATTCCTTCCTAATACCCCGTGCATCGAAGAACCAATGTGGGTGTCCTGGCATTGGCAGAGTGTATCTTTGCCAATTACACATTCAAAAAGTGAAGAAATTACCTCATTTTATATAATGCACAGTCACTCTGGTTGATGAATATAGGTCCCTTTGAGAAATCTCTAGGAGAGTTTAGAGTTTATTATTTTGGCAGAAACACAGGGTACTTCTTCAGAAGAACCAGGCATACTTTTCATTTCAGGGGCTCTAAGCCTAAAATTAAGTGAGAAGTCATGACTCTCTCTATGTCAAAAATCTGAAAATGAGATCTAAAATGTTTTAAATTATAATAATCAAGTAGTTCTATTTCAGTCCAGTGACACTATGATTTGTATACGTCCACCCATGATTCCTTGGCTTAAGGCATTTAGATCACTGTTTAGCCTGCTGCCCACTTGGGAATTGTGTCCACTTGTCTCTGGCTTTCAAGCCTCATCACAGTCTCTTGGACTCTGTCCCTCTCCCGGAACCCATTACCTGCACGGGACTTAGGAAGCCCATTTCCTTTCTTTTTAAAAAAATTTTGTGTTCCAATGTTTAAAAATTTTTTTTATTGGAGTATAAATGTTGTGTTACTTTCTGCTATGCAGCAAACAGTGATAAAAATCACAAATGCACAACTAGCTACAGTTCTGTACCTACACTGTTAGCCACATTTTACATGATTCTGAGGGAGCAGGACTGACTTTACGTACAAGCAAAGTGAATCAGTTATAATGCATATATATATATATTATATATATGCATGTATGTATATATATATACACATATGTATGCGTGTGTATATATACATATGTGTGTGTGTGTGTATACATAGAGTATTTTCCCATATAGGTCATTACAGAGTACTGAATAGAGTTTCCTCTGCCATACAGCAAGCCTGAGTTTTTATTTATTTATTTCGCCACACCGCACAGCATGGGGGTATTAGTTCCCCAACCAAGGACTGAACCCTCGCCCCTTGCAGTGAAAGCCTAGACTCTGAACTGCTGTACTGCCAAGGAAGTCCCAGGAAGGCCATTTCAATGGAGTTCCTTCCTGTAGCCATCCATGGCCTCACTGGATGTTTGTTAGTGCTCGATGAAGGAATATTCTTAGAATTCATCTGGGTAACCACAGCCAGGGTATGAGTAGCAAGCCATACTTGATAAGTCAGCCCTAGCACTGCTGCCTTTCTTTGTAAACCTCCATCTACGGTATACCTGGCAAATCCTTGCACCTCAATTTCATTTAGCTGTGGTCACCACGGTGCCAAGCTTCAGTCTACTGACCAAGTGATCTGATGAACCACAGCTGTGTATCCAAATATCAAACATCTTCAACCCATTCTATCTGGGAAAGTGTAATTATGTTAATACATGTGGCTTAATCCAACTTTGTTTCTGTCTTTCTGTACTAGGACCCTCAGAATCCATTTGTAGCATTTATCCCCAGCTTTCCACCAGTATAAATGCACAAAATCTTCCAGTTCTTTTGATGGATGAGCTGTCCCCTCCCAAGTCAGACTCTGTACCCATTCTCCTGTGATCTGAGTGTAGTGATGGGTCTGGAAGCAACATAAGTGGAGGAGAAATAACCTGTGGTGAATCACTAACTCCAAGCAAAATAACTGCCTCAAATGCAGCTCTGTAAGTTCTTCAGTTGGGGAGGAAGGGCTTCTTGCACTTTCAAGGTGGTTCAGTGGAATTTGGAGGATCAAATCCATCATATCCACCCCAAAGTCCCCACTTTCCCCTAATACATACTCCAACTTTCATACTAACTTAGTAAAGCCTTACTAAGAAAGGCTCTGAGTTCTATGTGCTTTGTAATTCTACAATAGGCATCATCAGACAACAAGCCCATTTTTCCAAATACACTGGCCACGTATTTGTTTACAAGGGCAAGATAAATTTTAGGAACCTCTGTTGTTTTCTGATCATGTTTTGAGTTAAAAATATAAAACCCTGAGCTTGTTAATGTCTCTTTGTAGAAAGAAGTATCGTAATGTCCATTGACAGATGAATAGATAAAGAAGATTTGGTATGCATATAAATAGAATATTATTTAACCATAAAAATAATGAAATAATGTCATTTGCAGCAACATGGATGGACCTAGAGATTATCCTACTAAGTGAAGTCAGAAAGACAAATATCATATGATATCCCTTATGTTCTAAAATAGGACAGAAATGAACTTATCTACAAAGCAGAAACAGACTCACAGACATAGACAACAAACTTGTGGTTGACAAGGTCGGGGGTATGGGAGAGAAGGATTAGGAGTTTGGGATTAGTGGAGGTAAATATATAGGATGGACAAACATCAAGGTGGTTCTGTATAGCAAGGGAACTATATTCACTATCCTGTGATAAACCATAATGGTAAAGAATATGAAAAAAAAAATATATATATATAACTGAGTCACTTTTCTGTACAGCAGAAGTTAATACAACATTGTAAATCAACTATACTTCAGTAAAATAAATTAAAAAATGAAATATTGCAGTCAGAAGCAGGTAGATTGCTCCATAGTTCTTGACGTCATCACCTACAACACAATGCTTTATTACAGTGGCCTCTTTGCATCCCAAATCCTTATCTTCAATAGGCACTGCATTTCAGCCAACCACACTGATATATTAATGATCATTTAAAAGTCTCTGAATATACTAAATCATGGCAATGAGGTTATTTTATCTCCTCACTGAACCAGGCACTTCTCATTTTTCAAAGTTCATTTTTTAGGACCACTTTCGGAACTGAGTATTTTCTCAGGAGGTCCTACCTGAATAAGAACAGCTCCTTGAATTATTTAAGACAGGAGAGAATTTTGTCTTTCCAGTTGTTAGAACGCCTGGGGAAGCTAAGGTCATGGAAGATCTCTGTTAACTCTCAGTTTACAACAGCCTTATAGAATGTCAGGGGATTTCAAAAGCTGTGGAAAACTATTAGTAATTAACACAATTTCCTACAATACCACAGTCCCTACAATTTTCCTAGAAAATGCCTGGAGGTCACTGCAAAACCTTCAAATCTGCTGAAGACCAAGTTTCTGTCCACGACTGACATAATTATATGAATACTGCTTTCTCTTTTGCATGTTTCAGATCTCTTACAAATGCTGCTTATTGGCAAAATGCAACCTGGAATCCAACTGGCAAGGAATTCTGAGAAATGTAATGGCTTTAGGGTTCTAACCACTGAAAAACGGGGGAGGTCAAGGTGGGGAACAGTTCTGGGTTGGCACAGACAGCATAATGAGCCTTTCTGACATACTCTATGAGCCTGGTTTTTTTTATGACTTTGTACAAAAAGAGGTAATTAAAGGTATTTATGTATTTACATCTTTACTTATATGCTACACTGTGGATGTTGATTAAAATGTTCATGGTTCAACTAACACAGAACAAAAACCATCAGTGCCTACATGCATTCATTCTAAGGTTGATTTTTGCTAACACTATTTTGTGGTTCAGGGGGAAAAACACAAAAAGAATGACATCTTGGCTGATTACAGTGATGTACAAAACAGATTGATGTATGGCAAACAACAAAAAGCTAAAGCAATGTAATACAACTAAAATGCTGGCAAAGTTTAATTATATCCTTTAAAAATGAAAACCACACAACAGAATGAAGAATTAAATATCTGAATAAAAACAGAATAAGTCCTTAGCATCCAAATTAAAATCTTTTTTTATTGTTGTTTGTAATCAGTGAGATAGGGCGTATTTTGGCTGAATAGAACTTGAATTAGTCAAGAATGATCATGGCTCCCTGTTCCTTTCCTCCACCTCTAGGAAAAGTAACATTAAAATATTTCAATGTTTGTACTAGTAACAAAATTAAATCATTAAATGATGTTGTCACAATCACTAGTATACTTAATGTGTATGGCCATTCTGATAGTTTATATTCTTTAAATCTGTATGACATCATCTAACACAGTGCCTGGACAGAGTAGGTACCAGATATTTGTTGAATTAACAAAAAAGAATGTAGATTGTACATTTTAAGGATTATACAAACAATGGTAAAGTGAAAGTGGCTCAGTCGTGTTGGACTCTTTGAGACCTGGTGGACTATACAGTCCATGGAATTCTCCAGGCCAGAATACTGGACTGGGTGGCCTTTCCCTTCTCCAGGGGATCTTCCCAAATAAGCGCGCTAATGCTCTGAAGCACTGAGGGAGAAATCAAGAAAAAGGCAGTTAGCTTTAGTTGCCACAAGTCAGTTTATTGCATGAACTTGGGAAAATCGTTTCAAATCTCTGTGACTTATATATTTTCATAATAATGAGCTCTTCCGCCTACTGCACAGAAACACCTGAGATAAATACTTTTTTTGATCTCTTTGGATGACACATGAACTATAGAGTCATAGTGTTTATTAATAACAATGGTAGACTTTCATCGTAGTCAAGAAACATGTTTTATATATGAGGTTTCATTGTTTACTAAATATCTGTTATACTAATATAACAAACATTTATTTTTATTTTGTTGCTCAGTCATGTCTGACTCTTTGTGACCCCATGGACTGCAGCACACTAGGCTTCCTTGTCCTTCGTTATCTCCTGGAGTTTGCTCAAACTCTTGTCCATTGAGTTGATGATGCCATCCAACCATCTCATCCTCTATCGTCCCCTTCTCCTCCTGACACCTCAATCTTGCCCAGCATCAGGGTCTTTTCCAATGAGTTGGCTCTTTTCATCAGGTGGCCAAAGTATTGGAGCTTCAGCTTTAGCATGAGCCCTTCCTTCCAATGAATATTCAGGACTGATTTCATTTAGGACTGACTGGTTTGATCTCCTTGCAGTCCTAGGGATTCTCAAGAGTCTTCTCCAGTACAACAGTTCAAAAGCCTCAATTTTTCAGTGTTCAGCCTTCTTTATGTTCCAACACTCACATCCATACATGACTACTGGAAAAACCATAGCTTTGACTGTGTGTACCTTTGTCAGCCAAGTGATATCTCTGCCTTTTAATATGCTGTCCAGGTTTGTCATGGCGTTCCTTCCAAGGAGAAAGCGTCTTGGAAGGTATAGATTATAACAAGTTTCAAAAGCTTAGATATTAGATCTATATTTATGAAGACTGTTCATGTATCCAACAAACTTTTCCTAAGTGTCTATGAAATCTATTTATTCTTTTAACTTTAATAAAAAATGTATTTTTATTGGTGTACAGTTGATTTAAAATGTTGTGTTAGTTTCTGCTTCACAACAAAGTGAATCAGCTATGTATATATATATATCCTCTTCCTCTTGTACCTCCTTCCCACCCCCCTGAAGTCTGTTTGTTTTTTCTTTTGCTTTCACAGTTCTTTGTGTCTTGCCCAGACCCAAATTCTACTGTGGGCTGTAAGACTAATGTCAGTGTTTCAGAGTGGGCAGCTTTTTAACCCATCAAATAAAGAACAATCTTTTGCTCCAAAGGGCCTTTCCTTTTTCAGCCTCTCAATCTCTTGGTAGTGCTGAGATGGTCTAACTGAGATCTTTCCTCCTCCCTAAGGATTTTATCATATGAATGTTTAAAAATATAGTCAGTAATGTTTAAAATTATTAGGTAACATTTTATATGGACTTTCATCATCATCCCTTTTAAACTTGTGTTCAGTGAGAAAATGCCTTACTGCGTCAATCTCCAATTGAAAACTTGGTTACTTCCATGACTTTTACAATCAATCTTAGGTTAAAAAAAAAGACCCACAAGTTTCTCTTAATTACTAAAGCCTGAAATTGGAATTCATAAAATTCAAAACTCTTAAACTCAAAATGTCCCCGTTCCCCCAACGAGAACCTGTTATAACCGGTACGCTGTGAGTGAAGGAAGACTTACTTGGTCAGCATTTTCTTTCTTTTCAAGGTCCTCCTCTTCCACTCTGCTAACTTTGGTTTCCGGTCAGTCATGGGTTTAATCAAAGGGTTGCTGGGCAATGCTTACTTACTTTCTCCTTTCTCCTCTGGCTCTTCCACAGTTGGTAGGAATCTGGCTCAGCTTCTCTGTCCTAAGGACTGTTCGTTCTTTATGTCAGTGGTTCTCAGCCCTTTGGGCAGCAGGGACAGTTTTTCCACAGACTGGGGTTGGGTGAGGCTGTTTCAGGATGATGTAAACACTTTAAATTTATTGTGCACTTTACTTCTATTATTATTACATCTGCTCCGCCTCAGGTCATCAGGCGTTAGATCCTGGAGGTTGAGGACCCCTGGTTTATGTGGTCTTTCTTTGCTGGGGCTGGTATAACCTACCTCCAGATCGCATCTGTGTATACGGTGTACTTTTGTTCAAGGAAAATATATCCCCTGTGCTCAATGCCATAGGAACTTGTCCTTCGCTCCTATTGGGGAAGAAACTTGTGCAAGGACAAGGGTTAGACACAACCTACGGTGCCCCTGGATTGCAGGGGACACATATGAAGATTCCCCAGTGATTTGTTTGAAACCTGTTTTACTAAGATGAAGATGAGCAGCCAACGCCTACTTCCAACTCTGTCCAGGGAGAAATAGGACTTACGTCACTTGAACCACTCTCCTTTTATGCCTGCTCTGTTACGGAGTTTGAGTTATATTACAGGTTTCCAATATTTTTAGAAATGTTTACTGAAGTGCATCTCCATCTGACCCCTCAGTTTAGAATTTCATATCTGGTCATTTTGGTGTCACCATAAAATTCCAGTTTAACGTTCTATTTCTTTTTTTTTTTTTTTCATTTATTTATATTGGTTGGAGGCTAATTAGTTTACAATATTGTAGTGGGTTTTGCCATACACTGATATGAATCAGCCATGGATTTACATGTGTTCCCCATCCTGAATCCCCCTCCCACCTTCCTCCCCATCCCATTTCTCTGGGTCATTCCAGTGCACCAGCCCCGAGCACTTGTCTCATGCATCCAACCTGGACTGGCGATCTGTTTCACACTTGATAATATACATGTTTCAATGCTGTTCTCTCAGATCATCCCACCCTCGCCTTCTCCCACAGAGTCCAAAAGTCTGTTCTTTATATCTGTGTCTCTTTTGCTGTTTCACATATGGGGTCATCATTACCATCTTTCTAAATTACATATATATGTGTTAATATACTGTATTGGTGTTTTTCTTTCCGGCTTACTTCACTCTGTATAATAGAATCCAGTTTCATCCACCTCATTAGAACTGATTCAAATGTATTCTTTTTAATGGCTAAGTGATATTCCATCGTGTATATGTACCACAGCTTTCTTATCCATTCATCTGCTGATGGGCATCTAGATTGCTTCCATGTCCTGGCTATTATAAACAGTGCTGCGATGAACATTGGGGGTACATGTGTCTCTCAGTTCTGGTTTCCTCGGTGTGTATGCCCAGGATATTCATTACAATAGAAAGAGATCTTTCTCTTTATTATTTTCACATTCATGGAAGATGAAGGAAAGTTTTAGATGCTTAAAGGAGAGGCTGTTTATGTATCCATGTGCATTTCTTAAATTTTTTTTTTTTATTTTTTGGTGTATCACACGTGAGATCTTAGTTCTCTGACCAGGGATCAAACCCACGTCCCCTTCACTGGATGCACAGAGTCTTGACCACTGGGCCACCAGAGAAGTCCCCACGTGCATTTTTGTTTGAGAAGATAAAGTCACAAATTCTTGGTTGTTGACTCTGTCTGAGATGATTAGAAGATTCTTGCAGCTTTCCCATCTGCCCTGGTGTCCAAGATTGGAGGGATGGAAGAAAGCCTCTGCCCACTGGTTTGGGACTCCTAGGTTGGTGATGGCATCAGCCACCGCCAAGGTCCTAATGGAGGGAGAATTTCAGGGGCTCCTTCTCTTTGCTCCTCCTGGCTTCATCCTTTACTCTTTGAAAATCTGGTTAAACCCAGACTTTCTATGAAACTTGGTGAATGGCTAAAAGCACAAAATCTCAGGTGTTTTAGTTATTCACTGTAGTGGGAGCAAAAAGGAATGAAGTTGTTTATTCTCTTATTTTCTAGAATGCTCCTCTTTTGGAATAAAGGTCTTCACTGGTTGGGGAGACCAATGTAAGGAGGAGCTGGGGAGGCCGCATTTCAAGTTGACAGTCGTGGTTGTTTTAAGATAGATAGCATATCTATCTAGATATGCTCAGATTTGAAGGGACTTTGCTTCACTGTCATTATATTATGGGATGAGCCAAAGCAGAATGGCTCAGATGTAGAGAATCTACCTGACATGCAGAAGATGTGGGTTCAACCCCTGGGTCAGGAAGATCCCCTACAGAAGGAAATGGCAACCCACTCCAGTATTCTTGCCTGGAGAATTCCATGGACAGAGGGGCCTGGTGGGCTACAGTCCATGGGATCACAAAGACTGGGACATGACTGAGTGACCAACACTTTCACCTTCAAAGCGGACTGTCTGCTTAGGTGACAGAAGCTGGGAGGACATACATGGGTAGCTCAGTATGTTCCTATCTCCCAGTGGGATGATAAGTCAGGGGATGAACTGCACTCAGGGCACAGCGTGTGCTGGGTCAGTAATTCTCTCTTGTTTGGGGAAATAGAAAACACACTGACTGACTTCAGCTGGATTCTGGATGAACATCCAGAACATCTGGATGAACAATCAGGTCAGCCCATCCCCCAATTTCAGTTAGGATGCTTTAGGTTGCAACTAATTGGCTTAAACACTAAAGAGGATTTATTGTGTCACATACCTAAAATATTCAGAAGTGGAGGAGAATTCAGGCATGGTCTCGCTTCTCTCTGACCCCTTGAGGATCTGCTCTCTGCCACGGGTTTGAATGAATGAAAGACTACCGGACCAACCAGGGCTCCACATTTCCTTATTCATGTCCGAGGAAGAAATATTTGATCGATCATTTCAGACCATGTGTCCAGCCTTCCTGTGGATCTATGACATTTGTAGGAGACATGCATTATACTAATCAGTGAAGACTAGTTTGGCATCTGTGCCAAGTTGTACTCTAAGCCAAAGTTCATGACTACTTCCCAGTGGAGGGGAGTGACAACTGCTTTGCTTGATCATTCCCAATCAGTGGGGAGATTCTTTTAATAAGTAAGGAACTGTACCCTAGATTTCCTCGAAGTCTTTGAGACTCGTCTCTCAGACATTCAGATTATCTCCTGCTTAAGATGGCCCAATAACTTATCTTTATTTCCTCATTCACCTGGGGGCATGGAGGTCAGATACACTGTAATCTGGCCCGATGAGACTTAGACTGGAATAATTTTCCCTGTGGTTTTAGAAAAATTCTTTATTCCTTTCAAAAGCATTGATTTGATCCAAGATTCAGAGTTTAATCAAGATTTTGTATTAGTGTAGGTATACATGTCAATTGTTCAATGATTATGACAAAAGTTCCAAAGGATAATTATTATTTAAAGTCTAATGATTATGACAAAAATAGAATCTTTAGGTAATTTTTCACCTGATTGTGGTTACTTTAATTTTAATTCGGCACATTTCTAAAAGGCCATGGATATGGCTTCATGGAATTGTTTCTTAGACCATATTGCCTGTCAATACAAGTAACCTATTTTGTTCGTGTTAGGTTAATTTGGTTTTAATTAATTGCTTGCTTTAAACAGGTTACCAAGGTACCTATTAGGGCTGGTATTGACCTGGTTGTATGTAAATGAAATTCCTGTTATGATTTCTAACCATGGAAATGTAAACATTATTCTAAGAAAACTAGAACTTGACACATGTATTCAGGTTTCCAGGTAGGTATTAATTTTAATGATATAAAATATAATAATTAAAACTTGCTCCAATGGTATAATTGAAAATAAAGCATTTCTTTAAAATTGTCAGGGTTCTTGCTTTTTAAAGGTTGAATTCTCCAAACAATGGCCCTCCTTGTTTTCATAAAAACATTTTCTTGAGAAACATCAGGGAAATTTGCTTGTTTAAATTTTGACATCCCAGAATTTTGTTGATCTGATTTTTCTAAGCTTTTCTTAGTTTTCATACTGGCTACAAGTCAATATGACAGCACATATAACTGAAGGAAAAATAAAAGAAAAATGAAGTCCGCCAGAGCATTTCTAAGCTACAATGGAGTACAACCAAGACAGAGTGAATTTAATGTAGGCAAATGTAATCAGCCACTGTATAAGAAAGCTTAATTTATTATATCCTTAGGGAGAAACAAAATCTAAGTCTAAAGATCATTATAACTATAAGAGACACGAAGAGCAAATTAAAACAAGCAAACAAACAAAACTCATCCTATAACAGATTATTCCTCAAAAACCCCCAATATATTAAAATATGTGGCCATCAACTGTCCTTTTCCCTTGAATTTGACACTACATCTTATTCATGAATCTTAAATTCAAGTCAAATACTGTACATTCCACTTTTGTTTTCATTCGTGGTGTCATCAATGCATTTTTTAACCCGTTTATCTAGAAACTAGCTTCAAATTTATTCATTATTTTGTTCAATGTTTATTTTCATTGGTTCTATACCATGGCACATTATCACCAGAGAGATATACGGTTGATATCAGTGAGGAAGGAAGAAACGATTAATTTATTTGGGATTGGAGAGAACCTTTTTTCCTTTAATTTTAACACTGAAAACTCACCTGATATAATTTAATAGCCTGTCAATCCTCATATATTTTCCTAAGGTCTGGTTTATTGAACAGTTCCTTGGGTCAGAAATTGTGGTTGGTGCTACACAGAAATGATTGCATTCAACCCTCAAAAGAAACCTGATGGCTCAGTATCACTCTTATTTTATAGATAAGACAATGGAAGATTAAAAGAGTAAACAATTTTCTTTTTCATCTTATATATTTAGCATGGAGCTGGAGTAAAAAGCCAAGTAGCTTTTATTACAAAATTCATACTGTATGTATTCTATTAATACAATACTTTGCTATTCCTTTATGGTTATATTATTCTTTTAATGTAGATTATCTGTTAGACTTTTCCATTCTTGGTTTATGTCTGGTCATGCAGTCAGATTTTCATTACGTCAGAATAAACTTGCAGACTAGCTAAGATAAAGACCTGGTTGAGAACTGGATCATGTAATATTTCATTGATTGGAATATGCTCATTTGTTCACATTTTAACATCTTTTAAATCACGATGACCTTATTAATTGATGATGAAGAGAAGTGAAGTGAAAGTCACTCAGTCGTGTCCGACTCTTTGTGACCCATGGACTATACAGTCCATGGAATTCTCCAGGCTAAAATACTGGAGCGGGTAGCCTTTCTCTTCTTCAGGGGATCTTCCCAAGCCAGGGATCAAACCCAGGTCTCCTGCATTGTAGGCGGATTCTTTACTACCTGAGCCAGCAAGGAAGCCCATAATTGATGATAAGGAAGTATTTGTCATTGTTTGATTATGATAGTTTAACTTTTCTTTCTTAGTGGCATTTAAATTAAAGGTGTGCTTTCAATTGGCAGTTCTTTAGATTAGATGAAATACGGTACTTAGCTCTTCAATGAAGAGAAATTAGGCAAAACAGGGTAAGCCTGATTCACATCCAGATCCACTCCAGGTCATTCCCTCCTCAGGGCTGGGAGAAAAGCTGCTCTGTTTAGGGGTGGGGTGAGTTTAGGAGTCCTACCTCTCTTTGCTGTTGTTACCCATTTACTTCACCCATGGGCAGGTTCTAACAATGGAATTTCCTTTTAAAAAAAAATATTGAAGTATACTTGATTTACAACGTTGTGTTAATTTCTGTTGTCCAGCAAAGTGACTCAGTTATACATATATTTATTCTTTTTCATATTCTTTTCCATTATGGCTTATTACAGGATACTGAATACAAGTTCCCTGTGCTATACAGGAGGATCTTGTTGTTTATCCATCTTATACATAATAGTTGGCATCTACTAATCCCCAGCTCCCACCCTTTTCCTCACCCGTCTCCTCTTTCCCTTAGCAACTCAAGTCTGGCCTCTGTGTCTGTGAGTCTATTTCATCAGGGTGTTCATTTGTGTCATATTTTAGATTCCACATATAAGTGATATCATATGATATTTGCCTATCTCTTTCTGACTTACTTCACTTAGTATGATTATCTTTAGGCCCATCCACATTGCTGCAAATAGCAATGCTTCATTCTTTTTAATGGCTGAGTAATATTCTACTGACAACAGAATTTCTGCTCCTTCAAATTTTCCCCAGATATTTGAAAAATGATGTTAACTTTATAATTATTTTAAGTAATCTATATTCTTTTCCTTCTACTTATTGTCATGTTAACTAAGAATCCTTCTTATTAAGAGTTCTTTTCAAAAAAAAAAAAAAAACAACAACAAAAAAAGAGTTCTTTTCATAATTTCTTTAAAATATAAATAAAAATAGAATTTTTGGCTGTGCTCTATATATGTAGGATTTTATATATATGAAAGATTTTAAGTGATTATTATATAAACTGTTTATTCTTGTTGCTTCTTTATTACTGCCTATTTGTATATAAAGATATCAGAATTTTTCCATTATGTCAATTTACACTGTTACTAAAGGGCTTAAAAGCTACTGAAACAAAAACGATTTTTATTGTTGTCTGAAACATGATCCATTTTGAAGCCTCTCTAAAGCTCTGTTCCCTTCATTTCCTACTTCCAAAAATGTTTCACTAGTGCCTCTGGGGAAAATTAATCTTTTCATCCTCAGAACATCTTTATAGCCTATGTTGTAGAGAACTCTCCCAGTTTCCTCTTATATAAAATGGGGGATAATGACATTACCCACCTATCTTTCATATAGAATGTTAGCTAATACATACAAAGCTTAAAAAAAGTGTCTGACACCAAATATGCTTCACAACTACATGTCATTATTAAAAGTCATTTAATCTATATCACAACTGCCACTCCAGTATTTTTTCTGGGTATTTTACAGATAATAAATTCCTAAGAAGGCAAAGTCTATGTTTTATCTTGGTATCCCTTTTAACGTCTAAAATTGTCCCTTGAGGTATTCTGAAAATCCCATGTTTCTTTAAATTGATGGGAAAAACTCCCCATTCAGCACCCACTGTAATTGGATCTGTAAGGCTTACTAATACTTGTAGGAACCAGATTGTGTGGATCTCCTCATTTAAACTCGGTATAGTGGAAATAAGATAGGCTTTGAACTCAGAGTAACCTAAATTAAATCACAGTTGCCTTCTACTTTTGACATTAAAAACTTGGAACTCTCTTAGAACTTTAAGAGAATCACTTAGAACTCTGAGTGCCAGTTTGCTTTCATAAAAAATGAGTAATAGTTACCCTACATGGTGGAATTTCAATTATAATATATGTAAGGACTTACCCCAAGGCCTGACATGTAGTAGGCTTTCCATAAGTAGTAACTATGCTAATTATTATTGCTGCTGTTAAAAATTATTACCTCTAACAGATTCCATAAGACCATGAAATCTCAATGTCTTCATTTATAAATGGGGTTATCACTGCATTATTTAAACAATTAAAAAGAGAATTAAGTTATATACATAAATTTCTTATTAAAATGTCTTCACAGGGGACTTCCCTGGTGGTCAAGTGGTTAAGAATCTAACTTCTAATGCAGGGGACACTAGTTTGATCCCTAGTTGGGGAACTAAGATCCCACACGCTGTCGGGCAACTAACCCTGCATGCTGCCAACTACTGAGCCTGCAGACTCTGGAGCGTGAGTGCCACGACTAGAGAGAAGCCCACACACTGGAATGAAAAATCCCACGTGCTGCAACTAAGATACAACACAGACAAGTACATAAATAAATATTAAAAAAAATACAAATAAAATGTCTTCACAGAGTAGATGCTCCATAAATTATTTCTATCGTCCACTGTCCCACTTCTTTTCTCACATCTTATTCCTTGAGATGGACTTCCCAGGTGGTGCTAGTGGTAAAGAACCTGCCTGACAATGCAGAAGACACGAGACGCGGGTTTGATCCCTGGGTCAGGAAGATCCCCTGGAGGAGGGCACTGGCAACCCACTCCAGTATTCTTGCCTGGAGAATTCCATGGACAGAGGAGCCTGGAGAGATACAGTCTATAGGGTCACAAAGAGTTGGACATGACTGAAGGGATTTAGCACACACACACACACACATTCCTTCATATAAGAAAGGAGTCATTTCCTTGTTCTTTTGAGATATTTCCCAAAGTTCCCTACTCTTGAACCTATCATGCTATTGTGGAAACTAGCAAAACGATAGTCTTAAGGACTTTAGATCTTTAGGGTTAGAAAAGTTATGGAAACATTTGAAATAACCTTGACTGATCTCCCATCACCATTACCATGGAGCGTTCTAAAATTTCCCACGGGTGTCTGCAGTCTTAGATTTACAATGGTATAGAGAGAATTGACCCGTCAGCTCTTATAGACAGTATTTCTGAGGAGTCCACTATGTAGTTTCTATATTTGTTCCTCAAGGTTTTTTTTTTTTTTTTTTTTTTTTTTAAGACTTGTGGTTCTTTTCTCTGAACAAAATGAAAAGATACTAAAACAAAAACAAAACCAGAAACAGAGTGATAGACCCCCCTCTTATGACTTTCTGAAGGAAAAGCGCCAGGAAAAATCCTCGATGCTGTGTTTCTACAAAGTTCCCCAAATAAGATGAGAAAGCTTGAACTGGTCTGCAGATGTGCACTGGGACACCACTGTTACAGAGGATGGAATTTTATATTGATGGCATAATTTGTCACTAAAGCGCTATTATCATTATTAGATCAGAATTCAGAGCACAACTGTCACGCTTGCCAACCTGGCCATGACGTTGTTAGTGATACCGATGGTCCAATTACAGTGGCGCTTATTTCTTCACTGATTGGAATCATGGCCATTTCAGAGGCTGTGAAAGCACTAGGGTACCTGTAAACTGAGTGGCCGGTAGGAGTCTCCCACATTTAGGGACGCAATCGTGGGCATGTCCATTTCAGACTACATGGCAGGATCACTGTAAACTTTGTTTTATGTGCTGCCCCGCCCTATGAAGCACAGTGGGTGACACCCACATACAGTGAAAAGCTCTAACTAGAATCCTAACACCTGTGAATTCCTGTTCTGTACTCTGCTTTAAGAAGAAAGAAGCAATGCACGATGAAATAAACCAATATCTGGTCAGTTCAGATTCAGAGTTCAATACACTACAGCTTATTACCTCAGCAACAATTCATCCTGACCCCTGGGCATTGCAAAGTCATCAATCAAAAAAGAAATATTAAGTTAGCCTAAGTATACTGTACTTAGCAAGGCTGTAAAGTGAAATAATGCATTTTGCAAAGATTTTTTTCAGCTACTTAGGTCAAAACAAAACATATTTTTCTTTTTTAACCCCTCAGTTATCTAGAAAAATGCTATTCATGAGAAGTGAAGAGAATTCTTTTCATGAGAAGTTAATGCTTCCCTAATCATACACACGATCACTAAAATGGTCTTGTTGGGATTTTTAACTTTACCAGTGGGTATAATATACGTTATGAAATGTAAAGCCCATGTCCAGGATGGGCACACATTGAGGCATTCATTATGATGCTTCTAAGTCACATTTGGATACTGAAGAGCATGTCAGATATCCAACTCCAGCGTCAGGGCTGCTATTGTCAGGGGAGGGGACATCATTAGAGGGAAAGGTAACCCTGGTCCCCTATGAACCCTTGCAGAGAGAAGATAATTAATCACTCCCAACTGTCCTAACCGTGCATTTGTAGTTCCTGACTTGAGTGGAATATACTTACCATTTATCTTCATTACTGCCCAGCAACCTTAATAAAAATCAGCTTAAGATCTGAGCACAGAATCACTTCCTATAGATTCCAATTTAATTTGGGAATGTCTAAATGGAAGGAAACATCTTTTCTCTGTCTTTGAGAAATGAGTTGGTTTTCCTGTGATGCCCAGCTACATAATAAACAAAGATGATGCAGATGCAAAGATTTGCAGCCAGTTCTTCCATTGATTATCTCCAGACATTAATTTCCTATCTAATTACTTTGGTTGGCATTTTCACCTCCAGAGGTACTTACATATGCCTACAGATCTGTTTGATCACAACTCTTGGGTTTTGAATTATTTAATACCCAATCAGTTTTAGAAATATTGTCCTTCACACTCTATCCCAAATTTCTGCAGAGGAATAAATATAATGTGATATTTAATAAAGTGAACATTTTAAATCCCTGATCTCCTTAATAGGTTACCATCTTTGTAATCCTGAATTATTTCCTTTGTTCATAAAACAAATGCTTTGGTAAAATTGAAATCACAAAACACTTCCACATTCCATCTGGCTTTAAAGAGTGTTAGAACACATTATACATAAAATATGATAAAATGTCCTTGTCTTATGAAATTACGGCTTTGCAAAATTTTATTCTTTCTATTTAGTGGCAATCTTATGATTTTTTAATTCTTAATCGTGACTTTATACATTTTTAAAACAGTCCACACCAGCCTTTTCACCCCCCCATCAAATCAATGCTGTATTTTATCTCAGACTGAGCACATAACACTGGCTAGCTCTTTCATTGTGTGGGCATGGGCACAGGCCTCAGGCGGTACGTACTTTGTGGTTTAGATGCATGCAACAACATCACCATCTTTAGGTGGGCAGATGCCATCGCCTCAGCTCTCTTGCTCTCCTTCCAAAAGTACTTAATGGCATTTTAATGGCACCATTAACTGTTCGTTTCCTGATTTCCTCTACTTAGTTGTGACATGACATTATACTCATTCAGTACTTTCCAAAAAGGAAAGCTCTGAGGAAAGCATATGATAACTAGTCTCTCAGTTCAACTCAATTGCTCAGTAGTGTCCGACTCTTTGCAACCCCATGGACTCCAGCATGCAAGTCTTCCCTGTCCATCACCAACTCCCGGAGCTTGCTCAAACTCATGTCCATCAAGATGGTGATGCCCTCCAACCATCTCATCCTCTGCCCTCCCCTTCACCTCCTGCCTTCAATCTTTCCCAACATCAGGGTCTTTTCCAATGAGTCAGTTCTTCTCATCAGGTGGCAAAAGTATTGGAGTTTCAGTTTTAGCATCAGTTCTTCCAATGAATATTCAGGACTTATTTCCCTTAGGATGGATTGGTTGGATCTCCTTGCAGTCCAAGGGACTCTCAAGAGTCTTCTCCAACACCACAGTTCAAAAGCATCAATTCTTCAGTGCTCAGTTTTCTTTATGGTCTAACTCTCACATTCATGCATGACTACTGAAAAAACCATAGCTTTGACTAGACAGACCTTTGTTGGCAAAGTAACATCTCTGATTTTTAATATGCTGTCTAGATTGGTGATAGCTTTTCTTCCAAGGAGCAAGTGTCTTTTAATTTCATGGCTGTAGTCACCATCTGCAGTGATTTCAGAGCCCCCAAAAGTAGTCTCTCACCGTTTCCATTATTTCCCCATCTATTTGCCATGAAGTGATGGGACCGGATGCCATGATCTTAGTTTTTTGAATGTTGAGTTTTAAGCCAACTTTTTCACTCTCCTCTTTCACTTTCATAAAGAGGCTCTTTAGTTCCTTATCACTGTCTACCATAAGGGTGATGCCATCTGTGTATATCAGGTTATTGATATTTCTCCCAGCAATCTTGATTCCAGCTTGTACTTCCTAGCATTTCTCATGATGTACTCTGCATATAAGTTAAATAAGCAGGGTGATAATATACAGCCTTGACATACTCCTTTTCCAACTTAGAACCAGTCTGTTGTTCCATGTCCAGTTCTAACTGTTGTTTCTTGACCTGCATATAGATTTCTCTGCAGGCAGGTAACGTGGTCTGGTACTCCCATCTCTTTAAGAATTTTCCAGTTTGTTGTGGTCTACACAGTCAAAGGCTTTGATGTAGTCAAAATGCAGAAGTAGATGTTTCTCTTGAACTCTGTTGCTTTTTCGATGATCCAATGGATTTTGGCAATTTGATCTCTGGTTCCTCTGCCTTTTTTAAAACCAGCTTGAACATCTGGAAGTTTATGGTTCATGTACTGTTGAAGCCTGGCTTGGAGAATTTTGAGCATTACTTTGGTAGGGTGTGAGATGAGTGCAATTGTGTGGTAGTTTGTGCATTCTTTGGCATTGCTCTTCTTTGGGATTGAAATGACTGACCATTGAAATGAAATAAAATGAAAACTGACCTTTTCCAGTCCTGTGGCCACTGCTGAGTTTTCCAAATTTGCTGGCATATTGAGTGCAGCACTTTCACAGCATCATCTTTTAGGGTTTGAAATAGTTAAACTGGAATTTCATCACCTCCACTAGCTTTGTTCATGGTAATGCTTCCTATGGCCTACTTGACTTTGCATTCCAAGAAGTCTGGCTCTAGGTGAGTAATTACACCATTGTGGTTATCTAGGTCATGAAGCTCTTTTTTGTACAGTTCTTCTGTGTATTCTTGACACTTCTTCTTAGTATCTTATGCTTCTTTTAGGTCCACACCATTTCTGTCCTTTATTGTGCCCGTCTTGGCATGAAATGTTCCCTTGGTATCTCTAATTTTCTTGAAGAGATTTCTAGCCTTATCCATTCTATTGTTTTCCTCTATTTCTTTGCGCTGATCACTGAGGAAGGCTTTCTTATCTCTTCTTGCTATTCTTTGGAACTCTGCATTCAGATGCTTATATCTTTTCTTTTTTCCTTTGCCTTTAGCTTCTCTTCTTTTCTCAGCTACTTGTAAGGCCTCCTCAGACAACCATTTTGCCCCTTTGCATTTCTTTTTCTTGGCAATGGTCTTGATAACTGCCTCCTGTGCAATGTCACAAATCTTTCATAGTTCTTCAGGCACTCTGTCTATCACATCTAATCTCTTGAATCTATTTGTCACTTCCACTGTATAGACATAATGACTTTGCTTTAGGTCATACTTGAGTGGTCTAGTGGTTTTCCTTACTTTCTTCAATTTAAATCTGAATTTGGCAATAAGGAATTTATGATCTGAGTTGTAGTCATCTCCCAGTCTTGTTTTTGCTCACTGTATAGAACTTCTCCATCTTTGGCTGCAAAGAATATAATCAATCTGATTTTGGTATTGACCATCTGGTGATGTTCATGTGTAGAGTCTTCTCTTGTGTTTGTGGAAGAGGGTGTTTGCTATGAGCAGTGCATTCTCTTGGCAAAACTCTGTTAGCCTTTGTCCTGCTTCATTTTGTGCTCCAAGGCCAAATTTGCCTGTTACTCCAGGTATCTCTTGACTTCCTACTTTTGCATTCCAGTCCCCTATAATGAAAAGGACATATTTTTTGGGTGTTAGTTTTAGAAGGTCTTGTAGGTCTTCACAGAACCCTTCAACTTCTGCTCCTTCAGCATTACTGATCAGGGCATAGACTTGGATTATTGTGACATTGAATGGTTTGCCTTGGAAATGAACAGAGATCATTCAGTCATTTTTGAGATTGCATCTAAGTACTGCATTTCAGACTCTTTTGTTGACTATGAGGGCTACTCCATTTCTTCTAAGGGATTCTCGCCCACAGTAGTAGATATAACGGTCATCTGAGTTAAATTTGCTCTAGGCCAGTTCTTTTTTTTTTTTTCTAGGCCAGTTCTTATGAATCAATTTGCAAAAGCTTTTCCCTTCTTTGTTAATAACAGTTTCTTTTCATTGAGGTATCAACTATCTTATTAAATATTAACTTTTCTAGCTAACTTTTTTTTAGCTTTCAAAACAAAAGCAATAACCCTTATATGTATATATACACATCTAATACATACACATTTCTTGATGTATGTGTGTTAATTGCTTGGTCATGTCCTAGTCTTCGCGAACCCCATGGACTGTATAGCCTGCCAGGCTCCTCCATGAAATTCTCCAGGCAAGAATACTGGAGTGGGTTATCATTTCTTTCCCCAGAGGATCTTCTTGATTTAGGGATTGAACCTGGGTCTCCTTCACTGCAGGCAGATTCTTAACCATTTTGCTGTGTAGACACTCATTAATTGATTTATTTCTGTTCACAGCTGTATCACTAGTCACCTGGAGACCATTTGAAACAACTGGAAACCTGCTTTGGCTACGGCCTGGCTCACCTTAGAGAACATTTAACATGAGGCACTGGAGAAAGGCTCTGGGCACCAACCTCAGCTTCTGATGTTTGAGGAGCAGAGCAGTTGGCTTTTCCAGTCCAGCCCTGCCCCCAAATTTCTGAGGCTCAGCACATTGACAGAGAACTTCCTTTAGCAGAACTTTCATTGGTTCTCTGTATCTGAAATGGAAAGCAGTTAATTCCTACAAGAATGCTCACTTTTTTTAGTACCAGACTGACTGGCATTGGCAGTAAACAGCACCACACCTGGATGATTTCCAAGTATAGCCTTGGTCTAAGTATAGTGGTTCTGCTCTCAAGTTCTCATGGGAAATAGTTTTACTACATTGTCCCTACTGCACAACAAGAGTCATCAGCTTTTGATCTGACCATTACACACTGCTGCGTATTTGAAGTTTTAGTTAGGGCAACACCAATTAGAGCACAGACCATGACATTCTAACAGAAACCAAGGGTCTCAGATGAGATGGAATGTTATTTAAGAGAAATAAGAGGTTCAGATAGTTCAGAGGCAGGAAGATATAAAGGCAAGGAGGGGATTTTGCTCCTGAAGATCACTCGCAACCCACCCCTGCATGTGGTTATGTGGTTTCTTCTCTGTCATCCAGCAGAGAGGGGAAAGGAAAAAATAGCTTTGGGACAGACATGTGATCTAGGAGTTGCCCATGTTGCTTTTCACTTGTTTTGTTGGCCAAACCCTATCACAATGCCCTGCAGTGATACAGGGATTTGCAGCCTTTAGCTGCTTGGCTATGACTCTGCACTTCTGTGGGGAAGGGAGTCCATTATTGGTTGTTTTTTTTTGCATACTTTCTTTTTTTAAAATTTATGTAGCTGATTTATAATGTTTTAGGTGTACAGCAAAGTGATTCAGTTTTATATATGCATATATATTCATATTCTTTTTCAGATTCTTTTCCATTATAGGCTCTTACAACATATTTAATATAGTTCCCTGTCCTACACAGTAAGTCCTTGTTGTTTATCTCCTTCATAGACAGTAGTGTGTATCTGCTAATTCCAAATTCTCAATTTATTCCGCCTGAAAGTCCATTATTGATAAGAAGAAGAAGAGAACAGATATAGGTGAAGAATTAATATACAACATATCATTTTATAAAGAGTATTTTAAAAGTTGACTCCTGATTCTTAATTTTTCTAAATTCTATATTCTGGATTTAATACACTTTTATTAATAATTAAATTAGACCTTAAAATAGTTAAGTTCTATGCTTACTTGATAGTAAGTTCTATGCTTACTTGAGGGTGTATTTAATTAAGAAATATTAACCTATCTTCATTACTGCCTATTTTCAAATCAGTTTCCAGGGAGGGATAGGGATAGATGGAATGATAAGGAAAGAAACATAAGGTATAAGGTAAAATGTTATGCAATCAATCCAATGGTTACTTTTTTTCATTTTTAAAAAGTTTTATTTACACTGGTATCATATAAACAACAGATCAACTTAAATTGAAACATGATGAAATGAAAGTTTGCAGCTCTAATCATCCCTTAAATACCCCCAAAAGATTTAAATTAAAATTAATATACTAATGTAAAAATATTTCCTCTTTCCTAATTTATAGCAGCATATTTTCTTTCAAAGCTATCACATATATTTTAAAACACATTATAGAAATTAGGAGACTTAAATGATGTACAGAAAGACAATAATCAAAAATAAGTTAATTCAGATGTACACTATCAGAAAAAGATACTGCAGTTAAACAACATGTGGCTTAAAAATCAATACAGCGTCCTTTTCGTTCCCAATCTCCATATCGGGTAGGTTCTGGGTCTCTGGGTCCACCTTTCTCTTTTGTAACAGGATTAATATCATCTGGAAATTTTGTCAGGAGTTCCTTCTCTAAATTGGAATCTTCCGGCGCATCAAAACGACCTTCTGGTAACTTTGGCTTCTTAAGAGGTTGTTTGCTAGGTTCAGGTTTTCCTCTTTGAGAACTTACTTTCCTCAAAGAATTACACCGAAGGGGTGATCTTGCCGCTCTCCACGCTGTAGCCGGGACGCGGCCCAGCAAGGAAGCGAGGCCTAACGCAGCCATGGCGTCCGCTCCCGCGGCGTCCGCAACGGCCTGCCCTCAAGTGTTAGCGGGTCGCGTCGTCGCCTCAATGGTTTCTAAGTATGTACCCATAGAGCCTTGGTCTAAGTAGATAAAGGTTCTCCTCTGAAGTTCTCACGGGAACAGTTTTACTGCATTTTTCCTACTGCGTAAGTTATGGCTTATAAGTAAAAACCTACTAAATAATATTGTGATTAATCTATACCCTTCATAATGACTTAAAATATTAAAAACATTAAGAATATCAACAAATGACGCTGGAACAACTGGAGATACATATATATATATATATATGCAAAAATGAACTTTCATCCTTTTCTTGCATTGTAAACACAATTAAATACAAATTAAATACAAAAACTAAAAACAATCTTTAAAAGTAAATAGAGGAGAAAATCTTCGTGACCTTGAGTTAGGTATAAATTTCTTTTTTTTTTTAAATAAATTTCTTAGGTATAAAATCAAATGCACATGTTATTAAAAAAAAGATAAATTAGACTCTATTAATATATGTCCTTTAAAAGGCACTGTAAAAAGAATAAAAAGACAAGCTACAAATTGGGAGAAAATATTTGCAAAACAAATATAACAAAGAATTTCTATCTAGAATATATAGTTTAACTCTTTAAACTCAAAAATAAGAAAACAGCACCCCAATAAAAATGGATAAAAGATTTGTACAGACACTTCATTTCACCAAAGAAGAAACACAGATGGCAGATAAGCACATAAAGTGATGGTCAACATCATTAGCCATCAGGGAGTTACAAATAAAAATTGCAATGAGATACCATTACACATCTATTAAGATAAAATTGCTAAGGTAAGATTGACCATGGGCTTCCCTCATAGCTCAGCTGGTAAAAGAACCACCTGCAGTACAGGAGTCCTGGGTTTGATCCCTGGGTTGGGAAGATCCCCTCCAGAAGGAAATGGCAACCCACTCCATTTTTCTTGCCTGGAAAATCCTATGGAGAGAGGAGCCTGGTGGGCTACAGTCCATGGGGTTGCAATGAGTCAGACACGACTTAGCAATTAAACCACTAAGACTGACCATACCAAATGCTAATGAGGACTTTGGAACAATTGAATCTGTCACACACTGCTGGTGGCAATGAAAAATGGTACTGCCATTTTGAAATAGTTTGACAGTTTCTTAAGGAGTTAATAATATATCTATCATAACTAGCTATTCTACTCCTGTGTATTTGCCCGAGATAAATAAAAATATATGTTCACACAAAGATTTGTCCATGAATCATCATAGCAGCTTTATTTTTTATAGGTTCAAATTGGAAAAAAATGCAAATGTCCATCAATAGATGAATGGATAAAACAAATGGTAGTATATTCATATAACAGAACTAATCAGCAATTAAAAATTAACTATTAATATGCCACAATGTGTACAAATCTCAAGTTGATTATGATCAGTAAAAGAAGCTAGAACAAAAACAGACCGTGCATTTTGTCATTTAAGTCATTATATTCATTTATATTATTTCATTTGTATATACTTTTAGAAGATGCAAGCAAACCTGTGGTGACAGAAACAAGGTAATTGATGATGAGAGAATGAGGAGGACAGATTGGAAGAGTGGGAGAGGAGGATTTCAAGGGGTCTGAGAAAACTGGGTGTAAAGGATATATTAATTATTTTGATTATGGTGATGGTTTCATGGGTGTATACAGAAGGCAAAACTTGTCAAAATGTACACTTTAAGTATTTGCAGTTTATTGCATACTTTAATTTCTCAATATAATTGTTAAAAATCAAATACAGACAATTAAATAGTGTCTTTATTAGGTTTTTATGTTCCATAATCTAAGAAGTTCTATGTATAATAATATACTCAATTTTAATGAAATTATTAAAAATAGTTTTCTCTTTGTAACTCCCTATTATAAAGATTGACCGCTGCATTTCTCATAACATATTTTTCATGCTGTCAAGCTAAAAAGAGGCACGGAAGCACTCATTTTCAAAAAGTCTTTTAAATTTACAAAACGTTTCATGTATCATTTAAGATGATTGTTAACTCAAGTGAAAGTATATTTATACAGAGCAGCAACAAGGTCACACAAATCAGTGTAAAATGAAAACAAAAATTTTATTTTGCTTTTTACAAATATGATCACCTCTCCCACTAGATTTGGTGCATTTATACATTCTACCTTAGATTTTTACATTTTAGATCAAATCTTTAAATACTTAATAAGTCTATATGGCACGGAATGAATTATTTTGATATTACCTATTAACTTTAAACCTGAGTTTCTTTTACTGATTCATGCTCCTTAGAAACACTCATTAAAAATAATATTTTCAAAAACTGGTTTAATAATTTAAGGTAACTTTTAAATAATATACATTGTAGCCCATCCTTCCTCTCTTCCTTGTTTCCTTCCTCCTTCCCTATTCTCCTTCCCTCCATTTCTTTCTTCCTTCTATCTTTCCCTTTCTCCTCATCTCACTTCTTTCACTTCTTTTACTTTTTCTTTCTTTCATTTTATTTTTTTGGTTACTTTTTAAAAACTTATTTATTAAGTACTTGTGATTCTGAGTTCTTTGGATGTCAGCTATGAGACTTATCCTCACTGGTAGATATTTACCCTCCTGTAAGTGAGACAGGGACATAGTGCTGAAGGTGGAAGTTTGTGGGAGTGAATAGAAGGAGGATGGCCTGGACTCTGTATAGATGCTGGAGCATAGAGTGAGTCCAGACACTACAGAGATCTTTTATAAAGAATGTAGTTCATCATCCCAAGTCAAATACTGTTAAGTTTACAGTGATCATGCGCAATGATTTTATTGATTTTAAAAAGTAACCACTTTAGTAATTTCCTGTCTTCCTAAAACTTACTGTTTGTAAAAAGTCAGAAGGCCTAAATTGTTATAATTTGATTTCTCAAAAATGTCCATTAGAATAAAAATTAGATTTACAGAGGCCTTTTACTAGAGAAACTACATATCCTGGTTTCTGTTGGACTGTCCTCATTGGACCTGCACTCACTTCTTCCAGTAATCACTAAATAGTCATGTGAGCTTGAAAAATTATATAACCTCTCTGAGCCTTATAGGTATAGAGCTGCTTTGAGAAACAAAAAGTAAATCAGATAATGGATATATCATCATAGTGCCTGGTCTAAAACAATGGCCAAAAGAATGAAAGTATTACTCCTTCTACTGTCATTAATTATTTGAGTCAGGTAATTATGAGTCAGTTTTGAGTCATGTAGTAGTTTAGTCCAATTGAACCCCATTTTTTACAATGAAGAAGTATTTTATGTAAATGTTATTTTAATTGTTAAAGTCATATATTACTGTTAAGACCAACTGTTTAGTGTATTGAGAACTCAGTGGTCTTCATTATTACAAATTAAATTAAATGACTCACACTGTTGACTGACAAAGCCAATCTTTTGGGTGCTGAATGACAGGGGTTGAATATAATCTTTCCAAATTTTTCATTTTCTAGAAGGCCCCTTTTGGAAGCTGAGACTGCTGTATCAGCTCCCCTGAGACAGACAGATTGTAGGCTTTTGCTGATTTAACTTTAGCTTCTGTTATCTTGATATGTTGGTTTTATATTTAGGAGCCACATATTTAAATCGTTCAGAACAATCTTAGCTCCCAATGTGCTGTCCCATTTTACCTCCTCAGGTACACTTAGACGACTTATAGGACATTTTATGCTTTTTGGTTTTGAATGTGAAATCTATGTGTTGACAGTACTCAGCTTTTCTGGCTTTGTTACTGCTCCTCTTTATGACCTTGTTCCTGGATTCAAGGTCATATGCATTCTCTTTGCTTTGAGCCTTGATTTCCTATTTCAGTTTATTCATTCAGTTTGCTTTCATTAATTTTTGGAGTATATTTATTTTTATTATTATTACATTATGGTATTAGCAAGTTCATACCTATATTGCGAATAGTTTGATTTTGTGTGGGGGTGAAGATTTGAGAATTATGCCAAAATATCTTGAAGAAAGTCTATGAACCTTCATGAAAATACACAAGAAGGTATAGTCAAGAATCAAAATAGCCATTTGAATGTCCATGGGAAAGTCAATTATTTTGTGAAACTAGTCATTTAATTTCTTGCAAAAATCCAAACAAATTATTAAGCAGGCAGTCTCACTGAAAGCATGTCAAACTGCACTCTTCATGAAGTTCACTCATCATTTAATAAAACACTGAACCTAAATATTCCTTCATGGGGATAAGAAATTAGATCTGGTAATTCTTGGGTTTAGTGAGTTAATGTTTGTAATGATCTAACATTACCTGCCATTTAGGTCTTTCTTTTTTAAGCCACCTTTTATTTATTTATTTATTTTTGGCTGCTCTGGGTCTTTGTTGCTTTGCACGGGCTTTCTCTAGTTGCAGTGAGCAGGGGTTACTCTTCCTTTTGGTGCGTGGGCTTCTCATTGCAGTGGCTTTTTCTGTTGTGGAGCATGGGCTCTAGGCGTGCAGGCTTCAGTAGTTGCAGCACATATGCTCAGTATTTGTGACTTATGGGCTCCAGAGGGCAGGTTCGGTAGTCGTGGTGCACAGGCTTCATTGTTCTGAGGCATGTGGAATCTTCCCAGATCAGGGACTGAACCTGTGTCCCCTGAATTGGCAGGTGAATTCCTATCCACTGGGCCACCAGGGAAGTTCCCATTTAGGTCTTAACATTTGTGATTGACAAAGAAACAACTAAGTCAGCCCTTCATTTTAATTGGTGCTAGTGGCTGATTTATATTATATAATTGATTGGGTTTTCCCCATGGCAATATCAACTGTTGATTGGACCTGCATCTAATATGACATTTCATTTATTCAATGCCGTTTAATGACTATTATGGGCTTTCCTGATAGCTCAGTTGGTAAAGAATCCACCTGCAATGCAGGAGACCCCAGTTCAATTCCTGGGTCGGGAAGACTCGCTGGAGAAGGGATAGGCTACCCACTCCAGTATTCTTGGGCATCCCTTGTGATTCAGGTGGTAAAGAATCTGGCTGCAACGCAGGAGACCTGGGTTTGACCCCTGGGTTGGAAAGATCTCCTGGGGAAGGGAAAGGCTACCTGCTCTAGTATTTTGGCCTGGAGAATTCCATGGACTGTATAGTCCATGGGGTTGCAAAGAGTCGCAAATGACTGAGTGACTTTCACTTCACTTCACAATGACTATTATGTGCTCTACATTGATCATAGAGCTGAGACTAAAAAGACACTAGGATAAGATACTGTTCTTAAATTCAGGGAACCCACATTCCAGATAGTAACTAGCTGACTTATTTGGGGAGGCAATCATGGTCATTAATGCGAAAAGCCATTATTTGGATTTGCATAACTTCAACAGATAGCATCACTGATTCAGTGAATACGGACTTTGGCAAACTCATGGAGATAGTGAGGGACAGTCCATAGGATCGCCAGATACGACTTAGCGACTGAACAATTTCAGAATAATCATTATACTAAATTTTAATCATTAATTTTTAACTGGTTGCCTTGGCAATGTGAGCAGATGACCTAAGAGAGACCTAAAGACAATCAAAGTGTTTTGTTTTGGTCCATTCTATTGGTCCATCCTCCATGTATCACCTTACTATTCATGAAAAAAAGTTATTGAAGCAGTTCGGGTAAGAAGTGATGACTGAATAAACCGGAGTGGTAGCACAAAGAGAACAGCAGGCAAGAGTAAAATAAATACTGGAAGAAGAGATGTTGAAATTTCCTGATGTTCATTAGACAACCAAGGGAAACTAAGGAGGGAGTTAAATGTAGAAATCTTAGCTTCAAGGGAGAGATGAGGTCTGGAAATGGATAAGTAATCAGGTTCTTGTTCAGATGCTTTTGCTCAGTAAGACTAATGTCCATGCTAAACTTAAGATGTTTCACTATTTGAAGGATGTAGGCTAAGTAGATGTCCAAGTTGATAGATTGGTTAGGAGAGTGAACCTCAAACAGTATTTAGACCAAGTTTCACTTCATATTTTGTGTAACCTTAAACATTTTTAAAGTTAGTTTTTATTGGAATATTGTTGACTTATAATGCTGGGCCAGTTTCTGCTGAAAAGCAAAGTGAATCAGTTATACATACACATACAGACATATCTACTCTTTTTAAGATTCTTTTCCCATACAGGCCATTACAGAGTATTGAGTAGTTTCCTGTGCTATACATTGGGTTATTATTAGTTACCTATTTTATATAACAGAAGTGTGTATATGTCAATCACCAGGGCTTCCCAGGTGGCACTGGTGGTAAAGAACTCACCTGCCAATAAGAGACGTGGGTTCAATCCCTGCATCAGGAAGATCCCCTGGAAGATGGCATGACAGCCCACTCTAGTATTCTTGCTTGGAGAATCCCATGGACAGAGGAGCCTGCAGGGCTACAGTCCATGGGATTGCAAAGAGTCAGATATGACTGAAGCGAGTTAGCACAACACAGCATATATGTCAATCCCAATCCCCAAATTTATCCCCCTCTTTTCATCTGTATAATCATAAATCTGTTTTCTACATCTGTGACTGTTTCTATTTGTGTGACCTTGAAGACTTAATCACTTGCAATCTCAGTATCCTCATCTGGTTATAAGATATTATCACATTTGTGAGCTTTAAATGAAATAATGCATATAAGCATTTAGCACAGTATTAAGTATATAGTAATCACTCAGTAATTAAAGGAGCAGTAATCTAAGGTGAAATCATAAAGTATGTAGGTCTTAAAAAGATAATGGATACAAAGAAAAGCAGTTATTCATAGCAGTTAAACTAAAGGGGATTGTTTGCATTTTAAAAGTGTCAGGAAAGATTGTGAAAGATTTAGAAATAGGAGAAAAACATTATTCCTGGGTACTCTCTACCCTTCTAGGTTAGTTTCACTTTGTCTTTAATAGCTGTTAAATTGCAGAAAAATTCATAATATAGAATGGTTCTTTTCCATGGAAATGCTCATTTGCACTCTACCTGTAAATTTATTTCAGCATTCATGATGATTTTTATTATATGTGTAATCTCTGAATTCTTTGAACTGGCTGCAACATCTTAATTACCTGGTTCTCCTATTAATTAATGGGCTAAATAAGATCTTGAACATGTGTTCATTTTATATTTGTGTGAAAGTTATGACTTTGTTTTTAAACAGTGTCCTTTAACAATAGGAAAAAGTAATTCCTATCTTTAATTTGATGAAGAAAATTATAAGTAATATAGATATAAAAAAAGAAGTTACTAAATCATTTAATTAGAAGGAGGGCTATAGGTACATACTTTGATAAATGTTACTGGATCTGGACCATATTTCCAATAGGATGAAACATTATTTATATCTTAAAGCACTTTAAGCAATGTTTCCTGAATGTGTCTTGTGAAACATGAATATATTATGAAATGTTTATACCAGTAGATGTTGTGGAAAAATGTAATTTCAACTTCAAGTTAGCTTGGGAAAAGACTGTGTGTACTCTGTCACACCTGACTCTTGGCAACCCTATGGACTGTAGCCCGCCATAGGCTACATGGGATTCTCCAGGCAAGAATACCGGAGTGGGTTGCAATGTCCTCCTCTAGGGGATCTTCCTGACCCAGGGATCAAACCGCGTCTCCTGCATCTCCTGCATTGCAGGTGGATTCTTAACTCACAGAACCATCTGGGAAGTCTGTGCGTGTGTGTTAGTCACACAGTCGTGTCTGACTCTTTGTGACCCCATGGACTGTAGCCCTCCAGGCTCTTCTGTCCATGGGATTTTCCAGGCAAGAATACTACAGTGGGTTGCCATTTCCTTCTCCAAGGGACCTTCCCGACCCAGGCATTGAACCTGGGTCTCCTGCATTGCAGGCAGACTCTTTACCAAATAAGCCACAGGGAAGACTGGAAAGCCTAGATAATCTAGATTAAGTAGATTTTTTTACTACAGAGTTCAGATTTTTCACTAAGTTAAACGCATTTTTAACTTCTGAGAGAAAGAATTTATAAAGCTGTAAAATCTCTTCTTTTTACTTTTGGAGTCTATTGACATTTACATTTCTCAGGACAGGAATTTAAACAAATCGATTTATTTAAAACCAGATTTAAAGGAAGGCTTGTGAAATTTCTAGTAAAGAAAGGATGCGTGTGCATACTCAATGGCTTCAGTCATGTCCGACTCTTTGCGACCCTAAGGACTAGCCTGCCAGGGTCCTCTGTCCATGGGATTCTCCAGGCAAGCATACTGGAGTGGGTTGCCATGAATTCATCCAGGCGATCCCCTCGACCAGGGGATCGAACCCACCATTCCTGTGTCTCCTGCATTGCAGGCAGGTTCTTTACACAATGAACCACCTGAGAGGTCCAAACGAAAGGATATGGACATTCTAACAGCAGAGAAGGGTGAGGTGGCGTCGTCCTTCCTGTAATCTGGTTTTTGACGTCCTCCTTCTTCTGTCCTGAGCAGCTCAGCCTCCTCCCAGCGGGTCTTGCCTGCAGCACAGCAGTGGCGGGAACCAGCCACAGGAATCTTTCTATTTATGGAGTCGCCTGGGTGCAGCTGGCCTCTCTCCACAGTGGCCAGGCACAGTCAACACCGTGGAGCTTTTAAAACGTGCTGTTAAAAGACCTCATGCTCTTACATCTCAAACCTCACATTTCTGTCTAAACTCAAATTGCTTTGTTATAAATAAGTTGCAACACTTGCTTAATAATTAAAGCCCTCACTCCTCAAGTAATTTAGAGAACAGTTTCATGACCAAAGAAGAAAAAGTGAAGCAGTGGTATTTGATATGGGGGCTAGGCCCTAAAATCTGTCCCCAAATCTCTACAACACATCAGGATAAAAGAAAAAAAAAAAAAAACCATCTTGTAGGGACTCATATAACGCTCCCATATTGTACTTTGGAGAATCTTTATTGAATTCATTCATCAGATAAATCCACAATGTGTTTAGTGTTCTGTTTTTTCAAATAATTATTATATTAAAACAAAAGAGGTAGATCATTAAAAAAGGATAAATGAAATAGGTATGATTTCCTCATAATGCAATGTTCAAAATGATGTATCTCTGAGTTTAGCATTAACTGAAGGGGTTGTGGAATATGTAACGTGGAAGAGGCTGTTTTCATTGAGAGGCGCTTCCGGTCTGACTGAAAGTTAATAACATATGTAACAACAACAACAACAACAAAAAACAGTTGAAAACACAACAGAGCATGTAAACCGGTGAGCACTGTGAACATTCTCAGTTAACAAGTGAGAAAAGCACTTGTCTTTGTAGGCTAGGATAGGCAGAATGGAAATAATGAATTTAAAAGAGGGAAGTTCCAGGGATATCGATCCAGGCAGGTGACTTAACAGGGGTGTGGAGTAGGAGGTGGGAAGCAGAGAGAGAGAAAAAAAAAAGATAAATAGAATATTTTGGGACCTTCCTAGCAGTCCACTGCTTAAAACTCCACTCTTCCAACACAGAGGGCAGGTGTTTGATCCCTGTTTGAGGCTCTGAGATCGCACATGTCATGCAGCAATGCCAAAATTAAAAAAAAAATTTTTTTTTTAAATACAGAGTTTTACTGTAATTAAGAGCTTGTGCTGAGGAAAAATAGCAAGCAATCAGGAGAGGAGGTAGTGAAGTCAGATAAGAAATTTTGAAGAATTCAGACATATATTCATATTATTCTATATTAAAAAAATCACTCAACTTTATGGATATTTTGATAGATATCAATTAATACTTTATACTATTTCATCAAAAATAGGCACATGTAGAACTTCCACTATATATATGCAGAGTTTGGATAGTACCTAAAAGCATCATTTCATATTTTTTTCATATTTGAAAGAAAAGTGTGCTCAAGTCCAAGTTAACAGCTTTAGATCACTTTACATTTATCATACAGTCTATGTATCAATAGCAGTACAGTACAACTTGCATAAGTGCCGATTTGCATAGTGTATAACAGTGTATAATGAAAAGAATACAAAAGTAAAAATAATTAATCAAAACTGGTATTTTGACTGCTCAGGGCATTAGCTTTCCCTTGTCCAAGTGTTGCAGAAATGTTTGGGTCCTCGTGTGTGGGCCCCCAAAGACTTGCCTCTTTCAGAGCATTAGAATAGCATGCTAATCACAGTTTCATTGAGTTAAACTGCACAAAGAGCTTAGATATATATTACACTCTGTATACTTTATCATCATAATATTGCTCTTAACTGAAAGTGACAAATTATTTAAAGATTTGTTTACTAATTTCTCATCACAGAAATTTGCAAACTGAAATCCAAATGTTTCAAAAATTCACTCCAAAGGCCATTTTTTCTATCTTCTACTTTGAACAGACTCGAGGAAAAATAGGTAAAAATGAAGATGAAAACAGGCATTTATTTTTTAAAATTTCTAGTAGATCTGTTCAATCTTCCATATAAACAATACAGATTGTTGGCTTCAGTGGACACTGGCTGCACTGACTATATTAGTACATTGTCAGCTCTATCAATGGAAAGAAAAATAGCTTTGTGATTTGTTTCAAGTTAGGCAGTGAGTTCAATTACCTTCAACACTCAAAATAAATTTGCCCCCAAATAATCAGTTTATTTGATTTAAAGGATTTAGCTCTACTTTGGGATAGTATAAAATCGAGTGAAGTCATAAGTTTTGCAACTATTTCCTAGTGGAAGAGTGAGAATTTTCCTTTCTTTTGTGTAAACTCAGAATTGAAAACTATTATGACAGTGAAGCTTGAAGCTGATGATGACTCCATAGTCCTTAATTACAGGTATATTATTGATGTCACACCACCACTTTAAGAGAGCTTGAGGACAGAAGAGGAAAGACTATCTGGTTCTCAGATCAAGATGGTCAGTCAGGGACTTCCCTGGTGATCCAGGGGTTAAGAATGTGCCTCGCAATGCAGGGGACGCAGGTTCAATCCCTGGTGGGGGAATTAAGATCCCACATGCCAAGAAGCAGCTATGCCTGGGCAACTAGAGACCCCATGTGCCACAACTAGAGTCTGTGTATAGCAAAGGAAGATCCTGCGGGACACACGAAGATCCTCCATGCCGCAACTAAGACCCGACATAGCCAAATAAGTAAACGAATATTTTAAAGACTATTAATCAATATATCCTCAGATTGATAGGAAATGGTTTTAGCAAATGACACACCATCATTACCCAGCTTTCTCATAAGACTTTTCACCACTGAACTGCATAGAGGTCTCTCGTGTCCAGGAACTCGACACCTGAAAGGTTACAGGCCTCATTCTCCACCCACAAAGGTTTAGCATTAAAAAACATCATGGCAATAAGGGCAGCAGCAGGAAACAAATGCAATTAGCAAAGGAAGCAGGTAAAACATTTAAATCCATAACTTTTATACATTAGCTCAATGATTCATTTCAAATTTAGCTCTTCAATTCATCTGTCTCCAGGTGTCCTCTATCTCATATCTAGATCTACTTTTTTTTTTTTAAATAGAATTATGTGTCATTGGAACAGCTGAGAAAATAAGATTTCACCCTCCCAAAGTGTTTGCAACATCAAGGAGCATAATACAATGTTATTTTTATACAGAAAGTTCTATCCTTTTTACTTCCAAGAGCGGTTTTTAGATTTTCAGCACATTATTACTATTTTGGGTCTTGCATAAAACCTATTATTTGAGGGACTTTCCGTGGACTGCCAAAATAATTTTTAAGAGCATTTTGAGATCACAGTCACTATTATTACTTCACAGAAATAATGTAATGCTTGTGATTTCCTTGAGAATTAGTGTTTTGTAAATGACCAGATTCTATGGGGTCTGATCATCAATTATTTATTAAAATATTATATTTTTCCAATTTATTATTCTGCTAACTAGAACTTGGTAACTTGTCTTAGATAGGCTAGATAACACCGAAATATGTGTCTCTAAACTACTAAAAATATCAGGTAACTGTTGTGTATCTCCAAAGGGGCACAGAAATCTTTATAAATATTCAGAATCCTGAAGATTTCTATTATGTGTAGATTATTGAATTATAAGTTTTTTGAAACTCTAATTCTTAGTTTACATCTCATTATATATTTTCAGCCTCCACTTTCTTGAAATTCATTGAGGCAACTTCTGTCTCCTGCTTTCCAACTTTTAAGGCTTCATAATATCATGGGAGTGCTCACATCTTCTCCAGAGATCATTATATAATGAGTATTATCAAAATTTATATTTTGATAAAATATTTATATTTTGAAAAATTATTAATCAATAATAACTGGATTTAGAAAAGGCAGAGGAACCAGAGATCAAATTGCCAACATCTGTTGGATCACAGAAGAGCAAGAAAATTCCAGAAAAACATCTACTTCTGCTTTACTGACTAAGACAAAGCCTTTGACTGTGTGGATCACAACAAAATGTGGAAAATTCTTAAAGAGATGGGATAACCAGACCACCTTACCTGCCTCCTGGGAAATCTGTATGCAGGTCAAGAAGCAACAGTTAGAACCAGATATGGAACAACAGACTGGTTCAAAATTGGGAAAGGACTATGTCAAGGCTGTATATTGTCACCCTGCTATTTAACTTACGTGCAGAGTACATCATGTGAATTGCTGGACTGAATGAAGCACAAGCTGGAATCAAGATTGCTGGGAGAAATATCAATAACCTCAGATATGCAGATGATACCACCCTTGTGGCAGAAAGTGAAAAACTAAAGAGCCTCTTGATGAAAGTGAAAGAGGAGAGTGAAAAAGTTGGCTTAAAACTCAACATTCAAAGAACAAAGATATGGCATCTGGTCCCACCACTTCATGGCAAATAGATGGGGAAACAATGGAAACAGTGCAGGACTTTATTTTCTTGGGCTCCAAAATCACTGCAGATGGTGACTGCAGCCATGAAATTAAAAGACGCTTGCTTTTTGGAAGGAAAGCTATGACCAACCTAGACATCATATTAAAAAGCAGAGATGTTACTTTGCCAACAAAGGTCTGTTTAGTCAAAGCTATGGTTTTTCCAGTAGTCATGTATGGATGTGAGAGTTGGACCATAAAGAAAGCTGAGCTCTAAAGAACTGATGCTTTTGAACTGTGGTTTGGAGAAGACTCTTGAGAGTCCCTTGGACTGCAAGGAGATCCAACCAGCCAATCCTAAAGGAAATCAGTCCTGAATATTCATTGGAAGGACAGATGCTGAGGCTGAAGCTCCAATACTGTGGCCACCTGATGCGAAGAACTGACTCATGGGAAAAGACCCTGATGCTGGGAAAGATTGAAGGCAGGAGCAGAAGAGGACAACAGAGGATGAGATGGTTGAATGGTATCACCGACTCAATGGACATGAGTTTGAGTACACTCAGGGAGTTGGAGATGGATAGGGAAGCCTCGTGTGTTGCAGTCCATGTGGTCGCAAAGAGACAGACACAACTGAACGACTAAACTGAACTGAAAAAATTTGTGTAAAATTTCTCTTCCATTCTAGAAGTGGTCAAGGGCAGACACAGTGTGCCAAATGAGCGTATGTCTCAGTTTAGCTTCCAAGTAACATTTGACCATTTCTTAAGCTACTTTTTTTAGATTCTGGCATTACCCAACACCTCCTGCTTATAATCTCAGATTGGTCACTGGCAGCAAAAACAAGGAGATTATTTAAATCTCTTATAAAAGTATAATAAAAGT
Source organism: Cervus elaphus (assembly GCF_910594005.1). Taxonomy (NCBI): domain Eukaryota; kingdom Metazoa; phylum Chordata; class Mammalia; order Artiodactyla; family Cervidae; genus Cervus; species Cervus elaphus. Next base: position 32,097,265 of record NC_057841.1, on the reverse strand, counting down.
ATTTCCATTTTAGAAGAAAAATGTAAAGTGGATCTATATACCAACCATGCTCTTCCTATTTAATTAGAAAGTTTTGAGAAAGAGAGAGATACTTTGGGATTATATCAAGAGTCATGAGAACAGAATAAAATTTCAATCATCATTATTTTCTTTATGAACATCTTTTGAGAAAAAGTGCCACAGATCCTTTCATTAGTATTTTTTAAGTACTATCTATGGTGCTATAAAAATATTACAGCACATATTACTTATAATAGAAAGTTGTAATAACTTTAGGATAACTTTCATATTGAGTTTCCCTGGTGGTTCCAATGGTAAAGAATCTGCCCAAGATGCGGGAGAGACAGATTTGATCCCTATGTTGGGAAGATCTCCTGGAGAAGAAAATGGCTACCCACTCCAGTATTCTTGGCTGGGAAATCCTATGGACACGGGAAGCCTGGCACAGCCCTTAGGGTCACAAAACAGCTGGACACGAGTTAGCAACTAAACAACAACTACAGCTGATGAGCAATGCTGTGACAGTTTCAGATGGACATCAGATGGACTCAGTCATACACATACATGTATCCATTCTCCCCCAAACTCCCCTCGCATCCAGGCTGCCACACAGCATTGAACAGAGTTCCTTGTTGGTTACCTGTTTTAAATATAGCTCTGTGTACGTGTCGATCCCAAACTCTCTAACTAGCCCCTCCCTCCATCCTTCCTGGGAACTATACATTTGTTATCTAAGTCCAAAATATATGCTTTATATGTTGTCAATCTGAGCACATCACCTTAGATCTGTGCAGTAGGAAGGGTCTTGAGAGATGGCAGGGAAGGGGAGGTAAGAGAGAATATTCTTTTTAAGATTCTTTTTAAAGATTTTTTTTAACCTCTTTCATTTTTTAAATATTATTTTAGTATAACACTCTCTACATAGCTCATTTTTCCTAAATATGTTAAAAAATCCAAATGCACTCTACATCTCAAGTTATTGTTTTACTAAAGCCTTACTTCGGATTTCATAGATGCCGTGTGCATAGCTTTGCAGAAGCAATTTCAACCACAGCATATACTTTAAAAGTGATAGCTTTTTTTTTTTTAAAGGGGATTGCATGAGATGCAAAAGAAAAATATGTTCTCTAAAAATATTATTATCCCATCTGTGTCTGTAGAGAGTAAGGTGATTTAATTTTGGAATGTATCTTTAGCGAATAGGTAATATCTTTTTTAAAAAAGCTAACTTTTGCTGTATACTACATTTGTTTCCACTTCTAATATGTACTCAACTGGCATCTCTTCCTTTTCCTTCTCATCAAGTATTTATTAATAATCATTTCTTGCATGAAAATATGAAAAATAAGATCCAGTCTTTAATTTGCAGTGGTTAACATCCAGTTATAAAGACAGCACATTCACAATCAAGGTAAGTAATAATTTAAGGTAGCACATCTTAAAAGCAATATAATGTATATGGCAACCACGTGGACTGAGGCCATCCCTTCTATCTTATGCTCCAGGTAGACACTGATGATCAGTCATGATACTTTCCTGCTCTGCATGGACACAGGGAAGAGTGAAACTTCCTTAGTACTGACCTCTAGGTTGGTGTTACTTATGAATTAGCATTTTCATTCAAGATGCAACCTACTTGTTATTCCTTTTCTATGGGATGGTACAGTGATGCAGTCCAAATTCCACGGGAAAAATAAGTTTTGCACTTGTACTCAAGATGTTAATAAGACATAAATTAAGAGGTTAAGGGAACAGGACATTCTAGACGAGAAAACAGGTAGGAACAACAATCCCAGGTATTCTCACTGTGATACACAGTGTAATAGTCAGGAGACAGGTTAGACTGGTAGCATGACAAAGGCTTCACAGATTAGAGGATGCCTGGCTAAAGACAGATAGTTTCACCTCGTTGCCATATACTGTCCTTAGACAAAGTTCTGTGCCAGAGATATAGTTTTGGGAATCATCAATACAAAATAATAATCAACAAGAGTAGATGACACCACACAAGGAGATGAGCAGAGTGAAAGAGTAGCAGCCTTCGAGGGACAAGAGAGAACCTTGTGAAGGATCAGCGACCAGGAGATTAGCTGTCACAGTTGAGAGAAGGCTTCCAGAAGGCGGCAGTGGTCAGTGGTATCCAGGGATGCTCAGAGCCGCTGCTGATGAGAACTGAGAAGAATTGTGGAATTTCACAGTAAAGCAAGCAGTACAATTTTGGTGGGAAAGTGGACAGAATAAGTATGGTGGAATAATGGCCCTGGAGGTGAAGGTAAAGAGCAGAAGTCAAACTTTAGAAGAAACGGAAAAGTGGGAGTTTAGACAATTCTTTTAAAGAGGAAGGATATAGGATGGTTACTAGGAGACAAGGGCTTTACTTGTCTGCTTCCTTGTTGATAAACATGAAAGAAACTTTAGCATATATAAATGATGGAAAGGAGCCAGTAGGGAAGAGGATGAAAATATGGGGTAATGAATAATTGATAGGACCCTGAGCAGGTGGGAGGCATTGAAATCTCACACAAAGGTGTATAGATAAATAGGAATGGGAAGAATAAATGCATAGAGTCTTTAACTCTTATAAATGCAAAGGTTATGTAATGCTTTGCAATTTCTCCAATTTGGATCTCTGCCACATGTCTTTCTGGAGTTTTAGACCTACATGCACAACTGTCTATTGCACATATATACTTGATTATCACAGAAATGCATAAAATTCAATGTGCAAAACATTGAATTATTGATCTTCCTTTCCTGTGAATCAAATCTTTATAACTAAGTGCCACACGCAATTGTTCAAGGTCAGAATCGGTCTGCATTAGATTTGATTCTTCAGTCTTCTTCCCTGAAAGCACACCTTGTCAATTACCAGATTCTGTTGCCTCTACTTCTTGAGTATCTCTGTACTTTTTCTATTTTTCTCCTTCTTCACTGCTGGTCACTTAGTTTCACCCTGTATCATCTCTTTTCTCAATGACTGCAACAATGGTGGTGACCTTCCTGATTCTAGTTTTACCAAAATTGTCCCTTCTCCAGTCCACTCTCTGGTTCAAGGATCCCTTCACAGGACAGTGGATCCCAGCATCAGCAGGGAAAATGAACAGCAAGTGACTCATCAGAAATACGTTTGTCTCATTTCACTCTGTAAAATAGGCTCTAGGTTCCTCCATCTATATTACCATATGTAAAATAGACAGCCAACAGAAATTGGGAATTTGCTGTATGGCTCAGGAAACTCAAACAGGGTCTCTGTATCAACCTAGAGGGGTGGGATGGGGAGGGAGATGGGAGGGAGGTTCAGAAGGGAGGGGATATATGTATACCTGTGGCTGATTCATGTTGAGGTTTGACAGAAAACAACAAAATTCTGTAAAGCAACTATCCCTCAATTAAAAAATAAATGAATTTATATAAAAAAGAATACGATCCAATGACAAATATTTCTTTAAAATTCTTGAAATCAAAGCACATGGTTTGATTTTCTCTTATCCTTCAATGAAAAAATAAAATTAAAAAAAAAGGTTGTCTTTGAAAGTGCTATTGTACTGTTAACCATAGCAATGGCTCCCCCTGCTCCTAAAATGGTTTATGAGATCTTTCACAACCATTGCCCATCTTTACTTCTTTTGTCTTATCTCTTAAATCTCCACTGACCGTCTGGGATGCATGCTTTACCATATTTATCTAGCCAATCACTGTATGTTATTTACTGCTGTGTATCTTGGAAACGATTTAATCTGGCAAATCTTCTCTATATCCAACAGTCTGTTTACGTGGCTCTCTTATGAGCTTCTTTTTTTTAACTTTTTATTTTATATTGGAGTCCAGTTGATTAACGGAGTTTCTTGGCAGCTCAGCTGGTAAAGAACCCACCTGCCATGCAGAAGACGCAAGAGATGCAGATTCAATCCCTGGGTCAGGATGATCCCCTGGAGAAGGAAACGGCAACCGACTCCACTATTCTTGCCTGGAAAATTCCATAGACAGAGGAGCCTGGCAGGCTACAGTCCATGGCAGGCTATAGCCCATGACTGCAAAGAGTCAGACACAACCAGTGCTCATGGGTATACACACACAGACACACACACAGTTGATTAACAATGGTTTGTTAGTTTCAGGTGTATAGCAAAGTTATTCCGTTATGCATATATATGTATTTGTTCTTTTTCAAATTATTTTCCCAATTAGGCTATTATATAACACTGAGCAGAGTTCTCTGTGCTATATAGTATGTCCTTGTTGGTTATCCATTTTAAACATAGCAGTGTGTGCATGTCAATCTTATGGTCTTCTTAACCTTCTCCCATCATATGTGTGTTTATCTTTTACAAGCTGGTTTCTGGTTTTCTTGTTTCTCCAGTGAACTCTAAGAACTTGAGGACAAGATTTGCCATTCATTATTATACATACATGCTTAGTACACTTCCTGGTACATATTTATCCCATAAATATATATATTTAATTAAATTGAATCTGACAGTAATGTGCAGGATAAATTAGAGGAAAGGGTGGGGAAGAAACTGAATGTCGGGCTGTCAGGAAGCCATAAATGCTTCCTGTCTATCTCTGTATTTACATATGCAAGTCTAATTAGAAGTATACCAGAAAAAAGTAAACTTTACTAAATCAAGTTGCTGGTGCTATTATTTAGCAGGTTTTTCCTCCCTGGAGTTTTTTGAATCTTGACTACAGTGATCAGGTATGGTCCATCTGTTTGAGAAATCTAACAATACATGAATGAGTTTTATCTCAGAATCCTGTTAAGATAATAAAAGAATCCTATTAAGATGAGAAGGAACTGAAACTCAAGAGTTGAGAACCACAGTATTTTGCCTACAGCTGGCCACCTGATGCAAAAAGCTGACTCATTGGAAAGACCCTGATGCTGGGAACGATTGAGGGCAGGAAAAGGGGTGACAGAGGATGAGATGGCTGGATGGCATCACTGACTCAATGGACATGAGTTTGAGCAAACCCTGGGAGGTACTGAAGGACAGGGAAGCCAGGTGTGCTGCAGTTCACGGGGTCACAAAGAGTTGGACATGACTCAGAGACTGAACAACAACAACAAAAAGACCTAAGCATGCTTATTTACAATGTAATACAAATAATATCCTATTTATTTCTGATACAAATTTCAAATTCCTCTCTTTCCAGAACCAATGATAACATTTGGATATGTATGGTCTAAAGAATGCTTTTTTTCTCACCACTTTTCCTTCTCTGGCAAATTCTACTGATCTTTTCCTCTGTTACTCAATATTCATTTTCCATATGGTCTCTGCTAGAATCTCCCTTTCTTGATTTAGGTCCATTTTCACTCTTTACAGAAAATTATTACTCTTTGCCTACTAGGGTTCACTAAGTTCGTTTTAAATACTGAGTTTTAATCAATGGGGGCTTTTAAGGAGGTATCATCTCTCAATTACGCTCTGTAAAATGCCAGCACTAATTACTTATTATCTTGAAATGGTGTCTTTTTCTGCTGACATGATTTTCTAGCATGTTGGGTTTTGCTCCTGGGCCCTTGATTGCTCAGAGGAGAAAGGGTTTTATCTTACACATGTTTTTGCAGGAAGATTAATATTCTGAGAGGAGTCTGAGCTGCAAACAGTTTCCTCATGGTCAGAAATAAGAACTTCTTGCTATATCCTGTTTAACTCCCTTAACTATCTCCTTTCCTCATTCTCCACCTAGCAGTTTGTAAATATCACTGTTTAAGTTCAGCAGTGTGGTATCAGTTCCACAAGCACAGCCCTTGCCTGATTATTTACCTTTTTAAAATTAATTTTCATTGGGGTACAGTTGCTTCACAACGTTGTATTCATTTCCTGCAGTATAATGAAGTGAATCAGCTATAATGTATACATATATCCATTGTTTTTCAGATTTTCTTCCTATTTAGGTCTGATCGCTTACCTTTATGAATAACCCATATGGATATACGGGAACAATAATGCAAGAAGGGAGCAATTTTGAGAAAATGAAATGAATTTAGTTGGAAAAAAGGAAATTATAATCAAGTATGTTGAAGACATAACATTTTCTACATCATATGTGGATGAAATCTCTATAATCATGAGTATACAACAGAAAGAGATTCCCCCAAACCTTCCCTTGTTATTTTCTTGTCTTTCTGGTGGCTCTGCCACTTAGAAAAAAGGGCATGGATGGAGAGTTAATATTTCTTGATTACCTTTTATGTGCAAGACAGTTGTACAAATCAGCCACCTCATTTTTAACTTTAACAAAGATTCCATTACATATAGTATCCATATTTTACAGGGAAGAAAAAAAAGGTCAGAGAGGTTAAGTAATACTTTTCAAAGGTACATAATGAATATTTATTTATTAAAATTTACTATCCTAGCATGGTCAGTGACAAGCACAATCTCTGGCCTCCCAGAGAAAATAAATGAGCAGACAGAGAGAAAAAAAGCTGTTTTCCTGGGAGATACAGCTGTGTATAAAGAAGTTTCCTGCTGCTGCTGCTGCTAAATTGCTTCAGTTGTGTCTGACTCTTTGTGATCCCATGGACCGTAACCCACCAAGCTACTCTGTCCATGGGATTTCCCAGGCAAGAATACTGGAGTGGGTTGTTATGCCCTTCTCCAGGGGATCTTCCCGGCCTAGGGGTCAAACCCACGTCTCTTATGTCCCCTGCACTGGCAGGCAGGTTCTTTACCACTAGCACCACCTGGGAAGCCAATAAAGAAGTTTACAGTATTAGTAAAAAAATGAGCAAAAGAAAAAAAAACAGACAAACCATAAAATAGTGTTTGGGATCCTGGAGAACTTAGAGAATATATCTGGAATAGTTGGATAAGCCCAAGGCAGGAGAAGCAGTTGTGATTACAGTATCCCGGACTAACTGTTGCAGAGGTGGGTGACATTATGAAGACCAACCAGGCTAAGCCTATGGCAGGGGTATCTAATGGCTTGGTAAATATTAGTTGAATTCAGATCTGTCTTATCTCAAGCCTCCTCTTTTCACTATATCACATCAAATCCACATATTAAATGACAGATATTTGAGAGCAGAGCTCAGCATCATAGACATTAAGATACTCCAAAAGTTTTTTTTTTTTTAAATCTGTTTTGCAACTATTTGGGAGCAAAACAGGGACCAAATTATAAGGTCTTAAACGTGGAACTTTAGCATCCCATTCTTCATTTTATGTCTTCTCACTTTTCTTCCTACCTCCTCTCTTTTGCTTTACCACCTCAGTGTCCCAGGATCTCATACACCAGATAGGATCTAGACAGAAATTAGAAATTTAAGTTATTTCCAAGGCAAGCTATTCCAGTTTCTTACCAGAACAAAGCTGCATTGTCTTATCATTTTAAGAGACGCGTTCCAGTGTACCCAAAGAAATGTGTTAGTGAGGGAACTAGAAGACACTTTCTGGGTCATCCAAAGCCATCATTTCAAAAGTTCAGACAGAGGAAAGAACAGTACTGGGCTAGAGATTAAGAGAATATGAGTGTTGTTACACAAGCCTTTAAATTTCCCTCAAATTTTAATGTTGAGGCAGAAGTCTTATTTGCTTCTGCTGAAACAAGAAACTTGTGCTAATAGAGAAGTCCGGAGTCAGGGACAGTGCTGAAGAAATGACTTCAGCCTTGGAGACTGACAAAAGATACAGATATTGGCATCTTCTTCTTCTTTACATTTATATTTGCATGTACTTGGCTTATTTTGTGTATGGGTATGGGGAAACTAGAAGAGATGAGATACAGGATCCAGATGTTCTCTGTTGGACTATTTGTTCAAATTTGGCTTTGATTAGTAATTACAAAATGACCTCAATAACTGGTCCTGGGCTTCATGTCAACTGATGGTCACGTCAGTCCATTTCCTGGTGGACAGGGAGCCAGGTCCCTACAATCACCACCACGATTACCAATGCTTCAGTCGTTCTGAGGAGCAGTGCTGATTAAACTGGTCAGATCTACACTGAGTTTTCAAATCAGTTAATCTACCTATTGTTGGGAATGCTTGGTTGGTAATTGTTTACACAGCATTTATTTGTAAGGTATAAGGAGGATTTGAATTTTTAGTAATTATCTATTTAACACTTTTGTGCTCAATTTTTATTAAAAGGAACAATTTTGAGACAGCTATGTAATCAATCATAATTGCATGACTCTCACTGCTGGGTACACTGTATATCAGTCATATTTCCATTATCATAGTTTGTAACTAGGAACAAATTTACGCTGCCACAGATAGAAGGTGATTATCGTTTCAACATTCCTAGCAATGTAGTCAGAAGTGTTACTAAAAATGTGGTTACGAGGACAAATAACTCCTGGAAATGCTGGCTTTTAGAAAAAATTTCTCAACTCTGAAACTTTTTAAAGGCTTTAACATGCTAATAGAAGCCTGGGGTTCCTAAGAGGGCAGTCAGAGATGCTGAGTTTTCCAAACCTGTTTGACTATAGAAATCCTTTTTAACAGAACATCTTATCAGACCACCAAAGTGAAAACACTTTGGAGAGGGCCGAATTAAACATCCAGTCAGCCAACTTCAAGTCACTTCAAGAGTGCTGGCCGACCGCCACCTGCCTTAGTTGCTTGGAAAACATTATTAAAATCTTTCGGTTCCTAAAATGTGTTTTGAGTAAACTCTGGGAGTTGGCGATGGACAGGGAGGCCTGGCGTGCTGCAGTCCTTGGGGTTGCAAAGAGTTGGAGATGACTGAGCGACTGAACTGAAAATATTTAATTTCTCTGAATATACCCGAGATCCAGGTTCTTGGCAAAATCATCAAATTGGCCATATTTGCCTTTGGTATGGTCTCACCACTGAGGACACCACTGTTTATCATGCTTTTTCTCTTAGATTCCTTGCTTGTCATAGCTTGTCTCTTGACATCACATGTTCTTATTCCGACTTTAGAATGTCCAGCGTCACCCACGGACACCCTTTCCTGCTATTTCTTCCCATTGGGGTACACCACTCAGGACGTAAATGCCCACTTTTCCCATCATCACCGTCGGCTTCTGCTGCATTTTCCCTGGCAGCTCAGCTGTTAGCTGCCAGGTGTCAGAGAATCTGTGCTAAGGTGACATGCTCATGACTGTCAAATAGCTTAGAGGTGCCTATGGTGGAGAGACGCGAAGAACACTTGTGTCTATACTTTCATAAAAACGAACGTTTTAAAGTTAATTAGCTAATTATTTAAATTGGAGCACAGCTGCTGGTTGCTTCAAGGGCAGGAGGAGAGGGGGATGACAGAGGACGAGATGGTTGGATGGCATCATCGACTCAATGGACATGAGTGTGAACAAACTCTGGGAGATAGTAAAGGACAGGGAAGCCTGAAGTCGATGGGACTGAAAAGAGTCAGACACGACTTAGCAACTGAACAACAACTAATAGCTGCTTTACAATTCTGGGTTAGTTTCTACGGGCTTCCCTGGTGACTCAGATGGAAAAGAATCTGCCTGCGATGCAGGAGACCGGAGTTCTATCCCCGGGTCATGAAGAACCTCTGGAAAAGGGAATAGCTACCCACTCCAGTATATCCTTGCCTAGGAAATCCCATGGATGGAGGAGCCTGGAGGACTAGAGTCCACGGGGTCACAAAAGAGTCAAACATGACCAACACTTTCTACAGCAGAGTGAATCAGCTACACATACACACATATCCCCTCTTGTTTGGATTTCCTTCCCATTTAGGTCACAAATTTCACACACTTCAGCAGGATGTCAGGTATTTTTGGTCACTGAGATCTGAAGACACCCCTGAATAAGTATCACAAAAATGTGTGATCTGAAGAATGGCAGAAATCTATTTTTAAAAAAATATCTTATTTTATAAGTTTAAGACAAACTAGGATTATAATCAAATAACTTAAAAAGTTTGTTTCATTAAGTATTGAAATATCTATGAGAATCTAACTGTAAGGAATGTTCTAGAAAGCCAAGAAGTACCTGAAGAATATAAAATATACAGGGAAATACTGTATTTTGCTGAAAGTGCTTAATTTCAGAAAGTGTTTTAAAAGTTAGGATCAAATAAAAATAAGAAAATTCTTAAGTATTCAGATTGCATATATAATCATCAAACAAAATTAACTTGAATATGCAAATATTTTTATGCAGAAACATCCATCAAGCTATAAACCAACACCTCAAGATGACTTTTTAGTTGACTTCAGAGTTCTAATTTTACTGTCTAGCTAGAAGATATCCCAAACAAAATTACATCCTGTATGTCTTTTGACTTAATAATGACATGAAATGTAGTAACGGATTCAGTAGTACCAGAATATTTAGTGTCTGGTACAATATTACCTTTTTATCACTCTGGCCTTAAACATTCATCCAGGAAAACATATCAGGAGATAGTTATAAATCCTCTAAAAATAATGCCCCTAAATTTCTCTCACTGGAAAAACCCTTATTTTCTGATGGGTTGCTTTGCTTCATTTTGCTTAACAAACAAATGAGTGCAAGATTACTCTGTCGCTTTTATTCCATGTATGTATTTTTTATAAAAAAATGAACTAAGAAATGAGCTCACTAAATACAGAAATATAAGAAAGACCCTTATATTTATGTTGTTTATAAGTAAAACAACTTCTGTAACTAATAAGTTAATATGAATAGGTTTGCTCACCTCAAATATTCTCATATTTAACGAATGTTAGTCCTTTTGTAATTATCTGGAGTCTCCTAGTAAAGTGGTTTATTTCAAGAGTTTTTACATTTCTGTTGTTCATGTTTTGAGCTGAGATTTTTAGGGACTTTAGCAGGTGGGAATATGTGTGCTGTGTGCTCAGTTGCTAAGTCATGTCCCACTCTTCTGCGACCCCATGGATTGTAGCCCACCAGGCTCCTCTGCTCATAGGATTCTCCAGGCAAGAATACTGGAGTGGGTGGCCATTTCCTTCTCCAGGGGATCTTCCTGACCCAAGAATCAAACCCATGTCCTCTGCGTCTCTTGCATTGGCAGGTGGATTCTTTACCACTGAGCCACTTGGGAAGTCAGCGGGTGGGAGAGCATGTATCTGTTATTCCCCAAAACATCAGTGAAGTTCTACTCAGCATTTTAACTTTAGAGAAGCATGCTACTATTATACGGGCATCTTAAAGCACTGTTAGCATGATACCAAATGCCATGCTTGCTGGAATAAATGTTTTACTTTGAAGTCTCCTCCCACAGTGCTTAAAAATTCTGTGTTTACATTCTAATAAAAGTGAGTGAATCTTTAAGCGGGAATTTCAGACTTCAGCAGGGCAGGAGATATTTTTGATCACTGAGGTTGGAAGATGCCCTCAATAAATGTCACAAAAAATGCCTGGTCTGAAGAATGACAGAATTCAGAAACTTGGTATGTGCTGCCCCATTAGTGGTTAAATTTTCCAGCTTTCCTTACCGTTGAATGTAGTCATGTGACAAACATTCTGGTCAATGGAAAGAAGGTAGACATGATCGGTTCAATATTTTAGTTATTTTTTTTATAATGAAAGGATGCCTTCTTTTCTTTCTTTTTCTTTTTTTGATGACTGGAATGTGGAACTGCCTTCCTGGACTGTATGGGCAATGGCAAAACCATGGACATCAGAACAGTAAGATGGAAGGACGCTTAGCCCCACATGATCCCATGGAACAGAATCACCACCTCATCAGCTCAGATTTTATGCGTGAGAGAAATAAACTTTTATCTTTTAAAAGACATTATCATTTTGTGTCTCATTTACAGCAGCTAAGCTTGTATCATAACTGAAATGGTTACTGAGCAGAAGAGGCATTTTTAATGAGCCAATTATTTGTTATGAGGCCTTGTACACAGGGCTCATTTCTGTACAGTTGTTAATATGCTATCAATCTGAGAGCTCCCTGTATAGGGGAAATATGGTTTGGAATGAACTGTTTTTTTATCTTTCATATTAATTGAAAAATATTTATTGTGTGTCTTTTCATATGAAGTAAAATAATGAAGGGTCTTCGTAATATCTCCCTAGTCTCCAGCATCTCAAAATTTTATACTTTTTGACATTGTCTTCATGTTCATTTATTACACTTCTTTCAGATTCTAACATTTAGGACAAAAGGTGTGCTCATGCTGGTACCCCTTCTGTCTTATTCTTTTATGTTTACAGTGACTTCTGTCTGGTTTGAAGAGTAGTAGGGAGAATTTATTGGACTTTTCTCTCTCAGAACAGAACAAGGAGTAATCAAACATGACTATTTGGGCAGGATTATTGTGAGATGAGTATCCACCATCACACGGCCAACAATTTGCTGGAAGACTTAACTTAGCAAATAAAAATTGAATTTTTGTGGACTCATAGCAGTCACATATTGGACAATCTTTTTAATAATCTTAAAGCCTAGAAGTTTCTTAGTTCAATAGTTTTTCTGGAAACAAAAGCAATATTTTTTTGCTAATTTAAATATATTAAACCAGGTAGAAATGTGTTTGACAGCTTGATGTTTCTTTTGCTTTGCAAGGTTAAACTCTATGGTTTATGTAGATTTGTGCTACACCTTGGAAATGGACTCAGTCATTGAGAATATGTTTTATTTTGGTTCATTAAAATAATATTCTTTCTTTAGCTGTAAATGTGAGATTTTTATAAATAGATAAAAACTGGGTAAATACATTTTGGAGGCCTATTTTTTTTCTTAAATCTGAAGATAATTAGTGGTGTTAAAAACTCATACAACTTTTTAGGGAGAAAACAGGATAAGTTCTGAAAAACAGGTTTCTAATTGGCATTACATCTCAAAATAAAGGATTTAATTTATTTAGTAGTGAACTTTATTTTAAATATATCTGATCTTTCAGATATACTCTTATTTAATGGAAGGATGTTCTAATGCTTCACTATTCCACAGTAATTTGTAATAATTTCCTTTGAGGTTGTATTCCTTTGGAAGTAAATCCAGGCTTTTGTTACAAGACCACATTCTGCTCCCCACCCCCCACCCCCCCACTTTTTTTGTCTGTGCTATATTTAGTTTTACAGATTTCCCTTTGCTATGACTGATCGATCAGTAATCCATGACATTTAGAGCTGACGAAGAATTCTAAATCCATAACGTTTTAAAATAAGTACTTTATTGGAACTTAACACAACTTAAAGAAATCTACAGGCAGAAATAGATATGCTTTAAGAATAAAGATCCTTCTTCTGATTTTACGGACTCTTGAATAATTTTGTTGTGGTTATTTAGACTCAATATAATCCAAGCATTTTAAGCAGTTTAAGAAGACATTCTGATACTGCCCAGAAAAATGCTGTGGCTGCTGCTTTTGTTTGGTCCCAAGTCATGTCTGACTTTTTTGCGACCCCATGGACTGCAGCTTACCAGGCTCCTCTGTCCACGGAATTTCCCATGCAATACTGGAATGGGTTGCCATTTCCTACTCCAGGGGATCTTCCTGACCCAAGGATTGAACCAGCATCCTCTGCATTGGCTGATGGATTCTTTACCACTGAGCCACTAGAGAAGCCAATGCAGATATGTAAATACAAAACAGGTTTCCTAGTTTCTTCTGGTTTGAAAGTTGTATTAGTCATTTTATCCTCTTTTTTTTCACCAAGGTATTCAGTTCAGTTCAGTCGCTCAATTGCGTCTGACTCTTTGCGACCCCACTGACTGCAGAATGCCAGGCTTCCTTGTCTATCACCAACTCCTGCTCAAACTCAGGTCCACTGAGTCGGTGATGCCATCCTACCATCTCATCCTCTGTTGTCCCCTTCTCCTCCTGCCTTCAATCTTTCTCAGCATCAGGGTCTTTTCCAATGAGTCAGTTCTTTGTATCAGGTAGCCTCAGTATTGGAGTTTCAGCTTCAGCCTCAGTCCTTCCAGTGAATATTCAGGACTGATTTGCTTTACAACTGACTGGTTTGATTTCCTTGCAGTCCAAGGGACTCTCAAGAGTCTTCTCCAACACCACAGTTCAAAAGCATCAATTCTTCAGTGCACAGCTTTCTTTATGGTCCAACTCTCACATCCATACATGACTACTGGAAAAACCATAGCTTTGATTAAATAGACCTTTGTCGGCAAAGTAATGTCTATGCTTTTTAATATGCTGTCTAGGTTGATCATAGCTTTTCTTGAAGGAGCAAGCGTCTTTTAATTTCATGGCTGCAATAACCATCTTCAGTAATTTTGGAACCTCCAAAAATAAAGTCAACCACTGTTTCCCCATCTATTTGCCATGAAGTGATGGGACCAGATGCCATGATCTTCACTTTCTGAATGTTGAGTTCTAAGCTAACTTCACTCTCCTCTTTCACTTTCATCAAGAGGCTCTTTAGTAACCTTTAAAGAACTAAAGTAGTAGTGTGTGTATGTTAATCCTAAACTCCTAAACTCCTAATTTATCCCCCTCCCCGCCTTCTCCTTTGGTAAGTGTAAGTGTATTTTCTGTGCCTGTGAGTCTCTTTCTGTTCTGCAAAAATGAGACATGGAAGCAACTTAAATGTCCATCAACATTTGAATGGCTAAAGAAGATATAGTATAGATATACAATGGGATATTAGCCATAAAAAAATGAAATAGTGCTATTTGTAGCAACATGGATGGATTATAACATACTAAGTGAAATAATTCAGAGAAAGACAAATATATGATATCGCTTATATGTGGAATCTAAAAAAGAGATACAAATGAACTTTCATTTTTGATAGAAACATTTAATGTGAGATCTACCCATTCAACAAATTTTGAAGAGCACGATACTGTATGGTTGCCTAAAGGTATTATGTTGTACAGTAGATCTCTAAAATTCATTCCTCTTGCATAACTGAAATTTTATAGCCATTGAACAACCACTCTTCTTTTCCCCTCCCCAACAACCACCAGCAATCAACATTCATGTCTCTGCTTCTGTGAATTTTAGATTCTTCACATAAGTGAAATCATGCAGTATTTGTTCTATGCCTAGCTTATTTCAATGAGCATGGACTTCCCAGGTAAAGAACCGCCCTACCAATGCAGGAGACATAAGAGATGCTGGTTCGATCCCTGCATTGGGAAGATCCCCTGGAGGAAGGCATGGCTAACCCACTCCAGTATTCTTTCTTGGAGAATCCTATGGACAGAGAAACATGGCAGGTTACAGTTCATGGGGTCGCAAAGAGTCGGACATGACTGAAGTGACTTAGCACAATGTCCGTCCTACAGGTTCATCCATATTGTAGAAAATGATAGGATTTCTGTCTTTCTTAAGACTGAATAATAATCCTGTTTTGAACATCATCATTACCACTATAATCACCACCACCATCATCATCACCATCACCACTTCAGCTAACACTTAGTGGACTTGGACTATGACCCAGATACTGTTATAGAGCTTAATTTAAAAGACTCTTCAGATCTATCTGAGATTCTGTAATCTTTAATCCTTAAAGTGACCTACTTCTTACCTGTCTTTCCCGAACTTCCTTTGTTAGAGAAACTCTGCTGTTCCAGAAACAAACAAAAAACTCTGTGTTGAATGTACAAACCCACATTTTCTTTATTCATTCATCTGTTGGATGCTTGGGTTGTTTCCTTATCTTGGCTCTAGTGAATAATGTGGATTTTTACTTATTATATTGTTTTCAGTTCATCTGTCATTGAATAAAACACAGATCTGTATACTCTCCTTACTATACAAAAGGGCTTCCCAGGTGGCATAGGGGTAAAGATCCACCTGCCAAGGCAGGAGATGCAGGAGACCTGGGTTCGATCCCTGGGTTGGGAAGATCCCCTGGAGTAGGAAATGGCAACCCACTAAATATTCTTGCCTGGAGAATCCCATGGATAGAGGAGCCTGGCGGGTTACAGTTCATGGCGCTACAAAGAGTTGGACATGACTGGGCCACTACACAGTTACTATACAAAGTATGATTGGAGGATCAGCCACTTAGGTATCACCTGGGAACTTTAGAGAAGCAGAATCTCAACTTTTTTGCAGATCCTCAGGTGACTGGCATTTAACTTTGAGAGTTCAGTTCAGTTCAGTTCAGTCGCTCAGTCGTGTCCGACTCTTTGCGACCCCATGGACTGCAGCACGCCAGGCCTCCCTGTCCATCAGCAACTCCCTGAGCCTACTCAAACTCATGTCCATTCAATCAGTGATGCCATCCAACCATCTCATCCTTTGTCATCCCCTTGTCCTCCCGCCTTCAATCTTTCCCAGCATCAGGGTCTTTTCAAATGAGTTGGCTCTTTGCAGCAGGTGGCCAAAGTATTGGAGTTTCAGCTTCAGCATCAGTCCTTCCAATGAATATTCAGAACTGATTTCCTTTAGGATGGACTGGTTGGATCCCCTTGCAGTCCAAGGGACTCTCAAAAGTCTTCTCCAACACCATAGTTCAAAAGCGTCAATTCTTCAGTGCTCAGATTTCTTTACAGTCCAGCTCTCACATCCACACATGATCCTTGGGAAAACCATAGCCTTGAGAAGTACTGCTCAAAAAGTCAAGCCAGAATTGGGAGAATAGGACTGACATATATACACCGCTGCTGCTGCTGCTCAGTCGTTTCAGTCGTGTCCGACTCTGTGTGACCCCATAGACGGCAGCCCACCAGGCTCCCCCGTCCCTGGGATTCCCCAGGCAAGAACACTGGAGTGGGTTGCCATTTCCTTCTCCAATGTGTGAAAGTGAAAAGTGAAAGTGAAGTCGCTCAGTCGTGTCCGACTCTTAGCGACCCCATGGACGGCAGCCCACCAGGCTCCTCTGTCCACTACCACGTGTAAAACAGCTCGCAGGAAGGGGCTGGATAGCGCAGGGAGCTCAGCTCGGTGCTCTGTGATAGTCTAGAGGGGTGGGATGGGGGGAGCGGGAGGGAGGTTCAAAAGGGAGGGGGTGTATGTAAACTTATAGCTGATGATCTTTGTACAGCATTGAAAAGCAGTTATACTTCAATTAAGAAAAAATGACAAGCCACCATAATTGGACCTAAGTGTGTGCCTGCCTTTAAGAAGGCTATATTTATTAACAGGAGTGTCAATTATCATTGTTTTTCCTATTATAATAACTAACTTCAATTTATAATCAATAAGATCACAGAGGAACTGACCTGTACAATTGATTCAGTGTGTTTCTTACTCCTGAAATGAAAAGAATCAGAACTCTCCCAATACTCATTCCTTAGCTATTAGCCACACTTCATGGGGCTTTCTGATTCCCTATAATTCTGTCCTTTGTCGGGGGAATCTCTATTAGCCTCCACTGGAAAGAGGGCAGGCTGCTAATACACTCTCCCGCAAAGCATGCTTTACCTCTGGGAAAGCAAAACAACCTTAGGAAAGCAAAACAACCTTACCAAAAGATGTAAAGGTAACTAGGGATGCAGTTACCTATACATCTTGCTACTTATTTCTAACATATACTTTTTAAGTGTACCTAATTTGATCATGCAAAGAACTTCAGAATTTGTCTACATAGAGGATGGTGGATGATGATAGTGATAATTATTTCATGCAATTAGTTTATCTTTTACCCAAAGCTGTTGTATTACTTTCCATTATTTTGGATCTCCAATACAGCACTGTTTCATATTTTCATGTTCAGTTCAGCCCAGTTCAGTCGCTCAGTCATGTCTGACTCTTTGTAGCCCCATGAATCACAGCACGCCAGGCCTCCCTGTTCATCACCAACTCCCGGAGTTTACTCAAACTCATGTCCATCAAGTCAGTGATGCCATCCAGCCATCTCATCCTCTGTCGTCCCCTTCTCCTGCCTCCAAGCCCTCCCAATATCAGGGTCTTTTCCAATGAATCAACTCTTCGCATGAGGTGGCCAAAGTACTGTACAATTCACTTGCTCTGTTACATAAGTATATGATGTGTGTGCCTGTGTGACTTCAGTTGTGTCTGACTCTGTGCGACCCTATGGACTGTAGCCCTCCAGGCTCCTCTGTCCATGGGATTCTCCAGGCAAGAATATTGGAATGGGTTGCCATGCCCTCTTCCAGGGGATTTTCCCGACCCAGGGATCAAACCTGTGTCTCTTAAGTCTCCTGCATTAGCAGGCAGGTTCTTTACCACTAGCACCACCTGGGAAACCCTAAGTATATGATATTCTCGAGTTAATGTTTTCTGAGACATCTAAAGCAAGGACAGGCCAGTGTGGTGGCTGTAACTCTGCAAACACCACTATGCATTCCCTCTGGCATATCTCCAGTAAGGAGCAGGAGCATGGTGGCCCACAACATTCACCAATCCTGTCATCCCTTGATTTTCTGTTTCCTCCCCTTATCCTTAAGATTCACTATAGAAGGATGTGACCTTTTATCAAAATTAATTATCCACGCTAAGTGTCAGAAACTGACCAAAATAATATCATAGCTGCTAAAAGGATATATTGCACCACCCAGGGAATATAGACAATATTTTATAATAACTATAAATGGAGTCTAACCTTTAAAATTCATGAATCACTATACTGCACACTTGTAACATATAATATTGTGTATCAGCTACGCTTCAATTTAAAAAAAGCATACTGATTTTTTTCTTGTTTTTTTTTTTAGTACTAAATGCTAAATAACACATCAGAAAGATACACTGTGCTTTGTGCTTTTGCCCTCAAAAGGGGTAAAAAGATATAACCTATCTTTTAAATTAATGCCACTGTTTTTCCAATTAGATACAGATTTTTTTAGTCACTATGATTGGGGTTTCATTTTCATCCTTTAGGAGAGTCACGACTCAGAATCAGAAAGAGACGGACAGTGTAACGAATGGGTGCAGGCAGAACAAATCTCGCACCCAATCAGGGTCTCCTACTTGACCGTTTACTTGGCCACACCAGGCCTTAGGTTCGGCACACGGGCTCTTTGCAGCAGTGTGTGGCCTTCTCTAGCTGCTGTGTGGTCTTCTTGGGCTGTGGCGTGCTGGCTTCTCTCTAGTTGTGGTGTGTGGGCTTAGTCGCCCGGATGCATATAGGATCTTGGTTCCCGGACCAGGGATGGAGGTGGTGTTCCCTGCATTGGAAGGCAGATTCTCCACCACTGGGCCAGCAGGGAAGTCCACTACTTGATTCTTTGAATCCCTGCTATTACAGCATGAAAACTTCCTCAGTATAAGAGCAGGCTCTCCGAAAGGGCAAGGAAACAGTGGCTGCCACTTGGCCATCTGCCAAGCATGGTGGCCCTTATACACCAATTTATGATTTCATGATTTTTTGTTATTTTTACCTATTACTTCCTTTGCCTGAAAATTTCTCATTTCTCCTTTTCACCTAGTTGAAATCCTAGTCATATGTGACCCCTTGTTAATATATCTCTTCCCTCTAAAGACATCTCTTACCTTTGATGCACATACGGATCTAACGTTCATTGAATCCACATTGTTAAGAATTAATAAGGTTAGTATTAAACTTTCCTGAACGGTTCAGATGTTGTTGATTCAGACAGCCTATGAGCTCAAGAAGAATACGAAGGTTACTCTTTACTCTTATTAGTACCTAGCAAAACACTGGACACAGAGTAGGTTCCTAATATGTATTGCTTTCTTATAATTGTAAACAACTTTTATGACTCTGTAACACTATGAGGGAGATAACCTTCTGTCAGCTTTCTCTGTTTCAGTGAAGAGAAAACTTTTGGGTTCAGAGAATAATGTTTAATGACCCTAAAAATCATTAACATTAGGGCCAACAGAAGTTACTCTAAGTTTTAGTTCATTTTATTTAGCTGAGTTATGGACTTGATTTATAACATCAGTAGGCTTATTTTATAGAAATAAAAATTGCACTGCCTTGTTAGTACAACATAAAAGTATCTAGTAACTAACTAATTTAAATCAAATCACTAATTATAGTTCTTGAGCTTCTTATTTCTTCGCAGATGACAAAGCCATGCAACTTGTTTCTTTTTATTTTCACTTTAATAATATTCTTGGAGGTAATCAGTTGTAGTGTCATTTGCTCTACTTCATGTATTAAAAAATGACTACCCCAGTCTATCCGACTTCCCTGGCGGCCCAGTGGTTAAGAATCTGCCTGCCAATGCAGGGGACCCGGGTTCAAACCCTGGTCCAGGAAGATTCCACATGCCTCAGGGCAACTAAGCCCATGCACTACAGCTACTGAAGCCCACATGCCCGAGAGCCCGAGCTCTGCAACAAGAGAAGCCACCACAATGAAACGCCTGCTCATAGCAAATAGAGAAAGCCTCATGCAGCAGTGAAGACCCAGTGAAGCCAAAAAGAAAAAAAAAGACAGGGCTAACTATTACCCAGTGTGAAATTTAGTTTCTATTGCTTAGAAGTTTGAAAAGGCTCTGTTGTCGTTCAGTCACTAAGTCATATTCCACTTTTTGCAACCACCATGAACTGCAGCACACCAGGCTTCCCCATCCTTCACACTTTCCCAGAGTTTACTCAAACTTATGTCCATTGATTCAGTGATGCCATCCAACCATCTCATCATCTGTTGCCCCCTTCTCCTCCTGTCCTCCATGTTTCCCAGCATCAGAGTCTTTTCCAAAAGGCTCTACCTATTTATCAAACTTCAGAGACTTCTATCAGTCATTTAAACTAACATACAATATATTTCTTACATGCTTTTAAGCATTTCCTTCCCAGAGTTCAGAGTTAGTGTTTTATTTCAGTACCATTTGGAACAAGAAGATTTTTTAAAAAGGAAGACTGTTTGAAGGTATGCTTGCGCTTGCCATCCACTATCTCTATAAGGCAGGGCAGTGATATACAAAGGGTACCAGAGTGTTGGAACTGGACAGATCTGTATGCGGATCCTAGCTCACAGTCAAGAGAGGTTACTCTTTGGCCTCTGGTTCAGCCCGTATGATTCAAGAATTGTTTTGGTCTCTAGTCCTGTTGACCTGTAGGCTCATCTCTGCAAGTGTTTGCCCTTCTGCTCATCTCTTCCTCACTACAGTCCGTGACTTAGTGTAGCCATCTTGTTTTGGCTCAAAGTGCTTTTCTAGGCACTTGAGTTAAATGTGCTGTCTTGTCCCTGACTCTTCAGTTTATAATTGGGCTGAAAAATCTTGTTGTGGAAAGGTTAGCAATGTGCTAAGGAAATTAAGTTAAAGTTTTTATATTAAAGTATTAAAGTATTTATATTATATAAACATTAGTTCAGGCAGAAAGGAACATGACCCAGACTAAAATTTTCATGCTCTCGAAGTGTTTTATTTCCTTGCACAGTCTTTAAAAGTTAATTTCAGCTCACAGTGGTGCTCCCAAGCATAATCTGAAATATTTGAAGTTATATCCATAATAGCTGGCAGCCTGATGTATAAGAAAAAAATAGTATGACCTCACACATATGCTGTCCTCAATCAATGTAAGAGATATTACATTTATGAGGCTTAATCAAAGAAGCAGCTAGACAGATTGGATAGAAACATAAAGTAATGGCATCTAAGGAAGTCTTTCAAATCAGCTAATTTATGCATCTCATTAAAATATCTGTTCTGGTTAGAATGTTGGGAGTGAGGACAGCCATTGAATTCCTTGCAATTCATTCACTCAAGATAAGGAAATGGAAAAATAGATGTATCCTTTAGGGTGGGCATCGGGCCTGCTGGAAAAAATTTACCTTCAGAAAGCTATGTGGCTTGTCTTTTCTCATCTTCCTTATACATACACAGGATTTACATTAAGAAAAAGGCAAAGAAATGCTTATAGTACCGGACATTATATATAAAGATTCAGAAAATTACAACCAAGATCATGTGATATTTTAGTGGAGTAATACTTTTAGAAGGGGGAGAGAAAGTGATTGAAGACAGTCCTCCTGACAGTTATACGTATTTAGTTTATCCTGGTCTTACGCACAGGCTTTGGACAAAACTCGTTTTGACATGTTTAAGAGCGCCAGGATATAAAATACTGACTGTAGCATTTACTGCTTGGACAAGTCAACAAACTCTGGTAATTTTCACTGTTCCTCATTGCCCAAGTAAATGGTAGTATGGTTGGTGAAATAATAACTCAGTACAGGGCTATTTCTCTAAAGGACAGATCATCTCAAGTTGAATGCTCTTGTCACCATGCATTTTTATTGTAGTTTTGAGAAATAATAATAACAGAATACATGATGTATTTCTCTACACACACACACATACAAATACATACACACATATGTTCTTTCAGGACAACTGTTTTGCAATAAGTTATTGAGGACAACTATTTTAAAAATTCTATTTAAAAATATGTTACAAACCTATTTTTAAAAGGTATAATTTGCATACAAAAAGCTATACCTCTTTAATGTACACAATTTGATGGGTTTGGGGGTAAATTTACATATATTCATAAAGGTATTTGAAAATGTCTATGCCATAAGCTCCAAAAGTTTCCTTCTGCCCTCTTTAATTATTCTTACTAGCATTATTATTATTGTCATTGGGCTTCTCCAGTGACTCAGTGGTAAAGAATTCACTTGCAATTCAGGAGACACAGGAGATGCGGGTTCAATCCCTGGGTTGGGAAGATTTTCTGGAGTAGGAAATGGCAACCCACTCCAGTAATTTTGCCTGGAAAATTTCACGAGCAGAGGAGCCTGATGGGCCACAGTCTATGGGGTCTCAAAGAGTCTGCCATAACTGAAGTGACTAAGCAAGCAAGCATACATTATTATTACTATTTGTGTGAAAAGTTGTTCTCAACATAAGATCTATCCACTTAGAAAAAAATTTAAGTATATGGCAGTATTAACTGTAAGAACCATGCTGGGCAGTAGACCTCCAGGACCTGTTTAACCAGACTTATACCACTGGATAATAAAAGTCCACCCTTTACCATTGTGTTTTATATTTCACGCCGCGTGTAATCTCACCTTGGATGTGGGTGAGGCCTATGACTCGCTTCTAACCAATGGAATATGACAAAGGTGACTAGACGAACATTATTAACAATGCACACTGTCATTCAAAATAAGACTGTAATATCCATCTGGTTAGCTGACTCCCCTTGCTGGCTTTGAAGAAACCTATTGCCATGTTCTGAGCAGCCATTGGGAGAGAGTAATACAGTATGGAACCTGTGGCAGTCTCTGGCCAACACCTATCATGAAACTGAGACTCTCATACTTACAATATGAAAGGAACTTAATTCTGCCCGTAATCACAGGAACTGGGAATCAGATCCCTCCCCTGTGAGCTTCTGATGAGAACTCAGCCCTTGCTTATGCCTTGATGACAGACTTGCAGAGGATCCACTAAGCTATGTCTGGACACCTACTTCACAGAAAGTGTGAGGTAATGGATGTGTGTTGATTTAAGCAGCTGAATTTGGGAAAGTAATGTCACACAGTAATAGATAACTAATCCAATTTTAATATCTGGAACCTGGTATATTGGCTGGGTCTGTAGAAACAACATACAACAAAGTGAAGGGCTTAAACAAAAGAAGTCTGTCATCTCACAATTCAGAAAGTTAGGAGTTCAAGATCTTGATTATTTGCAAAGACTTTGTTCCCAAATAAGGTCATGTTCACAAGTGCTGGGAGGAGGGTCGAGCGACAGTGCCTTTTGGGGAGATATGATTCAACCCATGAAAGTGGTTATTGCTTTAACAACGTCTAAAACTGGTGCAGTGGCTTTAACAATGTCTAAAACTGTTGCAGTGGCTTTGATTCAGAGGGAAGACTGATTATTTTTTTGGCTGCAATCAACAGTATGTGGGGTCTTAGTTCCCTGACTGGAGATTAAACCCATGCCCCCTGCATCGGAAGGGCAGAGTCTTGACCAGTGCGCTGCCAGGGAAGTCCCAAGACTGAAAGGACTTTGAGGACAATGGTTAAAAAAAAAAAACCCTAAACTTCCTTGAACACTTAGAACTCTGAACTTTGAAGGCACTTTCAGTGAGGGTGTCAAGGAAAGTGCTGTTGTTTAGTTAATAAGTTGTGTCTGATTCTCTTGAAACCCCATGGACTGGGGCCCACAAGGCTTTTCTGTCCATGGGATGTCCCAGGCAAGAATTCTGGAGTGGGTTGCCATTTCCTTCTCCAGGGGATCTTTCCAACCTAGGGATGCAACCCATGTCTCCTGCATTGCTGGTGGATTCTGTACCACTGAGCCACCTGGGAAGCTCTCAAAGAAAGTGAGGAACATGTTATTAGAAATTTGTGATGGGGGAACTCATGTTATATAGCAACAAAAGCTAATAAAATTCACTTGTAGTTATGTGGAAAAAATATATACGTAATGAGCTTGGTTATTTCAATAAGGAGATATCTAAGCAAAGTGTTGAAAGTACTGACGGTTTCTCTTGCTGTTTATAGTAAAACGTGACAAGAGAGATAATTTGAAGAAAGACTTGCTAAGGACTAGGAACCAGGACTAGATGACTTAAAAAATGTTTTAGCCTCTCAAGATGGCGAAAGATTCTATAGTTAATTAATAACTTACCAGCAGTCAGCAGTCATGAGGAAAGAGATGTAGTCTTGCCTTCAAGGAATACATTACCTACAAGGAATGTATAAGCTTGAAAGGACTGGGACCTGCCACATGGAGAGAGCCAATCCATAAAGTTTGACAACACAGTCAAATCAGAATTGTGAGATAAAGAGGTGATCAATGATAAAACAGTTAAATCCCTGCATTTGGCCACAATTGCTTTATCTTAGAATTTGTGAACCAACAAACAATGTGAGCTGGGCTTTTGTCATGTAAACATTGAGTAAAATGACTGAAATCAAACAAAAGTAAATAAAAAGGCCAATGAAAATCGTAAGAATAAAGCTCTGTATGCGTGTGTGGATGTATGTATAGATTGAATACAAATTAAAATGTCAAGTATGGCAAAGAGTTGGGCATGACAGAGCAACTGAGCCTACACACACACATACTAATTGCACATAATTTGAAACTTATGCCCAGCAAAATATGGTTGGGAATAGAGTAATTGTAACTGGAGCCAACACACAACTTGTTTTTCTGAGGGTGAAGATAAGACCGAAGTAATTGGAAGAAGTTATGGCAATATTCTTGATATCCTCAGATTTTGAACAAGGAAAGCTTAAGACATAGGTAGACAACATACACAACTGAGACACCTACCAATATTCTAACACTATTGTAGTACTGCTGAAAGACACAAGTCATTTCTCATCTTCTCCTAACACAAGAGAAGATTCTTGTGTTTGTCATTCTTAGTCTTGAATATTGGTATTAATCATGTTCTAGGGTAAATGAATGACTTTACACTTGGAAATTAGGAGCAAGATTAAGAGCAGACTATAGGAAAGACAATGATTTTTCCATAAGAGGACTAAAAAATTAAAGACAATATAGAACTGGATGTGCCAAAGAGCCAGTAACGTGGGGCTTGCAAGGAACAATGAATGTTTTAGAATTCTCCCTTCATTGACATGAATCAGCCATGGATTTACATGTGTTCCCCTTCCTGATCCCCCCTCCCACCTCCCTCTCCATCCCATCCCTCTGGGTCTTCCCAGTGCACCAGCCCTGAGCACTTGTCTCATGCATCCAACCTGGGCTGGTGATCTGTTTTTCTGGTGATGTTTTTCAGCTCCTCTGTATCTGGGAAAATTCCAATAAACCCCAAGAAAAACAGAGGCTTACTATGGCATTAAATCTCAAGGGGTGGGATGCCTTCCCTTTCCTAGATGTCAAAGCATCTGATAGTGAATTAATCAGAAAAGCTCTTCAGGTGATTCTACAGATGATTTCCCATTTCCATTATTTCTCCCTTCAAGCCATATCCCATACATTAGGCTCCCCACCCCTCAGGCCATGGACAGGTACCTCCCATCAGATCAGCAGCAGTACTATATCAGAAATAAAGTGCACAATAAATATAATACACTTGGATCATTCTGAAACTACCTCTTCACCCCCAGTTCATGGAAAAATTGTCTTCCATGAAACTGGTCCCTGGTGTCAAAAATGTTGGGGATCACTGCCATACAGCATCAGAGTTATCAACTTAAAACATAAATTAAATCGTATCACCCTATGTAGAACTTTTCAATGGTTTCACAGTGTACTGGTGTAGGAGGTGGGGCAGGGAGAAGCAGCCCATCACATTTAATCCAATTCTGGAGTCCCTGTGTGAATTGCCCTGCCGGGTCTTCTTTCAGTTCATCAACCTCCCTTAGGCTTTTTCCTTGCTTTTCCACCTAAAATTCTCTTCTTTGACTTTTTGCTTGCTAAAAGTCACTCTTCCTTCAAATTGCACCTTAAAATAATTACTTTCCCTGAGATGACTCCCAATAAAAATTAAGAACTTTGGTAATATTTTTTATGGAAATATGAACTTATAGTGCTAATAAATTTAATCATTATGTTTAAAAAAAAAAGAATTCTCCCTTCAATCTAAATTAAGTTCCTTGGCAATTTCTCTTTCTTAAAGCCAATATTAACTTTCAAGAATAACTTTCTTGCCCACAGAAATTATTCACATGACAGCTGGTAACGCCCCCAGTGACAGAACAATGACGCGTGATCATTAGAAGCTGACTCAACCATGAGGTGGGTTGGCCATTCCCAAATGCAGCAAACCAAATGCCAACACCTGGGCCAGCCTTTGCAGGAAAAGCTTTAGTTCTGAGTTCTTAGCTATGTATCTGGACTGTTCGTTCTGTGTGTGCACACAGGTATCAACAGTTATGTGACTTCATATGGGAAAGCTTGCATGAAATGTGTTCCTTTCTAAAACCATGACTTCCTTGGTGGCTCAGATAGTAAAGAAACTGCCGGCAATATGGGAGACCTGGGTTCAGTCTCTGGGTTGGGAAGATCCCCTGGAGAAGGGAATGGCAACCCACTTCAGTATTTTTGCCTGGAGAATTCCATGGACAGAGGAGGCTAGCCGGCTACAGTCCATGGGGTCACAGAGTTAGACAACTGAGCAACTAACACACACACACACACAAACACACACACACACTAGAACCATGACAGAAATTCTTAAGGTATTCAATATATGGTATTTCCTTCTCTCCATTTCTAGCCCACAGGAATACTCTAAATCTATTAGATTGTCTCTCTCTAGAGAAATAGAAATTGTCTATGAAAACAGACATATAGCACTCACTAACACATTATCATATAGGATTCACTGTATACATTGTTCACAATTTTAAAATGTTAGTTTTATTTAAAATGTTACATTTGTTGTTCAGTAAGAAATTTTAAAAAAAGTCTATTCTAACCTATTTTAGTCTAGTGTTCTTGAATAAAACCCTGATTTTCTGTCGTGTTGTTTCTAAGAAATACTGTTCAGCTTGCTATTCTGTGAATGGTTTGCAATATCTTTTGTATTTAATATCTTGCTGCTTTTTAATACTAAAACGGTGGCCTCTTTTTTAACTTAATAAAGAAAACTGAAGGAAAACACCATAAGGAAAGTCATTATCCTAGGTTGGAGTCAATACTATCATTGCTATTCAAAGGCAAGAATTAATCAGATGTTAGCTTGCAGCCAAGGAAACCATTTTATTTATAATGGAAGGAAACAAAAGCCAAAGCAGGTAATGCATTAGGACCTGAAAGAAGCAAGAGGGGAAAAGAACAGGCTCACTCTTACTAGTTACTTTTTTCCTTTTTCTTGACACATTTGAACTATTATACTTCCAAATTATAGCAGATAGATATATTGTAGGCCATTAATCAATCAATATATTGTTAAAGCATGTCAATCTTGACAAAGTATCATCTTATTTATGCCATACTAAATATTGGATTTTATTTCACCCCCATGAGAGTATGAATATTTCCAGCTTCTTAAGTAACTTGGTCTTGTTACCCTGTTCAGTAATTTGTGTTCATTCAATAAATATTCACTGATTGCACACTCTATGCAATCATTTGAGCTGTCTTCTATAGAGGGCTTCCCCGGTGGTACAGGGGTAAAGAAACTGCCTGCCAATACAGGAGACCCAAGAGATGCAGGTTCGATTCCTGGGGTTGGGAAGACCCCCTAGAGTAGAAAATGGCAACCCATTCTTGCCATTCTTGCCACCAGCATTCTTGCCTGGGAAATCCCTTGGACAGAGGAGCCTGGCAGGCTTTCGTACATGGGTAGCAAAGAGTTGAACACCAGTGAGCACACATGAGTTCACACTATATGCTAGTGAACATCACTATACAATAGTGAATCAAATAAAAAATCCAATGGCATTAATGGAGTCAAGATTCCAATGTTTCCAAATATAACCAATTTTCTAAATAGCTTAGATTCAGTGAAAGAGTGTTCAGAGCACTTTATCTCTTTCTATGACTCAAAATCAATTATTCTTGCAGGTGCTCTAAATTGTTAAACAGATGGGGGGGGGTCCAGATTTTAACCACTTATTGTCCCTGAATCTTTGGACTGGGGTGTGTGTGTGTGTGTGTAACTAATTTGGTTGCTGTGTTTTTGTATTATTGTTTATTCTACTCTCTGCTCCTTTCCTCCTGGACTCAATTACTTGACTTCTAGGCCTCATTCATTCGCTCAAGATAACATGTTTCAATTTTGCTTTGATAAAATGCATTTATTTTTCAAAAAGAAGATACAGTGTCAAACATCAAGTAGGAGACATAATACTATTCCCATGTTATGGCTGAAGAAACTGAGACTCCAATTTGTTGTGTAGTTTGAGTTTGTGTAGTTTAATGTCATGTGGTTAATAAGAGAAACTGTTGTAATTTCAACTCACATCTGTTTGGTGTTAAATATTGTGCCCTATCTCCTACATATACCTGTAGGTCTTCCCTGTAGCTCAAGTGGTAAAGAATCTGCCTGCAATGCAGGAGACCTGGGTTCAATCCCTGGGTCAGGAAGGTCCCCTGGAGAAGGAAATGGCAACCCACTCCAATATTCTTGTCTGGGAAACCTCATGGACAGAGGAACCTGGCAGGCTTTTGTCCATGGGGTCACAAAGAGTCAGACACAACTGAGCGACTGCTGGTATCTCCAACACATACTACATACATTGGCATGCACATGTATTGTTTGCAGAATTTTCTAGCCTTGACTTATAGACCTCTTATCCCTACCTGGTTGCTTGCAAATTTAAAAATTGAGATTTGAGTCTATAAAAGAAAGTCAAATCTAACCTTATATGTATAAGACCTACATGAGAAAAATTCTTACTAAAAGAACAAAATAAAGAAGTTTTCAATTTCACGGGTAGGAAGACTCAGTAATGTCAAGATGTTAGTTCTTCCCAACTCAATACGTAAACTCAGTGCAATCTCAATAAAAATCACAGCAAGTTTATATGTGGATATTGACAAAATGATTCTAAAATGTATATGGAGAGGCAAAAAACCCAGAATAGCCAACTCAATATTGGACAAAAAGAACAAAGTTGGAAGATCAAAACTATTCAACTCAAGACTTACTGTAAAGTTACAGCAATCAAGACAGTGTGGTATCAGGAAAAGAATAGATGAAGAGATCAATGGACTAAAATAGACAGTCTAGAAATAGATGCACACAAGAATAGTCAACTGATCTTTGACAAAGTGACAAAGGCAACACAATGGCTGAAAGATGATCTTTTCAACAAAGAGTGTTGGGATAACCAGACAACCACATGCAAAAAAAAAAAGTCACAGTCTTTACACTTTTGACAAAAATTAATTCAAAATAGATCATAGATCTAAATGTAAAGCATGACACTATAAAACTCCTGGAGAAAATGATAGGAGAAAATCTAGATGACCTTTGGTTTGGTGATGACATTTTAGTTACAACTACAAATTGAATTTCATCAAAATTAAAATGTTCTGTGAAAGACAATGTCAGGAGAATTTGCAGACAAGCCCAGACAAGGGGAGACATTTTGCAAAATACACATCTGATAAAGGACTGTTGTCCAATGTACACAAAATCTCTTAAAAAATCAACAATAAGAAAATAAACGATTCAATTAAAAAGTGGGTCAAAGAGCTGAACAGACATTTCACAAAAGAAGATATACAGGTGGAAAATAATATGAAATAGAGGAAATAATATTTAGAGGTAATATAAAATATAAAAATGTTCAACATCATTTTGTCATTAAAGAATTGCAAATTAAAACAACAAGGAGATATTAATATCTCTACACGCCAATATGATTGGTGAAAACCCAAAACACTGACAACACCAAATCTTGGATAGGATATGGAGCAACAGAAGCTCTCATCTGTATCTGGTGGAAATGCAAAATGGCACAAATAGTCTGGCAATATTTTACAAGGCTGAACATACTCTTAACCGCAGATCAAGTAATCTCTCTCCTTGGTATTTACCCAAATAAATCAAAAACTTATGTTTACCCAAAAACCTGCACACAGATGCTTGTAGCAGCTTTATTCATGACTACTAAAACTTGGAAGCAATCAGAATGTCTTTCAATGGGTGAAATGTGGTACCTCCTGCAAATGGAATATTATTCAGCACTAAAAAGAAATGAACTATAAAGCCATTAAGGACATGGAAGAAGGAGAAGTGCATACTAATAACTGAAAGAAGTCAATCTGAAAAGGCTGTATACTATACTGTGCATATATATGACATTCTGGGAAAGGCAAAGCTATAGAGACAGTACAAAGACACTGGTTGCCAGGGGCTGGGGGGACAGAAGAGGATAAACAGACATAGAACAGAGGATTATTAAGGGAATGAAACTATTATGGATAATGCTGTAATGGTGGATACATGTCATTATACAGTTTTCAAAACCCATGGGATGTACAATACCAGGAGTGATCACTAATGTAAATTGCAGACTTTGAGTAATAATGATGTGTCAATCTAGGTTTATTGACCGTAACAAATGCACTACTGTGTTCAATGGTGTGGATAGTAGGGAGGTTGTAGATACATGGGGGGCAGTAGGAAATATACGGGAATTGTGCACTTCCCACTCAGTTTTGCTGTGAGGCTAAAATCGCTTTAAAATGTAGTCTACTAAAAACAAACAAGAAGATGGCTTTTTAAGAAACATTAATATGGAATATTCTCCAAGAGATATTCCACAATGAAAACAGCATAAAAACAAAAAAACCCAATACATGTTGATTTATATTTTATCGTCTTTCCTAGAAAATTGTGTTATTCTAGTATTTTAACACGTGAACTCATCTGGGGTAGGACAAAGTTTTGGCAACTATTTTATGAAATTATTAAAGCACTGTGTACTTGACTACAAAAATGGCAAGTACTGTATTGTTGTTGTTCTGTCACTGAGTTGCGTCCGACTCTTTGTGATCCCATGGACTGTATTCCTCCAGGCTCCTCTATTCATGGGATTTCCCAGGCAAGAAAAATGGAATGGGCTGTCATTTCCTTTTCCATGGGATCTTCCCAACCCAGGGATTGAAGACAGGTCTCCTACATTGGCAGGCAGATTCTTCACCATCTGAGCCACCAGGAAATATACATGTCTGCATCAAAGACATGTCAAAAGTACTACAGAATACTTACAAATACAGTTTAAAGACATCCACAGTGGATAGATGATAGACGTACAGAGAAGAAAAAGCTACAATAAATATCTGTTAATACATTTAATAGCTGTTCAGTCACTAAGTCATGTCCAACTATTTGCAAACCCATGGGCTGTAGGCCACAGACTCCTCTGTCCATAGGATTCTCTAAGCAAGAATAATGGAGTGGGTTGCCATTTCCTTCTCCAGGGAATCTTCCCGACCCAGGATCAAACCCAAGTCTCCTGCACTGACAGGCGGATTCTTTACTGTCTGAGCCACTAACAAAGCATATTTAATAGAAGTTTCATTATATTTGAAGGCTAAAGAGAAGAATATAGTGATGGCTCATATATGTGACAGGACAAAAGATATTAGCTCCTCTATATGAATAAAGTAAAAGTTATTTTGAAACTGTTTCATTAAATGGTCCGAACAGTGCAAAGATTTCTTTTTTTTTCAACTTTCTCGTTTGATTTTTTTCCCCCAGCTTCATTGAGATATAATTTACATGTAACATCGTGTAAGTTGAAGGTACACACTATGTTGATTTCGTGATTACCACTGCAAAATGAATCAACACTTCCATCACATCATATAATTACCATGATGAGAACATTTTCAATCGACTCTGTTAGCAACTTTCAAATATATAACACAACACAGTGTTCTAACTATGGTCACAATGCTGCGCTTGAGGGCACCATAACTTAGTCATCTTTTTACTGGAAGTTTTATACTCTTCAACTGATGTATCAGCATTCCCCATCCCCTTTCCCCAGTCCCTAGTAACCACCATCTACCCTTTGTTTTTAGGAATTAGGCTTTTTTTAGATTCCACATAACATACAATACTTGTCTTTCTCTGTATGACTTACTTCACTTGGCATAATGATCTCAAGGTCCATCCATGTGGTTGCAAATGGCAGGACTTCCATCTTTCTAATGGCTGAATTATATACATACATACATATATATATATACATATATACATACATCTTTATTTGTTCATCCATTGACAGACGCTTGGGTTGTTTCCATATCTTGGCTACTGTGAATAATCACATAATAAACATGGGAATACAGATGCTTATTTTGTATCCTGTTTCCATTTCCTTTGGCTATATACCCAGAAGTGGGATTACTGGATCATGTGGTAGTTTTATTTGTAATTTTTTGAAGAGCCTTTGGACTCTTTTCCATAGTGGTTGTACAGTTTACAGTCCCACTAACAGAAATCAAACATTTCTTATAAAGTGAGATAAAAATTTTTGTGAAAGTTGAAGAGGCAATTAACTTGTAACAAAAATTGTGACTTTCAATCAAAAATTGCTTTAGAAAGCCAACAGCCTTTCAAACAATTTCTGAGAACCAATCAATAGTGAAGACACTAGTATAATTACATTTTACTACATTTTGTGGTCTGAATGATTTATTAGTGTGCACTGTGACATATACAGTGCAGTCCAGAAGACAAGGTCCCTCCAGAGAGCTCTGCTGAAAGTCAGAGATCTAATGAACTTGACCTCATTACTTCTCAAAATCCCCATATATCACAAGGAATGTTCTTTTCCCTTCAGAGATAAGAAAGCCCTGGCACAGAGAGCTTGAATAAATTGCTCAAGGTCACACAATAAGCAAGCAGTGGAATCAGAGTTTGAGCCCAGTTCCATACGATTCCGGTTATTCAAAGTATACAAAGTTAGAAAAGATCCACAAATTGAAGAATATTAGCATCTAAGGGGCAGCTGTAATGCAAATATAATGCGATGCTTTTCACAAGTTACACAACAAATATCTAAGGGAGTGATTAGCAAACTGCTCTATAGACCCTAAGCTTTCAATGATAAGTCTTCCAAAGCAAAGAATTCAGTTTCTTGAGAAAACAGTTCACCTTTTCCTAGTTGGTGTGTTGTGTGTTTTGGAACAATTGTGTTTTAAAAAAAAGAAGAATGAATTCCACTCCACATAATTTGAAAACCACTGGTCTTGCTTAGGGGAGAAAATTCTGACATTCCAGAGCAGGAAATATTGAATTAAACAGGGGAAGAAAACTTCCTGAATAGAAGTTATATAATTTTGAAAGTTCACTTTTAACACACAATGACAAATGAAATCCCTGACATGGGGCAGAATTGAGGACGAGGAAAGAACACTGCTAATCTGCACGGAGATGCTAACTCTGAGCATTACTGCTGGTGCTGCAGACAATGTTTTCCATTTTTTTTGTAAGATGATAGCTACCAGAGATAGCAGTAGTGATATGTTTGGAAAACATTACAAAGATGAGTATGTCAGAGTGATTTAAAAGAGAATATTACATCCAGGTAAAGTGCCGCCTACCAAGAGAAGAGGAGTCAAAGATAAGCATATGATTACACCTGGCTGAAGAACTCTGACACAGCTAATCAAAAAAGACAGCCTAATAGAGCTAGCTAAGTACTGTTGAAACTCCAATACTTTGGCTACCTGACGCGAAGAGTCGGCTCATTAGAAAAGACCCTGATGCCGGGAAACACTGAGATTGAAAGAAGGGGGTGACAGAAGATGAGATGGTTAGATAGCATCACCGATTCAATTGTCATGAACTTAGGCAAACTCTGGGAGATGGTGAGGGACAGGGAGACCTGGCATGCTGCAGTCCATGGGGTCGCAAAGAGTCGGACACGACTGAGTCACTGAACAACAATGACAAGTACTTCTTGCTCATCCATTCTCTGGAACTCTGGGACATTCTGAATTTTCATCTCTGCGACATGTGAGCTCATGCTGGTCAGAGCTAGTTAGCATTCCAGATAAAATACCATTTACAGAGTTTATAGATAAATTAACCGCTGACTGAATAATTTCTGGAAGATTACTGATGAAGGTAATAGGTCTATACTCTGCAGTATGTGTGTTTGTTAAAGTCATCATCTTTCAGAGGTGACAGAATAAACTTTACCTTGCAGGCGAAATTTTCTAGCTCAACATAATAGGTGTGTTCTATACCTATCAAAGAATGAGAAATATTGCCAGGCTGATGATTTTTCACACCACATTTCATTGCGTATTTTGTATACCAATTCCCTAACCATTATTTACCAGTGAACAATCACTATAATCATTATTTACATTCCCAAATAAATTTTTTGAAAAATAACAACATGGTGTTATAGCAAATGACACAATATGATTCAGTTGAGCCTAAATCATAAGCCTCTCAGGTCTCCAATGATGTCTTATTTATCTTTGCCTTGACCCCCAGCACCATCCCCAGGTATCACTCATTAATTTTTGCTGAGATGTATCAGCAATATGTAGACATACATATCAGCCTTTCATAAATTTAGTGAGAGTAGAAATGAAGCCCATCAAAATGGTGTCAGTTAATTAGGCTGATGACCTTGTAAAAGTGGAGGATGTAAGAGGGTAAAATTAAAGGCAGAACAAGCCTTGGAGTTAGACAGTTCTTCGGTTAAAATTCTTGCTCTGCTATTTATTGGCTGTGAAATACTGGTCTAATTACTTCATCTTGAAGCTTTAGTTTTCTCATCCATAAAATAGGATAAAATAAGACGAGCTTCATAGTTGCTGGGAAGTATATTATAAAAGTACATAAAACAGGATAGTACCTTTCCTTTTGGTTAATTATAGTTTAAGGAAAAACTTAAAGAGTCCTCAAAAGGCTGGTACAGAGATTCTTTGACTTAAATGTTTGTACATTTATTCTATATGACTGTGACTTAATTTCTTTCAGCCACATCCACCCTCCAAAAGCCAATTTCACAAGTTGTAAAATTCTCCCTAAACAGTAGTTAAAAAAAAAAAAATATCCAGGGAGTTCCCTGGTGGTTCAGTGGCTAAGACTCTGCACTCCAAACGCAGGGGGCCCAAGTTCGATTCCTAGTCAGGGAACTAGGTCCCACACGGTGCAACTAAAGATCCCACATGCGAAACTAAGACTCCACACAGCCAAACAAATAAATATTTGCTTTAAAAATCCAAAAAGGACAATTGATATTTATGTTCTCATGGGAAATGAAGAAAAGAATAATATAGTAATAATAGGTGGTAAAGAATCTGCCTGTAATACAGGAGACCCGGGTTTGATCCCCGGGTTGGGAAGACCCCTGGAGAAGGGAATGGCTACCCACTCCAGTATTCTTGCCTGGGAAACCCCATGGACAAAGGAGTCTGGTGGGCTAAGTCTATTGAGGTCATAAAGAGTGGGACACAACTGAGTGACTAACACTTTTACTTTCAGTAGTTTGTACGGTACAATTTCCAAAACAAAACTGAAAAATCCCCAAGAACAACTGTTTAACCATATGTTTCCTTTAGCTTTCTTCTGCCCAGACCAGCTGCCTCCTTCTCTTCTCTCCACTCTATTTCTTCAGCTCCCCAAGTCATGCTTATTCCAGTCACCCTCCTCATCCACCAATTCTGTTTCCAAACCACACCAGCTCAACAGCACACAGAAAAATAAAACTAAGCAAAACAAGCTGGACCATGCACTGCTCCTCAAGAGAATTCTGTCAGAGAGCTGAAGGTTGGGGCAGGAAGGAGCCCTCATCTTTCTGTACAAACAAATTTCTAAAAGGTAGTTGGTAGTTGACTTCCAGAGCAATGCCCCCCTTTTTCCTTGATGTCACAAGCCAACTTGTCCAATTCTCTGCAGCTGACTTGCTTTTAAGAAGAGCACCCCTGAGGGGCAGCTGGGCCCATGGATGCCCAAGGTGACATTTCTCAGCCTGTGTCATGGTGGTTGTAGCAGTGAGACTAAGTACAGGCCAATGAGATGTGCGTGGAAGTGATCCTGGGAAATCTTAACCAGAGGAAGAAGAGAGGGAGAGGGAACTATTAACCGTTATTTTTGAAAAGTGAAAGTGTTAGTCACTCAAGTCATGTCCTACTCTTTGCAAACCCATGGACTATAGCCGGCCAGGCTCCTCTGTCCACAGGATTCTTCCAGCAAGAATACTGGATTGTGTTTCCTTCTCCAGGGGATCTTCCTGACCCAGGGATCGAATCTGGGTCTCCTGCACTACAGGTAGTTTCTTTCACCATCTAAGCCACCAAGGGAGGTTATTATTAGATAAAAGAATTTATCAGCCAGACCTTGAAGACAGAGCGTTAGATCTGGTAGGTGGCAGAGGTCCAAGAGAGGAGAGAGGAAAAAAGAGTAGACCTGTGGGATGGTTTGTTTTCTGTTGATGTCAAGATAGAGGAAAGTCTACATCATAGTAGGGCTCTTACTAAGCCGAGTTATGTTTGGGGCAATCTTGTACCTGGAATGCTTCACTCAGCTCAACACAACTCCTGCCTCACTACAACAGATGCCAATGAGATAACATATATGCAAATGAAAGTCCCAGTAATTAGAAGCTGGGCCTCAATGACTCTAGTAATTCTGCCTTTGAGGAAAGTCTGGGGGAAAAGTTTAGGAGGATTTTGCACCACCGACAAAGCACTGAGGTTAAGGCAGGAACGTGTTTGTAAGATTTTCCTCTCGAGTTCACAGGTTGGAGAAAACTTCTGGGTCTGGCAGACCTGCCCAAGTCAGGGAAGGGAAAGACCAACATAGTTTTACTGGTTCGATTTTACAGTATTGCTGCTTAGAAGAAAACCCCAGGAACCAGGAATGGAGGGCTGACCAAAGCAGGGGCTCCTCACGTCTGTGAAGCGTGGCCATGGTTCAAGGCAACCTAGGCTGTGACTGCGCTCCCTGGTTCCTGCCACCTGCAGGGGTGGATGAGGGTAGACATGGGCAGGGGGAGGACCTCAGGAGTTGACAGATGGAGCATCACACAGGGAGCCCCTGTGTGTGAGCAAGTCACAACACCATCACAGAGATACAAGTCGCAAAGGCTCCTGACTTCCCTCTGATGAGCCAGGGTAACACCACGTGCTAAACAGACACATCCAATATGTCAGGAGGTTATCACAGAGAAGTCGATTTTATATTTGTGCGAAGTCCCGTCGGAGGTGTGGGGGGATAACGCGAGATGGTTATGGACTCTGCAATCAGATTGCCCGGGCTCAGCTCCTGTCTCAACACAGACTAAATCTGTGAACTTGATTAATCTCTCTCAGCTTCGATTTTCTAACCTGTAAAAGTAATAATTTTATACTGTGATGCCATGACAATATGGCTTTAATAGAAGTGAGAGACTGATGGTATCCTAGTTTATAGAAATGTGAATATTAAACAAGATAATTCATGAAAAGGACTTAAACTATAACTGACACATAATAAACATTCAACACATGTAAGTTATTACAGTTTTTATTAGAATTGACAATTACATTTTTAACCGTTTTCTATGATGCCAATATTTCTGTACTTTTGTTATCTATTGTGTGGGTGTGCTAAGTCGCTTCAGTCATGTCTGACTCTGTGCGACCCTATGGACTGTACTCCACCCAACATGGGATTCTCCAGGCAAGAATACTGGAGTGGGTTACCACGCCCTCCTCCAGGGGATCTTTCTGACCCAGGGGATCATTCTGACCCAGGGATTGAATCCATGTCTCTTACATCTCCTGCTTTGGCAGGCAGGTTCTTTACCACTAGCATCACCTGGGAAGCCCTTTGTTATCTATTATTTAACTCTGATCGTAGGTAGGAACTGCTCTATCTCATACCAAAATAATGTCTAGGAATAGATTTGTAGCAACTTGTTCATTGTGCTTACTGCAGCATCAGTCTTTTATTGTTCTTCCTACTTCCCTCATCACCAACACACAGCGTAAAGATTCTCTTAGAGGAAAATGGAACAGGGAACACTAATTAACAACACAATTATTTAACACAGCCTTCTCTGTCTAATGGGCAGGCATCCATCTCCTCATTCCTCACACTGGAAGCTGTAATTTCCTTTTCTTTCGATGTTGACCTTCATTGTATTTCACTAGTGGGTACATGTCCAGGGGTAAAGATGAAGTTTTATTCAATTTCATGAGACAAACACTTACTGAGACCTACTGTGTGTCAAGTAATATCCTAGGAACACATCAGTAAATGAAGATTCTTGTCGTTGTGGGGTTTACATTCTAGGAGGGGGATGTGCCCAATAAAAAGCAAGATAACATAAGAAAATAAATAATGTAATATGCTAGGAAATGATCTATGCCAAGGAATGAAGCAAATGTAGCATAAGGTAAAGAGGATGTGGAGCAAAGGATGGGAACTGGTTGTGATTTCACATATGTTGTTCAGGTTGAGAAGCTGATGGTTGACTGAAGACTTGAAGAAGTAAGAGAGTTACTTGGACAGAGGGAAGAGGGGTCCTAACAGAGGTGAGAGGTTGTGCAAAGGCCCTGTGCAGAGCACATGCACATCCACCCTATAAGATTACTGTGAGGGTTAAGTAAGTTTTCCTTGGACTTCCCTGGTGGTGCAGTGGATAAGAATCCGCCTGTCAAAGCAGGTTCGATCCCTGACCCAGGCAGATTCCACTTTCCTCGGGACAACTAAGCCTGTGTGCCACAACTACTGAGCCCGCACTCTAGGGCCCGTGAGCTGCAACTACTGAAGCCTGCACACCCTAGAGGTCCGTGCTCTGCAACAAGAGAAGCCACTGCGGTGAGAGGCCTGAGCACCGCAACGAGAGAGCAGCCCCCGCTCTCCGCGACTGCAGAAAGCCGGGGTGTAGCAACAAAGATTCAGTGCAAGCAAAAATAAATAAATAAATTTTAAAAAAGTTCTCCTTGTGGTAGAACTGGAGAAGTGCTGCCTAGCTCTTTCTTCAAGGAAGGACCTGCTGCCGATGCTGGAAAGAGTGATCAGCAGGCAGATTGCAGCTGTGTGCTCTTTTCCGCTATGGAGGGTCAGCTCTTTCCACATCCTCTCCTTCCCAGGACAGCCTGAGTTCAGAGCGGAGTGGTACAAAAAACTCAGCCATTCGGGCTCAGTGATGGACCAAAGGTCCCTGCCAGGCTGACTGAGGTCTTCTCGGGAGAAAGACCTCTCTTCCCTCAGGCCCATCCTGCTTCCTTCCTTTCCTTTCACAGGTTTTGATCTTCCAGGGAACCCAATCTGTGACAACATCGAATTAAGCTTATTATGAATTATTACAACATGGATTAGCTCTAAAAATCCATAACTTTTAGGAGGAAGAATTACATGGTAGGAAGATCATAGACTAAATTACAGCTCTCATCATTAACTAACTGTGCTTTTGACAAGTTTCTTAAACTCTTTAATCCTTAATTGCTTCCCCGGGAAACTGGGACTAATAATACCAACTCCCTTGATTTTTTTGTGTGCAAATTAAATTTTATAATAAATAAAGTTCTATGAATGTCTTACACACAGTTATTTGGCAGAGTACAATCATTCACGTACTCTTCACGAGATACTATCCTAGGTATATGCTGTGATCAATTTTTTGAACTTTTTATAAGGTATAATGTTATACATGACCAAACAATGCACAAATCCATAAATAAATTTTACAAGGTGAACAGATTCATGTCATTAGAATACAGACCAGCATCCAGGTTAAGAGAACATGACTTAGATTTCAGAAACCACTCTCAGGTCTCCTACTAGTCACTGGCTCAGCAAAGGTAATGCCAGGGATTAATTCTCCCATCTGAAAAATACTTATATTTCTTTTATTATTCATTTGGCTGCACTGGATCTTAGTTGCACCATGTGGGATCTTTAGTTGCAACATGAAGGATCTAGTTCCCTGACCAGGGGTCAAACCTGTGTCTCTGCATTGAGACCATGGAGTTTTAGTCACTTAGTTTGACTTGTATAAAAATGGAATCAAACAATATGTGTTCTTTTGTGTCTGCCTTCTGTTTCTCACACTGTTAGATTCACCCACGTTATTAGGTATAGTTGCAGTACATTTATTTTGCTGCTTCAAAACCACAGAAGCTTTCCAGGTAAAATCTAAAATCGGTCCCGTGCACAGAGGGCAAGGAGAAAACAAAGTAAGAAGCAGATCATCCACATTGGTAGATGTCAGCTTATCTCGGTGGCCACAAAATAAGCAGATACTTGTATCCACCTGCCAGAAGCTTATACGTTTATATAGAGAACTTAACTGGATTCAGATACACACTCAATTCAGATGGTCTCAACAACACCTTACTTGCTCAAGGCTATGTTCTAGAAATAGCTCCCTGTGTGGGAATGGCAGGCAGAAAGCACATTTCAAGGATGGGGAGGGTGTGAGTCGTCTCTGATTGCCTGGATCCAGCTCACAGGTCCCCCAGCAGCCGTGTGCTTTTGAGGACACTCTCCAAGCTTTCATTACTGTATAATATTCCACCTTGGCAATGTCCTACAGTTTATTTGTGCTTCTTTTGCTGATGAGCATTTGGGACTACTGCAAGTATTGCTATATTGAATGTTTTTATGCTCATCTTTTTTGGGGAGTGAATGTATGCATTTATCCAGGGTATTTTTTAGCATTGAAATTGCTGAATTATAAAGTAGGCAAATACTTAGTAGATATGATCAAACAGTTTTCTGAAGTAAGCCCTCTTACATGAGTGTGTATGAGAGCTCTGGTTATTTTACATTTTTGCCAGCCCTGGATAGTGTGAGAAATTTTTTAGCTATTTTGGTGGGGGTGTGTTGGTGTCATATTGTGGTTTTAATTTGCATTTACTGAAGACTAATGAAGTTAACCATCTATCTATCTGTTTGATTATATTTAAAATTTTCTATTTATTGTTTTTATTGAAGTACACTTGACATACAATATTACATTAATTTTCAGGTGGGCTACATAGTGATCTGATATTTGTATATATGATGAAATGACCACCATGATGAGGCAAGTAACAATCTGCCCCCATACAAGGTTATTATAATATTATTGACCATACTCTTTGTGCTTTATATTACATCCCTGTGGCTTATTTATTTTATAGCTGGAGATCTGGATCTCTAAATCTACTTCACCCCTTCACCCCACGACAACCACCTGTTTATCCCATGAGTCTGTTTTTATTTTATAATTGAATTTTGTTTTATAAATTCAATAATATATTTTATTATTTTGCTGATTTTAAAATTATTCATTTCATCCAAATTACAATCTTCATTGATAAAAAATTACTTACAATCTAACTTGTAGTGTCTCCAGATTTGTACTGACTTCTCTTTTTTTAATTTCTGATATTGATAATTTGGATTTTCTCTACTGTTAACTTAATATGCCTTTCCGGGACTCCATCAATTTTATTAGTGTTTTTAAAAAACCAACTTTTTGCCTGTTGATTTTTCATATTACATGCTTTAAAATTTTTCATTAATTTGTGTTTGCAGTTTTTATATTTCTCAATGTTTACTTAATTTACTACTTTTATTTTGGTTCCTTAAAATAAAAGCTTCAGTCCCTGAATTTTAGACTTTTTTTCTTTTCTAATGCATGAATTTTTCTCTGGACATGGCTTTGGCTGCATCCCACATGTTTTGATAATAATGTGTCTTTATTATCAGTCAGTTAAAAATATTTTCTAATTTATTTTTTGGTTTCTGCTTTGACTTGTAGATTAATTATATTTGTTTTTTTTTTTTTTTTTTTCCCAGTCAATATTTCTTTCAGGATAGTTACATATTTGCCCCTTCTGGACTGCTTCATTCTTTCCTGGTCTTGTTTTGCTTTGTTTGGTCTACGGAAATCTTTCTTTAGGAAAACTGCCCCTCC
The DNA here is from genome assembly GCF_910594005.1 of Cervus elaphus. NCBI lineage: Eukaryota > Metazoa > Chordata > Mammalia > Artiodactyla > Cervidae > Cervus > Cervus elaphus. The sequence goes on along the minus strand of NC_057841.1, from coordinate 32,055,246 downwards.
CAGCCTTTGAGTTGTCTGTGGCAATAGATACTTTCTTTGAACAAAAAGACCTAAAGCATATTTCTTTAATATTTAAAGAATATTTTGGAATGTTCAGAGTTATAGATTAGTATTTGTTTTCTTTCAACACTTGGATGTCTTTCTATTTCCCTCTCTTTGAAGGCATTTTTATTGTTGAGAAGTCGATTACTAAAAGCAGTCAGTCTTATGGGTGTTCTTTGATGACTGCTGTCTGCTTCGAAGACTTCTCAAGTGCTTAGCAGTTTCACCAAGAGGAGTCTATGTGTGTTTTCTTTGTATTTATCCTACTAAGTGTTTGCTGAGCTTTGTGATTTTGTAGGTTTTTGCTTTTTATAATGCTTGGTTATTATTTCTGCAGTAATTGTTTTACTCTTTTTTTCTCAATTCTTTTTCATACTCTAATTTTTATAAATATTATATTTTCTGCTTTTCCCACATGTCCTGTAAGCTCCCTTCCATTGTTATTCATTTCTTGCTGTGCTTCAGTTTTTATTTTTTAAATTTGCTTTGAGCCTGGTGTGTTCAAGGCACTATTGTATCTATACATTGAGTTCCTAATTTAGATACTTTTCAAGTTACGGAATTCCCATTGCTACTTTTTTTTTGTCATTTCTGATACTTCCTCATAATTTTTCATCTTTCATCATTTTTTCCCATCATTTCCTCTACTATCTTGAATTCTTAAGTTCTGTTTGCTCCAACACGTGTGGGTCTACTTCTGTAATATGACTTCGCTCAAAACTGTCCCTTAGCAGGTCAGTGCCCTGGGTCACTTCTAAATAAGACTAAATGATCTCTGCAAAGCTATAACAGCTCTTAGATGTTTTATTCTTCACAACTCAGGAAGAGCTGTCTGGTTCAAGTTACCGCACACCTCTCCTCCAAGCGTTGCCAGGGACACAGGAGCCTACAAAAACACATCTTGGCCTTTGTAAAGACTATAAACAAATTAAGGAGAGAAAACAGCATACATGAAATAATCGTAGAGTGAGTAAGTGTTATATTGTGTGATGGTAACCTTACCATCACAGGACAGGGAAGCCTGGTGTTGCAGTTCAAGGGGTTCAAAGAGTTGGACGTGACTTAGTGACTGAACATCCACCATAAAGGCAACAGCTCAGTAAAAGGAGACATCGGTGTGAACTGTATGGCAGCAGCAACTGCAGCAGTAGACCGGAGCAAGAATCCAATCCTTACATATTATCTGGCGACATAACTTATACACAACTGTACTGCGAGTTAATTGTCCTTTTTTAAAATCCAGAAGAGATCTCTTATTATCACAAGAGAACAGCTGCTGATGACATTAGGTTCTTAAACATTCTAATGAATATTTCTGACTTTTAGACTTCTAATCTCAAATTTGACGTTAATATTGATGTTAAGTTTGAATCCATGTGGGGGCTCTAGCCTCCTCTGGTTCTCTCTCTTTTTCCATGCCTGTCATTAGCTCTTTGTCTTCATGTGTCTGCTTTTTCAGAACTAGAATGTGATTAAATTAATTGGTTTAAAAATACAGTCTGTGTCATGCTGTGAATATTGGGTTTAAAGACAATTGCAGTAAGTTGCACTAATTAATTGGGTTTTATTTTACAAGATTATAGAGTTAAGGATGCTTGAACATAATATGTAAATTTATGCAGAATGTGTAAATCAGTATTTTGATTCAAGCATCCTGTCACATAGAAAAAAAAATTGAATGCAAAAATATGATGCAAGTGCTTCCTATGGGTTGAATGATCATCTAAGCAACAGGGATGAAGGCTGGGTTGGGTGGGGCTGATGTGAAGGGAAGATGAGTTTGGAAACCTAGAACTTAGAAAATTCAAAGTTAATTTATCCAAATTTCAAATGACGAAAGGTAGGAGAAAAGGTATTGATCAAAGAAAGCTTTTCAGAATTGACTTTGAAGAACCTGTATTTACACCTGAACTGGTAGTTCCTCTTTTTATTGCTTTGCTGCTTTTTGCTCAGCCAGCATTTAGTAAGTTGCTACAGCATACCTACTATTTGTTATAAGATTGTTGTTCAGTGGCCAAGTTGTGTCCGACTCTTCGACTGTTGGCTATCCCAAGGACTACAGCATGCCAAGAGGTTATAAGATTAGACACAGGCAAATGAACAGAACACAAGCTTCATTCTTGAGGGTTTCCCAACTTGGTCACATAGATATTTTGCCTTGTGATAACAAACCTAATTAATACCAGGGATGCTGACAGTTCTGGCTTGAAATGATACTTTACTCATTCCTAGAAATCATGTGACCAATCTAGAAGGATCTCTACTTGCTAAGCTAAAAATACACTCAGTGATAAGTAACAGAAAGCCAATGACAGTGGTTTAAACAATTAGGAATTTACTTCTTCTCACACTATAGAAAAATCCTAAAGCAGGGGTCAACGGCATTAGGTCAGTGGTTCAATAACTAGTATTTAACTTAATAAGTTGGAACGTAAGTCTGTAGGATTTTCGATGTTCTTAGCTTTTATTTTCATGGTCCAAGATGGCTGCTGCAGCCTCAGCCATCCATTCTGCTTCAAGGCAGAAAGAATGGAACAAGGAGAAAGGGGAAAAGAGCTTCATCTTTAATAATTTTGCATTTGTATTCCAGAGTAGAGGCCCTTCTTCTCTTTTGGTCAGACTTTCCATTTCAGCTGTTTGTCAGCCCCAGGACACATGATCAAGTTTAAAGCCATTATAGGCCAAGAACAATGCGAGTGCAGAGACCCATGATCAGGTCATGACTGACATAGATAGATATTCTTTCAGATAAACATCTCCCTTAACTTGCTATCTAAACTTTTTTAATCAGGGAAAAAGAAGAATAGTAGTGACTTTTATATAAGAAAATGACCGTGTTTTTCACAACATACAACCATTAAACAACATTAATAGATGTAGCTTTATAACCCACAGCAACACTTCTTAAGACCCCCTTCATCGTTTCTCCTGAGCTTCAGCCTCCTCCGAATCACACGGTCGCTCCAAAGCCTTTTTCTTTGTCCCTCACTGTCAGATTCCCATTAAAACCCAACTCTCTTTGCTGACCCACAGCACACCTCTCTCTTGGCAAGCCACCAAGTTCCCTTCCTCTCACTCACTGACATGGTCACACCAATGTCTTTTATTTACATCATCTTTTCTTCCACTAGATAATTCTGTCTACTGTTTCCTTCTCAGAAGCCTCACTTGATGTTCCCAACTGAGCAGGGACTAGCTCCTTAACTCTGCCAGCCTTCCTCAAGAAACTCAACCTGTCACTTAAATTCTACACTACAAAATGATGATCCAATGACTAATCAGAAAACATCTTTTTTTTTTTTTCTTTAGAAAGGGAGAAGAACAAGAGGGAAAGGGAGAGGGAAAGCATACTTACATACAAATAATTTCATTCTGGTTACATGATAAATTCTGTAACAGATGTTTGAATGAATATTAATTAGTTCGCACAGAGAATAAAATGATACATTGAGTGGATGACAGACTCTTTCGGAGTTAAGAAATGAAATGGGTTCCAGGGAATATGGCAGAGGAGGAGGTAAGGTTCAGTCAAGTTAGGAATAAATTATGGGATAAAATATGGAAAGGTAATTTGCATACCAGTTTCTTCTCCAAATTTATTTCCCCTTCCTTTTTTATCTTTAATTTCAACCACTCAATATTTCCAACTTTTTTTCTGATTAATCTTAGTCTATAAATTTTTTCTCAGTAAAAAAATAGACTTAATAAACTCTCCTCTGCTCATTTCACCTCTTTCTATACCAGTTCTTAATGAGATCTTTTTACATCAAAGGGCTTTGGAGGAAAAGGCAGAATAATTGTATAATTTGCCTGTGTTTCCTATATTGCAGACTTGGAAATACACCCCCTCTTAATTAGTGACACACATGCATTTAATTTTGGCTCAGGAAAGGTGCAATTTCTTCATGGTTACCTGACCTATAACCCTTTCAGTGCAGACATAGATTTTGTAGGAACTTCTGATTGAGTTTTATTAGAATCTGACTTCAATGACAATACCAGAAGTCTTCAACAGGGACTTAATTAATTTATTCATGCATGCAGTCATCACATGAATATTGAGGAGTCCTAACAAATATATTGAATTTGTTGGACTCAATATAGAGACAGGAGAAGACATTTTCCCCATGGCCTACTCCAACCCCATCTGTAGACAAGAGATTACCTAGTCCATGAATGAAATGTCAGGGAGGTCACATAAGATTTTCTTGTCACGTTGAGACTTAAACAAACAAACAAACAAACAAACAAACCCTGACTGTCTTTGGAACCAAGAACAACATACTAGAGATCAATGTGTTTGGTTCAGTATCATAATTAAAGCTCTGAAAGTTAATATGGTTTTCTGTCTTGCATCAGCTTACTGCTACTTAGGTCTGGAAACTGTAACACTTGCCTTGGTTCCTGGTGGCCCCTAAAGGAGATTTGGGAGTAAGGAGAGCAGAGGAATGACATATTCTTGCCTTGGGCTTCTTTTGCCTTTGTGTTTCCCCCAAGATTCCTTTGATGAATAGCCTTCATTCAAAGTCTTCAAAATGTGGCTTATATGTCTCTTCTGGTTTGCTGTTCATCACATCCTATCTCCATCCAACTCACAAAGACTTGCCTTTGTGGGGGTATCAAAGGCCCTCTTAGATTCTACTTGGCTTTGGGGAAAAAAACAAACAACTTATAACACTTTTTCTCCTGCCATCTGTGAAAGTACAGCCTGCTCCTCCTGAGCCCTCAACTTCTCTCCTCTTTGGCCAGGCTGGGGACAGCGGCAATGTATCAGCTCTTCGGTAATTATCAAGCATGAGTCAGATTCCACACCTCAGGACCTGCTAAACTCCAGAGGACACTACACGTAACACGTTTTTTAGGCATCTCCACTAAAGCTCCTCTCTTTTCTTTGGTGTGTGCCTGCTAAGTCGCTTCAGTTGTGTTCAACTCTTTGCGACCTTATGGACCTTAGGAGCCCACCAGGCTCCTCTGTCCATGGGATTCTCCAGGCAAGAACACTGGAGTGGGTTGCCATGCCCTCCTCCAGGGGATCTTCCCCACCCAGGGATCGAATCCGCGTCTCTTATGTCTCCTGCATTGGCAGGCAGGCTCTTTACCACTGGCACTACCTGGGAAGCCCTTTTTCCTCTGGAGGTGAAGGCAAAGCACCGCCCCATTGCCCCACAACTCACTCCAAAGAATGGGTGCCCTCCTGGCAGACGCTGGAAGTTACGGAAGGGTGGAGAGTGTGGCATCTATGAGGGCCATGGTCAAATGCCCCAAGCATGGTTTGCCTAAGAGGCCTGGCACTGTGCCCTGGGACATGGCAGCTCTTGTCACTTACTGTTTTGGTCTAAGCACGCAGGGTCTCAGACTAATCTGAACAGGCTCAACTGCATTTTGACACTCCCTTTGTTTATGTCTATATGTTACAAACTACATCTGACATTGGAGGTACACGTTGAGTAAGCCATAACTTTTGCTTCACAGAAGAGTTCCTTTTAAGTGGTTTAAACAGACACCTCAACAGATAATATAAATGCAAGTCAGAAAGGACTGAATTTTGGGGAGTTAGGCACTTCTCAAGGGCTATCCTTCATCAGGGGAGATGGGAGCCAATGGATATATGCTGCACTTCTTTTCCTCAGGGAGACAGTCTGTGGGGCTCCTCGGGAGGTCCATGGGATGAGCATTCTGCACTTGTGCTGTGGGGAACTTGATTGCACATCCATACGCGGGTCCACGGGCTTCCCAGGTGTCACCAGTGGTAAAGAACCTGCCCGCCAATGCAGGAGACCTAAGAGATGTGGGTTTGATTCCTGGGTTGGGAAGATCCCCTGGAGGAGATCGTGGCAACCCACTTCAGCATTCTTGCCTGGAGAAGCCCATGGACAGAAGAGCCTGGCAGGCTGCAGTCCAGAGAATCACAGAGTTGGACAGTTAAGAGTCACTGAAGCAATTTCCCATGGCACGACATACGAACCTACTGGCCTTCCCATCTTTATTCCCCAGACCCTCAAATAAAACACATGCACTTAAGCTTTTGTCTCAGGCTCTGATATCAGAGAGACCTAGGTTGAGACAAGTACAGAGAAGAGAGACTACAGGAAGAACTACTCACTTTAAAAACTAACGCATTACTTGGAAATAATTGCATTGCATCATCAGTGATCTTTGTATACAGATTCACCAACGATGAATAATTTTGGAAATAATGTACACAGGACTGGTACCTAATCTGTGAGGCCAGTAAAAAATGAAAATGTGGGGCCCCTTTAATGAGAATGATTAAAAATTCATGCCAAGATGGTGAGGACAGAACCTTAAATCAGACATGTTGCTGCTGTTACTGTTTAGTTGCTAAGTCGTGCCCATCTCTTTTGAGACCCCATGGACTGTAGCTCGCCAGGCTTCCCTGTTCATGGGATTTTCCAGGCAAGAACACTGGAGTGGGTAGCCATTTCCTTCTCCAGAGGATCCTCCGACCCAGGGATCGAACCACATCTCCTGTGTCTCCTGCATTGGCAGGTGGATTCTTTACCAATAAACCAGTGAAACTCTAAACAAAGCATGGGCTCCTTTAAATGCTGAGACTTGTGCAATCACACTGGTCACATACTCCTGAAACTGGCCTTGAATGCCTACATGGGTTTTCATTATAACCCCTCAATCCAACTCATTAGGAACTAGTAAAGCATGTATAATTACCTCTTAATTACTGTTCTACTCGACCTGCCCACATGGTACTCTTAGTAAATTCCATTCTGTCTTCCCTGCATGGGTTGCAATTCACTTCCGTACAGGCTGTGACCGTGTGTCGTCCGGAAGAACTCAGACTCCCTGCTCCACTCAGTGGTCAGAAACTTCCACTGTTGTTTTTCTTTCGAAGGTTACCACCTTTGCAATTATCTTTTGAGTGTCTGCTGCAGAGAAGTCCCCAGGCTTAGGCACAGGGGATAAAAAAAGATTCTGGCACTCGAGAGCTTCAGAGGAAGAAAGAAAATGGGTAAGTAATCAGAGAAACTTCCCTGGTGGCTCAGACGGTAAAGCGTCTACCTGCAATGCGGGAGACTTGGGTTCAATCCCTGGGTCAGGAAGATCCCCTGGAGAAGGAAATGGCATCCCACTCCAGTACTCTTGCCTGGAAAATCCCATGGATGGAGGAGCCTGGTGGGCTACAGTCCATGGGGTCACAAAGAGTTGGACACGACTGAGTGACTTCACTAAATCAGAGAATTAAAAGAAGTAGTTAGAGGCAGACATGGAGAACAGACTCGTGGACATGGTTGGCGGGGGGTGAGCGGGGCGAGGGGAAGGAAGGAGGGGGCGGGAGGAATGGAGAGAGCAACATGGAAACGTGTACACCACCATGTATAAAATAGACAGTGGCAATTTGCTCTATGACACAAGGAACTCAACTCAGTACTCTGTGATGACCGGCAGGGGTGGGGTGGGGTGGGAGGTGGGAGGCAGAAGGCAGGGGAAACTTGTTTACCAATGGCTAATTCATGTGGATGTATGGCAGAAACCAACACAATATTGTAAAGCAATAATCCTTCCATTAAAAAAAAAAAAAAAAGAAACACAGGGAGCTCAGTTCGGTGCTGGGTGATAACCTAGAGGAGGGTGGTGAGTGGTGGGAAGGCGGCTCAAAAGGGAGGGGACTTATGTACACTTAGGGCTAATTCATGTCGTATAGCAGGAACCAGCACAACACTGTAAAGCAATTACCCTCTAATTAATATAAATAAATTACTTTAAAAATAAATAAAAGAAGTACTTAGGCAGATGCAGAGGAACACACAGGAAGTATGTATCTTATCTTTCTGAGTTAATTTTCTATTTTCCACTTCAAAAGGGATGTATCAGGACTAAATCCGAGATTGTGCTCCAGGATCTCAATCACTTTTCGCCCTTTCCCTCTTTTTGATGGGCTTCCCTGGTGGCTCAGAGAGTAAAGAATTTGCCTGCCATGCAGGAGGTCTGGGTCCAATCTGTGGGTCAGGAAGATCCCCTGGAGGAGGAAATGACAACCCACTCCAGTATTCTTGCCTGGAGAATACTATGGACTGAGGAGCCTGGTGGGCTACAGTCCATGGGGTCACAAACAATTGGGCAATGAATGAGCGACCAACACTTTCAGGGTCTCCATTTTTCTACAAACACATTCTCGGTTTCATCCTTTATGAGAAGTTCACACATCTAGTCCCCAAAATGCTGAAATGATTTCAAAGAGCCCTCTTTTAAAGAAATCCTAATTTATGTAAATGAAGGCAAGAAAGGTATCTTGTTAGAATACTTAGTACCATGCTGTATCTTACTTGGGATTCCTTGCGAAATACTGATTTATCACAGAGTATGTATGTGGTTATCTCAGGGATAAACTCAGTGAAAAAAATTTTTTTTAAATAAAATCTGTGTAATTTCCCTGGAGATAAAAATATGCAATTGAGATGTTTAAATATCAAAGTAGTATAGAACAAGTCATCATCAAATTAGTAGTAAATACAAAAATACTTATAAAAACTGTAGTCAGAATTCAAATGACCAATAAATGGTTGCAAGCTTCTAGAGTGGGGGACGCATTAGAGATGAGGGCCTTTTAACTTAGGCACCACAAAGAAACTCCACAAGGCCTTTTCTTAGGCAATTCATTTTGGATGAGGACTTTAGTTGGCAGTGGTAAATAAAGCAAACTCAAAGTTAATAATGGTAGTTTAGAGGTTTCAGTTAGGTTTCAACGTGTTTAAATTCAGTCTCCGTCTGGTCATTTTCTAGTCTGTTTGGTAACAGCATGCAGGAAACCAGAAAGTATTTTTATTTTAAACCAAGACTAGTGACCCAAGGTGTTGTAATGAGTAAACACCAGTTCTGTAAGAGAAAAACACATTTCACAGCCCACAAATCCATTTACTTAAGAGACTTTCTTCTGATAGAATCCTACAGTTGCAACTCACTGATATGTAGGTGTGTCTACTGTCCAGTTGGGGATCAACAGCTACATGATAACTTACCTATTGAAACTGTTTTTGTCCCCATTCACTAAAACTTGTGGTGAAAAGTACTTCGCTAGTTCACCTGCTACAGTTCTTTAGGTTATGTGATGCCCAAAGGACTTTTGGAAAGACATGTAAAAAACCCAAAAAGATTCCCAAGGAAAGGCTATTTTATGCTCGGTGGTTGTGTCTGGGTCAAATCAAACCCCTTTTTGCTTCCCTTTTCTGGGCTCCTAGTTTGTGAGTATGAGAGATACATAACACTGTTCTATAACACTGTCCTACCACCACCTGACTGGAAATGCAAAATTAATAACTATGAAAGAGTAACAAGCAATAGATCATCTGTTTAGGCAATGGAACTATTTTTTGTTAATTTCCCTCTTCTCAAAAGAAGTAGTCCCAATATTTACAGCCAAGTTTTGTACTTAGTTCACCAGCACTAATTGATCACTTGAGTCTGCAGTGAGAAGGGGAAATTTCCTGGAGGAAGGGATTTGAGATGATGACAAGAAGATAGGAAGGAAGACAGATGATAAGGTGGTCCAAGCTAAGAAAGTCACAGGAAAAAAGACTTGATCCGAAAGTGAGAAACACTGTGTGAACAGTGGGGAGGAGAGCCAGGTGACTAGATCAGAGGGTGCTTATTTTAGATTCCTGAGGAGGTCAAGGGGAAGGGTCAAGGTTCACATTTAGATTGATTCATGGGTCTATGTGTTTACAGCGTAAGCAGTAGAGGAGTATTGGGAGTTATTGAGTGCTAAAGTGGTTGGTGATATCTTATTTCTAGAAGAACTGTTGTGGCTCAGATGGTAAAGAATCTGCCTGCAATGTAGGAGACCCAGATTCAGTCTCTGGATTGGGAAGATTCTCCTGGAGGAGGGTATGGCAACCCACTCCAGTATGCTTGCCTGGAGAATTCCATGGACAGAGGAGCCTGGTGGGCTACAATCTTAGGGTAGCAGAGAGTCAGACACGCCTGAGAGACTAACAGTTTCACTTTAGGCCACCTAATCTGGTGGGAAAGGTGTAAGCAGGAGTAGCAGTCTTCAAAATGGGGTACTTGTATCCTTGAGGTTCCACAGAGACCTTTCAAGGGCAACGTTCTATGGAAATTTGTTTCTAAATCCTCAACGTCCATTTTTACTTTTCTGAAAACTGATCTGTGGTTGAGGTGTCATGAAGATTCTCACCATGACCCTTCTCCTACTTTAAAAAAGAACAGGTTTCCTCTTCCCAATCCAGGATCTCATTCTGGTGTACTTCTCTGGGGTGAATAAACGTCCTGCGTGTCAAACAAGGAGACAATCTGAAATATTGTTGTTGATGTTAAGAAAGTGAGCACCACTAATGAAGGGCCTGGTAAGAAATCCTTTACAAGACAAGTAGCTTTCTTTCACTAAAATGTAAAGAACCTACCCAGGTGGACACTTGATTATTAATTTTGATTTTGATAGGGTGTGATTTTTTTACATAAAACTTGGAGGCAGTTTAAATAATTGAGTGATGTTACTACAGGAAAAAAGAAGGATTTCTATTCTCAACTACTTATTTAATTCAACAAGGCTACTGAATGCTAACTTCTGCAAATAAGTAAAAAGAATAGAATTGATTTAGAACTGTCTTTTTCTATCAATAATTAATAAATGTTCAGATATACTAAGATAACTATTAAAAAGTTTCATCTCCTTCACTGGTAATATTTTACATTGTATACTTACTAATTATTGATCAAAATGCATTTATGTTAGTTTGACAAATTATACACCAAGTATCAAAATATTAATTTAATTATAATATTTAGAATCTTAATTGTCCTAGAAAACAGAAATATATGGATGGGTGACCAATACAAAACTTCATGCATAAAAATATATTACATAAAGTTAAATTTCTGCAGTGAAATGGAATGGAAATATGAATTAAAGGAGAAAAAATAGTGTAAACAATAGTTTGGTCATGTACTTTTAAAAAATTTCTATTTAAATTGGAGGATCACCAGCCCAGGTGGGATGCATGAGACAAGTGCTCAGGCCTGGTGCACTGGGAAGACCCAGAGGAATCGGGTGGAGAGGGAGGTGGGAGGGGGGATCGGGATGGGGAATACGTGTAAATCTATGGCTGATTCATATCAATGTATAACAAAACCCACTGAAATGTTGTGAAGTAATTAGCCTCCAACTAATAAAAAAAGAAAAAAAAAATTGGAAGATAGTTGCTTTACAATGGTGTGTTAGTTTCTGGGTCGTGTACTTTTTAAATGGATATTGGAGGGTATGAAATTGCAATGGTAATTTCCCATTGGATATATTTAAATAAGCTAGATAACAAATTTTTTTTTCTTAAACAAGTAAATATATACAATTTGCTAGAGATTACATCCTTTGCAATTACTTGAAGATACACAGAATAGTTTTAGATGTTAACTTAAAAATGTGAGAAGACTGTATACCTTTCAAAAATTATTTCTGGAAGTATGTGAACAAGATATTTGGAAGGACTTGTCCTTAAAAGTCCTTTGCATACTACACACTTTGCTTGCACTCAGCTTGTATGTTTTTCAGTATTGAAAATAAGCTTTTCTAAAAATGTCCATATTGACTTTTTGCACAAGATTTAGAGAACATCAATTACTATACCGGTGGCAACAGGGGAAGGGGGCTGGTGGGGCTGGAGGTTACTAAGTAGCATGGAGGACAGGAGAGGGATAGAATCAGGGACATGGGCATTGTGATGCTTATTTCTGTGCTTGTCATTCCATATCTTTATACATTATCTCCCAAACTAAATGTTTTGCTTTTTGAGAACCTGGTCTTCACTTCACATTTCATTTTTTTTTTAACTTTTTCTCAACTTTTTATACTATAGTCCCTGGTACACTATTTATTTATTTAATTCCACCTCAGTTCACAAAGAGCACCGGAACTGGTGATTGAGGGGCTAAAGGGGTTGGTAGAGTCAAAACTAATACCCTACTCTTGAACAAACAAGCTGAGGAGGATGACTATAATTAAAAAGAAAGAGGCATAGGATGGACAGCTTATTTGAATATATTGAATTTGAAGTGAGCTTGAGGTCAAGGCTGCTGTTAACCCAGAAAGACCTTTCAGTAAATTGAAAAAGGTGCTTCCTTTGGGTCAACTCCTTCTAGGTCTATTAATTACACCTTTATTTGAATTTAAAAAATACCCTTTCTTCAGGTACACATAGACCCATGTCAAGGTTTAAGTTTAGCAAGAAAAGCCATCTCTGCCCCAAGATCAAGGGTCTTTGTGCAGTGTACTGACTTCACAGCTGTTCTTGCCCCTCTGCCTGTGACAGCTAAGTCACAGTTAGCTCCAATTTATCAATATACATTTGCTTTGTTCAAAACAAGAAAAGTTTATTCTGGCCAAAAAATATGTTAGGTTGTACATGAATTTTAGATGTGGTCCTGTGTAGGGATTTCCTGCTAAATTCATGTTAGCTTTTGTGTTCAACTCAAGCAAATTCTAGTTGACAAGTAAGGAAACTTCATAGACATGTCTGCGTCCAAACAGATACAGTATATATTTTATCACACTTCCACAAACTCCTTTTTTTTCTTTTATCTTGCTATGGCTAAAATTCACACTATCAAATCAAGACTGTCTCAATTTGACAAATGCTAGGGTATTACTTGTGAAATATCATGATTAAACAACACATATTTTATCAGGAACGGAAGGATGATATCATAAATTAGTTTATGTATCTGTGAAAGGATGATTCTTAAAATAATTTGATCCTGATCAGGGTAGAAAAGATATTTATTCATTTATCTGTTCACTCAGTCATCATGCTATATTTTAGGGATTGTCACTGATGTCAGAAAAAAAATTTTTTTCTTTTTTCTTAAGGCACTTAGGCCAGTATTAGCCTAATATATAAGTATAAGCACTTAGGCAAGACATCTGCAGTAAAACATGTATACTTATGGCTGATTCATGTTGTTGTATGGCAGGAACCAACACAACAGTGTAAAGCGATTTTCCTCCAATTACAAATAAATTTTAAAAAGTAGAATAGAATATTTGTATGGTTAAGTCCTGGCAGGAGAGGGTGGGCAGAGGCTTTGAAGAAGACTTGGCGCATCTTCATGCAGATGTGACAGGATCCCAGAGAAGAAATCACTAGCTGGGGGATCTAGGCAGAAATATCAGACTGCCTCAGAGTTTCAGAGTGAGGCAGAAGTAGCAGAATAAATACTCCAGTGACCAAGAAGGGCATGGAAATAGCACAGAGTTCCCAGGATTACCCGATCGATGACCAAGGGCTAGACGAAGACAGTGTAATAACCTGGGATTCAAGCACAGGCTGATATCACCGAACAACTGCCCCTTCCCAGCATTTTGGGGCAATATGAGTGTCTCAGAACTTACAGCCCTGTGTGCATGTGTGTTCAGCTGTGTCCAGCTCTTTGTAACCCCATGGACTGTAGCCTGCCAGGCTCCTCTGTCCATGGAATTTTTCTGGGCAAGAATACTGGAGCGGGTTGCCATTTCCTTCTCCAGGTGATCTTCCCGATCCAGGGATCAAACCCATGTCTCCTGAGTCTCCTGCCTTGGCAGACAGATTCTTTACCACTTAGCCACCTGGGAAGCCCCAACACAGCCCTGAGGAGAAGGTAAAACAGAGGTAGATTCAGGCATTGATTGACAGTAAGTTTTCACTCCTTAGAAAAATGGAGGTCACAAAAGAAAATTAATTCTAGTTATAATAAAATGTTTTCTTTCTTGCATGCCCAAGATTGTGGGCACTGATTCACATGAGCTTTGTATTGTTAATGTTATTATAATTGTTAATAATAAAGTGAGCAGCGATAGAGAATCCTCAAGGCAGAAGTTTTAGATGTTCTAAGGTGAAGAGGTCTGCGAGTGTGTTAACCCCATCAGGAAATCTCCAGTAGGTGGAGTTGGACAGGGAGAAGTTGACAATGAGGGTAGGTTACAAGTAGGGCATCGCATTAAGAATAGCGATAGGGCTTCCCTGGTGGTCCAGTGGCTTAAGATTCCTCACTCTCAAAAGGAGGGGGCCTGGTCAGGGAACTAGATCCCATATGCCTCAACTAAGAGTTTGCATGCCACCACTAAAGACCATGCATGCTGCAACTAAGATCTGATGCAGACAAATAAATATTTAAATAAATAGTGATAACCATTTGTCAAGCGATTTCTATGTGGGAAGCCCTCTGTTAGTCACTGTAAATTCATCAGCGTATTTAATGCTTCACATAATTCTAATTTTACAGAGAGAAACCAAAGCTAAAGAAGTTGGATCAGTATAAGAGACACACGCCTGGTAAGGGCTGTAAGCCAAGGAGTTGGCAACTCCAAACCCAAATTCTGGCCCCTGAGCAAACCTGTCTTCTCTGGGGAGAACAGGCAGTCATGTCCCAGACTTGGAATTTCACTAAGACGACAAAGGAAAAAAAGATTTACCAAGTTGGTTCTGTGGTGAGATTTGTGCTTTAAAGAAAACAGTTTATTAATGGTGGGGAGAAAAACTGCAGAGGTGCAGGACTAAAGGCAAGAAGACCAATTTGGAGGTTTTATGGTGGGTCAAGTGAGGAGTGGCAGGCCATGAGAGGTCATGGATTAAGGAAGCAACAGAGGTAACGGCCAGTACATGGCAGCCCAAGGTGGCCTCAGGATGACTTGCAAGAAGATGAAATAAAGACGATGAGAGCAATCCCCAGGTTTCTGGCATGTGTCAATACAGAAGCAACAACGTTGTACTGGCTTGTAAAGAATAATTACAGTAAAAATGCATGCCATCATATTACAGTGATAGTTATAAGTGAAAGTTGCTCAGTTATATCCAACTATTTGCGACCCCATGGACTATACAGTCCATGGAATTCTCCAGGCCAGTACACTGGTGTGGGTAGCCTTTCCCATCTCCAGGGGATCTTCCCAACTCAGGGATCAAACCCAGGCCTCCCTCATTGCAGGTGGATTCTTCACCAGCTGAGCCACAAGGGGAGCCCAAGAATACTGGAGTGGGCAGCCTTCTCCAGCAGATCTTCTATACAGTCCATGGAATTCTCCAGGCCAGTATACTGGAGTGGGTAGCCTATCCCTTCTCCAGCAGATCTTCCCGGCCCAGGAATCGAACTGGGGTCTCCTGCATTGCAGGTGGATTGTTTACCAACTGAGCTAATATAAAGGAGACAGGAATTGTCTTTCACAGAAGAGCTGAGCTTCACAAATGGATAGAATTGGGACTTCAGTGATAAGAGAGGACAAGGAAGAAGACAGGAGAAATATGGGAAAATGGGACACCAATTTGTCAGAGATTTATTTCCTAGTAAGTTTTGAGTAGTTTTCTTCAAACAACTCTGAACTACATGTACATATTTATCTACAATTTATTAGTACCTCTTTAAACACAAATTATGATACGAGTTGTTAAATGAATGCTGCATACAAGAAAACATTGGAGAAAGTGGAAAAGAGGATGAGCCATTTTACTGGTTCATGTGACAGTAGTTCGTTGTTGTCCAGAAGCTAAGCTGTGTTCTACTCTTGTGACACCATGGGACCCCAC
The DNA here is from genome assembly GCF_910594005.1 of Cervus elaphus. Lineage (NCBI taxonomy): Eukaryota > Metazoa > Chordata > Mammalia > Artiodactyla > Cervidae > Cervus > Cervus elaphus. Next base: position 32,039,659 of record NC_057841.1, on the reverse strand, counting down.
GGACTGCAGTACACCAGGCTCCTCTGTCCTCCATTACCTCCCGGAGTTTGCTCAAACTCATGTCCATTATATCGGAGATTACCTAATCATCTCATCCTCTGCCACCCCCCTCTCCTTTTGCCTTCAATCTTTCCCAGCATCAAGGTCTTTTCTAATGAGTCCACTTTCCCATCAGATGGCCAGAGTTTTCAGTTTCAGCATCAGTCCTTCCAATGAATGCTCAGGGCTGATTTTCTTTAGGATTGACTGGTTTGATCTCCTTGCTGTCCAAGGGATCCTTTAGAGTCTTCTCTAGCACCATAGTTTGAAAGCATCAATTCTTCAGTGCCCATCTTCTTTAGGTCCAACTCTCACATCCATACATGACTGCTGGAAAAACCATAGCTTTGACTAGAGGGACCTTTGTCAGCAAAGTGATGTCTCTGCTTCTTAATATGCTATCTAGGCTTGTCATAGTTTTCCTCCCAAGGAGCACGTGTCTTTTAATTTCATGGCTGCAGTCACAATCCATAGTGATTTTGGAGCCCAAGAAAATAAACTCTGTCCCTGCTTCCACTTTCCCTCATCTATTTGCCATGAAGTGATGGGACCTGATGCCATGATCTTAGTTTTCTTAATGCTGAGTTTTAAGCCAGCTTTTTCACGCTCCTCTTTCACCTTTATCAAGAGGCTCTTTAGTTCCTTTTCACCTTCTGCCATAAGGGTGGTGTCATCTGCATATCTGAGGTTATTGATATTTCTTCTGGCAATCATGATTCCAGCTTGTGCTTCATCCAGCCTGGCATTTCACATGATGTACTCTGCATGTAAGTTCAATAAGCAGGGTGACAACATACAGCTTTGCCATATTCCTTTCCCAATTTTGAACCAGTCAGTTGTTCCATGTAAAGTTCTAACTGTTGCTTCTCAACCCGCATATGGAGTTTCCATTTATTTCAGAATTGTGACCACCAAGTTCCAGTTCACACCTAAACCCACAGTGTAACCTGGCTTCTTAGAGGGAGAACAGAGATAACTAACAACGACAAATCGCTCTTGGATCTGAACAAGGAGGTACTGTTGACTAAATCTGAGGGGAGGCATGTGAATTCTACTTTTTCCTAGAATATCAGCAATGTAATGAAGCACTGACCATCTATTAAGTGTCAAAAACTGTGTTATCAGTTTATACACATTATCTCTCATCCTCCCAACATCTTTGAAAGCTAGGTATTACTCCTATTTTACAGAGGAGAAAAATGAAAATAAGGGAGATGTTACTTAGTAAGCATTGGAATTAGAATTCAACCCCAATTCTCCCAGATCAAAATTCTTGTTTTTCTCTTTTCTGTTACATTATTGCTATATCAGTAAGCTGCAGCATGCATTCACTGTGCTAAAGAGAGATGGATTTGTCATAAAAAATGTAAATCTCAAATTATTTTATGATTCTGAATATTTTTTTTGGTTTCAAAAGAGAAGAGCATTCTGTGAAAGAATGAAGCACATGTACTCTTTTTATATTTCCTTTTTCTAAGGCAGGAGACACTGCATCTGGTAATACAAAAAAAATGTCCAAAAAATGGAAAGGAATAGGAACGCAGAGACAATACAGATGATTTGCCTAGATCTGCCCTGTAGTGTTCCAACAAATGGATTTAGCCCCAAATTTTCCTTTTGAACTTGATGCTATGCTTCATGGAAAAAAAAAAAGCTGTGTTTCCTATTTCTTTAAGTCTCCAAAAGTAGACTATGGTTGTTTTAGGAATTGACAGAAATTCTATAGCATCCATGATAAACATTCTCCAAGGAGCCAAGAGACCAAAAATATAGGCTTTTGGCAGATTCTGAGCCTTCACTTTGCCTTAGCCTACAGATTCCATAATCCAATGGAACAGTTCTGAATTCTAGGCTCTATTTTTGAGTTTTGACTCTCATCTGGAAACCATTTGTTCTACACTATATAAAGGAACCTATTTCAAACATAATTTCAACTCAATGTATAATTTCAGGTCTAGCTTGCAAAAGTTTTTCAACTGTGTATTGAATTGTACTCTCTCTAAAAAAAATAGGTGAGGTCAAATACTTTTTTTTTAATAATAAAAAGTGTAAATGCCTTTGAAAGGCAATAACAGAAGGGAGGTAATTAGTTATTTTATTGATGACTTTATTTTCATGATCATAGTAATGTTACTTGTGTGGCAGAGGCTGCTTGAAGCATATTATTGGGTTGCAACATTCAATTTCTTGGATCAGAGAGGACAGAGGGGTAGGGAAAGGTGGGTAAGATGCTATCAGGAGTCAGAGTGATAGGAAGGCAAGTGAGGTCTTTAGTCAGGGAGCTGAAGGAGTAGAAGCTTGTCTTCTCAATTCCTTCTCCATTCACATTTAAATTCATACATATTCAAATTCTATGTACATATATATAAACACAGATCTATCCTATGTATCCGGAGAAGGCAATGGCACCCTACTCCAGTACTTTTGCCTGGAAAATCCCATGGACCGAGGAGCCTGGTGGGCTGCAGTCCACGGGGTTGCTAAGGGTGGGACACGACTGAGCAACTTCACTTTCACTTTTCACTTTCATACATTGGAGAAGGAAGTGGCAACCCACTTCAGTGTTCTTGCCTGGAGAATCCGAGGGACAGGGGAGTCTGGTGGGCTGCCATCTATGGGGTCGCACAGAGTCGGACACGACTGAAGCGACTTAGCAGCAGCAGCAGCATCCTGTGTATCATCTATCTATCTATCTAAATATTTATCTACCTACCATCTATTGTCTGTCTATTATGTGGTATTGTTTCATTTGCGGTCAATTTGCCTAAAATGTTAAGGCTTTTTCCAAAGAGAAAACATAATACAATGATGTCCCCACACCACCCACCAAATTTACATTACAAAATTTCCATAGCATTCTTGTTGCACATTTTAAAGTTCAATGTTCTCCAAATTTTGGACTGATGTTCTCCAAATTTTGAACTGATATTCTCCTGCACCATTTTTCATAAGTGGCATTATCTTTATGTGAGCAGCAACTTTAAAAAAGATGAGCAGACATGCACACACACCTGCTGTGACATGTGCCTGATGATGAAATTCAATCTGAGTAATTCGAAGAGGTAGGATGCAAAAAGGGGCCCTCAGAATACATGGCTGTGGCTTAAGGGTTCTGGTTTAAAGAGTCAGACAGTCACTCATGGACTATAGCCCACCAGGATCCTTTGTCTATGAGATTTTCCAGGTAAGAATGTTGGAGTGGGTTGCCATTTCCTTCTCCAAGAGATCTTCTTGACCCAGGGACTGAACCCGTGTCTCTTGTAAATCTCCTGCACGGGCAGGCGAGTTCTTTGCCAGCTGAGCTACCAGGGAATTATTTATTTTTATTTTGGCTGCGCTAGGTCTTCCTTGCTTTATCTGGCTTTCTTTAGTTGCAGTGAGCAGGCGCTACTCTTCACTTCGGTGCTGGGGCTTCTCTTTCGGAGCACAGGCTCTAGAGTACATGGGCTTCAACAGTTGCAGTACAATAGCTCAGAATCTGTGGCCCCAGGGCTTTAAAGCACAGGCTCAGTAACTGAGATTCACAGGCTTACTTGTTTTGTGCATATGGGATCTTCCCAGAACAGGGACAGAATCCATGCCCCCTGCATTAGCAGGCAAATTCTTAACTACTGCACCACCAGGAAAGTCTGAGTTAGTTTAAATAAGTTATTCAGGGGCAAATCTTTCTTTAGAATTTAAAAATCCACATGTTAAAACACTTGAGTATGTAGATATTTAAGCTCAATGGAGAAAGTTTTGCACTGCTGGTAATCCTTGCTGTTTGGAAAATAATGGAGCTGAAAAAACTTCAAACATTTTCTTAAGTCATCTTTTCAAAATACTCATGCAAATTTGTGTAATCTGCCTGATATTAAGGGTGTGTTATTCTTTCATATAGTGCCCAAGAAATGAAAGCAATGGTTTTTCAGTAGTCATGTATGGACGTGAGAACTGGACCATAAAGAAGGCTGAGTGCTAAAAAATTAATACCTTCAATTTGTGGTGCTGGAGAAGACTCTTACTAGTCCCTTGGACTGCAAGGAGATCAAACCTGCCAACAGTAAAGGAAATCAACCCTGAATATTCATCGGAAGGACTGACGCTGAAGCTCAAGCTTCAACACTTTGGTCAGCTGATATGAAGAGCCGACTCATTGGAAAAGACCCTGATGCTGGGAAAGATTGAAGGCAAAAAGAGAAGAGGGAGGCAGAAGATGAAATGGTTAGATGGCTCAATGGACATGAATCTGAGCAAACTCTGGGATAGTGAAGGACAGGGAAGTCTTGCATGCTGCAGTCCATGCGGTTGCAGAGTTGGACACGACTTAGTGACTGAACAACAATAAAAACAACCACCCCAGAAATGAAGCACATATCGTTGAGTAAACATCAGTAGAAACTGTCTGTTTCATTTCTTATGCAGTGATGAGAAAGGATCTTAAACTGTCTAAAATACATCTTTCTAATACAACCTGATATGAGTGAGATCAATAGAAAGGGATTTTAAAGATCAGGTTTGGTGTTAAAAAAAATTGGCAATAGCAACAATTTCCTGGTAATAGATCCAATTTATCTTTCTTGAAAATGACAACAGGCACTATTATAGGGCAAAGGGACTTCAGAAAATTTTCTATAAAATTTGCTGTTTGTGACAGAGCAGTTTTTCTATGCAGAAAAAAAATACAAGATATTTCTCAGGTGGAGGTAATGTCATGGACCATGGCATACACATATTAATTAGGGTTACAATTAGTGTGCGATCATAATAATGGATTGGTTTGAATTAGAAGTGTTCATTTGATAAGCAAATATCTGGAGCTGAGTGGCAACAAGGATGTATTTAACCTTGACCTTGAATTGAACTTGATGACCAATAAACAGCAAAACAGAAAAAGAGAAAGAAGAGCAGAGGCAAAAGAAAGCTTGGAGAATGGAGAGTGAAGGATAATAGCAGAGAATTCACAGAGTAGATTTGTGGAACAAAAGGTAGACAGACAAAGATGACTAGAAGGAAAAAAAAAGGTCAGAAAGAAGAGTCTGTGATTTTACTGCTATATTTTTACTCCCTTTGGTCTCCCTTTCGTCTTTCTACTTTCCCATTTCTTGAATCAGTTAATATTCTTTTCATTAGCATTAGCTCTGTTGTGGTGGCCTGAGAGGCTGGTAGGATTTGCCCAGCTAAAACTATTGATGCATAATACATTATATGGAATAATATTATTACTGTCCTTTGAGCCTTGAGTTTCATTATCAGTGGAGTACTTTGATAGCATTAAGCTACATGATAGACACTAAGAAACTCTACAAGCACTGCATATGGTTGTATAGGTCTGCTTGTATATTTAGAGGTAGGTAAGCTACCAACTGCTAATAAAGGCAAAATCATATAAATTCAAGCAATATTTCTTTCTGTTTAAATTTTGTGTCTAGCTACCTGTACCCTCTATCTATTAGCAACAGCAAATATATGTAATTATAAACAGCACAAATGAAGATTTTGAATTATATAAGCTAAATCACAAATATTGGTCTCCCTTTATTCTATTCATATAAGAGAGTGTACATATTCATTAAAGATTAATTACTTTTAATTAAGTTGTGACTTTTTTCTGTCAAAGACATGTAGCAGCATTTCCATGTTAATGATACAGCCAAGCTCTGTCCTTGAGAAGCCGATTATCTACAATATTGTAATTGATTAGTGCCTGCGTGGGTGCTCAGTCATGTCCAACTCTTTGTGACTCTATGGACTGTAGCCCACCAGACTCCTCTGTCCATGGGGTTTCCCAGGCAAGAATACTGGAGCAGTTTGCCATTTCCTTCTCCAGGGCATCTTCTTGACCCAGGGATCGAACCCTCGTCTCCTGCATTGACAGGCGGATCTTTACCACTGAGCCACCAGGAAAGCCCTTATAATTGATTACAAAACATTAAAATGTTGGAAAAGGGAGTGTTGAAATGGATGAAACTTTGTAAAAATGATGAGAAAAATTGTCATAAAGACTGTCATAAATTGAACTGATGCTAAGTTAGCAATAAGAAATCAAGAAATCAAAGTAATTTAAAGATAAAATAATTTAAGTGAGCAAAAATTAGGTCATCAAAATTGTATAGTGTTTTATTACGGTGAATAAAAAGCTTTTTCATCCCATGCATCACGAATTCATTAAAGGGACGTGCTTTGAATTATTTGATTACGCAGATGACTTTGTGTTCATCTACCTACTCTGTTGCAACTTGCTTTTAACATTTATGCATATATTTCCATGCTAACTGGCTTGGGTATGGACTGCAGTAACTGTTAAAGAATTAAGTAGGGGAAAGATTCTTCAAAGGACAGAAACTCTGTCCTTGACCCAAGGTACAATAATTACTTAACACAGCTAATAATAGGATTAATTCACCAGCAAAACCAACTGTATAGGTTTCAGGATCTGGAGCCTGCTTTCTAGGAGCTAATGACCAAGCAAAATAAATAGTTTATAAACTAAAAGACAAATTTTAAAATGTCACTTATGAATGGCCTCTTTTATCCATCTCTTTTCCCTCCATTTTATTGTGTGCATTTTCAAACTTTGTTGATGTCTTTTATTGAGGATTTAAGATGTTTGAGGTGAAGAGTCATGAAGTAAGGAATTAAATTTTGCTTCTGGGGCTTCCCCGGTGTCTCAGACGGTAAAAAAATATGTCTGCAATGTGGGAGACCCGGGTTTGATCCCTGGGTTGGGAAGATCCCCTGGAGAATGCCTGGAATGGAAGGGAATGCCTATCCATTCCAGTATTCTCGCCTGGAGAATTCCATCGACAGAGGAGCCTGCCATAGGGTCGCAAAGAGTTGGACATGACTGGACGACTACACTTTCTTTCTTTCCGGATTTCATAACCAAAGACATGCAGAGGACTTTATGGAGTCTCAAGGTAACAGTTTTCTCTTCTACATTTTGATTGAAAGTGCCCAGCCATCAGATAGATGGGTAAGGGTGGAAAAAGCATTTATTTTACAATATTGTGTGTTTTTAAACATGTCTTAAAAAAATCCTAATTAGTAAGATTCTTGGTCCTACTCTGTATTGAAAGAAACTCTGGGGGACGTCCCTGGCAGCCCAGTGATGAAGAATCTGCCTTCCAATGCAGGGGAAGCAGGTTCAATCCCTGGATTGGGGACCAAGATCCCATAGGGGTGAGGCAACTAAGCCTGAGCACCGCTACTACTGGGTCCACGCTCTGAACTCAGGTCCCACAACTAGAGAGAAGCCTGTGCGCCACAACAAAAGAGCCCAAGTACCCCAGCTAAGACCTAACACTGCCAAATAAATAAATAATATTTACAAAGAAAAGAGAGACTGCCAGTATCTCTCCCTGCTGGTCAACTACCAAACTGAGGAACTTCGCCTTGTTTAGACTCCTTAGTAGGAATTAAAATGTCAATAATTTAATTTTTTGGTAGAAGTCTGCATTCATAAAAGTGGATTTATTTCTAAAAATTAATTCTAAAGTCATAATGTCTGAATATTTCAGACCCAGACTCAAGATAATCAATATGATCAACACTGGAGAATATCCACACACACAGGCTCTGAGTTCCTTCAGAGGTAAGTTGTGCTGTGAAATAACACAGGGCTTCTCATATGCTGATATGCAAGTAAGTCACTAAAAATCTTGCTGAAACGTAAGCATGAATTCAGTTGATCTGAGGTGGGGACTGTAATTCTTCATTCCTAACAAATTCCTGGGTGATACTGCAAGCCTGGGTTCCATATTTTATATAACAAAAGAATAAAGATGTAACAGTTTGACTGTCCTAATGGAAAGAAGCAGATGAATAGTCCAAAATCATTGCTAAGTGGCCTCAGAATATTCTCTTGTACTTATCTGATTGTGAATTTATATTACATTTAAAAAATTTAGAGCACTTTAATTGAAATATTCTAAGGAACAGCTACAAAGACTTTGGAAACCCCAGTGTGTGGCAATAATCCTCTCATACACTCCTAATAACTGCAATTTTTTTGATAGGCAATATAATCAGTTTGGGGGGGGGGCTTCCTGGGTGGCTCAGTGGTAAAAAATACACTTGCCAATGCAGGAGGCATAGGAGATGTGGTTTCCATCCCTGGGTCGGGAAGATTCTCTGGAGGAGGCAACTCACTCCAGTATTCTTGCTTGGAGAATCCCATGGACAGAAGAGCCTGGTGGGCTACAGTCCATGGGGTTGCAGAGAGTCAGACATGACTGAGTGACTAAGCATGCATGTAATCAATTTACATGCTGGTTCTGAACAAAGTAGAGCTGCTTTATTTTTTTCTTGGCATTTTGTCCATCTGATTTCCTTTTTACTATACATTTAAGTTTCTATGTTTAGGAAGGGGTGTGTTGGATTGCTTATACTTTACACATTTTCTTATTGAAGTAATGTTAAAATGATCAACAGATTCCCAAGGTAACAGAAAAAAATAGCTTGTCTATAGACTATCGGTCTGTGCAAGACAGATTCTAGACTGCAACAGTGGTGAGTTTTGTAGAAGTAGAGCAGGAGAAGAAAGAAGAGGAGGAAGAAAATGGGAGGTTGCTGCTCTCCTGGATGCGAAGCCAACCTTTGATGAAATTTTGAAACGGCACCAAGTCATTTTCAAATATTCATCTCTCCCTGCATTTCAGCCCTTTCCTCAGGTTCCCTTATGGTCTGTGTATTCAAATCACCTAAACCCTTATGAAAATGGGAGAGGTGCAGAGCCCCATGTAGGGCACACACCTGCAGGGCATACCATTTCCGAGACCCAAATAACACGTATTAGCATCACCTAGAGGCACTTGTTTGAATGCAAAGCCCTGTACACACCTCAAACTAACTAATTTAGAATCTCTGAGGTGGAGCCAAAAATTCTGCATTTTCCCCGTCTAGAATTTGATGTTACACGTTCTGAAGTATGAAAAAATAATGCCATTTCTGGCAACATGGATGGACCTAGAGACTGTCAGACTGAGGGAAGTAAGTCAGACAGAGAAAGAGAAATATGATAAATATGATATCCCTTCTATGTGGAATCTAAAAAGAAGTGGTACAAATGAACTGATGTACAAAACAGAACCAGACTCAAAGATTTAGAGAATGAATGTATGGTCACCTGGGGAAAGGTGGGGGGATAGTTAGGGAGTTTGGGATCCATATGTACACACTGCTATATTTAAAATGCATAAGCAACAGGACCTACTCTACAGCATGGGGAATTCTGCTCAATGTTTTGTGGCAGCCTGGATGGGAGGGGGTTTGGGGAAGAGGGCACATATGTGTATTTATGACTGAGTCCTTTGTTGTCCACCTGAACTATCACAACATTGTTAATTGGCTATGCTCCAATATAAAATAAAAAGTTTTTAAAAAAGTATGAAGACCACTAGTCTACATTTTGCATGCTTATCCATGCTTGCTCTAGTGCACATAATTGTTCTTCTGAAGCCCTCACAAATTAATTTCCTTAACAAAGCTCGTTGGGGTGTCAGTGGAGGGACAGATCTATAATATTCTCAAAGATATTTGGGTTTTAAAAGAGAATTACTGTTAACTAAAATGTAATTCCATTTGGCAGAATTTTAGGCATGATAACGGAGAGAAGGGATTTCTGAGACATATTAAAGAAGAAAATGTATTTAATAAGAAAAGGCGTTGGGATAGCTGAAACTGGACAGGATATTTATATCTGTGACTCTTCTCTGGAATAACATCTTCAAAGATGGTTCTCAAAAGAGAAACAACTTCCTCTCTTTTTTATGAACAAAAAGATTCCTGAAATAGTTACACACGTGCACACACACACACACACACACACACACATCCATCCACACACCGTTAGGTATAGTTATCTTTACAGTGATAAGGCAAGTAATGCAGGAAATAGATTTGGGAGCAGAGGATAATCTCTGTGTGTGAATGATTTATAAACCAAGTGATGTGTGGTTTCATGGTATTTTCCAGGTGACTAAACCAGGGTGGAGGAAGTAGCAATACCCCTTGTTCCATACATATTTATTTCTGAGTCCTTCCTATTGAACAAGTCAACAAAATATTTGATGGAATTAATAGCACAATGTGGCTATCAATAATGTCTTATAAGTTTCTTTCTTTCCTTCTTCCTCCCTCCCTTCCTTCTTTCCTTCTCCTCCCTTTCTTCTTCTTTTGGAAGCCTGTTTGTTATATAAAATATACTCAACAGTTAATTGAGAGTGAATTATAGTTATAGTTTTAAATAGAGTGAGGACAGGTCTGAGGTTGAAATGAAAAATCACAGACCTTAAAAGTCCAACTTTGATTCCAGCTAGGGCTCCACATACAGTCATTCTCTTTTTCAGTCATTATTCATTTCCTCTTCTCCCTCTTCATCTGCAAAATGGTAAAGTAATAACTACCGTGCAGCAGCGTTCTCTGGGAATAATCAATGTTTTTCCTCAGATGAAAAATATTTCTTATGTGGAATGAACAGTATTACTTTAATTTTAACCACATGCTCTGCATAAAATAGGTCATTAGGTAGAACAAATTTTTAACTTAAAAGTAGAATATGATAAGTAGCAGTGAAAATGCAGTATTTTAGAGACACAGTGAGATTAGAAATTGAATATCTGCAACTGCAAAACTCACACATTTAACAAACAGCTTGAGGTTTGGGTGTTTGTTTTTATGAGAGCAGATCTTGCTAGTTTTGGGGAAGGGATGGTGAAGACTACCGAGATCACTTGATGGCTGACTCTTTAGAATTTTTCCACGAATGGAAGGTACTTGAGGGAATAAAAGACAATGTGAAGATAAAAGAGCCCAGTTTCTTCCTAAAGTCTTTGTCAAACTTATACTGTCCTCAGATCAGCCTACTAACTCATATTTGACCATGAATTGTGGTGTAGCTGGGAGACAAGACCCAGAATTCCTGGAGGAAACAGGTTGACACTTCCTTCCTTCAACCTTCCAGATCTAATGCACTTGGTCTTTTAAAATCTAGAGTGATCTATCTGAACAAACAAACAAAAAACAAAAAACAAACAAAAACCACAAAACTGTGAGAAAGTTAATAACTTGCTTCAAGTCTCCTTGAAATAAACGGGATTGCTGGAGGACTGGATTTTATGAGACGTAAGTTGACTAAAGACAAGTCAAGGATTTGCCCAGGTGTTTGCTGTTCAATGCATGTAGCTAATTAAAATAAAATTAAAAATACAGTTTCTCAGTCATTCTGGCATATTCCAAGGGCTCAACAGCCATGTGTGGCCAATGGCTACTGTATCATATTTATAGATATAAAACATGTCCATCATTGCCCAAAGTTATATAAGCCAGCACTGGACTAGATTTTCATTGACCAAATAAATAGCCCACCAGGAAAGGTCCTGTCTCTGAACAGATCTCACCTCTGACCTAGTACCCATACTTAGCTTTCTTTTTAAAGTAATGTTACAACTGTATCTACATATTCCTTACTGGTCACTTATCTTTTTATCGCCTTGAAGGAGAAAAAGTGAAATATAGCAGATCAGACAGAACAAAGCATTGGGATGTGTACTGAGATACGCGTTCCATGGTCTTTTTTTTACTAGTGTGTTGAAATATAATCAACGCAGGTTCTAAGCTTCAGGACTCCTTAAAATCAGCAGTATGCGTCTACATTTGAAATGGGAATCCCATACACCAGGTTTCTGGTAGTAATAGGAGCTTCTCTGATCAAACTATCAGCCATGAGAGTAAGTAAGCAAACAAATACTCAACAGTTACCTGTCGGGCAATGTTTGGGTACAACGGAGACAGAAAACAAGGTTTGATCTTTATTCTAAAGGTATCCCTCATATCAGTCTGAGGAGCAGTTCACCTGAGTAGGAAAAAAACAAAAAAACAAAAAAAACAAAACATGGAATTAAGTTATATACAAACTTAAATATGTGCTGTAGAGTTTTTACTTTGGAAGGGAAAAGGCAACTGCCCAAACCTTCAGGGCTCTTCTGTGGTGAGATAGACGGCAACCAGGTGGAATTGAATGTATCTATGCCAGAAGGCCTGAGCTTAGGTGGCAGGTAGAGATAGAGGGTAAGCAGATGTTGACAGGTTTCCTCTTTTATTTTTCCTTTTTAGAAACATAGAAATTCTTTCTTGAGGCAGCTGGTAATAACACTAAGATGCTGGATCTGATGCACAGTGAAAGATATTTTTATCTTTTCTATTTATAGAAACACTGAAAGACAGTTTTCCACTGGCCATAATTCTTGGTCTGTATTCCTTAGGCTTTCAGATAACTGAGAAAACAACCAATCAACTAACTGTGCAACTTTTGATCAAATGAGAGGAAATCGTTGGTGTTCAATCAAAGAATGAAAGTTCCCCAAATAATATAGTTCTCAGTTTCACAAAAAAATAGATTCCTGTCTAGAAATATCACCATTCTGGCAAATATGAAGGAAAAACAAAATAAAGTCATTTTATGCCCATGAAGAGATTTGGTAACCAAAAAAAAAAATAAATAACACATACATAATAAATAAATACGTATTTTGTTATAGTTTAGTCAACATAAAACTTTAAAACCAAGCAAGTTTTATAAAATATTGCATTTATATATGACAATATAAAAAAGACATGACATAAGGTGATAGGGATAAAAAAAATGTGTGGACCAAGAGATATAAAGCAATATATTAAGTACAATAAATAAATATATCATAAAATTTATTAAAAAGTGGAAATAAATGTTTTACCTATTGTAGACAAAATAAAGAATAGGACGGACATGGCAGAAGATCAAGAATTATCTAAAAGATTAACTTAAGGTGGTGAATTTTAGGCAGGGGAAAGCAAAAAGAGGTGCAAATGACAAAGGGAAAAATGATAAGCACAAAAGATTAAAAAATTATGGAAACTTGTTTGTTTCCAAAGAAGAATCAGAATAGATGACCTAAGAGAAATATGTAAAACTATTATGAGAGAAAACACTCAAACTGAAGAATAAACTTACTATGTAAACTCAAATGGCCCATAAGTTGTCAAATCCAAACTAAAAGGAACTGAATATAAACACACTTTGATAAAGTTGGGGCACTTAACAATAAAAAAGAAACTGCAAACATCTAGGATGAAGAAAAAAAATTAAACAGAGTGAAAGAAAAACTACTTGGGTTTCAAACTTCTCCAAAACTATAAAGAAAGCAACTGTTCAAGACCTACAGCAGAATTTTCCAACATTTTTGCACCATGGCGCCAGGAGAATGAAATGTCACCAGCTCAGGGCTCAGGGCCGTCTGCAGGCAGCTGACTAGCGTGGGGTCCTAACTGCCGCGGTGTTCGCTCAGCCACCTTCAGGCGGAGTGGATTCCCGCCTGTCACCATTCCTAAACCCGTTCTTGGCACACCAGGTTCAAAGGTTTGTTATGAGGAAATTTAAAAGGCCAAGTTGTGATGTAAGAGATCTGAACCCAATCAAGCTTTCATTTATATTGGGAAAAGTAAAAGGAAAGACTGAAAAGCCAGAAGTCCTTCTATTCTGAAAACAACTATCAAGGAATTTAAAGTCCAGTTTAAGTCAAGTGGCACACAATTAAATTAACATTTTAATGAAGAATTTGTGATGTTCAGAAAAAATGATGGAAAACTGCAAAATTATATCAAAGTTCTAGTAATACAATAGCTTAAAAGTGATAATCAAGGTTTAAATACAGATTATAATAAAAATTTTAAGGAATAGAAGGGTAGAAGTGGAATAAAATAGTTTGGTAATTTTCTTCTTCTCCATAATGGAAGTTAAGATAGGCCCTCAAATCATTAATATTCATAAATAAAGATATTTGAAGTCTAATATTTCTAAAATGTAAGCTAAACAGTTATAAAACAAAACCAGGATGTTTACCTTTAAAATAAAAAGGAAAAATTAAATAAAGGATAATATAAAGGAAGTGTAATAAATCTAAAGTATAAAACTAGATTAAAGTATAAAACTAGATTAAAGTATAAAAGCAGATTAAAGTAGACCAGACATATTAATCATGAAAATATATTTAAATACTTTTAAATTTTCTATTAATAGGCAAGTCTCAGACTGTGTGCAAATATCAAAACACAGATGCCACTGGCAGGATTATTTTGATATCAAAATAGCTCAAAATCTATTCAGAAGAAAAAGTTTTAAATATACCATTTAAATCAAAAACATATATATATATATATGTTTAAAAATAAGAAAAACTGAATATAAAGAAGAAATTAACATGAATTCAGATGCTGGGAAAATAATAAAATAAAACTAAAGAAAATAGAATGAAATCATTAATAAAATTAATGACAAGATTTAAAGTATTTCTGAACCTTTTTTTTTAATTATAGCTTCACTAGGTATCAGGGCTTAAATGATAAACACGGGTCAATCATCACCAGCCACTCATCTGCTCTCCTTCTCTTTGTGATAGTCCTGTGTAGGCAATTCTAAATTTAGCTCAAAATCAGGATCAAGCAGAAAAAACAACAAAAAACGGTCTTGGCAACATCACTACTCTGGCTGCTTGTGAAAGCAACAAGTGACTTCATCCAATATTCACCTGCGCAAGACAGTTCCGAAGTGGGAACACTCACCTGCCCATGACAGTTGCGAGGAGACCCGAGGCTCTGCTGGGGAAACCCCTTGGTGTGCCAAAGCTTTTTTCTCTCCGCATAAAAGGTCAGCCGGCTCCTAGGGGCAAATGTGGAATTACAGAAGGTGTCGAGGACTACGCACAAGCCGGCTGCTACCGGCTGCTTTCCAAGAATGCTGTAAAGCTTCTCCTTGAGTCCGGCTCTTTTTTCAGACGTTCCAAAGCAGTTGGAGAACTCCAGAAATGTGAGTTTCTGGTTCCGGTCCTGCGCTCTCACACACCACCTGGGAGCCTCCTGCCCCAGGCACCGGCCTGGACAGGCCGGCCTCTCCCTCGAAGTCTCGAGAAGAGGCAGTTTCAGAAGGCTGCAGGTGTGTGCGGAGTTTGTCCCTGGGATGGAGCGCTGGTGGGCGCACAGCCCGCGGGGGTTGACCTCCTTCAAGGTCAAGTTATCCAGCCTGGCTAGTGCTGCCCGGAGTTTGCTACGTGATGTCCCGGATCTCATGTGCCATCTGCATGGTGTTTGAAGGCTAATTCAGCAGGAGTTTGGTAAGTTTCCAGGGGTAAGAGCCAGGCCTGGGGGGACGTTTCTTTCTTTCGTTCGTGATCCCTCATCTTCTCCACCTTTTCTGCCTCCGTCCACTCGACCTTTCGTGGTTTCGGGTGGTCCTCAGCCAGAGAGGCACCTGCTCTGGTGAGCCATTGCGGAAAGGCCCCAGACCTGCCATGCGGTAGCTCTGGTCCACACTTAAATTCAGGACCACCGGGACCATCTCCTTCCTGGCGCCGCTTCCCGCCCCTCTGCTTCCGGGAAGAGGCGCTACGACCCCGCTTTCCCTCCGCTGCGCAGGGCCAGCCCCTGAACTATTTTTAGAGTCAGTTTACCCTTAAAACTAAAAGCTGATGCTTTAAAAAAAATCGACAAGATACATTTAACGTTGGCAAATCTGATCTGGTGAAACATGGAATAAATCCTTTTAAAGTTAGAAATTGGAATGGTTTTGTTTGTCAATATTGACGTAATTAAAGCACTATCTAAAAATAATGGATTAACTGTGTGGCAACAAGTGGAAAAATCCAGAAAAAATAGGTATTTCTCTAGAAACTGTATGCAGGAAGTTGAAAAGATAATGTTGTACATAATAAAATAATAAGAGAAGATAATTCAATTTTTTTTAACATAACAGTAAAATTTCTTCATTAAAAACCACAAACCACAAAAGCCTTAAAAATGACTGGCAGTTTTTTTGATACAAAATTTAAAACTTATATTAAAAATATCTCAAAAATTAAAAAAAAGGAAAATATGTTGGCCACACATCAATAGATAATGGATAAATTAATATAAAGGGCTACTATGGATTTAAAGTAAAAGATAAACAAATAGGAAAATGAATAATGGATATGAACAGGAAATTTATTGTTGAAGGTACACAAATGGATGATAAACATATGAAACTGAATACCCTTCTAAATGCAAATTAAAATACTATAGACACTTTTCTTCCATAAAGTTGACAAATTTGAGGTAATTGATGAGAACTATGTTTGGCCAGAATGTGAACAAACACTCTTGATGGGATATAAATTAGTGAAGTCTTTGAAAATGGACGGAAGTTTTACATGAAGATATCGTTGGATTGGTGTAAATATATTTGCCTGTCTTATGTGTGTGAGTGTGTTGTGTATATGTATACATATGTATATACGAGTATACAGATAGGTCTCATGTACCATTCTCACATGTAACATGCAAACATATATCTGTATGTGTGTATATTGCATTTATATGAATTTGTGGAAAGTAGAATAGAAGGATTCACCGTCTAATTTCCTCTGAGAAAAGGAATAAGGGCTGGTGTGGTGGCAAATGAGGCTTTATGTTATGCTTCATATGCTAGATATTGTCCTGTCCTGTTGTGTTTTTAGCAAAGAGAATATAGTTTATTACTTATTTAAGTAAAAATACAATTTCTTGAAAAAGAATGAGTAGAGATGATTTATATTTTAAGGAAGGGCACAGAGACACTTCTCAGGGATACCCCAATGGATATTTTGTTTATGAAATAGAGAACTGTGGAATATTATATATTAATAAAATTGTTTAGCAGAATAAACATTTTACAACTGTCTCATGATAATTTGAAAGAGCCTAAAGCTGTGGTGTATTTTCCCAAGTCTTTGTACATTTAATTTAAAATTACTGCCTAACATTAAGGTAATATTTCTCTGTCATTCAATTTTGAGTTCCTTACAATTTGCCTTTTAAAATACTCCAGCCATGAAGGGTCATTTTTGTGTGTACATTTGTTGTCATGTCTATTTATTTTTCAGATTGAAAGACTATATAGCCTGTAAGCTCCCCCAGCCATATTTCAGTGTTTTGGATTTTCATAGGCTATTAGGAAGATGTTCTTGTGAAGAGCTGCTTGGGTTGAGAATTTTCTTTTGGTTGTTATGTGAAATAGTTAAAAGAAAAAAAAGTGTGTGTGGGGGGGCTTTTTGTATCTGCTTTTCTGTCTTTTATAGGTGTGTGTTCATCAGAGGTATTTTCTGTCTTCAGCTGCATTCTTCAACCCTGAGCTGTGTAGGCCTGTCAGATTTAGTCTCATAATTTTGCCTTTTTATTCTGCTTTTCAGGACCAGCTTCCTCCTTTGAGTTGCCCCTACCCTCTATCTGAAGCTTCCCTTTCCTTTTTACCCTCAAGGTTCCTCTTCCACTTATTTTAGCACGTATTTCCAATAGTGTTCCTTGAGAGGAAGCTTTTTCACTTCTAAAAAGGAGTATTTGTTCCGTGTTTCTCAAGGGCTTCCCTTGACAAAGCTGTGTTTGGTCTGCTCACATTCATAAGCTCTATTTGTTTCCTCTGAATCTTGTATCCTGTAAGGACATTTAGGTTGTTCCCAGATCCTTTAGTCTCTGCTTCTATAGGGTTGTCTCATTTTGGTTGTGGTTATTTTGGAGTAAGACTTGGTTCCCACGGCTTGTTCTACACGTGGGTCTCACGTTTGCACTCTTCAGTTCTCCAGCCACACGATTATTATGCCGTGCAGAGCACACAGCTGTTGATGCAAGGGCCTCAGTCATGCCTATCCTGAAGTTCATGAGGATCCCTTCTACCTCGTGTTTTAGAGGATATTCTCCAAGGTTTTGTTTGTTTTCTTTAATACTCCTGATTTATTATTTAGGAAAGTTTGGGGAAAATATTTAAAAAGCTATACTGCTGGCATGATCATCACTTTGCCAATTACTGGTTTATTTGATATCAGAAGGCTTCAGCTTTTGTTTATAAGGTGAAATCTATCAACATTTTCATCACCAGTTTATTTAGAAATACAAGAATAAAGACATTTTGATATTTTATTTTTAGCTCATGTATTAGCTTTTTTTGGAATGTAATTACTGATTGTTGACATTCTCTCTCTACTTAATGGTCAATGTGAGGGTGGTGATACTGACTTATTAATTTCTGGCTTCACATCACCTGGTACGTACCAAAAATGCTTGTTGGAAAAAATGAATAAACATTTTATAATTCATTATTATTTCTGTAATTCAGTAAAGTTTTCATTCTTGGTCCATCTATGTAAAATTCTAATACTTACATCTTCAGACCTCTAAATTTCTACCCTCCCTATTTCTGCTTTCTTTTCTCCTGAGCAGGGATATTCCTATCATGTTATAGTTTATTTATCTTGTTTATTGTGTCTCTCTATTGTCACCCCCAACAGGAATGTAAGCTTCATGAAGGTAGGAATTTTACCTGTTTTCTTCACTGCTATATCTCTAATATCTCAAGAAGTATCTGGCAAAGAATTGATATTCAATAAATAATTCTTGGGGTTACTTTCATCCTTAAGAATAAATTTTTATAATCTTCATTCTTACAAGTGTGGGGTATGATCATTTGAAATCATGGAATTTCTAGTTTTTCAGAAACATGGTTGAAATTAAGGGAAAAAGAAAGCTGAGATCACATATTTGTTATAAGCAGATCTAATTAACAGAAAATAACTCATTAACTATAGAAAGTTTGTATCATTTGCAGAATGTTAAAGTTATTTTATTAGAAATGCTCTAAGTTTAAAAATGAATCTACTAATTTTTCTATATGGTATCATTTGCTATACTGCCTGGTTTTAGAAAATGCCTGACATAACTTTCTTTTCTTCTTATTCAGTGTTTTATTAAATGTTTCACTGGGTGAATGTCATAAGCATGTTAAAAGATTCCCATGTTATGATAGAATATATCTTATTTGTTTTCAGCAGGCAATGCACATCTGTTGCTTGTTTTCTGTGATGTAAAACTGTATATGCAGGTTCCTTGAGGCTGGTATTGTGTTTTAGTAACTTTTCTATCCATGGCAACTGGCTTAGTAACTGTTTATTGTATGTGTGTATTAAAAGTTTATGAAAGGAATGAACCTCCATTATACATCCTTGGTCTTACTTAAAATGGATTGAAGTCAGTGATTTAGCCAATTTCTTATTTGAGCTAAAATGAAATGCTGCAAAGTTACACTAACTATGGTGGCCATGAAAATACACCCATCAAATCTCACTGGTGGAGAATAATTGGCTGACGGCACTAGCAGCTGCCCCACTGGCTCCCTCATGATGCTTGCCTTGAGACTGTACTTCCTGGTGGGCTGCTCCCAGCCAATGACTGAGCAGAGTGAGGTTACTATGGCAGCCCCTTCCTATGAGATATAGGATTGCTTTTATGAGTAACTTTGACTTGAGGAGTGCCCATCAACCTTGCTGAAACTTTTGAAACGCTGTCACAGTTGGAAACTCCTTCTATCCTATCACCTTCCCTTATCTTTCTCCTTTCACAGGTGTCAGACCTGCATCATGTTGTCTCTCCCTCCAATAAATCTTTTGCACATCTCAATTCATCTTGTCTGCACATATGAATTCACACAGAATGCTCACTTTTTTTTCTCTTCAGGTTCCTAGATGGGTCACACAAATATACAGCATAATGCACATTTGAGACACAAACTGATATTGATCTTAGATTCATTGTTATCGATTTACAGCTCACATCAAATCAAATAATCACAGAAGAATGACAGTGTGAAAATATAATATCTGTGTTTTAATCATCCCTGACACCAGTATACTACCTTTGATGGAAATGTTGGTAAAAAATGGAAGTGTCAATCCAGCTACCTAGCCAAATATTATAATTGTGGTTCAGTACTTATAGGTGAAATTGGAAGGGCTTAAGCTTTAGAAGAACTAAAGGGCCTCTTGATGAAAGTGAAAGAGGAGAGTTAAAAAGTTAGCTTAAAACTCAGTATTCAGAAAAGTAAGATCATGGCGTCTGGTCCCATCACTTCATGGCAAATAGATGGGGAAACAATGGAAACAGTGTCAGACTTTATTTTTTTGGGCTCCAAAATCACTATGATGGTGACTGCAGCCATGAAATTAAAAGACACTTGCTCCTTGGAAGAAAAGTTATGACCAACCTAGACAGCATGTTAAAAAGCAGAGACATTACTTTGCCAACAAAGGTCCATCTAGTCAAAGCTATGGTTTTTCCAGTGGTCATGTATGGATGTGAGAGTTGGACTATAAAGAAAGCTGAGAGCTGAAGGATTAGTGCTTTTGAACTGTGGTGTTGGAGAAGACTCTTGAGAGTCCCTTGGCCTGCAAGGAGATCCCACCAGTCCATCCTAAAGGATATCAGTCTTGAATATTCATTGGAAGGACTGGTGTTGAAGCTGAAACTCCAATACTTTGGCCACCTGATGTGAAGAACTGACTCATTAGAAAAAACCCTGATGCTGGGAAAGATTGAAGGTGGGAGGAAAAGGGGATGACAGAGGATGAGATGGTTAGATGGCATCCCTGACTCAATGGACATGAGTTTGAGTAAACTCCAGGTGTTGGTGATGGACAGGGAGGCCTGACATGCTGCTGTTCATGGGGCCACAAAGAGTCTGACATGGTTGAGCGACTGAACTAAACTGAACTGAAGCTTTAGAATAAGAAAAATGAGTTCATAGAAAATTATGTAAGTGGCAGAAATCCTGAGGCTTCATGGAGTGACCAGTTAATTAGTTAGTTAATTAAAAGATATTTTTTCAAATATCATATTATGAAACCAACTGATCTAGTCTGAAGTATAATGACCCCATTTAATAGGCCTTCTTCTAAATTCTTAATGAAATTAGTTGTTGATAAAGAGAATAATGAGATTAACAACAACTAAAACCTATAGTAAAATTTCTTTTTTATAGATTGTGACTTTTCTGCCGTCAAGTTGAAAAAAATGTCTCTAAATTCATACTAAATACTCTTTTCTTTGACTTTTGTTTCACTTGGCATTATTTATGTAAAAAGGAAACCAACTCATTAAATTTTAAGAATCCTATAAAACAAATAAGGTAACTCCTTTAGCTCCATTAATTGTGTAAATTCAACTTTTGAAAGTGTAAAAATAAGCCACAACGAATATGAATTTCCTTATAATCTTTCTCCTTTCTGGACTTCAGTCTTGGATGGCTTCTCCTCATGGAATGAAGGTGAAAATTAGATGTGATGGAGCTAATTATAGATGCTAGCTGAACTTTATCAACCTATGGAACAGCCATATCCTTAGGGTGCAATTGTGTGGTAGGCCTGTAAGGTTTGAAATATCATCTTCAGTGATTTAGATGTGGCCCCACCTTGTACTGGGACACTTTGCTGCCCACTGTAGGGAGTGACCCTAGTTGCATTGTTAGATAGTGTTGGGCCCAGGCCTATGGGCACCCTCCTGCTCTAGGGGAAGTGTTGAGAGGTGACTCCATTTCAGTAAATAGATGAAACAAGTGCTTAATCAAAGGAGAACACCTGGTTTATTTTACCACTCATGATGGACTTTTCTACACCTAGATTTCATCTGCTTAGCTTTCAGACATGAGCCATGTCACTCTTTGTAGAGGTAGCACCTATAGAAAGTGGGAGTGGATGGCATTTTGACACTAAGATAGAGAGAGCAGGTGTGATGAAGTGTTTTGTTTAGCCTGGAGCGCTTAACAGGCTCAGAGGCTACGCAATCAACAAATGCCCCTTCCACAATCAGTCGAGAGCCATCTTCTTTCTCTTCACCAGATGCTTATAACTTTCTTAATCAAATTGGAATTTATTGGTTATACATTCTCTTCTCTGGTCTTATTCAATAACAGGTCTTTATCTGCCAGTTGTTCCACTTCTATTCAGTTTCCTATTGCTTTCCAAAATGTGTTGTCCCTACTACCTACTTCTGTTTGATTGCAGCCATTTCTGCTCTGATTGTAATTTTTCTGTTGATGGAATTAACCTTTTATTCCAAACAATCTGTGTCCTAGTGACAACCCATCAGCTCTTGTTATTTCTTCACCAATTGTTTTTACAATTTTCCTCTTACCTTGCGAAGCTGACAAAATTTCTGTTTAGAAAGGAAACCTACTTGGTTGCATGACTTAAACTGCTGTCAAATTGTGACTCTAATTTGGACATCATGCATGAGGAAAATATATGTTATATTTTGTACAAAGTCTGGGTTGTGCTGCAGTGCAGTGGTAGGAAATAACTGATTTGGGAGAGGTTAGCATAGTGAAACAAAGCCATAAAATTCTACTGTTTTTGGTGAAAATGGGTATTTCATTCTGTTATTAAAATGGTGCTCTTCTTACTTTTAAAACAGATTATAAAAATGGAATTGCCTCTAGCAACCTCCTTTTCCTCTTGCTCCTTTAACATTTAAACATCCTGTGTTTCTGTAATGGATAACAAAGCCTGTTACTTGGCACAAACAGAGGAAAGACAGGATTTCGAATTATGAATAGGTTTATTTTCTCGTCAAAACCTGCCTCTTCAACACTTTAAGATATGCCTACTCATTCTTCATGGTGCTCATATCTGGCATTGATCTTTAAAACACAAATCCTCTTGCTAGAGTTTTCTTAAAGGAAAGGAGAAAGAATGACATAGGAGATAATGCCCTAGATTGCTTTTCTTTGTAGCAGGAGCCAGCATGCTGTTTTTGAGTTTTGGCTGCAATATGGTAAAGTCTGCTTGCTTTCAATTATTCAAAACCATTTATGTTTTTCATGCCAAGTTGGATAGGTTTGTATTTTTATTTTTCCCATTCTGAATGAGGCTCTTTGGAGGTGTTATCGCCTCCCTAGGCTACTGCATGGGAAGGTAGCTTCTAACATCCTTTAAAGAGTCCACCTACTTCAAAGTAAGGAGTCTCTCCTTCTTACTTTCTAGATAACCCTACCCTTTTGTCTCTTGCCTTGCAGTAACCCATGCTAGGGGCTCTAACCCAATGATGCCATAGTCAGTAGATTTTCTTTTCAGAAAGAAAAGTATTACCTAGAGCAAGCTCCTTTTCAAAGAAGTAATTTCATGGGTCACAATCTATTAGCTGACAAAGTATAAACAAAAAAAGAAAGAAAAGGCAAAAAAAAAAATTCAAGAATTGATTAGTCGATTTAGACCCTGGCAGGCTGTACTGCTGTTGTGTATGTATTCCCAGCATCAGCCAGAACCTGCACTAGCCCACATTTGTTATTTATGTATTTTCACCCTGAAGCACTAGCAGTGATTGCAACAATTGAGAGACGTGGATGGCAAGGTGTGCTGTGAAATAACAAAGTCTCTGTCTGACTGGTCATGTGAATAATACCGACTTGCACTAGCCAGGTCCTGCCTGTGGCTATGTCAGCTGAGCTATCTAGAAACATTTTTTTTTTTCTCATTGATTTTTTTTTTTTTTAATTTCTATAAAACCAGGATTGGGACCCAGCAGGTTTGGAGTGATGCCAGCATCATGTGGAGTCAGAAGAAAAGGCTGAGAATAGGAAGTATATTGACCCAATTTATGGGACAAAGTGCAATAGAGGTGACAGAACAAGCTACCAAGGTGTTCACTCTGTGAAGACTTTTTAGGACAAGAGATTTGGGACAATGAAGTACAAATGGAACCCGTGGTCAGGGTCAAAAGAAGTCTCTTTGACTCCTTTTGATAGAACAACTCCTTTTGGTTGCTGGGTAAAATAAAATCTTTGCATCTGGTGTTTTTTTTTTTTTTTAATATACTGTTAATTGTTAAAACCTTTTTAAAATAGCAGAATTTCCAGCTGTTGTCTTTGAATGAAATGACCTCTAAAACAGAATTGATTGTAGTATTCTTCCTTTGCATATAGGATGGTTGCATGTAAAAATTAAGGTCTTAGAATGTGTTCTCTTCCTTGCAGATTACCTCCAAATATGCCTTAAAAATAAAACAAGTAATACCTAAATTACTCAGTCTGCCTCATAAAGGGTTTTATAGATTAACATTTTTCATGTTGTGTTAAATAGATATAGCTTAAAGCCTTGCACTGTCTCCTGAGCCAACTCCATGCTACCTCCCCACACAGTAATTTATAAATTCAAGAATCCATACTGACTTCCCTGGAAAAGCTCCCGTAAGGACATTTGGTCAGATCCTTCCTGGTGAGCAAACCTTCTTCTGTGTGTACATTGGTAACTTTGTGAAAAGCATGGATATGAAACAAATATTTGAGAAATGTTTAGATAAGAAAACAGTGATCACAGAAATGCAGCTCATGTTAACAAAGAACAAGTCATGTAAACAACATCTAGTTTACCTTTTTATTATAGATAATGGGGCAGGTAAATTACATCCTGCTTGGGTGGCGTATATGATCTCAGTGTCCAGATAGCCTTTTGAACAAAAAAGACATGCAAACATTAAGAAAAGTTTAGTCAGTTGGATGATCGTAGCCTAATAGTACTGATTAATGGGTTAATAAAACAGAGGGGACCCATAAAGCCATCTATTTCAGAAGTTATTTTTTTGCTCTAACCTATTTTTAGTGATATGTTCAATGCTTCTCTAGTAGCTCAGATGGTAAAGAATCCACCTGCAATGCAGGAGACTCAGGGATTGATCTGTTCGATTCCTGGGTCGGGAAGATTCCTTGGGGAAGGGAATGGTCATCCCCTCCAATATTCTTGCCTGGGGAATCCCATGAACAGAGGAGCCTGGCAGGCTACATTCCATGGGTGGCAAAGAGTCAGACACAACTGGACGACTAACACTCACTTTTTTTTTCAATGCTTATCAAATGCTCAGGTAATGTACAGTTAAAATATTAGATCATATTAGTACTTTTAGGAAGAGTTCTGTAAGGAAAAGTTTGATTGAAATTAATAAAATTAAATGAACATTGATGGTGTAAATTTCTACATTTAGGGAAAAAATAATCGCATGAGGACAGGATTCAGGAGGCTGGCCATGACAGGTATAGTATTTATAAAAAGTCCTTTAGGTTTTACCTAAATAGAAGATTAATATAAAATATTAGTGTGGTGTGTTTGCCAGTAAGGCCAGTGCAATCACAGAAATAGGAAAAGAGCTGAAGGGACAGAAGTATTCATAGACACTCAACTGAACAGACGTGGAAGCCCTTTTGTAACAATCAAAGGGTCAAAAATGAGTTAGAAATTCTCCCAGTGAGCACAGAGTGAGTTATAAGAAGTGTAAAAGTCTTTGACTATTTACTAATTTAACACTAATATTGTTTCCTAGTCTGGAGAAGGAACTGACAATCCACTCCAGCATTCTTGCCTGGAAAATCCCACAGACAGAGGACACTGGAGGGCTACAGTCCATGGGACTGCAAAAGAGTCAGACACAATTTAGTGACTAAATAACAATAATATTTTCTAGCACCTATTATCACCAACCTCACTGTCAAGTCTCCTTTTGTAATCATTGCTTTATTTAATCATCACAACCTCTTGACATGTAGTTTTTATATCCATTATCATTTCACAGATGAGGAAACGCAGATTTAGAATGGTTATGTGACTTTCTCAGAATCACTGAAATACTCTGGCAAAGCTGGAAATCTGTCTGACTCCAGCATTTTTTTTTTTAATCACTTTCTATGTAACAAAAAAAAATGCTATTCCCTTCCACTGGTTAATGCAGAGTAAAATGCAGGGCTGTACATTCACGGTGCAGTGGCTTCCAGATGATTCCTTGCTACATCTTTCAATCCATCCACTGCTCCAACCAAGCTAGATGAATGTCCTGCTTTGTCTTAGCCTGTCTTTTGATCTTGATTTTTGCTTAACCTGGAATAGCGTCTTTCCTTGGTACTCCAACTTAAATGCAGCTTTCTTTACAGAGCACAATCCCTCCTCTAAACGTCTATAGTTTTAAAGACATGGTGGTTTAGTCGCTAAGTTGTGTTCGATTCTTGTGATCCCGTGGATTGTAGCCCGCCAGGCTCCTCTGTCCGTGGGAGTCTCCAGGCAAGAATATTGGAGTGGGTTGCCATTTCTTTCATCTTCTGCAATTAATAATGTGCTCCATCACTTAGTTGTGTCCAACTCTTCGCGACCCCACAGACTGTACCCCACCAGACTCCTTTGTCCATGGAATTTTCCAGGCAAGAATACTGGAGTGGCTTGCCACGCCCTTCTCCAGGGGAACTTCCCAACCCAGAGATCGAACTCACGTCTCCTATATCTCCTGCACTGCAGGTGAATTCTTTACTGCTGAGCCACCAGGGAAGCCCCACAATTAATAATGCTTTTAATATTCATTTCGTACATATTTTAAGTAATAAGAGCTTGACAACAATGACTATGCCTTTCCCTTGTTTCTCAAGGGAATCAGCTAAACTTGTGGTTCAGTAAATATTTATTAAATTAGTGGTTCATTAATATTAGTGGTTTAATAAATGAAAGAATAACATGGATGATTGTGGTGGGTGGCCTAGGGAGAGAATACTCTAAAATATATCACAGAAGTTTCCATTACATGAGATACCTATTTCAATTGAAATACAGCTTGACATCTAATAAGTAGATCTGAAATCTGAGAAATGTGAAGGTGGGGCATTATTCAGTGCTTGGTGTTCTGATGGAATTGTCTTTCAATAGCATAAAATTTCATCTCGTGTTGTCTGTCATAACTGGGATTTCTCAGAAGCAGTTTGATTCAGAATAGGGAAGTCTAGAATTGGGAGTTGAGGTGTCAATTCTTGGGATTGTCCTTATCTTAGAAAGTATAAATTGGCACCTGTGGTGGACGTGGAGGAAGCGACAGATTTCCTGCACAGGCATGATGAGTTGTGAGCATAGAAACCAAATCTCAAAGTTGGCTACTAAACCAAGTGGAAAAGATGCCTTTTGCACATGACAAATCAAGCTGGAAGAAGAATTCAAGATTCATGGTGTCTAGCCAGGCAAGGGTTTTCATATATTTCTAGTATAACATAGGGTAAAACCATAGGTTTTGGGTGTTCAGGTTTAATTTCCAGCTTTCCTACTTCCCAACCATGTGACCTGGAACAACCCACATAATTTCTCTGAGGTCTATTTTCCTCACTTGTACATTGAGAATAATAATTGTACTAACTTCATAAGGACTGGACAGATTAATGTATGTAAATTGCCTAGCACGGTACCTTTCACTTAGTAAGAGCTGCATAACTGTTAGTTATTGTATAATTATTTATTTACATATATCTTTAGTGGCACCTTTTTGGTAACAAGGCATTAGTGATATGTCCAGGTTAAAAATATCCACAGTCACATTTTTGAGTGTGTTGTGGCTTGGTTGATTGCTTGCATCATAACCCCAAATCAACAAAACATTTTGGCACAGTTGTTTCATCTATAAAATGGATATATAAAGTTTCATATGACCCCTTAATATTGCCAAGAATCAAAAAGGATAATGCTTGAAAGTTCTTTGGTGGTTCAACAGCTAAGACTTTGCGCTTCCAATGCAGGGGGCCCAAGGTTTGATCCCTGGTCAGGGAACTAGAACCTGCAGGCCGCAGCAAAGGTCTAAGATACCACATGCTACAATTAAGATCCAGCACAGCCAAATAAATAAATAAACATTTTTTAAAAAATAAAATTTCTGAGATCATTGCAGAGATCTCGCATTGAACTACAGTTGAACAAATGCAGGCTTTTTTAAAAAAATAAGATAATGCTTGGGGATTTGTTCTGTAACCTAAACAGTGCTGTGGTGGTTGTTGTTGTTTTGTTGTATCCGACTCTTTTGGGACCCCACATTGTGGCCTGCCAGATTCCTCTGTGGGCTTCCTAGGTGACTCAGTCGTAGAGGACCTGCCTCGCACTGCAGAAGATTCTGGTTTGACCCCTGGGTTGAGAAGTTCTCATGGAGAAGGGACTGGCAGCTCACTCTAGTATTCTTGCCTGGGAAATCCCTTGGATGGAGGAGCCTGGTGAGCTACAGTCCATGGGGTCACGAAGAGTTGAATACGACTGAAGTGACTTAATAACAACAACAAGGTTCCGCTTTCCATGGGATTTCCCAGGTGAGAACGCTGGCGTGGGTGGCCATTTCCTTCTCCAGGGAATCTTCATGACCCAGGGATCGAACCCATGTCTCCTGTTTCTCTTGCATTGCAGGCGGATTCTTTACTGCTGAACCACCAGGGTGGAAAAGGGTTAATCATTCAACAGTTCAAGGCTACTGAGCTCCTGTATAGGTTCAGACTGAAAAAGAGATGAACCAAGAGCATCTGAGGACTCTGGGAGAGTCTGTGGGGACAGCTTCCCTGGGGTCTCCCGAGGCTGTCTGTGGTAGCAGGACCCCGATCTGGTCTTCCACCTCCCACGCATTGTCAGCCCGTACATAGGGAATCCACTTCTCTAGTCCGAGGTGCACATTATCAAAGCTCCTGAGACTAATTTACAAAACTGGAATGCCAACTTATTACTCCAGCGTAAGAAAACACAACTGTCATGCAGGCTGAGATCAGCACTCAGGCATGCCTGTCACATTTTATCCTCATCAGCAGAACTACAGAAAAACCCAAGCTACAGTGAGAAGGGTTTTGGGGGTAAATCTGGAACTCATTCACAGGAAATAGAAGTCTCTGAATGCTGACCTAACACAGTGACTCTTCACAAATGTGTCAGTGCTGCCGAGGAGCTACAACACCTGAAGACGCTCAGCTAAGGTTGCCTCTTCTCCAGTGTGATTTTGAGTTAGTGCTTACAGCGCTTGCCTCAGTGAGCCCTTGTTTCTGCTGACATGGCTGACTAGTCGTTTCCTCTGCAGGATGCTTAACAAGTGAGCTAATAGAAAATAAAAAGAAACTATTTGTGGTTAACATCTCCTCTCCCACTTACACGTCAGGAAAGAGCAGCCAGCATTGTATCAGGTAAATTGTCCTCATGCTACTTCCTTTTCCCCAGGGGAAAGTTCATGTGCAGGAGAGATAAGGGAGATCTAGGCTAAAGGGAAAAAGGGAGGTGAGAGACTTCCCTAGTGAAATGCCAACTTATTACAGAACTGGAATGCCAACTTATTACTCCACCGTAAGAAAACACAACTGTCATGCAGGCTGGAATCAGCACTCAGGCATGCCTGTCACATTTTATCCTCGTCAGCAGAACTGCAGAGGAAGGCAAACTACAGTGAGAAGGGTTTTGGGATAAATCTGGGACTCGAATTACAGGAAATAGAAGACTTACAAAACCTAGTGGAGACTTACAAGACTTACAAAAGCTAGTGGAGGTGATGGAATTCCAGTTGAGCTATTTCAAATCCTAAAAGAAGATGCTGTGAAAGTGCTGCACTCAATATGCCAGCAAATGTGGAAAACTCAGCAGTGGCCACAGGACTGGAAAAGGTCAGTTTTCATTCCAATCCCAAAGAAAGGCAATGCCAAAGAATGTTCAAACTACCACACGGTTGTACCCATCTCACACGCTAGTAAAGTAATGCTGAAAATTCTCCAAGCCGGGCTTCAACAGTATGTGAACCGTGAACTTCCAGATGTTCAAGCTGGATTGAGAAAAGGCAGAGGAACCAGAGATCAAATTGCCAACATCCGTTGGATCATCAAAAAAGCAAGAGAGTTCTAGAAAAACATCTATTTCTGCTTTATTGACTATGCCAAAGCCTTACTGTGTGGATCACAGCAAACTGTGGAAAATTCTTCAAGAGATGAATACCAGACCACCTGACCTGCCTCCTGAGAAATCTGTATGCAGGTCAAGAAGCAACAGTTAGAACTGGATATGGAACAACAGTCTGGTTCCAAATTGGGAAAGGAGTACATCAAGGCTGCATATTGTCACCCTGCTTATTTAACTTATATGCAGAGTACCTTATGCTCAGTGCCAGGCTTGAAGAAGCATGAACTGGAATCAAGATTGCTGGGAGGAATATCAATAATGTTAGATGCAGTTGACACCACCCTTATGGCAGAAAGCAAAGAAGAAATAAAGAGCCCATTGATGAAAGTGAAAGAGGAGAGTGAAAAAGTTGGCTTAAAACTCAACATTCAGAAAATTAAAATCATGGCATCCGGTCCAATCACTTCATGGCAAATAGATGGGGAAAAAATGCAAACAGTGAGACTTTATTTTTTGGGGCTCCAAAAATCACTGCAGATGGTGACTGCGGCCATGAAATTGAAAGATGCTTGCTTCTTGAAAGAAAAGCTGTGACCAACCTAAAGTAAAAGTCACTCAGTCGTGTCCGACTCTTTGCAATCCCTTGGACTATATAGTCCAGGAATTCTCCAGGCCAGAATACTGGAATGGGTAGCCTTTACGTTCTCCAGGGGATCTTCCCAACCCAGGGATCGAACTCAGGTCTCCTGCATTGCTGGTGGGTTCTTTGCCAACTGAGCCACAAGGGAAGCCCTGACCCACCTAGACAGCATATTAAAAAGCAGACATTACTTTGCCGACAAAGGTCTGTCTAGTCAAAGCTATGGTTTTTCCAGTAGTCGTGTATGGATGTGAGAGTTGGACTATAAAGAAAGCTGAGTGCCAAAGAATTGATGCTTTTGAACTGTGGTGTTGGAGAAGACTCTTGAGAGTCCCTTGGTCTGCAAGGAGATCCAACCAGTCCATCCTAAAGGAAATCAGTCTGAATATTCATTGGAAGGACTGATGCTGAAGCTGAAACTCCAATACTTTGGCCACCTGATGCAAAGAACTGACTCACTGGAAAAGACCCTGATGCTGGGAAAGACTGAAGGCAGAAGGAGAAAGGGAAAACCGAGGACTAGACGCTTGAATGGCATCACTGACTCGGCGGACATGAGTTTTTGCAGGCTCTTGGAGTTGATGATGGACAGGGAAGCCTCGCATACTGCAGTCCATGGGGTCACAAAGGGTCGGACAGAACTGAGCAACTGAACTGAACTGAGATGAGAGACTTCCCTGGAGGTCCACGCATGCATACCAAAGTCACTTCAGTCGTGTCAGACTATGAACTGTAGCCCACCAGGTCCGAATGTCCATCGGATTCTCCAGTCAAGAATGCTGGAGTGTGTTGCCATTTCCTTCTCCAGAGAATCTTCCTGACCCTGGGATCAAACCCATGTCTCTCGTCTCCTGCACTGGTAGGCAAGTTGTTTACCACTAGTGCCACACGGGAAGCCCTGTGGCGGTCCAATGGTTAGGATTCTGTGCTACCACTGCAGGGAGTGTAGTTCCGACACATGGTCAGGTAATAAAGATCTTGCATGCTGCACACTGTGGCCAAAAAAACCAAAAATGAACAAATAAACAAAAAAAATCCCTAGACACTAGGTGGACAATTGGAGTGCATGTGGGGTACCTATGGATTTCCCAGGTGGCGCTAGTGGTAAAGAACTGCCTGCCAGTGCAGGAGATGTGAGAGACAAGGGTTTGATCCCTGGGTCAGGAAGATCCCCTGGAGGAGGACATGGCAACCCACTCCAGTGTTCTTGCTTGGAGAATCCTATGGAAAGAGGAGCCTGGCAGTTACAGTCCACAGGGTCGCAAAGAGTTGGACACAACTGAAATGACTTAGCATGCTCGTGTGCACACGTGTGGGGTACCTGGAATGGGCTCTCATGCAGCGTTCTAAGAGTATGAAGAGCCTCTGATGTGTGACACAGGGATGCTGATTGCCTGGACGTTAAAGCATTGAGACCTCGAGACTATTGGTAAAAGATTTCTGTGTCCAGGCTTAGCAGGGGGACAGAGGGCTGCTCTGTAAGCTCAGGTGGTATCAGCTGTGTCCTGAGTAGATTGGAGAGCAGGACATACCTGACTGTTTTGGTCTGTCTAAAACCCCAGGGACTCTTCTTGCATGATCTTAGAGAACTGGAGAGATGCCTTCTCCCATCAGTTCAGTTCAGTCGTTCAGTCGTGTCAGACTCTTTGTGACCCCATGGACCACAGCACACCCCGCCTCCCTGTCTATCACCAGCTCCTGGAGTCTACTCAAACTCATCTCCATTGAGTTGGTGATGCCATCCGACCATCTCATCCTCTGTCATCTCCTTCTCCTCCTGCCCTCGATCTTTCCCAGCATCAGGGTCTTTTCCAATGAGTCAGCTCTTTGCATCAGGAGGCCAAAGTATTGGAGTTTCAGCTTCAGCATCAGTCCTTCCAATGAACACCCAGGACTGGTCTCCTTTAGGATGGACTGGTTAGATCTCCTTGCAGTCCAAGGGACTCTCCAGAGTCTTCTCCAACACCACAGTTCAAAAGCATCAATTCTTCGGCCCTCAGCTTTCTTTATAGTCCAACTCTCACATCCATACACAACCACTGGAAAAACCATAGCCTTGACTAGATGGGCCTTTGTTGGTGAAGTAATGTCTCTGCTTTTTAATATGCTGTCTAGGTTGGTCATAACTTTCCTTCCAAGGAGTAAGCGTGTTTTAATTTCATGACTGCAGTCACCATCTGCAGTGATTTTGGAGCCTCCTCCCATAACAGACTATTAATAGGGCTAATTTTCAGACCACCAGATATGTATATGAAGACTCAGAATTGATTGATATGATTTTACAAACTAAAATGGTATATTCATTTCCATCTTTTGTTGATTTTGAATCTCAATGTAAAGATCTTTGTCCCAATTCTGTGGAGAAAACTTCTTATGGAATGAAAGCACAGAGGGAACATCCCTGATTCTGCCGTCCAGGAAAGCCCTGTCTTCTGGGGACAGAACACAGATGGTTATGCCATGGGTCGTGAGGCCGCTGTTGTTAAATGGCATTTCAGAAATGATGTGTGAAGTGCATGTGCTCAGTTGCCTCAGTCGTGTCCTACTCTTTGCAATCTGTAGACTGTAGCCCACCAGGCTCCTCTGTCCATGGGGTTCTCCAGGGAAGATGCTGGAGTGAGTTTCCATGCCCTCCTCCAGGGGATCTTCCCGACCCAGGGATCGAACCCACATCTCTTGCATTCTTTACCGCTGAGCCACTGGGTATGTAGACATTCATATTCCAGAGTTGGGTGGGAAAGTGGGCAAGTCAGTGAGAGCTCCCCAAGAAGAAGACGCCCTTAACTCTTACTGAATGCAGAGAGAAGGTCATGCGTACGTTCTTGAAGGAAGCTGCATTTGACCTTTTTCAAAGAAAGAAGCATAAATGACTTAACTAGGAGGAGGAATTTGCATGTACAAATTCCATTGGGTTTGAATCAACACAAACATTTTGGAAGCGTCTAATTTGAATGAATAAAACCTCTGCAAATATGTATGAAAATGACATTTCCTCAGTGAGATGTTTATTATAGCAGTTTTGTTTATCTTTTGTAAGGATTCATCCATATTCTCTTATCCAGGCAAGCAGCTGACCAGACACTCATGAGCCAACTGGCTTAGATTATGTGTGCTGCTTCTGATTAGGAAACTGTCCATAGTCTCTTGATCCCTTAGAAGTCTTGAACCTAAAATATTGTGTATTTTTTTTAGCAAAGCACTGAAGATATGAGCCAATCAAATCAAACCACTTCCAAATTTATTTACCTGTTAGAGCATAGTGAAATAATTTTTTTGTAATCATTATTTATTGATCCATGGCTTTATCTCTCTTTATTGTTCTATCCGTTGGAAGAACTTATGAAAATATAAAACAGTGAAGTATTGTAGAACCTGGAAATTAACTTTGAAGCTTTTGGGTTCTGTTATGGGACACTTCTCCTTTAATTAATGTCTTTTGAGATTATGATGATGATTTTATTTCTTTAGTAGTATTTATTTTCTCACTTATTTGGATTTTGCATTGCTGAAAAACCAAAGGTTTAAGAAAAAAGTTTGATGGGTGAGCATTCAAAATTGCAGAAGTTAGTGAAGATGAAAGATCCACTTAGAAGTAATCAGGAGAGGGATGTCATCACAAAGGAGTTGATGAGAAGGCAAAGGTGCAGGGTTTGATGAGGTCTTTTGGCTGTTTAGTTTGCTCTCAGATGATCAGGTATTTGAAAACTTTGTGTTTGAATGTTAGTTAGAAGAACACAGGATGAAGATACAAGTGTGGCATATGCCTGTGATATCTGAGAAGACTATCAGAAGGTCCAGACAGAGCCAGGAAGTGCTTTAGAAAAATGCTAAGAAAAATATAAAATGTGCATTTAAGGTTTGTTTGGAACAAGAAAAAAAGTTCAACTTACATTTTTGTCTTCTGAATCAAAAAGGCCTCTGAGTGCCTAAAAGCTGCCTCCTTTGTCATGGCAGAGCCTACACTGAACATCTTACCTAAAACACAGCCTATGTTCTCTCTGATTCCTTTTTGTTCTCCTCTTATTGGTATTAAGTTAAATTAATGAAAATGTACCTCCAAGATGGGACTTCCCAGGTGGTGCAGTGGTGAAGTTTCCATCTGCCAGTGCAGGAGCCTGCAGAGAGGCGGGTTCGATCCCCAGCTGGGAAGATTCCCTGGAGGAGGAAATGACAACCCACTCCAGGGTTCTTGCCTGGCAGATTCCCATAGACAGAGGAGCCTGATGGGCGACAAAAAGTTGGACACAACTGAGTGGCTGAGCATAGGCACGTACCTCCAAGACAGACTGAATTCAGGGCGATGAGAAATTGCAAGTTTGAGACTTCTTTGCCATTGGCGTCCTAGGTATGATACACAGAAGTAACCATGATGGGGCATGGGGAGCAGTGTGGGCCACGGACGTGAAGGGGAACTGCAAGATGAGGAGGGTCACGTCCCCAGGCATCCTTGGCCAGGGGTTTCTCCAGGGAGGAGGGAGTGTGCTCATAACCATTTATGTCTAAGTGAAGGGTCCTTTTGTTTGTTTGTTTGTTTTAGCACTTTTTCATGCAGTTTATTTCTATGAATAGTAGAGTTGTCCATTTCAAAGTTAAGTCAATAGAGGGACTTCCCTGGTGAACCAGTGGTTAAGCCTCTGTGCTTCCAGTATAGGGAACATGGGTTCAATCCCCATTCAGGGAACTAAGATCTCACATGACCTGTGGCATGGCCAAAAAAGATATATTAAAGAAAATAAATAAAAGTTAAGTCAATAGAAATGGCGTTTCCCTCAAGGTAGTCTATGGCATTTCTCTTAGTGATTCAGACAGTAAAAAATCTGCCTGCCATGTGGGAGACCTGGGTTCAATCCCTGGGTCAGGAAGATCTCCTAGAGAAGGGAATGGCTACCCGCTCCAGTATTCTTGCCTGGAGATTTCCATGGACGGAGGTGCCTGGCAGGCTTCAGTCCATGGGGGTCACAAGAGTTGGACACAACTGAGCGATTAACACTTACTTACTTAGAGTACTCTATGGTAACATAAATTTGGGGAATCTTGGATTATATGAAATTATATAAATGTGTGCATGAGAGTGCAGATCTTAGGGATTTCAATACCTATCAAGCTGAGAGTGGGGCACTGGATGTAATAGGACCATGAACCATCTGCCTCTTGGTGGACAGTGCAGTTAAGCTCCTGGGGGTGACAGAGGCTCATGGCACCCTGTTCATTGAAGTCATCTGCGTCTTCTGAGTTAAGGAGAAGGAGGTCCAGATATTTAGAATCTAATACACTAGTGGGTACCATTTTCCTGAAAGCAAGACATACATTATCCTACCTTTTAAGGTCACATGAGCTATACTCTAGTGTTTTATTTCAGACTGTTTTGTTTGCTAGTAACATTCAACCAGTTCAAACTGGGCATGGTGGGGGGAAGATAAGAACATATGTTTTTCATGAAAACCCTGCCAAGTATTTCCTGTGACTAGAATTCTGTGAAATTCACTTTGGAAAATATAGGTAAAGGTACAACATTTAAATTAAAATTCTTCATAAATTGTTAGCATCATAATGTAGTACATGTAATAGATGAAAATTCAAAGTGTACAAAATATCATTTTTATTTAATTTTTTAACAAATTACATATATTTTATAGAAAAAGAAAATGTAAAATGCTATTTCTTGGAACTATTGACTGTGAAATAACTTGGCTTCACTTTCAACCAGAAGTAGGAGACAATTGCTTATTGAATTAAGACAAGTGAAGAAAATATGATTCCTTTTATTATATAGAAAGATGTAAATGGCACAAAGAAATGAGTTTTCTTATTTGATTTGGATATCACATTTTATTTTTGCTAAGTCATTTCAGTGGCTTGTGTCTGTTACAGCTGAAGTGCTGAAGTGCCACAGCGCCTTTCTGGTCTGGAGAATTCTGAGAAAAATAGTCTATAACACTCTTCCCACTGTGATATTTTATGAAAATAGTGAGACAGTCTCAGGGAGACAAACATACACACAATACGCAAATAGACAACTATACACATACAAGCCTACACTTAATTTGAAACAGACATATTTTAAAATTTGCTATATAAATTATGTATTATACAGAAAGAGGACATTAAATTTCATTTAACCCCTCCCCTCTTTTTTTTTTTTTTTTTTTTAATGTATAAAATCCCAAAGAGCTCTCTCAGGCAACATTGTGCATTATAGAAAGAATTTGAATGGGGCTGATTCCACTGATTTCTTGGTCTGTTTCAACTTGTGGAATAACAAGTCACCATATATATCCTCCTCAAAGAATGAAGTCTGAAATAGGCATTTATCTGTGTCTGGATATGCAATCGTTAAGATAGACTCAGTCTAATTTGAAATATCATCAATATACTTATAATTTCCTGTGGTATTACCAATAATGGAATAGTGAATTACTTCACGTGTTATAGTTTGATGTGATTTCATCCTTTTCCCTCTGCTATTGGTGGTTCTCTTTTAAGATCCTAAACAAACCTTTCTCTTTACCTTTTAGAAAATCCTTTCTTATTTGTTGAGCATTGATCACTGGTCCTGGCTCTCACGGAAGAAACGTCAACATTGCCCTGGTGTGT
The DNA here is from genome assembly GCF_910594005.1 of Cervus elaphus. Taxonomy (NCBI): domain Eukaryota; kingdom Metazoa; phylum Chordata; class Mammalia; order Artiodactyla; family Cervidae; genus Cervus; species Cervus elaphus. The sequence goes on along the minus strand of NC_057841.1, from coordinate 32,002,900 downwards.
GAAGTGTTTTCTGGAAGCATCTTTGATAATGTCAAAAATGAGGTCATACTGTTCTGGGAAGAGAGCATTTTTCATGAACTTTTGTTTCTTCTTCTGTAAGGCACTGATAATGGCAGAAAACAAGTCTTTGTCAAAGATAAAACTTTGTAAAACTGAAAATTTTTTGATATTTGAAAATATTTTTAAAAAGCAGAAATTTTGACATCGTCTCATTAAGGTAGTTTCAGCTTTGTTTTACATCATTCCTAAAGTAACTGGTGATGCCCTTTCAGGAAGGGAAACAAAGTCGGCACTGTTTAACATGACTCATCACTTTCCAGAGAGAGATAGAAATGTATAGTTGTCTTGTTTTTTTTTTTTTTTTGAGTGTCTCATAATTATAATTTACACATACAAATCCCACAGGCATATGTCACCAGCAGATGGCATTTATTAAAAATCCACATGCATTCTTGGATAGTTTGTGTCATTCTGCTTGAAGGCAAAGGAATGACTTAGATGACCTTTCAAGGACATTCTTCTTAAGCATTCAAGAATATGATCTGGAACTGTCCCACTGCTTGAAATGGGTTTATTTTAAATATATGTCCAGGTTGAGTATGTTTGCTGCAAGGGACACACATCCAACTTGAATCAGAGTAATAGAAAAAGTACAATGTATGACCCACTTATAAAAAAGTATGTTCCATGTCGGTGTTAAAGACAAATGAATCCAGAGACAGAAATGTGTAAAGTCTACTTTTCCTCTTTCTTCTCTGCTTCTCTCTCTGGGGCGTCCATTCTCTCCTCAGCAGATCGACTTGGCAAGGGACATGGCGCCAGTAACTGATGTCTCAGTCACCAAAGAGAAAAGATGATGAACATGAGTTTGAGCAAACTCTGGGTAATAGCAGAGGATAGAGGAGCCTGGTGTGCTACAATCCATGGGGTCACAAAGAGTCGGATACAGTTTAGCAACTGAACAACGACAACAAAGTCTGGACTGATATACTGGAAAGTGAAAGTGAAAGTTGCTCAGTAGTGTCCGACTCTTTGCACCTCATGGCCTATATGTTCCATGGAATTCTCCAGGCCAGAATACTGGAGTGGGTAACCTTTCCCTTCTCCAGGGGATCTTCCCAACCCAGGGATCGAACCCAGGTCTCCAGCATTTCAGGCGGATTCTTTACCAGCTCAGCCACCAGGGAAGCCCAAGAATACTGGAGTGGGCAGCCTATCCCTTCTTTAGTGGATCTTCCTAACCCAGGAATCAAACCAGGGTCTCCTGTATTGCAGGTGGATTCTTTACCAACTGGGCTATCAGGGAAGCCCTTAAAAAAAAAAAAAAAAAAAGAGCATGAACTCAGTCCCCCACCACCAGAAATTATGCCGTCAAGTTTCCCACATTTGGGGAAATTGCAGAGGTCAACACAAGCACGGTGCAATGGCTAAGCCTCTCCCTGGGAGGACCACCTTCTTGATCATGGTACCTCCCCTGCCAGGTAAGTATATACTGGAAAACATGATAATTCAAGCTTTTTGTGAACCATCTGTGCTTGTAGTAGTGGTTCATGCCTTCTGTTTCTACTTGATTGAAGATGATGAAAAGCCTCTGCTTCACAAAATGGGACAGATTCCCACTCCGACCTTTAGAATATAACCGTTCCCCTCTCCTTTAGGTCACTAGAGTGAAGTCATAGAATGAACTGGCTAGAGAGATGAAGTGCTGAGCCTATGAAGGGAGGAAATAAGCAGCTGAAAGTCTTAGCCAAAACCCCCTGGCAGGGCTCTGATGGTATCTCTCAGACTGGATTATGAGCGTACTGGAACAAGAGAACCATTACTGAAGGCCAGATAAAGAAGAGTTTGTTGATACAAAGCATTCTCCCATACTAGGAGATTTAATTACCTGGCAAAGACCGTGGAACTGACATGATACTGCTCTGACTCTTGAGATTTTGAAGAGAGTATTGGCCCTTTCTAAGCGCGATAAAAATGCCAGAACTGCTGCCGAAAATGGTAGAAGAAGGCTCAAAAAACTCACATGAGTGAGGCCGGGAATCTCTCCAGATGGTCATGTTCAAAGGGAGAGGACACTATCTGCCAGAATCGCTAGGAATGCATTAGTCCAAGGGCCACCTGCATCATCAAGAAGGGGCAGCTGTCTTCTACAAGCCAGGACTGAGAGGAGGGGACAGTCTTACAGAACTGGGCTCACCGATAGCAAAGGGTGATCAGATCCCAAAATAGCAGAGGCCCAGTGACAGCGTGTAGCCATCAGAGCAAGGTTTCCCTGGTAATAGATTTGGGGATGGAAAATTTAGGGTAGAAGGTTTATTTCCTTGCTAATTTTCTATCCGTTAGTGTATTATAAGATACTTTTACTGTTGTTCAGTCGCTAAGTCATGCCCAGTTCTTTGCGATCCCATGGACTGTAGCCCACCAGGCTCCTCTGTCCATGGGATTTTTCCAGACAAGAATAGTGGAGTGGGTTGCCCTTTCCTTTTCCAGGGGATCTTCCCCCAACAAGAACCGAACCTGTGTCTCCTGCATTGGCAGGCAGATTCTTTACCGGCTGAGCCACCAGGGAAACCCCTATTATAAGACACTTGGGGGCAGGGAATTGTCTACCTTCTTCTTATCTTCTACCATGCCTTCCTCCTTGTATGTTTTCAAGTACAGAAAATATTTTTGTACTCATGAAAGACTTCCAACAAATATTTGGAAGTGAGGCTATTCTAAAAGAGTGAGAGCAAGGGGCGTGAATATAGGCAGCCCTGATGCTGGAGTCCTTGTGAGATTTTGAGTGACCTAGATTTGGAATTTTCATAATATGTTTTGAAACATATCAGTTTCAAAAATTAAAAGTGGGTTTTTAAATTATAACCCTTAATAAAGTCATCTATCTCAACATTGAAGTGTTAAAGCACTTACTTAGGTTTTTGGTAAGCTCTTTTTTGAGAGGTATGGTTCCTGAACAGAAAGCCAGAAGAAAATCTTTCTCCATGTTGCAGGCACAGCCATTGTGAGAAGGGAGGAGGGCGGTCATGATCAATTTTGTTCCAGTTAAGAAAATGAAGCCTTGAACATTAGGAAGGAAAGTGTTGAAATAGCTGGATGCATTTCTTGGTGAAAAAATGTGGGGAGATTTAAACCAGTATTTTCAAAACTATGTTCCTGAGAACATGAATTTCATGTGTGATTAATGCATGTTCTGTGTCCAAAGGGTTTATAACTGTACCTAAGGTCAAGAAACTCTTCTTTAGTGTTCTGTGTGTTAGGGTCAAGATGAAAGCACACATATTAACTATTTGACTTTCACAAAATATTATAACATTCAAAAAAGTTTATATTTCCAGTGGGTGGCATGATTTCCCATGTCTCATAATCTTATTAAAGAATTAGGGAAAATAAATCTAAGATTATGATTAAGAAGGAGACTAAATATAAAATAACCTCACTGAACTTAGAGTTTTTAGATTTTTTACTATCTTGTTTTAAATAATTTTCAAGAGTTGAAGGGTTTAGTGTTTCTCATGTTTCCCAGCTTCCATTCTAGGCACATCAGAAAAATAGAAATCAACTGTTACACGGTTCCCCTTTGAAGGAGGTTGCACTTTAATAATTTAGCAATAATTTTATGTTTATATGATTAAGATGATCAAGAGAAGCATCATTTTGTAACGTTTATTAGAATATGTGCTCATTAAATCATACCTACATTAAAAATAGTCCTTTGGTCAACAACGACCAGTAGTTCAGACACTGTTATCACCTAGATATTAGTTTCTTGAAACTTTTGGCAGGATATTTAAAGCAAATATAATTTTGTTGATAATCTCCATTTATGTCTTTAAAATGTTCATAAATGTCATTTAAGCCCTTCCAGTAAGGTGGAAAATAAGTAAAAGTCATCAAGTTAAAGAATTTACTTTTGGCAAATTCAGTTTCCCTATTTGGTACTGTTTTATCAACCCACAGGTCTGGGAAGTGTACATGGTCCCCCCTTCCTTCACTCCTCAATAAGTGTTCAGATTGTTCATTTTCATCAAGGTGTGCATTATAGAAAACAGTGTAATACATTGCCTTTTGTTGGGGATTTTCATTCATAATGGATTAACTTTTTAAGAGAATGATGGCGTTTCTTTATGAATCAATGGATGAGGAAGGAGTTTGAAGAGGACCACCTAGAATCACATCATGTAAGCACTTTTTTTGATGTGTAAGTCAATCCTACCCCTCTTGGCATGTATTCTAAGTTGATTTTCATTAACTTAAGTCTTGGACTTGAGTGGATTTTGCTGTGGGCCTTGCCTTATAAAGCACAGATCCAAACAGATCCACCTTAAACCTCTCAGAGTAGAAAATTTTATAGGGTAGCACTACAGAGAACCCTATAACTAGTAGCTAGGCAACCAGAAGCAACTGTAAGGAAAGAAAATTTAGAAAAGGCCAAGCCAGTGTTATCTACATAATATTTGGTATTAAGAGTTTAAAAACATTATCCTGTGTTTATTAGTAAAACTTGGTTTTGCTACTCAGTGTCTTTCACGTATACCTTTACCTGAAATTTATTATATCAGTCTGTCTTACATCAGGCTTATCTGGAGGCTCTTTTAGAGAATTCGCTTAGCTGCTTGGCTCAGGCTACCTTGGTAAGAACTATAAATTAGTCCATGTTAAGCACTATCATCCTGAGAGGGAAGTACTGAACGTAATAGGAGCATGAAGCATCTGCCTCTTGGTGGACGGTGCAGCTAAGCTCCTGGGGGTGATAGAGGCTCATGGCACCCTGTTCATTAAAGTCAGCTGCATCTCCTGAGGTAAGGAGAAGGAGGTCCAGATATTTAGAATCTAATACACTAGTGGGTCCCATTTTCCTGAAAGTAAGACATCCATCCTACCTTTTAAGGTCACATGAGCTATATGCTAGTGTTTCATTTCAGGCTGTTTTGTTTGCTAGTAACATTCAACCAGTTCAAAATAGGGGGGATAGGAAATTCCAAGTATCGCCAAACCTGGGGAGAGGAATGGGGCTAGATATTTAAAACAATCAAACATTATTCTAATACCCTTGACATACTGTGTTTTGTTTGATTCATCCTTTCCTTTTATCACAAATTCCTCTACTTCCTTAGTCAATGGCACCAGCCTATGACCTATTCCCTTCCCTTTTATCATATGAGCTAAATTTGAGTTCTTCAGTCCCTATTGGAAAATTTCCAGTTAAGGACTCATACAGGCCCACCTGGGGTCCAGTGCTCACCTCTGAATCAGTGAACTATCACATAGCATGAAGTCACAGAAAGCATGCAAGCTCCCACAAGAATCAGAGTGCATGTGTATCTGTGTGAATGAAATTCCCATAGGCACGTGTGAAGAAGGAAAAGAATTGGAGGAAAAGAATTGGCATCTGCTGTACCTTGCACCTCACAATATTCTTTAGATAAAGATGAGTCACCTCATTGTATTCTCTTTAAGAAAAGGTATACCTACCCCTGCCAGGGATATGTTATATAAAGAGTATAATAGTCTTACAAAGGAGTTCATTTTCATTTTCCCCATCAATTTTAAAGTGACTCTTTCTCTGGAGAGAAATACTTCCCTTCTCATTGAATACAGTGACTGACAATGGAAAATAATTGTAGCCAACAAAGCAAAGAAACACACAGGAAAGCAACAAGGAGATGCAAGCCGTATGCATTAATTCCTGCATTTACAATCAACTCCCATGAAGCCTACAGTTAGTGACAAGTGAAGTCTGTATTTCAGAGAAGACAACCCTAAGGAAGAAGACCAGTACCAATGAAGACAGAAGAACATCCAGGTGGTTTAGAATGTAACCATGTGATGGAACATTTTACTTTCTATTTTTAGCAAGAGGAGCTAGAAGTTGTTATAAAAGCATTATAGTTCACTTTGTGTAAGTAGGCATAAAAATGTATATGGTTCTCAAAAGAGTTTGAGAGTGAAACTTTGCTTTGTAATACTCAGAACACAATTTAAAGATCCACTCTATGTACTGTTTATTATTGATACCTAACCTGATCAACTATAAAGTTTAAAATTCTGCTGCTTGTATAAATTAGGAAGAATTTTTCCTCCATAGCTATGGTTTAAAGACCTTTATTTTTACTTGAGAACGCTACCATCTAGACTAAATTAGACAACCTTCCTGCTGGATTGTGAAGAGTGGCTAGAGAAAGCTTGCACACAGAAGAGTGATTTGGGATAAGTTTTAGATGGAATTCTCCTCCACCATGGCCCTGTGATCTCAATTATATAATTACAAGTATAATCTCGGACAAAGATAATTATACATGTTAGAAGTTTCTTTGAACCTCTGTACTTTGGTTTTGCTAAAACTAGGTAGCGTGTAAAGGCTACTCCAGTGTGTTGAGGTTATGGACAAATAATAACTTGCTCATGTTTTGTTCTATATATTTCTTTAGAGTGGTCACTTGGTGAAACAGATATACAAGTCTAAGTGCACATAATGACATAGACACAGCATTCCAACATTGAAGGTTAATTAATCATTTGCCTAAAGGGTATAAGTTATGTTTAAAAAAAACAACCAATTTCCCACATAAATCTGGGGTACCAATGTTCAGCTTCCATTTAGGTCACCAATATTCAAATAATGTTGCTCCACCTTCCGTCTTTGGAGGGTTTGCCTAAAATACTTTCCCCGTGTTCACTTAGCTTGTCACCAAGACAAACACATGTGTCATCCAACTGAACACTAAAACATGATAGCACTTATATAACAGCAACAAAAACAACAAAAATAGGCATATATAGGTCAAGGAAGAATAAATAAAATTTTGTTTCTTTTGTATTCAACTAGGGTAGGTGTCCGGAGAAGGCAATGGCACCCCACTCCAGTACTCTTGCCTGGAAAATCCCATGGGCAAAGGAGCCTGGTAGGCTGCAGTCCATGGGGTCGCTAAGAGTCAGACATGACTGAGCAACTTCACTTTCACTTTTCACTTTCATGCATTGGAAAAGGAAATGGCAGCCCACTCCAGTGTTCGCCTGGAGAATCCCGGGGACGGCGGAGCCTGGTGGGCTGCTGTCTCTGGGGTCGCACAGAGTCGGGCACGACTGAAGCAGCTTAGCAGCAGCAGGGTAGGTGTCAATTAACAAAACTAATCACAATGACTTTTAATTTCATTGCCTCCTTTTTCATCCTCCTACCTGTATGTCAGTTTCTCCCACAATGCCTGTCTATGCTTTAATTATCCAATCACAAGCTATTCTGGTTAAAGGTTTTGTAATGTATTTTGGCTGCTCTGACTCTGGGTCAAATCTGTTTTCTGAGAATGTGACTAAAAGCATGCCAGGTCTGTTACTTTGGTTCCTAAAGGTGGGACATCTTCTGTGTCTCATACTGTTTACTCTTTCAATGTTAGATGCAGACTTTTCCTCACAAGCATTTGAAGTCCAATTGTGGGTCTATTTTAATACCTTATAGTCACATGTTTTTCCCTTTCTTCATTCACCCTTCAGGAGAAATGTCTTAGAGAAGTTATTCTATCTTCTCCTTCATCTGTCTTCCTTGTCTCTCATGCCCTAAATATTCCAGAAATCCAGAAAACTTCCTCTATCATCTTCTCTCCTGTGTGTTCCTGGTGGCATTATTTGTTATTCTGCCTGACCTATTGGGTCAACAGAACTCGGAACTTGTTTCTCTTAAAACAAAAGAATGTGTATTTTTCAATACACATTCTTAATCTACATTATTATCATGGTGAGTTTTCCCTACAAAGGCCCAGACTTTCAATCTGAGAGTTCCTGTTTCATTCCCAAGAAGATTTTAGTGAAATTTTAGATATTTAAGTGATAAAGATCTTTGTGTAAAGGACAACTTCAGGTTAAGATAATTTAGACTAGGGATTATGATTGCCTTTAAGATACAAAGATTCTGCTTATTGCTAAGAGAAGCAATAATACTTCAAAAGCACACTCTGTAGTTACTTTATGAATCAAACTATAAAATGCTCAGATTGTAGCTGCCATTCTTTGAACTCTAGTTTTTTCCTCCACTTAAAATAGATTTGGTTTGCTTTTTCTCAGGTTGGCACTCTGGCAGAATCTTGCATTAGAAACAGCCATCTCTATGGAGATATAGATTATAGTTCATGTTAAAATATGTTTGCTGTTGACATGCTTTTGGCTTAAATTGGTGGCACATTTAGTGGAAGTTTAGTGTTACAGAAGTTTCTTAAGATGATTTTGACAAGAGAAAAATGGTGCCATAAATATGATTAGAAAGAAACATTTTTTCAAACATTAATGTATTTCAGGTCTTGACTACTAAGGTAAAAGAATGGGGAATTCTGGAATGCTGGTTGTTAAGTTTTACACAATCGCTGGACCTCTCTGCAGATATAAATCAAGACGGGACTCACATAGAGTGTGCAGAATTTTCCATTGAATTTAAGAATGATTTTGGTTATATGGAAGATCTCTGAAAGGAAAATATTAGTTTTTAAAAACTCCAGAGCATGTTGGCTCTTCAAAATAAAGAATTTTTATGTTAAACTTCCTGAATATTCCTACCAACTAGAAACAGATGAAAATTGCCATCTGGGGAGAAATTTTTACAAATGTCTTATCTTAAGGATATCAAATAACTGTGGTGTTAGAGAAGACTCTTGACAGTCCCTTGGACAGCAGGGAGATCAAACTAGTCAATCCTTAAGGAAATCAACCCTGAATATTCATTGGAAGGACTGATGCTGAAGCTGAAGCTCCAATACTTTGGCCACCTGATACAAAGAGCCAACTCATCAGAAAAGACCCTGGTGCTGGGAAAGATTGAGAGCAAGAGGAGAAAGGAACAGCAGAGGATGAGATGGTTGGATGGCGTCACCGACTCAATGGACATGAGTTTGAGTAAACTCCAGGAGATAGTGAAGGACAGGGAAGCTTGATGCACTTTAGTCCATGGGATCACAGACAGTCAGACACAACTTAGCGACTAAACAACAGTAACTACAAGGATATCTGTGAACAAGAGTTATCCCATGCCAGTTAACTGTAGCGAGATCTCTTCCAAGACTGTTCTAACATTAATGAGCCCACACTAAATAAATATGTGTCATGCAACTATCATTTTTATGTGTTCTACAACTATCATTAGAAGCTGTACTGGGATATTTGGGAAGCTTGGGTATTTGGAAGAAAAAAAAATTTTTTTCTTCAAAGTCTTAAAAATTATATCTTTCACCATCATAAGTTACTTTCATCTTTGTCTCTGATTTGTCTAAATGAAATGGACATTTGGGAGGCAATGATTTTCCTGCTCAAATAGAAATAGCATAATTACTTGACTAGTGTTTTAGAAAGAATTCAAGTATCAAACAGAATAGCCTCTAGGTTATCATCAAAACCTGATATCCTGTTATTATATAATTGAGGCCATAAGGTTGTCAATATCAAACACATCCATTGCTTCCTGAAATCTGCAACCTGAAACTAAAGCCAGAATTTTAAGTCACAAAGATATCCCTGAAGCACTTGGGAAGTTTTCAGAGCTGTGTCAGGGGATTTAAGGAGCATTGCTCCCATTAATCTTGCTGAAAGTCTCATGACTAAATTCCTATGCATTGCTTTTAAGATTTGCTCAAAAATGTCTCAGCATACAAAGTATGGGCAAGTTATTCTTTACAGCTCTTACTTTACATCATTCTGAAACCATTTCTAAGTAATTCAGCACTGACTCTCCTCTTTTATAAAAGATCATAGAATACTTTTTGCCTACTTGAAATAATTACTTTTTGATTACATGAACTTTCACAAAGTGAAAACTGGTTTTTTGAGCATTGAGCATGACTGAAAGAAAAAAAACAGTGGTAAAGTTGAAAGAAATTATGGCAGGTTTTTGTTGTTGTTGTTGTTGTTTGTTTTGTTTTTTTACAAAAATGATAGAAGCTTAGAATTTTTTATTGCTTAGAATAGATAGATGGATAGATAGATCCATCACATGTTGCAAATACCAAGTTTAATGAGACAGAGAGTAGTTCATGGTCTAGTTGATGAGACAGGGAGATGGAAACATAAAGGATCCTAAAGAAATGCAACAAAAAAGAGGAACCTTAAGAATTATATAGGGATTTGAAGCATAGAGTCATCTGAGGTTTTGGATTATAGCATTAGATGGGTGGTGGTATTCAGTTACTCAGTCATGTCCAACTCTTTGCTGGGTAGTGTAGGACATAAAACAAAAATGTTATAAAGTCAGTTTTAAAGAGTTTTGTAATGCAATGATAATATGCATTCATTTTATAGGGAATATATAATCAAAAATTGAGGGAGATAATTTAGGTGATCTCATAAATGAGTTCACATAAGTAGACAAAGAGGCAGAGAGGTCAGCAAGGAGGCTATGCAGAGAGCAGTAGAGATGAAACGAATATGAACAAAAGAATTACCAGTTATAATGCAGAGAAAGAAATAGGTTGAAGGACCTGATTGGCGATGGGAGACAGAGGAGTCCAGAATCACTGGGATTTTTAGCACACTGGGTTGAGATATGATAGAAAATAGAAGAAAGTGAAAGTCGCTCAGTCGTGTCCAACTCTTTGCGACCCCATGGACTATACGGTCCATGGAATTCTCCAGGCCAGAATACTGGAGTGAGCAGTCATTCCGTTCTCCAGGGGATCTTCCCAACCCAAGAATGAAACCCAGGTCTCCCTCATTGCAGGCAGATTCTTTACCAGCTGAGCCACAAGGGAAGCCCAGAAAATAGAAGAAGCTCTCAGTTGAGGCAGAAGATAATGATTTCTGCTTCAGTTATGAGAACCTAGAGCTCTGTGAAGTTTGTGAATAATTGCTGAGTGATTTGGGGGCTGTAGATAACAGATTTTGAGACATCAGTTCATAAATGATTGGGTTGATGAGCCCATCTGGAGAGATTTTTTAAAAAAGGGGTAAATATAATGGAGATTGATGGGAGAATCTTGGTGGCAGCTGAGGTTAGAAAAAGCAAAGAAAAGGAGATGGAGAAAAGTGGTTAGAGAGATAAGAGGACCAGGAAAAGTCCCTCTAGAGGAGTTTTATCATTAAACTATGGAGAAACATCATCAGGGGCCCAAGGGCAAAGTAGTTGAGGAGGATGAAGCCTATAGTTTTGGTAAGTATGAAGTCATTGATATTTTTACAGACAGCATTTTTAGCAGAGTGGTGGGGATAAGACCTGCAGGGGATTTGGGAATGATCTGGATATAAATGATGACAGCTATGAGTAGGTGGCAGGAGGTAGTAGAGAGTTACCTTCATAGGTATTTTGAAACAAAACTAAGAAGATACATGAAAAAAAAAAAAAAAAAGAAGATACATGAGTCAATGTCTTGCAAAAGTACATATTGGAAGATGCTTGGGGTGGAAGAGAAACCTGAAAGTGCTTGCATGGTCGTACTGGAGAATCTAGTGGAGACAGAAAACCCTTAGGAAAGAGATTTGACATTTCAGTTGGTTCAGTCTTTAAGAAAGTGTTAAATTCAGTTCTCTGCCTGCTCCTCCATATACAGTCATGCACAGGATGATTTGCGTCATAATATCTGCTCAGAGAATTGCATATATCAGTCAGGATAAGCTAATTTTTGCTGCAAGAACACCCCCCCCCCATATTAGCGTTTCAATGAAATAAAGGTTAGTTCTTGTTTTGTGTCATTCTTTTCTGTGGGTTGCCAAAGGCAATCATAACATTTATTTAGGGATTCAAAGTGACAGAGGCACAATCTTGGTAAATACTCTTATAATCTCTACTGTGGGAGAAAGTGGGCATTGTGAAAGACACACTGGTTCTTAAAGCATTCTCATGGAAGTGACATATGTTACTTCTGCTCGTATTTCATTGGTCAACCTAGCCATAGAGCCGCCTGATTCAAGTGGTCAGGGAAGGGCAAGCCCACAGATGTCTGGAAGGTGAAGCGGAAATGCTGTGAACATTTGTAATGGTTACCACGCTGCATTAAAAGCTTAAAAGGGAACTGTTGGCTTCAGAGAAGATGGATGAGGGAGCAAAATGGGTTGAATTAATTACATTCTCCAGTGTTATTACGCTCCTTGAAATGCATATAATGTTGAAATCATCTCATAGGAACACCTGTGAAAGAGTTTTTCATAATTGTTTCTGAATGCATCTAATAAAATGAGACAATTAGCCTTCTCTAATGTATTAGTTATGATTAGTTTCATCTGCCTGTGACAAGCAACATATATAACAGTGGCTGAAGTAAGACACAATTATTTTTCTCTTTTTATGTAAAAGTCTGGATAAGAGATCCAGGACTTCCATGATCATTCAGGTCGAGATTTCTTCTACCTACCTAGTTTCTTTTTTTTTTTTTTATTTTGTATTGGTGTATGTGTGTCTCTGCTAAGTCACTTCAGTCCTGTCTGACTCTTTGAGATCCTGTGGACTGTAGCCTTCCAGACTCCTCTGTCCATGGGATTCTCTAGGCTAGAATACTGGAGTGGGTTGCCATGCCCTCCTCCAGGGAATCTTCCTGACCCAGGGATCAAAGCTGCATCTCTTATGTCTCCTGCATTGGCAGGTGGGTTCTTCACCACTGAGCCACCTAGGAATCCTGTATTGAAGTATAGGTGATTAAAAATGCTGTCTGTGATAGTTTCAGATGGACAACAAAAGGGATATAGCCATACATATACATGTATCTATACTCCCTTGTCTACCTAGTTTCTTCATCAACATTCATTTTGACTTCCATTTTGTGGTCCAAAATGCCTCTTTCAGCTTCAGCCATTTCATCTTTATTCTGGCAGCAGAGCACTTCCTGTAAATTTCACCACCGCTTCTGGATGTATTGCATTGACTAGAACTTAAGAGACTCACAACAAAGACTGGTCTATGTGGTCTTGATTCTGGGGGCCCATGCACTCTATTACCTTTTGGGGGTTCAACTTCTAAGTAAGAAGAGGAAATTGATAGCACATGACTGTCCATATTACATACTTCACCATGCCGGTGTGGAGGTTCCTCTTTTCTGATTTGAGGTTTCCTCCTGTTTCTAGCAATTCTTATCATAGTCTGGAATTCAAGACTCCACATTTCACATCAGAAAGGGGACAACTCAGTAGGGATACATTGTTAGAACTAGAATACTTCCCTAGCCTCTTACTCAGAGTTGGAACAGCACTTTGAGAGTGAATGAGCATCAGTATAGGCTTTGGTGCGATGTTATAGTCACTTCCAAGCTTTGCGTAATTCACAACTCATGGTGGGACGTGATAGTGGAATTGAAAAAAATTGGCCAGTATTTTCTGTTGCCTGTGAGTTTAACTGACAATGTCCTGTACAGAACTGGGTTCCATGTGGACTCCCTGCTGTAAAACTCCAGAGAGATAGTGAGATTTGGAGAGTGGTAGCGATTCTTCATTTCTGCTTGACTCCCATTATGGGAGATGTAAGATGGAACGGATTTTGTAGCCCAAGGAAAGAAGAGATGAAGCATGTGGAACTTCAAAAGCAGGAGAGGTTGGCAGCTGCATTTGACCCAGTGTTAGACCTGGCACAGATTTCAGGAAACAGCTGAGATGTTTGGCTTTATACTTTTGTTTTTCAAGTGTTCCTTTTTAGAGCCTTTCCACTTCATACACCAGATGTTGCACTTACATTATTGTTGTGTTAGTAGTAGTAACACAAATTTGAATTATAGGGGAATGTATTATTCAAGTTGCAGATGAGATAAACCTTGCCAAATATGTATGAATTAAACATCCAGTAGCCCACGGCTTGATGGAGTTCTGAGTCAGGAAAACAGGGTAATTAGGAAATTGTGATGGCTCAGATTCCTGAGAATATAGGTACCCCATCTGTTGTTTTGTACTTTACAATAGAATAATGGTGGACAGCAAAAATAAAAATAAACCTGAAGACTTACATCTATTAGGAATTGAATCATAGTCTTATTTAAGTCATAAGATAGTAAAAGATGTATTTAAATTGTTGCTAAGTGTAGGTCCACCTCTTTGTGACCCCATGGACTGCAGTACACCAGGCTTTTCTGTCTTTCACCATTTCCTGGAGCTTACTCAAATTCATGTCCATTGACTCAGTGATGCCATCCAACCATCTCGCCCTGTATACCCGCTTCTCCTCCTATGCTGAGTCTTTCCCAGCATCAGGGTCTTTTCTAAGGAGTCAGTTTTTCACATCAGGTGGCCAAAGTACTAGAGCTTCAGCTTCAGCATCAGTCCTTCCAATGAATATACAGGACTAATTTCCTTTGGGATTGACTGGTTTAATCTCCTTGCCGTCCAAGGGACTCTCAAGAGTCTTCTCCAACACCACAATTCAAGAGCATCAATTCTTCGGTGCTCAGCCTTCTTTATGGTCCGACTCTCAAATCTGTACATGACTACTGGAAAATCCATATCTTTGACATTACAGACCTTTGTTGGCAAAGTGATGTCTCTGTTTTTTAATATGCTGTCTAGGTTGGTCATAGCTTTTTCTCCAAGGAGCAAGTGACTTTTAATTTCATAGCTGCAGTTATCACCTGCAGTGATTTTGTAACACAAGAAAATAAAGTCTGTCACTGTTTCCAGTTTTTCTCTATCTGTTTGCCATGAAATGATAGGCCCAGATGCCATCATCTTTGTTTTTTGAATGTTGAGTTTTAAGCCAGCTTTTTCATTCTCCTCTTTCACCTTCATCAAGAGGCTCTTCAGTTCCTCTTCTGCTATAAGGGTGGTATCATCTGCATATTTGAAGTTATCTCTCCCTGCAGTCTTGATTCCAGCTTGTGCTTCATCCAGCCCGACATTTCACATGATGTACTCTTCATATAAGTTAAATAAGCAGAGTGGCAATATACGGCCTTGATGCTCCTTTCCCAATTTTGAACCAGTCCATTCCTCCATGTCCCATTCTAACTGTTGCTTTTTGCCCTGCAGATGGGTTTCTCAGGAGGCAGGTAAGGATATCTAGTATTCCCATATCTGTAAGAATTTTCCACATTTTGTTGTGATCCACACAGTCAAAGGCTTTAGTGTAGTCAATGAAGCAGAAGGAGATGTTTTTCTGGAATTCTCTTGCTTTCTCCATGATCCAATGGATATTGGCAATTTGACCTCTGATTCCTCTGCCTTTTCTAAATCCAGCTTGTACATCTGGAAGTTCTTGGTTTACATCCTGTTGAAGTCTAGCTTGAAGGATTTTGAGTATTACCTTGCTAACATGTGAAATGAGCACAGTTGTGCAGTAATTTAAACAGTCTTTGGCATTGCCCTTATTTGGGACTGGAATAAAAACACCTTTTCCAGTCCTGTGGCTGCTGCTGAGTTTTCCAAGTTTGCTGGCATATTGAGTGCAGCACTTTCACAGCATCATCTTTTAGGATTTGAAATAGCTCATCTGGAATTCCATCGATTCCATTAACTTTGCTCTAATTAGAGGGGTAAAGCAAAAATAAATAATTCTTATTTTTCAGTTACTATTTCATTCACTCATTATCTTTAAATCTCACATAATATTATCAATCCCTTTTACAATTAAATGCAATTTAGTTTTCTTCTAAAGTTTGTTCAATTTTTCACTGTTATGCTTTATATGATAAAATTCAATACTGATTTTTTCTTTTGGTATTACTGACCAATTCATATCCTTTTTATAATTTCATAGGCTTTTCACATCAGCAACTTTATCTGGATGTTAAATAGCCCTTCTTTCTGACAAATAAAAATAAATTAAGAAAATGTCTTACAACTTGACCGTGAATATGATACACTACCATTTATTTTTAAGTCACTTTAAAAAATTTATGTGATCCTGTCTATATCACAAAGAAATATTTGGAAGTAAGATTTTATTATAGGATGTCAAACCATATTTAACAGTTCAAGGACATATAGCTTAGCATATTTATTTATCCACAGCTTATGTTGGTTTTATTTTAAGTGGACATGCATTAATAAAAATAACTGTTGTTTATCCCAAACCTCATCTTTTTCTTTCATACAGAAGGGAAGCAAAACAATCAATTATTTTATACAGTTGTTAGTAGAGAGAAAACACATCAGTTATATTACTATATCTTATTTGTAAGAAATCTCTTGACAAGAAATTTTGCACCAAAATTGATAGTGCACTGTGTATAGTAGATGATAATCTCTAATGAAAGAAGTACAGATAAGATCAAATAATATTCAAAGGATGCTATATGCTGAATGATATCAAGCACCCTATTTTACATCTATACTTTTAGCACAACTGATTTAGGTATATGTACCTGTTAGCAACAGAATAGCACAGTAAATTGTCCTAGTCACTGTGAAAAGAAATATTAGCAAGTGACTAGCGTGAGAAGTGGAGAAGGCAATGGCACCCCACTCCAGTACTCTTGCCTGGAAAATCCCATGGATGGAGGAGCCTGGTGGGCTGCAGTCCATGGGGTCGCAAAGAGTCGGACACAAACGAGCGACTTCATTTTCGCTTTTCACTTTCATGCTTTGGAGAAGGAAATGGCAATCCACTCCAGTGTTCTTGCCTGGAGAATCCCAGGGACGGCGGAGCCTGGTGGGCTGCCGTCTATGGTGTCACATAGAGTCGGACACGACTGAAGTGACTTAGCAGCAGCAGCAGCATGAGAAGGGAATGAAAACTTATTCAATGATGAGAATAAAATATGACATATCCCTGGTAAATTGTGCTTCCTATCTGTGTTGGCATGTATGTATACAAGTTTAAGTGTTGTGGTTGGTATTTTGAATAAATCTCAAACTAAAAATACTAAAATTTAGAAAATTACTAAAAATACTAAAATTAGAAAAATACTAAAATTTCAAAGGGATCCTGAACTCTAAGATACAAGAACTTTGGTGTCAATATTTCCATAGATTTTCTTATGAGGAGGAGGAATTACTGGCTCTTAATAAGAATGAACTAAATCTCTTCTCTCATTTGCTCTCTCTTATGAATTAATTGGCTTTGGCTTGCCAGAATCACAGTGCAGACTATAAAGAATGGAAGGGCTTGGCATGTAACATGTTTTCTCCACTGCATTAATTGAACTGTAAATGAGATTTTTGTAAATAAAATAAAACATGTTGCCCAGAACACATGGAGAAAAGCAACAGAGAGGGTCAAGTGCTTAGCAATATGAGGGATATGAACACAAGTTAAAGCTTCTCCCCTAAATCAATTCAAAGAAAAGTATGATGTCTGCTCCTTGTTAATCCAGTCCCTTAAGTCATTTTACAAATTCCTGGACACCCATTAAAATAAATACATTTTAAGAACTTTGTGTGTTTTTCTTCCCCCTAACATGGCACTTGCTCTCAAACACTGCTCTTGGCACAATTTGTCATGATTTCAGTATCCATGTAAATTGTTTCTCCAATACCCTGGACTCTCAATTCTTTGACTTCCTCTCCTCCTACGATTTTGTCCAACAACTTCCTTCCACCCCTCACGCTCATCCTTATACCCTTGGTCTTGGCATTTCCCATAAATATGACTCCAAACTTCTAATGTTAAGTATCCCACATTCAAACTACCACCTGTTTTTCCTTTTCACTTCCTCTGGTGCCCTTATGTCAGCAGTCTTTCTTTTTTTCTCACTGGGGCTTAAAAACACATGGATTTTCACTTGTCTTCCTTCCCTTCTCATCTTCATCCTCTCTTCCCACCTTCCATCCTGTGGGCACTTGTCATCACGCCCTCGCGCAGACGTTTGACGTCCTTGCCTTCTCTCATTTTCTCTTTCTCCTCTCCTTTCCTCCCTCTCCTCTCCATTCTGGGTAAATCCCACTGTCTGCTTACTCCCAGCGTACCTTCCATGGCTCAGTGTGTTTGGAGGAAAAGGTATACTTTGGCTGACTCATCCCACTTGAAATACTTTTAAAAAATTTAATTAATTCATTATTTCTGGCTGTGCTGGGTCTTTGCTGCCGCACATGGTCTGTCTCTAGGTGTGTGCGGCCTTCTCACTGCGGTGGCTGCTCTTTTTGCAGAGCATGGGCTCTAGGTGTGTGCGGGCTTCAATAGTTACGGCCCGCAGTCTTGGCAGTTGTGGCGCTCACAGGCTTACTTGCCCCCAGGGCATGTAGAATCTTCCCGGCCCAGGGATTGAACCCATGTCCTCTGAATTGGCAGGCAGACTCTCAGCCACTGGACCACCAGGGAAGTCCCCACGTGAAATTCTTGGTTGCTGGCACAGGTGGAATCCTGAAACCAGGAGCCACACGGTACGCCGCTCGCCCATTCCCTCTTCCTCTTTCCTGGGAAACAGCTGTATGCTTTCCTGTCTCCACAAACCCCCAACACCTCTTCCCTTCCCTCTCTCTCAACCGATAGCTTTTCTCTCTGCAGTGAGAGAACAGCGCTCCTTCAACACTCTACCTCCTTCGTGTCGCTGAATCCAATGGCCGTTTCTCAGTTGATCCACCTAAATCCCTTCTCCTTGAAGCCCTCTTCACTTGACTTCGAAGACACCACATTCTCCTTATCTTGTTACTGATCATAAAAGAAACGCTTTTGGCTTTTCACCGTTGAGTATGGTGTTAGCTGTGGGCTTGTCATGTGTGCGTGGTAAGTCACCTCAGTCGTGTCTGACTCTATGCGATTCTTTGGACTCAGCGTCATTACAGCCTCTTGTTCCCTTTGCATGGAAGGTTCATTCCCTCAACCTGTTGTAGGTAGTTCTTTGAAGCTCAATGAAACTCACCTTGAGCAGTTTGGATTCTTCCTCAAATATCTCATGACACCGTGACCCTCTAATTTTTCTCCCAAACACTTATATCTTCTAATATGTTTGTTTACTTCTGTTTATTAAGTAATAATTACTTAATTATTTGCATTTGTTCAGTTCACCCCAGTAGAATGCAAGTTCCATGAGAATTAGGATTTTTCTTTTTTGTGTATTTGTCTGGTTTCAGTGATCTATCCCCAACACCTAAAATAATACATATAACAGGTGTTCCAAAATGTTTATTGAACTAATTAATTAATTAATAAGTTCAATTCTAATGTTAGTGTGTATATGATTGTGGGGAAAATTGTACTTTAACCATTATATCCCTTTTGGAAAAAAATAAGTTTGATGGTGTTAGTCTAGCTCTATGGCAACCAAATGGATGGATGGAAATCCATGTTAAAATTTTAGGGCCACCTTGTTGTTGAAGGCAGCGAAAAAACTTCTGGATTTTCTGTACTTTTATGAAAAGAAACTCCTGTGATAATTTCTGTGCTGCTTTTGATTCTTGCCTTGCAGCGTTTTTATAGAGCTATGTTTCTGGTCATAAACTTACTAACAAATAACATCTCTTTAATTGAGCCTCCTTGCTTTCACCCAGGAGAAATTAAATGCCCATGTTCAGGCTGTCACAGCTCTGGGACTAGCATTCAAAACCTCTTACTGTTTCTTTCTAGATGTTTTGATTGTAATTGATTCCCCCATCAAATTTAAGAAAAGTTAAACCCATTCAGCTTGGAACTCTAAAGGCAGACCAAAAAAATAAATTCTTAGCAAAGTGAGTAGGTGATGATGGCTCATTCCTATGTAGGTATGGAGTGGGAATAACGTGATTCTGATCTACGGAGTCACTGATCAGCAGTATCAGATGAAGACTTTTAATTGCACAAACCAAACAGAACTTATAAGAGTGACTGTTTATTTCTTAAATCATGTGTCTCGTTGTGATGCTTTCCTTATAATTTGCTCTTCTGTTGTTTACAGAATTTTCCTCATTAGCCCTGTTGTCCTCATCCTCGCTTCTGGACCACTTGTGTTTGTGTGCATTAAAGCAGAGGCAGCCTCTTGCCCTCTTGAACTATCTCTCCTGCTTTTCATCTTGGAAGGTCTTGGAACTTGGGGCACAGTTTGCTGGAGGGCTCTCCCTAGCTCCAGCTCACTTTCAGAGGTAGGAAAGATGTTCTCTCAGATATTTATTTCTCCCCAATGACATTACTCCTCATATTGCCACACATTAGTAAAAAATAAAATCCTAAACTATTTCTAATCATTATCCCTAGAATACAAAAATGGAGAAATCCTTTCTATAGGTCTTGCAGGGCTCAGTTAGCCCCTGGCATTTGATTGCCAACTGTTTTTATTTTGCCCGGCTTCAGATACTAGAGCTGTTGAATATTATCTTATCTGTCTCTAGGCTGAAAAGGAGTCCTGTCTGTTTCTGGTTCTACTGAGCTCTGTAGACTTTTTCATTCTTCCTTCTCTGTTACATTTGATTTGGGACACTCGTCTTTGCCACCTATATCACTACCAGCATAGGCCATCTAGAGGCCCAGATTCTATCACTTGTAGCAGCAATCAGCCATCTCATAGGAACCCTCATACAACTTGCTTTATTTTACTCAGGGTAAAAGAAAGTCACAACAACTTCAGAAATACTGACTTTAAAACTTTCATTAGGGACTTCCCTGGCAGTCCAGTGTTTTGGAATCTGCCTTCTAATGCAGGGGATGTGGGTTCCATCCCTGGTTGGGAAGCTAAGATCCCACGTGTGTGTGTTAAGTTGATTCCGTCGTGTCTAACTCTTTGTGACCCTGTGGACCATAGACCACCAGGATCTTCTCTCTGTGGGATTTGTCAGGCAAGAATACTGCAGTGGGTTGCTGTGTCCTCCTCCAGGGGATCTTCCTGACCCAGGGAAAGAACCCCTGTCTCCTATGTCTCCTGCATTGGCAGGCAGCTTCTTTACTTCTCACACCATCTGGGAAGTCCCAGGATCCCACATACCTCAGGGCGACTAAGCCTGGGCACCACTGAGCCTGCAACAAAGATCCCACATGATGCAAGTGGGACCCAATGCGGCCAGGTAAATAATAGATAAATAAATATTAAAAACCTTCATTAAAATGATTCACCAGGATTATTTAATTTCACCTCCCATCTCCCCCTTCAGCATCCTAATACTCAGGGTCACCTTTTCTGTCCGAGGTCTCACCCACAGGGTGCTCACCACCTCAGGTTTCCTGCAAGTTGTTTCATATGGGCCCTCTGGCTGACAGAGATAATGTACCTCTCTGCTTTTTTGGGTTAAACCACCAGATTTTAAAGTTCATTTGTGCTATGGAGACTTTTTCAGCTTCCAAAGTGACAGTTAGCTAATTTGTCATCAAACAATTCATTTGCACTAATAAAGGAGGCCGTGGGAGACAGATTCTTGCATTTGGGGCCCTGAAGACCTCCTTGAGTAACAAGTGTATTTTAGCGGAAATCTTTCAGCCACCATACCTTGCTTTTGTTGTGAAAATGAAAAGTATAGTTAATAGATAAAATAATAAATTTTTTTACCTCAAGAATAACAGACTTTATTTTTAACATGAAAGATCTATTTTCCTTTGAGGTAGCAAAAAGTGTTCAGATATAGGGAATATGAGTACACAATTTGTCACCATTGGAAATGCTGTTTTGGGGGAGAATTTTGTCAGAAAAATTTTTAAAAATTGCATTTTAAAAAGATTTACACAGTTACAACAGAGATGAAAAAGAATTTATATAAAAGTTATATTATTTAACAGGATTGTGTAAATAAAATATTTTTCAGGGCTGATCAGCTTATCGTTAACTTCGGTAGAGTAAAACTCAAACCTTAAAGTGCAAACTTAAAGTATTTTAGTTTTTTTAATGCAAATTCAGCACTTTCACTGGTTAAATAAATAATAAAACAATAATAATAAAATGATAAATTTTAATATATATTGAGCACTTTCTAACTGCTAAGCTCTGTTAAGTGCTTTGTATCCTTTTTTTTTTTAAAGCCTTCACAATTACTCTAGAGGGATAACAACCATTCTAAACCTCATTTTACTAATGAAAAGTAAGAAAAGCGATTAAGTAATTTGCCCAGGGTCATACACCAAGTTTGGCATAACATAGCTTTTAATCCTCACAATTACCCAGTTGGCTGGTGCAGAGAATTTAAATACTTTCCCATGTGTCACAAAACTAGTAAGAATCCTCTGACTTAAGATACTCTGGATTCTTCTGTGATATTTCTGTCTTTATTACATCATATTAACCTTGGGGAACCTATGAAGGTACTTTGAAATCTGTTTGAAAGATGAGAAGGGTGTATCATATATCTAATGCCACAATAATACTGTGTAACACCTAGTTATGAAGCTTCAGTTATACCCACACAACAACTGTTTATTTAGCTTATGTGTTGGAGGGGCTTAGCTGATCTGGGCTGGGTTGGCTTACTTGTCTGCAGTCAGCTGTGGGTCACTTAGGCAACTGTGCTTATCCTGACGTGGCTAGTTCATGTGTCTGGAGATTGGCTGGCTGCTGGCAGACCTAGATAGTCTGGAATGACTACAGTGACTCTCATTATTCTAACCTGGGAATATTCTCCTGGAAATCTAACAGCAGCAAGGAGTAGAGAAGCCCAGTCATGCAAGCACTTTTCAAGCTTCTGTTTGTGTTATGTTTGCTGAGATCCATTGGCCAAACCAAATCACGTGGCCAGACTCAGCATCAGAGTAGGAGAATCCTACAAAGTTTACAGTGATGAAACTTCCTCAGTGATCCAGTGGTTATAAGACTTTACCTTTCAATGTGGAGGGTGAGGGTTTGATCCCTGGTTAGGGAGCTAAGATCCCACATGCTTTGTGGCAAAAAAAAAAAAAAAAATCCAAAAGTATAAAGCATAAAACAGAAGCAGTATTGTAACAAAATAAATAATAAAGACTTTTAAAATGGTCCATATAAAAAAATTTAAAAGAAAAGTTTACAGTGAAGGTCATAGGAGGTACGTGGAAGGGTGAAGAATTATATTGTTTTTTTGCAAACTATTACCAAGGTCTAGTAAATTTTTAGCAAAAACAGAAAAGGAACCAATGTCCTCTGAGGCTCTCTCTTCAAGCAATTTACACTTTAAAAAAGTAAGATTTTCTTTGCTTTATTGTCCAGCTTTAATATAACCCTCATATATCCAAGTTCTATGAATCCAATTTAGTAAAAATTGAATGTGTGGTCTCTGGTGATATAAATGCATTCATACTCTTAATTATGAACCATAAAATACACATCACATTTGAGTAGTGCCAAAGTGATGCTGCTTGAATTTATAATTCTCTTTCAAATAAGAATGTTGGCCCAACTCACCTAGCATCTAGTGATTTCATGGTTTAGAAGTTTGTTTTTTGGAATTCGATGCAGCTGTTCTTTCTGAGTGAAGCTCCATGGGGAGAGGTGGATAAACACATAAAGCTTCTGAAAGCCATCCCAGATCCTTCAAAGTCAGCCCCCAGCTTAATGTCTGGGTCAGAAGTGTAACAAAGTTAGTCTTGATAATTGTTCATGAATTTTAAGAGACTCATGATCAACATTCTCAACCTGGGTTTGGTCCAGTGGAAATTTATGAGGTTAAATTCTAAGCAATATCAAAATTGTTGCTCAGCTGCTCAGTCGTGTCTGAATCTTTGCTACCCCATGGACTGCAGCATGCCAGGTTTCCCTATCCTTCACCATCTCCTGGAGCTTGTTCAAGTTCATGTCCATTGCCTTGGTGATGCCATCCAACCATCTCCTCATCAGTCACCTCTGTCTCCTCCTGCCTTCAGTATTTTCCAGCATCAGGGTCTTTTCCAATGAGTCGCCTCTTGGCATCAGGTGGCCAAAGTATTGGAGCTTCAACTTCAGCATCAGTCCTTCCAGTGAATATTCAGGAATGATTTCCTTTAGGATTGACTGGTTGGGTCTCCTTGCAGTCCAAGGGATTCTCAAGAGTCTTCTCCAACACCACAGTTCGAAAGTATCAATTCTTAAAAAATTAAAAAAAAAAAAAAAGAAAATATCAATTCTTTGGCACTCAGTCTTCTTTATGGTTGAGCTCTCACATCCATACGTGACTACTGGAAAAACCATAGCTTTGACTTTACAGACCTTTCTCAGCAAAGTGATGTCTCTGCTTTTTAATATGCTCTCTAGGTTTGTCATAGCTTTTCTTCCAAGGAGCAAGTGTCTTTTAATTTCATGGCTGCAGTCACCGTCCTCAGTGATTTTGGAGCCCAAGAAAGTAAAGTCTGTCACTGTTTCCATTTTTCTCTTCATCCATTTACCATGAAGTGATGGGACCAGATGCCATGATCTTCGTTCTTTGAATGTTGAGTTTTTTGTTTTTTTTTTTAATTTTTATTAGTTGGAGGCTAATTACTTTACAGTATTGTAGTGGTTTTTGCCATATATTGACATGAATCAGCCATGGATTTACATGTGTTCCCCATCCTGATCCCCCCTCCCGCCTCCCTCCCGCTTCCCTCCCCATCCCGTCCCTCTGGGTCTTCCCGGTGCACCAGCCCTGAGCACTTGTCTCATGCATCCAACCTGGGCTGGTGATCTGTTTCACCCTTGATAGTATACTTGTTTCAATGCTATTCTCTCAGAACATCCCACCCTCACCTTCTCCCATAGAGTCATTTTAAGCCAGCTTTTTCACTCTCTGTTTTCACCTTCATCAAGAGGCTCTTTAATTCCTCTTATCTTGCTCCTGTAAGGGTGGTGTCATCTGCATATCTGAGCATCAAAATACCTGAGAATAAAAAGCTCAACAAGGAGAACTGAGGCTTACAGTGGGGTATACATAAGGTTTTTGTAGGAGCAATTAGCAGTGTTTTATTTCTTTGATATACCAAAAGGCAAAGACGATCAAAATTAATCTTTTTCCTTAAGTCATGGGACTATAACAGTAAAGCAAACACATACAGCTGAAGTGCTCTGAAGCTAAATGAAATATCCAGGCTTGCTGTGCAAATCACTTATACAAAGTATTCATTCTAAAAACTTTTATTTCCCCACAACAATATAGTGGACTATATTCTCTTTTGTCACATCTGTTCTTCATGTCCTTGTTTCTACTTATTTCTTCTTCCCTTTATAGTTCTTTATGTCACTTGAGTTGTACTTTTCCAGTGGGCTTTATGTTGATATCTGAAAAGAGTTCTAAGCTTTTGGTATAATTAGAGGGATCTGTTGGAGAGGAGGAGGGTTGAGGCATCTTGGGAAGGACATTCACTTTTTCCCTCCCACCCACACTCAGTCTTACCTTGTATGCCTTTAAGGTCTCTCATCACTATGGATCTCAGAAAATATTAAGAAAAAAATGACTTTGGTTTCACTTTTTCTTTTTTTTACCATGTACTTTTCTCTTTTCTCCTTATTTTAGGTCACCACTAACATTCTTTAGACTAGATTTATTAGAGTTAGGACTGGAGCACGGGTCTATTTTGGAGGAAGAAGCCACAGAAGTTAGTGATGGATGTTAAATGAGGAGTCGTGAGGGAAGGAGAGGAATCAGATACGCCTCTTCACTTTCTAAAATAGACAGAGGGAGGGACGGAAATATCATTTACTGAGATTAGAAAAAACACAGGAGGGGTGGATTTTGGCAAGAATATCAAATGTCCAGTTTAAGATATGTTAGACTTGAAATGACTTAGAATGGAAATGTCAAGAAAAGGAGATTGAATACTGAGGTCTGGTTCTGACCACCATATACCAAGATGGAGGGATAATATTTTAAAATGATCCTCTTCTCTATATGACCAAATTAGTTTCAGTACTAATTGTGGTATGAAACAGATAATAAAAATAGCCAGAAAAATTACAGGGAAAACTTTTTTATTGAGTATTTGTTTTTCTGGTTCACAGAAAGAAAAAGTAATATAACAATACTTTTAATTAAAGTATTATGAGAAAAGTGGAATGAGTTGTACCTACTCATTGTTTTGCAAATATAATGGATAATGGCATTACAGTTTCTGTTTTTGAACTTTCTGTAAATTTGTCAAAGGTTTTCTGAAAATATGTGTATTTATCATACACGCTTCATTCAGTAAGTAGAACAGCAAAATTTGGTAATATATCTTCCTCCCTGGATAGTTGAAGAGTTCTTTTTATTTATTGTATTGTCACAAAGCTTCTTTCCCATGAAGCAAAAGATATGCAAAGAGAACTTTAAATGTAATGTTAAGTTTGGGATAGATTCATAAAAATCCCATTTCATAATAAATTCTAAACATTAAAATAATGTTCATGTCTTTGTTTCTTCAGGATTGATTATAGAGGTTTTGAAATATTTCTGCAGTTGAAAACCTGCAAACCTGAATTAAAAATATCAAGTGGTCACATAGAATGACAGAACTGAAATAACTCAAGTTCTGTTTCTTCATCTTTATAATTACTGTGCTATCACTGGCTACTTGGAATCTGCTATTTAAAAGTGAGAATATGTTTGCCGTACCGTTGGATTTGGAGAATGTATGAATCAAGTTCAAACTGTTTTTAACCTTTATGAAATCAATCTCAAAAGCACTATGTCTAGGTGACTCCAGGTAAATCAGGGGCTGACCCAGTTAATTTCCAGTAGAATATAATCTTTATTAAAGGGTATGGAATTAAGATGTGGTAGTTTGATGCTTACATATACATTATTGAAACTCAACAATAATTACAGCAATTGTTTCGAACTTAACCCATCAAGTTTTTTTGTTAAACTCTTTCAGAAAGAAGTATTTTATCACTGATGTTTAAAATTTTCAGTGAATGGTGATAAATAATAGACGGTGCAGGAAGGGGGATCCTCTTCCAGGGCTCAAAAGTGGGCTCTTACGTAACACTAGGAAATGAATTGTCTGAGGAGACACACGTGCTGACAGAACAAGAGATTCATTGGGAAGGGGTGCCCAGGTAGACGGCGGTAGGGTCAGGGAAACCAGTAAGACTGCTCTGCCGAGTGGCTCACAGTTGGGGGTTATGGTGATGGGATTAATTTCCGGGTTGTCTTTGGCCAATCGTTTTGACACAGGCTTCTTCCTGGTGGCACACCCACTCCTCAACCAAGATGATTGCCTGTGAGAGGGGTTCTGGGAGATGGTAGGACATGTGGCATCTCCTTTTGCCCTCCCCCAAACTCTTCTTGTTGATGGTGGCTTATTAGTTCTGTGTTTCTTACCAGGACCTCCTATTGTAAAGTAACCCACGCAAATGGCTACTATGGTACCTGCCCATGGTGGACAGTTTCAGTCATCATGCTTCCCCTAACAAACTATTAGTCTGTTTTGTTATTATTTTAAATTATCTTCAGGAAAAACATCTCTTTCTTACCCACACCGGGGGCAATTCTGTGCTACCGCAATTTTACTTTGTCACTGAATTGCTAATATAAACTTAGGGGTTAACATACAATACATAGTATTTAAACTTGTGGGTTGATAGGAATTTTACAAGGGGAAGCTTTTAGTGAGAACAAACGCCTGGAACAAAATCAGGAAGATCTCAAAGTTCAGTTGCAAGATGGAGAAGGAGATTGGAAAAGAGTGACTGGAAAAATGAAAGAAATCTCAAAAGAGATTGTTATCACTGAAACCAAGAAAAGAATATTTCAAGAAGGAAGAAGTGGTCATTTCTATGAGATTCAGGTGAAAAAACGAGTAGGAGGACAGTTGAAGTAACCATGAGTTTAAAACAGGGAAGCAATTGATGACTTTAGGAAGAATAGGTTTATAAGCTTATTGGAATTAGAAGGAGTTTGTTGTTGTGCTTAGTCACTCAGTCGTGTCTGATTCTCTGTGACCTCATGGACTGTATCCCTCCAGGCTCCTCTGTCCATAGGATTCTCCAAGCAAGAATACTGAAGTGGGTTGCCATGCCCTCCTCCAGGGGAACTTCCCAACCCAGGGATCAAACCGGGGTCTCCTGCATTGCAGATGGATTCTTTACCAACTGAGTTACCTGTTTAAATGTAAAGCAATTGTAGTGTCAAGTTGGATACCTAGAATCTCCAGTGAATTAACAACGTGGAAAATGATCAGAACAGATGACTTGTTTGTTTAATAAGATTGTCACACAAAAAAATCAACATAAAAAAATTCTACAGCTTTTAATGCAACAATGCCAATTAGAAAATATGATTAAAAAAATCAGCTTCCTAGTATCTACCTATAAGCCTAGCAAGAGATATGCAAAACATGTACAAAGAGATATATACAATTTAACAGAAAGGACTTAAAAGAAGACTAGAATGAATGGGGCAAAAAAACTATATTCTTGGATGGGGAAACATAATGTCATAAAGTTCTCAAGTCTCTTTAAATTAATCTGTAGGTTCAGAGCAATACAACACCAACTCCTAACAGGATTTTTTTTTGGTGTCTTTTCCAACAGTGATTCTGAAGTACATTTGGAATATAAAATATGGAAAATAGCCATTGCATATTTGAAATAGTATAATCATGAGATTTATTCCTACCAGATATCAACTTATACAGTGAAGGGACTAGAATAAGAAAATAGCTTTATTGGCATAGGCATAATAAAATTGACCAGTGGAACATAATAAAGACTTTGTATATCTATGGAAATTTAATGTGTGGTTGGTGGTGGTTTAAGTCGCTAAGTCATGTCCGACTCTTGTGACCCCATGGACTATAGCCCACCAGGCTCCTTTGTCAATGGGATTTCCCAGGCAAGAGCACTGGGGTGGGTTGCCATTTCTTTCTCAAGGGGGTCCTCCTGACCCAGGGATCAAACCCAATATGTGGTTGAGTGCTTCAAATCAGTGCTGAATGGAAGGTGTGTCTGACAGCACCAGAATGCTGTCCTACATCCTCTTGGCATGACCTCTGATTCCAGACCTCACTGGGTCATTGTTCTGCACAAGTTTGACCTCCTTGCTATCAGCTCCCCATCACATGTATGTGCTGAGTTTCAAGAGATATTTTCTGTGCTGGGGCTTTTCTGATAATCCTACTTGAGTATACTTGTCCTTGATCCATGCCATATACAGAGAAATGGGAGGCTAATGGATGAATGCTTCTCAATTTTGAGATTCAGTTGAGTCACATGTTGAAGTCACCTCTGTGTCCCTCACTGATACCTAGTCCCCGGAAGCTATGGCACACTGGATAATACTTGAATTGACTATTAGTCTTTCTGTGTTGACCCTCATCCCTCACTCCTGCGCCTTGAGAAGATACTCCCCAAAAGTGGATAACCTGTGTCCCAGACTCTGCTTTTGGGAGGAATCCAGACTAAGTCATTTGGGCCATGTAGTCAGCTCAGTTCAGTTCAATTCAGTCACTCAGTCATGTCCGACTCTTTGTGACCCCATGGACTGCAACATGCCATGCTTCCCTGTCCATCACCAACTCCTAAACCTTGCTCAAACTCATGTCCATCGAGTCAGTGATGCCATCCAACCATCTCATCCTCTGTCATCTCCTTCTCCCCCTGCCTTCAATCTTTCCCAGCATCAGGGTCTTTTCCAATGAGTCAGTTCTTCGCATCAGGTGGCCAAAGTATTGGGAGTTTCAATTTCACCATCAGTCCTTCCAATGGGAAACAGATTAAAGATATATCTCTGAATATCAACAAATTCAGCAAAAAGTTTTAAAAAGGTAAATATAACAACAGAACCAAAGAAAACAAAGTATATTAAAACACTACCAAAATGGAGATAGACTTCAAAATGGAAGTCTCTTCCACTTCCTTTTTCTTCTGTGCCTCTTTGTCAAGGCAGTTTCAATTGTTCTGTCACCCAGATATTTGTCAAACTATCATGTTTGCTAAAGGGTTCTTCTCATTTTTAGTATTGTTACAGGTGTATTATCTTCTTTATATCTTCCTTGTATTGCAGTTGGATCTGGAGTAAGCAGTTGAAATAAATGCAAGTATTTAGGCTACCATTTGAACTCGTAATTTTTAAATTTTGCATTAGTTATATCTTTTGTTAACAACATACAGCTGCATTAAAAAGTCTAATTTGAGAGCCTCTGACAAGTAGAATTGTATTAAACTATGACTATTTCTATTCACTAATTAAGCTATTCTCAATTGTCCTGCTGAGACAAAAATGTCGCCTGATGTTGCACAGTCTTTATTACAGTGTTTTAGAGCTAGTAGGTCCTGAGAGATCATTGAGTCCCTGGATAGCCAACTTATGGCTTTCTGACAAAATTAGTCTATGCCTCACTGAGGGTCTGTTTTAAAAATTACATGAATTAGCACTCATGTGCTAGTAAGCTTGCAGTTACTAACTATCTGCTAATACCCAATTAAACTAAAAAATAAGTAATAATTATTATGTGGTTTAATACAATATAATGACATTTTGTAAAGAACTTATTAAAAATTAAGTAGACATGCAAAACCACCACATACATTTGGCTGATGTTTTAACTGTATGTAATATGTCTATATTAAACAAATATACTCAAGACACATCATTACATGAGTTAATATGGTCTACATTTACATATATTTCTGTTCAATCTTTAAATATTTTATATTCACAATATGTAATCAAAACATTTCACTTAAAATTAGAGAGCCTTGGACTTCCCTGGTAGTGCAGTGGATAAGAATCTGCCTGCTAGCGCAGGGGACACGGGTTTGATCCCTGATCCGGAAAGATTACACAGGCCGCAGAGCAAATGAGCCCATGTGCCACGACTTCTCAGCCTATGCTCTAGGGCCCACAAGCCACAGCTAGTGAATCCCTGTGTCGCAACTACTGAAGCCCGCGAGCCTTAGAGCCAGCAAGTTCCAATTACTGAGCCCATGTGCTGCAACTGCTGAAGCCCATATGCCTAGAGGCCATGCTCTGTAGCAAGAGAAGCCACAACAAGTCCATGTGCCGCAGCTAGAGAGTAGCCCCTACTCTCTGCAACTAGAGAAAAAAAATAGAGAGCCTTGAGAGCAAAAGATTTTACCCAAATCTCACTCGCAGATGAGTTTGAAAGTTGCTATGAACAGATTTTTTTATGGTTTATAAAATGATAAACCATAAAAATGGTTTCAGAAAATGGTTTTTATAAACCATAAAAGAAAATCAGAAAACTTTCTTTATCCAGATATAGATGACTTTGAGTATTGAGTGGTATTTAATTAGATAGAGAGCGGCCTGGAACTATTTGGGCTACATAGTTTAATTAAAAAAAAATAATAACTATAGAGTCAAAAGAACTTGTAAAGATAATACAGACAAATCCCTTAGATCCTTCAACCAGTCTTCTCCAATGGCTACTTCTGGCGTAACAATGGTAAAAGAACAAGGCCTGGAAATTGACATTAGTACACTGTGTAGTCCTGTTTCTGTGCCATTTTATCACGTGTGCAGATTTGTGTAATAACCACCACAGTCAAGAATGAGCTATTCCCTTGTGACAGTGATCTGACTTGAGTTACCCCTTTGTTTTCATCCTCCTCCTCACCCCACCGTCTCTCCTTAACCATGCCTAAGCTCTGCCACCCCCAATCTCCTCTCCGTATCCATAACTGTATCATTTTAAGCATATTATTCAAATGGATTCATGTAAGATGTGGCTTGTTGAGATTGGCTTTTAAAACTCAGCACTTAGGAGTGGTCCAAATTGTTGCATGTGTCAAAAGTTCTTTTTATTTATTTGATTTTCCTTGGGACGCCTCTTTTAATCCCACGGTATAGGTGTACCATAGTTTGTTTGACCATTCATCTATTGAAGGACATTTTGGCTCTTCCAGTTTAGTGGCTACTGCAAATAAAGTTGCTATGTACAGTCATATACAGGTTTTGTATGGATATGTTTTCATGTCTCTGGGATAAATGCCCAGGAGTGAGATTGCTGTGTTACATGGTAAGCGTATGTTTAAATTTATTTTTATTTTGAAAGAAACTTCTTAACTGTTTTTTCATACTACATTCCTACAAGTGATGTGGAATTCAGTTTCTCAGTATCCTTGCCAATATTCAGTATTGTCACTATTTTTTATTTTGATTGTTTTGATAGGAGTATAGTCCTATCTCATATTCACTTTGCATTTCTCTGATAGCTGGGGATGTTGAAAAATTTTTCATGTGCTCATCTTTCTATCCATAAGTTTTGTTCTGGGAAATGTCTCTTTATATCTTTTGTCTGTTTTCTAACTGGATTATTGTTATTATTATTTTTGTGTCTTGAGAGTACTTAAAAATTTTTAGGTATGAGTCCTTTGTTAGAAATGTGGTTCATAAACATCTTCTCCCAGATTGTGGTTTGTTGTTACAGACTACATCTTTAACTCTTTAAAAGAGTCTTTTACAATGCAAAATATTTCAATTTTGATAGTGTACAATTTTCTAATTGTTTTTTGTGTGAAGTCTAAGAATTTTTCACTAAGTCCTAGATCCTGAATATTTTCTATGTTTTTCTTTTAGAAGATATGTAATTTTGTGTTTAATTTTTAAATCTATGATTCATTCAGATTAATTATTGTATAAGGAGTAAGTTTTAGATTAAAGTTTATATTTTTGGCTATGAACGTTCAGCTGCTCTACTCCTGTTTGTTGAAAAGAATACCTTCCTCCACTGAATTTTGTGTATTTTTCTTAAAAGTTAGTTGACTTTATTTTTTATTATTTCAGAGTTCTCTATTCTGTTCCACTGATCTAAATGCCTGTTCCTCTGCTAATAATCTCACCATCTTGATGAGTGTAGCCAATAAGTCTTGAAATTGGGTGGACCAATTTTTACCATTTACTTTTTCTTTTTTAAAATTGTTTTAGTTATTCTATCTAGTTCCTCTTCCCTTCTGTACATTTTAGAATAATCTTGCATATACCTAAAAAGAAATCTTGCTGATATTTTGATAGAAACTGAAGCAAATCTGTTTATCTATTTGGGGAGAATTGACATCTTTACTATTTGAGTCTTCCAATCTATGAACATGCTGTGTCTTTCCATTTATTTAAATCTTCTTTGATTTCATTAAAAATTTGTGATTTTCAGCATATAAGCTCTGCACATGTTCTGTTAGATGTACACTTTTTCTTTCTTTTTTTCTGTCTTTTTTAGTGATTATAAATGGTGCCTTTTTGATTTCCATTGCTAGTAAATAGACACAATTGGTATTTTGTATGTTGATCTTATAATTGAACATGTGACATTGCTAATTTCACTCAGTAGTTCAGTTTTATGTAAACCTCATTGTAGCTACAAAGCAAAAACTTACAGTAAATACACAAAAGATAAAGAAAAGAAATCAAAAGATACCACTATGGGCAATCATCAAATCACAAAAGAAGATAACAAAAGAGGAAGAAAGGAACTGAAAACCAGCCAGGAAAAAATTAAGAAGATGGTGATAGTAAGTTCTTATCAATGAATAATTACTTTTAATGTAAGCAGATTAAATTCTCCAATCAAAAGACATATAATGTATGAATGGATAAAAAATCAAGACCTAGCTATATTCTGCGTATAAGAGACTAACTTTAGCATT
Source organism: Cervus elaphus (assembly GCF_910594005.1). Lineage (NCBI taxonomy): Eukaryota > Metazoa > Chordata > Mammalia > Artiodactyla > Cervidae > Cervus > Cervus elaphus. Next base: position 31,969,685 of record NC_057841.1, on the reverse strand, counting down.
AAGGGCACACATAGGCTGAAAGTGAAGGAATGGAAAAAGATATCCCAGGCAAATGGAAATAAAAAATTAGCAGGGGTAGCCATACTTATATCAGAAAAAATAGACTTTAAGTAAAAAGTCTGTAACAAGAGACAAAGAAGGTCATTATATAATGGTAAAGAGGTCAGTTTATCAAGTGAATATAACAAATGTAAATATATTTGCATACAACATGGGAGCACCTAAATATACTAAGCAAGTATTAATAGATCTGCAGTGAGAAATAGATAGTAATGTAACAATAAAGAGGACCTCAGTACCTCACTTTCAATAATGACTAGGTCATCTAGACCAAAAAAAAAAAAAAAAAACAGTAACAGTAAGGAAATATTGAACTTTATATTTAGAGCAAATAAGCCTAATAGATATATGTATACAAAATATTTCCAACCTAAAGCTATAGAGTACACCTTCATCTTAAGCCTACATGGAATACTCCCTAGAATAGATTACATGTTATGCCTCAAAACAAATCTGAACAAATTTGGTTGAAATAAAGTATTTTTGTCTAAAGTTTTCAGTTATGCTAAGTTGCCTTTTTACTGGTCTTTGAACAGAGAAAACAAGCTTTCTTTGGGCTTCTTTTGTCTGTGCCTGTTGGCATTTCTGGTTGCTTGTTTCTCCAACATTTAGTCTCAGACATTCGAGGCAAAAAGAAAACAGAATTCACTGCTGTGTTGTTCCTTGAATTCCCAGGTCCCTAGCCTATCTGCTGTTTTCATTTTTTTTTGTAATCTTCTGTATATTTTATAGGTAATGTCCAGGGATTTAAACTGTACCAAGAGGGAAGCAGAAGTCTTAACATGATGTATATGAATTATTAACAATCCAGAAAATAACAGAGAGTTATGGTCGTCTCTGTCATTTAAAGTATTTCTTGTTTCTCTTTGCTAATAATGTTGCCCATATAATCACACAGAGAAGGAGAAAACAAGTGAACAGAAGTCAAACTAAGATATTCAATAACTTAAAATTAAAAATAGCTTATGAAAGCCATAGTTTATGAACTGAGACAATGGGAATTCCCAACCTCTCCTTCCTCCTGTTAAAATTTAGATACTCACTGTTTCAACCTCCCTTATAGCTAAGTTCTGGCTAATGTGATATAAGTACTGCTGGGATCCTCTGAGAAGGCTTTAGAGTTTCTTGATGATAGAGGCCAGATATAGTTAGTTCTATCAATTATTCCCTTTCTGTTTTTCTCTCAGATGGGGTGGGATGGCCACAGTTTCCATATTGCAACCTTGGAAAATGTCGAGAAATCACAGAGATTCCAAACCTTGTATCAGTGGTTGGCAAGATTTTCTGTAAAATGCCAGGTTTGTGCCATGTCTGTCGCAAACACTTGGTTCTTCTTTGTCCTGTTGCAAAAGTATTCATACACAATATTTGAATAAATGGGTAAGGCCATGTGTCAATAAAACTTCACTTATGAAAATAGATGGTGAACCAGATTTGGTCAATGGATATAGTCTGCCCATTCCTGCTTTTTATCTTTCAGCAGCTGAACAAGTGTCAGCAACTGTCAAGTTTAGACTCCTTGTTCCGGGAAGAAAATAAAGATGCTTTGGTTAAGTCATTGTAGTTGGTGTTTCTTATTTGTAGCTGAAACTATTGCTTATCCAAAACCTATATACAATATCTCCAAGTTTCCCATTGGTGTGAAGATCAGAAATGTTGAAATTCACAGCATAGAAAATTAAAAGAAACCTTTCCGAAGAGTTTCATTAAGAAAGCAATGTCTCACTCAGACATTTTCGTCTTCAAAAAATAGAAGCATTGTCTCCCAGGAACAAGATCAAAAGATATTTTGTATTTATTCATCTACCTGCCCCTATTCCAGGCATCTAGGTAAATCATAAAACCAGACAACTCTATTTTTATAGCATGGATACTCTTCCTGTGATGATCAGGGTTCTTTTTGTGTCTTCTTTCCTCGGAATGGTGTGCTGCCCCTAAATGTAATGAGCTGTCATCAAAAATATAGCCATTACCAAAATCTTGCGATAGAGCTTTAAATTAGTCAACTAGCAAATATATTTTAAGAGTATAATAATATTCAGTGTTGGTAAGAATATAGTAAGATTGTCCTGTTACTTGTAGAAGTGTAAATCATCACCATTTAAAACATAAAAATTTAGTACTATATATAAAAAATATTGAAGGATTCATATATTTTAATCCATTTATTCTGATTGTAGTAAATTTTCTTACAAAAAAACCACCATGAAAACAAAGCTTTGTGTATAAAGAGTCCACTGTAACATGACCTCAATATGAAAAAATTAGAAATAAGCAGATATTCAACAATAGACAAATAACTAAGTATAATATATTCTTGAAAAGGAATGTTATGAAACCTCTTAGAAACTTGTTCACTAACAAGGGAATGCTTAAATGGGAAAAGCAGAACATAGGTCTGTGGTAGGAATCTATTCTGCTTTTACCTTGAATAGTTTTGTGCCCTTGCTTTAGCTTTAGCTTTTCTTCTATCATGATTGCATTCTCAAACATGATCTCTCTAAATCTATTTCTCTTCATATTTTTTGTAGATACTCATTGTTGTTGTTCAGTAGCTAGGTCATGACTGATCTCTGCGACCTCATGGACTGCAGCACGCCAGGCTTCCCTCCCTGTCCTTCATTATCTCCTGGAGTTTGCTCAAACTCACGTCCATTGAGTTGGTGAGGCCATCCAACCATCTCATCCTCTGTTGTCCCCTTTTACTTCTGTCTTCAATCTTTCCCATTATCAGGGTCTTTTCCAGTGAGTGGGCTCTTTGCATCAGGTGGCCAAAGTAATGGAGCTTCAGCATCAGTCCTTCCAATGAATACTGAGGGTTGATTTCCTTTAGGATTGACTGGTTCTATCTCTTTGCTGTCCAAGGGACTCTCAAGAGTCTTCGACACCACAGTTCAAAAGCATCAATTCTTTGACAATCAGTTTTCTTTATAGTACCACTCTCACATCTGTGCACAGCTACTGGAACAACCATAGCTTTGACTGTGTGGACCTTTGCTGGCAAAGTATGTTCATGCGTCTACATAGAAAAGATAAGAAATTGCAGCCACGTGTAAGCTGTGTTTTTGTTGTGATTATATGTGTTTGTCATTTCTCTTCTTATAATTTGTGTTTTCTTAATTGCACGTCATGAGCAGACATCAGGAAAATGATTTTAAATTCAACGAGAATCATGACTTAAAAAGAAAGATTCTGCATGTATGACAAAATGTGGCTTGTTAGACATTAACAAAATCTGTAACCTATTTATGTGTCTCTTAGCTAAACATTTTTATTCACAGAAAACAAGTTCTTAGCTCTGTATCTTAGAACTTTTCTCTTAATTCATTATTCCTCTTCTCTTAGATTTTAAGGTCAGAGGGAGGAGAGTGAGAAAAGCTTCCCCTTGGTATAAATTTCTCTCCATCAAGTTTTAAAAATATCCCAATATCATCCATAATAGATGCACTCTTTAAAATCACACATACTAAAGTGTTGCTTTACACACTTGCCCATTACTTTCTTCCCCAAATAAGTCCAGGAATAGGTCCAGAGAAAGGAGCTAAGCCTAAACAACTTTAAAAGAATAGAAGTTTAAAATCTGAGATCTGCTATCTTGGAAGTATTTAATTCATTCCTTTATAAATTAAAAATATATTTTGATAGCTATTAATTTCTTATTATGATGGTTGAGGATGATATAAAGGTAAAACAATTGTGTCCTCCTATCCCACTAGAATTTACCATCTAAAATCAGAGAAAAGTATTCTGAGTGAGTAAGCATATTATACTTAGTGAAAAATATAAAAGAAAAATAATAAAAAGCTATAAGACCCCCTAATTCCATATCCAAAAAGTAACTCAAAATAGATCAAAGATCTAAATGTTAAGACCTACAACTACAAAGTGCTTAGAAGAAGACATAGGGCAAGGGCTTCACAACATCAGATATAGCAATAATGTTCTGAATAGAACACCAGAGTTATAGACAACAAAAGAAAAATAAATTTGACTTCATGAAAATTTAAAAAATTATGCATCATAAGATAATATCAGATGAGTAAAAAGGCAACCCACAGAATGAGAGAAAATATTTGCAATCTCGCATTTGATAAGGGATTAATACTCAGAATACATAAAGAACTCTTAAAACTGAAAAACAACAACAAAAACAACTCAGTTCAAAAGATGAGCAAAGGGGTTGCATAGACATTTCTCCAAAGAAGATACCCCTGTAACCAATAAGCACCTGAAAAGATGCTTGACATCACTAACCATCAGGGAATGGAAATCAGAGCTGCACTGAGATTATACGTCATGCCCACCAGGATGGCATTTATCAAAGAATAAACAACAAAAAACAGAGAATAATACAAACCTGAAAATGACAGGTATAAGTGAGGATGTGGAGATATTGGAACTCTTGTGCACTATTGATAGGGTTGTAAAATGGTACTGCAACTGTGGAAAACAGTACAATGATTCCTCAAAAAAATTAAAAATAGAATTACCATATTACCCAGCAATTCTGCTTCTGGGGTATAAACCCAAAAAGTATTGAAATCAGAATCTCAAGAGATATCCATAATATCCATGGTTATCCTGATAACCATGATCATAGCAACATTATTCACAATAGCCAAAATGTGGAAGCAAGCCAAGTGGTCCAGCAATTGATAAATGAACAAACAAAATGTGTTTCATATATAAAGCAGAATATTATTCATACTTAAAAGTGAAGAAAATTCTGACATGTACTACAACACAAATGAACCTTGAGAACATGACTGAGTGAATTAAGCCAGTCACAAAAAGATAAATAGTATATGATTCTACCTAAATGAAGAACTTAAGAGTAGTCAAAATCATAGAGAAAACAGAAAGGGTTTCCAGGAGTAGGAATAAGGGACTGTTGTTGAAAGAGTATAGAGTTTCAGTTTTACAAGATAAAAAATGTTCTGGAGCTGGATGATGCTAATGGTTGCACAACATTATAAACAATACCACTTAGCTGTCGCTTAAAACTAGTTTTAAGGTAGTTCAATTTTATATTTCATCACAATAAAAAAATAGGAATACAATGTTATTATAAATCTTTAACAAATCAAATGAATATATGTTCAAAACTCTATAATATGCATTATATACAAATGAATAACTTAGTACACAGTAGGAAAAAATGACGATTTTGATTAAACCAGTCTTTAATAAGAAAAAATAAATGTTAGCACCTTCAAACCATTTTAAAAAGTAGATTACAGTAGTTCAGAGAGGCATTTTCTCATGCAGATATCAAGACAGAAAACTGGCTCACTGTTTCTCACACACCACAATCTCTGACACCATTTATCTCCATCTCCAAATAAAGACAAAATGAAATATCTGGTTACAATTTGAGAGTATCCAATAGTCATATTTTAATCAGTAACCCATTTGCAAGCATCAAATGTACATAAAAATATTAGGAGAGGTAGAGCAGGATTATTAGCAATATGAAAATATGGATGCAACCAACTGAAATTGCTGGCCTATAAAACTGAATAGTTTTTGGCCTATAAAAATGATAGTTTCATATGGTTCATTCTAATAGATATTTGATTACTAAAAAATTAGAATTTTGAAAAGAGATCTGTAAATGAGGTACTTGACAATATAAAGTATATTTACAGAGTGTAGTTTTTTAGAATTAGTTGGTGTAACTGGGACTCCACATTCATAATAATTGCTCCCAATTATTTTGTACTTTTGTTTAAATGGAAAGGGCAATCCACAGTATAATTTTGACATGTATAATATCTCTTAAATTCCTACAGCCACTCTTAAATTATTCAGACATTTTTAGGCATAGAAATAATAAATGTTTAGCAAAACTAATTTGCTGCTTCTTTGATGCACCTGGACATTTTGATTTCTATTATGGGGCTACATACCAATTTGATAAGTCTGTAATTTTGCTGATAATATTATAATCATAAATTGCTTATTTCTGTATTATATTGTTATTCAGCCTGATCTACTTCTTAGAAAACTAGAATTTAACAGTCTAGTTCAAATTCTCATCCATTTTCATTGTAACATAGCAGATTTCCTTTAACGCCTTCCATATGCATCTAGATACAGGGACACATTTGGGAAATGTCAGTTGATTTGCTATTCTTGGTATAACAACACTGCTTGATATAAATATTTAGAGCTTTCCTGGTGGCTCAGGCGGCAAAGAATCTGCCTACAATGCAGGAGACCAGAGTTCAGTTCCTGGGTTGGGAAGATCCCTTGGAGACGGGAATGGCTACCCACTCCAGTATTCTTGCCTGGAGAATTCCATGGACAGAGGAGTCTGGTGGGCTACACTCAGTGGGGTCACAAAGAGTCGGACACGACTGAGAGACTAATCTTACCTTATAAATATTTAATGTATCTATCTGATTTTGGTGATAGGTTGAATTGTACCATGGTATAACAATTCTTGATCTTTGTAATGGGCTTTATTTTTTGGATTGTTTCATTTTATTAGGCAGACATACTTTCTTTCCTAATGAGAAAAAGAGAGCATGGTCATCTCTAACTGTTCTTCTGGTACCCTCTTTCCACTTCCCTCCTCTGCAACAGTTTAAGTGTTAAATCTAATCTTCCGCACTTGAAGGAAGATTTTCCTTCTTTTTATTGAGAGACCACCTTTGTCTTTCTAATTTTTAAGTGATGTGCAGTCAGACCTGGTGAATCTGAATTAGTATGCAAAATTCATTTTAGAATGAAATAGAAATCAGCATAGCAAGTCAAAGGGACATGTGCAGAAAAGGGTAGAAAAGCTGAATCACTTTTATCATGACACTCAGGGAAATATTTTTCTTCCTAACAGCACATTTCTATGTCTTTCCTTACAAAACCCAAGATTTCTGAACCTTAACACTAAAACCTCGGCACTTGATAGGTTGGACCAGATAATTCTTATTTCTGGCAACTGTCCTATGCATCGTGGGATATTTAGCATCTTCCCTGGTCTCAGATGCTAGTGACGCCCACACCTAGTTTCATGCATTGTCAGATGTTTCCTGTGGGCCCAAACTGCCCCAGTTTGAGAACAACTGCTGTAACCCTTCTAAAACCTTGATTTAACTATAGGCAGCCAGGATAAAACAAGCACAAATTTATATTCCTTATATTTCAAAATCAATTAAAGTTGACTGTGACAGCTAGTAAAAGGACTCAAAATGCTACACGAGACTGTACTTGGTTGGCAACCAGTAATAGGCTCAAAGGGATCTCAATACGGTGTCATCAAGATTGGTAGACACATTTTTTTTTAACATGTTAGCAGCTAATAAATGCCACACACTGAGATGATGGCTAGTAAAAAGGGCTTATTACTGGATGCTCATTGAGTACAAATATAACTGTGATTTTGATACATAGACATACTGTTTACTGAAAACCTTTATCTGAATTTTTAAATAGGTGCCAATAGGTAGGCACTGTGTTCCTGCCATTTCAGCTACTAAAACTGTTCTTACCACCACAAAGCAGTGTGATAGATGTGGAACAAGACAGAAAATTGACATATCATCTATTCCTGGTGAATATCCACAGCCATGGCCTCTCCAGCCCCAGACTCAGGCCAAACCCTTTACCCTGGAGCAGTAAACCCTGTCTGCTTCACAGAGTTAACCTGCCCATTCCTTGTAGGTATTTACATCCCAGCGTGCATGAGTGTGTGCTCTGTTGTTCAGTTGTGACCCCATGGACTATAGCCCGCCAGGCTCCTCTGTCCGTGGAATTAGCCCAGCAAGAAGACTGGAGTGGGTTGCCATTTCCTCCTCCAGGGGATCTTTCCCACCCAGGGACTGAGTCCACATCTCCTGCAGCTTCCGTATTGGCAGGCAGATTCTTTAGCACTTAGCCACCTGGGAAGCCCTTAGATCCCAGTCCTACTGAATAAAGATGTATACATGTGTATGTATAATGTATATGTTGGTATATCTTTAAGTAACAACATAAACAAGTTTCCCCCCAAATAAAAGTGAACAGAACAAATATTGTAAACTCCTCCCCTCTTTTTGCCAAGGTGAGTTGTAAGGAAAATCCTTTTGTTCACACCAAACCAAGATGGGATTATGAATGAGGAAATTGAGGGAAAGGATGTAATGGTACATAGGAGGAAATTTACAAGTGAGAAGGTCTGTGTGGACGAGGATTGATAAGACAGAGAGCCAGGCGGGTGTGAGACAAAGGCTTTAGAGATACCTGGAGCAAGGGACTGCTGCTGAGAATTGTGAAATTTTGAACTCTTAAGAAATTGGTCTGTCTTAATAGGAAATTTCAACACAGTTATTAATAATGTCAATTCTTTTAATTGAAGTATAGTTGATTTGTAATATGTCAGTTTGAGGTGTACAGAAAGTGATTCAGATACTATATATGCGTGTATATATATATATATATATACATATGTATATATATATATATACTCTTTTTCAGGTTCTTCTTCAGTACAGGTTATTACAAGATATTGAGTATAGTTCCCTGTGCTATTCAGTACATTCTTGGTGTTTATCTGTTTCATATCTAGTACTGTGTATCTGTTTGTCCCACACTTCTAATTTATCTTCCCCTCCCCTCTGCTTTCCCTCTGATATTGTTTGTTTTCTATGTCTGTGAATCTATTTCTGTTTTGTAAATGTCAATTATTCACTAGTCAGGCCAAAAACAATTAGTGAAGAGTCACTGACAATCAACATTGCTATGATAGGCTCACCTGCTAGTTCAGTTCTCTCAGACCTTTTAGAGAGACACTCAGCATACCTGCAAAAATTTCATGGGAGCAAGTACGAAATGGTACCGTTAATGGTACCAAGAGCCTCCCTTTCTTTCATTTGACCCCATAGCTTTTTAGTCTCATTTATCCTGTGTATCTGACAACATGCAGACATTAACTTTTGATGCTTATCTTGGACTGTCAGATGTGATGAAGCATTTTATTGGACATGCTGCTTCTGTCATGGCAGGGGTTTATTGGCCATGTAACTGAATTAAAAATCCATTGGTAGGTCCACGGCTTCAAGCAGTAGTAGTTGCAACGGTTTCATTATATTTTCAGAACTCTCTCTCTCTCTCTCTGTTCTTTCACAGACACAATATTTTCATAAGTGATTATCAATAGATAATCACCATTATCAATTCAAGATTTACATCTTAAGAGTTTACAAAATTGCATGCACCAAAAAGGATTCTTTCTTACAAAACAGAAGCTAACTGCAAAACTTCTGTAAAGAAGAAAAACTAAATTTATTGGAAACTATTCAGTATTCTGCCAAATTAATGGAAGGGGGGATTGGGTCTAGAGGACTGACCTGGATACATGGACATAAGATACAGAGGCTAATCCACCACCAGTCATTCCCTACTGCTGCTGATTCTTCTAGCACTGGACAATAGAGAATTGGCTCAGTAATTCCTGTTCTCCAAACTAAACCCACAGAAGTCTCTAAGCATTTCTTGACAGCAGCAGCTGATTGGAGTATTCTGGATGTCACGCCTGTGTCTTAACTGCCACAGAGCAGATAAAGAGGTGCTGTACCCCTTTAGATTTCACAAGTGGTTCCTGCCAATGAGAAGTCCACCCAATAGGAAGTATTTTCAAACACCATGTAGCAGAAGCTGCTGAATATCTATTAAAGTATACCATTTTGGTAAAGAGGAAGATAAAATCAATTTGAGTGTTTTATACGTAGACGACAGATCAAAGAAGGGAAGAAGTATAATAAGGTGTTACAGTCCTAAGTCTCTTAGCTGATTTTGAGATTGGAGCTGCTATTTTCAAGTTCTCTTCTATAGTATACTCTGTGTCTCATTTTACTTCAACTAGTAACTCAGCTAAGTTCTTTATTCAGTGGAGTGAAATAGATGTAGTTTCTGGGTATGGTGAAAGTGAAAGTCACTCAGTCATGTCCCACTCTGACCCCATAGACTATACAGTACATGGAATTCTCTAGGCCAGAATCCTGGAGTGGGTAGCCTTTCCCTTCTCCAGGGGATCATCCCAACCCAGGGATTGAACCCAGGTCTCCCACACTGCAGGCAGATTCTTTACCAGCTGAGCCATACGGGAAGCCCAAGAATACTGGAGTGGGTAGCTTATCCCTTCTCTGGATCTTCCCAACCCAGAAGAGCCAGGTCTCCTGTATTGCAGGTGGATTCTTTACCAACTGAGCTATTAGGGAAACCTATGGTGTGGTAGCCTCTTACTTGTTTATGGTTGCTGCAGTTTTCCATTCATGGTTTCTACCAAACATGGTTGTATAGTGAGTTGTCCCAGGCAATCTCTTTATTTCATTCATACATCTTTCTTCCATTGTAAAGTTGCAGTGTTTGTTTTCTAACAGATAGTCAATACCATAACCCTAGAAGTGATATGATCTTGTTATCTTATCGCCCAGTTGACTAAAAGGTCCAATGATCTCAACTTTGAACTTCATGCAACCATTGGTGAGCAGTGTTCTCTTCAAATGAGAATATTCTTTTAAGTCTTCTATATGTCATTCCATTTTTCTGTAAGACCATCTGTTTTTGTTTGACTTTCATGTAAAACCAATGAATCTTTGGATTACCAGTCCAATTATTTACTTACATTGCTGTGCAATGACTTTTATAAGGTTAGCGTAAAATGCTGGCATAGAAAGCAAATGATAAGACTATAACTGGTATGGTTTGCAGAAAGATAAAATCCAAATTAGGATTCAATTTCTATTCTAGTGATGGCAAGTTGCTTCTCTCTAAGGTGGAAAGCATTGAAGGCAATGAGCTCGTCCCCAGACGTCTGGCGGTTCTTAGGTAGGGGGTTCAAGTTTGGTCACTGACGCTGTATATTAGGCTCTCACTGGGGTGGTAGACAAATCAACTAATGTGACAAGATTTATATGTTGTTGCGCCAAGTCTTGTCAACATATTTTTGTGAGCTTCTTGGCAGGTTTTCAATTGACTTTATATCTGCTTAAGCTAGCTGATATGTCTGGTTTACTACCAAGAATCCTCAGTATCTCAGACACTTGTTTCCTAGAAAGGCTTTAAAAGAATACCTCTCTTCCTCTCTTCAAAGGCAGACAAGGTCTTGCTTTCCAGCAGTTTCCAGGCAATGGGAAAGTGAAAGTGTTATGCCCCGATGTCCGAATCCCCAAGCTGGAAGAGAGAAGGCTTCCAAGACAATGCAACTCGCAAAAAGGGAAGTTTATTGCTGACTCGAGTCAGGGCTCCTGCAGCATCCAACGCAGTGGTGCGGGTCAGAGAGCCCCGAGCCCAAGCTGTTACACAAATTTATAGGGTGAGCACATGCCGTTGGTAGTTGGTTTAAGCGGATTGGTTACAAGTTTGCAAAGCAATTTCATTGGTCAAAACTTTCTTGAGCACGGGACTTTCCCAGGGGTTTCCGCCCTGTTCCTAATTTCCTAATTGGCAAACAGCGGTCAGTGTTTAAGCGAAAGCTGATTGGTTGTATCCAGGTGGTCTGATAATCTTACCACCCAGAAGTAGGAAGGCCTGCTCCTAATCTAAGCTGCCTGCCATGGCGTTACTTCTGCTTGCCTCACATTCCCCCCTGTCTGTTGTTCAAGTAGAGGAATCTTCCTCTTTTCCATCTTGGGCCACTGGCTGATTAAGTGGACCCAGGAGGGTGGAAATTAAGGTAGTCAGCCAGGGGGAGCATTGAAACCAAGACTCAAACCATCTCTGCTGGGCTTCCCATTCTCTCTTTCATTGCGCCAGTCCCTCTCTCACTTTTGCCGTAGATTCTCTTACCACTCTTGTATGGTCTGCATAGAAACAACATTCTTTTCCCAGAGCCGCGCAGACCCACCCTGTTGGAGAAAAATCAAGTTTAATCCTCTCTTATTCTGCAAGACCACCTCAGACAAGGAAGTCAAAGACTTCTCTAAGTGACTGATTGAGAACACCATAAGGGCCTTTCCATCTAGGTTCTAATGCCATTTTACCCAAACCCAATCACCTGGGCCAATATATGGCCCTCTTATTTTGACCCTCGTGTATCTCTCGAATCAATTTCCAAACATGGTTATGCACCTTACTTAATGCCATAAGAGTTTGCTGGAATTGTCCCAAAGTCCTGCTCCTGCCAGCCCAAGATTGAACAAGGTTGCTATGGTGATTGCACTGATTGGCTCTCTCTTTTGTCTTAGCATTTCCCGGTCCCAGTGTGAGTACATAACCTCTTCAGAGTGGTATAAAATTTTTGGCATTACAGCAACCAAGACACAGAGGGGGTGGCAGGCATTTTCCTTCAAAAATAGGGCACACAGGAGGGGGCCTTCCATACAGAATCTCAAAAGGGGTAAGATTCAGCTTATAAGGGGTGTTGTGCGCCCGAAAAAGTGCGAAGGAAAGGAGGGTCACCCAGTCCCCGCCAGTCTCTATTGCCAACTTTGTCAAAGTTTCTTTTAGGGTCCGATTCATTCTCTCAACCTGTCCTGAGCTCTGGGGATTATATTCACAATGTAACTTCCATTTCGTCCCCAGAACTTGGGCCAGCCCTTGTACAATCTGGCTCACAAAGGCAGGTCCATTATCAGAGCCCATAGTCACTGGCAGCCCGTACCTATGCACTATCTCCTCTAAGATCTTTTTAGCAACCACTATTGCTGTCTCTCCCTTAGTGGGGAAGGCCTCCACCCACCCCGAGAAGGTATCTACCAGAACCAACAGTTGGCCTTACCTCAGTGAAATCTATCTCCCAGTGTTGCCCTGGCTTTTCCCCTCGGTACCTCGTTCCTATGTCCCTCGTTAGCTGGCACGCTTTGCAAGCCTGAATTATCTCTCGTATAGTTGCATTTTGTCGAGGGAACCTCAGGCAGGCCATCTGGAGAAGTGTTAGGGTCTTTCTTTCTCCCAAGTGTGTAGTTGTGTGCAGGTGTTCACACAGGCAACGACCCAGGGTGGCAGGCAATATCAGGTTGTTGTTTTGATCTTGGTACCATCCATCTTTGTCATCCTTCTGGAGGGTGGTTATCGTTGATAATGTGAGGAGTGATCCCCCGCCAAGCTTCCTGCCTCATGGGGTACTGTCTCACCCTCACAGGAGTTGCCCCGGCCTTTAGCTTGATGACGACTGGATGTCTCTGTTTGGCTAGTCCCATCCCTGCCGTTTCAGCCCAGGCCAACGGGTCTCTGAGGGCTTAGGCACAAAAAGTCTGTATTCATCTCTTAAGGCTAAGGATAAGACATGTATCGGCTGTCCAATTCCATCCATGACTGTCATTCTCCCAGGGTCAAAATGAATCTGAGCATTAACTTTGGTCAACAAGTCTCTTCCAAATAGAGGGGCTGGGCATTCTGGTATCACCAAAAATGAATGGGACACCTGGTGGGTCCCCAGATCTACTTTTCATTCTGTGGTCCAACAATATCTTTTTTTCCCCTGGCTCCTTGCACCAAGCTGGTTTTCTTAGACATTGGTCCCAGTTTTTGATTTAAAACAGAGTGTTGGGCACCAGTATCTACCATGAAGCCAACAGGTTTCCCCTCCACATGAATGGTTACCCAGGACTCGGGGAGGGGTGCCAAGTCTTGACTCCCCTAGTCACTGTCTTCCCCCGCATATAGAACTCGAGTTCTAGGGGAGATTCTCTCTCTCTGGGTCATTCCTCCCTTCGGGTCCCTCTTAGGGCACTCGTTTTTCCAGTGCCCCTGTTCTTTGCAGTAGGCCCACTGATCTTTCTTTAGGGCCTGCCTTTTTGGTTTCTCTTTTTCTCCCGTCCAGGGGTCTCAAGGTTCCCTCAATTCTGTTCCGGCTTTTATCCCTGCAAAAAGAATCTGGGCTAGCTCCCTCTGGTTCTTCCACTTTTCCCTCGTTCTATATTCTCTATCTTCCTTCCTGATCTTCTCAGCTAATTCCCTTTCCTCCTGTCGAATTCGTTCTTCCCTTTCTTCTGGGGTCTCCCTATTATTAAATACCTTTTCAGCTGCTTTCAGTAAATCCTGTATCGTCTGTTCTCCCAATCCCTCTATCTTTTGTAATTTCCTCCTAATATCTGGGGCTGCCTGATTTACAAACACTAACAGAACTGCAGCGCATGACTCCTCAGCCTGGGGGTCCATAGGTGTATATTGCCTGAAAGCTTCCATCAGCCTCTCTAGGAAGGCTGCCAGGCTCTCAGTGGGCTCTTGCCTTACTAAATTTACCTTTGCCAAATTTGTCAGCTTACTTGCTGCAGCCCGCAGGCCAGCCATTAGAGTCTGGCGGTACACTCGGAGACGCTCCCTACCTTCTGCTCGCTCAAAATCCCAGTTAGGCTACAACAGAGGAAACCCCTCGTCCACGAGATGAGGCTGGGCGGTTGGCCTCCCGTCGATCCCTGGGACCCATTTCCGTGCCTCTGCCAGAATTTGCTCCCGTTCTTCTGTGGTGAAGAGCACCTGCAACAGCTGCTGACAATCGTCCCAGATGGGGTTGTGAGTGAACAAAATGGAATCTAAGAGGTCAATGAGGCCTTGGGGTTTCTCTGAGAAAGGAGGGTTTTGGGTCTTCCAATTGTACAGGTCACTCGTGGAAAAGGGCCACTACTGATAGGTTCGCTCTCCATCCGGGTTAGCTGGTCCCACTCGGACGGGGAGCGCCAGAACAGTGGATGAAGGTAACTCTGGGTCCCCAGGGTCTTGCCCACCCCTATCTCCCCTGGTTCTCCCCCGGGTCCCCCGGGTCCCCAATGCCGGTCCCCCCTCATGGTCGGTTCCCATTGACCCTCTTAATCCTTTCAGTTCACCTGTAGGAGCTTCTCTCCTTGGAGGGATTTGCAAGGAGGGCACATATGGCGGAGGCCTCATCTTGTTTCTAGGTCTATCAGGTTTGGACAAGATGATTCCTGAAAGACTAGTTTTGGGGGCGGGCACCCTAGGGGTTTCTAGCCCGTTCCGTGACCCCCTTATCCTCTCACGGGAGTCTTCAAGTGGCAGGCGCCCTAATGGCCTTTAAGTGCCTGACCCGTGCCCACACAAAGAATTTTAGGCCACATCCTCAGTTAAGGATGTTAAAGGAGAGTTTCACCAGGTCGGGCTCTTGTTACTGAGGCTCACTTATTGTAGGGCCTTCAGAGTCCGCCAGAGTGTAGCCCTGGCCGGGACTCATCAATTGCCCCCACAACCATTCGCCTGTTCACTGAAACTCCTGAAAAGAGTAGGAGTTGAAGGGGAGAAGGAGAATAAGTCAGAAGGGAGAAGAGAATGATGCACCAGAAAAGAACGAGACCAGAGACAATGCCGGCACACACACAAACACGGAGAGCCGAAGACAAACACACGGACAAACAAACGTCGGCCGACAACACAGCGCTGGGTTTTTGGGCCCCCTGAGTTTTCGTCCACTGCTCACCAGACTTGGGATCAGGAGAGAAACTCTCCTTCCTCCAGAGCCGGCTGCCTTCCAGTGCGCTCACTGGCCTCGGCCTTACGCTGGCTGGAACGTTTAATCCGTTCCCCCCTTTATAGAAAGCTTTCTCCTGTGCCAGATACCTTCCTGCTTCACAGCAGGGCCTCGGATTTACACTGGACTTGCCTGTCCTGCCTGAGCACCGGTGCTATTATCTATCCTTCCCCTCTGTCCTGGAAGTGTTCTCTTCCCCCGGTCAAGGGATCCCGGAAGAGCCCCCAAATGTTATGCCCAATGTCCGAATCCCCGAGTGGGAAGAGAGAAGGCTTCCAATACAATGCAACTTGCAAAAAAGGAAGTTTATTGCAGACTCGAGTCAGGGCTCTCTGACCCGCACCACTGCGTTGGATGCGGCAGGAGCCCTGACTCGAGTCAGCAATAAACTTCCTTTTTTGCAAGTTGCCTTGTCTTGGAAGTCTTCTCTCTTCCCGCTCGGGCATTCGGACATCGGGCATAACAGAAAGTTGCTCAGTTGTGTCTGACTCTTTGCGACCCCATGGACTGTACAGCTCATGGAATTCTCTAGGCCAGAATACTGGAGTGGATAGCCTTTCCCTTCTCCGGGGAATCTTCCCAACCCAGGGATCAAACCCAGGTCTCCCGCAATGCAGGCAAACTCTTTACCAGCTGAGCCACAAGGGAAGCCCAAGAATATTGGAGTGGGTAGTCTATCCCTTCTCTAGTGTATCTTCCAAACCCAGGAATTGAACCAGGGTCTCCTGCATTGCAGGCAGATTCTTTACCAACTGGGCTATGGGAGAAGCCCTACCATGGAATGGGGGGTGGTTCTAAAACTGGAAGTGTGTTCAGATGGTCGGGCAGTCTATTGGTTTCCTATGGCTGCTGTGACAAATTACCACAAACTCGATATTTTAAAACAACAGGAGAGACTTCCTTGATGGTCCAGTGGTTGGGAGCCCACCTTCCAATGCAGGTTTGGTCCCTGGTCAGGGAACTAACATCCTGCATGTCGAGGGGCAATTAAACCCACGTGTCGCAACAAAGAGCCCATGCACCACAAAGAAGACCCAGTGCAGTCCCCAAAACAAAAAACACAGATTTACTCTTTTATGATTCTGGAGGTCAGAAGTCCAGAGTCAGTTTCACTGAGCTAAAGTCGAGATGTCAGCCGGTCTGATTCCTTCTGAAGATATATGTGTGCATGCTCAGTGACTAAGTTATGTCCAACTCTTTGCGACCCCATGGACTGGCCACCAGCCTCCTTTGTCCATGGGATTTTCCTGGCAAGAACACTAGAGTGGGTTGCCATTTCCTTCTCCAGGAATCTTCCCAATCCAGAGATCAAACTCACATCTCCCCCCTCTCCTGTATTGTAGACGAGTTCTTAATTGCTGAGCCACCCTTTTGAAAACATTGAGGGGAAAATCAGTTTCTTTGCCTTTTCCAGGTTCTAGTGGCTGTTGGTATTCTTTGGTTTGTGGCCCTTTCCTCCATCTTCAAAGTACATCACTTTCAATTTTATTTCCATTGTCACATGACCTTTTCTGGGCCTATCTCTTACACAGACACCTTGTGATTGTGTTTAAGACTTAACCTGGATAATACGGGGTAATAGTCCCATCTCAGAATCTTCAATTGAATTCTACTTGCCAAGTCCCTTTTGCCACTTAAACTATCATTCACAGGCTCCAGAGACTAGAACCTGGGTATCTTGGAGGCTGTTATTCAGCTTCCCATGGAAATAGATATACTACAATGGAAAATGAAAAAATAAAACCCTCCCCCCCCCCCCAAAAAAAAACCCACCCCCAGGAAGAACTTTGCTGTTTTTTTTTTAATTCATTTATTTATTTTTGGCTGTGTTGGCATTAGTTGAGGCACTCAGGATCTCTGTTAGTGCCGATGGGATCTTTTGCTGCAGAGTGAGGGCTCTAGAGCGTGTGGGCTCTGTATTTGCATCACTCGCAGTGTGTGGGATCTTAGTTCTCTGACTCAGGGTCAAACCTGCATCCTCTGCATTAGAAGGTGGATTCTTAACCTCTGGAGCACCAGGGAATTCTCTTCCCAGAAAGAATTTTGAAAGCCTTGAGTCACAGGTCCATCACTGAATCTAGGCATGGGTTGAGGACATTCCTATTCAACTCACATAGAATTAATTTCACACAGGAACTGGCTACAATTTATGAAGCATTTGATATGTACCTTTCACTGTGCTAAGAATGATTCTTAGACTATATAATTTAATCCTTATGATTATCTTGCAATTAAGGAACAATGCTTATATCTTACAGGTGAGACAACTGAGGCACAGATACATTAATAACTGGTAATAAAGTCACAGAGAAGTGGGATATGAATTCAAGAATTTTAATTCTAGAGTCTGAATGCTTAACCTCGAAATAGCGCTAGGTTAAAAATGAGGGGCAGGCAAAATTTGCAGATCTTACCATCATCCATGATGGTACCATGATACATACCGTTTCTTCTCACACAGTGAATTCTCCAGAAGCAGATGCTCTGATGAAATTTTAGGTGGGAAAAGAAAAAAAAAGTTTATTTGGGATCCACATCTGTGAAAGTTAGGGGTAGGGAGGGGATTTGGGCAGAAGAAGTCAAATCCTGATAGACATTTGATAAAGCCTTGGTCAGCTTAGTTAGAATCTGGAGCAAATTCTGCCCATCAAGAAGGTCTTTACCTTGTCTCAGTTATGAGTGAGTGAGTTAGTCACTGAGTTATATCTGACTCTTTATGACCCCATGGACTGTAGCCCACCAGGCTCCTCTGTCCATGGAATTTTCCAGGCAAGAATACTGGAGTGGATAGCTGTTCCCTTCTCCAGGGGATCTTCCTGACCACAGAATTGAACCCAGGCCTCCATCATTGGAGGCAGATTCTTTACCATCTAAACTTCATTGTGGTTCAGTGGCAAAGATTCCACCTGCAATGCAGGAGACTCAGGAGATGCCTGGAAAGTCCCATGGACAGAGGAGCCTGGTGGACTAGAGTCCATAGGATCCCAAAGATTGAACATGACACGACTTATCTCAATTATAGGTGGACTTTATTATCCTCACATCTGGGAAGGGCATGGCCCAGGCAAGGCTTTTAGCAGCTGAAGCAAACTCTCAAAGAGCCGATTTCTGGGCTGTTCACCGACCTCAATCCTTACAGCTAGACAGAGAGTCCTCTCTTGGAGGGAGATTTGGGGTGAGGGCACATCATTGTGTCCACCACACGTATCATTTAGATCAGTTTTCAACTTTGGCCATATATTAGAATCACGTGGGAAGCTATTGAAAAATACCAGTGTGATACTGTAATTAAATCCAAATCTCTGTAGTAGGTTATGATATTAATTTTTAATAAAATCTCCAAGGTGACTCTAATGTGCAACCAAGGTTGAGAATCACTGATTGACAGTGAGCCTGAGAAGGGCTTACCAGGTGGCCCAGCTGTAAAGAGTTTTCCTGCCGATGCAGGAGATGCGGGAGACACAGCTTCTATCCCTGGGTCGGAAAGATCCCCTGCAGGAGGGCATGGCAACCCATTCCAGTGTTCTTGCCTGGAGAATCCCGTGTACAGAGGAACCTGGCAGGCTATAGTCCACAGGGTCGCAAAGAGTCAGACATGACTGAAGCGACTTAACACACATGTACACAAACACATAGTTTAATTAGTTTTACTATAACCAGTTTTCATACTCACAGATATAATTATTAAAAAAACACATACACACATTTACACAAATATATAACTTTATATAATTTTTGCTTAAGTATTTAAAAATCTCCACCCCCCTTTGCCAAGCCAGCTCATATGGTGTTGAAAAGAAGATCCTTTTGGTTTTTTAATAGCTATCTTTGAAAAACTTAGTTCTTCAGCACCATGGAATCTCAGATGGATGAATTTCCAATTATCTATTTATAAATGAAATTCTGACCTCGCTGCTGGAAAGGTCACGTCTAGTGTGATCTGTGAGCCATATGGCTGAGAAAATGAAGCGGTAAGTTTATTCTTCTGAGATATATGTTGATGCCTCAGCTAATTAGTCTTCTCTAAATTTATGTCACTGTTATTAGAAGACATGAGACAGAGAAAATCTGTGTTATTTAGTTAATAATATACCAGCTTACTTTGAAATGAAGCCAGGTAGACCAACTGGTAATCTTAATTAGGGGAGAGATGAGTAAACTCTTATAATGCTGAATTACACAGATTAATCACTGTTGTTTTCACTTGAAGTGGAATACTTTTATAGCCAAGATTTAATTTGTCCATAATTATAATAGTTATTTTCATAAAAATTCCTAATTATATTGTATTGGAGTGCCTGGTTCTGCTTCTGCATTTTCTGTTCTTCGTGGTTAAGATCACCTTCACTTCTACTTATAGAAAGTGAAAGTGTTAGTCGCTCAGTCGTGTCCATCTCTTTGGGACCCCGTGTACTGTAGCCCACCAGGCTTCTCTGTCCATGGGATTCTCCAAGCAAGAATACTGGAGTGGGTTTCCATTTTCTTCTCCAGAGGATCTTCCTGACCCAGGGATCAAACCTGGGTCTCCTGTACTGCAGGCAGATTCTTTACCAAATGCCCATCAGGGAAGCACTGTACTTACAGCTTTAATCCTAACTCAGAATTTGGAACCAACTCATGACTCAATGGTAAAGGATCTGTCTGCAATGCAAGAGACCCAAGTTCAATCTCTGGGTCGGGAAGATCCCCTGGAGTAGGAAATGGCAACCCACTCCAGTATTCTTGCCTGGAAAATTCAATGGACAGAGGAGCCTGGCGGGCTATAGTCCAATGGGTCCCAAAGAGTCGGACACGACTGAGCATGCACATACTACTGAGTCATAGACCAAGGTGACTGTGAAAGACATTAGTAAGAAAATTTCTGGATTGGCATTATTACTGTAGTATGGTCTTGGTAGATATTAATAATATGTCTTTTCTCCTTGAACTCCTAACTTTGTCTCCATTGCCTGATACCAGTCATTTGAAATGTCCTGAGTTTACTTGAATTTTCTGTGACACTTGAATCTTTGTTACCTTTTGTAACCAACATCCATTTCCTTATTTGGAGTAAGAATATTGAATCTTGGTCTTAGCACTGACTTTTGGCAAATAGAATATTTTTTGTTCTTTTATTTTGCTTGTCTTCTTTTTTCCTAGTAAATGGATATTTGGGATTTGATGATGTATCTTCAGGTTCCTCTTTCTGAATATCTACCCATCTTCTGCATAATATTTTCTTGCTTTCAGAACTGACTAACATAGAAAGTCTTTTGGAAATGCTACCAGTTTTATTAAGGACTATATACCTTCCAGGGCTTCCCAGGCGGCACTAGTGGTAAAGAATCCCCATCAATGCGGGAGAGGTAAGATATTCAAATTTGACCCCTGGGTTGGGAAGATCCTCGGGATTAGGAGGGCACAGCAACCCACTCCAGTATTCTTGCCTGGAGAATCCCATGGACAGAGAAGCCTGGTGGGCTATAGTCTATAAGGTCTCAAAGAGTCAGACACTACTGAAACGACTTAGCATGCTTGCATGCATGTACCTTCCAAATCATTAACCTTATCTTAATATAACTCCAGACCTTAAACATCATTCTCCCCTGGCTTAGAATTTTGCTTAGATGTTGCATATAGGAGCAGATTTTAAATCTCAAATTTAGTATCACAGGTGTAAATACACATGTAACAGTTAACCCTATTAAAACACAATATGAATGATGGCTAGTAAACAAAAAGAGTTGAAGAAAGGAGTCTGGGTTCTTATGTTCTAAAGTAGCCTGTGAGTTGTTAATAGATTGCTCTCATTAAATCATCAAGTATAGCACAGCAGTCATTTAGTGTCTGTGGCTAGTAGGTGGTTGGCAAGAGAGGCAAAATAGCTAATATGATGTGCATGAGTCAAGCATCTTTCAAAGTTCTGTGTTTATTTTGGTGTTATTAAATGAAAGAGGATTATGTCTATTTTCCCCTTTCATACCTGTTAATGATATGGTTCCTGTCATATAAATATGTATATCATATACATCATATTTACCCTAATAAATTAACATATATCTTTGGACCAAAGTAAAAAAGATAGTCTGTATGGGAAGCATTCTACAGTCTGAATGTTCCAATGGTTTATGAAAAAAATAAGCAACACTTGAAGCAGAAATGGAAATACACCTAGGAAAATATTGAGGAAAATAAAGTTTGCATGGATAGTGTACACAAACCATTAACTTTTAAAATATTTAATCCTGCATCTTCTCTTTAAAGGGTTGTCTCTAGAATAAAGTTTTCAGCCTGACCTTTAAGTCTATCAGTAACATGATGTAACCTACTTCTTCCCTTTTCTCACTTGGCATTTTGAGAGAACTAAAATCTTTAGGTTAAAACAAATATATATATATACACACACAAATATGTATACATGTAGATCTTCCCGGGTGACTCAGTGGTAAAGAATATGCCTTTCAATGTAAGAGACACAGGAGATGCAGTTTTGCTTCCTGGGTGGGGAAGATCCCCTGGAGAAGGAAATGGCAATTCGCTCCAATATTCTTGCCTAGGAAATCCCATGGACAGAAGAGCCTGGTCGGCTGCAGTCCATGAGGTTGCAAAAGAGTTGGACACAACTCAGTGACTAAACAGCAATATATATACACACACATATATATATAAGTGTGTAGTTATGCATGTATGTGTGATCTGTAAGCTGAGCATCGAAGAATTGGAGAAGACTCTTGAGAGTCCCTTGGACTGCAAGGAGATCCAACTAGTCCATCCTAAAGGAGATCAGTCCTGGGTGTTCATTGGAAGGACTAATGATGCTGAAGCTGAAACTCCAATACTTTGGCCACTTGATGTGAAAAACTGACTCATTTGAAAAGACCCTGATGCTGGGAAAGATTGAAGGTGGGAGGAGAAGGGGACAACAGAGGATGAGATGGTTGGATGGCATCCCTGACTTAATGGACATGAGTTTGAGTAAGCTCCGGGAGTTGGTGATGGACAGGGAGGCCTGGCGTGCTGCAGTCCATGGAGTCACAGAGTCATACACGACTGACCAACTGAACTGATTTATCTTTCTATCCATCCATGCTCTATCTATCCACCTATATATTTAAAACACACTGGTCAAGACCTCCAGTAACACGTTTGTACTGAAAGTTTTGTTTATTGGTGCTTCTTGCAATAAGAGAGACTATACAATGTAGGGAACCAGAAAAGGGGTATTAGGAAGGGCTTCCTATAGGATCAGACTTTGTGTCAGGGTTTTAATGATCTAGTGAAGCTTTAGTTGGGTGCTCTCAGAAAGGGGATAATTCTATCAGTTATTATCTTAATATGTTTCATGTGGGATGCAGGGGGAACAGGGTGAGGCTAAAACCCCATTTGGTAAGGAAACAGCAGTCACTGATGTTAGCTGGGGGAATGCCATGTTTGATCACTTTTATTGTTTGGTTTTTCATTGTAGTATCAGTTTGTGTTTGTCTGTTCTTGCCTTTTTTTTTTTTTTGTGCTCCAGCATGACTATGAAGTGGTCTTGTGTCTGCTCCGTCATGGTCACAGAGAAGTCTTTTTCCATGCTGGTGTTCTGTGAAATTGTTTATGTTCAGTAGGGAAAGCCATGGCCTGGCTGACAACAGTCTGGACTCCTCTTCCTGCTCTCTCTCCCAACGGATGTGCCTGTGTACCTAACTGTATGTAGGATCATCTGTTGTGTTATTTTCATTTTTTATTTGTATTTTTGCTTATGGTAATATTGGCAGCAAGAAGGACTGCCTTGAATGTTGAAAGGAAATTAGAAGAGAAATTGGTATGTAAATACATAGAATTTTAAAATTAATTATATATTAATTATTTATATAGAACATAAATAATTTATATAGAAACTAAAACATAAATATATATTCAAACTTACAATATATAAATATGTAATATATTTATAATATTATAATTTATATAAATATAATTTCTACATGATAATATTTATAGCATATATAAATCAAGAGTTGCTAATCAATGTCTTTGTGTGCTGTGTAAGCAAGGGCATCCTGTTGGTTTGAGCATAGACGAGCGGGAGAACTGAGTTTTCACAAAGGCATATGGTAGTATACAGACATGAAAAATTCAGAGGGACCTGCACTTGAATGTTTTCCTATTTTGAGCAATGATTTTTTTGCAAATATATCATTCATTACATTGCACTCATGTTCTTGGTATGAATTTTACTGGTTTGGTAGTTTTTAATGTAATTTATAACAGTTTTGGTTTCCAAATCTAGATTTGGCTCCACAGTTAATAACATAATTGAAGAAACTAAATAAATAGTGAAAATAATTCTATTTGGATAATATAAATCTACTTTAAAAAGTCAAAGATACCTGGATCTGGAAATGATTACAAGGGAATATTGTGGACTCTTTTTAGGGCATCTGAAGTAGAAGACCTGGGAAATTTTTATTGGGAGCTACATTTTAAAGATTATGTATGTGTTATAGTTTCCTTAAATTTAACATATCTGATGTTTCTGCACATTCCCTCCTTGACTATTTTAGAAAAATAATTATGACATTCAATTTCAATAAATATGCAAAGATTTTCCTATGAAATGAATTTGAAAGCCCAAAATGCTCAGTATTGTCACACAGTTAGAGGTCATTATTGGTCCCTATCAGCTCATAAATGAAATTTCATTGATGGCATGTTATAACACTATTTCTAGTTATGTGGAAATCCTATCTATTCACAGTAAGAATCTAAAGCTTTATATAATAATCTGCAGCAAATAAACTGGAGCAGAAATTCTACAGTATTTTTCCTCCAGATCCCACATAGATGACTAACATTTAAAAGACTGGAATTAGGATTTTCCTGGTGGTCCAATGGCCAAGACTCTGCACTCCTGATGCAGGGGCCTGTGTTCAAATCCTGATCATGGAACTAGATCCCACATGCTACAATTTAAGATCCCATGTTCCATAACTAAGACCTGCCACAGCCAAAAAAAAAAAAGCTGGAATTGTATTAGACATTTCAATTATTGACAGAAATGTTCCAAGAAAGATGATAAAGACTTTATTCATGTTTGACCTGTGACAATTTTGCTCATTTTTAAAAATAAATTGTTTCCATGTTATGCTCAGTAAATTGCAGATGACTCATATTCATCAAAATAAGCTTAATTGGCATGTAATAGAGGATGAGGCCAGAATATTTTTGAGATGCCCAAATTAAGAGCAAATGAAGCTTGTGAAATGCCCCTCGTCTGTACCAAATCATACATGAATGCACAAATTCACTTATGATTGAAAAACAGAGCTACAATTACAGAAAGTTGAGTTCCCAGGAACATATCAATAACTGGCTTATGGACACATGAGATTCAGATAAGTAAAGGGATAATTTAAAGAACCAGGAGATACGAGTGATCACTTCAGAAATTGGGCTAATTCTAATTTACATAGTGAAGTTATTAAATACTACTTTTAGTCAGGATCTAAATGATATTTAAATCTTTTATCCTCCAAATCATTAAAGTTGAATATTAGCCTTCAGTTGTTATGAAAATATAAAGTTTGGATTAGTTATTCATTCTTTACCCTATAGATGTGTACCTAAATTTGGAATCATTGCACATATTTAAGAATATTTTCCAAATTTTGTTTTTTGTCTTTTTTACTGGAGTATAATTGCTTTACAATGATGTGTTAGTTTCTGTGGTGCAATGAAGTGGATCGGGAATTTCACTGAAATTCTTTATATAGAAATATTGATTCCTCTATCCCATGAATTTACTTGGCATCCCACAAACAGTGGTTGGGAAGTTTATTCAAAAATAATTTGGGGAATTGTCTTAACTATAGACCTCTAGAGTGGTTGTTGTACTTCACAAAATGGAGCCTTCCTCATTCTGGAATCTGAAGGTCGACATATCTGATACTGTCTCTTCTTACTGTAGGTTGTGTACATGCTAAGTTGCTTTAGTTATGTCCGACTTTGTGCAACCCTATGGACCGTAGACCACCAGGCTCCTCTGTCCATGCGATTCTCCAGGCAAGAATCCTGAAGTGGATTGCCATGCCCTCCTTCAGAGGATCTTCCCCACCCAGGGGTCAAACCTGCATTTCTTATATGTCCTGCATTGGCAGGCAGATTTTTTGCCACTAGCACCACTAGAGAAGCCCTTATCCTAGGTTGAAACCAGCTAATGAGATGCTATGTGGTCCCTCCAGAAATGTTTGTCATTCAGAGGGAGGACTTATAAGGACATCTATCACTTTACCTAGTAGCAGACGATTCTTAACACTCAATTTTAGTTCTTACATATTGGGGAACCAGGGCTTCCCTGGTAGCCCAGCTGGTAAAGAATCCACCTGCAATGCAGAAGACCCCAGTTTGATTCCTGGGTTGGAAAGATCCCCTGGTGAAGGGACAAGCTACCCACTCCAGCATTCTTGGCTTCCCTGGTGGCTCAGTTGGTAAAGAATCTGCCTGCAATGCGGGAGACCTGGATTCGATCTCTAGGTTGGGAATATCCCCTGGAGGAGGACATGGTGACCCACACCAGTATTCTTGCTTGGAGAATCCCTATGGACACAGGAGCCTGGCAGGCTGCAGTCCACGGGGTGGCAAAGAGTCAGACACGACTAAGCGACTAAGCACATTGAGGAACCAAGAATCATATGTTGAAGTTTGGGTTTCCTGTGGAGCCAGCACTAAGACAGAGTATCATGCAGGGAGTTTATGAGGGAGAGATCTTGGGATCAACACCTGTAGCATAAGGAAAGGTGGAAGGATAGGGTGAAGAAGAAAAGGTGCTGTGATCTATCTATCACAAGAATACTGCTGACCCTACAGGGGACTTTGAAGCCGGGATAGTCCTTCAAAGGTTCTGGAGCAAATGCTCTGAGACTTCATGTTCCACTGTTGATCAGACATTGCATGTGAGCTGCCCTAAGAAAAGCATGACCTTTGGCTAAATGGAACACCTGGCTGAGGCAATTCAAGCTGTGGACTGATAGCTGTGAGGGGTCAGTTGACAGCTGAGAGGGTCAGCTGACAACTATCTCAGTAGCTGGGGGAAATAAATCCTTTAGTCCTGCAGGGGAAATATGATTGACATACCATAGCATGCTCCACCACATATATAGGAGGAATCAGCCAGTGTGAAATAGAAAGAAAAAAAATTAAGAAATGGAAAACTACTATCCTGCAAGAAAAAAATCAATTCATGAAATAGGACTGGGGGAAAACTCTCAACAGTCCAATAGATGCAACCGACTGTTATACCAATAAAGCTAGAATTAGATAATTGTAAAACTTGTGTTAGAACAAGAAAATTCTTATAGATTAAGAGATAACATGAAAATATAAAAATTCAATTTAAAGTTGTGGAACCTAAGTTAAGCAAATCTCTAAGAATGTAGAGCAAAAATCCAGAGGTCAAAAGCAGGTGAATAGGTGAATAGTCATTGTTACAATCAACTAGAAAGAGTAGAGGGTGAGAGAACAGAGAAAATGGAAGAAAATATCAGGAAAAGAATTGAGTTCCTTCCAAGGAATGAGTCAGTCCTCACACTGAAGGGTTACTGATGCTCTGAAGTCTTCAGGTTGGTTCATGGAATATAACATTGGACTTAGAGAGACATAAAATCTGATCCTGTTTATCAAATTTTAGATTATAAAGCCAATTTAGAACTAAGCACAGAAAGTTTAATCAATGTTTTAGAGTGAGAAAAGAAAAGAAAATGAAGTCGCTCAGTCATGTCCGATTCTTTGCAACCCCATGGACTATAGCCTGCCAGGCTCCTCTGTCCTTGGGATTTCCCAGGCAAGAATACTGGAGTGGGTTACCATGCCCTCCTCCAGGGGATCTTCCTGACCCAGAGATCAAAACTGCGTCTCTGTGGCTCCTGCACTGCAGGAGGATTCTTTACCACTGAGCCACCAGGGAAGCCAAGTGAATGTTAAAAAACCTTAATAAAGTAAAGTTAGAACATGGCTGACTGAGGTGCCGTGTACATATGGGCATTAAACATGAGCTGAAAGAAGTTGAAAGAAAGACAAGGAGACCAATTACATTTTACATTGTTCTCCATAGATGGGAGTGTCAAGCTTGTGATTCAGTATTACCCTAACTTACAAGCTAAGCTAGCCTATTGCTGTTTTATACATCCAGGCAGAAGACCCACATTAACTAGATCAGAGCCAAAGGACTTATTGCTTACAGCACAGCAAGCAGGGTGAGATCTTGTCTGAGTCAGATTTTCTCTCTTCCCCAGGGCCATATACTTGGATCTAGCAGGATGTCTGTGCCAGTGGGTTTGCATAACAGGTGATGGACACCGCACTTGGTGGACCCACATCTTTTATAGCAGGCATTAAGCAAGACTACTCTTTGCCACAGAGGAGACACTACCTCATCCCTCGAGGTGGCTCACTGCAAGGGCAGCCTTGGTAGAAAGCAGTCAAGGTCTAGCTTTCTTAGCTTAACCAACAGAAGAGTGTGGCATGAGAAACTCATGGAGCACTTTCTCTCCCAAAAAGGAGTCCAGATACTAACTGGTATTAAAGAAGCAGAAAATATGCATTGACATATATACACTATTGATACTATGTATCAAATAGATAACTCATGAGAGCCTACTGTATAGCACAGGGAACTCTACTCAAAGCTCTGTGGTGACCTATTAAATAGAAATCCATAAAAGAGGGGACATATGTATACATACAGCTGATTCACTTTGCTGCATGGTAGAAAAACAGCATTGCATAGCAACTATACTCAAATAAAATTAATTTTAAAAAGAAAAAAGCAAAATAGAAGTAGAAACCTATCAAAGTTCCTAATGTAAACAATAGAGTAACTGGAAATGAAATGTAACTCTCAAAGAGTGGGAAAAGGAAGAAATCAAATTGTTTCATGATTGCAGATTAATAAATGGTCTAAAGTTAACAAGTTTGGAAAAAGTAATAAAAACTTACTATTTAGAGAAGTGGAAGAAGCCATCAAAAAGAGGTAAAATGTAAATATTTTAAAAAGATTGATTTCAGAGTGAGATTTAAGTTGTGGATGCGAAGTGTGTGTTCTGTCTTGTTCTATTAGTTCTTAAAATGGTCATAGTCAAATCTATGGTTTTTCCAGTAGTCATGTATGGATGGATGTGAGAGTTGGGCCATAAAGAAAGATGAGTGCTGAAGAATTGATGCTTTTGAACTGTGGTGTTGGAGAAGACTCTTGAACTGCAAGGAGATCAAACCAGTCAGTCCTAAAGGAAATCAGTCTGAATATTCCTTGGAAGGACTGATGCTAAAGCTGAAGTTCCAATACTTTGGCCACGTGATGCAAAATGTGACTCGTTGGAAAAGACCCTCATGCTGGGAAACATTGAAGGCAGGAGGAGAAGGGGACAACAGAGGATGAGATGGTTGGATGGCATCACCAACTTAATGGACATGAGTTTGAGCAAACTCTGGGAGTTGGTGATGGACAGGGAGGCCTGGCTTGCAGCAGTCCATGGGGTCACAAAGAGTTGGATGTGACTGAGTGACTGAACTGATACTGAACATGGTCATGTGTTTGTGTGTGTATATATGTTTTCTTGAATGTTAGATGATATATTTTTAAGTAATTGTAGGAAATAATACTAGAAGCATCATCTCCAATCAATTACGAGAGACAACTAAACGTGCCAATGGCCAAAGTCAGAACATTTAAGATATTGAAATTAACAGAATGAAGTAGTACTTTAGGAAAGAGAGACAAGTTATATATTCATGTAGTTAAGACTCTCGATTTCCATTAAAATTAGAAGGCAATTTAAAAATTAAATTGGCAGGTATTTCTTGCTTGTCTCTGTGCTAAACAGTGTTCTTGGTGACAAGATGAATCTTCCTCTGATGGAACTTCCAGGTGAATAGGGGAAAAAAAGGCACATAAACCAGTAATTATAAAACATCATGTTAATTTAATATTTGATTTTCACGTTTGACAGTTTTTGATGATTATCCATTTTGCTTTTTGATATACATGTATGCAGCCTCAAATACCTTTTTCTTCCTTCCATAAAAAGTAAGTATAAAATATTCTAATGCTAAATTTGGCTTCATAAACCTTCAGTTATTAGGAAATTGTGTAGAATATTTGTTTGGAAAAAAATCTGCTCATTTCCATTTTATTTTTCTTAACCATAATTGTCTCCTTTCATTCTGGATAAATGAAAAGATTACTTCTCAGACATTCCTCAGGCTCTTCTGGGCTCTAAATTAGATCCAATTGGGAGTTTTCTTTCTTATTACACTACTTCTTCCCTGCTGGCATAAACGGTCTTGTCCCTGTCACTTGTCTACAGCATGTGGTATTTGTCTTCCCAATTAAATTGAGAATCCCTATGTTTACCATTCAACAAATTAAGAAAATATCTGGAATTTAAAATTTCTCATTTTCATAAAAATGTGTATGATACTGTTAAGCAAATATTGCCATATTGAATGGATATTTCAACAATTAAAAAATAAGTTTGTTAAGTGACAGTTTTAGGAAGTTATACTACAACATGATCAGGGTACTATTTATTAAATTACCTATTTAAATGCAATGAAAGTATTTCTGTCTATATTAGAGATTGTAGGTTATTAGAGAAACTAGGGAGATGATTTGGTGGTCATAAGAAGTCTCATTGATTAATAATTGAGTAAATTCAAGTAACCCCTTACATGCCTACACCAAACCTTCCCAGCACTATCTTAAATTTATTCAACTAATATGATAGTTGTGGAACATGAAAATATTACATAAATGTTAAGAAAAAATAAGCAGGATATAAGTTGTATCTACATTATTACTTTGACCATGAAAATAATATATTTATGCATAGGAACAAGAAAATGAGAATACATAAGATGAAGAGTTGTGTTGCAGAGTATTTCAGTTGCTGACTTTTTTAAGATTAACTGAACTGTCTATAATGCTATTATATTCCCTTCCTTAATAAAATTCAAGTGTTTGTTTTAGAACACTATGTATCACAAGATCCTTATTTTCAGGGAAATCTATATTTCCCTCTCTCTCTCTCTCACTCTCTGTAGTCATTCCAGGGGTGAGAAGGGTGTACATGAGAAAATATATTCCTTTTAATTTATGGAGTAGAATGCATGTGGTAGAAATTTTTAGCTTTTCAAACAGTTCTACATTTTAATAATAAAACCATGAAGTACAACAAGCTTTGGGCTTCCCAGGTGGCACTAGTGGCAATGCTTGGCAATGCAGGAGACCTAAGAGACGTGGGTTCGATCCCTGGGTGGGGAAGATCCCCTGGAGGAGGACATAGCGACCCACTCCAGGATTCTTATTTGAAGGATCCCATGGACAGAAGAGTCTGGCGAACTGCAGACCATAGGCTCACAAAGAGTGGGACACGACTGATGAGACTTGGCATGTATAACATGCTTTGCATAATCTTTCTTAGCTGTTTACTATTCTATTATGCTCCCCAGTGACTCTCTCCTGCTGATATTACGCCTTTGTGTAGCCCCCTCCCATATTGTATCAGGAGTGGCTGGTGTGACCAATGGAACACAGTGGATGTGACACCAGCGTAACTTCTGAGGCAAGATCATAAAAGGCTTTACAGCTTCTGCCTCTGTCTCTTGGATCATGTGTTTTCGGGGAAGCCAGTGACCAAACTGTGACACTCCAGGCTTGGCAGGCAGATTCTTTACCACTGAGCTACCCGGGAAGCCCATGTGAAAACCCAGATGGACAGAAACTGAGGTCTCCGTCCAACGAACGGCATCCACCGAGTGGCCACGTGAGGGACCTCGTGGGAAGCACACCCTGTAGTTTCACTCCAGCTTCAGATGACCCCCATCCTCACTGACCTCTGATTTCCATCTCATGAGAGACGCTGAGCAAGAATTGCCACCACACCACGCCTGCCCCCTGCCTGTCGAATTGCTGCTCCGCAGAACCTGTGAGAGATAATGAGTGATTATTGCTTTTGGCTCGCTAAGTTCTGGAGTAATTGGTTTTGCAACAAAAGGTAACTGCAAGGAAGGAACTCTGTGCTGCCTTTGATTTATTTATCATTTTATTTGTTTATCTGGCTGCATCAAGTCTTAATTGCAGCACAAGGGAGCATCACTGCATGAGGGGAGATCCTTTGCTGTGGCACGTGGACTCCAGGAGTTGCGGCATGTGGGCACAGCTGCCCTGTGGCCTGTGGGGTGTGGCACGTGGGGTATTCCTCCACCAGGGATCGAACCCACATCCCCTGCGTTACGAGGCACATTCTTAGCTACTGGACCACCAGGGAAGTCCCCGTGCTGCCTTTTAGATGCCCCTGAAACGAGCTGCTGTAAATCTGACTGACAGATGTCTTGCGATATAGTCGGGGAATTCTTAGACAGAATTTGTTTGAGCCAGCCATGGAATGTCCATGATGACGTTTTTAAAATCACTGACCACCTGCTGTGCCACCGTTACTCATTCTGGAATCACTGGGAAGCAAAGTCCTCATGCATCAGTGTAACCGAGGGCTAGTACACAAATAGGTAGGCATTTTCTAAAGGCCTCCTAAATATTTCATAATTGACTAAATCAATTACTTCAACACAGCTGTTGTGTTAGTCAAGCCTTTAGGCTTTTTTCTACAGAAATTATGAGAAACTGTATTTTCTCTTTGTCGTTCTGAAATACTGCTTCAGAGCTCCAAAGCAGTGCATAGATGAACATTGTGTACTGTTGAGATCATTCAGAAATAAGATTCCTTTGTCTGAGCAAGAGAGTCTTAGGAGAAAAGAAGGGCGACTCAACAATGCCAGCTAAATACATTTCTAGACCTGATCTTAAAAACAAATAATTATGAGACAATAAATGATAAAAGAAAGTCTAAAGTACATAAAGTGATATTCAAATGTAATTTATATTGATGGAGTCTATCTACCTGAATAATTTGGGGTCATGGGTTCGAAGGCAGATTTCAGATGTCTAGTTTGTTAATATCGATGCTGTGAATTCACTTAAATGGAAAGTTGCAGAAATTATAACTCTAAAGAAATGTGATTTTTGCTATATAAGCTTAGAAACTAAGAGTGAGAGGACCTATTTTTGTGTTTGTGTCTCATGGAGAAAATGAAAGAAAGCAGGAGGCTACTTGAACTTCTTTTGTTGATACTGTGAGGCTGAGGTGAAGAGGCACCTCGCAGCCTCGCAGCCTCTTATTATTCAAGGCCGGCGTGTCTGTTAACTTTGCAGGAGCAAACTGACATTTATTGCCTCAGAAATGTATTTTCTATGTTGTCCTCAGCTCCATTCAAATTTGTTGTGTTAGTTAGCACTTGTTTACTAAGGTATGCTCTGAAGGATTCACTTGCTATGGCAAAAAACAAGGAAAAACCAGTAGCTAAACAAAAAGACGTCTTGGCGTATGAGCACTTATTTGGAAGCTACACAAATAATTATTGTGGTTCTAGGCAGCTCAACTTGATGCTTCAGAGATTTATATTCTTTATAATCCAACTTCAATCTGCTGCTCTGACACTGACGGACACATGTCCCCACCATGTATTTCCCATAAGGTAACCAAGATTATAGTAATATTTGAATTCCTTGATCATAAGGAATGAGCCTATCACTTGGGGAAGTTTAGTATTCACCCAGTCTCAATTCACATACTTGCTTCCATATCCAGAGTTAGATATGCTTTCCATCTGGAGCAACCTAAATTATAAGATATGGTGGGCACTAGGATTTTTTAAAAAATGCTTCATAAGTTTAAGTTTTCAATAATCACAGATCTTTAGACTAAAAGCCTTTGAGGTGACAAAAGAGCATCCCAACCATCCTTGATGTGATGCAGTTTTGTTTCCCTGCCCTGTGTCCTGTCATCTGGTTACTAAAGCCCTGTTGCCTGTGTTTCAGTTTCACAGCTTCTCAATGAAAGCAGCTTCTACACCTTTGTAACTGTGTAAAGATCATACTCCAGATC
Organism: Cervus elaphus; assembly: GCF_910594005.1. Taxonomy (NCBI): domain Eukaryota; kingdom Metazoa; phylum Chordata; class Mammalia; order Artiodactyla; family Cervidae; genus Cervus; species Cervus elaphus. The sequence goes on along the minus strand of NC_057841.1, from coordinate 31,936,265 downwards.
TCGACTTGAGCCAGGTCAGTCAGTGTTTTGAACGGGCATTGAGCCACCCCCTCCACCCTCCATATCTTTCCCTTCCACTCCTTACCAGAGATTCTCCAAGCAATTCCATTTCTTTCCTTTTAGCAAAAAATTCCCAAGCAAATCGATGATTGGGTACATGTATTTTCTGTTGCGTCAGATATTCTGAAGTATGTCTGATTCTGAGTTTATGTTCAAGTGAAGCATTAAGATTCACAGAATTGAAAAGCGGCATCAGAGTTAGATATCTTCTCCCTCTCCCACTCACGCTACCTCTCCTCCTCCTCCTAGCATGCGGTCAGTTGGAAATTATCCCCACAGATTGTATTTGACAATACCATAGAGGCGAGTTAGAAATAGGACAGATCACGCTGCGGGTCTTCCATTCTTGATCTTGTTAAATAAATAATGCTGGATAAAGTAAGCAAGGGAAAAGAAGAGTCACAAAATCAGAGGCAATCTATAGCCCAGAAAGTGTATGTGGAAGGGCATAAGAATGATGTAAAAAGACTGCCATTCCCAACACCTCTGTAATATTGGAAATTAAACTCTGGAATTTTGGACTAGAATCACTTTATCATTTAGTATAATCTCATGTAATAGATGATGAAAATAAGGGTCAGAGAAGCTATTGTATTCTCTATATCAGAATCATGTTTTCCTCTCCTCTACAAACTGGGTAACAATCTCATTGTAAATAAATATTTATTACGTGCTTTTTAAAAAAAAAAAATTTCTTTGACTGTTCTGGGTCTCTGGGTCTTAGTTGGGGCACACAGGCTCTTTGATCTTTGTTATGGAATATAGAATCTATTTCCCTGAGCAGGGATTGAACCCAGGCCCGCTGCATTGAGAACATAGAGTCTTACCCACTGGATCATGAGAAAAGTCCCATTAAGTACTTATTTATGCTGATTATTTCTGAGTGCTCTCCACACATTAATTAACCTCTTTTTAGATAACATAGTGCTTAGATTTTAACTCTGTTATTTTATACAAAGTTGAAGATTTATTGGTTAGGATGCAGGTTGGGCTGTTGTACTACCTGGACAAAAAATGTATATAGATTTTCTTTTTCCTCACACAAATTAGTGATCAGTAGTTGAGAAGTTCTGCTTGACCTGGTTCTTTGGAGATCCAGTTTTTTTCTCATCCTACTCTTTTTGCATTCCCTTGAGGACTGGTTGAGACTGGGTCACACCATATCCATGTTCTAGTTCATGTGAAAGAAGGAAGATAAGTAGTGGAGGATAAGCAGTTTCTTCTCTAGAGGTAATGAGGGAGTTTTCCACTGCATGTCTTTAAAATTCCAGTGGTTAGAACCTAGATACATAGTCACAATCAGCTTCAAGGGAGGATAGGAATTTCAGTCTTTAGCTGGGTCTTCAGGATGTGTAATGAAACTATGTTACCATGGAAGAAGGGGGGCATTCCATTAGTAAAATGAGCTGTCCCATAACATGTATGAAAATAGATGTGCTAGCTAAGGCTCTAAAATTATGTATGTCCTTTTATCTATGATCCATGAGTTGTGAAACAAGTTTCCCTGTAAAATATATGCAACACAGATAGCCAGAGCTGTTTAGAGGCCTCCTGGAGGTTTCACTCATATTAAGGACATAAGGATTTATGTGTTAGAAATTAAAGAAGGATTTGTGAGGACTATATCCTTTAGGGCCCCTGAGTTGTGAAATAGCAAGAGGACAATTGTATACTGATGCCAACTCCTGACCCCAGGTCTTGGGAGATGGTCTCCAAGGAGGCTAGGGTGTATCACATTTGTCCTATATTGTTTCAGGGAATATAGTGGCCTTCCACCTGAAGTGTGCAAAGGCTAGAGATCGCTGTGCATACTGTGGGTTTGTTCATTTAAAAAAAAAATTGTTGTTTATAGAGTAAATGTGATTCACACCTGAAGAAAAGATTACTCAAGATTCTGAACAACAGGGTTGCCTGGAAAGATGGAGAAACTTGAGCTGAGAAAAGCTGAAGGTTTCCCAGGTTAAGAGGGGCTGAGGAAGGAACACATAACCACTCAGGACACAACTGCCTCAACCGAGGTCACGGGGACATTAAAGTTCTGTACTGCAACTTCAAAGACCTCGAGAAAACCCTAATCAGGCAAAGAGGAGGTTATTAACCTTATTCCAGCAGAAGAGGATGTTATCTTGATAGAATCTTAACATTGCCTCAAAAAGGGAAAGTTGGAAAAGGGAATATATGTAGGAGCCAGGCTGGATGGCTGACTCAACCTCAGCCACTGCCTGAGGTTGAGTAGGTTTCACAGCTTTAGATTGGAGCACAGAGCAAAAGCATCATCATAAAGAAAATCTTGATTTGCAAACTGTACTGGAATTGTCTTGGTGTATAATCTGTATTAATTGGTTTAGCTTCCTGGGACCAAGAACTGTATGAAGAAATAATTAAATAACTTTTACTTGTCTTAGTATTTTTCACAAAAGGGCTGAAAATTCATATCCACTCCCAGGAACTGCATGAAAAAGATAAGCAGAAATGGGGTTAAATCCAAAGAGCCCCCTAAATACAAGAGAAAGAGTACATTTCAGACATCTTATCAATTTCTGAGAACAGTGACAGTAGATTACATCAGAATGTGCCTTAATTGAGAGGTCCGAGGGGAGGAGGAGTCAGGGTCAAGCACAAGTAGCCACAAGATGCCCTCTGGGTCCAGCTGCAGACTTCCTGATTATCCCAGATTATCTCAGACTCCTGTTAGTTATACAGAATTGTTACACTAAATTCATCTCAATCATTTTGACTATTAAGTAGAACCAGTCTTTATTAAACAGATCTAGCTTTTTAAATTATGACATCAAAGCAGTGTTTTGTGTCCTAAAAGTGATCAGAAATGTAGTGGGGCTGGTTTGGTTTTCAACCAGAGTTAGAAGAAAAATGACTTCAATAGAGCTATGGTCAAAAAATAAAAAAGAAAGAAAGAAAGACAATAACAAAAGCAAAAATGAAAAGCTAGAGAAAGAGAGGGAGGGAGGGAAAGGATGTATGGAATGGTCGCCAATGGCTCTAACTGTATTGTGATTTTTGTGTGCCTTCTTTACTGCATTCATGAACCATCATGTCTTATATACTTGTGTGTGGAGAGAAGAGATGAAGGATGATGTGAAAAGATGGGAGAATTGTTGAATAGTTTTCACTTGATCATGTCAACTAGCTGTCAGTGTCAGGTCATTTGATCTCTGCTGCCTCCCTAAGACACTGTCCATATTCCCTACAGCATTAGGGAGCTTCCTCACATGAAATAGTAATTTCAGTTTGGTGACTCCTAGGAAAAGCAGTGTCTATAACTCAATCTTAGTCTAATTTACAGTTTTCTTCTAATCAAATAAAGAAGACTTTTAAAAAATTTATTTTGTATTGAGGTGGGGCCGATTAACAGAGTTATGATAGTTCCAGGTAAAGAGTGAAGAGATTCAGCCATACATATACACATATCCATTCTCTCCCAAACTCCCTTAAAGTAGGATTTAATGTATTGTCCTCAATATGCCAAATCATATCATTAAATACATCTTTTCAGTGTGGAAATGGATGATGTGTGTGTGTGTGTTAAGTTGGTTCAGTCGTGTCCGACTCTGCGACCCTATGGATTGCAACCCACCAGCTCCTCTATCCATGGGACTCTACAGGCAAGATCACTAGGGTGGGTTGCCACTTCCTTTTCTAAAATGGATGATACATAGAGACATATGGAGCCTTATACTGGCTAATACGTGAAAAGTGTGCAGTAATCATTCTGCTTTTTAAACTTTAGTACTGCCTTCCCCATGCTGAATATTTGAGAACCATATTGGACTGCTGTTTTGGTACATCAGGCCAAATCTAGACAATATCTGTCAACATGTTGTGTTCCAGATTGAAGAGAACTTTCAAACGAAAAGAAGCTGGAATCGAGAAACAGAGATTATTTTATCTTCCAACGATAAAGGGAAGACTCCTCAATTCTATTGCTTACTTTCTACACTTAAGACATGGAAAATTATTGCCTCCAGGTAAAAACTTTGAACCCTGTAAGGAAAGACTGGGCTTCCCAGGTGGATTGGTGGGTAATCCGCTTGCAACGCAGGAGATGCAGGGGACATGTGTTTGATTCCTGGGTCAGGAAGAGTCTCCGGAGGAGGGCATGGCAACCCACTCCAGTATTCTTGCCTGGAGAATTCCTTGGATATAGGAGCCTGGTGAGCTACATTCTATAGGGTTGCAAAGAGTTGGACATGGCTGAAGCAACTGAGCATGCACAAGGAAAGTCCTTAATCTTTTCTCCACCCCCTTGCCAGGTGAAAAAGAACCGGGGTTTGGAGTTTTTATCCCCCTCTCATTTTGACAAGCTTTTTCATAACTGAACTATTTATTTTATGTCATGCAATTTTTAGAGTTATATAAAATACAGAAAAGCAGGATAAGGAAGATTGCTATTTGCAGCAATATGGATGGACTTGGAGATTGTCATACTGAGTGAAGTAAGATAGAGAAGAAGAAATGTGGCATGACTTCCCTTACAGGTGGGATCTAAAAAGAAGTGACACAAATGAATTTACTTACAAAACAGGAAGAGACTCAGACCTAGAGAACAAACTTATGGTTGCTGGCGGGAAGGGATAGTTAGGCAATTTGAGATGGACATGTACACACCTCTATAGTTAGAATGGATAACCAACAAGGACCTATTGTATAGCACAGGAAACTTCTCAATGTTAAGTGTTGGCCTGGGTGGGACGGGAGTTTGGGGGAGAATGGAATGGATATGTGTATATGTATGACTGAGTCCCTTCACCGTTCACCTGGAAGTATCACAACATTGCTAATCAGCTATAAAAAATCTGTATTTTTTATACAAAATAAAAGTTTTTTTTTTAAATGCAGAAAAGCAGGATAAGGAAGAACTATGCAGAGAAACTATCAAATATCTGCCCTTGATTTAATTTATAACAAATTTTTATTGCCACGAACGCCCCACTCTTTCAACCTCTCACAGTTAAATCATTCATTTATCTGGGAGATAATTTTTAATTCCAGAGGATTTTTCTTTCCCCGAGTGTTAAGTGTGGGATTGCACTTTTAGATTGGGCTAAATGATAAAAGATATTTGTAATATGAAGAGAGATCATTAAGGGGAAAAGCACACAGTATTCCCCTTCATTATTTAAAGTTAAGTTTGGAGTCACATCTTCTGGAGAGGAAGCAGAAAGAATAGTCATGTTGCCAGGGAAAACAACTGAGCTGTGTCCAGTAGTCACTTTTTACTTAGTGAATTTAAACCTTGGTGTTCGCCATCTATAAATTTGGGATATTCATGCCTACCTTGTGGTCTTGTGAAAATTAAAAAAGGAGAGAGTGAAAGAGCATTGCTTACTCTTTGAGCTCGTGGGAGGCACTGGGCAAATGATCCTTTCTCTTCTTCCCTTCCTTACCAGAATAATTGATTTTTTCCTTTCAGGTGACTAATCGGTCTAATTGAAACTGTTTAATTATAGGATTTATAATTTTATGTGCTCCTGATTATTTATTTTATCTCTCTTTTCCCCATAGTAATTTGTCTCTCAAAATAGTTTGTAATTCCTTGTTGAACTTTTGGAATAATTAAAAAGTGTAAATTACTTCAAGTGCTTTTGTAAAGTGTGTATGTGTGTTGTGTGTTTAGATTAGTTCATATATTTAAGCCACAGGCAGGTGACCTTGCTGCAAAGGAGCAAGGGGAAAGATTGCTCAAGAAAACCTGCCCCATGATTCTTTCAGCTCCATGTATGATTCTCCATCGTGATGGTGAATGGGGATACTATCAGTCAGCTACTGTGTGCATCTTCTAATATGAAGCATAAAAAAGAGTTAAGTCACATACAGGTGCCCAAGGAAACAAAAACCAAAACCAAAAGCTGTCATATTATTGTTCAGTCACTAAGACATGTCCGATTCTTTGCAGCCCCATAGACTGCAGCACTCTGGGCTCCTCTGTCCTCCAGTATGTCCTGGAGTTTGCTCAGATTCATGTCCACTGGGTCAATGATGCTATCTAACCATCTGCTCCTCTGCCACCCCCTTCTGCTTTTGCCCTCAATCTTTCCCACCATCAGGATCTTTTCCAATGAGTTGACTCTGCATCAGGTGGCCAGAGTATTGGAACTTCAGCTTCAGCATCCGTCCTTCCAATGAATATTCAGGGTTGATTTCCTTTTAGGACTGACTGGCTGCTCAAGGGACTCTCAAGAATCTTCTCTAGCACTGCAATTCAAAAGCATCAATTTTTTGGTGCTCAGCCTTCTTCATATTACATCCTCATATTTAAAATTTAAGAAATGTAATTGTAAGGTGAATTTTTTTTCTGCTTCAAAACTTATGTAAGTTCCTTACAGGCTAGTTGGAGAAGTGGCTGATCATTCTCTTTCAACAGGACTAAGTGAGAAGGATTTGATGGATCCTCAGGGGCAGAGCGCAGATGAGAGCATTGTGGTTGGCCCAAGATTGGGCCTGCTGTTCGCTCATAAGAAGATCTGGCATTTTTTTAGATGCAGATCCTGAAACCTTAATATCTCTAGAACTTTGATTCTTGGACTGGGCAGTCCCAGAGCTGGTTCTTCATTCTGTGAATTGGCTGGCTAAAACTGCATATATTAATAACAAAACATGTTTTAAAATACATTGTTTCTTGTGTTTATATAATGATTATGCGTCAATATGAAGATTATTAATATTATTTGTATCAGACATATTTTTTTCTATTCTTCCCATTAAGTTCAACTAAAGAACATTATAGCTGACTTTTGACCCATGTAGGTGTTAGGGGTGCCAACCCTCAAGTAATTACAAATATGAAAACTGCTATTTTTGCCTCAAAAACAAGGGAATCGATAAACAACTCACCCAAGGGCAGGAAGCTGAAACAGTCTGGTTAGAATCAGGACTCAAATCCTAGTTCTTTTGATTCCTTATGCTGTGATCTCTAATCAAACACAAACTGTTCCCCACACTTAGTAAATTTAAAGGTCATTATTATAAAATGAAAGTGCAGGTACTGAATTTATTGAAAAAATCCGCGGATAAGTGGACCTGTGCCGTTCAAATCCAAGTTGTCCAACGATCAACTGTATATATAAAACAAGGTAGAAAGACTCTGAAATACGGAGAAAAAAAGGAAAACTGGCTGGAGACCTCAGACTCCGAGAGATGAAACTGTGAGGCATTCCCTGGGTTTTCTTTTTGTCTCTGTATCTAAGACTTATACTTGAAGACTCGAGACAGTCTCCTCTCTCTCTAGCCAAAGGACCAGCGTGGAGGCAACCTAACAAGATGATAAAAATTTATTTGGCAACCTCTCTACTCTAGCCAAATTCCACAGGAAAAAATGTATGCCCTTTTTCCTTAGTCAGCAAAGGTTAAGTGGGAGCTTAAGGTTTTACTCTTGCTAGATTATAATGAGACACCTCAACTCTGGTGTGGGTGGTATCAAAACACACTTAGTGAGGACTCTGAACTTTCATCCCCCAGGGAGTGATGACCCTCCAGTCTCCCAACAGTATCAGGGAGGTCACATGAGAAGCCTGGACTTCCACCAGCAAATAGTAGGGGCTGCTCCCGGGGGGTCAGTGAGGGCAAAGTGGGGACCTGGCTTCTGCACCCACCTGGCTGTAATAAGGCAGCACCCCACACCCCTGTGTGCTTTATCCTGCCACAGTAGTGTTAGAAGAAGATGGGTTAAAAAAAAATAGGTTTAAATAAGATCCAAAGTATCATAGCATAATACTTATAATGCACAGGTTTTAGTTGTCCCTCTTACCAAAGCCCAGGAAGATCACAAATTGAGTGAAAACAAGATAATAAATAGATGCCGACACTGAGATGCAGCTCTGTTAAATCTAAAATTTTAAAACAGCCATCATACAAATGCTTCGATGAGCGATTATGAACATGCTTAAAACAAAACAAAAAAGAGGATTAAAAGAAGTTGTAAAGAAGAAGGAAGTGGAAATTTTAGAACTGAAAATGTAACACTCAAAATAACTCCTCGAGTTGGCTCAACACAAAAGGAAAGAACAGAGGGAAAAAAAAAAAAAAAACCAGTTAACTTGAAGGCAGAACAATAGAAATTAGCCAACATGAACAACAGAAAAATAAATTGGAAAAAAATTAATAGCACCTCAGGGACCTATTCGGAGAAGGCAATGGCAGCCCACTCCAGTACTCTTGCCTGGAAAATCCCATGGACAGAGGAGCCTGGCAGGCTGCTGTCCATGGGGTCGCTAAGAGGCGGACACGACTGAGTGAGTTCACTTTCACTTCTCACTTTCATGCATTGGAGAAGGAAATGGCAACCCACTCCAGTGTTCTTGCCTGGAGAATCCCAGGGACCGGGAAGCCTGGTGGGCTGCCGTCTATGGGGTCGCACAGAGTCGGATGTGACTGAAGCAACTTAGCAGCAGCAGCAGGGACCTATTAAGTATCACAAAAGAATGTTCATTTCATGACATTTTGAGGAGAGAAGTGAGATGGTAGAGCTGAAAAAGTATTCAGCAAAACAATGGCTGAAGCTTCCTAAATTTGACAAAATATATGAACACACAGATTTAAGATGCTAAATGAAATACAAATGAAATGAACCCAAAGAAATTCACACCAAGACACATTATACTGATACTTCTGAAAACTAAGGTCAAAGAAGTTTAAAAGCAGTTAAAAATGCCACCTTCCATGTGGGTGAAAAGCAATTAGACTTCAACTGGTTTTTTATCTGAAGCCATAGAACCCAGAAGGAGTGATAAACGACATTTATCAAATGGTGGAAGAAAAGAGCTATCCTTGAAATTTCTATATCCAATAAAAATATTGTCCAGCAGTAAGGGGGAAATTAAGATTCTCAGATTAAAGAAGGCCAAGAGAATTTGTTGTTAGCAGGCCTAGTTTTGAAAGAATGACTAAGAATGTCTCCTAAACAGAAAATAAATGATAAAAAAAGAAAACTTGGGGGACTTCCCTGGTAGTCCAGTGGTTGAGAATCCTCTTTGCAATGCAGGAGACATGGGTTTGATCCCTGCTTGGGGGACTAAGACCCCACACAGCACAAGGGAACTAAGCCCGCCCGCTCGCCGTAACTACAGAGTGTGAGCAGCGCAACTAGGGAGAAACCCTCGTGTGCCACACAACTAAAGAAAGCCTGCAAGCTGCGATGAAGATCCAGCACTGACCAAAAAAAGAAGAGAAAACTTGGAACATCTTTATTAACATAGGGACTCTTTGTTTCCTGCAAGTTTTGTGTAACGAGCTTTAAGGAGGGGGAAGTTAATATTAAAAAAAAAGAAAATCTAGAAAATCAAAATGCACGTCTGTATTCAAATTCTAATGAATACAGACATCTAATCCTTACTATTTAAGATTTCAAACACAGGTGAAGCAGGTATTTTTCAGTCAAGTCAGAACCATGTAGGGTTATGTGTCCTCAGATAACTTATTTTACATTTTGAGGAACACTGTTAATGATCTCTAGTAACACATTACATCGATATTCCAATTTTACAGGTTATAAGAGTCAGTTCCATTATTTTTTATCTTCACAAGAATTACAGGTATTTGGTATGCATATTTTATTACCCTCCATTTTTTATCCCAAGAAATAAAATGGGAAGTCAGAGTGTTTAAATGAACTTGTCCACTTAGATGCGGTTAACAAGAATAAGAACTGGAATTTTGTCTTTGAAGAAGTTCCTTGGGCATGAGGTTGTGACAGAATGTTAGCTGCCTTTGGTTCTTATCTCCTTGCACATAATAGTAATTTTTTTGATTGGAAGGAGTGTGAATCTGTTCCTTCCTGAGAGGTGCCACTTTTAATATTGTAGCATTCTCCTTTCTTTAAGCACGATAAGATCTGCTCTATCTATAAATTTTCTCCAGTCTTAGTTCATGAGATATGGTGAGTCAGTTCTTCCCAACCAAGGGCATTTAAAACATCCAGGAAGTTCTATTAAAAAAAAAAGTCAGAACCAGAGGAGTCATGTAACCTTATTTAATACACTTTTTAGATAGCAGTTAGTATTTCCGAGGGGAAAAGTGAATCTAATTTTGAACTAAATGGATTTCATTGAAAAAAGCATAAATTGCCCCTCACAAACAAGACAACCAATTCTACTCAAAACTTTGAACCCAAAGCCTTTTTCCCATCCTGAGAGGCTATTTCCCTGATAAATGAAATAATGGCATCACTGACTCCATGGAGATGAGTTTGAACAAACTCCAGGAGTTGGTGATGGGCAGGGAAGCCTGGTGTCCTGCAGTCCATGGGGTCGTAAAGAGTCAGACACGACTGAGCGACTGAACTGAACTGAACTGAAAGAATCGTTGGTACTAACTAACCCATCTGGACAAAATAGCTGCTAACTTGACTGGACTAAACTAGTTAAGCTTCTCACCTCTCCTCAAGACTCTTAACTTTGACCTACACTCAGCCTGAGCCAGAGTGAGAATGTGTAACAATTTGTCCTTAACAGCCTTTTAAATTATTTACAGAAAAGGTATTTTCTGCTCAACTATTTAGTCATACCTCTGGCTTATCCCAGGGCCCTATATCAGGTTCCTTCAAGCCTAGTTTATCTTTTAAAAACTTCCTTCTGCCTGACATTGGAGATTGTCATGTCCAACTCTTTGTGACCCCATGGACTGTAGCCCACCAGGTCCCTCTGGACATGGGGATTCTCCAGGCAAGGATACTGGAGTGAGTTGCCATGTCCTTCTTCAGGGGTTCTTCCCAACCCAGAGATTGAACCCAGGCGTCCCACATTGCAGGCGGATTCTTTACCATCTGAACCACCAGGGACACGGTTATGACTTTAGCTTCCAATGCAGGGGGCATGGGTCTGATCCCTGGTGTCTGGAGCCTGCTTGAGAGCTGCTGATGTGGAAGGGGGTGTGATGATGTGATTTCATCTATGTTAGGATTCCTAGTCACCTTGTGTAAAACTTATGGTATGTCAGCTATGTTAAGTAGTTCAAAATGGAGTCACAGTGGCCAAAGTGAACTCCATATCAGTTGTTTTGAGATGCTCCACTGTATGACTGCAAGGACCTTAGAGAGAGAAGCTGAGTGTTACCTTAGATTAGGTATTTGATGGGCAGCTTACATCATTGGAACAGAAGGGGCAACTGATAGAGCCAAGACACCCTCCCTTGGGGAAACATTACTTCTTGAAAGGAAGCCACTAAGCAGTGTGACTTAAAAGTTCTTCGCTGGAGGAACCAACTCCAAGCTGCTGAGACGGGTACAGATTGTTGCTGCTAGAGCCCTGTAGAAGGCAGCAACTTCCCACTCACGCTCATTAGGACACCCACTGCCAAACTGGAGACCCTGCCCTGATGAGATGATTCCTTCCCAGACTTCTCCTTTCCCTTCTTTGACTAAACTGTGTTGTGATTGTTGCTGACTGTGCGCAGTAAACCGAGTGATTTGTGAAATGAATATAGGCTATGTTTTGTATTTCTCCAGTCCCATGATGTTTATCTACCCTTCCTGCTGGACCCTGTGACAAACGGGGCCATTCCACAAGGGTTTTTTTGCTATCGAAGGATGCAATTCTGTCAAAATCAGAGTGGTGAGAGAGGAAGGGAGGAATAAATCCTCATTCTCTCTTTTCCTTCTTCCTACATCTTGGTGCCCCCAGCCTAAAATAGGCGAAAGGTAAAGAACAATGAAAAAGTGGAAGCAGTGACAGATCTTATTTTCTTGGGCTCCATAATCACTGCGGATAGTGATTGCAGCCATGAAATTAAAAGATGCTTGCTCCTTGGAAGAAAAGCTATGACAAACCTAGACGGCATATTAAAAAGCAGAAACATCAGTTTGCCAACAAAGATCCGTATAGTCAAAGCTGTGGGTTTTCCAGTAGTCATGTACAGATGTGAGAGTAGGGCCATGAAGAATACTAAGCGCCAAAGAATCTATACTTTCTAATTGTGGTGTTGGAAAAGACTCTTGAGAGTCCGCTGGACAGCAAGGAGATTAAACCAGTCAATTCTAAAGGAAATCAACCCTGAATATTTGTTGGGAGCACTTATACTGAAGCTAAAAGCTCCAATACTTTGCCCACCTGAGGCAAAGAGCTGACTCATTGGAAAAGACCCAGATTCTGGGAAAGACTGAAGGCAAAAGGAGAAAAGGGCCGCAGAGGATGAGATGGTTAGTATCACCGACTCAATGGACATGAATTTGAGCAAACCCAAGGAGATAGTGGAGGACAGAGGAGCCTAGCGTGCTACAGTCCATGGGGCCACAAAGAGTCAGATTCAGCAATTGAACAACAATGACAAGGAATGATGAGCTGAATGATGTAGTCCTAGAGGTTAGCTAGGACTGTGGAAAGTGCTCAATTTTCTACTTCAACTTTCTATAAGAAATTTCAGCCCAGTTTATGTGAATATCCTTCTTGTAAAAACTATGACCAAAACGTGGAGGCTGAATCTGTTTATCTGTTCATGCTAAGGTATGCTTGGTTATATTTGTTTTGTTCTGGTTGAAGAACACATCCATGTTATGATAAATGAATAAAACCTGAAAATATTTTTAATATAATGAGGAGAAATTTGAAATACTGGAGAGATGCTCTTCATAATTATTTTCTCCTAATCAAATCTCATAAGCATTTCTTCCAAATCAAATCACTTTTTAGATATTAACAAAAGACATAGTTAATTTAGAACAAAGACATATATTAGGAAGAGCTATAGGTGGTTTCTTGAAAAAAATTCTATATGAAACCTGATAAAGTAGTAAGAAAAACAAAACCATAGCTTGATCTTACCCTTAAAAGTAGATGCAAAAATTCTAAACTAAACATTGCGGATAGAATTGTATCAAAAGATACAGGATAGAATTGTATCAAAAGACCATCACCAGGTAGGATTTATTTTAGAAATTCAGCTATCAAGAAAAACATCAATATTATTCATTTCAATAAAAATACAAGTAGAGAAAATTATATAATCATGATACAAGTGGCAAAATAAAAGCATTTAGTAGCAATTAGCAACCATTCTTAATGAAATCACCAAGAAAATGGGGAGAAATAAACTTGTAAAGGATTTGGAAGGACTGATGCTCAAGCTGAAGCACCAATATTTTGGCCACCTGATGCGAAGAATTGACTCATTAGAAAAGACCCTGATGCTGGGAAAGATTGAAGGCAGGAGGAGAAGGGGACGACAGAGGATGAGATGGTTGGATGGCATCACCCACTCGATGGACATGAGTTTGAGCAAGCTCCAGGAGTTGGTGATAGACAGGGAAACCTGGCATGCTGCAGTCCATGGGGTCACAAAGAGTCGGACCCAACTGAGCAACTGAACGGAAACTTGTAAAATAGACATATATTATTATATTTTAAGAAGATTTCTATAGCATCTATAGCATTCTGTAGCATCGAGCATCATTCAGTTCAGTTCGGTCGCTCAGTTGTGTCCGACTCTGCGACCCCATGGACTGCAGCATGCCAGGTCTCCCTGTCCATCACCAACTCCTGGAGTTTACTCAAACTCATGTCCATTGAGTCGGTGATGCCATCCAGCCATCTCCTCCTCTGTCGTCCCCTTCTCCTCCTGCTATAAACTGCTAAAACTATTCCATTAAAACCTGAAATAGGATATGGATACTATCACTAATACTATTCAGCATTTTTTGGGATGTTTGAAACAATTGATATAATCAGGGAGGAAGCATTCAAATCGGTTTACTTTCTTCTTTCTTTTTTTGTTGATGATATAATTGTATACTCCCCAAATCCAATAGAATCTAGCTAAAATTATCTTGACTTATCAAAGGAACTTGGGGGAAATGATGGACACACAATCAATATAAAAATCAAGAATTGCCTGCAATGTGGGAGACTTGGGTTCGATCCCTGGGTTGGGATGATCCCCTGGAGAAGGGAAAGGCTACCCACTCCAGTATTCTGACCTGGAGAATTCCAAAGTCGGACACGACTGAGTGACTTTCACTTCACAAGAGCAGAAAGGGGAAAACTGTGTCACCCGTAATAACAATGGATCCTATGAGGTATTTATGAATAAATTTGAAAAGAATGGTACCATATAAATATGAAGAAAAGCTATGAAATCCTATTGAAGTACATAAAGTAAAATCATAATAACAAACACATAGTGCTTCTTATGGACCAGGCTTTACACTTATTTTTCAATACTCTGACTCCTCCAAAGCAGGTGCTATTATTATTCCTATTTTAAAGAAGAGAGGATAAAAATAATAGAGGCAGCATAGCTTCTTCAGAATTACATAGCTAAGTGTCAGAGTCAGGAGTTGCATCCAGGGGAATCTGGTCCCAGTTTCAAGCCCTTAAGCACTAAACAACACTGCCCCTGTCTAGCCTGAGTAGCATATCATCTTCAATGGGAAGTCAACGTTATTATATGATAATAGCAGTTCTTAAATTCACACGTAAATACAGTGTTTCTTGAATGAGGTAACTTGTTAAGAAAACAGATTAAATTCTCAAAATTTATGTGTAAATGTAATGTATGGAATCTTTGGAGGGCACATGTTGGATAAAATGATTGTAAATTCACATGGAAGAAAAATAAGTCAATAATTTTTTTTTTTTAAGGAATAGTGAGAATGCCTGACAATGGTAAAACTATGCTCTTAGGCATTTGTGCAAGTTTCCTGCTAACCTTCTAGAACAGGCAAAGGAATTCTCCATTAACTGGTGCAACGCAGAGGAAATGGAGTTTTTTATGTGTTATCTAGGTATTAGACTGCTGGACTTGTCAGATTCTTATTCCAAATTGTATCCAAGACAGAAGTGCCAGCATAATATTTATGAGAAAATGTATATCCTTAAAAGCACACTTCAGTGAAGAATATTTGAACATCCTTTGTTTTAATTGGCAAGAACTGTCTACGTATATAGGGTTTCCCAGGTGACGCAGTGGTTTAAGAATCTGCCTGCTAATACAGGAGACATAAGAGGCACATATTCAATCTTTGGGTCAGGAAGACCCCTTGGAATAAGAAATGGCAACCCACTCCAGCATTCTTGCCTGAAAAATTCCATGGACAGAGGACCCTGGCAGGCTATTGTCCAGGAGTTGCAAAGAGTTGGACCCAGTCTACATATGCAGTTCAGAAAATGTGAAATCTTGTTCTAAATTGCCTCTAGCCTGTGTAGTGTGAATTCATGATTAATGTCTTGCAAATCCTTCTTCGTTGTCCCTTAGGTGTGGATGCTTGATTCGGGTACTTCATATGTTAACTAAAGCCCCTAGAGTGTAGACTAAATTAACACATATTTATATTACACTGTCTACACAGAGGTATTTTAAGGTAAGTTACAGACGATAAGACTAGACAGCTATTATGAGAAACTGTAAGAACTAATCTACATGTTCACTGTATATCTGCTTTATAGTGAGTTCTTTATTAAATAACATTAATTGGTTGATTAAAATATTCAGATATATTGCCTAACATTCTGATATAAAGTAGCATTAGTGTGATATGCTACAGACTGCCAATAGGTCCTCTCTAGACATTGGTGAAAACATCCACCAACAAGTGAAATATTTTGATCTCAGTTATACACTTAGTCCTTTGGTCCAGTCCTCATGTGCCTCCAAATTATGTACTGGTTGTCTTATTCTCCAAGTCACATTGTCACAGCTTAATTTTTCTGGGATACAGACTGAGACAGAGATTAGCATGCAGGGCATTTATTAGGAAGAGCTCTTGGGATCAGAGTCTGATAGAGGCAGAAGTGGAACCCTAGCTGAGCCAATGGAGAGCTTTGGAATTTAGATGGCCCAAGAGTTGTCTTGAATTGATATTAGAGAACTGGTGATGGGATGGGGCTGCCTCTGGAAGAAGAATAGACCTTGATCAAAGCATATGATTTCATCTGAGTCAGTCCCCAAAGAGGGCTGACAGCTGAGATGTGCCTTCCGCCAGCAGTTCCAGCACCTAGGAGGCACACCGACCAATATAAACTCGTGTTAATGTCAGGCTTGAATACTAATTCTAGACCAACATCGACCTCTGTTTATAATTCCCGAACAGTCAGACTTAAAGGTAGAGATTCAGTGGGAAGCATAATCATGAACTCCATGTTCTCCTATGTGAAAGGGAAGGTCCATCTTAGTTCTGGTGGATAAGCCCATCATTTCTGAAAGTTTGCCTTTGGATCCTTCTTGAGTCAGCCTAGGAACTGCTTCTTGAGAAAGTTGAAGAGAATAGTCTGACACATATAACAACTTTCAGTCTGATTAGTCTCTGCTGAATTCCCCCAAAGGGCTCGCTTCTCTGCCCAGAAGCTCACAATAGTTATTTCCAATAACTTTTCAGGAAAAGTAGGTACTTTTCTTGCCATTCCTCTGAGATTTTGCTGTTAAATAGTTTAAACCACACTAAATGGAGGCTCACTTAATAATTGTAATACTAATATGAGTATACAGTTTCAAAATTTTGCTTTCAAGTCTTGGCCAGAAAGAATTTTAAAAACTTCTTTTCTGCATGTTATAGATTTTCTAATGCCATGCATCAATTAGTCCAAAATAAATTTACCAAATGAACTTTCTGCCAAATTATTTTGAAGTTTGGGTTTACTTAAATCTGGGACCAGTCATTTAAGTCACAGTTTGTGTGTGTCCAAGTTGAGGGGCTAGAGATGACTAGGATCCAGGAATAAACTGCCAGATAAAATACAGGATGCCCAGTTAAATTTGAATTTCAGATAAATCACACTATTTTTTTTTTTTTGAGTATACTCCAAACAGTATTTGGAGGCATACTTAGACTAAAAAGAAAAGTAGTTTATCTGATATTTGAAGTCAACTGTGCTTCCTGTGTTTTTATTTGCAAAATCTAGCAACACCACTCGGAAATCTTCTACAACACAGGTTCTTGCTTTTGAACTTGGCTTCTGTCTTTGCTGAATGCTCTCTGAATCATACCTTGTTCTGTATTCATAAAGTACAGAGCAAGTATGTCAACAAGATTGCTGTTCAGTTGCTAAGTCATGTCCGACTCTCTGCGACTCCATGGATTGCAGCACTCCAGGCTTCCCTGTCCTTTACCATCTCCCGGAGTTTGCCCAAACTCATGACTGTACAGTCTATGGGGTCGCAAAGTGTCGGACACAACTGAACGACTTTCACTTTCACGTCCATTGAGTCTGTGATGCCATCCAGGCATCTCATCCTCTGTCGTCCCCTTCGCCTCTGTGATTTGGCTTCTTTCTAAATTTTCAGCCCATCTTCAGCCACTTTTCAGCTGAGACCACACTCCTTCCCTTGCTATTACTTATTTGGTTGCACTGGGTCTTAGTTGTGGCGCACAGGATCTTCTCTCTTCATGGCAGCAGGTGGGACCTTTAGTTATGGTATGATAACTCTTAGGTGCAGCATGTGGGATCTAGTTCCCTGACAGGGCTCAAACCCAGGCCCCCTGCATTGGGAGCTCAGAGTCTTAGCTACAGGACAACCAGGGAAGTCCCTCCCTTGCTAATTTTTAAATAAAATATATAGTTGTCACAACTGCTTTGTATAACTGTATACTTTCTTTTGGTAATAAGTAAAAACATAGGAGTTTGTGTTTGGCTTAGGTAGCTTGAACGACAAATAGCCCTTGTGGATACCCCAGTCAGAGGTACTAGGAAACTTGATCTAAATCATCAGGTGGTTGTGGAAATCTTAGGCTTTTGAATTCTTTAGGCCATTGACATCAGTAACTTATAAACCAAAGCATAGGTAGGGCCTCTATTGAGTCTGGTTAAATTTTAGCACAACACATAAGCCATGAATGGGTGCACACTAATGAGTGTAATCTTGATACCTAAGTCCTCCATTACTATGTAGATTACTAATGAAATCAAAGTGCCTCTTCATATTTTATCAGCAAAGAGGCCTGTGGAACTAAATAGCTCATTGTAAATGAAGTTGGAAAATTACCTACAGCGTGATTTAGTCGTCAAACTACATTTTTCAACATTTTCCCTCAGATAAACAGTGAGAAAACTTCTAGACTGTGAAAATATTTCTGCATTGCAAGTTATTTGAAGTGTAAAATAAAAAAGAAGCTATTTGTAAATATTTTCAAATGAAATATGCATTTCCACATGTCAAATCTCGGAATATTTCATAGATATTTTGAAAATCCTTAAAAGAAAAGAGTCTATCTGTGTTTATTTATGCATTGATAGACATGTACAATTTATTTTTATTTCTATCCGTCTGCCTATCTATATATCTGTTTATCCATCCATCCATCATCTATCTCTATGTAGTTAATTACCTTGACTTAGAAAAAAACTAGAAGAAAATCAACCAAGAAGTATACCCCTGAAATTATGGGAAATTTATTTTCTCTTCTTTAAAATTTTGCCTGTTTTCTATCTTCCCTAGAATAAGGCTATTCTAGTTGTCTAATTATGAAAAGACAATTAATATTTACCAGACTAAACTAAGAAGTATGTTTTTATTAACAGTATTTGATATTTTAACGCTGTTCAATGTCATCAGAAATATTTGCTCAACCAGCATCCATTGCTTCACTTAGTCATCCAATAAAGATTTTTAAACTGTCAACTATATGCTAAATATGCTGCTAGGTAAGATTTGTAAAAGATGAGTAAGACATTTTCCTAATATCAAGGACCTCATAATCTAGAAAAAGGGAGATTAGTCATGCAAAGAGAAAAATGATCATACTATACACTGAGTGCCAACATTTGGACAGAATTAGATGACTATTAAAGATATGTCAGCCAAGTCAAGTGGGAGTAATTGGGGAGGTTTCTAGGAGGAGACTCAAGTGAGGCCCAGAGAACATTCTGGTCTCACATCTGCAGGACAGACATTTTAAGAAGAGAGGTCTATGTTTGCTAAGACTTGAAATTAGTTGCTTATTCATTGTCCTGTTGGACAATCAGGCATTTCTATACTTCAGTATTATAAATGTCATGATGAATATCTTTGAAGCTAAATCTTTATGCACATCTATTCTTATTTCTATATGGAAAGAGAATTCTAGAAGTAAAATTGCACACTTAATTGTTTCTGAATATTCTTAAGGCTTCAAATACAATTTGCCAAATTACCATTTAAGTGATTGTATTGATTCACACTCCCAGCTGCAAGAAGTGAAAAAAATAACTAGGCGTAAAATTCAAATAGAGAGCAAAATAAAATAAGCCAAAAGAAATTAGTAGTATAAAATTTGTAACATAAAATTAATTTAAAGTAGATGAAAATCATGGGAAAGAAAATGGGAAAAAACCAAATACATAAAAGTATTGAAATGACAACAGATCTAGCCAAAATAATAATAATAATACAACAGTTTCTTAACATTTGGGTTTCATATAGGCTGTAGTGTTGTTGTTCAGACTCTTTGTGACCCCATGGACCGCAGCACACCCGCCTTCCCTGTCTTTCACTATCTCCCAGAGTTTGCTCAAATTCATGACCATTGAGTCAGTGATGTTCTCTACCCTTTCTCCTCCTGCCTTCAATCTTTCCCAGCATCAGGGTCTTTTCCAATGAGTCAGCTCTTTGCATCAGGTGACCAAAGTATTGGAACTTAAGCTTCAGTATCAGTCCTTCCAATGAATATTTAGGGTTGATCTCCTTCAGGATTAACTGGTTTGATCTCCTTGCTGTCCAAGGGACTCTTAAGAGTCTTCTCCAGCACCACAATTCAAAAGCATCCATTCTTAAGCACTTGGCCTTCTTTATGAACCAACTCTCACAACCACACTTGACTACTTGATAAACCATAGCTTTGACCATATGGACCATTGTTGGCAAAGTGATGTCTCTGCTTTATAACATGCTGTCTAGATTTGTCATAGCTTTCCTTACAAGGCACTGTTTCAGTTCAGTTCAGTCGCTCAGTCGTCTCCGACTCTTTGCAACCCCATGAATTGTAGCACGCCAGGCCTCCCTGTCCATCACCAACTCCCTGAGTTTACCCAAACTATTTTATTTTTTAGAGCAGTTTTAAATTTACAACAAAGTTAAAAGGGAGGTACAGAAATTTCCCGTATACTCCTGCACCACCTGTGTGCAGCCTCCCATTATCAAAATCCCGTGCCAGAGTGGGACATTTGTTACAAATGATGAATCTATGTTGACACATTGCAATCACCCATCTCCCACATCTATAGTTTATTTCAAGGTTCACTGTCAGTGTTGTGCATACTATGGATTTGGACAAATGTATAATGACATGCATCCATTGTTAGTACCATGCAGAGTATTTTCACTGCTCTGAAAATCCCCTGAGTTCCACCTATTCATCCCTCCTACACATAGGTTTTCAAGGATATCTTCTTGACTCTGAAATCCTTCAAAACCTTAACTCGGGTCATGGATGCTCATTGTCCCCCAAACATTTGTTGATTGATTCATATTGATGACATGTTCTTAAGTAATTTTACAGCTCCTCACTTTCCACTCAGCTTTTTTCCCAATTGTGGCTTCATATATAGGATTTTCCATTTAGCATACCTTATATTAATCAAGACTCTCTTTGTTTGATTTAATATAATAAGTATCTCATAAAAGTGAAAGTCTCTCAGTCATGTCCAGCTCTTTGCAACCCCATAGATTATACTTTCCATGGAATTCTCCAGGCCAGAATATGGAGTGGGTAGCCTTTCCCTTCTCCAGAAGATCTTCCCAACCCAGGGACTGAACCCAGGTCTCCAGCATTGCTGGCAGATTCTTTACCAGCTGAGCCACTAGAGAAGCCCAAGAGTACTGGAGTGGATATCCTATCCCTTCACCAGCAGATCTTCCCGACCCAGGACGAACCAGGATCTCCTGCATTGCAGGCGGATTCTTTACCAGCTGAGCCACCAGGGAAGCCAAGTAAGTAGCACAAGAGGAAGCAAAGTAGGTGAGTGTAGTCATTATAATGATGAAATTTGATGACAGAGTTGAGTGTGAGTACAAGTTATGCTACTTACAAATGGTGTGGCTTGGCTAAGATACTGAAATTCTCTATTGTAGATAAGATCTAATGTTAATGCCCACCACATTGTTATGTTAAGCAGTACTTCACACATAACACTCATTGAATGTCAATGAATGTCAGAGATTACTGTTATCTACCAGAATCTCTAAACCCATAATAGAATCTATTTGCCTTCCTATCACTTCATATTCCCCATCAAGAGCATTAGCCCCTTCTGGTCACTCTGCCTAATATATTATTGCTGTTTATTGTGGTGTCAGTCACTCAGTCCTATCTGACTGTTTTTGACCCCATGGACCCCTCAGGCTCCTCTATCCATGGGATTCTCCAGGCAAGAATACTGGAACGGATTGCCATTCCTTTCTCCAGGGCATCTTCCTGACCCAGGGGTCAAACCCAGGTTTCATGCATTGCAGGCAGATTCTTTACCATCTGAGCCATGAGGGAAGCCCATATCACAATTTCTTTAACAGGTGATTCAAATAACCTCTTCCTCAAGCCTTCAAATTCTGTTTACTCAGGGGTTTAATTTTCTCCCCATTTTATAGAAAATCAAGATTAGTTAGTGTGAATTTCCTTACTTATTTCTGGTTTTCAATTTAACGTATGTCAAGTGTGAGATCTTAAAAATGATCTTTCAACATCTTGTTACTCAATCTTTATACACATACTTACTTTTATAAAGCAAGAGCATCAGTGATATTTTGTTTACGCTCAATCAGGAAGTAAGAGACAACCTGGAGGAAAGAGGTCTTCTCGAGGTGAGTCTTTAGAGTAACCACAAAAGATACAAAGACAGATTTTTACCTTTGGCATTCAATATAGTCAGGCTTGCCCCACAGGAGAAGTGAAAAATTGTCTTCTATGCTACTGTGTTTTTAGAAGCTATAAAGTATACCACTTTACTCAAAATAACTCCTCTTCTCTTCCGCACACCATGGTTGGAAATTCCTATCATCCTAAAGGGGATTAGATCACAGTGTTGGGGATAATTTTTAACAGAGTCATCTCTAAAAGATAATTACATCGAATAAGCATCAAAAGCATTAGTTTATTGGATTTGCTTGCTGATCTAATCCCTTTTCAGGCTGGCTCTAAGAATAAGAGAAAGTGTAGATCACTTTCAGGGGAAATATGTATAATTTTGAGAGAGAAGCAGACATATGGAAGAAGAGACAGGTGGTCCCAAACTGTCATGACTTTGCTGTTTTGCCTGTGCAACATCTGGAATATAGATTCATAACAACCACAACCACAACAACATTGAAATTATCCAACACAATTAGAGTTTAAAAGGTTTCTTTGAGAACCTCATCAATTTTGTTCATTTACCCTTTCTTCGTGCAAGATTGCAAGCTTCCTGAATGCAAGGACAATGTCTTATTCAATGCAGTATTTCCACTAATTTTTGACATATAGAAAATCTCAATAGGTACTTATTGACTAATAGGAGTGAGATGAAATGAGAAGTGCTATTTTCCCTCCTTTCTCATTTCTGATAATTTTTTCGTAGTAACCTAACCTTGTGAGCAAATCCAGTTATTTTCTGACAGCTGTTGTTTCCTGTCTCCTGGATTATTGCTCCAGTGAATCCAAGAAAGCGTTCGCACTGACTTGGTTGCTGTCTGATTTCCATGGTCACTCAGGGCGTCTCCCCTATTGTAGTCCTCACACCATGCTGGCCTCTTGCCAGTCTGCTGTCTCTCCCACTCCAGGTTCTTCTTGAAAACTCAAATCAGATCATTTTATTCTCCTCATAAAAGCAATTATTTGCTTTTGAGATTATTCACAATAACGTGAAAACTGTTTAACTTGGTACTTAACAGATTTCATATCTGTTATCATGTATGTCTTCTTTTTATTTTTATAATATTTGTTTGTTTGTTTGGCTGTGCTGTGACTTCATTGTGACGTGCAAAACCTTCAGTCATCATAGCATGCAAGATCTTTAGCTGTGGCATCTGAACTCTTAGTTGCAGCATGTGGGATCTAGTTTCCTGACCAGGGATCAAACCCAGGCACCCTGCACTGGAATTTTGGGGTCTTAGCCAAATATATTCTTTATTCCAGTTATATTGAAACTCTAAACTTCAAACATGCCGCTCATTCTCACTTTCCTTCTAGATTTTACCCTACTTAATTCTATTCTTTATTTTAAACTCAGTTCAGCTTATGTTGATAATAATATATGTATCATTATTAATACTTAGAATCTGTACTATATCTGTTGTAGACTAGAGCAAGTAAGTTATCTTGAATGTTATCATGGGAGACCAAGATTTTTCAGTATTAGCTCAAAGACATGCAAGTATAAAAAAAAAAATCAAAGATTTAAGGAAAAACTCTGCAATTTTAGAGTTGGAAAGATTATTGCAAATTGATGATACATTTTTCTCCTTTTAAAACCACATATTTTCTAATTTTATCTAGTGAAAACATCTGGGCGCAATGACTACTCAGTAGCCAAGAGTATTCATAAATAAAAGAAAACTAAGATCCTTGTATAAAATGCCTGATTCCAGCTAAGCTGGAATTACTGCGATTCTAAAAAGCTTAAGCTGCAGGACTCTTGTCTTGCATGAATCCTTTTCAAATCCTTGGAAGGCACCCTTGTAATGAGCCCTCCTGGCGATATTTGTTGTTTCACTGCAAAATGCTCAAAAATAAGATATTTTAAACTGCAATTAGTTCTACTCTGATTTTCCCTTTGTCATAATGCTTCTGGTGTTGGGTGGCTTTGGATTGGCCGTGGGCATTTTGGAGATTATGCTTGCAGAGATTTGAGCAGAGGTATATTCAGTGCTATATACTTATGTATATTTATAGTCCCTTCTAAGTATAGTGACATTATTGCTAACTACTGTGGTAGGATATACTTGTCTCCATCCCCAGCACACAGTGTCATAAGGATAAGGTGCAAGACTGAAGTCCTGAGAATATGAAGCATGTTCTAGTGCCCATGACGCCATGTGAATAGGATGGAGAATCAAAATTGGAGATGTACCGAGTCAGAAGCTAACTGTGGAAATCGCATATATTACAGTGTAATTTTTTTTTTTAATTTAAGTGGTTTTTTAAAATATATTTATTTGGCTGTGCTGGGTCTCTGTTGCTGTGTGGGCTTTTCTCTAGGTGCAGTCTTCTCACTGTGGTGGCTTCTTGTGGCAGAGCACAGGCTCTAGGGTGCGCAAGCTTCAGTAGTTGAGGTTCCTGGGCTCTGAAGCACAGGCTGAATAGTCGCGGCACTCGGCCTTAGTTGCTCGGTGGCATGTGAGATCTTTCCGGACCAGGGATTGAACCTGTGTCTCCTGCATTGGCAGGTGGATTCTTTATCCCTGAGCCACCAAGAAAGCCCTTATAGTGTAATTCTGGATGAAATTTGATAGCAGTTCCCCCCAGTTTAATTGCGATCCTTAATCACCATCACATCATCATCACATTTTATTCAACCACTATAGAGGAGAGATGGGGTTACTTCTCCATACTCATATTAGAAAATCGCTCAAGAGAATTCAGGCAAAGTGCAGTAAAAAGTATTACAGAGGTGTTGGAATAGTTAGTTAATAAACATATTATGACTTTTTAATGGATTTTGCAACATTTTTAAGGTGTCTTCTTTCAGAACATTGTGATTTGTTTAATCATTCTAAATAAACATTTTTTATACTTCAGTTTGTATTAACAATTTTGTATTTTTTCCTAAGTTGTGGAATCTGCTTCTCAAAATCTGGATCCACATGATAGCAGATCTGATATAGGAAATATACAAAGTGAATGCAGGACAGATTGTTGTGCTGGAAAGCAAATAAGCAATTCAACATTGCCCAACGTGGGCCAAAAAGACCCTGAAGTAGCCTGCTCAAAGAAGCTCCTGCTGGTCTAGGTGGGATCACAGTCAAAATGCCTTCAGCTGATTAAAGCACTTTGTGTGTGTGTGTATATATATATATATATATATAATATATATATATATATATATCAGGGATTCCCTGGTGGCTCAGAGGGTAAAGAGTCTGCCTGCAATTCAGGAGATCTGAGTTCTATCACTGGGACGGAAAGATCCCCTGGAGAAGAAAAATGGCAACCCGCTCCATTATTCTTGCTTAGAAAAATCCCAGGAACTGAGGAGGAGCCTGGCGGGCTACAGTCCATACCATAGGGTCTCAAAGAGCTGGACACAACTGAATGACTTCACTTTCACTTTCATACGTATATATAAAATCACAATGGAAAAGAAGAGAGATGCTCAAAATGACACTTACTGGATATTTTGGGGGTTACTCTAACTCCTTACTCAGAAAATTGAAGATAAGGAGATATAGAGGAGGGAAAAGTTTTCCTCCACCCTCTTGGGGTCCCTGGATGAGTCTGAAAATTAAACTGACATCCACGGGAGAAAGGCATATACATTTGTTTAATGTAAGTTTTATGCGACACGGGAGCCTTCATAAGGAAATGAAGGGCAGAAGAAATCCACCACCATCTTGGAGAGTCCACAGGTTCCGCTGAAGAAGTTTGAGAAAATGGCAAAAGCAGGAAGGTCACTTGGACCTTCCTCCGGCCCTTCTCCTGTGAGACAGGACACAGAAGCCTCCTGGGAGAGCTTTCTTCCCAGCTGCTGCTGCTGCTGCTAAGTCGCTTCAGTCGTGTCCGACTCTGTGCGACCCCATAGACGGCAGCCCACCAGGCTCCCCCGTCCCTGGGATTCTCCAGGCAAGAACACTGGAGTGGGTTGCCATTTCCTTCTCCAATGTGTGAAAGTGAAAAGTGGAAGTGAAGTCGCTCATTCGTGTCCGACTCTTCGCGATCCCATGGACTGCAGCCCACCAGGCTCCTCCGTCCATGGGTTTTTCCAGGCAAGAGTACTGGAGTGGGGTGCCATTGCTTTCTCCGGTTTCTTCCCTAGACCCCGAGAAAAGAAACATCTGTATCTCCAAAGAGAAAGGATACCAAGAAGAATCCTAACAAATGGGACTTGCTGAGTTTCCGCCATTTTACGGCATTTACCTTATAGTCTTTAACCTATCCTATTCCTCCCCCATTGCCGGCTCTTCGTCAAATGCAGCATCGGAATCCTCAGGTCTGTTCTTTCTGCCCTTCATTTCCTTATGAAGGCTCCCAGGTCACATAAAACTTGTATTAAACAAATATATATATGCTTTTCTCCTGTCTGACTTCCATGGTCACTCAGTGTGGACACATATTTTTTTCAAAGTTCTATTTCTCAATTTGAGAGAAACTGTTGGTAGAATTACAGAGGATAAGGAGAGAAAAGTGAAAGGAATTCAGGAATCAAAGACAGAAAAATGCAGAGAGTCAGAAAAATGACAGTTTGGACATAAAATATTTATTATCCTTTATTCTCTAGTCCAATTCACAATTCACAACTTCCTCCACATGTGTTTGTCTTTATTACATGTGTTCTTGCAAAATATGCATTTATTTTATATGCTAGGTGTCTCAGTTTGTGTCAATAATGTTGTGATAGACATTTTCTTCTGTCTTACATTTTTGACTAAAATAATATGTCCTTAAGATTCATCTGCTTGCAACGTGTACATCTATTTTTTCTTTTAATTGCAATGTAACGCCACCCATGTTTTATTCATCCACTTCCAAGCTTATACATCCAGGTTACTCCAGATTCCTTCCCAGCAAAAACAGTGATGTGTATACCTCTGAGTGGCCCGTGGTGTAAATTTGGGAGACACACACACCTTATGAATGTTGGGCCATAAATACACATTGGTGTGTATTGACTTAAACTGCATGCCAGCTTTTGAACTGTGGTGTTGGAGAATACTCTTGAGAGTCCCTTGGATTGCAAGGAGATCCAACCAGTCCATCCTAAAGGAGATCAGTCCTGAGTGTTCATTGAAGGACTGATGTTGAAGCTGAAACTCCAGTACTTTGGCCACCTGATGTGAAGAGTTGACTCATGGAAAAAGACCGTGATGCTGGGGAAGATTGAAGCCGGGAGGAGAAGGGGACGACAGAGGTTGAGATGATTGGATGGCATCACTGACTCAAAGGACATGAGTTTGAGTAAACTCTGGGAGTTGGTGATGGACAGGGAGGCCTGGCGTGCTGCAACCCATGGGGTTGCAGAGTCAGACACAACTGAGCAACTGAACTGAACTGAACATGCAAGCTTGCTGCCTGTCATTTGTTGACTCAGCCTACAGGTCCAGCAGGGCAGATGCCTCCTATAACTGCAAATTCCCATCCACACTTATTTTCCATTTTTCAAATATTTGCCAGTGATATCTTATCTTAATTTGCATTTTCCTAAGTATACATTGTGGCTTCCCAGCTGGTTCAGTGGTAAAGTATCTGCCTGACCATGCAGAAAGTGCAGGTTCGATCCCTGGGTCATGCCCTGGAGGAGGGCATGGCAACCCACTCCAGTATTCTTGCCTGGAGAATCCCATGGACAGAGGAGCCTGGCAGGCTACAGTCCATGGGCTCACAAAAGAGTCTGAAGTGACTTAACAACTAAAACAACAGCAAAGTATATATATTGACTCCCTTTGTGCGATGGTTAGTTTTGAGGAGTTTTGGTTCAGAAAAGTGCATGTTGATGTCCCTCTGCCGAGTAATTACACTGGAATCTGATAGCAGCTTCTTATTTTCAGTGAAGGTGCAGTGGGCATTTTTAAAGACTGTTTTCTCAAGTGCATTACCTCTCTTTCCTGTTGACATTTACATCTGAGATATTCTTATATAACCCAGTTTGTAAAAGTTCTTTCTCAGAGAGATATAAGTTGAAAGAAGAGATTGTAGGAGTACAGAAAGTGCTTCAGGCATATTTTTTCCTGGAAAAAATAATGAAGAATGAAAGGGAATAGGTAAGTTAGGGTCCCATTAGAGGTGGTAAAGCTAGGGGAGAGTAAAAGTATTTTAACGATATTGGATCACCTCTAGGATGCCTAGCAGCATGAATGGCTTGTGCTATCACACAGACAGGAGTAAGTATGAAAGTCCAAGGGGAAAAATGCACTCTTTCCACGGTTACCCAACTCCTATCAACTTTAAAAAAGGGTTTTTTTGAGTTTCCTGTTAATAAATAACTTTTATAATGAGTGAAAAGAGCTTCAAGATGTTCTTTGGGCCTTATGAATAACTAACATTGTTCTCAGCATTCTACAAGGAAGCTAAGAAAGTATCTTTCCAGCCTGTTCTGTAGTCTACTGACCAAGTAAGGATACTAATCCACTATTTTGTCAGCTTATCTCTTTCATCCATCGGTTGTCTTATGTGAATTCTATACTCATATCTATCCATTTACCCAGCATTATCAATTTTCCAATGTTGCATGTTTTCAAATTGGACTTCTCCTATATGTGTCACCATTGCTCCCATTCAGAACCTTATTATCCCTTGTCTCAAATAGCTCCTGTTTTAGCTTTCAAAACCTGTCTTCCAGTCCAGTTTCCCTCAAATATACTCCAGAACGTTGCCACTGAGAGGCAGCTTGAATGAAATGTGTTGCTATCTTCTCAAAACTTCCTTAATGGCTGCTTATTCTCAGTATATGGCCCACACACCCTCAAATGAAGGACAAACCTTCTGAGTCATCACTTCCTTCTTGCCTCCATCCCACTCCATGCTCACACAGCTCATGTCATCTCAGCTCCCTGGAACCGCCAGGCTATCTCTGCTCACCCTGCACTCTCAGCCTGGCTTGCCCTCTTCTCTCCTCTCAATCTCAACTGAGACTCAATCTTGGGTCATTAGTTCTTGGTCCTACTTCCTGCTCAGGCTGAGCTAAGTATTCTTTCATGGTATTCTCAAAACACCTATGAAAATCTCAATTACTGGATTGATCATATTAGGTTTATTTTTTTAAAGTCTTTATTGACTTTGTTACAGCATTGCTTCTGTTTTTTATGTTCTGGTTTTTTTTTTTTTTTTGGCATGAGACACATGGGATCTTAGCTCTCCAATCAGGACTCAAACCTGCAGCCTCTGAATTGGAAGGGAAAGTCCTAACCATTGGACCACCGGAGAAGTCCCTCATATTAAGTTTAAACTTTTTGTTTACATATATCTGATGCTCTAGTGTAAATGATCTTCAGCAAGGGAACTATGATTTATTTCTCTTTTAGTAGGTAGTAGAATTTTTTTTTTTAAGGACAGATGGTAGAATTCCTCTGAGGAAGAGAGCAATTTTAGATTAATAAGATACCTTGATGGTTGAAAGGATTTGAAGAACAGAAATGTCTCATATTCAGTTTTACAACTTTTATTGTACTGTCCAAAGATATAATTGCTTCTGTTGTTTTAGATCTTCAGCAAAGCATACTAATCACACAATCTTGAGCTGGTAAACTTTGTGAAATAAATTTATTAGAGGATGTTCAGAGCAATATTATGTAGAAAGAAGGATATGCCCAAGAGAGGCAAGAAGATAGCAAGAATTCACTGGAAGCAGTAACTGGTTATCCTGGAGAAAGATAAATTCTAAGAATTTCCATAAATATAGAGAGCATTTGTTAGATTTGTTAGTTGTAAGTAATTTGATGTCTGAGCCAATTTTAGCTTAAGAGACAAGGAAAAGGATTGCCAACTGGGAGATTTGGACAAACTATATTTAATAATATCAGAAAGTAAAACACGAAATGGAAAGTAACAGAACAGCATAGGTAGGATGTCCTAAAAATAGTCTATATCTGTGCATGAAGAAGCAGTATAACAAAATATTAACAAGATATATCTCTGGCTAGCATCACTGACTCAATGGATATGAATTTGAGCAAACTCTGGGAGATGGTGGAGACCAGAGGAGCCTGGTGTGCTGCAGTCCATGGGGTCACAAAGAGTCAGACATGACTTAGCAACTGAACAACAACAACACCAGCATCTCTGGTTGCTGTATTTTATTTACTATTCAATGCTTTTATATAGCTGATTTAATAAAATGAGTAAATGCTGTTTTTATTATGAGGGAAATTTTTTGAGTACAGAGTATACTGTCAGGCTTCCCTAGTGGCTCAGTGGTAAAGAATCTGCCTGCCACTGCAGGAGATGTGGGTTCGATCCCTCATCTGCGAAGATCTCACATGCCATGGAGCCCTAAGCCCATGCACCACTGTTGAGCCTCTGCTCTATAGCCCGTGCTCCACAACAAGAGAAGCCATGGCAATGAGGGTCTGTGCACCGCAACTAGAATAGCTGGAGCTTGCTGCAACTAGAGAAAAGCCCGTGTAGTAATGAATAACTAGCACAGACAAAAAAAAAAAACTGTCATTGATGGTTTGACATCTAAAAAATCATATATCAAATACCAATTGTTGGTACTTGCCTTCACTATTTTTTTTTTTTTTTGCATTTGGAAAAATGTTTTTGCCTAGTCAAAATAGTATTGGGCAAAGTTTAGGGAACATATACTTCTCCCAAACTGTCATTTTTTTTCCTGCATTGAAATCCGACTTTTAAGCAAACTAGGAGAAAGATTTCTTTGGTGCTATTCTTCATCTTCTTTTCAAAGTCTGTCTTCTTCATTTCAAAATGCCAGCAAGTGCCTTGAGCCTCCTTGCTGGGTATTCTGATTCTTCTCCTGTGATGTCCAGTGGCATTTCTAACTCTCCATGACAATTACTTTGCTCCCATTTGCCTCTAGGGAAAAATGATTTAATCTGTGGCTCATTCCTTCAGCATTTTGTACGGCTGGAGTCAAAGTAATTTGGACAAATAAATCCTTGACAACCTGTTACTTCTTTTCTTTAAGTCATTTTTTAATGGAGCCTTCATCTACCTCACCATCTCCATGTGGGCTAATATGCCATGTTGATTTTGCTTCAGAATAACCTCTCACCCCTCTGGCCTATTCTCTAAGCACTCCATCCAGGATCTTATTATCATTTCCTTTAGCTCTTCTAAAGCCTGATAGCTGGTCTCTGCATTTGGAAATGTTTTCCTCCTATATCCATTATCCGAATAGCCCCTAGAGAGCTTGGGATCAACATGTACATGCTGCTGTATTTAAAATGGATAACCAACAAAGACCTACTGTATAGCACAGAGGACTCTGGTCAATGTTACGTGGCAGCCTGGATGGGAAGGAAGTTTGGGGAAGAATGGATACATGTGTATGTGTGGCTGAGCCCCTTTGCTGTCCGCCTGAAACAATCACAACATTGTTAATTGGATATACTCCAATATAAAATAAAAATATTAAAAAAATAAAGATTATCATTTGAACTGAAAAAAAAAAAAAAACAAATGGAATTACCTTTATGCAATACAGATAAGATTATCACAGTCCCTTTCTTTAAGATGAAGATCAACAACAACTTTGATGATGCAATGGCATGTTCAGAAATATTAGTCTGGAATTTAGTCCAAACCTCTTAGCATGTCAGGTAAGACTTTTTTGATTTGATACAGGTGTACTTCTCCTATATCAACTTTTGACATTCTCTCTTACTCCCTATGATCCCCAGAGATCTGTTTTCCCATCCACCGTATGTGCTTTCCATCTGCTAGTCCTTCTGCCAGGTATGACTCACTACTGCATAATTTCTGTTCGATCTTCACAACCCGGGCCACCTCGTGGATCCCCTGCGTGCAGTTCTCTCTCTCACCCATAGCTCTCTCTGCCGTGTGAATACAGCACTTTCCCCTTAATCTCTGACAGTACCCAGAGCACACACAGCGTTGCAGTTGTTTACTAAAATACCTGTCTCACCATTTCCTGAAGTCATTGAAGATCTGTCTTGTCACCTTGTTAGTTACAGAGCCAGTATACAGTAGGTTCCAAATAAATGGTTGAGGAATGGGATAACAAAAATGAAATTGAGCTGCAATGCAGAATTATTTAGGAAGATCCTTCCCAGAGTAACTATTCCGTAGGGAATAAGACTATGACGTAGGGAAGATGCACTGTAAGCAAACTCTCCTTTGGGGCTGGTTGCCTATTCTGTTAACGTGTTAAATTTCTCCTCCTTATGCCCTGATCTTGAATTTCCCTGATAGTTTAGCCTGGAGGGCGAACACACTTTTTTTCTGTAAAGTACCAAACAGTACATAGTAGGCTTTGCAGGCTACCCCAGCAGCTCAACTCTGCTGTGGTAGCCAGGAAGCAGCACAGACAGCGTGGAAACAAACATGTGAATCTGTTCCAATAATACTTTACAAAAATAGTCAGGAGCCCAGATTCGGGCTACAGGCTTACTGTAGGTTTGCTGACCAGTTTTACTGATTCCTGGTCTAGATTGAGGGTTTAGGTTAACACATCCAAGCCCTTATCCCTGATTATGGTGGGTTTAGGTTTTAACACCTCTTCCAAGGGTAATAGTTGTGCCAGAAGTAGTTTTGAGTGTTTATATTTCAGCATTTTTGTAATACATCATTGCTACCACCTGTATTCTAATAGATCTCCTTAGGACGTCTTACCATGGTTAAGTTCATTAAGGTTCAGGTGACCAGTCATCCAAGTAAAGTTTCCATGGTGGTCATAAGCCAGAATTGGGGCCCTAAAATCTGTGTCATATTGTCACCTCTGAAACAAGTCCTCAACTGCTCCACTGTCTCCAGCAAGAAAGGCCCTGCCTCTCAGAAGCCACACTTGCAAAAGCTCATGGC
The DNA here is from genome assembly GCF_910594005.1 of Cervus elaphus. Classification (NCBI taxonomy): domain Eukaryota; kingdom Metazoa; phylum Chordata; class Mammalia; order Artiodactyla; family Cervidae; genus Cervus; species Cervus elaphus. The sequence continues at coordinate 31,903,669 of NC_057841.1, read as the reverse complement.
AAGAGTCCTGGGATTAAATATAGCTAGATTCCCCAGCAGTACTTCTGAATCCCTGCTTGGAGAAGTAAACCGTCATTAGACACCTCCAAGTCAGGACAGCACAGTTGGCAGCACCAGTTTTGCTCATCTGTTCCACTTGTGATGGCACTCTTCTTCCCGTTCTACTGATATCAGGGTTTAAGAATAAGCTTACAGAAAGTTTGCATGATTTCTGGAAAAATATGTAGACAGGATCCCCTGCAAGATTTCCACATATTAAGTATTTCAGAGGCATGAACTATTTATGTTGTTGTTTAGTTGCTAAGTCATGTCCTACTCTTTTGCAACCCCATGGACTGCAGCCCACCAGGCTCCTCTGTCCTTGGGTTTTTCCAGGGAAGAATCCTGGAGTGGGTTGCCATTTCTTCCTCCAGAGGATCTTCCTGACCCAGGGATCGAACCTGGGTCTCTTGCATTGCGGGCAGATTCTTTACCACTTAGCCACCAGGGAAGTCCCATAAAACATGTATTTTTTGTTGTTGTTGTTGCTTAATGAAATGCAGTCATCCCTGCCTTTTGTAAAGCCTCGCTTATAGCATGCTCTCTGTCCTGTAATGATGTGATCCAAACAATTAGTTATTTTGAGAATAGTAAACACTCCAATTAGTAACTGGCAAGAAAGGCATATTGTTAAAGAAGAGCATTAAGTATCAAATCTGAGATGCAGAAGAAGCAAGGCTGTTTGTGCTTCTCACAATCAGATTCAATCAAGATACGGTGTGTCATGAACGCTTTTAGTAGCATCTGGTTTAATGCATTTGTGTGCAGATAAATAAATAGTTGAGAACTGGCTCAACTTTTATTTCTCTGGACCTAGGATTTCTGCACTCCTCCTGATTATCTCTGTCCAGTTTTCACTGCCCTCGCTTGCCTCTGAGGATGAAATGATTTTTAAGAAACGCTCTCCTTGCGTGTCACCTTTCCTGTCATCTTTCTTCACGATTCTGCTCCCGCCATGGTGAGTGAGCCCTTATGAAGCAACACCTGCCAGGAAACGACTGTTTTTGGAGATCTCAATGTGACATCCTAGGAAACAGATGAGCTGAAGAAAGACTGTCATTTTATCTGGTAGGACATATTCAAGGTAGGCCATAAAATTTTGTGAGAGACATAAGCAAAGCTGTGTGAATTAGGAACTCTTTCTTAAACCGTATTTCTTTTATTATACTGTCACACTTTGGGGGCTTCTACTTAACCTGTTAAATTACCGGTGGCTCAGATGGTAAAGAATCTGCCTGCAATGCAGGAGACCCAGGTTTGATCCCTGGGTCAGGAAGATCCCCTGGAGAAGGGAATGGCAACCCACTCCAGTATTCTTGCCTGGAGAATTCTATGGACAGAGGAGCCTGGCAGGATACAGTCCATGGGGTCGCAGAGAGTCAGACATGACTGAGCGACTAACACACACAGCATCTATAATATTCCTGACGTGTCTTCAATTATTGGGAACACTTTATAAAAAATTATGCTGGAATTATCTTAAAAATGTCAGTTATTTTCCAGTAAACATTCATCTCCTTGAAGAAATAAAAAGAATTTGGAAAAGGATGATTCTGAAAACTATAGTTAGGCTAGTTGTTGTGGGGAAACAGGTAAGAGCATTGGCAGGACTTTGCCTGTGGTCTGGTGGTTAAGAATCTACCTCCTAATGCAGGGACCATGGGTTTGATCCCTGGTTGGGGAATTAAGATCTCACATCTGCAGGGCAGCTGAGCCTGAGTGCTGCAACTAAGACCCTTAGTGCTGCAACTAAGACCCTTAGTGCCTCAACCAAGTGCAGCCAAATAAATATTTTTGAAAGGAAAAACATTGGCTGTTACTTGCTCCGAGGAAGTGTATTGATCATAATGGAAATTTATGATATCAGTAGTTCTAATCCAGTGCTATAATTAGAGCATGCAATTTTTCTTTAATTGAAGATGCTGTCCTTAAATAATCAAAAGGAATATTCTTGAATGTTCACAAAATTTTTTGAAGCATTTTATAAATTAAGGTTACCAGCCTAAGAGATACAAACTACTGTGTCTAAAACAGATAAGCAACAAAGATACTCTGTACAGCACATGAAAATCTAGTTGTTTTTTTGTAGTAACCTTAAATGGAATACAATATGTAAAAATACTGGGTCACAGTGCTGTACTCCTGAAACTAATATTGTAAATCAACTATTTTTCAGTTTTTAAAAATTGTAGAAAAATAAAAATAGTAGCATAGCTTTGTTCAGTATTTTATGTTCTCACCTATGTGTGATCAAGGTATAATATCTTGCTTAAATTAACAACTGATTAATCTTGACATAAGTGTTGACAGGATACATTTAATAGTTTGTTGATTCTTCAGTCTGTAAACATTTTTTTTTTTTTTTAGTTTTCTGTAGTGTGTACTTTCACTTGCATATCATATAATAATGCTTTGCTTGCAGGTGTGCATGCTTTGTTGCTTCTGTTATGTCCAACTTTTTGCAACCCTATGAACTGTAGGCAAGAGTACTAGAGTGGGTTGCCATGCCCTCCTCCAAGAGATCTTCCTGACCCAAGGACTAAACCTGGGTCTCCTGCATTGCAGGCGGATTCTTTACTCTTGAGCCCTAGGGAAGCCCAATGGAGGTTTAGACATATATTTTTAAAATAATATTTTAAAATATTATTAAAAGATATTTTAATATTATAAAAGATATTTAAAAATATCTTTCCTAAAAAGCTTTTAGAATGGAGGAGACCAATGCCTTAAGTCAAATCCACACATAGGAAAATAGAAGCTCAAAAAATTTAAGCCGATTATCTATGGTGAAACAGATCACCAGCCCAGGTGGGATGCATGAGACAAGTGCTTGGGCCTGGTGCACTGGGAAGACCCAGAGGAATCGGGTGGAGAGGGAGGTGGGAGGGGGGATCGGGATGGGGAATACGTGTAAATCTATGGCTGATTCATATCAATGTATGACAAAACCCACTGGAAAAAAAAAAATAAATAAAGGAGAAATTGGAAAAAAAAAAAAATTTAAGCCACTCATGGAATCCCATGCACGTTCTTTGTGTCTAAGAACCAGAAACTCATGCTAATGACTTCTGGCTTAGAGGTCTGTTATCTACTTTATTATAGTCGGGAATAAGATTTTGAGTTGCTGAAACAGTTTGTCAGTAACGGATATAATCTTGTAGTAATGTTTCATTTCCACCAAAAGAAAAAAGGAATGGAAAATAGTTGTGCTTTTTTTTTTTTTTTCATGGAAATCTACAAGTCTCCCTTGTTGCTTGTTGTCATCTGTCCTTAGCAGACATATGGTTACTCTGGTGGGTTTTGTCTTGAGTTTCTGAGTCCACTGGGGATTAAGTCCTTCTTGTCTTTGATTTGTACTATTTCAAGAACAAGAAGCAGATCAACTTAATGCTCTGAAATCAAAGCCACTAAGAAGCTCAGAAATTAAGCCAAATTCCCCTGGGAATAATTGAGGATGATTGACTATCCAGTGTTTCTATTCAAATTATAAAGGTTTTTTGGATAATTATTTTATTCATACAGTCATTCAAAGAGAGCAGAGTAGGTATTGCATGTGCATATACATTAAAGGATATAATATAAGGAAAAGAAAAACAGAGTTCACATTGTAAGATTTGTTACCCCTTTTTTGAAAAAAAAAAAAAAAAAAGATGTTGTATTTTCTTTCTATGAGATGTTCTCCCAGCTCGGCAATAAAGCCCATTATCAAAATAATAATAGTAGAGATTTCTCTGGTGGTCCAGTGGTTAAGACTTTGCCTTCCAATGCAAGGAGTGTGGGTTTGATCCCTGGTTGGGAAGCTAAGATCCCATATGCTTCAGGGCCCAAAACCCAAAACATAAAACAAAAGCAATATTGTAACAAATTCAATAAAGACTAAAAACTGGTGCACATAAAAACTCTTTAAAAATTATAATAGTAGAAAAAGAAAACATAATAATGATTTTGATCTAATCATAAATGAAAACTGAAACTTAGAAAATTCCCCCAAATTTGAGGTTCACCAAAGCTGTTAGTAACAAATCTGGAGAAAACCTCAGGATTTCTGACCACTAATTCACTCTTACTGAGAAGCCAAAGTGTACTTCCTGAAATGTTAACAGGACTACTCACTGGGGTCCTGAATAGCAACCTTACAAAGCAAATAAAAGTGACCAATTAGCAGACAGATATAAATAAATCAGTTTTGCTTAGAGAAGTTCTTCCAAAAATTGTGTCGCTCATCCTGTTCGTGATGCCAGTTGCCTTGCTGTTCACACCTTCCACACTGTTCACTGAACCCAGGGTAGGCAAGATTCTGGCTAAGAGGCTGGAAGGAGACTCAAGGAGCTGGAGCAGAAGCAACTGTAGACACATTTATTCTCTCCTGGCTGGCATGGCAGCCATAACACAGCCTCTCTCCTGGCTGATGCAGCAAGCGTAGCAGCAGCCGTAACATAACCGTGATGTTGCTCCAGTGTAGTCCTGCTGCAGGAGCATCCAGGGCTCTCATGGTGAAGTTCATACAGGCGTACCACACAAACTAGCCCATGACCAAGCCAGTACCTCGTGATGCGCATGCAGTGCTATAAGTGATCTCAGTGCTATAAGTGATCTCAGCTGTTACATAATCAAATTTACAAAATGTGGGGCAAGAGGGAGAGGCAGTGGGGCAGAGAGCCTGACCACACCATTTTGGCTAATTTACTCTTTTTCTCTACAAAAAATAAACCATCAAAAGGGGGAAATGATGTCTTAGTTTAGGAGGCTGATAGCAGAGGGGGAAATGGTGTTTTGTTACCTGGCGTGCAAGGGAGGTCTCTCTGCCTGAATGAAATGATGACCATTTGGGTTTGATTTTAAGAGACTGTCGTCTGATGAGGACATTGGGTTCTGTGATTGATTCCTGTGGAAAAAAAAGCCTTGGTCCTGATATCCTGGAGCTGCTTTTATTTGTTTATTTTTTAATATTTCTTCTTCCAGCTGCTCAGATGAGGGGTCAGCTTCAGCCTAGTTGACATATTTTTCTTTACAACCAAGATCACAGTCATTAAGAAACATCAGAGAATTAAAGGCATTACATTTAGACTGCAAAGCCAGTTTCCAGATCTGCCTTGAACATTTCCAATTACTCAGAACATTGTTTAATTCTTATAAGCAGCAAAGTGAAAATGCCACTAGAGGAAATTGGAGATGCTAAGAGCTCCTTCAATGGGACTGGAAATCACTGACAAATCCTATTCAAAGCACTGGTTTTGCTTGAGAAGAACTTAGCCATTTTCAGCTGTTTCTGCTCTTTGGTGGGGCGTATGATGTGCCCTCCTCTTGCCATTCACGCACTGTGGCAGCTCAGAGTTCAGGCAAGTCTATTCTAGCCGATTCACCAACTGCCAGGGGTGCAATTGGACAAGTTCTGAGCTTTCCAGGCCTTTGGGCCTATTACTGGAAAAAGAAAAAAGAAAAATCCTGCTTCTTTTTTTTTTCAGTTCAAAGTCTTACAGATGCCCTTGGATAGACTTCAGATAAGCAGGAATCAAATCTGAGAAACTTTTGAAGTTTGCTCGTTAGTCCACTCAAAGAAAAAAGGCAATTTCCATATGAAATTGGGTGTCATTTTGCAGCCACCTTATCCTGAAAATCTTGTGTCTAGCGAATTTCAAGCCGTCAATCTTCGTGAGTGACTCCCTGAGAAGCTTAGTAGTGGTGCCCCAGAAATAGGTGGAGTCGGGGACTTCACCCTGTGTAGTGAAAACCCATTGTAGGAGGACCTTTCATAACAGAATTTAAAAGCCTTTTAAAGCCCAGCACCTCTACGGCTAATTGCTAGGCAAGGCATTACCATCAGAGGCTCAGACTGCTCTTTAAAAGGTTTTTAAATGATGGTGTGAAGAAATAAAACCCTGTCATCTGAAAGCTTTTTTCAAATGTGTTCATCTTCCTTATACTAGAAGCAGCAGTCTGAACTTAGCAGTAATGAGACTGAATGGCTGGTGAGTGTCTGATGCTGGAGGAAGGAACAATGAGGAAGGACTAAAGTAAATGGGGCTTTCTTTGCATTGTGTGTAGCTTACATTAAAGTGAAAAAGAACACTTCTGTAGAGAGCACTGAGCCCAGAAACCAGAGGTCAGTTTTCTCCTCGCTTCTTGCTCCACTACTCCAAGCAACTGGAGGACTGAAAGAAAGGCAGACGATGCAATGATCTCTTATGGAAAATATGAGAGCCCTCAATAATATGGGCAAACACTTATGCATCTATTCTTGAGTAATGATTTGAATGCCATGCCATTATGAATTTTTATGAAATAATTTTTTATGGTACAGTTGTTTTTGTTTTGTCTTTTAAATAAGTATTCAAATAACAACTAAAAGATTGGGGTCCTGGATTCTTTACCATACTAAATTATCCATCCAAAGATTCCAGTAATCCAAATATCTTTCATTATCATTTACGTATGATAACAGTCATCATGAAGACAAACTTCTCCTTTTAATAGACATTATTTCCCATTACACCCAAAGTTCCGTTCTTTGGTCTTTCATCGCCTTTAATCTTGTGATTTGGTTTGAATCACTCAACCTAGAGAATTAAAGGCTGGTCTAGATGGTACCACCCTTTAGAAAGTGATAATGTTTTGAAATATGTCATATTCTAAGGCAGATACAGACACTGATGGATATGTTATTCCAAAGTGGCATTAATTATTTAATCTATTCTTAATGATCCACTATTTTTTGTAAATAATGGTTTCTATTTTATGCAGACTTAAATATTGTTAATGATTTTTCCTTTTGGAAACTATAATATACTAAGACATTTATTGTATTCTTTGTAACTCAAGTGTCTCAAAAATATCTTTGAAGTTACATAGTAAAAATATGAACACAATAATGCAATTCACATAAGAACATTATTGACATATAAAATTGGAGAAGGTCAGTGTAATGCTGTAGGCTATTAGCACCACAATTAAGTGTCAAATTGAGCTATGTGATTCACAGCCATTAGAGACAAAAAGGGAAGTTTTAGTATTTTCTTCTGATATATGATAAAGGGTTTTTTCCAAGAGAAATGTCCCCGCAACTAAATAATAATGATGAAGTGATTTATGGGTAGGTCTTATGTCCTTTCATCTCATTAGAATTCCAGACTAGGATGAGGAATGCAGAGAACATGTAGGCTTTCTCCTTAACAAAGAAATTTTTAGAAAGCCAATTTGGTTCTTTCTTGGCCACATCTGCTGTTTTAGCGGCACAGAGGCCAGTTGAGTTAGGAATTCTGTTTAGGGAATATTGAGATTAGGGACTACTATTTTCAGACTACGGAAAATGATGACATACCTCCACAAAATAAAACAAACAAGGACAGGGTGTAGACTGAAATTTTTTCTTCTAAGTATGTTGCATCTTTAAAAAAAAAATATATATATATATGTATAATATTATAGACATAAGGGAACTCCTGCTAACCTCAAGGTGAGATTTAATCTCACCCAGTACATTCACTCTGGTAAACAAAACACTGAATCTTGTTAGTATGAACTTTCTAGAAGTGCACAGTGGACTCCTCTAAGCACTTGTCATCATGTAAATTAAATTAGCCCAATCAGTCTAATATCACCTACTTAAAAATCAGAATGTGTTGTTCTGGGTGAAAAAGGCACACACGCTTATCCAGTGAAGTAGAGAGAAGCGCTTAGTGGAAATCAGAGTTAACATGTACTCACTTTGGGGAACTGGCTGAATAGAGCAAACACTGTTGTTTCAAATCTTAGCCAAGTAATTTCTCCAACCTGGAGACTGAAGATTACTCTGCCATAGATAAATCAGATTTTTCTTTATATATAAAAGATTTATTTATTTATTTTACTTATTTATTGTGTTGGTTGTGATGGGTCTTTGCTGCTGACGGGCTCTCTAGTTGCATCAGGCTGCTGAGGCTTCTCATCGCCTGAGTGGCTCCGTGGTTTCTCTTGTTGGGGGCAAGGGCTCTCGGCCCTCCAGCTTCAGTAGTTGCGGCACATGGGCTTGGTAGTTGCATGGGCTCAGTAGTTGCATGGGCTTGGTAGTTGTGGCTCATGGGCTCTCAGAGCACAAGCTCAGCAGTTGTGGCTACTTGGGCTTTCTTGCTCCTCGGCATGTGCGATCTTCCCGTACCAAGGATTGAACCTGTACCCCCTGCATTGCAAGGCAGATTCCTAACCACTGGAACACCAGGGAAGCCTGATTAAATCAAGACTAAAAAGATCCCGCTATACTAGTCTGGTTGATGACTTTATTTTAAAAAATCAAAGGTTGGCTTCCATTTCATACCAAAGTCTGGCTATTCTGACTGTCCTGGATCATCATTTCCAGTTTTAAAATGAAGGTCAGAATCTCCCATCATGCAGGGAGGAATGGGGAATATCCGGAGAATCGTACTGTAATCATTTAGGTTCAAGCCTTCTGTGTTTTCTCATCAACTAAGGTACCATCTTCTCAGTTAAATGAACACGATTAATTCTTTAGCCACCCTGGTCGAGCAGAAAGTGCCTCTACATTTTCTTGTATCTATTGGAGATTATGAAATAGAACTGATTTCTCCTATCTATCTATATCCTCTCTATCATATTTTATGTTGTCACCGTAGATTGATAAAGAAGTTAGATTTATAGACAAAGTCCTCTGTATAGTCACCACTGTTCACGTTGCAGAAAACTATGCCCAACAAAAATAGGTCTGCAGAAAAAACACCGCAAATGCCTCACAAGGCATTTCTAGATGTTGAACTATTGTGTGCGTGGAATAAAACATTCTTTGTCCTCTGCGCCCTTCATTCTCAGTTTTGTTTCTGATAAGACAGAACAAGCTCTTAGTAATGGGTTGCTCGCTCTAGCCTGCCCTTCAGATTAGAGTGGACAGTTCAACAATCGGAGTTTATTTTTGTAATTAAAAAAATCATTGAAGTATAGTTGATTTACAAGCATAGAGTTTATAATCAGAAAGTTCTGGTTCTGTTATTTGCTAGCTTGTGTGGCCATAGGAAATATACTTGAACTCCTTCTCAATCTTCACAATCGGAATAACAATTTGCACCCTGAAGTTTGGTGTATTAAATAAGATAATGCATATAAAATATTTAGTATCTGTAGCAGGGATTCAAAATATAATAAATTCCTCTGAGCTTTTTTCATAGCTTTCCATAAAATTAATCAAATAGACATAATAATATAAGAATAAAACCTTAGAATATGTGTTGATACCTGGAAGATTAAACAACAAACTGAAAACAGTGATTTCTTCTCGGAGGTGGCCATGAGGAGTGTATTTGAAGTGGAAAGGGTGTTTGCTCTGTCTCATATTTCAGTGTTCTACAATGAGAATACAGATTGGTATAATTTGTGCAGGTTCATGCATGTGTGCTACACTGCTTCAGTTATGTCTGACTCTTTGCAACCCAGTGGACTGTAGCCCAACAATCTCCTCTGACCCTGGGACTCTCTAGGCAAGAACACTGGAGTGGGTTGCCATGCCATCTTCCAGGGGATCTTCTCCACTCAGGGATCAAACCCGAATCTCTTACATCTCCTGCATTGGCAGGTGGGTTCTTTACTACTAGCGCCACCTGGAAAGCCCATAATTTGTGCATAAAAATGTACAATAAGAAAGTAATCACAGAAATACATCATATAATTTTAATGCCAAAGTAATAGATGCTTTGGAAGAGTCTGGCTTTGATGTATATTTCTATTTGCTAAAAGGTGAGCAGTTGGGAATGCACAGGTCAAATGTCCAAGTGTTTCTTAGATGACTGATTTTGTTTATTATGCAAAGTTCCATTGCTTCCTGAGCTGTGGATGGTGTCATGATGCACATGGAACTATCTGTCATTTGCCGTCAAAAAGAGGTAAAAAGTAAATATTTTTGAAATACTTTTACATTTCAGTGGCATTATTGGTTAAAATATAGTTTCTCATGGTAAGCTTATCATAAGAACGTTTTAAATAAATAGATATGTGAAAGTATGAAACTGATTTTTTAACATTAGTTTTTATTTATTTTAAACCATGGCAAAGTATATAACAAAATTTACCATACTAATCATTTTAAGTGTAGAATCAAGTGGCATTCATTATATTCATATTGTTGAGTAACCATCACCACTCTTTCTAAAGTCATTTCTAAAGTCATTACTCTAAACAGAAGGTCTTCTAATGATTAAGCAGTAACTCCTCATTTACATTCCTGTTGAGCTCCTGATAATCTCTCATCTTTATGTCACTATGAATTTGGCTTTGTTAGTTATTTTATATAAGTAGAATAGTGTAATATTTGTCCTGTTGTGTATACTACAGACTAGGTTAATGCCTGCAATGCAGGAGACACAGATGTGAGTTCGGTCTCTTTTTGGTCAGAAAGATCCCCTGGAGGAGGAAATGGCAACTCACCCCAGTATTCTAGCCTGAAAAACCCCATGGACAGAGAAGCCTGGCAGGTTACAGTCCAGTGGGTCGCAAAGAGAGGGGCGTGAGTGAGTAACAGCCCAGCACAAGAGACATCTTCAGCAATAGACATTTTTCTTTTTTTCCCACAGCTGGAAATTGGAAGTTCAAGATCAGGGTGCCAGCAGGGTTAATTTCTCCTTGGAATTAAAGTGAGACTTTGCTCCTCAGCTTTGTAGAGGTCACATTTTCGTTGGGCCCCCCATGGCCTTTTTTCTGTACATGTACTTGGAGAAAGACAAAATGAGAGAGAGCTTGACAGAGAGAGAGAAAAAGGGAGAGGGAGGGAGGGAACACTGGTGTCTCTTCCTTTTTTTTTTTCATATGTATTTACTTATTTGGTTGTTTTGGTTCCTAGTTGCATCATGCAGGATTTTCTATTCTGGCACATGGGCTCAATAGTTGGGGTGCACAGGCTTAGTTGCTCTGTGAGATGTGGGATCTTAGTTCCCCAACCAGGGATCGAACCCATGACCCATGCATTGCAAGGTGGATACTTAACCCCTGGACCACCAGGGAAGTCCCTCTTCTCTTTTCACAAGAACCTCAATTTTGTGAAATTAAAATCTCAACTTTATGATCGTTGTTTAATTTCCCCCTTAAAGACTGTCTCCAAATGTAGTCATATTGGGATGTGCACTTCAACATACACATTTTGGAGGGATAAAACTGAGTCCAGAATAAGAAAATGAAAAAATGAAAAAAACATCTGACCAGATTGATTTTTCTTGGCTATTTTGTTGGAAATCAGTCAATGTGACCATTGAAATTAAGGCAGTGTTCTTTTATTGACAATAATATGCAAAGCTGACACTCATAATGACGACTGTTTCTGACCCTCAGCTCTCTTGTCCAGTTCTCGCCTCTCTCCTCCTTCTGAGGGAAATCTGACTCCAGGCTCACCGAGCTGTGCAGCAGCAATTTTGGACATCATCATCTGAGATTATATTTTCTTGATTTTTTTTATGTTAATAAAAGATTGACAAAAGAGTGTATTTTTTTTCTCTTTTTAATGTATCTCTTAAAAGCCCTTCCTTTTAGTTTTATACATATTTGTACATCTTTCTGTCTGTCTATCTGTCACCTATTCAACTATTCATGTATCCATGTGTCCATCTATCCATTCATCTGGCACTGGTCGGGTGGTATGTTGAAAAAAAAAACCAAAACAAAACCCCAAATTCTCCATGGTGAAGGGGTGAGGGTATATAACCTAGACCAAATGCATTGACAAGCTGTCAGCCCTCATCCACCTGGAGGAAGTAGATCTTTTTTCTTTGTACAGTGGCACCGCATGTTTAAATTTTCCTCTTAAGGTCTAGGAAAATAGAATTCTAGAGGGAAAATTCTTAAAAGAGGAGGAAATAGAATTTTTTTTTCTTTTGGAGGATTTTCATTTGTTTATTTACTTTTTCAACCTACAAGAAGAATTTTGAGACTTTTTAAAGAATAATACCAAACTGATTCTACACCTTAGGATTATATATGCAAAACAGCATTAATTTGTATTAGGAGTTTTCTAATTTACTAGAGATTTTTTTTTTAAAGTTTATAATTATTTGTAGGGCTTCCCTGGTGGCTCAGGTGGTAAGGAACCCATCTGTAATGCAGGAGACCTGGGTTTGATCCTTGAGTCAGGAAGATCTCCTGGAAAAGGAACTAGCAGCCCACTTCAGTATTTTTGCCTGGAGAATCCCATTGACAGACGAACCTGGCAGGCTATAGTCAATGGGGTCACAAAGAGTCAAACACCACTGATTGACTACCACACACACACACGTGCACACACACACACACGCACACACACACACACGCACACACGCGCGCATGCACACATACACAGTGACAGAAGCGTGAAGGCCATAGCACCATAGTGAAGGCCATTCCCAGAGGAGGGAGCAGTTTCCTGTCTTTAATTATGAACTATAAGTACTTAAGATATAGGAGATATTTTCATCTTTGAACATTCTCTAGGAATTCGAAAATCATGTTGGATAAACTCCTAAAATGAACATCTCTTTTAAAGGTACTTTATAGGATTTTAAATGAAAGCTATGTGTTTGATTTGCCATTTCTAATTAAGCAGAATATTTTCCTGTGTCACATCATTAAAGTCATGATACAGATTGTGCTGCCTCCTAAATGACCTTCAGTCAATATCGTCCAAGTGATCCATGTGTGGAGATGATCTTCTCTAGCAATTTCCTTATAAAAGGGGAAAGGACATGTACATTGACTCGTTACATATCATCTGTTGAATTTGGGCAAATGAATTTCCTCCAGTTTGTTCCAGAGCGGATTCATTTTTATGTGTGTGGCGTTAGTGCCATATGTGAACATTAGGCCTCTTTAAAAAATGATGGGGGATAATAAATGCTTTAGGAATTTGTTTTGCTGAAGTGAACTAACAGCAGATGAACATATGGTGAAATATATTTTTAATTACTTTTCAACAATTAAATGTTTTTCTTTATTTTCATATTTAATGTTCTTGATCAAACTTACTGAAGAGTCTTCTCAGAAAGATCATAGCATTTTGCATAATAACACGTGACTAATTTTATGGATTATATATATATATATCAGAATATGTAAGCAACATTTTAACTGTAGGAGTCTCAGAACTTTGTCTATGATTCTTTATATCTTCAAATGGAAAATACTTTTCTTTCCCTCCCTTAAATTAAGAGAGTGCTATTTTAAAATTTCCCATTCTATTGTGATCTTTTTTTAATTAGCAAGAACTTGGAGATGATTTGGCTGTTTCTGGTTAAGGCTCGCTAAAACACAAAGATATTGGATGCCCAAGCTTGAAGATTTAATTGTTTAACCACAGGCAGCTCAGAGAAGCCACGGCTTGTAGATCATGTGTTGATGGGCTGGCACACTTAGAACTCTCAATTTTAGTGAGCTGAAGTGGTAAATGCCATCTCTGCTTAAGTTTATGTTACAAGATTATGTTTATCGTGTGTAAATAGTTACCTACACATTATAGATTAAGGGGAGACTAGATTTTTCATCACCATAGATAATCATCACACACCATCTTTGTTTCTCCTGGAGACCAGTTAGATTATGCCCTTCACACATGCCTTTGCCATTTCCATTATTTTTTTTAAATGAACAAGTTACAATTATTATATGTATTGTACAGCATAGGAAATATATTTGATAATATTTCATAACTACAAATAGATTGTATCCTTTAAAATTTTTGATCACTATGTTGTATACCTGAAACTAATATAATACTGTTAATCAACTGTAGCTTAATAAAAATTTAAAAAATAAAAATGGGCATTACAAAGTATTGACAAGGATACAGATTCACACACTGATGATGTGGTATCTAAAAAAATGGTATAGATGATCTTACTCACAGAGCAGAAATAGAGACACAGACATAGGGAACAGATGCATGGATACCAAGGGGGCAAAGTAGGAGGTGGGAGGAATTGGGAGATTGGGATTGACACACATTATTGATTGTTGTTTCTGTTGTTGCTTATCATTCGGTTGTGTCCAACTCTTTGCAACCCCACGGGCTGCAGCACGCCAGGCTTCCCTGTCCTTCACCATCTCCCAGAGTTTGCTCAAACTCATGCCCATTGAGTCGATGATGACATCCAACCATCTCGTCCTCTGTCACCCCCTTCTCCTCCTGCCTTAAGTCTTTCCCAGCATGAGGGTTTTTGCCAAAGAGTTGGGTTTTCACATCAGGTGGCCAAAGTATTTGGGCATCAGTCCTTCCAAAGAATATTCAGGGTTGATTTCCTTTGTGATTAACTGGTTTGATCTCCTCACTGTCCAAGGGACTCTCAAGAGTCTTCTCCAATTCCACAGTTCAAAAGCATCAATTCTTTGGTTCTATGGGTACTATGTATAAAATAGATAATTAATGAGACCATTTCCAGTATTAAAATAGACATAGAACAGTGTTGTCCAATGTGCCTTTTATTTCTCCTTGCTGCTTTACGTGTTGCTTAGTTTACAGGAATTGAAGACTGTTTGTTATCATAAATGATGAAGGAAAAAGATGTCATCTGTAATTATTAGCTCAGGGTATTTTCTGTCTCTTAATGAAAAATAGGGAAACACACCAAAAGATAGATTAAAATAACACTTTTCTGGAATTCAAAGTCAACGATAGACAATATTTTAACATCAAATGACCCAAACGTTTTGCTTATGAGCAAAATTTATAGAGGAGTTCTAACATGTGACTGTAAGGATACAAGTATCTGAATCAGAAGCAAACTGACTTATAAAAATAAAAGAAAAACTAGCACTGGCATATGTATTAAAAGTATTAAAAATTGTGTCTGACTCTTTTGCGACCCCATGGACTGTAGTTTGCCAGGTTCCTCTGTCCCTGGGATTCTCCAGGCAAGAATACTGGAGTGGGTTGCTGTTTCCTTCTCCAGGGGATCTTCCTGACCCAGGGATTGAACCTGGGTCTCCTGCATTGCAGGCAGATTCTTTGCCATCTGAGCCACCAGGGAAGCCCTGTTAAAAACCTGGCATAGTATAATTCAGAGGCTGCCACCTGGGCTGCAGACCCGTCTTTAGTTTTCCTCCTCTTGACCGGTCACAAAAGGTAATCTTTTCTAGTTGAGAAGATTGGCATTCCCTATCTCTCCTGGCTCAGGCAGCTTGGCAAACACCTGCCAAACAGAATCTGTCTCCTAACCCAGAAATCAAAACTGTGTGGACCTTGGTCATACCTCAACTAACAAGATCTGTGTACTCCAAATTGACTGCCAGCCAACTGGGTATGATACGTTGGATAAAGTTTCCCATCCTCCTTTCTACTGAGAGAAGCATCCAGATGTTGAAACAGCACTTGAGATATCCTATAACAGGATATCAAAACCATTCAACTAGAAGGAGATTTTCCTCACCAACTTGTAATGTTTGTACTTCTTGGCTTGGAAAACCAGATTACATTCAACCCCACTGTGAACATCAGGTCTCCTGAGGTGTTTCCCTTCGGCTACAGTTGCCGTTCCGAGTTGACTAACGGTATAGTGAGCCAGCCCATTAAAGCAAGACCGAAGGCACAGTTGAGCAGATACAAAAAGCTGGAAAATTTATCTCACACTCGAAAATGTTGAGACCATTTTTTTAAGCAATAAATATAATAAATAAAATGTACAATGTAAATTAGAGCTATATTATAGTGTTTTAAGCTTTTTTTTTTTTCTTTTCCTTTCCCTCCCTCTTGTCTCTGCAGGGATCTCAACTTCAAGCTGAGATACACAGATATATATTGGTATTCTGGCTTCACTGCCCCCTATGGGTGCTCCACTGATGGGGCACCATTGCATTTCCTATTTCGTGTGTGTGTTTTCATGTGTGTGTGTGTGTGTGTGTGTGTGTGTGCACACACGTGTGCGTGCATGCAGGAACACATGCCCTGTGACTCTCCTCTTCACCAGCTTCCTCACTTGAGGTTCTCGGGTGTCTGCTGCTTTCACACTAAAGGCAGCTGACTTCTCTCTTGCTGGAGGGAGACAATTGGGTTACCCCCGTAACAGTGTGAGAACACCGAGTTTACAGCCGCAGGAGATCTTGAAAGTGGGAAATCAACCTTGTCTTCCAATATCTTCTACTTCTTAATGGGTCTCTTTGCCATATTACCTGAAAGGGACGTTGAATGGTTGCCAAGGGCCTTTTATTCCTTCACTCCTCTTAGGGTTCCAAGCTTGGCTAGCAGTTTTGATTATGGTACTCTATAAACGATTTTGAATGCCATGTCTGAAGGCCTCCGCACATTTTCCAGCTGTTGTGTGCGGCTTCTCTTGGCACTTCCCTTCTCTAATGGCTTCTGGCACTGCCTGCCTCCACTTCTGTGCTGCTACCAGAAATAGCCCACTCAACAACTTGTCTCTGATGATCAAGACCGCTGATGGTCTTGCCATATGACATCTATCCTGTAGGTAGGAGACATCGTCTCTAGTCATGCACACGAGGGGTCATGTGACACCAGGAACCTGTACTTGGTCCAAAGCCCAGTCAGCTGAAACTGGCCCTCAAAACATTCTAAAGAACAGTTTCTGATCTCTTTTTGGCTCCAAGAAGTAGAAATGAACATCACAGTTCATCTGTAAAAATTACTGTGGACTCATCGTCAACAAAAGAGTCCAAAATGCAGTACTTGCATGCAATCTCAAAAACTACAGAATGATCTCTGTTCATTTCCAAGGCAAACCATTCAATATCACAGTAATCCAAGTCTATGCCCCAACCAGTAATGATGAAGAAGCTGAAGTTGGACAGTTCTGTGAAGACCTACAAGACCTTCTAGAACTAACACCAAAAAAAAAGATGTTGCTTTCATTATAGAGGACTGGAATACAAGAGTAGGAAGTGAAGAGATACCTGGAGTAACAGGCAAATTTGACCTTGGAGTACAGAATGAAGCAGGACAAAGGCTAATAGAGTTTTGCTAAGAGAACGCGCTGGTCGTAGGAAACACCCTCTTCCAACAACAAAGAGAAGACTCTACACATGGCCATCACCAGATAGTCAATACAAAATCAGATTGATTATATTCTTTGCAGCCAAAGATGGAAAAGCTGTACACAGTCAACAAAAATAAGACTGGGAGCTGACTGTGGATCAGATCATGAACTCCTGATTGCCAAATTCAGACTTAAATTGAAGAAAGTAGGGAAAACAAGTAGACCATTCAGTATGACCTAAATCAAATCCCTTATGATTATACAGTGGAAGTGACAAATAGATTCAAGGGATTAGATCTGATAGAGTGCCTGAAGAACTATGGGCAGAGGTTCATAACATTGTACAGGAGGCAGTGATCAAGACCATCCCCAAGGAAAAGAAATGCAAAGAGGCAAAGTGGTTGTCTGAGGAGGCCTTACAAATAGCTATGAAAAGAATAGCAGTGAAAGGGAAAGGAGAAAAGGAAAGATATATCCATTTGAATGCAGAGTTCCAAAGAATAGCAAGGAGAGATAAGAAAGCCTTCCTCAGTGATCAGTGCAAAGAAAGAGGAAAACAATAGAATGGGAAAGACTAGAGAAATCTTCAAGAACATTAGAGATACCAAGGGAAATTTTCATGCAAGATGGGCACAATAAAGGACAGAAATGGTATGGACCTAATAGAAGCAGAAGATACTCAGAAGATGTGGCAAGAATACTCAGAAGAACTATACATAAAAGATCTTCACAACCAGATAAGCACAATGGTGTGATCACACATCTAGAGCTAGACATCCTGGAATGCGAAGTCAAGTGGGCCTTAGGAAGCATCACTACAAACAAAGCTAGTGGAGGTGATGGAATTCCAGTTGAGCTATTTCAAATCCTAAAAGATAATGCTGTGAAAGTGCTCCACTAAATATGCCAGCAAATTTGGAAAACTCAGCAGGGGCCACAGGACTGGAAAATGTGTTTTCATTCCAATCCCTAAGAAAGGCAGTGCCAAAGAATGTTCAAACCACTGCACAATTGCATTCATCTTCCACACTAGCAAAGTAATGCTCAAAATTCTCCAAGCCAGGCTTCAACATTCCATGAACCATAAACTTCCAGATGTTAAAATTGAATTTAGGAAAGGCAGAGGAACCAGAGATAAAATTATCAACATATGTTGGATCATTGAAAAAGCAAGTAAGTTCCAGAAAAACATGTACTTTTGCTTTATTGACTACACCAAAGCCTTTGACTATGTGGATTACAACAAACTGTGGAAAATTCTTAAGGAGATGGGAATACCAGATCACCTGACTTGCCTCCTGAGAAAGCTGTATGCAGGTCAGGAAGCAACAGTTAGAACTGGACATGGAAGAGACTGGTTCCAAATCAGGAAAGGAGTACATCAAAGCTGTATATTGTCACCTTACTTTTTTAACTTATATGCAGAGTACATCATGAGAAATGCTGGACGGGATGAAGCATAAGCTGGAATCAAGACTGCTGGGAGAAATATCAATAACCTCAGATACACAGATGACACCACCCTTATGGCAGAAAGTGAAGAAGAATTAAAGAGCCTCTTGATGAAAGAGAAGAGTGAAAAAAGTTGGCTTAAAACTCAACATTCAGAAAACGAAGATCATGGCATCTGGTCCCATCACTTCATGGGAAACAGATGGGAAAACAGTGGAAACAGTGACAAACTTTGTTTTGAGGGGGGCTCCAAAATCATTGCAGATGGTGACTGCAGCCATGAAATTAAAGGACGCTTACTCCTTGGAAGAAAAGTTATGACCAACCTAGACAGCCCATTGAAAAGCAGAGACATTACTTTGTCAACAAATGTCCATCTAGACAAAGCTATGGTTTTCCCAGTAGTCATGTACAGATGTGAGATTTGGAATGTAAAGAAAGCTGAGTGCCAAAGAATTGATGCTTTTGGACTGTGGAGTTGGAGAAGACTCTTGAGAGTCCCTTGGACAACAAGGAGATCAAACCAGTCCATCCTAAAGGAAACCAGTCCTGAATATTCATTGGAAGTACTGATGCTGTAGCTGAAACTCCAATACTTTGGCCTCCTGTTGCGAAGAACTGACTCACTGGAAAAGACCCTCATGTTGGGAAAGATTTAAGGCAGGAGAAGGGGATAACAGAGGATGAGATGGTTGGATGGCATCACCAACTTGATGGACATGAGTCTGAGTAAACTCCGGGAGTTGGTGGTGGACAGGGAGCCCTGGCGTGCTGCAGTCCATGGGATAGCAAAGAGTTGGACACGACTGAGCGACTGAACTGAATTGAGCTGGTGTAGGTGAAGTCAGACTGGGAAACTAATTCTCACTAATTTCCAGACATAAAACAGAGAAACTTCAAAATGAATGTTTATATTTTGGGAAGTGAAGGTGAAAGTAAAAAATTTTTTTTCAATCTTTTGACCCTTCATGTGCTCCAGTGTAACTCTATGGATCTGCCAATTGGAACCGAGTTTCAGAGGAATGCAGGCAATCAGATCTCCGCAAAAGATAACCAAAACCTTTTGGTTTATTATCTTTAAAACATACTGGCCACTTTTCATTCTTATCTGTCTTGGACTGTGCTTTATGTATGATGTTTGATCTATAGGTTATTTTATAAGATTCTGCACAGCTATTATGGAAAATGACTAATGGAAACTTTGTGCTTCAAAATAGACTACTGTGCAAGCAGTAGAATGTGTTATTTCTTTCTGAAAGTCATATGTAGAGGGAATTCTAACCAAATATTAAACAGAGGTGCTCTCTTTACTTAACTGTTATGTCTAAAAAAAATCAATAAGCATTTCAGAGACTATCATCACCACCACTCCCGCCATCACCCTTCTCATCTCAGAAATTACCCACAATGTTGCACTGGAAGGATTTTTGACCACATCTCTGGGTACCATCTGCCGAGAGTCTGACTTTTGTTGTCTGGGATTTGTCACAGACAACAAAATGAATTTCTATGTTGTCTTAGAAATGACCTGTCCTTAAAATCTCATTGGAAAATAAGAAACAAAAGTTCCTTTCAGATTTCATTTCCAGTTCAGAAGTAGGAGAAAATGTCTTGTTATTCTAGTATGCTGCATTTTCTGGTCTAAAAACAGAATCTCTAGCAATGGCCATGGCTGGGTAATACAGCATGCGAATTTTAAATGTTACTACTCACTCAGATACCCAGAGGATGCAGTCAAGGTCCAGCAGGAGTTGGCTTGGCACTGAATGTTGGATAGCAAAATGCACACAGTGGCAACTGAACCTCGGGCAGTCTTGAGGCCACTGGGATGTGTCCTGGTTGTTTTTAAAGTTTATAATTTGTAGTAAGAGGAATTCTAGTGTTTTCTGGCTCACTTTAATTACCAAATTGATGTGGGAAATACAAATGAGAATACTAGGATTAGGAGGGAAATGTCTTTCAGAATAACAACTGGCAGTGAATCGAAGTCTGCAACTTTTGATTTTAACAATAGATATTTGTTCAGGATAGTGGTATTGCCAGAGGGGAAAATACAGGAAACTCCCATGATGAGAAACAACCTCACCAGAACAAGTGCAAAATAAAGAGCTACTGACATGGGATGTCAGGATGGAGTGGAAACGGCACAGCAGGCAATAAGAGAAACTATTTGTTTCTTTAGTTATTTTCTATGTCGTCTTCCTAATGTGCCCTCTATAAGGCTTCACCATGGAAAATAAACTTTAGATCACATGGACATGACATATCACTCAGAAAACAGAACTAAAATAGAAACCTGATAGGAAATGTGCATTGTATCTATATGTTGTTCAGTCGCTAAGCCATGTCCAACTCTTTGCAACCCCATGAAGTACAGCATACCAGGCTTCCATGTCCTTCACTGTCTCCTAGAGTTTGCCCAAACTCTTGTCAATTAAATCAGTGATGCTAGCCAGCCATCTCATCCTGTATCTATCTGACACCACAGCAAATTATCATTTCCATGAAAATCTGTATAGAATCAGTTACATGGCTTATGTAATACAAAATGAAAAATATATTTAAAATATGGCTATTTTAATACCATCATGGTCTAGTCCTGAGGGAAATTTAACATTCTCTGAGACATCTTTCTAGTGTCCTTCATTTCTGATCCTGATGGAAATTTATGTTGGTGAGAAAAATACCATTATCTACTGTGGGAAAATGGTTGCCAGGTCTAAACTTAATGATATGGAGGGCTCTAAGAGTGGGTGAAAATGGACAGGGAGTGGTTTTAATAAGTGTGAGTGCAGCTAAGAACAGTTCTGCAAGCTGAATAAAATTTCTAAATGCTTAATGATTTTAGAAAGCTCTGTACAAGCTTGACATAGACAGCTGTAATTATCTGTCCCTTACCACATGGTGGCCTGAAAGTGAATGCACTTTCTTAATTGGATGAACATTTATATTCAGAGTTTTTTTTTAAGGACTTGCTTCATTTTTAATTTTAATTCAAAAAGCAGAGTGTTCTCTGCTATCGGTTATTATGTGAGCTGCAGAATCAAGGCATATCTATTTCAAGGACATAAAAATCTGTCTGTGCTTGCTTTTCCCTTTCCTCTTGCATGTCACCATCCCAAGTAGATGTTTTAGAAGTCAAGGAAATACTGTCAATGAAATGAACATCTTAAATACAGCATACAGATAGAATCGCTCCCCAAACACCCAACCCTTTCTTCCCCCATTTTCTTTAGAAATCTTTTCACCAGTCACCCCATACTAAGGTGAATGATTTGTTTATACTGTCAGTCATAAATTTTTAGGTGAGGGAACTACCCTCTTAGTATGAAAAGAGATGACAAAGGTAGAAAGAAGTGATGCCTCCTAATTAGAAATATTCAGAAATCTATCTCGGTGTGAATAACCTTTCTAGGGAAAATAAAGACCCATTAAGGATGATCTGTGGTGAAACCAAATAATAGATGTTTAAGAACAAGATTTTAGATTTCTTCAATGAAATCTGTATTGAATTCAGCTATTGAAGCAACCTGATTAACTGTGAAAAGAATATTTCTCCCCTAATATTATCCTTTCATATATGTGTTCTCAGAAGATTAATTTCAGACCACCTATTTTTTTCTGGGAACTGTGCTGTCTTGGGGAAATATTTCCTGCAAGGCTTCTTCTACGAAGTGTTTTCTTTCTAAATGCCAAAGCACAGGTGGAATAGAGAGATGGTTTACATAAAATTTAAAGTGAGCCAAGATTAGGCATTTTCAAGAAAACATCTAATTTGGAAACTTATGGTATAAATATTAGAGTCATTCTAATAAGGCTGGGAAATGAAAAAGAAAAGAAAAAAGAAAGAAAGTGTTATAGTATCATTTTCTGGTTCTCTTTTTCCTTTTGATTTGCAGCTGGTTTCCTGAAGGAATAATTACCATAAAATACTTATAAATGTACCTAACATGCAATTGACTGTGTCATTCTTTATTGTTGTTTTGGATATCTACACCAAATTTTGCTTTATTGATATACCATAATCTTAGAACTCATTGCTAGGGAAGCCAAGTTGCTTACCGTCAATTGGTTATGGTTTTATCCCAGAATCAACAGTAGTTTGGAAGATAAGACCTTATGGTATGGTAATACCTCCTGGGTACATATCACTTTGTTATTTACAGTGCATTCTTACTTATATTATCATACTCATTTTTATGACCTTGTGCAGAAATTTTGGATATTATGCTAACTTCACATAAAAATTAAACTAAGGCTCAGGATAACTTTTGTATATAGGTTCACAAAGTTAAAGAGTGGTACAAGTGAAGTTTTGAACTCGAGGCTTAATTTTTTATTCCAGACTACCACATGGAAGAGAGAGAATCCAGGGTGATGGTGTAGTAAGTAAATTTTGAAATATTTCTAAGTTATTTTTATGAGAAAGAGTGCATTGCTATTATAACATCCAACCTCCAACACAATTGCACATCCACATCCACATGTACACTAGTCCTCTTCCCTTTAGAAATTTAATAAATCAAAATTTTCAATTTTTATATCTTTAGAACACACATGCAGAGTCATTCTGAAAATACAAATGTTAAAAACCTAATGAATACAAATTTCATTTTTTTTTTGGCAAATTTATTTATTTTAATTGTAGGCTAATTACTTTACAATATTGTAGTGGTTTTTGCCATACATTGACATGAATCAGCCATGGGTGTACATGTGTCCCCCACCTGAACCCCCCTCCTACCTCCCTCCCCATCCTATCCCTCAGGGTTGTCCCAGTGGACCGGCCCAGAGCACCCTGTCTCATGTATCAAGCCTGGGCTGGCGATCTGTTTCAGTTATTTTAATATACATGTTTCAATGCTATTCTCTCAAATCATCCCACCCTCGCCTTCTCCCAGAGAGTCCAAAAGTCTGTTCTTTACATCTGTGTCTCTTTTGCTGTCTTGTGTATAGGGTCATTGTTACCATCTTTCTAAATTCCATATATATGTGTTATTATACTGTATTGGTGTTTTTCTTTCTGACTTACTTCACTCTCTATAATTTTTGTAGCTATTCAATTTAAGGTGAAAAAGTGGACATTGCCTTTTTAATTTGTTTTTATTAATTTCCTAATGATGTTGAACATATTTTCATAAATCGTTGATGAGTTATATTTTTGGTAAATCACCTCACCACTAATATCCTTTATTAGTTATCTACTGTTGTGTAACAAATCACTCCCAAATTTAGCAGCTAAAAATAAGACTTAATGATCTCAGAGAATCCATGGATGAAAATCATAGGCACAAGGTGTATGAGGGCTTTAGCTCAAGGTCTTTCATAAGGTTAACATCAAGTTTGCAGAAAGGCTACAATCTAACATGAATTCTCATCTGTGTTCAGCACCCAAGCTCTGCCAGACCTCAGCCCTGCGATGTACTACACAGGCTTGTCTCATGACATGGTGGTTGACTTTCTCCAGGGTGAGTGAGTTGGAGAGTGAAAGCTGAAAGTCACTATCTTTTTCTAATTTATTTTGGAAATGAGCTCTATCACTTTTGCTATACTTCATTCATTATATACAGTCCATACTCGGAGAGGATAACCCAAGGGCATGAATAACAGAAGATGGAATTATTGGGAGCCATCTTAGAGGCTTCGTTAGTTTGTTGCTCAGTCAGGTTTGACTCTTTGCGACCTCATGGACTTAGCCTGCCAGGCTGCCCTGTCCATGGGAATTCCCAGGCAAGAATGCTGGAGTGGGTTGCCATTCTCTTCCCTGGGGGATCATCCCAATTTGGGGATTGAAACTGGGTCTCCTGCATTTCAGGCAGATTCTTTACCCTCTGAGCCAGCAGATATTCACCATATATCCTTGATCATTTTTCTATTTTGTGTTGGCATGGACGAAGTATTGATGTACCAAAGTCCTTATACTTTATGTCTACCTACTTTTATAAAATATGTTGCATAGTTTTCCCACTTGGCAGTATACATTTTAGATTATCTTTCTTGCTTCTTCCTTCCCTTTCTCCTGCCCTCCCACCCTTTTGTCCTCTTTTCTTTCCTTTTATCTTCCCTTCCTTCTTTCCTTACTTCTTTCTTGCAAGAAGCAAGAACATGTTGAGTGGTCAACTATTTTTAATGATTTCTTGTGGACTCAAATTTTAAATCCTGCATCAATCTTGTAGTATAGGTTGCTTTTTATTAAAAAAAATGAAAGTAATTTTATTGAAATTGTCTCCACTAACAAAAGATTTTGACAACTCTTCTGGCTTATTACTGAAATGTAATATATAATATAGATACAGTGGTAATTACAATGATTTCTACAACTGTATTCATTAAGTTTACCAAAATTGTTGAATTCTGTTCCACTTTATTTTTATTAATTAACATATTTTTGGAATGAAGTAGGGACACATTTAGAAGTTTTTATCATATGAAGGGAAAAACTGTCAGGTGAAAAGAAAAAACAAGGTTGTATTTTCTCTGTAAAAATTAAATCGAGGTCAATGGTATTAAAAGTAGTCAGTTAACTCTTAAAATAGCTTTATAAATACATAAGTAATTTGAAAATGGGATAGGCTCAGTGAATGAATGAAAGGAATGTTTTTCTCAATATAGATATTCAAGGAACAAAGAGAATACTTATCAGTGAATTTATAGAAGCAGAGTCGTGATTGGGGCAGGAGGTTAAACAAGGTGATTACCATCATCTTTTGAGTTACCATGTATCTAACATTTTACATTTGAAGTCTTGGCTGGTTGTAGGGAAACTTCATGCAGTGAGATCATTCCTATTTTTCTTCACTTTATAACCAGAAAATCATATAACCAGAAACTAATATCACTAAATATTTCAGTTCAAATTTTCATTTTCCTCTTCTGTAAAATAAAGGGACATATTTGCTTAAAATATTTGTTGAGGATTAAATGTATTCAAATTTTCTATAAATTTCCAGGACCAAAATAAACCTGTGTGAGTTTTTGCAGATTTTGGGTTGGACTAGATAAACTACATGCCCAGAGAAGCTAGAAGCATACAGCCAAAAGAAAGACTTTTATACACATGTTTTCTTTATAAGGCACATTGCAGTTTTCTTGTGCTTGGGAATACTAGACTGCACTTCAGCCCTGTGTTTGGAGCACATCTGAAATAGTGAACTCACTAACAAAAAGCACAGAAATGCAAAAAGCTTGGCACTAAATAGCCGGAAAGACATTTGTTTACAGCAGGAGAGCTGAGACAAGAAGGCAGGTGTCACTTTGTTCAACCTCACAACCTGGGAATGAACACATCAGATGCCAAGTTCTTCACCACTGTTTATTATTTTATGTCTTCAAATAACAGAGAATGTACTGTCATGATTGACTTCAGGGTTCTGAATAAATTTTAGCGAGTAGGCAAATTTTCAAGTGTTACGTTGGCCAAAAAGTTTGTTCTGATTTTTCCATAAGATGGTATGAAAAACTGGAACAAAGTTTTTGGCTAGCCAATATGAAATCCATGAAGAATGGCCATAGACTGTATCTTCTGTGTCACACAGGAAAAGGTATATAAGGCATGTTTTCAACATTGATCAGACTGGCTTGTTTTACAAGGATGTTGGCAAATGAATTTATATAGTAAAAATAACATTTTGGCTGACCAAAAAAAAAAAAAAAAAATTGACCAGATGCCTGCAGGAACTTAACTCTGTTATTTCCCATGGATCGCTAATCAGTGTTCACTCATTTAGTATTTGTGATGGGCCTGGTGACTTCATTGAGTTCGTATATGGTGAGCAATGAGAGTCAACTACATAGTCACAAGACAACAACAGCAGTGATGATATCGGATTCTTTAGTAAGTGCTTTCTTTGCATTAAGCACAGGGCCAACTGTTTCAAAATACTATTTATAACAATTAACTGAGAAATCTTATTATTCATATATTATAGAAGGTGAAACTATAATTCAGTAACTTTGGATTTAAAGTAAATGAAGAGCTAGGTTTTGAATACTGGGCTCTCTGACCAAAGCCAATGCTCTTTCTGCTGGTCTGCATTGCCCTATTTTAATAGTAAAGTTGGTTGAGCACACGTTATCGGGTTTAAAGTCAATCAAACCATCAGATTCTACCTGTCATAATTCTCAAGCATAAAGGTAGCAATTAGGGAGGAAATTTCTCATGTGTCGAGAAGTCCATGCCTATGGCAACTGCTGCCAAAGAGATGAATCCAGGACACCCCTCTCCCCTTTTCTATATTCATCCCCTTCCTCCTTTCATCTTTGTCTGAGCTCTAATGTGGCTACTATTAAAGTACATTCCAGAACATTTCCTTTATTTGGACATGTCAGATGATCTGTTGATTTAGATTTTTCTAATTTGCATGAGTGATTATATTCATGAAAAATGCAATAGGTTTTTAACTGTAATACTGATTTGACAATTGTATAATTATGAAAATGGATTTTTTCAAAACTAAGGTTGATTTGCTCTACCATTTGTAACCCCACTGCTATTTCTATTAGTTAACAGCATAACATTTAAAACAGTGAGATTTTCAGAAAAAACAGGGCACATTTTTTGCTTTTGTTTTTTCACCTTGAGAAGCTCAGAAGTACAGAAATATGGTTTTAAAGAAAATTGTTGCATAGGGATAAAGGTAGGTATCACACTTGAAAGTCGATGAACTTTCCTTGGGTCTTCGTGGATGGAGGTAGGGGTCGTAAGAGATAACTTAGGGAAATAGCTCATGGAAATAAAGGGGAGATATGGTCTTTTGCCATCATGGGATGATCCTTTCTATAATGTGCAATACAAGGGATTTATCAGTGAGCTCTCTGGCTTCTTAGGAAATCACCAGAATATTATGTAATTTTTATTTGTGATAAAGAAACCATGATTATCTTCTTATACTTTAACCTTGGGAAAATATTTGTGAATACCACAAGACCCTTATAATCACTGTTCTACAACATATCACAGCAAGTACATCTTGGGTATAAATAAGTGAATATTTTAATTATTTGATGGAAATGCCTAAGACTAGATGGGAGATAGTGTGAATGGATGACTATAAAAGAGAGATTGTCTTGAGGAAAGAGCAACTGCCTCCTCCACATTCTTGCCTGAATTTGCCCTGCTTGCCAAGAAATAGAGAACATAAATCTGTTTTTACAGTATCCCTAAATATCTTACAGATGGATTTCCAATCACTGTTACCCGGATATTCATTGTAGCTGTAAGATGTTATAACTTACTGTAAGGTGTTACTTACAGATTCATAAAATATTATGGTTGTAAATGACTGGAATAACTAGAATATTCTCCAGCCTCATCTGGAATAGTTTTTCATTCATCTAACTACACACTACAATTCTCTGCATATATTTTTTGGCTGAACCACGTGGTTTATTGGATCTTAGCTCCCCAACCAGGGATTGAACCCAGGTGCAGGCAGTAAATGTGCCAAGTCCTAACCACTGGACCACCAGGGAATTCCCTTACAATTCTTGATACTTAAAAGTGCCTTCATAAAAAAAAAAAAGGGCCGTCTGTTTGTATTTAATTAAACAGAAGTTATATGAGCTTTTTCATAAGGAAAATTACTTTTTGAAATTTCCCACTGTCATTGTTGCAATATTCACAAGCTGTCACCTCAGGGTTTTGATGTATTGAGAAAATATTGGAGTAAAATTTTCAGAGATGATTTTTTTTCAAAACTGTATCTTCATTATAAAAATGCAAGAATTCTAAAACATTTTAGATGCAATGAAAAGTATTAAAAAGTTCAGCTGAATGTAGAGAAATCACCAAAATTTAACTATCCAGATAAAATTAGTATGGATTATAAATAAATCTCTTTCTTTTTCCACTGTGTGTCTATATTGTGTGGTATACTCCATTCATATGAATATTGTGGGAAATGGCTGATCTAGTTGACTTTGCGTTGGGATCCTTCTATGTTAAAAAGTATAGTTGATGTGAATGTTGATTTGGAATCAAGATACCACTTGATTAGTAAATGTAATAATACTTTATAATTTTGATTAAGAGGTAAAGGAATAGAGAACCACTTGAGATATTCAAGAGAATTGAATAATTTGGAATTTAGTCTTTATTAATTAGTAAATTTAGTGTTTACTTTCTATGTTCGTACAATGAGCTTTGCTTCTATTCAGCCTCACTCTACATGCTTTAATGCATCATGTACGTAGCTTTGCGTAAATTGCTCCAAATACAGGATAGCTAATATACAATGAATTAAAGAAATGTTATCTGCAAGCCTATGATCATAGCTCCATTTCAGTTTATATTTGCTTCCAGTTTTCTTAGATTTTCAGTGTATTTATACACAAATTCATTTTGTCTGTAGCATTGAAATAGTTTAAAAAAAGTTTTGAAAACAAACCAAAAAAAAAAAATCAAACTTTCCACAAAAATATCGTAATGTCATCTTAAAGCATTTTGGTATTGTAAAAACACTTTGGCAGTATTTTCAAGGTTGATGAAATATCCAGGACTCCTTTGAGGTGTTTTTTAAAATAAATTACAGTGGAAAAGTCCTAGTCTGTATTTTGTATGGATTCTGAATTATATTTATAATTGTTAAGCATTATCACAATTTAAAAGGAGGCAGCATGTCTCTATCTGAATAGATATCATTATAATGATTTTCTTAAATGTCAAGAGGCAAAATAGAGAATCCTGCATTATGCCAAATGCATATTTATTATTTTTTCTACAAGATGAAGTTAACATTTATGGAGCTACAAGATTTTATTATTCTAAACACAGAGCAGAAGGAGCATTCATGAAGAGTGCTGGAAATACTAGATAAGCTCTTAGCGACTAGCAGGGCCAGAGCTAGCTGTACTGTAGTTATCTTGTATGCTTCCTTATTATTTGCCTTGTTGTAGCTAAAGGGGCAATCTATTAACTGAAAGAAAAATCCAGAC
Source organism: Cervus elaphus (assembly GCF_910594005.1). Classification (NCBI taxonomy): domain Eukaryota; kingdom Metazoa; phylum Chordata; class Mammalia; order Artiodactyla; family Cervidae; genus Cervus; species Cervus elaphus. The sequence continues at coordinate 31,874,324 of NC_057841.1, read as the reverse complement.
CAAAGAATCAATTACTTCCCTTTCTATATTCATCATGATAAGTCTACCTTTTTATGTTTAGCATGAGGACATAGGTTGCAGTTTAAACCATTTGAACCTTCAAAGATGCTTTACCTTAAATAAAATTTGATATTGGTGACTGGCAGTCACAAATATGCCAAATAAAGGACACATGCTAAAATCACTTCCCTCTCACCAATGCATTCTTCACTCTGCCACTGCTGTGCTAGCCCCGAGTTATTCCGGAGATTGGCTCACCAGCTGGGCTTTATTACACCAATTAGAAAGGTGACCTTTTACAGTAACCAGTGGCTTTATTTATTTATTTATTTTTTGCAAAAATTATAAGGTGTATATGTAGAATATTTCAAATTAACACAGAAATCAAATAAACACCACTTTAGGAAATAAATCTACAAAGTTTTACAACACATTTCCATTTCATCATATGCAAGTTGGTTTGATTTCATGGAAATAGCCACAAAATAACAGTTACACCACATTCTAGTGTCAGCACTGAATTATTGTTTGTTGCTTTGATGCTTTGAAAACTGTAAAATAATACAGTCACTTGACAAGAACCAATACTGTACACACAAAGTCATTTCCTCATTCGAAAATATGTGGATTTCTCTAACGTGTTTTTTAAACAAATAGAATTGTTAGTAATTATTCATTAGTGATATCATTTAGGATTTTATGATTTAGAAATGTAGATATTTGAATATCCTTGTTATTTTCTAGAAATGTGTGATTTTTAAGTCCATGGGGCTTAAAATAATTGTTAAAATGTCAGAAAATATATTGTAGTATACAATATGTTGGATCAGAAATAAGCTTTGGGTTTAATTCTTTCCCTTAAAACATGTATAACCTTGATTAAATCATTTTATCTCCTTACCTCCAGTTTCATTTTCTTAAAGTAGGGTTAATAATTACAATATCATAGAGCTGCTATTGAAACTAGCATGAGATAATCTATGAAAAATACTTAACTCTGATTGGGACATAGTGAATTCTCAAAAAATATTTGTTGAATGGATGCATAGACATATCTCTTTGTCAGACTGCTTCATTAAATCATTGTTCATTACAAGGAAAAAGAAAAATGGCATTTTGGACATTTTTTTTCTCCCAGCTCACTTTTATTAATTTGGTTATAGCCACTTCTTGGCTTAAATGTTTTTGGCCAATCATCAACTTTATTAAATGTATTTTGCAGTTCTAAGCTCTAGGTTGAATGGCATCACTGACCCAATGGACAAGAGTTTGAGCAAACTCCAGGAGATAGTGAAGGACAGGGAAGCCTGGAGTGCTGAATTTGGTGTCGCACAGTCAGACACAACTTAGTGACTGAACACCACCAATAAGCTTTAACTATATATCCCAAATAGCCAAAATGCAGATAAACACAAAATCTAAGGGAGAGAACAGTATGTATAAAGGTGTACCTCTGACGTTGTATAGCTCTCATACTTCTCTAATATGCTTACCATAGAAGAAAGGATAGTCAATGGATAATCAAGAATCCCTTACTAATTATATGTGTGTCTATTTATGGGATAAAATTTACAGTCACACTAGCTGTATCATATGTCTATAATGTATAATTTATGGGCAAATATTTGCATTGAGAAGTAAATTCTAGAAGATGGAAAATGGAAAGACTTCTATGAAGGATGAATTTTATACCTTAGTTCTATGATTCTGGACAACTTAAATTTTTCTGAGACTCATTCCTTCATTAATTGAGCATATAGAATGATAAATTAATAATAATTTTAAAGTGTTTGGTAAACCAAAAAGCATTGGTCCATCTATAGTGTCATGGAGCTGTCATCTAGCATTGCCAGGAGATCATGCAACCATGTTCATTGTAGTTACATGGGGAACCTGTAACAGGCTATCATGATCAGCTTCCTCTTCCCACTCTACCTTGCTTTTAAACCCTGGTCCCAGAAACTTTGCCAATACAACTTTGACAAAATGTGTCTTCTGTGAGGCTTTGCAGAGAAGGGAGTCAACCTGTCTACCTCAGCTTATTCTGACCCTGTTTCTTATAATAAATCATTAATGTCAATTCATCTTCAGGTGATCCAACCATTATTCCACATTTTTCTGTTTGTATATCACTATTTTTTTCCAGTCATGTTAACCAAGATCCTAATCTGAAGCCTACAACCTCCTCAAAGAAAAGCTAATATAAACTCATGCATTACACCCCCAGAAGAACGTCTCTAGAAAAAATGGACACTATAAAGGACAGAAATGGTATGGACCTAACAGAAGCAGAAATATAAAGAAGAGGTGGCAAGAATATACAGAAGAACTATACAAAAAAGATCTTAATGACCCAGATAACCATGATGGTATGATCACTCATCTAGAACTAGACATCCTGGAATGCAAAGTCAAGTGGGCCTTAGGAAGCATCCCTACGAACAAAGCTAGTGGAGGTGATGGAATTCCAGCTGGACTATTTCAAATCCTAAAAGATGATGCTGTGAAAGTGCTGTACTCAGTATCCCACCAAATTTGGAAGACTCAGCAGTGGCCACAGGACTGGAAAATGTGTTTTTATTGCAATCCCAAAGAAAGGCAATGCCAAAGAATATTCAAACTACCCCACAATTGCACTCATCTCCCACACTAGCAAAGTAATGCTCAAAATTCTCCAAGGTAGGCTTCAACACAGTACGTGAACTGAGAACTTCCATATATTCAAGCTGGATTTAGTAAAGGCAGAAAAACCAGAGATTGAATTGCCCACATCTGTTGGATCATAAAAATAGTGAGAGAGTTCCAGAAAAACATTTACTTCTGCTTTACTAACACACCAAAGCCTTTGACTTTGTTGATCACAACAAACTGGGGGAAATTCTTTAAGAGATGGGAATACCAGACCACCTTACCTGCCTCCTGAGAAATCTGTATGCAGATCAATAAGCAACAGCTAGAACCGGACATGTAACAACTGACTAGTTCCAATTGGGAAAGGGGTACGTCAAGGCTGTATATTGTCACCCTGCTTATTTAACTTATATGCAGAGTACATCATGTGAAATGCTGGGCTGGATAAAGCATAAGCTGGAATCAAGACTGCCGGGAGAAATCTCAATAACCTCAGATATGCAGATGACACCACCCTTATGGCAGAAAGTGAGGAGGAACTCAAGAGTCTCTTGATGAAAGTGAGAGGAGAGTGAAAAGCTGGCTTAAAACTCAACATTCAAAAAACAAAGATCATGGCATCTGGTCCCATCACTTCATGGCAAATAGATGGGGAAACAATGGAAACAGTGACAGACTTTATTTTCTTGGGCTCCAAAATTACTACAGATGGTGATTGCAGCCATGATATTAAAAGACACTTGTTCCTTGGAAGAAAAACTATGACCAACCTAGACAGCATATTAAAAAGCAGAGACATTACTTTGCCAACAAAGGTCCATCTAGTTAAAGCTATGATTTTTCCTGTAATCATGTATGGATATAAGAGTTGGACCATAAAGAAACTGATGCCAAAAAATTGATGCTTTTGGACTGTAGTGTTGGAGAATACTCTTGAGAGTCTCTTGGACTGCAAGGACATCCAACCAGTCCATCTTAAAGGAGATCAGTCCTGGGTGTTCATTGGAAGGACTGATGCTGAAGCTGAAACTCCAATACTTTGTGAAGTATTCATGTGAAGAAATGACTCACTGGAAAAGACCCTGATGCTGGGAGGGATTGGGGGCAGGAGGAGAAGGGGATGACAGAGGATGAGAAGGTTGGATGGCATCACTGACTCGATGGACATGGGTTTGAGTAAACTCCGGGAGTTTTCTTGACAATATCCAGAAAATGTGTATACCTCATGACCCTACAATTCTTTATTGGGTAAATAACCTCGAAATCTCTAGTTTCAAGAAGGCACATGAAAGTGTGTTCATTGAGGTTTTGTTTACAAGAGAAGAAAATAGAAGGCAATCCATATGTTGTATCAGAAAGAGAATGGCTAATGGAGAAAATACTACTGTGATACCTTTTTGCCTCAAATGAAAAGCTGAGACTGGGGAGTTTGCATCACATGGTCAGCATGGATCTTCACTTTTTCATGAAGACAAGAATACATTCAAAGTGGGTATATGTGGATGCAGGAGGAAGCTGGCCTGCCTCCTCTGTGGGCCCCTGAGAGGAGTGGGGATATAGGTCCTGGAGTGATGCTAATGGAGTGAAAGAAAAAAAGAAAAGCATGAGACGCGTTTTTCAAACTTGAGCTTACATTATTCAAGGATATTTTTGGACACTGACAGTGAAAAACAACATGGAAACAGATGAACACTAAAAAGAATTATGAAAGAGAAAAAAACGAAGTCATTCAATCTCTGATTTCTGCCAAATCTGACAGGTGAACAATTGGCAGAAGCTCAGGGGAAATGCAGACAATCATAGAAGTAGTACTGGCAAGGACCACCTGCTTCTTTTAAGAGATTAACCACTGTCAAGCCTTTGGCACTCCATAACGGAACCTTGTATTCATTCACAGGTAGGAGGCAGAGAGCACTGGGGTGTTAGTTTTGGGAATCCACGCCAAAGCAGAGAGAATCATCTTTGCTTTCTACTGAGGCAGGAGAAAGCAGGCAGCCACAACAGCTGAGGTATGCTGTCTGCTGTCACAAGAGTTTATTAGAGGCTGAACTTACCTATTAGAGGCAAACTTTCTTTTTCCTCTATATAAATGTAAATGTATATACATAAAGAGAAAGTGTTAGTCACTCAGTTGTGTCCGACTCTTTGCAACCCTATGGACTGTAGCCTTCCAGGGCTTCTCTGTCCATGGGATTCTCCAAGCAAGAATCCTTGAGTGAGTGGGTTGCCATTTCCTTCTCCAGGGGATCTTCCTGACCCAGGGATGGAACACGTGTCTCCTGCATTGGCAGGTGGATTCTTTACCAGGAAAACCCTGAAATGTACATACAGTCATCCGCATCAAAAAGGCTTTAAATTTATACCACAAATCCTAAATTTCAAGGACCACTACAAGAATGGTGATAGCCCCTGTCGGCTCCTTCAGGCAAGATACTTGTGTTGTTCTGCCTGAGTTGACTTTGAATTGGTATGTAACATATAGCTATATATCTCATTAGCAAGTTTAGAACCACCATTTGAATAATTTTGCATATAATTTAAGTAAACAAAACATATGTGGGAAATGTTAACTAGTGACTATCTGTGGACAGATTATCTCCGGTGAACGGTGATGAAAGGTTTATTGTCAACAACAAATACCCATTCAGAGCTCTGGAGAATTCCCATGTACACTTGAGATTTATAACACAGCTCCATTTGGTCCAGCCTCATTTCAAGGGCTGAAGAACCAAAGGTGGCTAGTGTCAAGGTCTACCTAGCAAACTCAATGTTTCCTTTATTGTTACGTTTCATTTTTGAGCATCTGCATTGCATAACCATTTCTTATTTGAAATGTTGATATCCTCATCTTTCCCTTTCCTCTTGAGGTCTCATGATGCTAAAGTTACAGTCAAGTCTTTTTTTTATCAGGAACCAATGTGAGAAATGGGAGAAGTTTGAAATCCAACAGGCTTCAAAATACAGTATTTAAAATTTCACACAGATTGTTATTATTAAAATTTTGATATTCTATAAAATTCACTAACATGAAACTATTACCTTTTCCCAAGTGCCTATCATGTTCCAGATACTTGGAGAATGCCTTGTAAAATTTGCCTCTGATACTAGCATTAGCCCTGTTATATAGGGTATATATTATTATCCATATTTGTTACATGAAAAAGCAAGGCTCAGTTAAACTAAGATTTTGCTCAAGGTTTTCTGACCAGCAAGAAGCATAAGTTTCCCCAAACTAAATTTTCCTGGCTCCCTGTGGAAAAGTTTACATTAGCACTGCCCCAAAGAAATATATGTATGTACACCTATGTGATTTAAATCTGTCCAGTAACTATATTTAAAAAGTAACAAGAACTCAATGAAAATAATTATCATTTTTTTACTTAATCCAATATATCCTAAAATTATCATTTCAATATGCAATCAATACAAAATATTATTCATGAGGTATTTTGCTTTTCTTTTTCTTACTAAGCTTTTGAACTCCAGTGTGCATTAAATACAGGACAATTCGGTTTGGTCTAGACACATATCTAGTGTCAAGAGCCACAAGTGTTTACTGGCTACTATATTGATACTACATATTTGGTTATAAATAAAGTTATGGAGCAGCATAAGATTCAAAAGGCAAAAGTTCAGCTGGTCCCTGGCCCTGTCACTGCCGTCTGAAGCTTACTGGACAAGAGCTTAACTTGAATCTTTTTCTCTCAAATGTAAAGATTGGGTGATAGTCCTTAACTTGTAAAGTTGGCGGGGGGGCGGGGGGAATTTAGTATTTGATAGAAAAGATTTGACAGATGACCTGACACATAGTAGGTATCAAAACACAATAGGTCAGTTCTCTATCTTTTTGCCTCTTTTGCTCGTAGATATGTTCCTATAAGAATGTCCTTTGAAACCCAAAAGTTTAACCACCAAGACTTCGCGAAAAGAGACTGGAAATGAGGACACATTTACTCTCATAAATATATATTCAGTCTGAGTTTGTCCCATTGTTTAGATCATCATGAGTGGCCAAAAGAGAGTGGGACTATGGAATTGGTAAACTTTCCCAACTACATTTAAGTTTTTAGTTAAAACTAAAACTGGAATTTGTAGAGCGGCTGACATTACCACAAATCAAGGTTATATTCTGCACCCAAACATTAGTTATTTCAGATTGTTTGCATTTACTTCACCTGAGTTAGTAGAGATAATTAAAAATCCCTTTACAATGAACAAACTCAGGCCAGATCAGAACAAACATCTCTAAGTCTTGGACTCCAACCTCAATCCATTTTTTTTCTCAAATCCTCATGGCCCACTCAGATAGTTTTGTTGATATTTCAAATTAAGCTTTATAGTATTATGCAAATCTTAAACTTTGTGTCTTATCATGCATCAGAACTGTACATTTGAACTGCGTATAGCACATTATTGAGAACCAAATATATGTAGGTCAGAAGACAATTATGCCATTTACTAGTTAAATTTGCATCTAGAGCAAGTTCTTAATTTTTCTGAGTTGTGACTTTGTCATTTACCAAATGTATGTAATAATTCTTCCCTTGAATATCTGGATATTAATAAGATTAGAGTTGATATTTATAAAACCTTTTCCATTGTGCATGGTATATAATACAGGCAGAAGATATGCTAATTAGTATAATATTATGGTGGTTTAGTGGAAAGAAAATATATTGTATTTTGATAATCTCTGAAAGTTTAATACACTGTAAAATCAATCTAATGTAAAGGTAAGTGTGTTGCATTTGGAGTTGGTGAATTTCATATATCTGCATGTAATTAATTTATTGTCCATTTATTTATAGTTTATTTTAAATATAAAAATATATAACTGATAGATGTTTTCCTAGGATATAATTCTTGAATGAAATTGCTGGGTTTTAAAATAGGTACTTTTTCAGCTTTTCTAGATAATACCAAATTATATTCCAACCTGACAGTACCTATTTATAGTCCCACAGAGCAATAATACTTAAAAGACTTTGTACTGGCAAAGGATACACAGACTAATTGAACAAAAAGTTCAGAAAAATAATCTGTGTGAACATAGGAACTTGATTTATGAGAGTTAAGGCATTGCAGATCAATAAAAGGTACAGGGTAATTGGTTAGCCATAGCGAGAAAAAAAAAGACTGGATCCCAATCTCTACTTCCTTCCAAAACCAAATATCATTTCCAGGTGGATTCAAGACTCAGATGTAGAAAGCTAAATTATAAAAATGTTGGAAAACAATATAGGAATATAATTCTATTACCTCAGGGCAAGAACATTTCTTGAGACAAAAAAGTGAACAGTATAAAGGAAATAAATGTGCACAGTCTATTACATGCTTTGTTCACCAAGGGACACAAAATGGGGAATAAAAGAAAAACCAGAGAGTGAAAAATTATATCTATTTTTAAAAAGAATATCTAAGTATTGCAAGTTGACCAAAATAACAAGAAGGCATAAATGGATAAATTAGAAGGTAACTAAACTGTTATTACCTAGCAAGAGTCATCAGACTTTTCTTGTAAATGGCCAGATAGTATATATTGTAGCATTTTGTGAGTCATATATGATCTCTGTAACATACTTTATATATGTGTGTGTGTACAGTGGTTAAAAATGTGCAATGTGGCAAAAAATAAAAGAAGAATAAAAATACTATATATATATTATATATATATAATATATATAAATGTAAAAACCATTCTTAGCTCACAAGCAGTAAAAAAACAGACCACAGGCCAGATTTGTTCCCTGAACTATAGTTTGCTCATAACATGGAACTGCTGTATTAATTACAGGAATACATGTGGCAAAAAATAAAAGAATAATAAAAATAAGAACATTATATATATATAAAAGTAAAAATTATTCTTAGCTCACAAGCAGTAGGAAAACAGACGACAGGCCAGATTTGTTCCCTGGACTATAGTTTGCCTATCACACTGACTTGCTGTATTAATTACAGGCATGCATGTCAGAATACTAAAACCTGAAAAAGTGGACACATAATAATAATTTAGAACAAGAAGTGTCTTCAAACTACTTCTTACCCAGCAAGGTACTTTACCAATGAAGAGACTGAGGCTGAGTGGCCTGCAGTTGGTGGTCAAAGGGAGGTGCGGGCAGTCTCTAAACATCTCCTGCTCAGTGCTGCCACCTTTGGACAGCATCGAGATCTTCCGTTTGGTGTTAGCTTCTGCGGGGCCTGATGTGATTTCACAATTAATAAAGCGAGGTCACCTTGTAGTGAGACCGGACGTGGCTTGTTTGCTAGCCTCTTCGCATAGAGAAGAGAGTAGCTTGTAGGAGCTATCACACTCCTTACTAAACCAATTTTTAAAAAAAAAAAAAAAGCTCATAAAATAAGCAGTTTTATCAACAGCCTGTTCCAAAATGGACCGCTTTAAAAGACGGTAGGAACCCGTCTGGCAGCCGATTTGTCTCCAAAAGTTTCACTAGGAGCAAATAGCGCCATCATCACTTTCTTTCTAAATTAGAGGCAGAGACATCGTGAGGGGAGACGGCTGGCTTTCCATATGTGCTTGGTCTCCTTATATAAAATTCTCCTAGGAACACTTCCTTAAGTTCCTAACCTCAAAGCTGATTTTCTAGAAATTTTTAGTTTGTGCAAAATTCAGTATTATGGAACTTTTATTTATCCACAGTAGATATGGGAAAGGTTAGTAGGTGTTATTGACCTGAAGCATAATAATGTCCCTCAAGGCTAACCTTTAAATCTTTATGTGTTCAGTAATTTTAGCTATTCAAAGCATCTTTCTCTGTCTCTAGGAATATTATAAAATTCCACAAAGCTGTAATAAAAAGAATAGTGGAAAAGGGCAAAGGGAAATTACTACTTCTTCAATGATGGCTCCATAGGGTATTCACATACTCAGTTTACTCAAATAAGGTTCTTTTGCAATCTGCAGAGAGTCTCCTAAAAGAAATAATGCAGAACTATATGAACATAAAATATAAAATCCCTTTATTAATTTAAGGAGTCAAATTATCCCTTTATTGATAAAATGTAAATTAGCATCTTAGCCCGACTGAGATAAAAGACTCCTGTACTATTACTCCTGTTTATAAGAAGATATGGGATAATTCTATAATGACAGCTTACTATTAATAGTATGTTATTTTCACCAGTTTTTTCCATTAGGGCAATAATTGTATTTTTTAGTTACTTATATAATAAATTATAGTTATTGGATGATGCTAAGTTGCTAATTCTCAGTCCTTTTAGTGACTGAGATGCATTAAATTTTTCCTAATGAATTCAGTTTTAAGCCATTATTGCTCCAATAATTTCTAACTTGAACATGAATTCTAAGCTGGGAAAAAATATTTACTTATTCTTCACGGAAACTCCTATGTAAGCCACAGAATATTCCTGGAAGCAAAATATTTTACAAAGCTGTATGGATAATACTGAAGATAAATTATGATCAGGATCATATTTAAGTTTGCAAATGATCAGGCACTTTCCTTAGGTTAGTTAGCAGGATTTTCATCATTGCAGTAGGCAACGAATAACAAGGATTATTGCCTTCCCAGTTGTAATTATAGTTCCTGAGAGTGGTGTCTTCATAGATAACATCAGGATTGAGTTGATGTCCTGGCTCACTTAATACAATATTTAATGACAATGAGGCCATAACATAGATAGATATGTGCATACATGCAACAGACATTTCGAAAATATATTAAGACTGAGAAAATGAGGAAAAAAGAAATCTTTCATAATCTGATAAAGAGTATCTATTTTTAGAAATATTAGGCACAGGTAATATTTCTTGGAGAAATATTAGAACCTTCTCATTAACTTCAGGAAAAAGACAAGGATGCTGTCTGATAATAATCCCATTCAGTGTTGTTCCAGACTTTTTAGGCAGCAAAATAAGATAAGAAAAAAGTGGTAGAGTTAAAACATTAAGGGCAATGAATTAAAACAAAAGGGGCAAAATTGTCTTTACACGAAGATGATTGTCAATGAATGATCCAAGAAAATTAGTATGGTGGTACACTTATGATAGTGCAACAAAAGTGACATTAGCAACACTCTAAGATACACAGGAATAAATCTGTGATAAGTGTGCAAACACTTCATGTAAAAAAAGAAATTACAAAACTTCTTTATAAGAGATTCAAGAAGACCTAATTTAAAAAAAGGTAGATAATTTTCATGGGTAAGAAGGCTCAAAATTGTAAAGATATAAAGCTTCCAAAATTAATTTATAAATTAAAAAACTTCTCAACCAACACTGTAACTAGTTATTTAGTAAGTTCTACAATCTGATTCTAAATTTCCTATGTAAAACTAAAGGGACAGCTACCAAAACAAAGAATGAGGCTAAGAGATTCATCCTGCCAGATATTAGGACGCATCAAAAAAATGAATCTAATTAAGATGAGGTGGTATTGATGCAGAGACACTTACAGTTAAACAAACAGGTTAGAGTCCTGGGACAATCATGTTGACATGAGGACTAACATAGTATGTCTCTGAGTTATGTTAATTTGCTCCTCTTTCAGTTCTCACTGACTTCTTACTTTGTCCCCAAAGGACTTTCTGTTATATGCATTTGATTTCTGCAAAACTCGTACATTTTGGGAAAATCAACAGAAAACATGTGAGAGAATTCTGGGTTGTAAGCCGGGAAACCCAGGAAATAATTCCTTTTAATCAGAGTGTACCTTGAGGGTTATTTGATAGTGAGCAAGAAAATCTGACTCTGGGGCTGTAGCCAAAAAAGAAGTTTATTGCAGAAGGAGAGTAGATAACAGACCAAAAAGAATAATTGAAGAACATTTCAGACAGGTTAGAAATGTTACCAAAAGTTAGTGGCTTAAAACAAGAATCATTTTATTTGTTCATGGTTCTACATGTTAGTAATTTGGACTACACTCCAGTCACTTAAATTGCTTGCTAGTTATATGCCAAAATTCATACTATCAGTCAAAGATATTTCATAATCTCTCTGATGATAACTTGATTAGATTCTTCTTTCATTTAGTTGAGAGTAAGAATTATAAACAATCTAACTTGGAAATCCCTGGTGGCTCAGATAGTAAAGAATCCACCTGCAATGTGGGAGACCTGGGTTTGATACCTGGGTTGGGAAGATCCACTGGAGAAGGGAACAGCTACCCACATTCTGGCCTAGAAATTCCATGAACAGAGGAGCCTGGCAGGCTACAAGTCCATGGGGTCTCAAAGAGTCAGACATGACTGAGTGACTTTCACTTTCACTTTCAACTTGGAAATGGATTTATTAGAACTTTATTAAAACTTGTCTTATCTGAGGTCACTTATGTGGCTGTAGTTAATTCCTGGGTGTGTTGAGTAAAAGATGGCCTCGGTCACGTCTGGTGGGGGTGGTGACTGTCAACTGGGCCTCCTTTTTCCGTGTAGTTTCTCCTCCTTAAGAAGAACAGCCTGCATTTTTTCACATGACAGCAGAACTCCAAAATGATGAGAGGAAGATCCCAGGTTCTGTGGTGACTAGGCTTGTAAGTTGTACTTCATCATTTCAGCAACATACTGTGGGTCAAAACAAATCAAAAGGCCAGCCCAGATTCAAAGGGTGAAGAAATGGCCAGTTCTTATTGGGAGGGGTTGTAAGTGGTCCCTCTTAGTCTATCACACCTGGGTATCATGAACAACAGAAAGTTTCTTCAGGAAAGCTGTGAGAAGAGTTACCTCCAATTATTCCTAATTATGGTAAAAGGTTGCTTGTCTTGGCTTGGAATGCATACTTGTGCTTGACTAAGGCGGGCAGTTTTCCTTGATTGGCGGTGACCACATGATTATAGTCAGTGTGAAAGGACCGATTCCTCCAAGTAAAATAGGAACGCCATTACCAAATGAAGGAGGAACTGTGAATTCTGGATAGACAAAAACAATGGAGGCTATTTTACTGAGAGTTCTTGGGAAAAATCACTTACTTTTCTTGGGCCTGAGCTGGGCACCTTCGTTTGTAAACTGGGAATAATAAGTAGGATGCTCACACAACTTTCTTAAGGTACTCTGATTTTATTACTCTGATTGTCTTTTGTATCCATTCAGCTTCTCCATTTTGCATATACTCAAACAAGCAGAAATTATATACTCCACTTGAATTTCATGGTAAAGTAGAAGGTTCAGGGTAAAAAATCAGTATCTGTCACCAGACTGTAAATTCTCTGAATGTGGAAATATATTGTATTCATCTCAAAATCCTTATCTCTTGGTGTATAAGTACTCACTATTATTTTCATGTTAGAAGAATCAAATAGCTATGGAATCTTTGGAAGTATCTTACTATTTATGGACCTGAGTTTTTGTTTTATATCCCAGAGCATGACTTAACACTCGGCGATATACCAATGGCATTCTTTCCTAAATTAACGCCATCCTATTCTTTCACCCTTTTTACAATTATCTGTCCCAAATTTACCTAAGAAAAGCATATATTTCATATATTCTGCATTTTTCTATTGTGCATTCATGGCTTATGGTACCCAATCTTATACAATACCAAAGGGAAAAAATGTAATATTCGTGAAGAAGTTAAAAAGAAAGTGAATGACTCTGATGAATAGCTAACACATACATTCCCGTTAGATTGTTTCTAATTCTTCACTTTTAATGAATGGAAAAAGAACCTAAACAATTTGTCATCTGATAGATTATTAAATAATTATGGCTGATAGAGCATTGGGATGATTTTTGACATATAACTAGGAAGGCATTTAAATAAATTGCTGAAATTGCCATAATAAAAATCTTTTCATTATAAACACTTGTCTGTGTTGATTAAGTTTTGTATTTCTTATTGAAATGAAGGAATTACATTATATTAGGTCTGGAACAAAGATGGAGGCAGCCGTCATCTATCCCAGTTCTTGACAGTTCTTAGTAATTATAGAAAATGATCTGATTAGTTCCAAAGGCTAATATGAAGAATTCCTGGGTGTCATAGCTTCATGGCTACCTCGGTCAAGAGATGGGAACCTCAACTCAGAGTGTGGTTAATGGGCTATTATGACTGACTTAGGCAGAGGGAGAAGGTTTCCCCTCTGAGGGGGATTCTTAATAAAACAAGGTGCCCAATGGAGTTGAATAGCTTTTAGAGCAAAGCTACAAAATTCAGGGGGCCCAATGCAAAATATGGAGATCATTGTTCAAAAATTGAGAATTTCAAAAGGGTAACAGCAGACCATTCAATTAAGTGCTAAACCTGCCTGACTATGAGGCCTTGTACAACTGCAGAGGTCACATTTCCAGGGGGCTACCCTGCCACAAATCTGCACATTAGCAGAAACCACATGTATGAACTTGGTATGCCAGAAACAGAATTAGGGCATGAATATCTCTCCTTCAGTAAGTGCCCATGGTCAAGTAAGTACATCTCTGTGACCCCTCTTTATCCATTCCCCTAGTCTCCAACATTAGAATGCTTACTGCCCAGGAGAGGAAATTTTCTCAGAGCCAAACCATGCCTGTCCCTTTCTCTTCATCAGGAAGTGGGGGTTAGTGCATTAGCCTGATGTATTAAGAAGAAAATGAACTTGGACCATTGCTTGAGGTAGAGGATTTTATTAAATAAATAGACAGAACTGAGCCTTAAATATTAAAATGCACCTATGCTAGCAATTATAGTCACTGAAAAGGCATGGCAGCTGGCAAAACGAAGTAAGCTGACCCACTAATTAATGGGAAAGGGGAATTTAATAGAAGAAAGTTGAGTTGGACTACAGGAAGAAATAATATAACTTCATATATGTGAACCCAAAGATTGAACCTCCTCAATAAATTTAATTACTTAAGTATGCTTATGGCTACGAGCTTCTCAGGAGGCCCTAGTGGTAAAGAACCGGCCTGCCAGTGCAGGAGACATAAAAGACACGAGTTCGATCCCTGAGTTGGAAGGATAGCAGGGAATGGCAACCCACTTCAGTATTCTTGCCTAGAGAATCCCATGGACAGAGGAACTTGGTGGGTCACAGTTTATGGGGTCACAAAGAGTTGGACACAACTGAACTGATTTCACATGCATGCACTTATGGCTATGGTGAAGGTAAAGTAAGAAAACCCAAAGGATAACAGGAAGGCAGAGGGAAGAGAGAGGACCTGGTTTGGGGAATCTCAGAAGGACCATGAAGAAGGGTGTTTACAGGGGGAGGATTTGAATAGGCAGTGTCAATGTGATCAGCTACATAAATCAGATTTCACTTAAATCCAAGCATAAAATGGTAATTAGCAAGAGGATTTTATTTTTAAAGCCAAAGTCTAAAGTCAAAACTTTGGATGCATTAAAAGAAAATTATCTTTAGAAAATTTAACTTCAGTAAACCCACTCCAGTATTCTTGCCTGGAAAATCCCATGAACAGAGGAGCCTGGCAGGCTACAGTCCATGGGGTTGCAAAAGAATCAGACATGACTAAGCACAGCAACAGAGCAATCTAGAGCTTGCCTATTTTGTGATTCTTCAAAAAAAAAAAAAGCAAAGACCAAGTTTCTTTGGTGCTTCATGCTAGCCTGTGATGTCACAATAAGCTGAGACTGACTATCAAAGAAGAGTTCAGAAAGGTTTTCAATTGACTGTCTTGGATATAGGAACACAACCCTACATATAAGTAGGGAATGGAAGGCAGAGGCAGAAAAGGCAGTGTTTGAAAATGAAAATAGTGGTGCCTTTAGGGAAGAGCAACTGAGTAAAACTGTGGAAATGACACAATGGAATTATGCTGTTAATTTCCCCCTGCTGCCCATATAAATTATGCAGAAAATATTGGATTGGTTGCTTCCTTATAGTGAAAACTGCCTATTTGCTCCCAGGCCTTGGCAGAAACTAGAGCAGTGTTGGGAGGAAGGAGGGAGCATGTGATAAAGCAACAAGGGACATAAAAAAAATTGTGTGTATTGCACAGGATACTGAAATTCTAAACATGCAGTCTAAAAGCCAAACTTGGAAGAGATAAGCATTCATTTAACCTGGGGTTGAGGCTACTGTCTTGGCAGGTACAGTAAGAAGCTTCTTAAATAATTACCAACTTCAGCTAATTGCTTGGTTCACAACAAAGTTGACAACTCTTGGTTGATGTTTCCTTTGCAAGCACTAAAAGTCTTATATCTTTTATTTTCTTTCTTTAAAACATTTCCCAGCAGTCCATCAGAAAGGCAATAATGTACAGCACACTGGCAAATAAATATCTTCATGCCCCTTGATAGTAGTTGTGACATGTATTTTTCATATTTTAGAATGATAAATGCAAAATCTTCTTGGAGTGTAATTTGAAAACCAAAAAAGATGAAGAATGCAAAAAATGTCTTGCCTGTGTTTTTTGCTTTTTTTTAACACAAAAATGCAATTTTATTCATATTCTTCAATTGCTCTTCATTAGTGGAGTAGAGGTACATGTTAAATATTGATATATAGTGTAATATCATTACATTATAAATATTTCACAGGAAAGACTATTCTTTGCTGAAAGTGATCATTTATTTAAATACATTTATTAAGCTCCTATATAAGCAATCCGTATCAGCTTTATCCAATAGGATTATAAATATAATGATGAGAACCATCAATGCATTTGTTTGGTAAGGCAGATGTTTGCTACAGGCATCACTGGGATAAAATCTACGTGTTGTCAAGTCTACATTTATTCCCGGAGGCTCTAGGGGAGAATCCATACCTTGGACTTTCTAGCTTCTAGGGGCCATCAACATTTCTTGACTCCTGGCTCCCTCCCGTCTTCAAAAGCAGCTATGACAGGTTGAGTATTTCTTACATTGAATCACTCCAACCTTCTCTTCTCTCTCCCTTTATACTTTTCAAAGACCCTTGTGATTACTTTGGGTCCATCCAGATAATCCAAAATAATCTCCCTATTTTAAGATCTGCTAATTGGTAAGTTTAGTTCCCTCTGTAATATTAATTACCTCTTGCTATGTAATGTAACATCCATACGTTCCAGGGTTTAGGACAGGAACATCTTCAGTTCAGTCCAGTCCCTCAGTTGTATCTGACTCTTTGCTACCCCATGGGCTGCATCACACCAGGCTTCCCTGTCTATCACCAACTCCCGGAGCTTACTCAAATTCATGTCCATCAGGTCTGTGCTGCCATACAACCATCTCAGCCTCTGTTGTTACCTTCTCCTCCCATCTTCAATCTTTCCCAGCATCAGAGTCTTTTCCAGTGAGTCAGTTCTTTGCATCAGGTGGCCAAAGTATTGGAGCTTCAGCTTCACCTTTAGTCCTTCCAATGAACATTCAGGACTGATTTCCTTTAGGATGGACTAATTGGATCTCCTTGCAGTCTAGGGGACTCTCAAGAGTCTTCTCCAACACCACAGTCCAAAAGTATCAATTCTTTGGGACTCAGTTTTCTTTTTTTCCCCCCATTTATTTTTATAAGTTGGAGGCTAATTACTTTACAATATTATAGTGGGTTTTGCCATACATTGACATGAATCAGCCATGCATTTACATGTATTCCCCGTTCCGATCCCCCCTCCCACCTCCCTCCCCACCCCATCCCTCTGGGTCTTCCCAGTGCACCAGGCCCGAGCACTTGTCTCATGCATCCCACCTGGGCTGGTGATCTGTTTCACCCTTGATAATATACATGTTTCGATGCTGTTCTCTCGAAACATCCCACCCTCACATTCTCCCACAGAGTCCAAAAGTCTGTTCTGTACATCTGTGTCTCTTTTTTTGTTTTGCATATAGGGTTATAGTTACCATCTTTCTAAATTCCATATATATGCATTAGTATATTGTATTGGTCTTTATCTTTCTGGCTTACTTCACTCTGTATAATGGGCTCCAGTTTCATCCATCTCATTAGGACTGATTCAAATGAATTCTTTTTAATGGCTGAGTAATATTCCATGGTGTATATGTACCACAGCTTCCTTATCCATTCATCTGCTGATGGGCATCTAGGTTGCTTGCATGTCCTGGCTATTATAAACAGTGCTGCAATGAACATTGGGGTGCACGTGTCTCTTTCAGATCTGGTTTCCTCAGTATGTATGCCCAGAAGTGGGATTCCTGGGTCATATGGCAGTTCTATTTCCAGTTTTTTAAGAAATCTCCACACTGTTCTCCATAGTGGCTGTACTAGTTTGCATTCCCACCAACAGTGTAAGAGGCTTCCCTTTTCTCCACACCCTCTCCAGCATTTATTGCTTGTAGACTTTTGGATAGCAGCCATCCTGACTGGCGTGTAATGGTACCTCATTGTGGTTTTGATTTGCACTTCTCTGATAATGAGTGATGTTGAGCATCTTTTCATGTGTTTGTTATCCATCTGTATGTCTTCTTTGGAGAAATGTCTGTTTAGTTCTTTGGCCCATGTTTTGATCGGGTCATTTATTTTTCTGGAATTGTGCTGCAGGAGTTGCTTATATATTTTTGAGATTAATCCTTTGTCTGTTGCTTCATTTGCTATTGTTTTCTCCCATTCTGAAGGTTATCTTTTCACCTTTCTTATAGTTTCCTTTGTTGTGCAAAAGCTTTTAAGATTTATTAGGTCCCATTTGTTTATTTTTGCTTTTCTTCCAATATTCTGGGAGGTGGGTCATAGAGGATCCTGCTGTGATTTATGTCGGAGAGTGTTTTGCCTATGTTCTCCTCTAGGAGTTTTATAGTTTCTCGTCTTACGTTTAGATCTTTAATCCATTTTGAGTTTATTTTTGTGTATGGTGTTAGAAAGTGTTCTAGTTTCATTCTTTCACAAGTGGTTGACCAGTTTTCCCAGCACCACTTGTTAAAGAGATTGTCTTTTTTCCATTGTATATCCTTGCCTCCTTTGTCAAAGGTAAGGTGTCCATAGGTACGTGGATTTATCTCTGGGCTTTCAATTCTGTTCCATTGATCTATATTTCTGTCTTTGTGCCAGTACCATACTGTCTTGATGACTGTGGCTTTGTAGTAGAGTCTGAAGTCAGGCAGGTTGATTCCTCCAGTTCCATTCTTCTTTCTCAAGATGGCTTTGGCTATTCGAGGTTTCTTGTAGTTCCATACAAATTGTGAAATTATTTGTTCTTGTTCTGTGAAGAATACCGTTGGTAGCTTGATAGGGATTGCATTGAATCTATAGATTGCTTTGGGTAGTATAGCCATTTTGACAATTGATTCTTCCAATCCATGAACACGGTATATTTCTCCATCTGTTTGTGTCCTCTTTGATTTCTTTCATCAATGTTTTATAGTTTTCTATGTATAGGTCTTTTGTTTCTTTAGGTAGGTATACTCCTAAGTATTTTATTCTTTTTATTGCAATGGTGGATGGTATTGTTTCCTTAATTTCTCTGTTTTCTCATTGTTAGTGTATAGGAATGCAAGGGATTTCTGTGTGTTAATTTTATATCCTGCAACTTTACTATATTCGTTGATTAGCTCTAGTAATTTTCTGGAAGAGTCTTTAGGGTTTTCTATGTAGAGGATCATGTCATCTGCAAACAGCGAGAGTTTCACTTCTTCTTTTCCTATCTGGATTCCTTTTACTTCTTTTTCTGCTCTGATTGCTGTGGCCAAAACTTCCAAAACTATGTCGAATAGTAGTGGTGAAAGTGGGCACCCTTGTCTTGTTCCTGATTTTAGGGGAAATGCTTTCAATTTTTCACCATTGAGGGTGATGCTTGCTGTGGGTTTGTGATATATAGCTTTTATTATGTTGAGGTATGTTCCTTTTATTCCTGCTTTCTGGAGAGTTTTAATCACAAATGGATATTGAATTTTGTCAAAGGTTTTTTCTGCATCTATTGAGATAATCATATGGTTTTTATCTTTCAATTTGTTAATGTGGTGTATTACATTGATTGATTTGCAGATATTCAAGAATCCTTGCATTCCTGGGATAAAGCCCACTTGGTCATGATATATGATTTTTTTAATATGTTGTTGGATTCTGTTCGCTAGAATTTTGTTAAGGATTTTTGCATCTATATTCATCAGTGATATTGGCCTGTAGTTTTCTTTTTTTTGTGGCATCTTTGGTTTTGGAATTAGGGTGATGGTGGCCTCATAGAATGAGTTTGGAAGTTTACCTTCTTCTGCAACTTTCTGGAAGAGTTTGAGTAAGATAGGTGTCAGCTCTTCTCTAAATTTTTGGTAGACTTCAGCTGTGAAGCCATCTGGTCCTGGGCTTTTGTCAGTTTTCTTTTATAATCCAACTCTCAAATCCATACCTGACTAGTGAAAAAACCATAGCTTTGACTAGATGGACCTTTGTTGACAAAGTAATGTCTCGGATTTTTAATATGCTGTTTGGGTTGATCATAGCTTTTCTTCCAAGGAGCAAGTGTCTTTTAAGTTCATGTTTACAGTCACCATCTGCAACCATGTTGCAGTGATTTTGGAGCCCATGAAAATAAGCTCTGTCACTGTTTGCATTGTTTCCCCATCTATCTGCCATGAAGTGATGGGAGCAGATGCCATGATCTTAGTTTTCTGAATGTTGAGTTTTAAGCCAACTTTTCCACTCTCCTCTTTCATCAAGAAGCTCTTTAGTTCTTTTTCACTTTCTGCCATAAGTGTGGTGTCATCTGCATATCTGAGGTATTTCTCCCAGCAGTCTTGATTCCAGCTTGTGCTTCATCCAGCCTGGGATTTCACGTGATCTACTCTGCATATAAGTTAAATAAGCAGGGTGACAATATACAGCTTCGATGTACTCCTTTCCTGATTTGGAACGAGTCTGTTATTCCATGTCCAGTTCTAACTATTGCTTCTTTACCTGCATACAGATTTCCCAGGAGGCAGGTCGGGTGGTCTGGTATTCCCATCTCTTTAAGAATTTTCCATAGTTTGTTGTGATTCACACAGTCCAAGACTTTGGTGTAGTCAATAAAGCAGAAGTAGATGTTTTTCTTGAACTCTCTTGTTTTTTCAATGATCCAATGGATGTTGGCAATTTGATCTCTGGTTCCTCTGCCTTTTCTAAATCTGTCTGGAAGTTCACGGTTCTTGTATTGCTGAAGACTGGCTTGGAGAATTTTGAGCATTACTTTACTAGAGTGTGAGATGAGTGCAATTCTGCAGTAGTTTGAACATTCTTTGGCATTGCCTTTCTTTGGGATTCAAATGAAAACTGACATTTTCCAGTCCCGTGGCCACTGCTGAGTTTTCCAAATTTGCTGGCCAATTGAGTGGAGCACTTTCACAGCATCATCTTTTAGGATTTGAAATAGCTCAACTGGAATTCCATCACCTCCACGAGCTTCATTCATAGTGATGCTTCCTAAGGTCCACTTGTCTTCACATTCCTGGATGTCTGGCTCTAGGTGAGTGATCACACCATTGTGGCTATCTGCGTCATGAAGATCTTTTTAGCATAATTCTTCTGTATATTCTTGCCACTTCTTACTATCTTCTTCTTCTGCTAGGTCCATACCATTTCTGTTCTTTATTGTGCCCATCTTTGCATGAAATGTTCCCCTGGTATCTCCAATTTTCTAGAGATCTCTAGTCTTTCTCATTCTATTATTTTCCTCTATTTCTTTGCATTGATAACTGAGTGGCAAACCACTTCAGTATTCTTGCCTTGAGAACCCCATGAACAGCATGTAAAGGCAAAAAGATAGGACACTGAAAGACGAACCCTGCAGGTCAGTAGGTGCCCAGTATTCTATGGGAGGTCATTGGAGAAATAACTCCAGAAAGAATGAAGAGATGGAGCCAAAGCAAAAACAACACCCAGTTTTGGATGTGGCTGGTGATGGAAGTAAAGTCTGATGCTATAAACAGCATTATTGCATAGGAACCTGGAATGTTAGGTCCATGAATCAAGGCAAATTGGAAGTGGTCAAACAGGAGATGGCAAGAGTCAACATAGACATTTTAGGAATCAGTTAACTAAAATGGACTTGAATGGGTGACTAACTCAGATGACTGTTGTATCTACAACTGTGGGCAAGAATCCCTTAGAAGAATTGGAATAGCCATCATAGTAAACAAAAGAGTCTGAAATGTGGTAATTGGATGCAATCTCAAAAACAACAGAACGATCTTGGTTCATTTCCAAGCAAACCATTCGATATCACAGTAATCCAAGATTATGCCCCGACCAGTAATGCTGAAGAACCTGAAGTTGAACAGTTCTGTGAAGACCTACAAGACCTTCTAGAACTAATACCCAAAACAGATGTCGTTTTCATTTTAGGGGACTGGAATGTAAAAGTAGGAAGTCAAGAGATACCTGGAGTAACAGGCAAATTTGGCCTTGGAGGTCAAAACGAAGCAGGGCAAAGGCTAACAGAGTTTTGCCAAGAGAACTCACTGGTCATAGCAAACACCCTCTTCTAACAACACAAGAGAAGACTACACATGGACATCACCAGATAGTCAATATCAAAATCAGATTGATTATATTCTTCGCAGCCAAAGATGGAAAAGCTCAGCAAAAACAAGCTGGGAGCTGACTGTGGCTCAGATCATGAGCTCCTTATTGCAAAATTCAGACTTAAATTGAAGAAAGTAGGGGAAAACCACTAGACCATTCAGGTATGACCTACATCAAATCCCTTATGATTATACAGTGAAAGTGACAAATAGATTCAAGGGATTAGATCTGATAGACAGACTGCCTAAAGAACTATGGACGGAGGTTCATGACATTGTACATGAGGCAGTGATCAAGACCATGCCCAAGAAAAAGAAATGAAAAAAGACAAAATTTTTGTCTGAGAGGCCTTCCAAATTAGCTGAGAAAAGAAGAGAAGCTAAAGGCAAAGGAGAAAAGCAAAGATATACCCATTTGAATGCAGAGTTCCAAAGAAAAGCAAAGAGAGGTAAGAAAGCCTTCCTCAGTGATCAATGCAAAGAAATAGAGGAAAATAGTACCTCATTGTGGTTTTGATTTGCATTTCTCTAATAATGAGTGATGTTGAGCACCTTTTCATGTGTTTGTTAGCCATCTGTATGTCTTCTTTGGAGAAATGTCTGTTTAGTTCTTTGGCCCATTTTTTGATTGGGTCATTTATTTTTCTGGAATTGAGCTTCAGGAGTTGCTTGTATATTTTTGAGATTAATCCTTTGTCTGTTTCTTCATTTGCTATTATTTTCTCCCAATCTAAGGGCTGTCTTTTCACCTTACTTATAGTTTCCTTTGTAGTGCAAAAGCTTTTAAGTTTCATTAGATCCCATTTGTTTAGTTTTGCTTTTATTTCCAATATTCTGGGAGGTGGGTCATAGAGGATCCATTACACGCCAGTCAGGATGGCTGCTATCCAAAAGACTACAAGCAATAAATGCTGGAGAGGGTGTGGAGAAAAGGGAACCCTCTTACACTGTTGGTGGGAATGCAAACTAGTACAGCCACTATGGAAAACAGTGTGGAGATTCCTTAAAAAACTGGAAATAGAACTGCCATATGACCCAGCAATCCCACTTTTGGGCATACACACTGAGGAAACCAGATCTGAAAGAGACACGTGCACCCCAATGTTCATTGCAGCACTGTTTATAATAGCCAGGACATGGAAGCAACCTAGATGCCCATCAGCAGATGAATGGATAAGGAAGCTGTGGTACATATACACCATGGAATATTACTCAGCTGTCAAAAAGAATTCATTTGAATCAGTCCTAATGAGATGGATGAAACTGGAGCCCATTATACAGAGTGAAGTAAGCCAGAAAGATAAAGAACATTACAGCATACTAACACATATATATGGAATTTAGAAAGATGGTAATGATAACCCTATATGCAAAACAGAAAAAGAGACACAGAAATACAGAACAGACTTTTGAACTCTGTGGGAGAAGGCGAGGGTGGGATGTTTCAAAAGAACAGCATGTATACTATCTATGGTGAAACAGATCACCAGCCCAGGTGGGATGCATGAGACAAGTGCTCGGGCCTGGTGCACTGGGAAGACCCAGAGGAGTCGGGTGAAGAGGGAGGTGGGAGGGGGGATCGGGATGGGGAATAAGTGTAAATCTATGGCTGATTCATATCAATGTATGACAAAACCCACTGAAATGTTGTGAAGTAATTAGCCTCCAACTAATAAAAAAATTAAAAAAAAAAAAAAAAGAAATAGAGGAAAATAATAGAATGGAAAAAGAACATCTTAGGGGAAAGCATTGTTCTATCTACCACAAATAGTATATACCTCATAGCATTGCTGTATGGATTAAAAGAAGCATTATGTGAAGAACTTTGAAAAGTTTCTGCTCTCAGGTGGCTCAGTGGTAAAGAATCTGCCTGCCACACAAGAGACGTGGGTTTGATCCCTGGGTCAGGAAGATCCTCTGGAGAAGGGAATAGCAACCTACTCCAGTATTCTTGCCTGGGAAATCCCATAGACAGAGGAGCTTGGGGTGCTACAGTTCCTGGGGTTGCAAAGAGTCGGACATGACTGATCAACTAAACAGCAACAATCACAGTGGTATGATGAGTAGAGGGGATGAATGGAGGAGAATGGGGTGAAACACTGAAGCTGTTTAAGTTAGAAAACTTGCGAGGCATTTAGTGTGAGGGTCTAAGAAAGGAAGTAAAAATGCTTTGCATTCTGAGACCAGCAACTAGAGTATTCTGTTCAGTTCCAGTTGTTATACTCCAAAGGGATATTTGCAAACAGAAATTAGCCTAGACAAGAAAGACCAGAATGATGGTGTTACTTGTGGAATGTGGTACAGTAAGTCCCCTACGTACAAATGAGAATGCATTCATTCCCGTTCAGCCCAATTTGTTCGTAAGTCCACCAAAGTTAGTCTGGGTACCCAACTAACACAAGAGGCTATAGAGTACTATACTATAAGAGGTTTATAATACTTTTCACACAAATAATACATAAACAACAAACACACAAAAGAAAATATTTGTAATCTTACAGCACAGCACCTTGAAAAGTACAGTAGTATGTACAACAGCTGGATACAGGGGAAGTTCCCATCTTTGAAAGTTGACAACTTGAAGGTTCATATGTAGGGGCCTTGCTGTATAAAGCAATGGTTAAGGTTGGGTAGGACTGACCTCATGGGTACTTGGCCGTAGTCGACATGCATATGTGAAAGAAGGGCTCAGAGCGGCCATGCTTGGTTTAATGCTCTGCCATCTTGAAATTTTGCATAATTTCATCTTTACACTGGCATTCTGTTGAGGTCCTGTTGGATAATAGAGCATGTGTGTGAGTAGAGAAGTTACAACAAGATACACATGTCCATTCTTCCTTTCCACCCCTTTCCCAAATAGTCATGAGGTGCCGTGAGCACAGAAACCCTGTGGGCCCACCATGTGTAAAAGTTCGGCCACACCCCATGTGAGTAAGAGGTAAACACGGTACTTATATCTGCAACTGACTAAATCTGGATTCTGACAACCAATAGAGGCCTTCCTTCTATTTGAACCAGAATTTTTCAAACACTGAAGAAGGTAATGACTCAAAAACACATGAATGACAAAGGAATCTGTCAAATCGTTTCATTTACTTATTTTTGGCTGTGCTGGGTCTTTATTGCTGTGAGGGCTTTCTTTAGTTGTGGCTAGTGGGAGCTACTTTTTGTTGTGGTGTGTGGGCTTCTCAATAAGGTGGCTTCTCTTGTTTCAGAGCATGGACTCTAGATGGGTGGCTCAGTAGTTGTGCACTTAGGTCTCAGTTGCCCCACGTCATGTGGAATCTTCCTGGACCAGGGATCAAACCCATGTGCCCAGCACTGGAAGGTCGATTCTTAACCACTGGACCACCAGGGAAGTCCCATTCCTTTCTCATTTGTACTAGTTGTCTTGTATTAGCAGGTCACTTACGCCGAAAATGGAGAAGGCAATGGCACCCCACTCCAGTACTCTTGTCTGGAAAATCCCATGGACAGAGGAGCCTGGTAGGCTGCAGTCCATGGGGTTGCGAGGAGTCGGACATGACTGAGCGACTTCACTTTCACTTTTCACTTTTATGTGTTGGAGAAGGAAATGGCAACCCACTCCAGTGTTCTTGCCTGGAGAATCCCAGGGATGGGGTCGTACAGAGTCAGACACGACTGAAGTGACTTAGCAGTATGCCGAAAATAACCATTTAGTAGCAAAGGGAAAAAAGGACCACCCATGGTTTCTTTCATTCCTTCATTACTGATCCCTAACTCAAAGAGTGTTAGTAGAATATGTGTATCTATCAAGAAGAAAAATAAAAATAGTTGACTTGGTTTCATGCCAACATTTCTGCTATTCTGGCAAGAATGTATAAGCTATGAAATACAAACTGTGTCATTTCTGTGATCCTGTGTGTGAGTTAAATGCTCTTATTTCTGCATTTAAAACTGGCATTGTACAATATAAAGATGAATGGTAACAGTCAGGTAATCATTTACAATTTAATTTTGCTTTCTTAGAATGACGTTTTATATAACCAAAAAAAAAATCACAAGTTGCAAGAGAGGCCATGAAAGAAAGTAAGACGCTTAATATTTTACTACCTTTAACAGCAGTGTTTCTTGCATTTTGAACAAGTGGCTTCATGTTTTCATTTTTCACTAGGTTCTACAAATTATGTAGCTGGCCATGCATGAGAGCACTGGAATAAGATCGCATTTGAGAATTCCAGGCCCCCTTTCTGCTAGTTATGTAACCTTAGATTAATTATTTAAACTCATTGTGCCTTAGCTTTGCTCATATGGGAAATGAAGACTTGATAGGGTTTTAGTACAGAAGAATTTAGTTAATCCATGTATTGCACAAGGAATCGGATCTGTCTTACACCAACATGATGTAAGCTATACAATAATAGGCTCTTCGTCTATTTATCTAGGCATCTCAAACCATGTCTGATGCATCTTAGGAGGTTAGTAAATAATATCTGAAAAGATGAATGTATCCAACAGACTAGACCATAGGTTCTCAAAAGCTGGCCAGGCCAGCAGTGCCATTATTATTAAATATGGATTTTAAGGTTGCACCTTTCTAAGCTCTTGAGTCACTGTTTTTTTTCAGTATAGCCCAGAAATAGAATTTTTAAAAAATCTCCCTGGGTAATTTTAATGGATTCCAGGTTCAAGCGCCATTGCACTTTTAATGCATTTCAGTGTTTCCATGCTTTTTCCTTATTCTAATCTTTCTGCCTGTTTTTCTCATTTGCTTTCACCTTAAGGTGAAATTGTAGACATTCTTCTGTGCCATGATCTAGGACAATCACATGCATAATTCACTTTCATATTTCATTATGGTTGCTCCATGTGAATACTAAATGTTTAAACTGTTAGAACAGTGGTCCCCAACCTTTTTGGCACCAGGGACTGGTTTTGTGGAAGACAGTTTTTCCGTGAATGGGGTGGGGGTGGATGGTTTTAGGATGATTCAATCACATTACATTCATTGTACTCTTTATTTCTGTTATTAATATATCTGTTCCAACTCAGATCATCAGACATTAGATCTTTCAGGTTGGGGATCCCTATATTAGAAGACCAGGTAGATCCTGTGTGCCTATTTTATACTAGAAGGAACTTCCATACCAAGTTACCTCAAATGGTTTCTGGGGAAGGAAAAAAAAAAAGATTAAATGCAGGATGTACGGCCCTGGAGAAGATACAATGGAAGGAGATGGAAGGCAAGAGTCAACAACCAAGAAGAAGATAAGCAAACCTTCTCATTTGCATGGGAAGTGCAGGCTGCATCTACATGATGTTAGTATGTAAACCTTCCCTGGTGGCTAAGTGGTACAGAATCCGCCTGCCAATGCAGGAGACACAAGAGACATAAGTTCGATCCCTGGGTCTAGAAGATCCCCTGGAGAGGGAAATGGCAACATACACCAGTATTCTTGCCTGGAAATTCAATGGACAGAGTAGGCTGGTGGGTTAGTCCACGAGGTTGCAAAAGTGTCGGTCAGGACTTGGCGAGTAAACAATGAAAAATCAACCCCTAGGTGTCCTGTAGGGTGTAGGTATGTAATCTGCATTGGTAGTCACAGAATGTGTAAAGGCATCTGACTACCAGAGCTGCCTCCTTTCAGAGGAAACTTATGTTAATTACTAGGCACACCTGACAAAGAGAAATTGAGTTAGAAAAATAGAGGGTGAGTTAATTTTACCCAAATTTTGAAGCCAAAAATATCCATTTCAGAAAAAGTAACTTAGGAAGCAGATCTAAAACAGAATAAAATTTCATCAGGGGAAATAATAGTGTCTATATCATTTTCTGAGCAGCATTCAGCTAGAACATATGTGTGGCTCTCCCATGCCATGAGAATCTTTTGTTTTAAAACAGTGCAGAATTAAAAACAAAAAGTTTTATTGGAGTATAGTTGATTTACAATGTTGTGTTAGTTTCTACTCTACAGCAAAGTAATTAGTTATATGTATAAATATACCCCTCTTTTTTTGGATTTCCTTCCCATTTAAGTCACCACAGAGCAATGAGTAGGGTTCCCTGTGCTAAACCGTAGGTTCTCACTAGTTACTTACTTCAGACACGGAAGTGTTTATATGGGCTTCCCTGGTGGCTCAGTGGGAAGGAATCTGCCTGCAATACAGGAGCCGCACGAGATGCGGGTTTGATCATGGGTCAGTAGGATCCCCTGGAGGAGGACATGGCAACCCACTCCAGTGCTCTTGCCTGGAGAATGCAATGGACAGAAGAGCCTGACAGTCCATAGGATCGCAAAGAGTTGGACGCAACTGCAGAGACTTAGCATGCACAAGTGCAGTATATATATATGTCAATCCCAATCTCCCAATCCATCCCATCTCGCCTTCCCTCCTTGGTGTCCATGCATTTGTTCTCTATGAATGTCTCTATTTCTGCTTTGCAGATAGGTTCAACTGTACTGTTTTCCTACATTTCACATATATGTGTTAATATATGGTATTTGCTTTTCTCTTTCTGACTTCACTGTGTATGACAGTCTCTAGGTCCATCCATGTCTCTGCAAATGGCACAATTTTGTTCTTTTTTATGGCTGAGTATTTTAACATGACTCATTATAGCAGCATTAAGGATTTTATGTGAGGGATGAAATTCCAACTGTGCTCCAATGTATATGACATCTCCTTGACGGATTACTAAACATTCTATCACCCCAAATCATATCTTATGATAAAACTCCAAAACCACTATTAAAACTCAAATGCGTCACTGGAGCTATCATTAACACTTCAGTGAGAATTAGTTAAATTAGCAGACTCTAATAAATCCCTCTGAAATTCTCCATCTGCCGTGATAGATTAGCAGGGATCCAATGGCACTGGTTGCCAGGGAAGCCTGTTTAAGCAGAGTCGAGGATCCAGAAAAGGGAAAGTACTGCAGATAAACTCACGGCCATGGTTGTCCTGGGACCTGTTGTAGATTTGCTAACATAAAGTTGACCTTCAGCGCATTTCTATGGCACCAGACTGAGTAGATTTAATTATGAAGACAAATGCTGGATATGACTGCATTTATGACCACTTGCAGCTATTCTGTTTGAGATATTTCAGCAGTGAAAAGGGAGCGTGGAGGAGAGCATGGGTCCCAGTTTGGCTTTCCTTGTGTGTATGCAGTTGTATTGACAGAGCGAAGAGTGGTCAAAGGGAGGGCTTTTCTTTTGACAAATGTCGCTATTTCTTAAATAGACCATGAATGCACAGCACAGACACACACAGAGAGTTTCCTAGTGAGTGGGCCATGTAATAAGAGAGAAGTCCCTGCAGAACTTTCCAAATTAAGTAAACAAAGGAAGATTTCATAGACACTATCTAATACATTACTGGATCAACTTCCTGTAACCAAAAGGCAGGCATGGTATTAGAAAAAAAAAGCTTGAGTTTTTCCATCTGACATTCAGCTTCTGGGACCAGGTGAGATTGTATGTGAACACAGAAGGAAAAAAGGAATACTGCTTGGTGCACTCAGAGTATGGATTTCCCCTCCGCCTCTCCAATGCTCAGCCTCTTGTTGTATAGCAAATGAATCACTGTGGAATTTCTGAAAAAGGAATGAGCAGGATTCAGGTCCTGTGGGTATTCATCCTAGCTCTACTATGCTGACCCTGGGTAGACCATATGCCATTAGGTAGACATATGACCTTTTAGCATCTCATTTTTCTTACCTGAAAATTCAGAGCAAAGATCTTGCCTTACTCAATTTACAGGGTTGATTAAGAATCAAGTGAGATTCCATATGTGAAAAAGCCCAAAAAAGAAATAAAGTGTTATACAAATGCAAGTTCAACTGATATTTGAAAATATGCTTATGGTTTCTAGGGTTAAATATTCTGATCCATGATGTTCCAGTAGTCATGTACAGATGTGAAAATTGGACCATAAAGATGGCTGAGCACTGAAGAATTGATGCTTTTGAGCTGTGGTGCTGGAGAAGACTCTTGAGAGTCCTTGGACAGCAAGGAGATCAAATCAGCCAATTCTAAAGGAAATTAACCCTGAATATTCATTGGAAGGACTGACACTGAAGCTGAAGCTCCAATTCTTTGGTCACCTGATGTGAAGAGACCCTGATGCTGGGGAAGATTGAAGGCAGGAGGAGAAGGGGCAGTGGAGGATGAGATGGTTGGATGGCATCACTGACTCAATGGACATGAATTTAAGCAAACTCTGAAAGATTGTGAAGGACAGGGAAGACTGGCGTGCTGCAGTCCATGGGGTCACAAAAGTTGGACACAACTAAGTGACTGAACAACAACAAAGGACAGAAGGTACTTGGTCAGCAAGAGGCTACCAACTTCCTCACAGAGTGAAATGGCAACCTTTAAATTTTGTGATTAAGTATCCTGCTGATTTAGTCCAAACTCCTGAATACAGAGATGTGGCCTAAAGACTTCGAATTGGCAAGCACATTGACTTGTGTCATATGATAACTGTGCTATGGCATATGGTTATATACGTTCTAACTCCCAGTAGAAATCTTCTGTTTGGGAAGAATCGTTTGTTATGGATTTAATAAGCCTCTTGTCTGACTTTTAGTAAAAAATTACATCTGAATTAACCATCAAGTGTTTGGCACAAAGGGAACAAATGATCATCACCATGAATTGGAAGAGAAGGTTTAAATCTCAGGCGTTGGAGGTAAATGACAAATCCATTAGAGGTCAGAAGGTTTAAGGCATTTGTTCTGTAATGACTGAATTCGGAGAGTCTTAATTTTACATGAATCTATGAGGTGGCAATTGTTAGTCTTGTTAAACCTGGTTGCTTAGAGACAGCTGACTGATGAGGAGATAGTTGCTGTCTACGCCTATAATTATTGTGATTACTATTACCGTGGTAGCCCTCAGTGGGATCCTGAAAATGGTAATAAGGTGGAGCATTTCACAGACTTAGGCCTTTAAAAGCTCAATATATATCCCAGTAAAAAAGATTTATAATGTCCCTTCCTTGCCATTTCAATGGGCTCATTTAAAGAATAATACAATTATTCACTCTCAGCTTATATAGTTGCTTCCTTTCAATCTCATTATGAAATAGAATCAGAGGTTATTACTGTGGATGAGGGAAGGAAAACAAAACCCTTCTGAGAAGAGAATATCAGAGATTGATCCCACTCGAGTCTCAATCTCATCCTTGAGTAGATGGGGACTTAAAAAAAAAATCCCAGTGTGAGAAACACAGAGGCATTTTATTCCACTTGTGATCCTATTAGTGAGTAATAAATAGCATGAAAATAGATTACATTTTTATTTATTTATAACAAAACCTAGGACTGACTCCCCCAAATTGGCATTGTGTGGATACAATGTGTGTTGGTTTGGAGCATGAGTTTAATCATATCTATTTTGTCCTGCAAACAAATGAAATCACAGCAAATAATCACAGTACACCTGCATCGTGTTGTTACACATACACTTGCCACAAATAATCTTTGTAACTAAGAGCCCCGGAAACTGGTGCAGTAATTACAGTGGAAAAGAAAAGAGTACGCTGGAAAAAATGTCATATGAATTGAGTGTCCGGCATTCTCCTGTTATCACAGGATATGTCTCTAGAATAGCACCCCCATATTCCTTCCTTAGTGGATGTGAGTGCTTCTCTAAGGTTTCTTTCTGAGAACCCAGCAGCAGTGCACAGTATTTGATATATTGCTTATGTGATGTATAGGTTGTGTACAAACACCATTCCCTGATTCTGTCCTCTTTGTTTTCTACCTTTAAATTTTTTTTCTATTGAAATATAGTTTATTTCCAATGTGGTATTAGTTTCAGATATGCAGCAAAGAGATTCAAGTATATGTGTATATATATCCATTCTATTTCATATTATTTTCTTGTGCAAGTTATTGGAGAATATTGAGTAGAATGCTCTGTGCTGTATATAGCAGGTCCTTGTTGTTTATTTGTTTTATACATAGTAGTGTATATCTGTTAATTCCAAACTTCAAATTTATCCCCCCCACCTTCCTTTGGTAGCCATAAGATTGTTTGCTCTGTCTGTGAATCTGTTTTCTGTTTTGTATATAGATTCATTTGTATCATTATTTTTAAGATTCCACAAATCAGCCATATCATATGATGTTTGTTTTTCTCTGTCTGGCTTCTTTTTTTTTTTTTTTTCTGTCTGGCTTCTTAATATGAAAATCTGTAATTCCATCTACTCTAACTAGAAAAGATACATTCATCCTGATGTTCATGGCAGCACTGTTTATACATGGAAGTTACCTGAGTGTTCACCAATAGATAAATGGATAAAGAAAATGTGACACACACAAACACACACACACAAACAATGCAATATTACTTAGCCACAAAAAAGAAATTATGTCATTTGTAGTAACATGGATGGACTCTATCTTTTTTTCTTTAAAGTACATTTCCCCAGGATATGTTTTTAGTTCCTGGAAGCTTTATTTCACTCAAGACATTCTCCAACATATAGTAGATTCTTGGGCAGTTGTTGCAGGAATTAATTGAAAGGATTATAAAATTTTTTCATATGTGTAGGTTGTTCTATTAAACAACAGCTCATTCCTTACACTCTTGCCTGTCACTAAATGCATTTTATACATGAAATGGGACTGGTGAAAAATAAATAGGTCACTAAAAGATTTTGAAGGTCTCATCTGAAAGTCTACATAATTAAATGCTCTGCTTCATACACCAATATAAAAATCATCATTGAAATTGATTCAGACCACTCCAAGAATGGAGATAGACTTAGGTTAAACTGTCTATTTTCTTCCTGATTCTGTACCTGTAGCTATGAAGCACTTCCTCCAGGTAACAAGGTCAGCATTTAGCAAGAAAGAATTTCTAGTACCTTTCATATTTTATAGCTGATGTATTGGATTTTTTTCCCCTTGCCCTTTAATTCCAGATTTTTCCCTGTTCCCTTCCTTGAAAATTTCTTGCCCTTACCTAACAAGGTAGTGGCTTCTTTGACTTGGCCTTATGGATATAATAGTTGACTTTTTTCTTGGTTATGATTTGCATTTGTCCTCTGAAAGCCTGGGGCTGCAAAACACAACCTCTAAGAACTTCGACCCTGGACCATAAAAATAGTGCACCTGCTACCTCAGCCTGGTCCCTGCACCCCTAGTGTTTGCTGTTCCTTCTTGTGATGGAATGAAAGTAACAGCGAGACTGCTGGCTTGGTTAGGTGGATGCCAACCTGTTAGGAAAATAGAAACAGCCCTTAAGTCTATGCTTAATTTGATTTAAAGTTTAATGTTTTGTCTTATCATGGGACTCTGAGAAGCTAAGAGAGTCACATGGATCATTTATGTCTAGATAAGTACATACATAATTGTAATTAAAATGTAAGTATGCTGAGTATAGAAAGACAAGAGTTGACCAGAGTCATGGTAGCTTCTGACACCTTTGCTTTCTCATTAAGTGGGATTATCAGCCCCAAAAGTGGCCAGAGAGAGGCTTTCCTCATCTACTCCATCATACAAAACTAAGAGGAAAATATTCCAAAAGCACACAGCTTTCCAAGATTCAAAAAACATTTTGAAAATGTTTAAGACATGTGGTAAGACAGTGTATGGTCATTATAGAAAAAGATAAGTTCCTCAAAATAATTAAATAAAGACATAGATATAATCCATAATCACAGCTAATATTCAAAGGATAACAGTGACTCATTTGGTGTTTATTCTTTAACTTGCTTGTTATATGGTTATACAAATACTACAATAGAATTTGAAGAAAAACTTATAGAAATAATAAAAAATTGGGAATAAACATCCCTCTGTAGCACCAATTTTATCCTTTTTATATAAAAATGTCATTATTTCTCTTTCTCTTAATAGACCCCTCAAGCAAAGGTTTGAGTTCTTAGGTTGTAATTAATAAACTGTGTTGAGTATTTCAATATTAAATTATTAACATCAGTTAATTGGAATTCTAATTGTCAAAAAGGTGAACAATGTATTAATTGTAAATTTCAGAAGTGACTTTAATTTGATATTGCCATTGATATCAACATGACAATAGCTTTTTCTATTACCATTGTTAGTCTGTATAATTTTCTCCTCTCCTGGGGCTGTCAGACTGTGATTCTAATGACAATATTAATATGCTTCTGAATAACAATCAGAATTTATAATGCTGTGGAAATACTTAGGATCATCTAAGTATGTTGGATCTGTCAACTTGATAATCATATTTTCTTTGCATGTTACACATTTTTCTCACTTCATCAATGTATTTATTAATATACATATCCACTTATTAAACTAATGAACCTCTTTATTATCCAAAAAGGTTATACAACAATAAAAAATCTCCTCTGAACATATCACTTTTATCTTTTAACATGTCTTATAAACATAAAGTTGAATATCTTGCTACTAATTAAAATTGTTGCATACATGAATTGAAAATGATCGCAAGTGATACTTTTAAAATTATTTTAATTACCCAATATATAATTTTTTTGTGTTATAACTTATTAAGAGAGATCATATCTATAGTAAAAATAACAAAATTAAGGAAAGTTTTATTTGGGTAAAGTGCATTTTTTTACATTTATCACTTGTTATGGACATGAAAATGGCATATGTATAATTAAGTATATCATATTGTTGTCAAATAATACATGGGACATTTTTCACCCTGGAGAGTTCCTCAGATAATGAGAGTGGCCACCTGTGGCTATGTCGGATGCCACGTTGCACTGAGTCAGGCAGACTCAGTATTCACTTGTGTGGTGTTTCTGGCAAGGTGCCTGATACCTGGTAGCTGTCATTTCTCCATTATCATGCCATTCCTTAGAATACTAAAGGCTTTAGGTCATGTGCTAATTAAAATGTAAAAGCCCTCATCTCAACCTCTTTGCACTAAAGAACTTGATTTGAGATTGGCAAACTATTGGCCATGCGTTATAGTTCCTATCATAAGCAAGAGAAAGAAAAGCTCTCAATGTGTAGATCCATGCTTAGTCTTCTTTTCCGTTTTCTAAGTGCTGGACCCACCATTGATTATTTACTTAAAACAATGTTTTCTCCACCATTGGCACTAGTTTAATTTTTAACTAATGTGATACTATGATTTACAAGAAATATATATTATACACACACACACACACATATATATAGTCATTCTAATGACCAACATATGGATTTCTCATGTATATTTGGTCTTCACTCAAAGTTCCTATCTCACAGCTACCAAACCCTTGGAATTTCCTGAGAAAAAGAGCAGTGGGATAATATCTGATCTCCTGTCCTCAGTTCCTGAAAACACTTCCAGAAAGGCAGCTTTTGGACCCCACTCAGGGATGGACACTGGCTGCTAAGAGAACCAACCCCGTGATTAGAGTTTTAGAAGTCTTCCCCAGAGCTCCCACCCTGGGGGAGGGAAGAGAGGCTGATGGTTGAATCAGTTGTGAATGGCCAGTGATTTAATCAATCAGGCTTTTGTAGTGAATTCTCCACAAACCCCCAAAGGACAGGGTTTGGAGAGCTTCTGGGTTGATGAATGAACAAGTTGAGACTGAGGGGAGTGGTGTACCTTTCTTCATGCCTTTCCCTAGGTATCTCTTAATCTGGCTATTGATCCATGTCCTCATAAAAAAAAAAATCAGTTATTTTGTGAATATAAACAGATTTTCTTGAGTTCTGTGAGCTGTTCTAGCAGATTAATTGAACACAAGAAGGCTATTGTGGGAACCTCTGATGTATAATCAGTTGGTCAGAAGTCAGTTAGCAACCGGAACTTGGCAACTTGCATCCTGACTTGGAAGGACTCAATGGACCTTTCAGTTTGTAGTCAGAAACACAGGTAATAACGTAGGCATTCAACTGGTGTGTGAAATAATAGAAGGTGGTCTCATAGGACTGAGCCCTTTACCTGTGGAATCTGATCTCTCCAGGTAGAGACTGTTAGAAGTGGGTTGAATTCTTAGACACCCTGCTGGTGTCGGAGAATTGCTTGTTGGTGTGGGGAAGCCTCCACACCCATGTTGGAGTTGCTATGAGAACTTCATTTAGCTGGTTAAACCAAAGCCAATGTGTGAGCATTACAAAGGTAGGAGCTCTCAAAAGATAAATGCAAGCTGAACCCTGGTTGTCCACTGGACTACCTTCTGTAAATAGAAAAGCTGTATTTAACCAAAATGATTTCCTAGTCACATAGCATTTAATACAAGGTGTTTATATTCATGTGTTCATTGATTTGTCATTAAACACTTTTAAGTGTCCACCCTAGTTCTGTTAGGCTAAGTCCCAGGTATGTAAAAGGGAGAATCCACAGTATCTACTCTTAGGGAATTTTCAGCTTATCCATAGTCAGGCCCTTCCTGGATGAACAAGGAAGGGCTCGAGAAAGAAGGCAAATATTTGATTGGAGGTTCAAGACAACAACTATAGTCATCCAAATTGATAAGGAGTTAGAGGTTGTGCCTGAAGGGACAGAAGCTTGCAAGAAGGTTCTGGACAGAGAAAATACATCCAACCCTGGAAACCTAAATAGCACTGAAGAGTCAATCCATTTTAGACTGTGGGTGTGGCACTGTAAGTAATTTCTCTAAGGTTATGTGGTTATTGATGCCAGAATGGGTGCTAATGTCAGGATTTCTGACACCCAGTTAATTGTTACACATTCACTGAATTGTTAATTGTGTAAGTTCCTATCACAAAGGGATCTATGTGGAAATGCAACAGTAAGAAACTATATGCCTCGCAGCATATTTATAGTGTATAAGGGAAAAAAACATCTTGCAGTGTTCAGCTAGATTTAATTTTAGTTTATGAAGGATAGACTTCGCTTTCACCCTAGGCAGAAAGCTTTTCACAGTACAGGTATTTTCCTGATGTGTGAATTAAAATGTAATGCTAATTAATACTATTGGGTCACAGGATTAAATATACAATCTATGCTGCCAGTTATAATACATCTACAGAGAGCAGTGAGATTAACCTCATGTTTAGAGGAAGAAAATGTGTCTTTAAAAAGACCCAGAATATAGATTACGTATTAAACTACAGGAAAACTCAAAGGAGTGACAATATTCTTGAAACATGTGTGCCATGGCAGTTCAGATGATTAAGGATATTACTTTTTTAATGGTATCTTCAATACAATGTCTCTGAAAGGTTTGCATGAGTGATGAAAGAGATCCTGTAGGGAACTACGCTTGGATTTCAAGATTGCAAGCTTTTAGATGGCCATCAGAGTTCCAAATTGACCTAAGCCATAATGCTAACCTAAGCAGTTACTCTCTTGGTAGCAATTATTGTGGAGACTAAAGGAGTTTCTTGAGAATTATTGATATTTGGTCTCTGCTGTTAATTAAAAATGTCTTTCTACTTCAACATGTGTTTTCAAGTTAAGAAAATCTCCATGTTTTTCTTCCTGATGGTCCCCAGTGATAATTACTGTATAATGAGGAATCTTATCCTACTCTGACATATTCTGGAGAAAGAACCTGAAAATAATCATCTGAAAATGTACTGCAGCAAAATTACAGATGTAGAAATTATATCAAATGTATTAGGGATAAAATATAAAGTGTTTTAGAGATAAAAAAAGTGTTACATTTTTCTTTGAAAAGATGAACTATCTTATATTAAGAAAAAGTAAATCTAGCTATATGTGACAAAATTATCACATGATATTTAAGAGAAATATTAAACATAGAAATATTAATATTGGAGAAGGTAAAAAATAAAGCAAAATATTAAATAAGACAGCTTCAAGCTAACTACAATTCACCAAAAAGATTTACCCATCATTAAATATTATTTGGGCTTCCCTGGTGGCTCAGTGGTAAAGAATCTGCCTGCCAATGCAGGAGACATGTGAGAAGGAAATGGCAACCCATTCCAGTATTTGTGCCTGAGAAGTCCCACAGAAAGAGGAGCCTGACAGGCTCCAGTCCAAGGGGTCGCAAAAGAGTCAGACACAGCCTAGTGGCTAAACAACAATCATTATTCACAAAACAACATCAAAAAGCAAAGACTGAAAATAATATAAGGAATATATGATGACAGTCACGTTGTGAAAAATCAAGGCGCGTCTCTTGTAACCTGAAAGATCCAATAGACTGAGATAGGATAAATGATAGAGAGAGATTTGGGAGTACATAAGTTTGTTACCAATATAATGAAGTCACTGAACACAGAAGTGCAAAGCATTTCTACCACGCAATACAATAAGCATAGATAATCTCAAGAGCACAGATAATTATAAAATGTAGTAAAATAATTTAAAATTAAAGTTTTGAAAAATCATCTTTCAAAAAAACTAATTATTTTTTATAACTTATTTTTTTATAGTGGTTGTGTTTAATAACTGACTTGTAAAATTCCTGAAAACTGAAGAATAGGTGAGCCATGAGGAAATGGCTGTAGAAACCATGGCACTTACCTTGAATCTTACTCTGGGACATTGTCTCCAGGGTGAAAAATCTTTGGGGCCCACACTATAGAGACAATTCAGACTATTTTTCTGTTCCCCAATAAGATCAAAGAATTCATCCTTCTTAAGTGAGAGTCCCATCAGATCAAAGCAAAGAGAGTTTCAGTACATACTAAGTCACAGCATCTTTTTTTAAGTAACAAAACCATGGCAGGGCTCCATGCCTTTCCTATCCATCTGTTTGAGAATGAGAGCCAAAAGGTGGGAAGTTTTTCAGAGGATGTGTATCAGTACATTTATTCGAATAGAAGGATGAAATCAGACTCTTTCTGATAAAGATTAATTGTATTGTTAGAATGACAATTTTCCCAACATCAGTCTATTCAATAAAATCCGATTCGTTATGTGAACAAAATTTTTTTAGGAAATTTGAGAAGATATTTCTCTTGTCTTTCTGGATTAGGAAAAAAGCTTTTGGCCTAGAAAGTTTTATGAAGGAAGAACAATGATAGAGTTATGAAAATCAAATTGGATGCTACACATGCAGTGCCTTGCCCAGAGATTGCTTAATAATTACTAGCTATTTTATGTATAAATTAGGCATTAAATAGATACAAATGATATTTATACTATATGTGCTTGGG
The DNA here is from genome assembly GCF_910594005.1 of Cervus elaphus. Lineage (NCBI taxonomy): Eukaryota > Metazoa > Chordata > Mammalia > Artiodactyla > Cervidae > Cervus > Cervus elaphus. Next base: position 31,835,331 of record NC_057841.1, on the reverse strand, counting down.
ATAACATATTATAGTACAATGAATATCTAAATACACACTACAGTTCTGTGAAAAAGGAATATTACCACTCATTTTGAAGCTGTTAATTGTGCTCTTCTTAGATTCACGGGGTCGCAAAGAGTCAGACACGACTGAACGACTGAACTGAACTGAACTGAACCTCATTCTTTAGACCATCCTGTTGAGAGGTAAGTACTATCCTGATCTTGTCTTTGTTGTCACTTTACTTTAAAAAATATAGTTTTTTTCACATATATTTGTATTCCTAGTAATTTATTGGGTAACTTTGGAAGATTAAGCTTTATTTAAATGGAATCATGCTTATGTATTTTGTTGCAACATTCTTTTCTTTGCTCTGTAAGATTTTTTTCTAAGACTCAATCATGTGTTAGCCACGTGCTGCGCTTAGTCACTCAGTCATGTCCAACTCATTGTGACCCCACTGACTGTAGCCCGCCTGTCTCCTCTATCCATGGTGATTCTCTAGGCAAGAATACTGGAGCGGGTTGCCATGCCCTTCTTAGGGTGTCTTCCCAACCCAGGGATCAAACCCAGACCTCCTGCACTGCAGACAAATTCTTCACCATCTGAGCCACCAGGGAAGCCATTTTCAGTTCAGTTGCTAAGTCGTGTCTAACTCTTTGCGACCCCATGAACCGCAGCACGCCGGGCCTCCCTGTCCATCACCAACTCCTGGAGTCCACCGAAACCCATGTCCATCGGGTCAGTGATGCCATCCAACCATCTCATCCTCTGTCGTCCCCTTCTCCTCCTGCCCTCAGTCTTTCCCAGCATCAGGGTCTTTTCCAGTGAGTCAGCTCTTCGCATCAGGTGGCCAAAGTATTGGAGTTTCAGCTTCAACATCAGTCCTTCCAATGAACACCCAGGACTGATCTCCTTTCGGATGGACTGGTTGGATCTCCTTGCAGTCCAAGGGACTCTCCAACACCAAGAGTCTTCTCCAACACCACAGTTCAAAAGCATCAATTCTTCTGCACTCAGCTTTCTTTATAGTCCAACTCTTAAATCCATACATGACCACTGGAAAAACCATAGCCTCGATTAGATGGACCTTTGTTGGCAAAGTAATGTCTCTGCTTTTAATATGCTGCCTAGGTTGGTCATAACTTTCCTTCCAAGGACTAAGAGTCTTTTAAGCCATTTTCGCCAGTTTATTATTTCATTGAGGGATATCTCAGAACTTACTTGGTTGAATTATTTGTTTTCAGTAAGAATGTTTTTAAGTTTTTTCCTCTTATCAATAGCACATCTATGAAAATACCTATCTCTTCCTGCTCACATGCAAAATTTTCTCTAATTTATTGACATAAGGAATTGAATTGCAGGGTCATATAGTATTTGCATTTTCACTAATATAAAATAATGCTAAAATATTTTCCAAAGTGTTTGCATACATTTAATCCTCACCACATGTGTATAAATGTCCTGTTTTTAAAATTTTCTATATCATCATTGATACATCAATTTTTGAAATTTATTTCAGACTGGTACCTATGCAGTGTTTTTTTCATTTTGTTCTAGACTTATATTTTCCTGATTACTAATGAGTCTGAGCATCTTTTTGTATGTTTTTGGCCATTTTAGTTTCTTTTTCAGGGAAATGAAAAAATTTTCAGGTTTTTTTTTTTTTTTTTTTTTTTTTGACTGAAAAATGTCTTTTTTTAATGCCCTAATACTAAAAGATTGTTTTTCTAACTAAAGAATTTTTGGTTGACAATAATTTTCTATATCTGGCTTCTATTGTTGTCATTGAGAAGTCAGGTGTTGGTCTAATTGTTTTTCCTTGAAACATTATCTCTTCTCTCTCTCAAGATGCTGTTAGAGGTTTTTTATTTGGTGTTCTGCAAGATCTAGTTGCAAATTTCTTTTCACTTAAGCTTTCTGGAATTTGTTTGGCTTCCTGAATCTAAGTGTCTCTCATCATTTCTGGAAAATGTTTGGACGCTACATATTCAAATATAAACTTTTCTCTATTTTTGAAAATTATTTGATGTTTAGACCCTATCATTCCATCCCTGATCTCTCTAAATCTAAATATCTCAGTATTTTCCAGCTCTTGACTCTGTGTGCACTGAGTTTGGGATCATTTCTTTCGAGTTATATTAAGAATTCATTACTATGTTCTTTAAGTGGGTTTAATCTGGTGTTAATCTTGTCTAAAAATATTTATACTTCTTTATAAGTTTTGAAATTGTATATTTTCTAAAGTTAAACTATCTTAGTCTCCTAGGAGAAACCCAACTTGTTCATGAAGCCTTAACAATTTTGTCTATTCTTGGATTTGATTTACTAATATTTTGTTTCAACTTTCATGTCTATGTTCCTTGTGATATTGTATTGTAATTTTTCTTTCTTCTACTTCCCTTGAACATTTGTCTATAAACAGTGTGCTGGACAGGGTTTCTGAACCTCTGAACTATTGACCATCTGAATCAGATAATTCTTTGTTACTGAGAGCTATTCTGTACATTGTAGATGTTAGTAGAACCCCGGACTCTACCAGAAAATGTCAGTAGTTCCTTCCCCCATCCTCCAGTTTTAATAGTCCAAAAATTACTCCAGACAAACCAACTCACCCATGGGGAGCAAATTTGTCCCAGGTGAGAATCACTGAACTGTCAGGGTGCTCAGAAAGAATAAAGGCCATTCTATAAAATGTGTGGCCTGTGTTCTTTCAAACAGTCAAGGACAAGGAAAACAGGGAATAACTGTGAAACTGCCAGATTGGAGGAAATAAAATCAACATGATATGCATTTTCTTGGATGGGTTCCCAGGACAGGAGGGAAGATAAGACATTTTCATGAACGTTACAGAACTTTGAATGGAGTCTATCTATTGGATGGTGATGTATCACAGTTGATTTTCTGGCTTGAAGAGTTGTATGAGGATAAAAAAGAGTGTCTTTGCTTTGGGGATGTATATATATATATATATATATATATATATATATATATATATGTGAAGTGATCATGCATCATATATAAGGCTTGCTTTCATTATTTTTTTCAGAAAAGACTTCTACCACCACAATTACTATTACTACTAGTAATAGAGATGGGGGAAGGAAAGAGAGACAGAGAGAAAGAGAATAAATGAAGTGAAATGTTTACAGTAGAGGAATTCTGATAAAGTTGGTAAGGGAGTTTTTGGCAGTGTTTTTCAATTTTCTGTAAGATTACATTATTTTTTAATAATTTATTTAAAAGACTATTTTTGGCTTTTTTTATTATGCTTTGAAGAAGGATGTGTAAAGCTTAGTAGCATTTACTGAGATTCAAAAGAAGGCTGAAGGCATATGAAAAAGTATACTAGCAATAAACACATTTTAGAAAAAAATATTATTTCTTAATTGAAGACTATTTGGATGTGTACTGGCATCAGTTAATGCTGATTATGGTTAATTGTTTTCCATTTTATATTCAATCTCCCACCCTTCATGATATGATAAGCCATCTCTGAGACTCCCAAAGTACCTGCACGCATCAAATAGAAAGGGGCTGTAAAGGATGAGAAAGGAATGTGATGTAACAGAAGCTGAGAGGGCAGCCAAAATCACACACTAAGATATTCCAGCACAAGCGGCAGCACAAATGAAATGAACTATTTAAAAGAGAGACATACCTCAATGTGACTAATTGATACTTGTATATTAGAGGAAAAACTGGATGAAAATGAATGGAAATTAACTCATAATCAAACAAAAATATTATAGGCCTTGGGAATGTGCTTTCAATAAGAGTTCCCCCCTGCTGCTGTTTCCTAAATTTTAACAAATGAGATTTTCCAAGACAGTCATTTTTTTTTTTAACTTTTAAAATGTTAATTGGCTGCATGTGGAAAATGGGTTTCAACATAAACCATAAACTTGTCTTAGTAATCCTTTTTGGAGGCAATTTTGAAAAATCCACTCAAGTAAAGTTAGAGATAGAACACTGTGCCTTAGACATGAAATACTGAATATAAAGTATATATACAGATAGAAGAATGAGAATAATGATGAATTTATTTTTATATACCAAATGCCAGTTGGTGAAAATTACCAGACTCTTGGCTCTGAAACAAAAGTTTAGTGATATTAATTCTAAAATCAAACTCCTCTGATACTCTTTTTTAAAAAAGCACTAATGAAAAATCTTTACCAGATTGCGGGTATAAAGCTAAGGGGTCAGTGGGCTCTGGCCTCTGATAAGCCAGCGATCCAACGATGATTTTGTCAATATTAGCTGATAACTTTGGGAATGTTACATTACCTCTCTAAACTTCAGTTGATTCAACTCTAGATAGAATGAACACATTGTCTACTTCACGGGGTTACTGAAAGGACAAAATAAAAATATGTGTAAAAACTCTTCTTACAAGATAATTCACAAATTGCGTACAAATCTCACAAATATTGGCTATTAGTTTGTGAAGGTATTCGGTTGAACAAAAATTCTGTTTAATCTTAACAGGCAAATGGAGCTTTTGTCCCCCAGTTAGAGAAGTAGTATATTGAATTCATTCACTCTGGGGTAGAAATTTGCCAGTGTTTATTTTTTTGTAGAGTAAGTTCTGGTGGAGGAAGGTGACTGAGGGCCTCCTAGTATCCAAGGGAGATATGATCACTTACCTTTGCTGATGGGTATCACTCCAGGCAGCCTGGAACAATCTTAATATATTGCTCAAATATCCTCAAACTTACTTTTCTAGACTTTATTACTCCACACAGTCATCATTTTCTGTTTTTGACTGCATTGAAGCTGTTTCCACCTTCCGCACACATGCACCTTCATTCCATTATTCACAATAATCCCCCTACATGAAGCCTTCTCTTCTCCCCATTAGCTTTTGAATTCCTACTGTTGTTCTAGGTGTGATGTGTGCCCCTTCTCTAGGTAGCCTTTCCAAATCCTAGCAGTGGGGATTTACATCTCTCCTCCAAGCATACTGCCAGAGCACGTTTAGGTCCACATGGTTCCTGCCAGGAATGAGGAAGGGTAACCTCAGGAGAAAGCATGTTGAAACATAGAAGTGACTGCATATCTACTGTATGGGAAGACAAAGAGATGCAATGAGCCTGCATAAGAGGCTAAGTAAGTGTCAGAGTTCATAGTTACAATGCATTCTTCCTCTCTTGGACCCAGGATGTGAATTCAGTCATCTGATGGGTACCACCATGAAGTCAGGAATCCACATGTGGGCATAATAAATTACATTTCAGGCAAGATCATGACATCCAGTCCCATCACTTCATGGCAAATAGATAGGGAAACAATGGAAACAGTGAGACTTTATTTTCTTGGGCTCCAAAATCACAGCAGATGGTGACTGCAGCCATGAAATTAAAAGATACTTGCTTCTTGGAAGAAAAGCTGTGACCAACCTGGACAGCATGTTAAAAAGCAGAGACATTACTTTGCAACAAAGGTCCATCTAGTCAAAGCAATGGTTTTTCCAGTAGTCTTATATGGATGTGAGAGGTGAAATATAAAGAAAGCTGAGTGCTGAAGAAATGATGCTTTTGAACTGTGGTGTTGGAGAAGACTCTTGAGAGTCCCTTGGACTGCCAGGAGATCCAACCAGTCAATCCTAAAGGAAATCAGTCCTGAATATTCATTGGAAAGACTGATGCTGAAGCTGAAACTCTAGTACTTTGACCATCTGATATGAAGAACTGACTTATTTGAAAAGACCCTGATGCTGGGAAAGATTGATGGCAGGAGGAGAAGGGGACGACAGAGGATGAGATGGTTGGATGGCATCACCAACTCAATGGACATGAGTTTGAGCAAGCTCTGGGAGTTGGTGATGGACAGGGAGGCCTGGCATGCTGCAGTCCATGGGGTCGCAAAGAGTCGGACACAACTGAGAGACTGAACTGAAATCTACTTGCCGCCTTGACCCATCCTTGTATAAAACCGATCATGCTTGCTAAAAAAGACTCTATTGTGTGTTTTCCTTCAATATTACCTCTACTTTTCTTGCCTAGCTCTTTACTAAGTGTTTATGGATAACAGCATCAAGAGCATGGGAGCTTAGTTGCTCAGTCATGTATGACTCTTTGCGACCCCATGGACAGCAGCCCGCTGGCTCCTCTGTCCAAGTGGATTCTCCAGGTAAGAATACTAGAGTGGGTTGACATGTCCTCCTCCAATCAAGAGCAAATAATAGGCATTAACAGCTGAGTATCAGTCACCATGCTAGGTACTTTACATGCACTGTTATATGTAAATAGCCCTCATGATAGCTACATGAATTGAATTCTATTATTAACCCTAGTTTACTGATAAGAAACCAGGTCTGTAAGAGATTTCTTATTGCTAATGTCATTTTCTAAGAATTATTAAGAATTGTGTGTTTGGCTAATTCTAAAACCTGAGTATTAGTTATCAGATGATTTTGCTATACTATTTATCCAACAGAATCAAGTTATGTTAAGGTTATGAAAATAAAATTCAGGGAAAATTTATTGTACAATCTTATTACAGGTATTTTCCAGTAAAAGTGCTTAGTTAACATTGTTGGTTTAAGGGCATGGGTTCCTTAAACTATAGTGGTTAAAATCCCTTTAATGGTTCATTAAAGCCATTTTACGGTTAAAATTCCAAGGTTAAAATGGCCCATATTTGATTCATGTGCAAAGTCTAATGCTTCCCAGGTAGTAAAGAATTTGCTTGCCAATGCAGAAGAAACAAGAGAGGCCAGTTGGATCCCTGGGTGGGGAAGATGCCCTGGAGTAGGAAATGGCAATCCACTCGAGTATTCTTGAAAGAGGAGCCTGGTGGGCTGCAGTCCATGGGGTTGCAAAAAGTTGGACACAACTGAGTGATTGAGCACACAACATATATACTCTAAAATTAAATAGAAAGGCTGTAACTATTCATTGCCTATATTTTATAAAAAAATAATTAAAGTCAAATTTTGATAGTTTTGGATTTGTCTACATATGGGATCAGGAAGATTAGATATATCCATATTTGTTAGTTAGTAAGATATTTCCATTTATGTTTCAAGTAAATTCAGTAAACTGTATTGATTGATGGCATGTCATTTAAAATATAAAGCCACACAGCATGGGTGGCTATAATTAATAACACTGGATTTGATATTTGAAAGTTGCTAAGAAAGTAAATCTTAGGGGTTCTTATCATAAGAAAAATAATTATAACTATGTGTGGTGATAATACTTATTGTAGTAACCATTTGAAATATATACAAATATCAAATCATTATGTTGTATACTGTGTTATATGTCAATTTGTCTCAATTTTAAAAATAACATAGTTGTGACAATTTAGGGTGTATGTGTGTGTGTGTGTGTGTATTGCCATGGAATATAATAAGTCATATAGCAAATACTGTAGGAAAAAAGTGAACGAAAATATTTCCTACTTTATCCCATTGTAAACCAGTTTTAGAGTTAAACCTTAAAGGTGTCATAAATGGAGCAATGCCCAGAATCTTAGCCTAATCTTACAATAGCTTGTCTTTTTTGAGATTTTTCCAGGCTTTTCATACTAACCACACTTCATTTCCCTGAATTGTTGGTATACGTGTACTTTTAATAGCTCCTTAAAATAATCCAACTAGCAGGCACACAATTGATTAGTGTCAATAGAATCTATCTTATAAAAGCATGATTATACCATTCAAAAATAGGCATTTGATATTCAACTCATGGAGTACCATTAAGCCTTGATATACTAATACTGTATAAATGTGTGACTGAAATTTCTGCAGCATTCACTAATTATTTTATTGTCTATTAAAAATTCTAATGAATCACTTAATCAATTAGGTATACATACTATAACTTGAAAAAGAAAATATTATGGCATTCTTTGGGGATATTGCATTCTTCCACATTAGATTACATTATTTCTAATTACTGTCTAGGTAAGTTTTTTATTGTTTTTTAGTTGCTAAATCATGTCCAGTATTTGCGGCCCCTCACAGACAGACTCCTCTGTCTGTGAAATTTCCCAGCAAGAATATTGGAATGGATTGCCCTTTCCTTCTCCAGGGAATCTTCCTGACACAGGAATTGAACCTGAGTCTCCTGCATTGCAGTCGATTTCTTTACCTCTGAGCCACCAGGGAAGCCCTCCAGATAACCAACTTTAAAGCTATACATTGAATTAGCTCTGATGAATTGTGCTATCCACTTCAGTTCAGTTCAGTCTCTCAGTCATGTCTGACTTTTTGTGACCCCATGGACTATAGCACACCAGGCCTCCCTGTTACCAACTCCCAGAGCTTGCTCAAACTCATATACATCGAGTCAGTGATGCCATCCAACCATCTCATCCTCTGTCATCCCCTTCTCCTCTTGCCTTCAGTTTTTCCCAGCATCAGGGTCTTTTCCAATGAGTCAGTTCTTCACATCAGGAGGCCAAAGTATCAGAGTTTCAGCTTCAGCATGAGTACTCAGGACTGATTTCCTTTAGGATGGACTGGTTGAGTTTTAAGCCAACTTTTTCACTTTCTTCTTTCACTTTCATCAAGAGACTCTTTAGTTCTTCTCTGCTTTCTGCCATAAGGGTGGTGTCATCTGCATATCTAATGTTATTGATATTTCTCCCAGCAATCTTGATTCCAACTTGGGCTTCATCTAGCCCTGCATTTGGCATGATGCACTCTGCATGTAAATAAGCAGGATGACAATATACAGCCTTGATGTACTCCTTTCCTGATATGGAACCAGTCTGTTTTTCCATGTCCAGTTCCAGCTGTTGCTTCCTGACCTGCGTACAGATTTTTCAGGAGGCAGGTCAGGTGGTCTGTATTCCCATCTCCTTAACAATTTTCTACAGTTTGTTGTGATCCACACAGTCCAAGGCTGTGGCGTAGTCGATAAAGCAGAAGTAGATGTTTTTCTGGAACTCTCTTGCTCTTTGATGATCCAATGGATGTTGGCAATTTGATCACTGGTTCCTCTGCCTTTTCTAAAACCAGCTTGAACATCTGGAAGTTCACGGTTCATGTACTGTTGAAGCCTGGCTTGGAGAATTTTGAGCATTACTTGGTTAGTGTGTGAGATGTGTGCAATTGTGCAGTAGTTTGAACATTCTTTGGTATTGCATGTCTTTGGGATTGGAATAAAAACTGACTTTTTCCAGTCCTGTGGCCACTGCTGAGTTTTCCAACTTTGCTGGCATATGGAGTGCAATACATTCTTAGCACCAGCTTTTAGGATTTGAGATAGCTCAACTGGAATTCCATCACCTCCACTAGCTTTGTTTGTAGTGATGTTTCCTATGGCCCACTTGACTTGGCATTCCAGAATGTCTGGCTCTAGGTGAGTGACCACACTGTTGTGGTTATCTGGGTCATGAAGATCTTTTTTGTACAGTTCTTCTGTGTATTCCTGCCACCTCTCCTTAATATCTTATTCTTCTCTTAGGTCCATACCATTTCTGTCCTTTATTGTGCCCATCTTTGTATGAAATATTCCCTTGGTATCTCTAATTTTCTTGAAGAGATCTCTAGTCTTTCCCATTCTATTGTTTTCTTCTTTTCTTTTCATTGATCACTGAAGAAGGCTTTCTTTTCTCTCCTTGCTTCTGTTTGGAACTCTGCATTCGGTGGGTATTTCTTTCCTTTTCTCCTTTGTCTTTAGCTTCTCTTCTATTCTCAGCTATTTGTAAGGCCTCCTCAGACAAGCATTTTACCTTTTATCATTTCTTTTTTTGGGGAATGGTCTTGATCACTGCCTCCTGTACAATGGCATGAACCTCTGTCCATAGTTCTTTAGGCACTCTATCAGATCTAATCCCTTGTATCTACTTGTCACTTCCACTGTATAATCGTAAGGGATTTCATTTATATAAGTATTAGAAACCTGAAATAGGAATAAAAATAAAATTTATTATTGGGGATAACTTTTCATTTAAATTACAAAGCAAAACTGGGTTTTGCTGACTCTGATGAACTCTCCCTGAATGAAAATATTAATTTATTTGAGCAATATAGCAGTGTTTGAAATAGAGGGCTGGTGTGCATTTTATATGTGTAGTTTACCTACTGTCATCATCAAACAATGGCTGTCAGTTTGCCGAAATTAATAACAGCAACCAAACCACCAATCAAGAGGCTAAGAGAATACTCAGTAGATTAAATGCCAGAAATCAAAATTTAGGCATATCATGTTCAAACAAAGAGGATTTATTCAGAAAGTCCAGAGGATAGAAACAGCTTACCTAAAGAGGAACACAGATAAAACCTGCATCAGAGTTCTTGTCGTTTTAAGTATATCTTCCGGTCCTTTCTCTGTGTGTCTACTCTTGATAGCCCCATTACATGTATGTTATACTTTTTGTAATTGTCCCATACTTCTTGCATATTATGTTTTATTTATTTGTTTATTTTTGTCATTTGTCTTTCTTTTTGCATTTCAGTTTTGTCAATTTCTAGTGACATTTACTTCCAGCTCATTGTTTCTTTTCTTAGCTGTGTTGAGTGTACTGAGGAGTCCATGGAAAGTATGCTTCATCTCTGCTAGAATGTTTTTGATTTCTAGTTTTTCCTTTCGATTCTTTGTTAGAATTTCCATCTCTCTGCTTATCTTACCTATTGGTTCTTACCCATTGTCTATTTTTTCCATTATTGCTCTTAGCATATTAATCATAGTTCTAAGTTCTAATCATTGTTCTAAGTTCTTGGTCTGGTGATTCTAAAATACTTGTCATGTCTGGAGTCTGGTTCTCATGTTTGCTTTGTCTCTTTAGAATTCCCTTTTCTTACCTTTTAGGAAGCCCTGTGATTTGTTGTTGTTGGGAACAGACATATTGCATTGAGTAATAGGAACTGAAGTAGCTAGGCTTTTCGAGTGAGGCTTCCTGTTTGTCTGACTAGGAGTCAGACTGCATTTACCATTTACTGTAGCTGTATATGTCAGAGACTAGTTCCTCTAAAGTCTTTGTTTTCATCTCCCCTATTGTCTTTGGGTTTATTTTTAGGTTTCTTTTTCTTAAACAAAATCTGAGCCTCTCAGTTCATCAGCTATGATCCCTTGTTGCTATTCAGGAGTCCAGCTTATGTGATGTTAGAAAGTGTAGGGGGGAATTAGATCTCAGTCTTTCAATAGGTTTGTGTAGTGTTAGTCATTCAGTTGTGTCTGACTCTTTGTGACCCCATGGACTATAGTCCCGCTCCTCTGTCTATGGAATTCTCCAGGCAAGAATACCGGAGTGGGTAGCCATTCCCTTCTCTAGAAGATCTTCCTACCCAGGGATGGAACCTAGGTCTCCTGCATTGCAGGCAAATTGTTTACCATGTGAGCCACTAGGGAAAACTTAGATCTCGGTCTTTTAATGTTTGTACCCCTGAGTTTTAACCTTCATAAATATTTTTCAGCTTCATCTCATCCCTTTGGTAATCCAAGAAAGCTAGTAGGGGTTTATAAGCGAAATTTCCCTTCCTACAAAGAATGGGAGGGAGGAATTAAGATTACTCTCATAAGGTATGTGGACCGCCCATGAAGTGGCATCTCTAAGCAAACTTAGATTTGTTGTAAATGTATATTGCAAGCTCCAAGACGGTCACTAATAAGACTAAAAATTTAATATGCTAAGAGAAAAAAATGGAATCATATAAAATGCTCAACTAAAATCAGAGAAGAAAGCAAAAGAAGGTAAAAGTTTAAAAAAGAATAAGTGTAATGAATACAAAGCATGACAATAATGGTTGATGTTAATCCAACTATATAAATAATCACTTTCAATGTGAAATCATTTAAACTAAAACAGAGCCTGTCAGAGTGGATGAAAAATAAGACCTACCTATCTGTTGTCTACAGGAAACCCATCTGTTGTCTACAGGAAACCCATGTTTAGTGGAAAAAGTGATACTATGCTAACACCAATAAAAACAAAGCTACCCAGGTAGCTTAATGGGTAAAGAATCCGCCTGCAATACAGGAGACACAGGAGAGGTGGGTTCGATCCCTGGGTTGGGAAGATCGCCTGGAGAAAGGCAGGGCAACCCACTACAGTATTCTTGCCTGAAGAATCCCATGGAGAGAGGAGCCTGTTGGGCTACAATCCATAGGGTTGCAAAGGGTAGGATACGACTGAAGTGGCTGAGCAGAGAGTAACTTAATTTCAGACACAAAAGCAACTCAGAGCAAAGAAAATCATCAGGAATAAAGAGGGGCATTATGCAATGATAATGGGCACAATTCTTCAAGAAGACAAAACGATCCTCAACAGGTATGCCCTCCGACATGAAGGTTCCAATACTCCTCTTTCAGTCATTGGCAGGTCCAGCGGCAGAAAATTATTAAGACACAGGAATACTATGCAGATCCTCAGTATCCTGTGGATCTAAGAGCTCAGATACAGCATTAGCCAAATGGAAATGAAAGGCCACTACCCGGGCAGTAGTATCTCCGACCTTGTCAGGATCAGCCTCTTGTTTTAATAGGAGAGAAGAGATGGGAGATAGTATATATGGAAGTGGTATCCGTAATATAATACTTCACATCTTAGCTTTTGTGTTGGAGATTGAGGAAATGGAATGAATAATGTAAACACCTAGAGTTTTGAAAATTGCTTTTGTTTAATTTATTCTACTCCTTTACTGTAGCCTCAGTGATTTCAGTCCTTGGGTGAAACTTTTGAATCATGGTGTATAGTGCCAAAAAAGATAGATAAATAGTTTCTAGATCATTTGAGAAAATGTCCTGAATCAGCCAGTTGTCAATGGGATGAAACCATAAGGATGGGGGTCTTGCCGTTTTTATATTTTTCTCACTTATCTCTTGAATATTTGCATAGCAGTGTCTCCTCTGGTGTTCTGTATACCATGGGCAGTCAGACTCCCTATGTTCTCACTCTCTGACCATCACAAGTATTAGATACTGAAGAAATAGTTGATTACATTTGAAACTGCTTGGACCTATGGCATTTATGACTGCAATAGCAACTCGTAGGCCGAGTTGTAGGCAGAATGACTGAGAAATTTTAGCTGTTTCACAATCAATTCTAATCACTAAGATTGAAATAATCATGAGGAACCTTGAACTGCTTGATAAGGGAGGTGAATAACTATTTTGGCCACCCAATAATTTGTGCATGCAGGTAAGGTCTGTAAATTATAGTTCTGGTCTGGCTATTCTTTTAACTGTTCGATTTAAAAATATCTCCCAAAGGACTTAAAATTTTCTAAAGCAACTGGCATGACTTGCTTTAACATGGAAAATTTTTAAAAGTAGACACTTTAAAAATATATACAGGCTATAAAAATACTCAGGACACACATCTGAAAGTGTATTCTCTAGAAGATAAATTAGTGTTTTGAATGGGGTATCCCATTCCTAAGCCACAGGGTGCCAGGCAATAACCCAAACCTGTGACTGGTCTCTGGATGCTGCATAAAGCCATGAGGGTAGTAGGATTTTGGAGAAAGTTCAGATAAACACATGAATTGTAGGGGAGATGAACTCCCAGGCACACAGCTTGTGAGAGCCTTTCTAAATGCAAAACTGTGCCGTGCAGTATTGCACAAATGAGTCAGTCTGACTTCTGCCGTTAGGTAACTGAGTATGAATTAAAAGAAGAGACATTTTTATCAAAAGGATGTTGAATAAAGAACTGGTAATGAATGAGAAAAGAAGCCAGGATGCTATCTGGAGGTAAATAGAAGTCTGCTGTATGAAGTCCAACTAATAGTAAAATAAGTATGTATATTTCCCAATAATAACACTTACTATATTCTTTGAAAGACTTCACTGAAATATCAAAACACAATCTTAGTTTTCTACCATCCAAAGCATTACTTTGAAAGTCAAAATATACTTTCTTAATTCTATTTTGGGTTCTTACATTTTATTTAGTACTCTGATTGCTAAATGTTTGCTATTTACATAATGTTATCATGGTTAACTGCCAACTTGTGATTGATAAAATTACAGATAATTTTTCATGACAGATGATAGGATTATCCAGATGTGGGATCTAGGAAGCAAACCAAACAATAAGTTAAAAATATCAGATTGAAATCATTTTGTGCATTTGTATTTTTAACGGGCAGTCTCTCCTGTGTTTAGAAGCTTGATGCCGGAGTCAGAATAACCTGTTAAAATACAAACAACAGGGATACTGAGCAAGTTGCTTCCACTGATTAGCTGAGGTGTCTTCATTTATACAAGGTTATAATAGTTTCTACGTCATAGGATAGCATGAGGCAGAGGGAAGATAATTCTGACATTGCCAAGAAAACATTCTAAGGGCAGAAAGTAAGTGTGGCCCATCTTTGCTGTAGTCTTTTCTCAGTTCTTTGTATGGTTCTTGGTTTATAGAAGATATTCAGTTATTCAAACCATTAATGAATGGATATGTTAGTTTACTGCTTGTGATTGTCTTAACACTCAAAATTCAATTGCTGTTTTATCTCATAATGACATTCAGACCTGCAGTCCCCTTTTTCCTTCAATCTATTGGCTGTGTAGTGGTCATTAGCTTTCCCTATAGTGGTTGGATTCATTGTTCAGTCTTCTGAGACACTCTACACCAACATCTGTGATTCTTTATATACCTGCATTTCTCGTGCATCTTGCCAGTAAAACCTATAGTAGTGGAGGGGGCATAACATTTTTAATTATATCCACAGCTGCCCCAACAAAAGCTAGGGCACAGTGGCCCTTTAATAAACATTTAAATTTATGTTGATTGTTATTGATCCAATCCTTCTAAAAATTCACCCAGGCTTCCAGAACTCAGCTTTCTCCATTTTCTTCCATGTTTATACAATTGCTTTCAATCCTTTCTGGCTTCCCAGGTGACTCAGTCATAAAGAATCCTCCCACAATGCAGGAGACACAGGTTTGATCCCTGGGTCGGGAAGATCCCCTGAAGGAGGGCATGGTAACCCACTCCAGTGTTCTTGCCTGGAAAATCCCGTAGACAGAGGAGCCTGGCTCCATAGGGTCACTAAGAGTCTGAAACAACTAAAGCAACTTAGCCTGCATGCACACGCATACCCTTTCACTGTCCCTCTCTCCCCAGTATGTCCCATAAAGTTCAGTATTCCCTGGAACTCTATTATTGATTGTTTTATTTTTCAGTTTTCTTTCTCTCAGGGAATAGATGTTCCCACCTGTTTATTCATTATCTACATTATTCATGATTCATTTATATCTTCTGTTTATAATGAAAACCAGTATTTAGTTGGGCTTCCCTTGTGGCTCAGCTGGTAAAAAATCCGCCTGCAATGAGGGAGACCTGGGTTTGATCCCTGGGTTGGGAAGATCCCCCGGAGAAGGGAAAGGCTACCCACTCCAGTATTCTGGCCTGGAGAATTCCATGGACTGTATAGCCCATGGAATCATAAAGAGTCAGATGTGACTGAGCGACTTTCACTTTCACCTCATAGACACATATGTCTAATTTGAAAATAACAGTCATATTTCTATTTTGGGCTTCCCTTGTGGCTCAGCTGGTAAAGAATCCGCCTGCAATGTGGGAGGCCTGGGCTCGATCCCTGGGTTGGGAAGATCCCCTGGAGAGGAGGAAGGCTACCCACTCCAGTATTCTGGCCTGGAGAATTCCATGGACTGTATAGTCCATGGGGTTGCAAAGATTCGGACACGACTGAGTGACTTTCACTCACCCACTTACTCAGTATTTGGGTAAGCTCCCAGCTTTCTGTGAGACAGTTCTGAGGTGAGGTCCACAAAGTGTCAGAAGATTCCCAAGCGAGACTGAGCCCCGGGTGTTCAGAATCGTCATCACATGCTTTCTGGCTTCCTTCCCCTTGCTGTCTGCTTTCCCATTCATTCACAGTGTTCCCTGGGATCATGTCCCCAATATATTTGCTTTTACTCAAAGTGTTGTCTCCAGGTCTATTTTTGGAAACCAAAATTGAGATAAACACACAATAAGTGTTTATTGAATGAATGAGTTAACAGAGAAATGAGGTAGTCCAAATATTTTAAAACTGTACTGTCAATACTGAACAGTATGACCTTAAACTACCTTAGTGATTTTCTCACTTATGATTTTACTTCATACAGTTTTACGAAACGCGTTGTTTTTTGAACATGTAACCTCCTTTCATGACATGGCTTTTGTGCATATTGCATCCCTTCTCTTCAGAATGATCTGTCTCACAGTTACCTCCTAGAAAATGCACTGTATCTTAAAACCTAGCTTAAATGTCCCGTACAATGCTTATCTAGTGCTTAATCCATAGTAGATGGTTAATAAGTGCTTTTTGAAAGATAGAATGAATTTTTAACTGAAACAGTCTTCAATGTCTTGATGCAGAGCCATGTCAAGTGGAAACACATTAAATAAACCATATATCCTGAGGCTGGCTTAACCAAATACTTGATACTTTCATAGGAAAAGTCAAAATTGAGGATGAAAATGAAATTGAAAGTGTAAGTGTTAGTCGCTCAGTCGGATTCAACTCTTTGTGACCCCATGAACTGTAGCCCGCCAGGCTTCTCTGTCCATGAATTCTCCAGGCAAGACCACTGGAGTGAGGTGACATTCCCTTCTCCAGGGGATCTTTCTGACCCAGAGATTGAACCTGGGTCCTCCCACATTGTGGGTAGATTCTTTACTTTCTGAGACACCAAGGAAACCCAAATGTGATTGAGATGACTTTAAATATGAAGTATTATTTGTATATTTAATTTAGAAAATTATTTTTAACATAGATAATCTCAAAGAAGAAATGTAGCCTTCTATTTCCCCACCAGATAATTTTATTAATTAAAAAATTAATACAAATAAAAGTTCAAACATTGAACCCATATGCAAAAGTATAATATGTAGAGTATATATCCTCTCCATTCTGCCTCATCTTCCTAGAAGTAACTGTCATTAGGAATTTTTTAGTCATTTTCTGTTATAAAATAAATGCATATACCTACATACATGTATCTATTCAAGAATTCTTTTACATATCCCCTAAAGAATTACACTATTACTTTGTTCCTACATTTTGCTTTTCCCCTTAGATTTTGGAATATTGATAATTTTCCATATTTTTACATATAGATTTATCCCACTGTACTTTATGATTGCACATTATTCCATTGTATGGATGATACTTTAAAATCCTTTCTTGATGAAAACTTTATTTCATAGTGTTAATAAATAGTATTAATAAACACTATTACAAAATACCATTATGTTGCAGTAAACATCCTTATAAAAACATCTTGAAAAACTTTTGTGTGTATATTCTTAGAATAAATTCCTTGAAATGGAATATGTAGGTCAAAGCATATGTGTATTCTAAAACTTTTGACCAGCAGAGCTAAACAATAATCTTTCATTTTATACTTAAGCTGAAGAGTGCCTTAGAGGCACTTTGTACAAACCTGCCAGTTGTTCTCACAAGCTTTTTGAAATTTTCTCTAAATGTAATATTGTCCAAATGGATGGGCCTGCTGTTTATTTTTCCTAACCTGTTTCATATATACCATAAAATGCTCCACTCTGCTCAGGGTGAATATGCTTTTTTTGTTTATCCCCTCTTGCTTAATCATAATTTACTGCTTTGGTAGCCTTCACTTACCTCTCTACCAGAACTAGAAGCTAAAAGATTTTAGAGTGGGATGTTTCATGACCATATGCTGCCAGTCGAGGTCAGAAATGATTCATGTGTGAGACTGATGGAATTGCTCAAGTAAGTAATGTCTACGAAAAGCATAAAGGAAATCATTTTAAGGCAAGTTTGGACCCTGTTCCTTTTTCCTGTTATCAATTTAATACTAAATCTCTCAATCTCTTAAAAATCAATTTTTCCAAAATCATTTTATTTCATATTACCATACATAGTACATCAGAATTAGATATATATTTTTTAGTTCTAATTAGTTGATGTTGGCCTGTTATACAATTTTTTCAAAGCCTTCTGTACTCCATATAGCATAGCTTCTTCCTGCTTGTTTTCTTATAAAACAGCTACAATTATAAATATAATGAGTAACTGTATAAATTTTGAATCAGATTTTATTTGTATATAATTTTGAATCAAGAATTCAGGCCATTCTAATTTTAAGTCTTCTCATTATTCTGTGACTAAAACAGATGAAATACTTGTGTTTGGGCATGTAACTTTGACTCATTTTACTGATAAGCATGCAAATTATATTAGAAAAGAAACCAAGGCTTTGAATGTATTTTGTTACTTAACACATATCAATATTTATGTGTCAATACTTTCCTAGGCAATAAAACTACTTTCAAGCAGACAAAATTTTAATCTTATTTTGTAGATTTTTTTTTCCCTTTTCCATGTTATGTCCTACAGTCCTGGCAATGCACAGATAATTATGGCACCAATATTAGCCTGTTCATAAAAATTCTTACATGTATTCATGCTCAAAACAAAAATCTCAAGAGAACTCTTGTGTTTAACTTGTTTTTGTGGGGAAGGAAGCAGAACTTTTAGAATTTCTATTTGAAGTGTTTCTAATGATAAATTTAAAATTCTATATTCAGTCAGCCTATATTTTAGTTTTCTACTGTGGGATAGCAATTCTAACACTCAAGTGGCTTAAAATGACAAGCACTTTCTTATCTTTCTCACTCTGTGATTGACTGGGCTCAGCTGGATGGCTTTTCTGCCCCAAGTCATGAGGGGAATGAACTGAGTTAGAGGGTCCAAGATGGCACCTCACACGCCTTGCAATTGGTGCTGGTGTTCTGTAAATAGAAGCACCTCAGTTCCTGTTCCCTTGTTATTTCTCTGTGAATTGCTGACTGGCTTCCAAAAAGCAGAAAGTGGAAGCTTCCCTCTTCTTAAGACCAAAGCTTGGATGTCCCAAATATCACTTCCATTGCATTCTACTTGCTGGATCAAGTTTTGTAGCCAATCCGGAGTCAAGGGGGGGCAAACACATCCTATATCACCTGAAGTCAGGGGTGGTCATCACATACAAGAAGGGGAAGAATTGTGGGGAGCTACCGTTAGAAACTAGTTATCATAGCCTATTTATGGAGCTCTTGGTTGAAGGAAGCAGGAGTTGGTAGACAGAAGGAAGGCACATGTAATCATTGCAGACTCCCTAAGGATTTTAAAACTTTATGGTCTCTATGATGAAACAAAATTATAGAAAATTAAACATAACTATGTTAGGAGGAAAATGCTTCTGTAGATTACCAAATTTTCCAGAACAGATTTTTTTTGGGGATTTTTTTTTTTTAAACTTGGGGCATAATTGCTTTAAAATGCTGTGTTAGTTTCTGCTGTGCAACAAAGTGAAATCAGTTATGTATATATCTATCCCCACTCCCTCGGACCCCCCTCCCACCATCCCCATCACACCCGTTTAGGTTGCCACAGAGCACCAAGTTGAGCTCACTGCCCTGTAAACAGGTTCTGTTTTACATATGGCAGCGCTCGTGGGTCAATTCCAATCTCCCAGTGTATCCCAACCTCGTTCCCCTTTCTTGGAAAATTTTTTTTCACGTGGAGGGAACATTAAAGAATAAGCCTTAACTCTTGGCCTAAACTTATTGTTTAAGTAGTTTGGGCTGCTGAAATAGAAATACCATATACTGGATGTCTTAAATAACAAACATTTCATTTCTCACAGTTCTGGAGGCTGGAAAGTCCAAGATCAAGGCTTTGGTAGATTCAGTGTCTGGTGAGGGCCTGTTTTCTCATTCATTGATGTCCATATTCTTGTATCCTCAAAAAGTGGAAGGAGCAGAGGAGCTCTCTGGAATGTCTTTTATAAGGGCACTCATCCCATTCATGAGTGCTTCACTTTTATGAACTAAGCATCTTCCAAAGATTCTACATCCAAATATTAATACCTTCAACTCCACGATTGTTGTTCAGTCATGTCCGGCTCTTGGCTACTCCATGGACTGCAGCACACCAGGCTTCACTGTCCTTCACTGCCTCGCAGAGTTTGCTCAAACTCATGTCCATTGAATTGGTGATGCTATCTAACCATTTCCTCCTCTGCTGCCCTCTTCTCCTCTTGCCTTCAATGCTTCCCAACATCAGGGTTTTTTTCCAGTGAGTCAGTTCTTCACATCAGGTGGCCAAAATATTGGAGCTTCAGCTTCAGTATCAGTCCTTCCAGTGAATATTCAGGGTTGATTACCTTTACAACTGACCGGTTTGATCTCCTTGCAATTCAAGGGACTCTCAAGAGTCTTCTTCAGCACCACAATTTGAAAGCTTCAATTCTTTGGCACTCAGCTTTCTTTATGTTACAACTCTCATATCCATATATGACTACTGGAAAAACCATAGCTTTAACTATTCAGACTTTTGTGGGCAAAACAAGCTGTCTGCTTTTTAATACACTGTCTAGGTTTGTCATAGCTTTTCTTGTGAGTAGCAAGCATCCTTTAATTTCACGGCTGCAGTAACTGTCCGCAAAGATTTTGAAGACGAAGAAAGTAAAATCTGTCACTGCTTCCACTTTTCACTCTTCTATTTGCCATGAAGTGATGGGACCAGATGACATAATCTTAGTTTTTTAGTGTTAAGTTTCAAGTCAGCTTTTTCACTCTCGTCTTTCACCCTCATCAAGAGGCTTTTTAGTTCCTCTTCACTTTCTGCCGTGAGAGTGGTATCATCTGCATATCTGGGGTTATTGATATTTCACCCAGCAATCTTGATTATCGCTTGTGAGTCATCCAGCCTGGCATTTTGCATGATGTACTCTGCATATAGTTAAATAAGCAGGGTAACAATATGCAGCCTCTCATACACCATTCCCAATTTTGAGCCAGTGAGTTGTTCCATGCCCAGTTCTAACTGCTGCTTCTTGACCCACATGCAGGTTTCTCAGGAGACAGGTAAGGTAGTCTGGTATTCCCATCTCTTTTTAAGAATTTTCCACAGTTTTTTTGGATCCACACTGTCAAAGGCATTAGAGTAATCAATGAAGCAGATGTTTTTTCTGGAATTCCACTGCTTTCTCCATGATCCAACAAGTGTTGGCAATTTGATCTCTGATTCCTCTACCATTTCTAAATCTAGCTTGTACATCTGGAATTTCTCAGTTCATGTACTGCTTAAACCTAGCTTGAAGGATTTTGAGCATGACTTTGTTAGCATGTGAAATGAGCACACTTGTATGGTAGTTTGAACATTCTTTGGCATTGCCCTTCTTTGGGATTAGAATTAAAACTGACCTTTTCCAGCCCTATGGCCACTGCTGAGTTTTCCAAATTTGCTGACATATTAAGTGCAGCACTTTAACAGTATCATCTTTTGGGATTTTAAATAGCTCAGCTGGGATTCCATCACCTTCACTAGCTTTGTTCCTAGTAATGCTTCCTAAGGCCCACTTTACTTCTCCCTCCAGGATGTCTGGCTTTAGATGAATGATCACACCGTCATGGTTATCTAGGTCATTAAGACCTTTCTTGTATAGTTCTTCTGTGTATTCTTGCCACCTCTTCTTAATATCTTCTGCTTCTGTTAGGTCGTTACTATTTTTGTCCTTTTTCATGCCCATCCTTGCATGAAATATTTGCTTGATGTCTCCAATTTTCTTGAAGAGATCTCTAGTCTTTCCCATTCTATTGTTTTCTTCTGTTTCTTTGTATTGTTCACTTAAGAAGGCCTTGTTATCTCTCCTTGCTATTTTCTGGAACTCTGCATTCAGTTGGGTGTATTTTTCCTTTTCTTCCTTACCTTTCATTTCTCTTTTTTCCTCAACTATTTGTAAAGCCTCCTCGGACAACCATTTCACTTCTTGCATCTCCTTTTCTTTGGGATGGTTTTGATCACTGCTTCCTGTACAATATTACAAACCTTCATCCGCAGTTCTTCAGGCATTCTGTCTACCAGGTCTAATCACCTGAATCTATTTGTCACCTCCACTGTAGAATCATAAGGGATCTGGTTTAGGTCATACCTGAATGACCTACTGGTTTTCCCTACTTTCTTCAACTTAATTCTGAATTTTGCAAGGAGGAGCTCATGATCTGAGCCACAGTCAGCTCCAGGTGTTATTTTTGCTGACTTTATAGAGCTCTGTCTTCAGCTGCAAAGAACATATCTGATTTCTGTATTGGCCATCTGGTGATGTCCATGTGTAGAGTTACTTCTTGGGTTGTTGGAAAAGAGTGTTTGCTATGATCAGCATGTTCTCTTGATAAAACTGTTATCCTTTTTCCTGCTTCATTTTGTACTGTAAGGCAAAACTTGCCTGTTATTCTGGGTAACTCTTGACTTCCTACTTTTGCATTCAAATCTGTTATGATGAAAAGGACTTTTTTTTTTTTGGTGTTAGTTCTAAAAACTGTTGTAGGTCTTCACAGAACCAGTCAACTTCAGCGTCTTTGGCATCAGTCATTGGGGCATAGACGTGGATTACTGTGATGTTGAATGGTTTGCCTTGGAAATGAACCAAGATTATTCCGTCAATTATTATTCCTTCAGGATTAGATTTCAATGTATAAATTTTGAGGTGTACAAACATTTAGTCTAAAGGTACGATAGTACCCATTCATTATTTTATGACTATTGTGATAAAAGTATATTTGAATTTTAATTTGTTAAAAATAATGTGATGTCAAGGTTTTGTCCTATACAATTATGTATTTCTTCATTATTTCATTGTACAAAATTAATTAGTTAATTTGAGAATTTGATTTCAAACTTCTAGCTTATCAGTTTAAGCCTATTAAGAGAACTAGACATCCAGATTGGCTAAAATTAGTATTTAGTTAAGGACTTAAAATATCAATAGAGGAATGCATTCAGGAGAGAGGAGATGATAAAAGTGATGTTTAAAATTTTATTTCACCTATATTTCAAATGGGAAGAAATTTCTCTAAGACTTTAACTGTACCTATAGAGGGGAAATGTTTACCTTCCAAACTGAGAAAGCATAGTTTTCATTTAGAAATTAGCTGGTTTTCCTGTTACTTCTGTGTGTATGTGCATACTTGGTCTTGTTCAACTCTTTGCAGTCCCATGAATGGTAGCTCCTCAGTCCAAGGAAATTTCCAAGCAAGAATACTACAGTAGGGTGCCATTTCCTCCTCCAGGAGATCTTCCCAGAGATCAACCCAGCAATTGAACCCGTGTCTCTTGCCTCTCCTGCATTGGTAGGCAGATTGTTTACCACTAGCACCACTTGGGAAGCCCCATGTTACTTCCAATTAGGTCAAAAAAAACTGAGGAAGCTACTAGCATGGAAGCAGAGAGTTGGATCAGACTTAACAGAAATGTAGAACAGACCTTTGACTAAGTGAGATGCTGTAAAATAGGCAAGGGCTTACTTAGAACCCAGTTAGAATAAAAAGAGCAAGCAAAACCCAATGTAAGCAGATAAAAGGACATAGTAAAGATCAGAGTGAAAATCAATGAGAGAAAATACTTAGAGAAAATTACTAAAACTAAAGCTAAGTTTTCAAGATCAGTAAAGCAATAAACTTATGGCCAGGTTGATTGTGAAGAAAGTGAAAGTGAAAGTCACTCAGTCGTGTCCAACTCTTTGGGACCCTATGGACTGTACAGTCCATGAGCCAGAATGGTAGAGTGGGTAACCTTTCCCCTCTCCAGGGGATCTTCCCAATCCAGGGATCGAACCCAGGTATCCTGCATTGCAGGCAGATTCTTTACCAGCTGAGCCACAAGGGAAGCCCAAGAGTACTGGTGTGGGTAGACTATCCCTTCTCCAGGGGATCTTCCCGACCCAGGAATCAAACTGGGGTCTTCAGCACTGCAGGTGGACTCTTTACCAACTGAGCCAGCAGGGAAGCTCTATGAAGAAAGGAGGCAACATAAAAATGACCAATATCAAGAATGGGAGCAGTGATAACACTACAGATAATAGAGATAATACAGTTTAAAAAAGGCTTCCCGTTTCTGGTCCAGCATATAAGGAACTCGGAAGTTACACTCCCTTCTAATACTTAAAAAGCTGGACAAACTAAAAAATCAAGAACTCTGCTAAGATCCATCAGAGAAGCTAGGTAACAGGGAAGCCACTACCCCTCAAACTAGAGAGACAGACATTTGAGTACAGAGATTCACAACTCATTGGAACAGAAACCCACAAGGAAGAATCTCCCAGGAACCTGTAGGGGGTTAGGAAAATCTGAACTATAATTGGGGAGCCTGTGACAAACTCTGAGTCAAAAATTCCAGGGACCCATCACAGAGAGACCCCCGTACTTTTTAAGTTTTTCTTCCGGGAGTTCTATCTGTTGGTCACAGTGAAAGTCAGATAAAAATACCCTACATTTCCAGCAGCAAGAGAAGATAAAGAATCTTTTTAAAATATTCCATGGCATTGTGTTCTTAATAAGGCTTGCCTTCAAAAGATATTATTTCATCATACCTGATCTTACTAGGGTTTTATCAGAGCCTAAACTAAGGAGAATGCAAATTCAATTCAGTGAGAAAAAGCTAATTTTCAGTAAATGGTGCTGAAACAATTAAACAATCATGTGCAAAAAACTGACATTGATCCATCATATGCTCTATAAAAACTGGCTCAAAATGAGTCATAGACTTAAATGTAAAGCCTAAAACTTAAAAAGAAAAAACAAAGAAGATTTTTGTAATTTTGGATTAGACATTTCTTATATATGACACTAATAGCACAATTCATAAAGGAAAAAAAAATTGGATTTCATTAAGTCAAACACTTCTTTAAAACAGAATCACTTAACAGAATGGCAAGACTAGCATCACATTTAGGAAAATATTTAAATCCTATCTTTGACAAATTACCTGGATCTGGTAATATTTATAGGAATTTAAAAACTCAATAATAAAAAATACAACTAAAAAAGGCAAAAGATTTAAATAAACACTTCAGAGAAGATCCACGGATAGTAAATTAGCACATGAAAAATTGCTCAACATCATTAGTTAATCATTAGAATAAATGCAAATTGAAAACATGAGATACCACTACATATCTATTAAAATAACTAAAATTTAAATGACTCCTTGTAAACTAAAAATAAGTCAAGAAATTTTTAATCAGTCTGTGGATATGGTGTGAAAGTTGTCTAAGGTATGTCAGTTTGTGAGTTTTTACCAAAAGCCTATTTTTTTTTTTTAATTTCTTTTTTAACCCAAGGAAAATTGCTTTACGATGTTGCATTGGTTTCAGCACTCTGTGATGATTTAGAGGGTTAGGATGTGGGGAGGGAAGGGAGGCTCAAGAGGGAGGTGATATATGTATAATTATGGCTGATTTTCCCAGAGTCTATTTTTTGAAGCATCAAAACTTTCATGGTATTATTACCTAGCATAATCCTTTTTTGTAGCTTTATATACAAGGTGGCCCAATGGTAAAGAATCCACCTGCCAGGCAGGAGATGCAAGAGACATGGGTTCAGTCTCTGGGTCAAAAAGATCCCCAGGACTAAGAAATGGCAACTAGCTCCAGTATTCTTGCCTGGAAAATTCCATGGACAGAGGAGCCTCATATGCTACAGTTCCATGGGATCTCAAAGAGTTGGACAGGATCGAGCCCACACACAGGCACACACACATGTCTATCCTACAACTTTTAGCAGATCCTTCAAGCAAACTCAGAGAGGAGCAAATATATTTCATAGTAAGATTAAAAGCTGGCAATTTATTACAGTAACCTAGAATTGAGGAGACTAAAACCTCTATTGGGATAAAATACATAATTATTTCATAACAGCTTGATCAATATCTCCTTTAAGGATGTATTGAAACAAGGACATTAACAAAGCTCCCAAAATCTCCTACACCTTCCCATTAAATATACAAACTTAATCCTGGGAAATCTGAGTTTGTTTTGACAATACTCTCAGCTAATGAAGAAATATGTAGAAAAAAGATCTTAATTATTTCTAGCCTTACTCCTTTTATAACAAATCATTGTGATTATTTCGATGGCTTCTCGGGGAGATCTCAAAAATAACTAGAGGTATGAAAGCTATCTTAAAATTTTACTTTCTCTTTTTCTGTGATCCAATCTTGAAAAGGCAAAATCTAAAAGACCTGTCAGAATTGACTAGGTCACTTGATGAAGTTAAGTTCATGGATGCTGGGAAAACAGTTCAGTTGAGTTCAGTTCAGTTGTTCAGTCTTTGCGACCCCATGAATCGCAGCACACCAGGCCTCCCTGTCCATCACCAGATCCCGGAGTTTACTCAAACTCATGCCCATCGAGTCGGTGATGCCATCCAGCCATTAAAACAATATGTAATGATTAAAGTGTGGTAGATTTAAAAACTAAACACAGAAAAAGAAGCACAATTGTGAGAAACTTTAGCTCTTATGTAAATAAGAAACTATTTGTTTTTTTATTAAGCATGAGTATGATAAAATAAGTAAGAAGCAGCAAAGATTATTCTGGTAAAATATGGAAACTGCTTTCTGGGCAAATTACATTGCATGTTAAAAAATAACCTTTTACTATCTTTTATTGAGAATTCTAAAATCAGTTTATTTTCTTAACAAAGAAAAAGCCAAATTCTAGTTTTGCATGACTGTATTATTTGGCATTATAAGTTTAAGAGTTTCTCTTAAATATTATTTTGTAAATGGGCCTTTAATATGGAGAGAATTCTGCTAAATTTTTAATACCTTTCATAGCTTCTTTTCAGGCTCGGTGAATACAAACTAAGGCACAAAGAATTCCCTTTACTCAATCCTTCTAAGACCTACTAGAGTTTCTAAAGTTTTCTGAAGTTTTGTTGTTCAGCATTTTTTTCATATTGTGGGACAGACTGACACTTTACTGTAGTAAAACAACTCTCTTTTTCCCTTGAAAAATAAAACCATCATTATCTTTTGCACACATTTTTATGTCTCACTTACTATGGATTTTAGTATAGTCACAACAACCTATGTTAATTTTTACTTTTAATCTAAATAATAATTTCTGTTTCATGGATAAAAGCTGGAAGATGGATCATGGAGAATAGTTCCCCATACAAAGGCTTTTGCAGATTAGCACAACTCAGGAGACTCTTATCATGACTTTCCACAGGTGATAGCATTCTTTTTATGCCTTCTTAAAATGGCAGCTGTGAATACTTTTATTAACATGACTAAAGATATAACACTCTATAGCATGTAAGCAGTATAAACACAGGAAGTAGGATACAAGGTAGAATTCTGCTTAGTCATCATTGTTTCATAGCTTTATTTTTCTTTAAAAATCATCCGAATATCCAAAGCATATTCACTATTTAACTTTATTCAATAGTAATTCAATGGACACAGAGGGGAAGGGGAGGGGCTGATGAATTAGGAAAATAGCATTGATCTCTATACCGACCATGTGTAAAACAGGCAGCTAGTGGGAAACTTCTGTATCACACAGGGAGCTCAGCTCAGCTCTCTGTGATGACCTAGAGGGGTGGGATGGGGCATGTGAATGAGGCTCTAGAGGGAGGGGATATATTTGTACATATAGCTGATTCATGTTATTTTACAGCAGAAACTAACACACCATTGTAAAGCAATTATACTCTAATGTGCTAAGTCACTTCAGTGGTATCCTACTCTTTGTGACCCCATGGACTGTAGCCCGCCAGGCTCCTCCTCTGTCCAGGGGATTCTCCAGGCAAGAATTCTGGAGTAGGTTGCCGTTTCCTTCTCCAGGGAAATTTTCCGACCCAGCGATCAAACTCATGTCTCTTTATGTCTCCTCATTGGCATGTGGATTCTTTACCACTAGTGTCACCTGGGAAGCCATATACTCTAATAGTAAAATAAAAAATACACTACGGAAAAATAAAAATAATTTTAAAATAAATAAAATGAGAAAAAAATAGGAATTCAAGTTTCAAGATTTTCTAAGGATCTTAGAAATTATGTTTAAGTTGACAGAAAACAATTAATTTTATAAAAATATTGATCAGAAATATGATTCAATTATGTTTTCATAATCTTAAACATTATTGAGAAATAATGCTATCTCTTTTAATCCATCAATGAATAGAAAGAATTTAGTAAGCATAGATTAACTAATTCATTCAAAGACTTGTCCTAATTGTGTGAACCTAAATGGGTAAAGAATCTGTCTGCTATGCAGGAGACATAGGAGACACAGGTTTGATCCCTGGGTTTGGATTCCCAGGAGAAGATTCCCCTGGAGAAGAAAATGGCCACCCACTCCAATATTCTTGCCTGGAAATTCCATAGACAGAGGAGCCTGGCTGGTTACAGCTCATGAGATTGCAAAGAGTCAGACATGACTGAGTGACTAAGAATGCAGGGAAATACTTAAGATGTTTATAAGACAGAGGTTCTATAAGATAGCTTCCCACCCCCCACGCCCCTTAAAAGACTAGCATAGCAAGGAAGGAGCTTGGAAGTCTCTACTCCATCCTAACAGCAAGTGAGAAGCTGAACAGACTGAAAAATCAGAACTTATTTTGGATCCGTAAGAAAGGGAAGATGCAGGACATACCACTCCCCTGAAGACGGGAAAGACAGAACAATTAAATCAAAAGGAATCATATACCTAAGTGTAAAATGCAAATCTATATAACTCCTAAAAGAAAAACCTGTATGACCTGTGGTGGTGATGCCTTTTTAACTACAGTACCAAAGACACAATCCATGAAAGCCTTAATTGATAAGCTGGACTTCATTAAAATTAAAAACTTCTGCTCTGCAAAAGAGAATGTCAAGACAATGAGATGACACAAACTGAGATAAATATTTGTAAAGGATACGTCTGATCGAGGACTGGTATCCAAAATATACCAAACTCTTAAAACTAAACAGTAAGGAAGCACATAACTGTATTATAAAATAGGCCAAAGACTTTTAACAGAGATCTCACCAAAGAAGAGATACAGATGGCAAATAAGCATACGAAAAGATGCCCCCCTCATGTCATCCAGGAAATGCAAATTAAAATGAAAATGAGAAATCAATACACAGCTATCGAAGTGGCCAAAATCTGGAACACTGACACCACCAAATGCTGGCAAGGAAGTGAAGCAACAGGAACTCTCATAAACTGCTGGCAAGGTCGAAAAAATAGTACAGACACTTTGGAAGACAGTTTGACAGTTTCTTACAAGACCAAACATACTCTTACTATATAATCCACCAGTCACACCCCTTGGTATTTACTCAAAGGAGTTGAAAATTCACAGAAACTAGCACACAGATGTTTATAGCAACTTTATTCATAAATGCAAAAATTTGGAAGCAATCAGATGTTCTTCAGTAGATGAATGGATGAATATAGTATAACACATTCAAACAATGCAATATTGTTCAACACTAAAAAGAAACGAACAATCCAGCCATGAAAAACATGAGGGAACCTTCAATGCATGTTACCAAGGGAAAGAAGCCAAACTGAAAAGGCTACATATTGTATGATTCCAACAACATGACATTCTGGAAAAGATAAAACTATGAAGACCATAGAAAGATCAGTGATTGCTAGAGGGTTGGGGATAGAGATGAATAGATGGAGCAAAGATTGATAGGGCAATGAAAATGGTCTCTATGATATTACAATGATGAACATATATCATTACACATTTGTCCAAACCAAGGAGCATACAACACCAAGAATGAATTCTTGTGTAAGCTGTGGACTTTGAATGATTATGATATGTTAATGTAGGTTCATTCTTGGTAAAAAAAAATGTACCATTCTGGTGAATTATGTTGATAATAGAGGAGGCTATGCATGTATGGGAGCTTGAGACATATAGGAAATCTCAGTACCTCCTCCTTAACTTTGCTGTAAAACTAAAAATGTCCTAACTAATTCTTAAAAAAGGAAAAAAAAAAAAAGCTAGCATACTTAAAATAATAGACTAGTTCCAGTATTTTCTGTGAATTTTTGGTATATTTGATTTATATAAGCACTTTTTAACCTCTACAAGGCAATTTCAAAAGAGCTCCTTCAATTTAAAAACTATTATAAATCATCTATTTTATTAGAACTTTCCAGATGTAGAAAAATGTTTTACACTTTCACAAACATGTGCAGTCTTTTCTAAATTATAGAAAAGACCATGTATATTCTACCACACTAGCCACAAATTACAAGTAAACATAAACTCACAAAAAATCTCCAGATCTCAAAGATGGCTATTCCCAGTGAACGTAAATTTTCATTCAATTTGAAATCATAAATAGATATACAAACAAAATGACTAACAAACTAGATTCTCTGCCTTCTCTCACTCTAAGGAATATGGTTGCAAACACCTATTCAACAGTTCATCAAACGGTCAAAACCAAATCCTTAGTTATTGTTATCACAGATGTGGAATAATTTATCACCTGTTTGAATCAAAAGCATAAATAAGACACAGAATCACAGGAAGAATAAAAACAAAATGAAAGTACAATATTAAAATTCCTTTGACACTCAGAGTTTACCCTGAAAGGCAAGAAAATACCCCTTTGCTCTTTGTATGTGAACACTTCTTTGGTGACGATGATGCTGATCCAAACATCTCATCCTCCGTTGTCTCCTCCTCCTGCCTTCAATCATCACTGACTCAATGCACAAGAGTTTTGAGCAAATTCTGGGAGATGATGGAAGACATGGAAACTTGATGTGCTGCAGTCTATGGGATCGCAGTCAGACACGACTGGTGACTGAACAACAACTTCTTTAGCAACAGAGTTTACTGGGCTGTATCAGGTGGATCTACTGAACACTTGGGCATCTTAGTGGAAGTTTCAAAAACCAGTAAAGTATAATTTTTAAATAGTAATATCATTATTTTTATTCAAATATAAAATGAACATATTCAAAAATGTTATTTACCTTATTAAATAATGACTAAAGCATTATAATGTTAAAACCGATCAAAAAGACTTTTAAAATGTGTTGGTATGTCTATGTGTAAGTATTATATGTATGAGATATATATATATATATATATATATATATATGTATGTATGTGTGTGTGTATATATATATATATATACACTTCCCTGCCAGTCAATATTTCTATACCAGTCAATAATTATAGTTATTATATATACATTAAAAACAGTCAGTCCTAAAGGAACTCAGTCCTGAACTATTCCTGAGTAGTCCTGGACTGATGCTGAAGCTGAAGCTCCAATACTTGGCCACCTGATGCAAAGAACTGACTCATTAGAAAAGACCCTGATGCTGGGAAAGATTGAAGATGGGAGAAGAAGGGGATGACAGAGGATGAGATGGTTGGATGGCATCACCAACTCACCAAATTATCTTCATCTCTGCAAGACCAGCATCTACAAGTTAACTTGAAACTTCTCAAAATCTCTGATATTTAAATAATGGTAAATAGTGAGTTTACAGCTTCCCAGGTGGCTCAGTGGTAAAGAATCCACCTGCCAGTGCAGGAGGAGCAAGTTCAATCCATGGGTTGGGAAGATCCCCTGGACCAGGGAATGTTAACCCACTCCAGTATTCATGCCTGGGAAGTCCCATGGACAGAGGAACATGGTGGGCTACGGTCCGTGGGGCATAGAGTCCGACATGACTTAGCAACTAAATAACAACAACAACTAGTGAGTTTAACTAAGTATATATTCTCCTAGATAATCACTGGATGGTCCTTACTCCTGAAAGATTTCAGAAGGTTATGCCATATTTTAGCCTTACTTTAAAAATGTGTGCAATTTATCATAACACCTTAAAGAAAGTAAAAAAAAAGATAATTTACAAGCAGAGATAATATATTTATAACTTATATCATTGATAAAACTTCATGTCAGCTGAGCCACAAGGAAAGCCCAAGAATACTGGAGTGGGGAGCCTGTCCCTTCTCCAGCGGATCTTTCCGACCCAGGAATTGAACTGGGGTCCCTGCATTGCAGGCAGATTCTTTACCAACTGAGCTATCAGGGAAGCCCAAGATAATATATTTACAACTTATATTATTGATAAAACTTCATGTCAGGAATTTATAAATAAAAAATTTAAATTAATGGAAAAAATCTACAGTTCACTAGAAAAATGGGCAAAAAGTTTCACAAAAGATAAATTGCATTTGGTCAGTAAACAGGTGGGGTATGTTCTTCCCTTTTGAGGATCAGAGAAATGTAAATCAATATTACATGTGCTCAGTCATTCATTCGTGTCTGACTCTTTTGTAACCCCATGGACTGTAGCCTGGCTCCTTTGTCCATGGCAAGAATACTGGAGTGGGTTGTCATTTCTTTCTTCAGGGGATCTTCCTGACCCAGGGATTGAATCCATAACTCCTGTATCTCCTGCACTGCAGGCAAATTTGTTACTGCTGAGCCATCAGAGAAGCCACCCAAATCAAGACTATCAAGACTATAAATAGATGCTATTTTATACTCATTCCATTTGCAAAAAAAAAAAAAAACAAACCAGTGATTAGTCTGATGTTACAAAATGTTGGAGAAGCTATGTCTTTAAAATATGCTTTGTTAATCTGTAAACAATCATTTTGTAAAACACATGGTCACTATCTTGTAAAGGTAAATGTTCACATGCCAAATGACTATATGGTTGGACTCCTAAGATACGCCTAAGCAAAAACACTGCACATATATACAAGAAGTCATGTTCAAGAATGTTTTTTTTTTTTATTTATTTTTTCAGTGGGTTTTGTCATACATTGACATGAATCAGCAATAGAGTTACACGTATTCCCCATCCCAATCCCCCCTCCCACCTCCCTCTCCACCCGATTCCCTTGGGTCTTCCCAGTGCACCAGGCCCGAGCACTTGTCTCATGCATCCCACCTGGGCTGGTGACCTGTTTCACCATAGATAATATACATGCTGTTCTTTCGAAACATCTCACCCTCACCTTCTCCCACAGAGTTCAAAAGTCTGTTCTGTACCTCTGTGTCTCTTTTTCTGTTTTGCATATAGGGTTGTCATTACCATCTTTCTAAATTCCATATATATGTGTTAGTATGCTGTAATGTTCTTTATCTTTCTGGCTTACTTCACTCTGTATAATGGGCTCCAGTTTCATCCATCTCATTAGAACTGATTCAAATGAATTCTTTTTAACGGCTGAGTAATATTCCATGGTGTATATGTACCACAGCTTCCTTATCCATTCATCTGCTGATGGGCATCTAGGTTGCTTCCATGTCCTGGCTATTGTAAACAGTGCTGCGATGAACATTGGGGTGCACGTGTCTCTTTCAGATCTGGTTTCCTCAGTGTGTATGCCCAGAAGTGGGATTCCTGGGTCATATGGCAGTTCTATTTCCAGTTTTTTAAGAAATCTCCACACTGTTCTCCATAGCGGCTGTACTAGTTTGCATTCCCACCAACAGTGTAAGAGGGTTCCCTTTTCTCCACACCCTCTCCAGCATTGAACATAGGCAAAACACTCTGACATAAACCACAGCAAGATCCTCTATGACCCACCTCCCAGAATGTTGGAAATAAAAGCAAAACTAAACAAATGGGACCTAATGAAACTTAAAAGCTTTTGCACAACAAAGGAAACTATAAGTAAGGTGAAAAGACAGCCCTTAGATTGGGAGAAAATAATAGCAAATGAAGCAACAGACAAAGGATTAATCTCAAAAATATACAAGCAACTCTTGAAGCTCAATTCCAGAAAAATAAATGACCCAATCAAAAAATGGGCCAAAGAACTAAACAGACATTTCTCCAAAGAAGACATACAGATGGCTAACAAACACATGAAAAGGTGCTCAACATCACTCATTATTAGAGAAATGCAAATCAAAACCACAATGAGGTACCATTACACGCCAGTCAGGATGGCTGCTATCCAAAAGAATGTTTTATTAGACATTTATCAGTCTTTAATAGAAAAACAAGAGAAAATGCAGTCAATAAAAAGTAAACAGATATATTCAGACAGCCATAGAAAAATAAGAAAAAATTTAGTCAATAAAAGAGTAAGTAAACAGATATATTCAGGCAGCCAAATATTATTCAACAGTATAATAAATACACTTAGCTATGTGTAGCAATATGGAATGTAACAGAATAATGTTGATCCTAAAAATTCAGTCCTAAAAAATTATACTAGGGCTTTGTTGTTGTTGTTTAGTCACTAAGTTGTGTCTGACTCTTTTGCAACCCCATGGATGTAGCCCACCAGGCTCCTCTGTCCCTGGGATTTCCCAGGCAAGAATATGCAGTGGGAAGCCTTTTCCTTTTCTAGGGGATCTTTCCGACCCAGGGATCAAACCTGCATCTCCTGCAGGTGAATTTGTTACAACTGAGCCACCTGGGAAACCCTTCTGAGGGCACTGTTCACACTGAATTTCATCTAAAAGTCTTCAGATGGAAGTCTCAAAATGAATGATTGAGTCCCTTGACTATTGTGTTTGCCAGTACGTAGGTGTGGATGGCCTCAATGAAAATGCTATCTGTGGAGTTTTGAAAACAAAGCCTCAGTCGATTAGACTCAAGAAGGAATGGAAGGAGAGGAGCCAAGATGGCGGAGGAGTAGGACGGGGAGACCACTTTCTCTCCTACAAATTCATCAAAAGAATAACTGAATGCAGAGCAAACCTCACAAAACAACTTCTGATCGCTAGCTGAGGTCATCAGGTGCCCAGAAAAGCAGACCATTGTCTTCGAAAGGAGGTAGGACAAAATATAAAAGATAAAAAGTGAGACAAAAGAGCTAAGGACGGAGACCCGTCCCGGGAAGGGAGTCTTAGGCGGCCTTGCTTGGGCTAGGGTCCGGGCCTGAGTGCCCTGAGGACAATCAGAGGGAGCTTCTGTGAGGTGCCAACTTGAACTGTGGGAGACCAAAAGAGAGAGAGAAAATTAACCGGCCGGAACACACTGCCGGCCGTTCGCAGAACAAAGGGACGGAGAAAGTCCCGAGAAGAGCTCGCAGGCTGCGGACCGGCCCAGCCCTGCAGGAGGCAGGAGGCAGGGGGGAGGGGAAGGTCGCGGTGAGACACAGGGCGCAGGCACCCGACCGGCGCGGGCGGGGACTGGGGCTGGGGACGCAGAGGGCGGAAGGCGCGCGCACCCGACTGGCGTCAGCGGAAACTGAGACTGGGTCCGCGGAAGGGAGTGAGTGTGCCACACCTGGAGATAGCGCGCCCATCAAGCCCCTGGCTGCCTGGACCGCTCTGACGGGGAAGGCACAGAGAGCAGGCGCAGCTTTTCCTTCCGCGCTTTTGTGTAACACCGGAGGGCTGGAACCTAGCGCAGCGCGGGGCGCGCTCCATATAGAACAGCCGGGAGCCTGAGCAGCGCAGAGGGAGAAAGCAGCGTCAGCCCGCCCCCGCAGCGCCAGCCCCTCCCCGCAGCGTCAGCCCCGCCCCGCAGCGCAACGGAACTAGCTAACTGAATAAGAGTCCACCTCCGCCCGCCTGTGTCAGGGCGGAAATGAGGCTCTGAAGAGACCGGCAAACAGAAGCCAAATAAACAAAGGGAACTGCTTCAGAAGGGACTGGTGCAACAGATTAAAATCCCTGTAGAAAACACGGACTTCACCGGAAGGGCCCTGTAGATATCGAGAAGTGTAAGCTGGAACGAGGAGCTATCTGAAACTGAGCCGAACCCACACTGACCGCAGCAGCTCCAGAGAAACTCCTAGATATATTTTGACTTTTTTTTTTCTAAGTAAGGAAAAAAAAAAAAAAAAATTTTTTTTTTCTTTTTATATTTTTTCTTTTTTATTTTTTCTCTTTTATTTTCCTTTAAAATTCCCTATTACTCCCCCATTACACCTTAACTTTTATTTACATAGATTTTTACGATTTTTTTAATTAGGGGAAAAAAAAATTTTTTTTTCTTTCTTTTTTTTTTTTTTTTTGTTTTTTTTCTTTTTCTTTTTTTTTCTTTTTTCTTCTTTTTTTTCCTTTCCGTTTTCTCTTTTATTTTCTATTTTTCTTTTTCTCTTATTTCTTTTAAAGTCCTCTAGTACTCCTCTACTACCCTTCATTTTCATTTTCACTACACTATAACCTTACCAAAAAAAAAAAAAAAGAGAAGCCCTATCTTTAAACCGAAGATTATTCTCTCCCAATCTTGACTCTCTGTTTTCTACCTCAGAACACCTCTATTTCCTCCTTTCCCCTTCTCTTCCCAATCCAATTCTGTGAATCCTTGTAGGTGTCTGAGATACGGAGAACACTCTGGGAACAGACAGCTGCGTAGATCTGTCTCTCTCCTCTTGAGTCCCCCTTTTTCTCCTCCTGCTCATCTCTATCTCCCTCCTCCCTTTTCTCCTGTTCATGTAACTCTGTGAACCTCTCTGGGTGTCCCTAACAGGGGGGAATCTTTTCGCCATTAACCTAGAAGTTTTATTATCAGTGCTGTATAGTTGGAGAAGTCCTGAGACTACAGGAAGAATAAAACTGAAATCCAGAGGCAGGAAACTTAAGCCCAAAACCTGAGAACACCAGAAAACTCCTGACTACATGGAACTTTAAGTAATAAGTGACCGTCCAAAAGCCTCCATACCTACACTGAAACCAACCACCACCCAAGAGCCAGTAAGTTTTAGAGCAAGACATACCACGCAAATTCTCCAGCAACACAGGAACATAGCCCCGAATGTCAACATACAGGCTGCCCAAGGTGACACCTAACACATAGATCCATCTCAAAACTCATTACTGGGCACTCCATTGCTCTCCAAAAAGAAGAAATCAAGTTCCACGCACCAGTACACTGACGCAAGCTTCCCTAACCGGGAAACCTTGACAAGCCAATCGTCTAACCCCACCCACTGGGTAAATCCTCCACAATAAAAAGGAACCACAGACCTCCAGAATACAGAAAGTCCACTCCAGACACAGCAATCTAAACAAGATGAAAAGGCAAAGAAATACCCAACAGGTAAAGGAACATGAAAAATGCCCACCAAGTCAAACAAAAGAGGAGGAGATAGGGAATCTACCTGAAAAAGAATTTAGAATAATGATAATAAAAATGATCCAAAATCTTGAAAACAAAATGGAGTTACAGATAAATAGCCTGGAGACAAAGATTGAAAAGATACAAGAATTGTTTAATAAAGACCTAGAAGAAATAAAAAAGAGTCAATTAAAAATGAACAATGCAATGAATGAGATCAAAAACACTTTGGAGGGAACCAAGAGTAGAATAACGGAGGCAGAAGATAGGATAAGTGAGGTAGAAGATAAAATGGTGGAAATAAATGAAGCAGAGAGGAAAAAAGAAAAAAGGATCAAAAGAAATGAGGACAACCTCAGGGACCTCTGGGACACTGTGAAACGCCCCAACATTCGAATCATAGGAGTCCCAGAAGAAGAAGACAAAAAGAAAGGCCATGAGAAAATACTCCAGGAGATAATAGCTGAAAACTTCCCTAAAATGGGGAAGGAAATAGCCACCCAAGTCCAAGAAACCCAGAGAGTCCCAAACAGGATAAACCCAAGGCGAAACACCCCAAGACACATATTAATCAAACTAACAAAGATCAAACACAAAGAACAAATATTAAAAGCAGCAAGGGAAAAACAACAAATAACACACAAAGGGATTCCCATAAGGATAACAGCTGACCTATCAATAGAAACCCTCCAGGCCAGAAGGGAATGGCAGGACGTCCTGAAAGTAATGAAAGAGAATAACCTACAACCTAGATTACTGTATCCAGCAAGGATCTCATTCAGATATGAAGGAGAACTCAAAAGCTTTACAGACAAGCAAAAGCTGAGAGAATTCAGCACCACCAAACCAGCTCTTCAACAAATGCTAAAGGATCTTCTCTAGACAGGAAATGCAGAAAGGTTGTATAAACGTGAACCCAAAACAACAAAGTAAATGGCAACGGGACCATACCTATCAATAATTACCTTAAATGTAAATGGGTTGAATGCCCCACCCAAAAGACAAAGACTGGCTGATATGGATACAAAAACAAGACCCCTATATATGCTGTCTACAAGAGACCCACCTCAAAACAAGAGACACATACAGACTAAAAGTGAAGGGCTGGAAAAAAATATTTCATGCAAATGGAGACCAAAAGAAAGCAGGAGTCGCAATACTCATATCAGATAAAATAGACTTTCAAATAAAAGCTGTGAAAAGAGACAAAGAAGGACACTACATAATGATCAAAGGATCAATCCAAGAAGAAGATATAACAATTATAAATATATATGCACCCAACATAGGAGCACCGCAATATGTACGGCAAACACTAACGAGTATGAAAGAGGAAATTAATAGTAACACAATAATAGTGGGAGACTTTAATACCCCACTCACAACTATGGATAGATCAACTAAACAGAAAATTAACAAGGAAACACAAACTTTAAATGACACAATGGACCAGCTAGACCTAATTGATATCTATAGGACATTTCACCCCAAAACAAGCAACTTCACCTTTTTCTCAAGTGCACACGGAACCTTCTCCAGAATAGATCACATCCTGGGCCATAAATCTAGTCTTGGAAAATTCAAAAAAATTGAAATCATTCCAGTCATCTTTTCTGACCACAGTGCAGTAAGATTAGATCTCAATTACAGGAAAAAAATTGTTAAAAATTCAAACACATGGAGGCTAAATAACACGCTTCTGAATAACCAACAAATCATAGAAGAAATCAAAAAAGAAATCAAAATATGTATAGAAATGAATGAAAATGAAAACACAACAACCCAAAACCTATGGGACACTGTAAAAGCAGTGCTAAGGGGAAGGTTCATAGCATTACAGGCTTACATCAAGAAACAAGAAAAAAGCCAAATAAATAACCTAACTCTACACCTAAAGCAATTAGAGAAGGAAGAAATGAAGAACCCCAGGGTTAGCAGAAGGAAAGAAATCTTAAAAATTAAGGCAGAAATAAATGCAATAGAAACTAAAGAGACCATAGCAAAAATCAACAAAGCTAAAAGCTGGTTTTTTGAAAAAATAAACAAAATTGACAAACCATTAGCAAGACTCATTAAGAAACAAAGAGAGAAGAACCAAATTAACAAAATTAGAAATGAAAATGGAGAGATCACAACAGACAACACTGAAATACAAAGGATCATAAGAGACTACTACCAGCAGCTCTATGCCAATAAAATGGACAACTTGGATGAAATGGACAAATTCTTAGAAAAGTATAACTTTCCAAAACTGAACCAGGAAGAAACAGAAGATCTTAACAGACCCATCACAGGCAAGGAAATCGAAACTGTAATCAAAAATCTTCCAGCAAACAAAAGCCCAGGACCAGATGGCTTCACAGCTGAATTCTACCAAAAATTTAGAGAAGAGCTAACACCTACCTTACTCAAACTCTTCCAGAAAATTGCAGAAGAAGGTAAACTTCCAAACTCATTCTATGAGGCCACCATCACCCTAATTCCAAAACCTGACAAAGATGCCACAAAAAAAGAAAACTACAGGCCAATATCACTGATGAACATGGATGCAAAAATCCTTAACAAAATTCTAGCAAACAGAATCCAACAACATATTAAAAAAAATCATACACCACGACCAAGTGGGCTTTATCCCAGGAATGCAAGGATTCTTCAATATCCGCAAATCAATCAATGTAATACACCACATTAACAAACTGAAAGATAAAAACCATATGATTATCTCAATAGATGCAGAGAAAGCCTTTGACAAAATTCAACACTCATTTATGATTAAAACTCTCCAAAAAGTAGGAATAGAAGGAACATACCTCAACATAATAAAAGCTACATATGACAAACCCACAGCAAGCATCACCCTCAATGGTGAAAAATTGAAAGCATTTCCCCTGAAATCAGGAACAAGACAAGGGTGCCCACTCTCACCACTACTGTTCAACATAGTGTTGGAAGTTTTGGCCACAGCAATCAGAGCAGAAAAAGAAGTAAAAGGAATCCAGATAGGAAAAGAAGAAGTGAAACTCTCACTGTTTGCAGATGACATGATCCTCTACATAGAAAACCCTAAAGACTCTACCAGAAAATTACTAGAACTAATCAATGAATATAGTAAAGTTGCAGGATATAAAATTAACACACAGAAATCCCTTGCATTCTTATATACTAACAATGAAAAAACAGAAAGAGAAATTAAGGAAACAATACCATTCACCATTACAACAAAAAGAATAAAATACTTAGGAGTATATCTACCTAAAGAAACAAAAGACCTATACATAGAAAACTATAAAACACTGATGAAAGAAATCAAAGAGGACACAAACAGATGGAGAAACATACCGTGTTCATGGATTGGAAGAATCAATATTGTCAAAATGGCTATTCTACCCAAAGCAATCTATAGATTCAATGCAATCCCTATCAAGCTACCAACGGTATTTTTCACAGAACTAGACCAAAGAATTTCACAATTTGTATGGAAATACAAAAAACCTCGAATAGCCAAAGTAATCTTGAAAAAGAAGAATGGAACTGGAGGAATCAACCTGCCTGACTTCAGACTCTACTACAAAGCCACAGTCATCAAGACAGTGTGGTACTGGCACAAAGACAGAAATATAGACCAATGGAACAGAATAGAAAGCCCAGAGATAAATCCACGAACCTATAGACACCTTATCTTTGACAAAGGAGGCAAGGATATACAATGGAAAAAAGACAACCTCTTTAACAAGTGGTGCTGGGAAAACTGGTCAACCACTTGCAAAAGAATGAAACTAGAACACTTTCTAACACCATACACAAAAATAAACTCAAAATGGATTAAAGATCTAAATGTAAGACCAGAAACTATAAAACTCCTAGAGGAAAACATAGGCAAAACACTCTCCGACATAAATCACAGCAAGATCCTCTATGACCCACCTCCCAGAATATTGGAAATAAAAGCAAAACTAAACAAATGGGATCTAATGAAACTTAAAAGCTTTTGCACTACAAAAGAAACTATAAGTAAGGTGAAAAGACAGCCCTCAGATTGGGAGAAAATAATAGCAAATGAAGCAACAGACAAAGGATTAATCTCAAAAATATACAAGCAACTCCTGCAGCTCAATTCCAGAAAAATAAATGACCCAATCAAAAAATGGGCCAAAGAACTAAACAGACATTTCTCCAAAGAAGACATACAGATGGCTAACAAACACATGAAAAGGTGCTCAACATCACTCATTATTAGAGAAATGCAAATCAAAACCACAATGAGGTACCATTACACACCAGTCAGGATGGCTGCTATCCAAAAGTCTACAAGCAATAAATGCTGGAGAGGCTGTGGAGAAAAGGGAACCCTCTTACACTGTTGGTGGGAATGCAAACTAGTACAGCCACTATGGAAAACAGTGTGGAGATTCCTTAAAAAACTGGAAATAGAACTGCCATATGACCCAGCAATACCACTTCTGGGCATACACACTGAGGAAACCAGATCTGAAAGAGACACATGCACCCCAATGTTCATCGCAGCACTGTTTATAATAGCCAGGACATGGAAGCAACCTAGATGCCCATCAGCAGATGAATGGATAAGGAAGCTGTGGTACATATACACCATGGAATTTTACTCAGCCGTCAAAAAGAATTCATTTGAACCAGTCCTAATGAGATGGATGAAACTGGAACCCCTTATACAGAGTGAAGTAAGCCAGAAAGATAAAGAACATTACAGCATACTAACACATATATGTGGAATTTAGAAAGATGGTAACGATAACCCTATATGCAAAACAGAAAAAGAGACACAGAAATACAGAACAGACTTTTGAACTCTGTGGGAGAAGGTGAGGGTGGGATGTTTCAAAAGAACAGCATGTATACTATCTATGGTGAAACAGATCACCAGCCCAGGTGGGATGCATGAGACAAGTGCTCCGGCCTTGTGCACTGGGAAGACCCAGAGGAATCGGGTGGAGAGGGAGATGGGAGGGGGGATCGGGATGGGGAATAAGTGTAAATCTATGGCTGATTCATATCAATGTATGACAAAACCCACTGAAATGTTGTGAAGCAATTAGCTTCCAACTAATAAAAAAAATTAAAAAAAAAAAAAAAAAAAAAAAGAGAAGGAATGGAAGATGAGGAGATCTATCCTGTCTGTGCAAACAATTCTTATGAAGCATTTGCTGTATTAGAATGCAGATAGATTTCAGAGCTAAATGTGGTTGTGGGCTCAGAGACTTCTTGTTTAATGTAGGAGAAATTACAGTATGAGTTTATATTGATGGAAATGAAGCCAAGGAGATTGTCCATAATTAAAGGGGCAAAGTCCTTGAGGAAGTAAGTAAGGATGGCTTTCAGTAGAAAGGTGGATCTTAGGACACAAGGCATTCATCTGCTACAACTAAAGGAAAGCACTCATAGATACATATATAGACTGGTAGATTTGATAGGCAGAAGTCACATATAGATGTGAGAGTTGTACTATAAAGAAAGCTGAATGCTGAAGAATTGATACTTTTGAACTGTGGTATTGGAAAAGACTTTTGAGAGACCCTTGGACTGCAAGGAGATCCAACCAGTCAACCCTAAAGAAAATCAGTCCTGAATATTCATTGGAAGGGCTGATACTGAAGCTGAAACTCCAATACTTTGGCCACCTGATGAGAAGAACTGACTCACTGGAAAAGACCCTGATGCCAGGAAAGATTGAAGGTGGGAGGAGAAGGGGACGCCAGAGGATGAGATGGTTGGATGGCATCACTGACTCAAAGGACATGAGTTTGAGCAAGCTTCAGGAGTTGGTGATGGACAGGGAGGCCTGGCGTGCTGCAATCCGTGGGGTCACAAAGAGTCGGACACGACTGAGCCACTGAACTAAACAGAAAAGAAAGCGCATTTTTGATTACTGAAAGTGATGAGGGGGCCAAAGGTTGTTGATGTTTTGAGGAGA
This sequence comes from Cervus elaphus, assembly GCF_910594005.1. NCBI lineage: Eukaryota > Metazoa > Chordata > Mammalia > Artiodactyla > Cervidae > Cervus > Cervus elaphus. Next base: position 31,792,671 of record NC_057841.1, on the reverse strand, counting down.
GAAGTTTGAAAAAGATGTTTAAAGAAAGGGAAAGAAAATTGACTACTGGCTATCTATGAAGAATGATGAGAACAGGCATTTAAGGTTTGTATTATGGTCACCATGACTGTGTTTCATATAGTCATGTTCAATTGTCCAGGTACTGGTAAGGGTTAAAAGAGAACTAACTTTTCCCAAGCTTGGTGTTGACCTAGCTAGTACCATGGAGGGAGAGGGTCAAGGGGGTTGAACCTGCATAGGAGGGAATGATTTATAGATCATGTGAAACAATGTCAAATTCCATGGGCCCTCATAGGCTACTAGAATTTTGGCTTTAATTCAGAGTGAGACAGAGAAACATAGAATGGTTTTGAGCAGAAGAGTGACATAATTTCAATGTTTGTTAGTGGTTATAGAAGAAAGAGCAGGAAGAATATGTGTTACCAGGGGCCATGTCTCCCCCACGGGTCTTTAGGCCATTGAAATGCTGGTATTTTTTTTGTTATTATTAAACATGCTTGTTTCATTCATGAATTCAGTAAAAGCTAAGAGATCTGAGCACATTAAAGAAACAAAATGAGAAACAGCAGTATTTTATCAGGCAGTGTGCATTTAAAATATAGTAACAACTATTAACTCCACTGTAAAATTATGTATTAATGCATCCATTTTAGAGAAGAGGAAACCAGGGCTCAGAGAGTTAAAAGTGACCTCATTAAAGTCTTTCTCAGCTCAGAGATGGCAGAACCAAGGTTCACACCTGAACATGAACTAAGAGGAAAAGAAAGGAGGAAATGCTTAGATTTAAGGAAGGTAGAGAAAACTATCTACCTTCATTGTCTACCTTGAATAAAATGTCATTTTTGTTGGACAGGACTTTGGTTGGTGAGGAGAAAAGTTGCAGAATCTAAGCTTTGTAATGCATAGCATAGACGTGTCTTATTACAATAAACCTTAGTTGCTATGATGATGATGATGATGCTATTTCTCAGCTTTCTGTGTTCCTATTAGTACCTGGTACTGTTCTAAGCAACTCACATGAATCAACTAATTTAATCTTCACAGCATGCCTTCCAGATATGGAGCAAGCAAGACCCATGGAAAGAAACCAGAAGCCATCTGTGTATTCATACAATCCATTAAGTCGCCCTTGAGAGCAGTTTCACACTGAATAAAAACTTAGAAAGTCCCATCATTTTTCTGGTGACTCTCAGACTGTAAAATCATTTGGCTATTTAAGTCTCAGAATATCATCTCTATTGGACATAGGATGGCAGTTCCATTATATTAACACTTCATTTATCAATGAACTTGAAGGCAACCTCTTTCCTTCCCCACTATGGCAATTCTCAGGTGAGCTGCCTGCCTTCAGTAAGAAGGTGCAACTGGATTTCCTCTGATTCTCATTTATCTCCATTACTCTCTAAGCTGCTTTCTGACCCTTCCTTGGTTGGGGTGGGTAGTGAGACAGGAGTTTAGGATGGTTCCTGCTTCCCCCAAGGGCTTCACCGAATGGCTCAGCAGCAAAGAATCTGCCTGCCAAAGAATCTGTCTCCAATACAGGAGACGTGGGTTCAGTCCCTGGAAGGGGAAGATCCCCTGGAGAAGGAAATGGCCACCTACTCCAGTATTCTTACCTGGAGAAATCCATGGACAGAGGATCCTGGTGGGCTACAGTCCTTGGGGTCGCCAAGAGTCGGACACGACTTAGCGAATGAAAGACAACTGCTTCGCCAGTACTGGCTTTGTGTTCTCTGAGTCTGGCTGGTGTATAAAGTTCTTTCATAAGATACCATGTCAGGTTCTCTGTGATTCTCCTGATGATTCTTTCTGATTGAAATGCACTTCTTTCTGTACAAATTTCTAATTTAACATTCTTTCATACCTAGAGGTGGGTACTAAAATTAGCCTCTTTTTACAGATGGGGAAACTGGCCCAGGGACTTTAAGTAATTTTCCCACGTTCATACAGCCAGAAAGTGGTAGAGTCACCCTCATTTCTGAGCTTAATTTCAGAGATGTGCTCTTAACTGCTAAGCAAAATCCTGTACCGGAAGGTGAGCAGTGGCATCAGGAAAGATTGTCTTTTCTTTGTGCTGCTTGGTCGCCGTCCTGCTTTCTCGGATACCAGCCTGTTCTTTGCCTCAGAGATGGGTGGTTGCTGTGTTTGCTTGGGAACGCTGTCCCTGACTGCCTGCTATTTATCTAGTTCCCCCAAGCCTTCTGTCTTTCAGAGATCTCTTCCCTGCCACCAGGAAGGGTTTGTTCATCCCCTGCTTCCAGAAATCTGGGAAGCATCCCAGGAAATGCCACAAATAGACTGCAGGTGGGACGCAGCAGTCTTTTAAAAGGGGGAACAAGAATATCATATTCACACATAAAATCTGGAAAGCAGTTCTAACAAAGTTCCTCTGTGTTAGGAGGGGTGGTTTTCTTGTCGCCTGGCAGTTGAAGACCCTTCCTCACTTGTCTGCATTCAGATATAGCTAGCTAGCTACCTAGCTCTCGAGAGGTTGACTTGGGTACCAGGTGTCTATGAGATGAATTTAGGAGAGCTGCCAAGGAGACAATTCAACCATCACCCTGAGGAAAGAAGTCCCACCTGCTGTCTTGATTGTGATCTTCCGTGTAATAAACATTGGAAAAAATCCCTTCTTACTAGAGAAAAAGTTTTCATGTGCTGCTTTCAGTGTTAGGAGCCAATTGTGAGCAACGCCCAAGAGTCTCTGAAAGGTGGGTATACTGTTCTTTAGAGTTGCCCCAATTACACATGCACCCATCTGACGAGCAAGGTTGAGAGAAAACCTTGGACTTCTCTAGATGGGAACTTACTGAAAAGAATCAGTGGACTAAAAGTCCTGAATTAGACCCTCAGCTGCCCCATTTTAGATGGCACAAGCGCTCTGAGATCTCATTTAGTGGAGCAAAGACTGACGGCTATGCACCGTGCTTTTTCTAATATGCTTCGTTCTATACCAGATACCTTGTGCATTTTGGAAGTCCTATTGGACATCATTGCATATGATGTCCATTGCATTGCACTTGGTTGCATATATGAATTCCAGCATCTTAAGCCAGACCCAGAGCTGCAGGAGACAAAGTTTAAGCTGGTTCACACAGCCTATCCTAAATGTGCCAAGGATTATGCACTTCTTCCTATAAGTACAGATTCAACTCCTCTGCCTGGAGAACCCCATGGACAGAGGAGCCTGGTTGGCCACAGTCTACATAGGGTTGCAAAGAGTCAGACACAACTGAAGTGACTTAGCACGCACACATGCAAGGCTTAAAACCATCCTCCACTTTTGATTCTTAACCACCTAAATTCACTGCCATGCTAAAATTATTTTTCATTCATTTCTTATACCAACCCTATTTTTAGTGACCTGTCCATTCATCTTGTTTATGCCTTTTCACTCTGATGGTTTAATGGTTTTTCATGTGATCTGCTGCGTTAGTTCTTTTTCTTGGCTACTCTTTCTGTCTTTGATTATTAATTCTACAAGAGCTTCTCAGGTTGTGCCGTGGTAGAGAACCCAGCTGCCTTTGTAGGAGACACAGGAAACCTGGGTTTGATCCCTGGGTTGGGAAGATACGCTGGAGAATGACATGGCAACCCACTCAAGTATTCTTGCCTGTAGAATTCCATGGACAGTGGAACCTGGTGGGCTACAACCCATGGGATTTCAAGGATTGCAAAGATGGCAAAGAGTCGGACACAAATGAGCTCATACACACAGATTAATTCTATAAACACTCTTAAGTAACACTTGGTTTGATCTTTGTTTATCACACAGATCCCTCCGGAATTGCCCCCTGTGCCTATACCAGTGGGAACTTAGGCGGGAGAAATAGTAGAGCTGTCCAGTCATACCAGGGCACAGAAGCAGGTAGATGCCAGAATCAAGTCCACAGTGTGTGCTGAGAATTACATCAAACTGCTTATCAAAGCAAAGGGGACCTTAGGACATGATCAGAAGTTTACCTGCAGTTTAACAAGACAATTGTGAGATACGGGGTGAGAGACAGAAATCTAGAAAAGACCAGGGCAAAGATACAGTGCAATTGGAAGGGGCATGCTGAGCTTGTCTGGATAAATATTGGAAATTTTAATGGAAGTGGATAAACATAAATTGCCTGGACCACTCTGGACCTACAGTGAGATTTGGCACTCTAGCTGATACTGAGAAATCAAGTGAGGGGAATAAGATGTTAAAGCGTCTTGAGAAGATGGAGTTCAAGGGTACAGAGATAGACATGATGTTTATCAGACTTGACCACAGTCCTCCTGTTGCATCAAGAATGAGCAGAGGGAGGGCAAGATGATAACATTTGTGATAAACAGCTCAGGGGCCTAACTCACACTAGTCTGAGGATATAGTCGTGGATTTCAAATACTCTGGAAAACATCTGCCAACTGTACAACCAAAAACTTGAACTGTGTTCTCCTTATTGACATGAATAAGTATTTGTGTTTCTTCTCTTGTTCTCCTTTGAGAAAACTTTTTGGTTACTAGTTTTTCTTTTCCTTTTCTTTAATTTTTAACAGTAAAGATATATATGATTCAAAAAAAAAAGATATATATGATTCATCTTCATTATGAAGAATTCACACAGTAGACTAGAATACAAAGAAGGAAATAACACTCCTAAAATAACCATTGTTAGTATTAAGTTAACTTTCAGATGTTCTTCTTTCCGTATGTGCAGTTAGAAGAGTAGATACATAAAGAGATCATTTGATAGGGATAAAAAATGTCATTAAATAGGATCATACTTTGAATGCTCATTTGATAAGATATTCAACTTATTTTGACTTCTTTATTAAAACTAACAAGGAAAGTGAAGAAATTGTAAATATTTTGGTCAACATTTCCTATAGATCTCTCTAATTTTATCAAAAATATGAGAACAAATAAAAGGTTGGAATCACTGTGTTTTATTTCTTGAAACACATACTTCAATTTAAGAAAGGCTTTGAATTCTAGTTCCATATCTTTGTTTTCTCCATTATGCCTGGTGAAATGGCTAGTGATCGACGTGTATTTACTGAAGAGAAATGAAACTAAACCTATAAAGAATAATGTACTGAATATCATTTTATTCTTAAGCATGAAAATTAATTTTATCTGTATGATTTCCAAAGTAAGATACCTCATATGTCAGTTATGCAACTCTGTCATCTATAATTTAAGAACTTAAGATCCAAATAGATTGACTCACTATTACAAGACATATAACCAATTAATAGCAGAGTCACTGGGATCTAAGCCTTCTTGCTCACAGGGCAGTGATCAATTGGAGCATTGCTTTGAAGCAGCTGAAAAAACAGAAATGAGATCTTAGCTATACCTACAGCTTGTTCTCTCCCCTTTTGTCAACCACATGTAATATGAATTCTTCCTATTTCATCATGTTTAAAATGAAACTAACACACTGCTTAGTAAAGGGTGGTAAAATAAAGCCAAAGCTCAGAATCTTTTTCATCCATTTTTTCTCCCATTTTTTCTCTGTTAATAAAAACAGATGGGGACCAGCACTTCAAACTTATTCATAAGAAAGAAGTGCAACCCCTCGCCATAAGAGTAAAAAAGTGAGGACCACAATAAACATAGATATTTGGTGAGGCCGCAGGGGACTCTAAACCCACCCAGTCTTCTCATTGGAAGTGGCAAATCTGTAAAATCCTAGCAACTTTCATAATATTCCAAAATTTGAAGAATAATAGATGGGATAGATATTCTCTGATGTAGAATCAGTACAAAATATATCTGTGAGAGGAAGCAACCTTGAAATGAGAACAATTCAGATTATTAAGATGAGGTTATATCATCTTTATTTGTCTAGTATATTTCTGAAGAGTCTTATTTTGAGAACTCATCTCTTAACGCCTACCCATGTCAAACTTAGGCACTTCAAGGGAAACAGTTTCAAATTTACTTCCCTTTCATGTGTACCTTAAAAGTCTCTAATGGTTAGAAATATTAAATGTAAAATTTTTAAAAATCTTGTTATAAAACAGATTATGCAAATACATCAAACTGACTTTTAATCCTTATATTTGTCAAAAATAGCTAAGTAGAGTATAAGCGAGTGTCCCAGGTGGAGCAGTGGTAAAGAATATGCCTGCTAGTGCAGGAAACCCGAAAGACGCAGGTTTGATCCCTGGGTCAAGAAGATTCCCCTGGAGGAGGAAATGGCAAACCACCCCGGTATTCCTGACTGGAGAATCCCATGGACAGAGGAGCCTGGTGGGCAATGGTCCGTGGGGTTCTAAAGAGTTGGACGTGACTGAGCGCGCACACACACACACACACACACACACACACACACACACAGAACATAGTGGTTAAGAAAACATCATTTGGAATTATGTATTTGGCTTTGACTCACAGTCACCCATTAATTATTAGCAACAAAAACTAAGTCCAGTTTAGTAACTTCTATAAGGTTCTGTTTTAGAAGAGCAATGGCTTTCTTTTGGTGATGTAAGAACAAGGTGAAATGATGTAGCAATTAATACAGAAAGCAGTATTTAATATGTGCTCTGCAAATGATGGTGATTGTTATTTTCTCGACTTGGAATTTCAATATAGTCAATAAAGATGCATACAGAAAAAAAGCAAAAACAAAACCTTCTCTTTCAACAGTTTACACATAGATCAAAAAATTATATTGGCTAATTTGACATATTCAAATGAAATTGACACTAAAATGTCCCCAAATTTTGTCCTGTCAGATCCTCACTGTTATCAGTTGCAGGGAGTTTGAGACGGGAGATTGAGTTTGAGCTGTTATGGAAGTCTTCTGGAAAGATAACTATTAAGATGATTTATTTATAATTGTTCATTGTAAACACGGTTAATTTTAAATATTTTCAATTGACTAACTTTGGAGTTTGAAATACAATACACTTTCAGTGAAATAAACCAACCTATTTTGAAGAAGGATACCATTAAAAACTCCAATAACTCCTATCTGAAATTTCTTACCAACTGTGTGTGTGTTGGTCACTCAGTCGTGTCCGACTCTTTGTGACCCCATGGACTGTAACCCACCAGGCTCCTCTGTTGATGGGATTTGCCAGGCGAGAACACTGGAGTGGGTTACCATTTCATTCTCCAGGGGATCTTTCTGACCCAGGGATCAAACCTGTAATGTCAGCTTAATAGCAAAATTAATATTTTTTAAGTAAGTGTAGTTTCTTTAAAGTAAATGTAGTTTCTGTATCTCAGGAATGTTTTGAACATTACATTATAATGCCATTTTCATTGTATTACATTAAAGTCAAAGAATGAAATTTTTGAGTGTTTATGAATTCTCTCACATTTTAAGCAGATGCCAGTATAGTTAATTTCAGAGGTTTATCATTTTCTAATGACACTGAGTTCAGTGCAGATTTAATATACATTTATGCTAAGCATGTTTCTAAAGGTTCTTTTCAAATATGCTTTTGTCTTAAAATTTTTTTCATGTCTCAGATAATGGATGTGTTTTTAGCTCCTTCAAAGTTCTTTTTATATTATGAAAATGTCTATCCCAAATAAATTTCTATTCCAATGAAGGAGAGAATTGGACAGATAATCCAAAACTACTGTGCATCAATGTGGATTTTTTTTTAAATTAAGATTTTATTTTTCTGAAACAGTTTTAGGTTCACAGTAAAGATTTCCTAAACAACCCCTGCCCCTGCATAGCCTTCCCTGTTATCAATACCCCCACCAGAGAGGTACATTTGTTACCATTGAGGAACCTACATTGACGTGTCATCATCACCCAAAGTCCATAGTTTACATAATAGTTCACTCTTGATGTGGTTCATCCCATAGGTCTGGACAAATGTGTAGTGACATGTATCCATTTATCCGGCACTTTCACTACCCTAAAAACACTCTCTGCTTCTCCTATTCCTTTCCTGTGCCCTCAACCCTGGCAAGCACTGATCTTTATACTGTTTCCATAGTTTTGCCTTTTCAAGCATGTAGTATAGTTGGACTCAGGCAGTATGTAGCCTTTTTCAGACTGACTTATTTCACTTGGTAACCTACATTTAGGGTTCCTCTATGTCTTTTCATGACTTCATAGTCCATTCCTTTTCAGGATATAGGATGGTAATATTTCAAAGGCTTTATTAGTTTGAGTGAAGTTTAAAATTGTTTATCATTTTAAACTTAATTTCATTAAATATTTCTTAAAACATGTTGGGAAGGAGAATTATAGTACAATGTAAATCTATTTTTTTAGAATAATTCATGATGTGAGTAATACAAAAAGAAAAAGATCAAGACTTGATTTTTTTTATCAAACTTTTAGGTGACTGATGTCTTCTAAATGGTTGTGAATTATTAAAAAATCTCTTTACCTGAACATATTAAATTTTTTAAAAACAGAGGCAATAAAATTTTTCCTTTGCCACATAATGTTTACTTTTGGAAGATATAGATTAAAGTTATATTTTTCCCTCGATAGTATGGTTACGGCTTCATTGTATGTAAACACTAGCAGAAGAATCACGGTAGAGAGAAATTTTAGCTGAAGAGACAAGAAGGCTACTTTGAGTCCTGTAAAATAATGCTGTATTTTAAAATAGACCATTGTTCCTGTGATTAAAGGGTGGTAAGAATATGCCAGCTAGAGAATGTCTCATTGACACAGGATTGTTTTGAGCTGATTGTTACAGAAGCAGCAGACACAGGAGAAACTTTAAAAATAATGATTATTTTTTTGTAGAGAAAATTTCCATTTTTAAAGGAAATCTCCATTTGTAAATGTCTCCATCTCTGTACCAGGAAGAGAAGGATGACTAGGCTACAAGAAAGCTTCTCAGTGGAGAAGGCCACAATTTAAGTCCATTTAGTAAACCTTCCCACTTGGCCCTAGAGGTAAAAAATTTGCCTGCCAATGCAGGAGACGCAAGAGACTTGGGTTCAATCCCTGGGTCTGGAAGATCCCCTGGAGAAGGGCATGGCTACTCGCTCCAGTATGCATGCCTGGAGAATCCCATGGACAGAGGAGTCTGGTGGGCTATAGGCCATGGGGTTGCAAACAGTCAGACACAACTGAACAATTAATACTTTATTTTACTTACAGTAAACTTCCCAGGAGGCACTAGTGGTAAAGAATCTGCCTGCCAGTGCAGGAGACTCAAGAGACTTGGGCCAGATGCCTGGCTGGGGAAGATCCCCTGGAATAGGCAAATGGCAACCCACTCCAGTATTCTTGCCTGAAAAATTTATGGACAAGAGGAGCCTGGTGTGATCAGTCCATGGAGTCACAAAGATTCGGACACGACAGAGCACATAGTACGTCTTACTCTTGTTTACTATACTTTCCTGGTTGCTTTCCCACAACTGGCCTCCTATATACTCTCCTCTCTTTGGCTAAAGATGGATTTAAGCCTAGCGTTCTAAGGGCTTCCCTGGTGGCTCAGCTGGTAAAGAATCTGCCTGCCATGCGGGAGATCTGGGTTCGATCCCTAGGTTGGGAAGATCCCCTGGAGAAGGGAACGGCCTCCCACTCCAGTATTCTGGCCTGGAGAATTCCAGGATCACAAAGAGTCGGACTAGACTGAGTGACTTTCACTTTCCAAGTATTCTAAGCCAACTTTGAGAGTTACTGATTTTCCCCTGAATATCTCCCATGTATACATTATATATACACGTTAGTAAACTTCTGTTTGCTTTTCTTTTTCAACCTGTCTTTTATTACAGGGCTCCCCATAGAGAATTTAGAAGGTAGAAGGAAAATTATTTTTTCCTCCCCTACAGTTCAACTACTTCAGTTGAAATCATTTTTAAATAAACTCTCCAAACAAGTAAGAATAAATGTCTTTTAAAAGCTTATGGCATAAAATCATGTCATAAACTTATAGGAGATATTAATAAAATCAAATAATCATTTTATTAAAATTATTTCAACAGAATCATTAAACATAAGGAATGAACTACATAGAAATATTTGATTTTATCACAGACTACTAAGGAAAAAATAATTTACTTTTCCAAAACTACGAGACTTGTATTTGATAGTTTCCTAATCCTCAAAGTTATTTATTTATTTTTTTCAAAGTTATTTATATCTAATAACTCCATGTAACAAATCTTTTAATTTCAGTTTCATTGGGAGGGGAGGATATTTGGCTCTTAGTAAGTATGGTGTCAAGTCAGACTTCTGAGCATTAGGTAAACTGAGGTACGTGTTTGTCAGTCATGTCTAACTCTTTGTGATCCTGTGAACCATAGCCTACCAGGCTCCTCTGTCCATGGGATTCTTCAGGCAGGAACACAGGAGTGGGTTGCCATTTCCTTCTCCAGGGGAATCTTCCCTACCAGGAAGATCAAACCCTTGTCTCCTGCATTACAGGCCGATTCTTTACTGTCTGAGCCATTCGGAAAGCCCAGGTAAACTGAGAGTCTAGACATTTTCCGGTATCTTCTTGGATTAGTTATCACTTTTGTTTTGAAAGTTTTCCAGGAGAAAATAATGCTGATCATACTTCCTGGTAGGAAACTGGGAGTTTGTCCACATTTGTTCAGGCATTAAAACGGGTCCAAAGTTCCTTCCTAAAGGAAAGCCTGCAGTTGAGTTTTTGCTTATGGCAGAAGTGCTATTCCAATGTTCTTTGCCCCCTTACTCCAATGAGAACCTTGATTTTTTAGTGGGCATTTTGCCCATGAGCAAAATTATTTTATTTCTTAGAAGCACTTGTGGATAAATATGGTCAATAACCAAGCTTTGGCCATTGAGTTGTAATTGGAGATATTGTGTGCAACTTCTAAATTATTTACTTCTTGGACCCCTGTATTGTTCCTTCCCAATGACTAAAATGCAAAATTTATGACCAGAAAATGAGACAATACACTATAAGTGGTCAGAATACCTTGGGAGCCATATGAAAAGAGAGCTGCCACACTAATACCAGACTGTCTAATAGGAGTTTCTTTTCTCTAACAGAGAAAGAAATTTCTATGGTTTAATTAACTATGAGTTTGTTTGTTTTTTTCTTTTTCTTTTTTTTACAGTCGCATACACTCAGGCACTTCAGTCATGTCCAACTTTTTGCGACCCTATGGACTGTAGCCCATCAAGCTCCTCTATCCATGGAATTCTCCAGACAAGACTACTGAAGTGGGTTGCCACTTCCTTCTCCGGGAGATCTTCCCGACCCAGGGATCGAATCCTCGTCTGTTAAGTCTCCTGCATTGGCCAGCATGTTATTTACCACTAGTGCCACCCGCTGACGCTGGTGAACTTAATTCCTACTGGATCTGTCCAGTTTCTGCTCTAAATTTCTGTTGAGCTGGGGCAAGAAATATTTGTCCTGCATGTTTTATATACATATATGTAATGATAAAACTGCAGAGCTTAATGAAAGATACAAAAGAGATAAAATAGACATGTACAGATTTCTCTACCTGCAAATGTTTTAATAGGTCCTATTAAACTTTGCTTTGTTCCTTGACTTATCTTCTAACCAGTGGCTGACATAAACTCGGTTGAATATTTCAGATTCATACTCCGCTAACATTCATATTCAGGGCCCATTATGTGTTAGGAAACTTCTGATCCTTAATCATTTATATTCCTCACAATGACCCTGCAGGATATGTGGGATTTTTGCAGTTTTACTGTGAGCCACTTCCCTAGTGGCTCAGACAGTAAAGAGTCTGCCTGCAATGCAGGAGACCTGGGTGTGATCCCTGGGTTGGGAAGATCCCCTGGAGAAGGAAATGGCCACCCAGATCCACTATTCTTACCTGGAAAGTTCCATGGACAGAGGATCCTGGTGGGCTACAGTGCACTGGGTCACAAAGAATCCAACACGACTGAGAGACTTCGCTTTCAATTTCACTAAGAAGCTCAAAAGAAATAGAGTGTGTTTAAGGTGTTCCTGCTGGTGAGTGGTGGAGCTCATCAGTTTGGATTGGAATGTGTTCCTTCTATAAGATGCAGAAAAGAGGTCATTCAACTTTAAAGAAACTGCCTGCGTGCCAAAGATGCGGGTTCAATCCCTGGGTCAGGAAGATCCCATAGGGAAGAAAATGGCAACCCACTCCAGTCTTCTCACCTGGGAAATAGTATGAACAGAAGAGCCCGGAAGGCTCGCAAAGAGTCAGACATGACTTAGCAACTGAACAACAACAACAGCTCTTCTTGAACTTTCAAATAAACATCTAAATGCCGTAAGATGTAATCATTTCATTCATAGACGACATTTTTTAGAAGTTCTTATCTACATTTTATTGAAACAAAGCAATGTGCAATACCAACCACAAAATTATTTTACTCTTTGTGGTCATATAATGCATACAGTCCCAATTTCTGATTAAATCATTTCAAGAATGTTTGGTCAACTAATGTGTGTGTATGTGTGTGTGTATATTAGTTGCTCAGGTGTGTCCAATTCTTTGTGACCCCATGGACTGTAGCCCGCCGGGCTTCTCTGTCCATGAAATTCTCCAGGCAAGAATACTGGAGTGGGTTGCCATTCCCTTCTCCGGAGGAACTTCCTAACCCAGGGATCTTCTGCATCACAGGCAGATTCTTTACAGTTTGAGCTATAGGGAATTCTGTCAATTAATATGTCCCCCTTATAAAAACTTTCCTGCCTGGGTGTAATGTCTCCAGCTGCTTCATCGTTCATTATATTATGTGACCTGAATCCCTCACATTTCTAGTTTTTCTGATGTAGACTCAAATCTTACTTCTTTCATTGTGTTTGGCTGGGTTGCTTATTTATTTAATCAGTTCACATTTAACTTCTTATAAGTATGGCAGTACCCACTCTAGCATTCTTGCCCATGGACAGAGGAGAATTCCATGGACAGAGGAGCCTGGCGGGCTATGGTCCATGGGGTCGCAAAGATCGAACATGAATGATGCAACTTAGCTCAGCACAAGTACTCTAGTTCCATAGAGAGTCTCCATTAGTAAACACAGGCTACGATCTAACCTGAAAAGTAGCAAAGAAGTAGGACTTTTAATAAAATGTTCTTTAATGACCACTGTCATGTCCAAGACAACACATGGAAAGTAGAGTGTCTGTGTTAATTTTTTCTTAGATAATAGATATATGCTTATAATTTGAGTATGATAGAATTGACTGACTAAGAGAAACTGTTATTTCTAGACCTGATTCCTACCTGAAGCTTTGCTTGGTTACCTCCCAGTTGCCAAGTATCCTTATTCCAAGTGACCAGTGCCAAGTAAGTTGTTTCGCAACTGCTAGTAAACCAAGTACTGCTGTACTATATCATTTGACACTTGTCTTTTAACTCGTCTTTTCCACAGAGTGTTTTAGGTTATCCTCAATACTTTCCAATTAAGGTTTGGTATATAGGAACCACTGGTTGTTTTCAGACTTCTATGAAATCAAGTGCAAAATAATTAAATATAAATGCATAATTAAATATACAAATAAGCTCATGTTCCACCTGCAGTCATGTCAGTCCTGCCTAGCATATTTATATCATAAATCCGTTTCATGACTTCATTTCTCTCGTCACCCATGTGCATCGTATTCATATGTCAAATTCACCTCAGGACTGTCTTCTATGAGGTCGTCCCTCTTGTGGTTCTAGCTTTCAGTAACCACTTCCAGGCCTGGGTCCTATAGACTTACCAGGTAGAACTTCATTACGTTTTGTAGTTTATTATACTCTACTTTTTATAACTATCTGCTTCCCATTTTATTGAGGTGCTGGATTCAGACAACTGGGAGATTTTCTGAACTCCCACTCTCCAGGCCGTGCTGTCTCTCCTCATTTCTGTTTCTCCATGCAATCATTTATTAAGTTTCGAGAAGATTCTTCCCCACTCTGCCCTGATGCGTATGTCCTTTGTTCACTTCCCTCCTTATTTCTGTGGTGTCTTTCCTTTCTCTCACCTCCCTCACGTGTTGATCTTTCACACTGCCCGTGTTAGATTTCTGGAACAAAAGTCTGATCACATTGCTTCCCTGCTTGAGGTTTATACTGGCCCTCCTATCTGTTACCACAAACATCCAAATACCTGTTATCATTCAGGCTCATTTCTTGCAACACCCTCACTGCATTGCCCTACACTGTAGCTTTCTAGTCACATTACCTGCTTCAGTACCTCCATGGGGACTGGAAGGAGTATTTAGGAGGTAGACTCATAGGAGGATGGATCACATATTTTACATTTTTATCTCATTTAATCTTTGTTCAGCTTTAAGAGGGAAGTATAATCATTATCCCCATTTTAAAAGGAAAAAATAGAGGCTTTGAGAGGCTACATAAGCTGCCCAATGTGGCAGAAAGAATAGGTGGATAAAAGTAGAATAAAATTCAAATCTTCCTCAGCCAAAGCTTATACTTTTATCCCCCATGTCTTTGTGCTTTTCTGGAGGCTGTTCTCTTTGCTCAGAATTTCTTCCTCCCTACTTTTTATCTGTCTAATAAACTACAATTACCCTTCTCAACTCAGCTAAAATGCCATTTTCTGAGCAGCTCTCCTAAGCATCTCTTATTTCCATCTCACCAGATAAAGGCTCCCAACTTTGGGCCCTACAATTCCTTATATCTACCGTCTGTAAAATATGCTGTATCATACGATAATGATTTATTTAGTCATCTTGTCTTCCTTACCAGATTTAAAGGATGGTGCATCTCCCTGTGTTGTTTTGTTTTCATAAAACTTACCACAGTGCTTGCACCCAGAAGCATTTTGTGGTGAATTTATTCACTAATAGTATATAATTTAACTTTAAAAAGTTTAAGAATCTAGAAGTGATCTGCATAAGTGCTCTTCAGTCAGATGGACCTTCAACACTGCTCCATAATACTAGCAGTTATTTTCAGCTGTGAAGTTAAGTTCTCTCCTTGGAGGAAATAGAATATCAGACTACCAGTAACATGTACAGCTTGGCCAATTTATTAGTATGAATTGGATTTGGGGAAAACACTGTTTTCTGAATACTAACTAGAGAATTTAAATGGTAAGCATATGTTTTTAAGCAGGGGAAGGTCTCTAACATGTTGACTTACAACATAGTTCTCAAGGTTCTCAAGTTCTCATAGTTTTCAAGTCAAGTTCTCTGACTTACAACAAAGTTCTCTTTATGTGTGTGCTAAGTCGCTTCAGTCATGTCTGACTCTTTGCAACGCTATGGACTATAGCCTGCCAGGCTCCTCTGTCCATGGGATTCTCCAAGAATACTGGAATGGGTTGCCACGTCCTTCTCCAAGGACTCTTCCTGACCCAGTAATTGAACCTGTGTCTCAGTCTTCTGCATTGACAGACACCCAGGTTCTTTACCACTAGCACCACCTATGTATTATACCCTAAGTAAAGATATTAAAAGGAGCAATGGCTATAAAAGAATAAGAAACAGCAATATAAAGCTCAAGTTCATTTTGGGGGTATATTAAGGTCCCATAAAAAAAGAACTTGATTAACAAAGTTACAAATTATTTCTCTGAAAAAAAAAAGTCACCAAGAATATAAAAAAACCTTTTCTAAAGAATCAAATTAATTATATAATATTATGATTGAAGTTAATAATGCTCACTTGCCCTGATCTATATACTGACATGAATGTCATGAATTTGGAGTTTATTATTCAGGAAATGTCCATACAAATCTTAATGTAGCAGGTTAAAAAATTTTCCAGCAATTTTGGAAGAAATACATAGTGCCTTTTCCCCCTTAATGGGAATTTAGTATGTATAAATGAAATAATAAGGATCGTTTTGTTTAATTACCAATTATATCTTTTCACTTGTTCAATGAAATACTTCCAAACATTGTTTACTAGTGTTGCTTGAATGTTTTAGCAGAAATCTAACATCGCTACCAACATAATCATTTCTGTCCATGATGTCTAGAGCATAAGCTCAATGTATGTTCCCTGGAGATGGCATCTTTTGATTATATTCTTACATAAAACTAGTATATTGAAGAGAAAACTTTCTAAAACTCAAAACTTTTAGACTGTGTAAAGGCCACCCTCAGTCTGGGTTGAGATTTACTTTTATAGCACTGGTTATTAGATTTCTTAGCATACTGCCTTTCTTTGTGGTTTTAAAAGGCAGACTATGAATATGATGAACCAAGGGCTGTGGACATATTAAAATGCTTTTATATAAAACCCCATTCCAATTCCTTTTCTGAACTGGCTTTTCACAACATTCCTTGTTTTATTATTTTTGTTCTTATATATCTTGCCATTTTAGAGGATATTTTACAACATTTATGCACGCGCTCCTAACACCCATGTAGGTCACATTTCTACTTCCCTTAATATTCCTTGCAGACTCATATTTATAGATAAGTTCTTCATAATGCAGTTTATATGATGATGGGGGCAGAACAGTCGTGACCCTGGCTTTCATTTTTGTCCAAGCTTCAAACTCTAGAATTCATTGTATAGAGAAATATTCATTTCCCCTTCCAGCTCCTCAAGCCAATGAGAGTGATTAAATGAAAGGAATTTCCACCATTGTAAATTATAGTTTTACCTAATTAGTGACATCACATAACATGATAAATTATGAATTTAGAAGATCGTTATTCGGTAAATGAATGCTTGTCAGTTGCTCTGACGGCAAATTAATCTTGGAGCATCTAAAGAAGGCTTAAAGTAACAGCAGCAGAATTGCTGACATCACTGGTATACAGAATCTCTCTTACACACTGGTGATTCTGCCCGTCAAAGTGTCATAGTGGTTGAAAAATGTCCTGATTCTGGGGGGGAAATGTGCATATTTTGGAAGCTGTTAGAAATTAGAAGGGAGTAGCAATTATTCTGTTCTGAAATTCCAGTTTTATAGATGGTAAGATTTATATATGGTACATTTTGTTATAATTAAGTTATAATTAAGAGTAAGACAACTTCACTGGTAGCTCAGTTGGTAAAGAATCTGCCTGCAATGCAGGAGACCCTGGTTGATTCCTGGGTTGGGAAGATCTGCTGGGGAAGGGATAGGCTACACACTCCAGTATGCTTGGGCTTCCTTTGTGGCTCAGCTGGTGAAGAATCCATCTACAATGCAGGAGACCTGGATTCGAGCCCTGGGTTGGGAAGATCCAGTGGAGAAGGGAAAGGCTGCCCACTCTAGTATTCTGGTCTGGAGAATTGCCTGGACTATATAGTCCATGGGGTCGCAAAGAGTTGTACATGACTGAGTGATTTTCACTAAGAAACACAATGTTGTAAATCAACCATACTTCAATAAAAGTAAAAAAAAAAATCGGACATTTGTTTTTTTATTTTCTCTATGCTGTTCAGTATTTAGAAATATCAAAAGTACCAAAAGCTAGAGGAACCTGCTTAGACCTGAACCCTCTCAGGTGGGAGGAAGTAAATGTCATGTGCTCATCTTCAAAACAGTCTGTCCTTCAGCATCACTGTCACTGACAAATAGACTTTTGGTTCAGCGTCTGGGGTGTCCCATAGACCTTGGTTGCATTGTTTACAGCATCCTGTTTGGACAGACAGCTTAGACTATTCTTTGATAAACAGTTGCTATTAAGTGGACCTGACTTGACCCCATGGTCTTTCATTTGTAAAATAGCCTAGCACAGTAATAATCTGCTCTAAATTCTGCTCTCTAAGACAATAAGAAATAATTCTGATCTCTGAAACAGTAGCAATTTACTAAGGCAAATTAGTAATAATTTTCCATAATTTTGACTAGAGAATTCAAGATGGATTGGGTGTTGGGAACCAGGAATAAAGTTTCAGATAAAATTGGATGCACAGTTCAAATGAGATTCTGACAATACTGGATTCTAGAACAGTTTTATGTGTTTACAGCTTTCTGCCCCTTATGTATCTTTGCAGTGGTATCATTTTTCTTATTGTTCATTCCATGATTTTCATTTTGATAAAATTAAATATCCTTATATAGAGAATATCATGAAAATGGTTGCATGATGAACACTGAAGTGATCTGAGTAAACATTCTCCTTTGTCATCTTAGACTTAAAGATGAATGTCAGATTACAGATGTTTGTCTGGTCTGTACTGTTTTACAATAATTATCCAGAAGAGTTTTTCTTTCCTCACTGTCATATCTTACCTAGATCTCTCTTTTCAACTTCTTAAAGTGCATTTCCACAGGGTTTTGCATCAATTGAGGCAGTAGTGTATGTTATATCACCTGCGTGGACAACGAAAATTCCCTTAAACTGGGCCAGTTTTCTCGTCTGTAAAATGGGAGTCATGCCTTCTTGTATGAAGTATTCTTGTGAGGATTAGAGATGACATATGTAATAATATTATTCCTCTTCACAGAGGCGGCGACACATATGAGAAACAAAAATGTTCAGAAGGGTAACTTGAAAGAAAATTTCTGATCTTAGAAGATCAGTACTAACAGGTTTGCCTATTTTCTTCTCTTTTGAAATGTATGAGTCAGTCACCTTTTCCTAAATGTTTATTCAGTAGCTACTGCTTGTGTTCATTAGCTAATGGCAAAGTCTCAGTGCAGACAGAATAAAACCCTTATTTTTCACCCATATGTCTGCAGATTGGCTGTGGTTCAACTGGTCTAGGATGGGCTCAACTGCTTGGTATTAGGCCATTGGTCAGATTTAGATCTGCTCCAAACACCTCTTTAAACTCAGGAACCAGCAAGCTATCTGGGGCATATTCTTTTCACAGAAATGGCAAAAGGACAAGTTTAAACATGGAAGCTCATTTCAATCTGGTTAATATTTTATTGCCTAAAAAAGATGGATGGTGCATTCCTAAGTAAGAGAGCAGGGGAGGATAGAAGTGGGGAGTATGGGTGAGGTATCTTCTTAATGGTGGTCCTAGTCAGTTGTCATCCAGTGTAGGCAAGAACTTAAATGGCTTCCAGTATTTTATTTTTAAATATACATTCTATTTGTATATCATACACACTGAGCAGTTAATGAAATACTTTTAAACTCCAACTTATAGACCTCAATGAGGATAGGTCAGTGAATGGGGAAATGTGATGAAAAGAAATTTTACTGTGTGTGATAATCTCCACTTCAAATTCTGGTTTCTGTCATTCCTCAAATGACAAAGGTTGCAATAAGACAGTGCCCTGTCTGTTTTTAGGGCTCTGTGTGTAATGGCTCCTGATTTTCCCTAAGAAAAAGCTTGTAGGAATTTTATCAGATATATGCATGCATATATATATATGCAGCTTATATATTGATAGCTTATATATATATATATAGCTTATATATATATACATATATATTGATATATATGTATATACATATATGTAATTTCTAATTATCTATATGTGTGTGTGTTAGTCGCTCAGTTGTGTCTGACTCTTCGCGACCCATGGACTGTAGCCGGCCAGGTTCCTCTGTTCATGGAATTCTCCAGGCCAGAATACTGGAATGGGTTGCCATGTCCTTCTCCAGAGGATCTTCCCAACCCAGGGATCAAATTTGGGTCTTACACATTGCAGACAGATTCTTTACCATCTGAGCCACCAGGGAAACCCATACACACACACACACACACACACACACACACACACACACACACATATACACATATATATATATATATATATAAATTATTCCAGAATTGTTAGAAAATAATTTAAGTTACTACCAGTAAGAACATAATATTTGATTTCAGCATGATATTTTATTAAAATTTATGACTGCCATCTTTATCATTAATCATTCTTTTTGCTGTCTCAGTTAAACTTTTTTTTAAGTGGCAAAATATTCCAAGAGTTAAAAAGCCATTTTTTGGCCTAAGATTTGGTGATGCTCTTCATTTCAGTCTATTTTTCTTATGTATGTCGTTTTGTGAAATATACAATTAGTACTGGAGGGCACCGAAATGACAACAAACAAGAGAACAGACTGAAATGACATTATTTTAAGAACTTGTGTATAAATGAGAATGATAAGTGTAGTAAAAGCAAATAAATCTGGAATGATTTAGTTTCTTCAAATACAGAATTTGGAAATCAGGGCAAAAATTCTTATGGGAAAGAGAAAGGATTAGATGAAGTTGTTTATATATTCAATTCTTTATGTGCTGGAAAAGTGAGTAAGGAAGTAAAGTTTATGATATTAAAAATGGAAGACATTATGAAAATAACTGATTATTTTATTCCATTGAGAACCAGAGGCTACTTTGAAAAATGTACTGTATTCTTTTATGGAAATGAATACAATCTGTGAAATTGTAGTTGTGTTTGGAAGAGGAATTTTGTTTTGAACTCTCTGAGGTTCCAGTGTAAAAAGAAAATCAGAGTCTAAACATCTTCAGAAGTTTTCTCTCTTCATTAAAATGAAAAACTGTGACAGGGCCCTAACCTGAATCGGATGGGTCAAGAAACTGTAATTCCAGTCCAGAAAACCATAAACACTTTATATTACTGGCCATTTGACTATAGCTTCACAGGAGATAAAGGAAAAATTGTGCTTCTAGAGATAAAAAGTAAATCAATCACACATAGAATATTATTTATTTCTTATTTTCTGTCTTTGTGGTGATTTATCTCTCATAATTTATTTCTGCAAATGAAGTAAAAAACTGTGCTGGGATACAGACTCTCTTAAGAATTTTCTCAGAAACACACATATGCTGAGAGCAAGGTATAATACTTGAAAAAGAGTTATTGTTACAACACTTTGAAAGAAATTCTTCATGAAGATAAACAAAGGATGCTAAATAACAGCCCAAGCCATGTTGTTACATGATTTATAAATTCATTATTAAATATTGATATACACTCATGTTTATATTACATATGCATGTGTGTGAGTACATATAATTTAAATATATGATCTCAGAACAAAATTCTTAAAGCTGTCAACTTGTTTGAATGGAATATCACCTTAATAGAAGACTATCAAGATACCTCATTAAGACACTTATTGCAAAACTAATGGTTTAGTTGTTTTTATTTTTCTGAAACTCTATAGGCTTTTGAACATGGTCTAATTGAAATTAAATTTGCCATAAACCTGATGCCAGAAATTAGGATAAATGGCCAGTATTGTATAACTTTGGGCTTCCCAGGTGGTGCTAGTGGTAAAGAACTTGGCTGCCAAGGCAGGAGACATAAGAGACATGGGTTCAATTCCTGGATTGGAAAGACTCCCTGGAGGATGGCAACTCACTCCAGTATTCTTGCCTGGAGAATGCCATGGACAGAGGAGCCTGGTGGGCTGCAGTCCATAGAGTTGCAAAGATTTGGACACAACTGAAGCAACTTAGCACACACACACACACACGGTATAACTTTGGGGAAATTATTGAAATGATTACAGCTTCATCTGTCCTTTTTCATACTTTATCAATTTATAAGTGAAAATAGTTTAGATATAGGATGGTGCATAGAAGAAAAAATCATCTTTCCCCATACTACATCTTCTCCTCTTTCTTTAACAGGTCATTTCATTCATAGCATTTGTAATCGATAATTATTCATTTGTTTCCTTATAGCTTTTTTTCTCTCCTACTTATATCTACACTATTAACACATGGTAGACATTCAATAAATATTTGTGGAGTGACTAAGGATTCCTGGAGTGAAACTATCAAGTTGTACTGTCTACGTCAGGTTGGGGAGGGATACCAGATCTATTAGGCTTCCCTGATAGCTCAGTTGATAAAGAATCCACCTGCAATGCAGGAGGCCCCGGTCCAACTCCGGGGTCAGAAGATCCGCTGGAGAAGTGATAGGCTACTCACTCCAGTATTCTTGGGCTTCCCTTGTGGCTCAGCTGGTGAATAATCTGCCTGCAATGTGGGAGACCTGAGTTTGATCCCTGGGTGGGGAAGATCTCCTGGAGAAGAGCATGGTAACCCACCCCAGTATTCTTGCCTGGAGAATCCCATGGACAGAAGAGCCTGGTGGGCTACAATCCATAGGATCGCACAGAGTCAGATATGACTGAAGTGACTTGGCACACACCCGTACATGTCCGTCCCAAAGCCCATAACTATCCCTTCCCCCATCTTTTGGTTTACTCAGTTACATACCATCAAATAAAAGATTTAAACTCTTGAAACTGACAACCATGCTTCTTTACCTCCCTCTCATGATATATAGGTTAACACATTGCTTTGAGATAGGGAAGGGTAGATTAAGTATTATGAATGAAGAAGGTATTCTTTGGGGGTTCAAAACAAATAATTCTAGTAATAATAACATTATTAAGGGTTGACATCTATAGAGAAGGTACTATGTGCTTGGAATTACACTAAGAGCATGGCAAGAAACAACTCATTAATCTTCCCTACAAGCTTATAGTCTAAATTATTCTCCCAGACACATAGATGCAAAGGTTATTACTAGCCCAATTTCATGCTTTCAGCATGTACTAGAGTCTTTTGTGTAATTCTGTCTCCAAGATGAAAAGAAGATAATAAGATAGAATCTCTATTTGATCTCTAGTGTGTCCAACACTGAAAACCACACAATGAGGTACTTTTTCATACTTTCCATATAATTTTACTCAGTGGCAGTGGGACTCAGAGAGTTCATTCTAGAACGGGCGGATGAGAAGGATGGAACAAAATGAAATAAAATAAATCATTTAAATTGGCTTGATAGCTGAGTGTATTTGCATATTTGAAACCAGGGAGATATATTGAAATAATACTATACAGGTGACACTCAATTTTTTTTTTAAATGAAGTTAAATTATTGGAGATATGCTCCATGGAAAATCAGTGTGGTCATGAGGTGAAGGTGGAGTTAAATGGGCTTCCCAGGTGCCGCTAGTAGTAAAGAATCTGCCTACCAATGCAGGAGTTATAAGAGACTCAAGTTTGATTCCTGGGTTGGGAAGATCCTCTGGAGTAGGAAATGGCATCCCACTCTAGTATTCTTGTCTGGACAATTCCGTGGACAAAGAAGCCTGGCAAGCTATAGCCCATGAGGGTCACAAAGAGTCAGACCCAACTGAGCACACAGCATAGGGTGGAAAGGGAAGGTAAGCTATGGTAAAACCCAAGAGAAAAGTAATAATAAGCTCAGTTAGTGTCACTTTCTATATAATAGAGATGCCAGTCTTCCTGTGAAATGGATTCTCCCTGGGCCTCTCACCTGCTGTCCATCCTCTGATGAAAAGCTAGTGTCCTGGTATCCAATAGCGTGGTCTCCAGAGTCAGACACCACACTTTCATGCCATCTATGAAGTTTACTAATGTAATTTCCATGTCAGATTTTGTGTTAGGACACAGATTCTTAAAATAATCCCTCTTTTGTAAAGCATATCATGGTGTAAACTATTAAATATTTTTCATTTGTATCCACATGTCAAAAAAGGACACAGACATAATAACATGGTTAAATGTCATCATGCTGTGGCTTAAGTATAATTCTCAGTCTGATAAGAATAATTACATATTTGTTTAAAGTAGAATCTGTCCATAGATCTCCAAGTCCATACAAATGTAAATGAATCATGATTTCCTTTATTCTAGATTTTCTGCAATTTGGATGGATTAATTTTTCTTATTAACTGAATGTACGGGGCCTTCATTTTGATATGATATTCTTATTTGTCTGATGATTACTTCAATCCTCCCTTTTTTTTTTCTTCAATTACATTTAAAAGGTGATTTTAAAATGGTGTTTAGAGTGGTGCTTGTGATGATGATGTGATGAACAGCCACTGAGGATCTATTGTTCTGGAAGAATTATCTCCATGGTGAAGAGAGCAGGGTTGGGAGGAAAACAATATATGTAGACATCTCGATAACAGCATCAGTTCCACATTGTCCAAGTCTTGGGTACCATTTTGCGGGGGTGGGGGCAGGTGGCATCCTCTTTAATGTTCTCTACCATTAGGAATTTCAAGGATGCTCTTGGTTTTCAGCAGAGAGGGCATTCTCAGCTCTGAGACTGAACCTAAAACAAGACAAACACTGTGAGCCTGTCTGATTTATGTCACTGCTCCTTTTTCAAGGGTCTCTTCCACATCTTTCTCCTATATTTCACAGGTCACTGTCCTGACCACTTGCATTGTCCTGCTGGCCACTCTGTCTATGACCCTGATAAATCTAGTAATTACTACAGTTGGTGAACATTTGCTATGAGCTAGGTTCTCTGCTAAGCCCTTTATGGACATCATTTTATTTAATCCTCACGACAATCCAGAGAGCTTGATATTATTATCCCTGAGGAAATTGGAGTTCAAGAGGCCGAAGAGTTTGTTCAAAATCATCTAGTCTTCGGGTGGCAAAGCTGGTATTCAAATCCATTTGGTCTGACCCTAAGCCGGGGCTACATTTAAAACTCAACTAGGATTTAAGCGTCATGGATAAACGTGCCCAGAAGTCAAGACAGAACCTAGTTGCAAGCAAAATAAAAATAGGCTAAGACAAGTTACAGTTTGTGATTTTTCCTTAGAGACAAATTCAACTGAATAGGGAGCATCTCGGGAAAAACTGAAGCTAGCAAGATTTATCTTCAGCTTTTATACTGATTTTCATTGTCTAATCTCCTTACGCTCCTGTGACAGCTAGTGACCTCATGCTGACCCTGTGTTGCTCCTGTCATGATGAGTAGTGTTAAGTAAACTCATTTTATCTGAATTGTAAGTGACACAAGGCTTTATCGCTTTCAGGGAAATTTGCATTTTTAAGAGAGGATATTAAGAAATCATAGGGGTCAATTTAAATGAATTAATCTTAAAGAATGGGATTTTGAGCCTGTTACTGATGGGTGAAAAATGCATTTTAGCTCTGGGCCACTTTTCCGTGGCTTTTCAAGTCACACCCTCTTTGTGACTGGGCAGTGCACTGCTGTGATAGCCAGGATGGTGACTGAGGCTGGATATTCACTTTCTTTTTGTTCACTTATGGAAAACATATTTTATGGTCAATTATTAGTATTACTATTGCCTTTGGCCATCATTGTTATGATCTAATATGTGATTTTAAGTTTCATATTAGACATAGAAATACTCACTGGGTAGTTCTTAAATTGCATGGAAAAGTACTTAATTCTTCGTTTTTTAGAAAATAATAGTCTAATGAAGATACATAAAAAAGTGTTTAAATGCACATTTGACAGTTTAACTTATTTAGAATGTATTGCTTACACTGTCTTGAGATTTATAGATGGGACCATCTATATAAAGGCAAAACCAAAATCTATCTATCTGTATAGGTATTTTATCTATATGTCTATACAGTTTATATACCTATAAAACCAAAATGAAATTCTATTTATATATTTGTATCAAACCCTATTAGATCCAAAGTTTATATTAGTATTTTTGATGCCTCAAGAATTTATTGAGAGCAAGAATTCACTCATGTGCAACCTGTTTATGTTAGAACTAGGTTAACAATCAAATGTATGATACAAGCTAGATTTTCCCAGTAAAGAAGGTTTTGCCAGGTGAAGACAGTAATGTAGCTTCAACTCTGTCATGGTAATAATCTCATTGAATCTATACATAGAAAGAGGGAATAAAAGGAAATCATCAATCTATATTTTAAAGAAACATCATGTGTTTTATGCCAATGAGAGTACATGCATTTTCATTTGATTAAAGGAGGAGATTTCAGTCCCTCAGAAATAAGCCTGGAAAAAAATGCTATTTCAAAAAATCAACAAAAACCATAAACTGCCTCTATGGCTGTGTTTCTGATTAGATAAGTACATATCACACCTAAAGCAGTGGAAACACAGAGGTCCAATATGCATGAGTTATCACCCCACTCAACCAGCACCTATCAGATCGAGTGATTCGTTCCAGGTCAGTCATTGTATATAATACCACTGTTAGTAATAGATGATGTCACGTGATCAGAGAATCTGAGTCTGCAAAGAAAAATCAAGGTTTGCTTTTAAGACTTAGTGAAAGGGAAAAAAAATACTTTTGGGTGGAAATTGCTAAGCCCACTGGCAATGAATCCGATTCCTGCCTTGGTGAAAAAATAATTGGTTCAAGAAAAATGTGATTAGATTGTGTCCCTCTAGAAATCACACAGGATTGAACTTTTCCAATTCAGTCTTTATAGTAGACTCATACTAGTCTCAGAGACCCCGCAGCCATCCACATGTGATTGTTCTATTCACAGCCATAATAGCCACGACAGATGCTGTGGACCAAGCTCAGGCTTCTCAGATTAATTGCCATGTGAGTGGCTTCCACAATTGGTAAGTAGCAGGTTGGTCAGGAGAAATGGCAGAGAGAAAGACTGGATGGAAAGTGTGACATACCTATAAATATGTATATATATACATATATGGTCCTATATGGAACTTCCCTGGTCGCTCAGATGGTAAAGCATCTGCCTACAATGCAGGAGACCCAGGTTCGATCCCTGGGTTGGGAAGATCCTCTGGAGAAGGAAATGGCAACCCACTCCAGTTCTCTTGCCTGGAAAATCCCATGAATGGAGGAGCCTGGTAGGCTACAATCCATGGGGTCACAAAGAGTTGGGCATGACTGAGCAACTTCACTTTCTTTCACTTTCTGTGGTCCTATAATCTCTTTTGTAACTATGGAACAATACCAACAAGGAAGGAGGAGAAGGGGACAACAGAGGATGAGATGGTTGGATGGCATCATTGACTTACTGGGTATAAGTCTGAACAAACTCCGGGAGATAGTGAAGGATGGGAAGCCTGGGGTGCTACAGTCCATGGGGTTGCAGAGTCAGACACAACTTAGTGACTGAACAGTAACAACCAATGCAGAAACCCAGGTGACTCAGTGGTGAAGAATCTGCCTGCCAATGCAGGTGACACAGGAAACATGGGTTCTATCCCTAGGTCAGGAAGATCCCCTGGAGGAGGAAATAGCAACCCACTACAGTACTCTTACCCTAATATCCCACAGACAGGGAAGCCTGGTAGGCTCCAGTCCATGGGTCGCAAAGAGTCGGGCATGACGGAGTGACTGAGAACACTCGCACCAATGCAGAAGGACCAGCCACCAAGCCAAGCATGGGCAGTGGAAAGGCTGTCCACTTCTCTAGCTCATGGCTTAAAGCCTTCCACAGTCTTGTTCTACAGTTCCTCTCACTCACTAGCCACAGGGACTCTGTCCCTGTCGACATAGAACCAGAGAACAGGAGGGATGTGAACAGTGGTCCAGCAGGCCCTGAAATTACAGAGGGAGGTCGAAAGACCTGACCATGCCCTATTCCTTCAGACTCCATCACCAGGCAGAAAAAGGAGAGAGTGAAGGGGTGGAGAAAAACTGGGAATGCTTTTCAGTAAGTTTCCTTTCTGGGGTTTGGAATAGAAACATATTCCTCTCTGTGGAAATATGATGAGTGTGAATGATTTTCCCCTCAATGGAAAGAACACTCAGAGTCTCGCAATTTGAATGTGAATCCAACTCTGCTACTTACCAGCAGTTTTGCCACATGCAAATTATTTTCACCTTAGGCCTTGGTTTTCTCGTATGAAAAATGAGAACAATAATTTTCTCATCATAGAGGTTTTCCAAGAATTAAGAAGCACTGGTGAAATGAAGGCACCCCAAAAATGGTAGAAAATATTACATTTTCTAATAGTAAAAATGATCTCTTTGAGCTTCAGTTTTTTTAATCAGTGAAACGAACATAAAGTACATCTTTCAAGGGTTTGTTGGAAAATTATGTGAGAGCATGCAGAATATGAACGTGCTCTGACACTCAATAAATCTTTAAAGAAATCCTTGTCTTTTGAGAAAGACTGTGCTAGAAAACCTACAGCTTTTCCTTCCTAGGAGTATCCTTGCCCCCTCTCACAGAGCATTTTACATCTGACATTTCTGCTCACCAAAGAGGTAGGTTTTTTGTTTTTCTTTTCCCCCACACCAAGAATTCTCCACACATGGAGAATTCTGATATTCCAGAGTATCAGTAAATTCTGATTCTCTCCACCTGCAGTTAGCACCAGATCCACTGGTTAAGGGTTCAGTCCCTTGTGACTGCTCTCCCCTACTTCAGATGCCAATCTCAATAACAGGTCCCCAGGTTACCCACAACTTCCATTCGACTTGGCTACAAATTGGGGGTTCCTGGGAGTCGGATACAACTGAGCACACATGCATAGGACCCCCCTACTCAGGTTAGATTAATTTGCTAGAATGGCTCATGGAACTCAGGGAAACATTTCTGTTTACCAGCTTACTAAAGTATATGCTAAAGCATACACATGAGCAGCCAAATGAAGGGATAAGGTGGGCAAGGCCTGAGAGGGTCCCAAACACAGGAACTTCTGTCCCTGTGGAAACGGGGCGTATCATTCTCCTAGTACGTGGATGTGTTTGCCAACCTGAAAACTCCCAAACTCCATATTTTTGGATTTTTATGGAGGCTTCATAATGTAGGCATGATTGAATATTAACTTCATTTTCAGCCCCTCTTTTTTTTTTCCCCCAAGAGAATGGCAGCTGGAGCTGAAAATTCCAAGCTTTTACTCATGGTTCCATTTTCCCAGTGACCAACCCGCTACCCAGGAGCCACCCCACCTCAAGTTGCCTCAATGAAACCAAAGATGCTGTCACCCAAGAAATTATGAGATCTTCAGGATGCCTGTCATATTAGAACAAAAGATGCTCCTAGCTCTTAGGGAGTTACAAGGATTTTAGGAGCTTTGTTCCAGGATCCAGGGGCAGAAACCAATATATATTTTCTATCATCTCACATAAGCCAAGGTGGCATGAGTGGTTTTGCAAGAGTCGGAAACAACTTAGAAACTAAACCACCAACACCACCCCGCCATTGTCTCCAGTCCAAAGATTTGGGACTCTTGTACATTCCCCTCTTCCAGAGCAATACCTGATATTAGGGAGACGTTCTGTTGGATGGTGTAGAATAGATATTATTGAGTTGGCAAAAAAGTTCATTCAGGTTCTTCCATAACATCTTACTGAAAAAGCTGAACAAATTTTTTGGCCAACCCAATACACACACGTACCTATAACACATATATGTAAAATGACCCTAATGTGAATCTAAGTGTCTTCCATCAAACTCTTCAGCTGTCAACTCTAAGTATCTGTTTCTTCTATGAAAACTTTCAGTGATGAGAAAATATGTAGAAGAGATCTGGGGAATTCCCCAAAGGTCCTTTTTAGTTTCTTTGAAACCATCTGATATGCGCCAACATCTATGTCATTGAAACATAAAGTGAGCCCTCCTAACACCTGGGCTATTGAAGATGATATCTCTAGGGTTATTATTTATGTTCACTTACAGGCTACTGGCACAGGGCCCTAAAGTCATTTTCAGTCTTGGCCAAGTAGAGAAATTCCTGGGGTGAGGCCGGAGGAACTATGAATTAGGCCTCTGGACTCCCTTCCTTTTTATGAAAGGGATAGTGAAGTTGACAGCTGTAAAAAGACCCACATAGACAGCTGGAAATAAAGGCAGAGCCAGTCAATTCTAAATCTTTTGTGCCAGGTTATTTGTCTCATGTCTTCCTAAATCTCATTTAGCTATGTTTCAGCAAATGTGAAGACTAAAATCCAGGCAAGCAAACTGGCATCTCCGTTCATCATCAAAATTTGGAGCTATATCTTGAAGCAGAGAGAGTATTTTTGAAAATGCTCGAAATGTTGTCACAGCGCATTCACAGTAAAGCATCCAAATGTATTATTTCAGCACTTGTTGTTTCTACTTTTAGTGAGATGAGGAGAAGCTGAATTCAGATGTGTGTAAACTGTCTTCTATTGTACACATTCTTGGCTTCAGACATTTCTTTTTAAAGTGAGGTTTTGTTTTACCAGCTTGAAAATCGATTCCTAATGCAGTATCACTTCTCACAGGCCAAGGCATCAGATTTTCAGTTGTAAATGCCTCCATCATTGTCAAGAAATAAAGTTAACGGAAAACATAATTGAAATCCAGGACACTGGCAATTCTAAAACAGAAATAATACTGTTAACTAATAGCTATTGAATATTTTCTATGTGTCTGGGAGTGTTCCAAGTACTTGACCATGAATTAACTCATTTTAACATTACAACAAATGGATGAAGATTATATCTCATAGTTGGATGTGTCTTACTCCATGGGAGTTATCCTTGGATTTGTATGGTTTTCTCAACTCAAGATGAGAGTACACTCTTCGAGGATTTCAGAGGTGGACGGAAGGCAAGCTTACACACCTGTCTCCACTGGCCATTCTACAGGATCTGTTCCTATTCCTTTTCTGAAAAAAGAGAAAAACACAGGAGAACCCAAGGATGTGACCAAAGATTATCAGTTCCTAGTGGATGGAGAGATCTGCAGCGAGGGCCATCATGTACCTCTTCTTACATCTCCTGCTCACCTTTCAGCATCATGCGAGCATGCTCAATTGCTTCAGTCACGTCTGACTCTGAAAAACAAGGGACTGAAGCCTGCCAAGCTCCTCTGTCTATGGGATTCTCCAGGCAAGGACACTGGATTGGATTCCCATGCCTTCCTCCACAGGATCTTCCTGACCCAGGGATTGAACCCGTGTGTCCTGTGGCTCCTGCATTGCAGACAGATTCTTAACTGCTGAGCCACCCGGGAAGCCCTTTAGGGTCATAGCTGTTGTTCAGTCACACATGCATGTCCGGCTCTTTGCGACCCCACAGACTGGAGCACATTGTACGTGACTACTGGGAAGACCATAGCCTTGACCATACGGACCTTTGTCGGCAGAGTGTCATAAGAGTTCTTCAATTTCTTGTAGGTCTTTTTTGCTGAGTTCGAATTCACTGCTAGAGACAACTGGATCTCGGGGGTTTCCTGTCTGTCTTTCCCCATCCCTGTCTTTCCTCCCAGGTCTTCTTCAAAGTGGAAAAAAAAATGAGGTGATAAGAAATGGCTTCTTGTTTTGAAGAGTTTCCTGTGTTTCCCTTAGACTAAATCCTACACTTTTGTCTCTGGTGAGAATTGTAAAAGTCTTCTATATGTTGGTTACTTAGCAAACCCAGCTTCTGGGGAAGAATGCAGTGAGGAGATATTTCTAGTATCTCAAATTCTTGATTTTTAATTTGGATTCTTTCCAAGACACTTTCCACAGCTCATGGTAGAAATTATGCCTTTGTCTCTATCAGACGGGAACTCAGAGACCAGAGACCAGCAGGGGCTCTCAAGCCCAGGATGAGTTTACCTACTGTTCCAAGAACTCTCATCCTCACAACAAGCAATAGAGGCTATGGGATGACTGATGGTATATTTGTGATAGTATTAAAATGATTTCTTTTGTTTTCAGTCATCTTGAGAGCTTCTGTGACAGTATAGTTCTCTACTTCTGTTAAGTTGTACTTTAACTATGTAACAGTTAATCAGTCTTGACATGGTCAAATGAAATTCGTAATTCTCATTCTGCTTCCCCACTTTCACACACAGATGGCCTGCTGCTCTTTTTCTTCTTCATCTCAGTACATAGCTTAGAATAGCATCTCCTGTGATCGGTAAGACCTTCCTGGTCGGATCCCGGTCCCCCTCTCTGCCGGGGTCTCTTTTTATTCCTTTCCCAGTTGTGCTCCTGTGTTCTTGTGTTCTTTCTGCCTCTTGAATATTGCAAACTTGCTCTTTGTTTTCTTGACGCTATTTTCATTTGCTGTTTCTCTGTCTCCTGTGTGGGCAATCACCAGTTTCCGGGACAGGTTATTTCTTTTCTGCAAAAATGTTATCAGTGGAGCAAGGCTCTCCCTGACCCAAAGTAGCCCCACTCTTAATCCTTACATCCAGTCATTCTAGTATTTATTGTTCTCTGAAATTGTCACATCCATTTTTCATTTACATGGTAATTACTCACCTTTCTCCCACTCTAACATGTATGCTCCTTTGAGTGGTGAAAGTGAAAGTGAAGTCTCTTAGTCATGTCCAACTCTTTGCGACCCCATGGACTGTAGCCTATGATGCTCCCTTGTCCATTGGGTTTTCCAGGCGAGAGTACTGGAGTGGGAGGATCTTCCCAACCCAGGGATTGAACCTGGGTCTCCCGCATTGTAAGCAGATGCTTTACCATCTGAATGACTGGCTCAGACCGTAAGTGACTGACTCAGACGGAAAAGCGTCTGCCTGCAATGCAGGACTCTTCCCCTGAGTCAGGAAGATCCCCTGGAGAAGGACATGGCAACCCACTCCAGTAGTCTTGCCTGGAAAATCCTACGGATGGAGGAGCCTGGTAGGCTACAGTCCCTGGGGTCGCAAAGAGTCGGACACAACTGAGCGACTTCACTTTCTTTCTTTCTTTCTTTCCTTTGAGTAGGGATTATATCTATTTTGTTAAAGATGTATGTATTCTACATTACAAGGGTTCAGTAAATATTTGAAGACTATATACATAATTTCTATGCCATAAATATTTTGAATATGTATCACTGAGATGTCATGGATCTGTTGGGGTTTTAAAACATAACCTCCAAATTCACCAATACTTTTCCTTTCAAGAGATGAAAGCATGTATGTGCTGTCCTTAAATCTGGACTACTTTACTGCTCAGGGCTTAAGAGACTAACTCTTACTCTTTGCATTTCCTTCATCTTGAGATGCTGACTTTTAGAACCTAGGTATTACATTATGAGGAAACCAAAGTGCTCCATGGTAAGGATTAAATAGAATTTTTGGTCTCAGCCCAAGCTGAGGTTTTAGTCAACAGCCAACGTCAACTTCCAAACATGTGGGTGAGTTTTTATATCAGAAGTCCGCATTTTTTTTTTCCCTTTAAGGACCAGCTAGCTAATAAATATCTACATTATGGCTATATAGTCTCTGTCTCAGATACTCAGCTGTCCTGTCACAAGTTAAAAAAAAATTAGCATAAAGTAGCCATAAACAATACATAAACAAATGGGCAAGGTTGCTGCATTAAAACCATACAAAAATATATGGTGGACCAGAATTGGACCATGAGCTATAATTTGACAGCCTATACATTAGATGACGTTACTAGTTCCATCCTTAAATTGCTTCTAGCTTTTGAGCCACTCCAGTTAATGACACATGAAGCAGAGACAGACTTACCCACTAAGGCTTGCCCACATTGCAGCTTGCTGAACATATTTAATGCTTTTTGTCATTTTAAGCCATTAAGTTCGAGGTAGTTTGTTATGCATCATTAGATGACTGGAAGAGGGTCAAAGCCAGTCTTGTTAAAATCTGGCAACATTCAGTTTTATATTATATGCTGTGTGAGAGAGAGCTTTTCTATCTATGATGTATTTCCATACATATACATTCTAAGATTCAGTCATATTTATGTGGCAGATTTAAAGTAGCACCCAAGCATCTTAAAAATCACAACATTTTAATGTTTTACCCGTATTTTTAAAAAGTATCATACTACTTTATATATACTATATGTGGACAAAGTATGGATGACAATGCACATCTTCAACTTCTTGGCTTCAAAATGCAACATTCAGAGACTTTCAAAGTAGAGTAATTGTAGAGAAATATCAGTGAGTTGATTTTGGCTATGATAAAGTTTCGTGTGATTTTTCTTCCAGAAAAATAACTGCATAAATATCCAGGTCTGTGGGGAAAGAAAATAATTTACTCATCTCTAGTCCAAAATAGAAAAATTGAAATAGTCCTTTAGAAATTTCACAACTTTTCCATGAAATGCACATTTCTATTAAGAAAATATCTGTAGCCTTTGGTGAATTTATGAAGAGACTAATACATTTCCACCCTAAGGCATATGTAAAAAAGTACAATCTTGAGAGAGAATTTTTGTAAGAAAGAGTTTTCAAATTTTAATTTTATTTCCTCTATTATAAGACTATCAGTATGGACATTTTCATTTCTTCAATAAATTAGAAGATTTATATTAAGCAAGCCAGGCTTTTAAAACTCATGTATACACATGGCACGGAATTTCTGAGATTTAAGTGTAATGTACATGTCATATGATCTCCAGCTGCATTTTATGTGGATTTCACAGATTACTGATCACTTTTCAAACTTGTTTGCACACACTCAGAATGGTTTGCCTTATAATGTTATTCCACAATGCAGAAGTGTTTCTTTCCATCATTCATAAAATTGATGTGGCAAATGTACTGGTGTGAATATGTTCTAACACACTCTTCTTTCTCCAAATAGTGACCAATATAAATAGAAGTAATATCTAACCCTCAGATGTTCTGTCTAGAGAGATTAATGGCAAGTGCTTTCTTTTGTAAACTTTGGGGAAACAAAGAATCCAAAAAAATGCTCAGACACACTGTTATAAATGACAAGAATCTTGAACTTTTGTAACTAAACTAGGAAGGTTAAGAATGGAGTAAAAAATAAAAGTGGTGTTATTTTTAAATGCATAGATTTTATTTTCTGGAAATTAGTAGGAAATAATATATTTGATATCAAATATTAAACATTTAATATTACAAATGCCTTTTAAATTCCTGACACCACACAAAGAAATGTATCATCCCACCCTAAGGCAAGGCATGTTTCTCAAATTTCTTTAAAGGAAAATTCAAGCAACTTGGGAAATCGTGTTAGGATAACTTGATATTTTCTTTTTAGTCTGGGTCAAATATGCATGAAACGCACAGTTTAAGCAAAACCATTTGAGATCTCACCTTCTTTAGTTTTGAAGGGTCATCTTCATGGTTGTTCTGGTGCTTAAGGTTTTTGTATTTGAGAGGGAAGGTGCTAACAGAATATAGGATTTTCCTATATTCTGGAAATGCTTCCCCCATTATATTCTGGAAATGCTTCCCCACCCCCCATATTCTGGAATGCTCCCCCCCTCCCCCATTCTGCTACTGCTTTTGTTTCAGGGGAGTTGGCAGCTGCCTTTCAGTTCTGTCATAGTTTAGGAAAATCTGCTTTGTAAGCATGTTAATTTTCTTCCCTTTAGAAAGAGCTTGCTAATCTCAGGAGGTATTGCAAAGTTTAAATTGAAGTAAATAGAAAAATTGCTAAGTTGAAAAAAAATAAAGTTCCATGCATTTTCTGATGAGTGGGAATACATCTGGCACACAATAGAACATGACATTCTTCGGCTCATTGCTTTTTGAGGATGTGTGAAAGAATTGTCACTGTTTAGTATGCGTCAGGTTTGGAGCACCAGCAGATACAGGTTTAATTACTGATCAATGTGTTACTTGACCTGTGGGTTATTTAGGAGTGGACTAGTCTTATTTTTTTTTCTTTTCCCCATAGAAATGACTCTTTCAAAAGACAACTTCAAAATAACTAGACCTTGCCCCTTATCATTTGCTTATGTCTTGTTTATTTTTCATCTTCCTTTTTAACAGGCCTGCTAACAGTAATTGATGAATCGTTCAAGGTCATGCCTGAGTTTTCAATGCTATTCTTTTCACAATGATCATGCCAGTGAGATTCATTCATTGTGTATATGAGTGCATGTTAAATATGGAAGTCAACAGTAAAAAAAATGCATCATTTAGGGCCACTTGAGGGATTTAGAGCAGAAGAAATTCTTCCTAAGAAACATTTGGAAAGGTGTGACACAAGAGTATACCAGTTAGCTGGTGTGGGAACAAACGTGGCAGAAGGACAAACTAACAATACAGAGGTCAGCGAAAGACAAGCCCAACTGTGTGTTCTATTTCCCATATGGTAAGGCTAAATCCACCTAGGTCCTAGGAAACACCAGAACTTACAACAAAAAGTCATTGAAAAAATTAAACAGGAATAAAGGATCAAAATGTCAGCCAGGATTGTTGTCATCCCGTTTCTAGCTACTTTGTCATCATTTCACTTAGGGGACATTTTCAACAGAAATGTTTTTTCTTTCAAAAAATTCAAATGGCTAAGTAAATAGACTATTGGAAATTGAATCAGATTATCATTTTTAGGGAAATTACTGGTTTGCCGAAGGATGGTTTTTTGAAAGCTAATAACGTTTTTCTAAGTATTTTTTTTTCTCTCCAAAGTAGACAGTGTAACTAGAGTAAGGAATTAAAGTTCTACTGCCTTGAGAAAAGTTAATACTCTGGATGATGAATCAGTATCTTGGTCTGCAGTGACACAGAGGAAGAAAATACAAAAACTACAGAGATTTCAGTGACCCTCTAACATTGTTTATGGTCATCTTCCCTAAACATAGGGTAACTTCACACCAATTTTCCCTATTATTAAAATCTTTCTTATTGCCTCAGTGCTTCAATATATCCCAAGTTTTCAACTAGGTCCTGCCAACTGGATATCTTGATTCTTTTCACTTGCAGTATAAAACCATTCATCTATCAATCCATCCATTTATCCATCCATTCATCCATCCTCCAATTCAGCAAATTGTATATACATAAAAGAAACACATAAAGATGCATAAGAGTCCCTATAATGAAAGACTTAACAATAAAGTTAAAAACAGTGGCATGTATACAAGTAAATTATACTTAAAAATAATATCACAATTGCCACTGGAGGAAAAGATATTTAGGAATATAGAAAAGCAAAGAATTTTACCTGAAAAAATTTGTTAGGTTTCATATAGATAGTAATGTCTAACATTTAGAATACTGGAATGGGTATTCTATCCATTCTCCAGCGGATCTTCCCTACCCAGGAATCGAACCAGGGTTTCCTGCATTGCAGGTGAATTCTTTACCAACTGAGCTATCAGGGAAGCCCTATCTAACATTTAACAGCCATTAAAACCTTGATGTTAGCTATTTATTAAAAGTGTAGAATGCATTAGACACAGTAGATAGGCCCTCTTACACTGTAGTTGGGAATGCAAACTAGTACAGCCACTATGGAAAACAGTGTGGAGATTTCTTAAAAAACTGGAAATAGAACTGCCATATGACCCAGGAATCCCACTTCTGGGCATACACACTGAGGAAACCAGATCTGAAAGAGACACGTGCACCCCAATGTTCATCGCAGCACTGTTTATAATAGCCAGGACATGGAAGCAACCTAGATGCCCATCAGCAGATGAATGGATAAGGAAGCTGTGGTACATATACACCATGGAATATTACTCAGCCGTTAAAAAGAATTCATTTGAATCAGTTCTAATGAGATGGATGAAACTGGAGCCCATTATACAGAGTGAAGTAAGCCAGAAAGATAAAGAACATTACAGCATACTAACACATATATATGGAATTTAGAAAGATGGTAACGATAACCCTATATGCAAAACAGAAAAAGAGACACAGAAATACAGAACAGACTTTTGAACTCTGTGGGAGAAGGTGAGGGTGAGATGTTTTGAAAGAACAGCATGTATATTATCTATGGTGAAACAGATCACCAGCCCAGGTGGGATGCATGAGACAAGTGCTCGGGCCTGGTGCACTGGGAAGACCCAGAGGAATCGGGTGGAGAGGGAGGTGGGAGGGGGGATCGGGATGGGGAATACGTGTAAATCTATGGCTGATTCATATCAATGTATGACAAAACCCACTGAAAAAATAAATAAATAAATAAATAAAGGAAAAAAAATTAGATTTTACAATAACATAAATTATTAATACAACTCTAAAATTACTAAGGTAAAGAAACAAAGGTATAGAGAAGCTAAATAACTCCCTCCAAATTGCACTGCTTATAAGTAGTAGAAGGAGAATCCAAAACTATTAGTTTAATTTTACTGTCTGAGCCATAACTCACTATGCTATATTGTCAAATAGAAAGAAGTGGTATAGCACTTCTTTTTCTAGTGGTATAGAAAAGTAGATACCCTGAAAGACCTTTCTAGTTGCAACAATTAAAATGCAAGATCAAATATAACAGAACATCTTTTAAAATGCATTGACCAGTGGATATGAAAGGAAGGGCTCTGCAGAGACCAAAAGTTCAAAGTTTTCACCCTGGAGATCATATTGGAGAATCCATATAAAAATTTACCAACGCAGAATGTGGAGCAAGGTAATCAGCAGATGGGCTGACCAGGTGCCTCAGTGGCAAAGAATCTGCCTGCCGATACAGTAGACATGGGTTTGATCCCTGAGTCAGGAAGATCCCTGGTATAGCAAAGTAGATACCCTAAAAAGCTTTTGTTCGCTAAGTCATATCCAATTCTTTTGTGATCCCACGGACTGTAGCCCACCAGGCTCCTCTGTCCATGGGATTTTCCAAGCAACAATAATGGAGTAGGTTGCCATTTCCTTCTCCAGGGATCTTCCTGACTCAGGGATTGAACCCATGTCTACTGTATTGGCAGACAGATTCTTTGCCACTGAGCCACCTGGTAGCCCATCTGTTGATTAACTTGCTCCACATTCTAGGTTGGTAACTTTTTTTATGGATTAGCTAATATAATCTCCAGTGTGAAAACTTTCTCTGAGCTTTTGGTCTCTGCAGAGCCCTTCCGTTCATACCCACTGGCCAATGCATTTGAAAAATTGTTCTTTTAAACAACAACAAAAATCAACAGATTACCAATAATATGTAAGAAAAACAATATTAAGTTCTAGTTCTTATCCTGAAATGAATAAGAACCATGGGAATCACTTCTTATAAACTAAGAAACAGATATGCTTTCAAGTCTGTTCTTCATTCAGGTAGTTCATTGATCAACTTTAGCCACTCTACTTTTGATGTAACTGATATCATTACCTTAGGTCAATTCCTTCTTGCCCCACCACTTATGTAACAATTCTTTAGTGGCTAGCCACCAAATTGATCCCTGACGATACTTCCTTCTGGTCTTAACATTCTCGCAGAGTCCCCTCCTATAATTCACCAGTTTATTTGTGTGATCAATGGACTATGGCAGAAGTGTTGAGATGCCCCTTCTAGATTAGGTTAGAAAGGCCACTGGGCCACAGCTTTTGCTGCTGACTCATGTCTTAAGGACATTCAGGCAGCCCTATGAGAGGACAACATGGAGAGGAAATAAGATTTCCAGCTAGTGAAGAATTAAGGAGTTTATGCAACAGCCACGTGAGTCCACCTCCTTAATAGCAACTCTCAAGGCTTTAGAAGATGCAATCTCAGTCAACATTTTGACCCTAAGAGACTCTAAGTCAGAACCACCTAACTAAACTGCACCCAGATTTGTAACCTGTAGTTATAGGAGATAATTAATATTTGCTGTTTCAAGCCAGTAGGTTGGGACAGTTTGTAATACAGTAATAAATAACCAGTCCCTATATAGTATATATAGTAGTATAGTCATATATATCCCTCTATAGTCATATAATAGCATAGCTTCCTTATTAAGTAGAGTTGAGAGCATAGATGCACTGCATTACTTATTCTGTGTTCACCTCCTTGTTTTCTTTCCTCACAACTTGCAAAAACACATCATCACATCAGATCTTCCACTTGGAGGTCCTTTAAAGCCTGTCCCTACCCCTAAGGCTCTGAATCTGACCTCATTAATATTGCAACATTGCTGTGTGCTAAGTCGCTTCAGTCAGGTCTGACTCTGTGAGACCCCGTGGACTGTAGCCTGCCAGGCTTCACTGTCCATGAAATTCTCCAGGCAAGAATATTGGAGTGAGTTGACATGCCCTCCTCCTGCGGATCTTCCCAACCCAGGCATCGAACCTGCATTTCTTACATCTTCTGCATTGGCAGGTGGGTTCTTTACCACTAGTGCCACCTGGGAAGCCCTATATCACAACATAGTATTGCTCTATTAATCCAGATCCCATACTGAAACAGACATGAGAAAGTATTATATGATACGTAAGGGGAGTCATCCTCAAACATCCTCAATATTTGGAAATTAAGGTCACTTCCCCAGTGAGTGGAATACACGCTGCCATTCCACTGTTAATACCTATCTTGGAAATGGTACACATCTCCCATGGCTTAAATAAGGCACAAGGTCAAACTCATCACCAGTGGGAAGAGGGAATAAATAGTTGATAAATAATATGATCAACCACAATAATTGCATTCACATTCCAAAATCTTAGTTGAAAGAGAATTTTAAAAATTCTGAACACTATTGTAATTCTCTCTTTCTTATCACTTTCCTCACCATGTTCTCTTTCTTTGCTCTTCTTTATCCCTTAGATTAATACTTTTAATAACTGCCTTAAGCTATGTTCATCATTTCTTCTGCATAATCCATTTGATATTGAATTATATTTCTTCTGTTCTCTGATTTAAGTAGCTTATTTTAACTAGTTATGTCAAATCATAAAATACATAAGGTATTTTGTGTTTGTATATAGTATTAACTTTAAACAGGTACAGATTAACTTTTGTCTTTTCTCATTTTCTTGCAGTCATCCCCTTTCTTCATAACTGAAAATAAATACAAAGTTACCTTCTTCAATTTAGCTCTTCAAATCTTAATTAATATTACACACAACTTTTGGGACAGTTGTCTAAGTTATATATTAATGCAAACATGAGAATCTCATTTTTGAAATATAATCAGAGTAATCTATAAATAAGTTCCATTCTCTGTATGGAAATTAAATTTACCTTCCTAAGTAATACATACTTCTGGCTGGGATTTTTACTAATGAATATTAAAAAAAAAAAATCCCTGTAAGTAGAATGGAAAAAACCACTTAAATATGTATTCTGGGACATGAACTTATGTTTTAGGGATTAAGTAGCTTGTTCATAGTCAAGTGGCAAAGCACAGTTCTCACCTAACTTTTTAGCTCTAGATGCTACCAGAGCTGTGTAATATATTGTCCGTTTCCCCCTCTTCCTCCATCTTCATTCCTTTCTTATATTTTCTCTGTCCTTGTCCCCTCGATTGCCTTTAAAAACAGTGTTCATTGGCTACTGTGAAGACTTTTATTGCAACAACATCTTGAAAGACTATAAAGAGGAGCATATGTCTCTACATATGTATCTCAATTTATCACAGAGCATCAGCATTAATATTTGAGTGTCAATTAGTTCTCCACACTATCTCCTTCTATGATCAGGGGCATAGAGATAATAGTAGAGGTCCTATAAGGGGGATGAGATGGCGGTAAAAAGGGGGATAAGTAGACAAACGAGCATTTTATGCACATTACATTTCTACTCGGCTTCCCAATCATATGCATTCTGTTGCCGCATGAAGATGAGTTTACCACCAAACTGTATTTGCAAAAATACGTTTAAAAGGGTTAAACATAGCCCTTTGCCAGTGAGTGATTCCTGGGAATTTTAATAAGGCTGAGCTCCTGCAATTCAGCAGATAACAGTCACCAGGGTTGCTGTGCATACAAAACTGCCTAGGGTCATGTTTTCACGGCTGCACAATTCTTGTAGAAACTGCTCCTGGAATGACCCAGCCTCAGAGGCAATACATTCACAGGGTGTTGCAGGGGTTGCTACAATGCTGAGATTCTTGCTGAAGCTATAACCTT
Source organism: Cervus elaphus (assembly GCF_910594005.1). Classification (NCBI taxonomy): domain Eukaryota; kingdom Metazoa; phylum Chordata; class Mammalia; order Artiodactyla; family Cervidae; genus Cervus; species Cervus elaphus. The sequence continues at coordinate 31,751,566 of NC_057841.1, read as the reverse complement.
TGGATTTGGAAAACAACTGAACTGAAAGGATGACAGGGTGACTGAAGACTTGTCAGTCTCCATCAACTGGTTACCTGGGATGACAAGAGATGAAGTTATGTGTCTTCCAGCATGCCAGAACCAGCGCTCCATTCAGAGTCCCTGAATAGTCCCTATGTAGGTAGTAGAAGAATCACATATATATATATATGTATATATGCTCAGTCATGTCTGACTCTCTGCGACCACATGGGCTGTAGCCTGCCAGGTTCCTCTGTCAGTGGGATTCTCCAGACAAGAATACTGGAGTAGGTTGCCATTTCCTACTCCAGGGGATGGTCCCAACCCAGGGATCGAACTCCTGTCTCCTGTGTCTCCTGCATTGGCAGATTAATTGTTTACCACCAGCATCACTTGGGAAGTCCTTAGTGTAAAAAGTCCCAAATCAGGTCATTTTGGTGCTCAGCATCCCAATGTACAAACTAATTAGCTCCACATGCCATGGCTGAGTGCTGGGACTGTGTTCAAGTAAGGTGATGAGGTATCCAGCCTTAAAGGATACAATTGCTTGACTTTTTTTTATTACAAATACAATGAAAAAAAATAATAGTTTTTGCTCCACAGCATGGCAGTGCTTCCACTCAGGAAATGAATTTTCATATGTTGGATCTCTTATGAATTCTGTGTAATTTTGGTCCCAGGAGTCTAAGAAAAACTGCTCTTTTTGTACCACTAAGCGATGCAATGTGTAGCCTAAACAGATGGAAACAGCTTGACTTTAGCATAAGTGTTAGAATATGTAGTTTAAGTGTAGAAATCCACAAAGCACAGCTAACGGAAAGTCTACATCATATAAAAGGCTTATCAAGTTTACATTGACATAGGGGATTGTTACATTGCTATGTGAGGCTTTTTTAAAAAAATAATTTTTGTATGTATGTAACAGAATTTCAAATATTTTTTCAAATAAGAAAAAAAAACAAAAGAACTTAAAATGGTAAATAGTACAAAGTAAGTGCTTATTAAACATTAGCTATTATTATTTAAGTAATGGTAATTAAATTTTTCTTTATCCATGCAAAGAATGATTACATATCAAGTGCTTTTTAATAGCTACCAGAAACTTTCCAATAGGATATATCCTGATAAACCATCTTTCTACAAAATGCAAATCTGAAAATAGTTGGTGAATAATGATTTTTAACCTTGCAGAAAATGTCTTGCATGACGTTATTTTCATATTTACCAATCATATTTTTATTTTTTATTTTACTTTTACATTTTTATTGGAGTATAGTTTATTTACAATGTTGTGTTGGTTTCAGGCGCACAGTCAAGTAAATTGGTTATTCATATACACATATCCACACTTTTTTAGCTTCTTTTCCCATACAGGCCATTACAAAGTATTGAGTAGAGTCCCCTGTGCTATAAGTAGGTCCTTATTATCTATTTCATATATGGTAGTCTGTATTTGTCAATCCCAACCTTCCAATTTATCCCTCCCCCTCCTCTTATCCCCCAATAACCATAAGTTTATCTTTTACATCTCTGACTCTATTTCTATTTTGTAGATAAGTTCATTCATAGCCTATTTTTAGATTACATGTATAAGCAATATCATAAGGTATTTGTCATTGTCTGACTTAGAATGTCTAGGTCCCTGCATGTTGCTTCAAATGGCATTATTTTGCTCTTTTAATGACTGAGTAATATTCTACCATATATATGTACTGATTTCCCTGATGGCTAAGATGGTAAAGAATCTGCCGGCAATGCAGGAGACCCGGGTTTGATTTCCTGGGTTGGGAAGATCCCCTGAAGAAGGGACTGGCAAACAACTCTAGTATTGTTGTCTGGAAATTCCATGGATAGAGGAGCCTGGTGGGCTACAGTCTAGGGTGTCACAAAGAGGCAAACACGACTGAGCGACTATAGGTACCACATCTTTATCCATCCCTTTACTGATAGACATTTAGACTGCTTCCATGCCCTGACTGTTGTAAATAGTGCTGCAATGAACATACAAGCATATTTAAAATACCAATAAGTAATATCTCATAATGTAACCTACCAGTAAGGTCTTTTCATGTTGTAACCATGAGATATTCTATAGAATCTACTTTGGTTTTTCTCTAAAACTAAGCCTCTCCTCTACCCATTAAGGCCAGTAATCAATAGACTGCTTTGATTCAAGTGCTGTGTACATTTTTTTAATGCCTATAGCTCTTCTTAAGAACAAAGTGGCAAAAAATTAAAAAAAAAAAAAGATCTGTCAAGAACAAAGCAATAATCAATAAATGAATAACAAACAGTGTATGACTATGGTTCTAACACTGAGATTCAGGCATCTATGGATGGTAGAAAAGAAAGACAAGAACAACATAGTGTGAATCTACCCAGCTCAAGGGCTGTTATATAAGGAGAGAGCTCAGATGAGACACAGTGATAGGCAATGGATTATTCTAACAAATATTTTGTCTTTTTGCATACAAATGTATTGAATATTTGTATTTTATACTATTTATTTACTTATTTGTCTGTGCCAAGTCTCAGTCGCAGCACATGTAGGATTTTTAGTTGTAGCATGTGAACTCTTAGTTGAGGCATGTGGAATCTAGTTCCTGGACCAGGGATTGAACCCAGGCCCCCTGCACTAGGAGTGTGGGGTCTTAGCCGCTGAACCACCAGGAAAGTCCCTGGATATTTGTATTTTAAATGAATGTACTCTATTATTATTTTTTTCACTAAAACCATAAATAGAACAGTAAATGAGCTCTTAACAATTGACTGGTGTTTAAAAGAAATATGTTTTTATTCTTTCCAATCCGTTACTTGTTTGGAATATTTTTTAACCATGATTTTTGATTATTTAGAGCTCCTTTTATTGGCATCAGTTAATTAAACAGTGTCTATAAATGACAAATCTTTTACACATTGGGGCAGATTTGCAAGACAGTTTTTGTGGAACTTTTTGCTTTGTCAAGTATCTACACATTATATATAGAAAGGCTTTCATATATACACTCAAAAGCCTCAACAAGTAAAATGTACATATTCTATCACATTTCTAATCACCTTCAAATCATCAGGGCCAGGGAAATTGCTTGAGCTATTTTGGATTTCTGGCTGAAAATATTGGTGTTTTAAATCAGACATCTCAGGGGTATGGGTATGTATACATGGATGGTATTACTTTTCAATTCCACTAACCTCTTACAGGGGCTTCCCAGTGGTTCAGTGGTAAAAACAAACAAACAAACCAAAAAAAAAAAAAACCTGCCTGCCAATGCAGGAGATGCAGGAGATGTGGGTACAATCCTTGTGTTAGGAAGATCCCCTGAAGAAGGAAATGGCTACCCACTCTAGTATTCTTCCCTGGAGAACTCCATGGACAGAGGAGGCTGGAGGTGCAGTGCATGGGGTCACAAAAGAGTCATGCACAACTTAGCGACTAAAACAACAACAACAAACCTCTTTCTGACAGTTCACAAAATAGTTTTTTTTTAATATGTCCATATATATTTGGTTATAGATTATATCAATTTTTTCTTTAATGACTGCCACCAGCGAAAGACTCAGAATGGACTACAATTATCCACATATTTCAGGGCAATTTCTTGTCGTAGGGTGTTCTAAGGAAATACCCAGACTTACACACTACTTCTCATTGGCCAAAATATTCTATGTGATGGATCTATATTTTCATGTTACTGCTTCCTCTACAGAGAAAATCCAATCTGAAAAGCTTGTAATACAAAACCAAGAGTAAGACATTTTTGCCAAATTTGGAGGAAGAAAATCATGTAACTCTCCTCAGTCAGTCAGTTCAGTCGCTCAGTCGTGTCCGACTCTTTGTGATCCCATGAATCGCAGCAAGCCAGGCCTCCCTGTCCATCACCAACTCCCGGAGTTCACTCAAACCTATGCCCGTCGAGTCAATGATGCCATCTACCCATCTCATCCTCTCTCATCCCCTTCTCCTCCTGCCCCCAATCCCTCCCAGCATCAGGGTCTTTTCCAATGAGTCAACTCTTTGCATGAGGTGGCCAAAGTACTGGAGTTTCAGCTTCAGCATCAGTCCTTCCAATGAACACCCAGGACTGATCTCCTTTAGGATGGACTGGTTGGATCTCCTTGCAGTCCAAGGGACTCTCAAGAGTCTTCTCCAATGCCACAGTTCAAAAGCATCAATTCTTCGGCACTCAGCTTTCTTCACAGTCCAACTCTCACATCCATACATGACCACTGGAAAAACCATAGCCTTGACTAGACGGACTTCTGTTGGCAAAGTAATGTCTCTGCTTTTTAATATGCTATCTAGGATGGTCATAACTTTCCTTCCAAGGTGTAAGCATCTTTTAATTTCATGGCTGCAGTCACCATCTGCAGTAATTTTGGAGCCCAAAAAAAAATAAAGTCTGACACTGTTTCCACTGTCTCCCCATCTATTTCCCATGAGGTGATGGGACCAGATGCCACGATCTTAGTTTTCTGAATGTTCAGCTTTAAGCCAACTTTTTCACTCTCCTCTTTCACTTTCATCAAGAGGCTTTTTAGTTCCTCTTCACTTTCTGCCACAAAGGTGGTGTCATCTGCATATCTGAGGTTATTGATATTTCTCCTGGCAATCTTGATTCCAGCTTGTGCTTCTTCCAACCCAGTGTTTCTCATGATGTACTCTGCATATAAGTTAAATAAGCAGGGTGACAATATACAGCCTTGATGAACTCCTTTTCCTATTTGGAACCAGTCTGTTGTTCCATGTCCAGTTCTAACTGTTGCTTCCTGACCTGCATATAGGTTTCTCAAGAGGCAGGTCAGGTGGTCTGGTATTCCCATCTCTTTCAGAATTTTCCACAGTTTATTGTGGAATAAATCCACACAGGTGAAGGCTTTGGCGTAGTCAATAAAGCAGAAATAGATATTTTTCTGGAACTCTCTTGCTTTTTCGATGATCCAACAGATATTGGCAATTTGATCTCTGGTTCCTCTGCCTTTTCTAAAACCAGCTTGAACATCTGGGAGTTCTAGGTTCATGTATTGCTGAAGCCTGGCTTGGAGAATTTTGAGCATTACTTTACTAGCATGTGAGATGAGTGCACTTAATGGAGTAGCCATCATAGTCAACAAAAGAGTCCAAAATGCAGTACTTGGATGCAATCTCAAAAATGACAGAATGATCTCTGTTCATTTCCACGGCAAATCATTCAATATCATGGTAATCCAAGCCTATGCCCCAACCAGTAATGCTGAAGAAGCTGAAGTTGGGCGGTTCTATGAAGACCTACAAGACCTTTTAGAACTAACACCCAAAAAAGATGTCCTTTTCATTATAGGGAACTGGAATGCAAAAGTAGGAAGTCAAGAAACACCTGGAGTAACAGCAAAATTTGACCTTGGAGCACAGAATGAAGCAGGGCAAAGGCTAATAGAATTTTGGAAGAGAATGCACTTGTCATAGCAAACACCCTCTTCCAACAACACAAGAGAAGACTCTACACATGGACATCACCAGATGGTCAACACCGAAATCAGATTGATTATATTCTTTGCAGCCAAAGATGGAGAAGCTCTACACAGTCAGCAAAAACAAGACCAGGAGCTGACTGTGTCTCAGATCACGAACTCCTTATTGCCAAATTCAGACTTAAACTGAAGAAAGTAGGGAAAAGCACTAGACCATTCAGGTATGACCTAAATCAAATTTCTTATGACTATACAGTGGAAGTGAGAAATAGATTTAAGGGACTAGATCTGATAGACAGAGAGCCTGATGAACTATGGATGGAGGTTCGTGACATTGTACAGGAAATAGCGATCAAGACCATCCCCATGGAAAAGAAATGCAAAAAGGCAAAATGGTTGTCTGAGGAGGCCTTACAAATAGCTGTGAAAAGAGGAGAAGCGAAAAGTGAAGGAGAAAAGGAAAGATATTCCCATTTGAATGCAGAGTTCCAAAGAATAGCCAGGAGAGATAAGAAAACCTTCCTCAGTGATCATTGCAAAGAAATAGAGGAAAACAACAGAATGGGAAAGACTAGAGATCTCTTCAAGAAAATTAGAGATATCAAGGGAACATCTCATGCAAAGATGGGTTCGATAAGGGACAGAAATGGTATGGACCTAACAGAGGCAGAGGATATTAGGAAGAGATGGCAAGCATACACAGAAGAACTGTACGAAAAAGATCTTCATGACCCAGATAATCACAATGGTCTGATCACTCACCTAGAGCCAGACATCCTGGAATGTGAAGTCAAGTGGGCCTTAGAAAGCATCACTATGAACAAAGCTAGTGGATGTGATGGAATTCTAGTTGAGCTATTTCACATCCTGAAAGATGATGCTGTGAAAGTGTTGCACTCAATATGCCAGCAAATCTGGAAAACTTAGCAGCGGCCACAGAACTGGAAAAGGTCAGTTTTTATCTCAATCCCTAAGAAAGGCAATCCCAAAGAATGCTCAAACTACTGCACAATTGTACTCATGTCACACGCTAGTAACTCTCCTACCTATACATATATCTGATGTATACCATCTGTGTCTTCTAAGTAGATGTTTTATTTGGAATGTCTTCTTAATAAGTCTTAATTGTAAATTTACTATTAAATATTTGCAATATACACTTATGTTTTCTTAAATGATACAGGATAGAAAGTGAAAGAAAGAAAGTAAACTCACTCAGTCGTGTGTGACTCTGCGTCCCCATGGACTGTAGCCTACCAGACTCCTCTGTCCATGGGATTTTCTAGGCAAAAATACTGGAGTGGGTTGCTGTTTCCTTCTCCAGGGGATCTTCCTGACCCAGGGATTGAACCCAGGTCTCCCACATTGTAGGCAGACACTTTACCACCTGAGCCACCAGGGAAGTCAAAAGATACAATATACATAATATATATTAAAATTTTGGTTAATATGTCCCAGTGTCCCATCAATATCCATATCTTATACCCTTTCATTATAAAATAAATCGATCAATGTATTTTTGAGATATTTGTGTGTTATTTACCCAACTTTTTCTGTATAAAAAACATAAGTTTCAAAAGTACCTAATATAATAAGAGATTTTAATTGCTAAAATGTCATATATAGGGAAGTATTTCATTTCTGAGAAACTAATCTTGTTTAGGGTTTGGGTAAATGTATAATAACTCAAGTTTTAAAACTGATTAGAATGTTGGATTTGCATAAGAATTGACTACTTGAATATTATAATTTTCCTTGAATATCCATTATACACATTCAGTAAATCTACATGTAGCATATGCTCTACTGACAATAGCTGACCACAGATTCAGTTTCTTTTGCATTGAAAATAAAAATCTTAGCTTGGTAGGAACTTTTCCCCCATAAATACTTTTGGCTTCCCTTGGCATTTATGCAGCAGCAGCAGGAGACCATTATTCAGTGACACATTCTATCCCACTGACATTATCACTCAAAGATGGTCGATTTCATTTTCAGGAAGGTCCCAGAGAGCCACAGAGAAGTTACAATCAATCACACAACCAGGATTGCTAGCAAAGTCACATTCCTGGCAGAAAGAAAATGTAAGAAAAACACAAATGTGTTAATGCATATTGAAATTTCACATTTAGTTCCTAAAGAAACGATGAATTGTAGCATGTCCTCATATTAACCATATCATGATGTTTAATCCACACTGGTTTTTTTCACTGAGATGTATGTATAAATAGCAAAATGAGTTTAAACGCTTTGCCTTGTTGTTGTAGAATTCAGACTGGCCAGGTGCTTCGAGAAATGGGGCAGGGATTATAATATAGGAGTGGAAATAAGTGGAGAGCTTTAAAGTTAATCCAGTAAAGCTAGATATGGATCAGACTAGGTTTGAGAGATAGTTAAATGTAAGTAGAAAGTGGGTTGGAGCAAGTGGCAGGTATCAGGGGTCAATGAAATAACTACTAGGATCAAATAGGGCTGAAGTACAGCAGAAGATGAAGAACAGAGTCAGGGATCCAGGCCACTAGGCTTGAAAGAGCCTTAGACAGAGGTAACCCAATCCTGTAGACAGTTTTTAAGGAGGAATTTCTCTGGACATTGTGAGATTCTCTACATAATGAGCTCCAAACTCGTTTACTGCATCAGATCCTGTCTTTCTACCTCTCTTTTTGGGAAACATTCCTATGTGTCAAGGAGCCTTGAAATTACCTTTCTTTCCCCCAAGACTTTTAGTTTCTGTGTCAGAAGTTGGGATTATATCTTAAGAACTGATGTGGAATTCCACTGGCCTGTCTGTATCAGTCATGTGGATTAAGCAAGCTTATAGAGGTCTTCTTCACCTCTTCTTATGCAGTGGAGCATCAGAAGTTGTTAAACCTTTTCATACAACTCCAGGTTCTTCACACATTTCACCGGGAAGGAAACCAAAACTCAGGAAAATCAAAGAGCTGAAGCCATATCTGAACTCATTAATAAGGGAGCTGACACTTAGCAACCTGGCCTCTTGAAGTTGAGGCCAGTGACCTTTCTGCTTTATCAAATAGCTTATCCATATAGTCTGTTTTACTCAATGCAGAACAGAGAACCATCTAGTCAGAGGGCACTTGACAAAGGTATTGTGGAATTCAATTGTGAAAACATTTCCTGTGAAACGGTTATATTACTCTTTATAATGGAAATGGAAGGCCATCAAGCTTGGTTAGCTGAATAAAGAAACTGCATTATCACGAAGTTCTCCCATTGCTCTCCACATAATTGTCAAGAGTTCAAAATGTCAGACTTTGCTATGTTCCACATTAGATTTAGGGCTGAATGAACTTTTTATGTCTATTAGGATGCATATAATTTTTATCCTCCTCTAAAGAGCCTCCAAAGAAACTGGCAGCACATAGAGTTAGTAATATTTACCAATAAAATAAGCACAATGAGATCCATATATAAGATGAATAACACAGATATTCAAGTTCTTAGACAATTTGTCCAAACGTTTAGGAACTGTGTTTCTTGCTATATAAAGTTTGGGAGAACTGGATGAGGACTGAGTACTAGTTAAGACAGAGATGTTAGTTCCAGATTTCCTGGCTCAAATCCTGCTTCTGCTGCTTATTAAATGTGTGTTCTTGAGTGCATGTTAGGCGCATTGATCTTTCTGAATACAAAATAGGGCTAATTATAGACTCCTTCAGGTTTCTCTGGTAGCTGAGGGAATCTGCCTGCAATGCAGGAGACCTCAGTTCAATTCCTGGGCTGGGAAGATCCGCTGGAGAAGGGATAGGCTACCCACCAAGTATTCTTGGGATTTCCTGGTGGCTCAGAGGGTAAAGAATCTGCCCGCAATGCGGGAGACCTGAGTTCGATCCCTGGAGGAGGAAATGGCAGCTTACTCCAGTATTCTTGTCTGGAGAATCCCATGGATAGAGGAGCCTGGCAGACTATAGTCCATGGGGTCACAAAGTCTACATGACTGAGTGACTAACACTTTCACTTACACCTCATAGACTGTAGCTCAAGGAGTTGTTCTGAAAATAAAATGAGTTAATATATGAAAACCATTTAGAACAGTGATTGGCCTATAGTAAGTATTTTATTTGTTGTAGTCAATCCTAATACACATTCTAGATCTGTAATTTGGAAATTCTACAAATGCATCCTTTATGGTGATTTTTCTTTAAAATCTAAATCTTATAGTAATAGAGGCTATTATTTTGTACTTTTTCAAAACATAACAGCTAATTTATTCATGATTTATAATAAGAATTCATTACATTCTACTCGACCCTAAGTATATGTAACTTTAAGTCAGTGATGACCAACTACCCAGAACAGATAGATATCTAACTCTCCTCCCCACCTCACATTGGCTTTGTATGTCAGAAACACTCACTGATAATGGAAGGGATTCAAGTGTCTTCATGAAGGTAGAATTTGATACAATTTGGAGGTGAATCTGACATACCTCTCTACTAAACAAGGGAGGATGATGTCATCAAATGTACTTGAGAACCATCTTCCTTGGTGGCACAGTGGTAGAGAATCCTCCCGCCAATGCAGGAGACACAAGAGATGCAGATTTGATCCCTGGGTCAGGAAGATGCCCCAGAGAAGGAAATGGTAACCTACTCCAATATTCTTGCCTGGAGAATCCCATGGACAGAGGAAGCTGGTGGACTACAGTCCATGGGGTTGCAAAGAGTGGGGCATGATTGAGAAACTGCCACACATACCTGAGAATCACCATGTTAGAGTTATTTGCAAAACCAAATGCAAGCAGAATATGTACAAACTATCTCTTCAGTTAGCGAGTTTAATTTAAAAAAAATCAATAAGTAGATGTGACAAGTCTTTCCTCCTCTCAATACTATTTGAGTAGGTGGAGAAGGAGCCACTGAAGTGACCCACTGGACAAGGGCCAGTGACTTTAGAATGGACGTGATGGTGAGATAAAGGGCTGTTAAAAATCCCGAGTCAGCAAGGTGTTTCCAGCACAACTTCTCACCAGACTTGGTCAATATATCTGTTACAATAACACGTCTTGATTTATACTTAATTTCATTATGCAGGTGCTTTGACCTGCTTGATACTCTCCTCCATCGTCACAAGTCTTTCCTCTATTATCTCACACGTTTCTGGGCAATTGGCCAACATCAGTCATCCAACAAGTGTTGATAGAGCATCCAGGTGGAGCCAGGCACTGCAGTGAGCACTGGAAACAATTAGAAAAAGACATTGTGTCTCCTTTAAAGAACATACAGTCTTACCTGGGTTATGAGCAAGCTAACAATCAGTTAAACTACACTGTAATTACTACTGTGTTATTATTTCTGAATGAGAAATACCTTATGGGGGTTTGGATGTCTAACCTGAAATGAAAGAGAAGGTAACCTTCTAGACACATGGGACAGTAGTGTAGAATCTCTGAAGTAATATTGTGCTGTGTTTAGTCACTCAGTCCTGTCGGATTCTTTGCAGCCCCATGGACTGCAGCCCGCCAGACTCCTCCATCCATGAGGATTCTCCAGGCAAGAATACTGGAGTGGGTCACCATGCCCTCCTCCAGGGCATCTTCCCAACCCAGGGATTGAACCCAGGTCTCTTGCATTGCAGGTGGATTCTTTACCATCTGAGCCACCAGGGAAGCCTGAAGTAACATTAGGCATATAAATTAGAGAACAGCCAGTAATTTATTACATGTCTACAGTTTAGAATGTCTAAACATTTAGAATGTTTGCAGTTTAGAATACGGAGTGAGGTTTAAGGAAGAGACTACAGAGCTTAGGTCAGGAAGAATTTCAAAACCATGATTGGAAAATTTCCTAAATATTGAGAAGTTTAATAGGGTGATTGATATAATCAGATTTGCATTTTATTGATAGAAGTATAATTTTAGTTGCCATGGAAAGACTGAAGAAGGACAAGACCATAGACAGTGACATTTGTTAGAAAAGTATTTCAGTCATTGGTAAAAACAGAAATTGGTGACTGAACCTAGAGTTGTAGTTGTACTAATAGAGATGAATGAATGAATGAAACAGAAATATTAAGAGGGTTGACAAACTATAAGGAAGAAAGAAATCAACTGATCAAGCAAAAGATCTCTTTTTTGAATAACTGAATGGAATATGGGTTCATTACTGGCTTAGGAGACAAGACAGGTTGGTGGGTAAGAAGAGAAGAAAGAGCCAGCTCAAGCTGGGTTAAAGGAGGGACTGAAAAATTAAGACAAAGAGACAAACCTGTTTGAATGCTGAATGGAAACACCTAGACAGTAAGATGTTTTTACTACAGGAGAAAGAAGGTATATTAATTGCAGTTGCAGCAAGAGGAAGATAGAAACTTTAACAAGAGGGAAGAAACTTTAGACAGGAAAACAATTATGACAGAAGGAATGGCAACATGATGAAAATGTTGTCATTGAGTCACTGAGTTTTGTCTGACTATTTTGTGACCCCAATGGACTGTAGCCTGCCAGCCTCCTCTATCCATGGGGTTCTCTAGGCAAGAATACTGGAGTGGGTTGCCTTTTCCTTCTCCAGGGGATCTTCCCAACTCAGGGATCAAACCCAGGTCTCCTGCATTGGCAGATGGATTCTTTACCACTGAGACATGTGGGAAGCCTATGCCTGATGAATATACATGCATGACAATTGGCAAGTGAGGTGAGAAGTAAGTGGAGTCCTTTTCTGATGGTCCTATTTTCCTTGTGAAGTAGGAGACTATGACATTGGCTGTGACGAAGAAGGAGGTGGTAGAGTAAGAGATTTCATGGAAGTGAAGATAAATGGAATATTGACTATGGAAGCATGAAATAGAGTGAAAGCAAGCCAGTGATCGACAAGACATGGTAGGATGCGTGGGTCCCAGAATGATACTAAGATGAACACTGAAGATCCTGTTTGAACTGGAAACCATGGATTTGTAATGCCTCTAATTCTCAAGTTTCTGCAGTTTTTTTTTTCTCTAGATTTATTCAACATTCCTTGTATAACAGTTGAGAATTTAGACAATTTGAATTTTCCAGAATTGTGATTTTTGCCAGTTGAGTACAGTGGAAGGATGAAGAATTAACAAACAGATGTATATGTGAAAAGTCATTTATAGAAATTAAAGAAAAGAGGGCTGTGATCAGAGAAGAACAAGTTTGGGATTTTTCAGTTAATGAATCCTAGACATTTTCTTTAAAATAAAGTTAGATAATTGAATGCTGCCATATATGCAAATGGTTATGGTACCATGCAAAACAAAAGCGTACACTGGCAATGTTTTTAACAATGTGGTGGTGGTTTAGTCGCTCAGTCGTGTCCAACATTTGGGATCCCATGAACTGTAGCCTGCCAGGCTCCTCTGTCCATGGGGTTCTCTAGGTGAGAATACTGGAGTCGGTTGCCATCTCCTTCTCCAGAGGATCTTCCCAACTCAGGAATCAAACCCAGGTCTCCTGCATTGCAGGCAGCTTCTTTACCAACTAAGCTATGAGGGAAGCCCTCATAGCTTAACAATGTACTGATCTAAACTAATGAAACGAATGATGTCTAAAAGTTAGGCAAGCAATCAGTACACTCCATGGTGTTGAAAGATGAGAAACTTGATGAGGCCAAGCCAATTCTTCTAGCAATCTCACTTTTCAGTTCTAATGCCATCGGCATTTTTACTGTTCATGGTATTTTGTCAAATGAAAAATGAAAATGTCAAGTTCAAATTCTCTTTTTCAAGGGATTGCTAAGCATTTCTTTTCTGATAGATAGATTAACAGTGGCCACAGGACTGGAAAAGGTCAGTTTTCATTCCACTCCCAAGGAAAGGCAATGCCAAAAAATGCTCAAACTACTACACAATTACACTCATCTCACACGCTAGCAAAGTAGTGTTCAAAATTCTCCACACCACACTTCAACAGTATGTGAACCATGAACTTTCAGATGTTCAAGCTAGATTTAGAAAAGGCAGAGCAACCAGAGATCAAATTTCCAACATCCATTGGATTATCAGAAAAGCAAGAGAGTTCTGGAAAAATATCTACCTTTGCTTTACTGACTATGCCAAAGCATTTGACTGTATGGATCACAACAAACTGTGAAAAATTCTTCAAAAGATGGGAATACCAGACCACCTGACCTGCCTCTTGAGAAACCTGTATGCAGGTCAGGAAGCAGCAGTTAGAACTGGACATGGAACAACAGACTGGTTCAAAATAGGGAAAGGAGTACGTCAAGGCTGTATATTGTCACCCTGCTTATTTAACTTATGTGCAGAGTACATCATGAGAAACGCTGGGCTGGATGAAGCACGAGCTGGAATCAAGATTGCTGGGAGAAATATCAATAAACTCAGATATGCAAATGACACCATTCTTATGGCAGAAAATGAAGAACTAAAAGCCTCTTGATGAAAGTTGAAGAGGAGAGTGAAAAAGATGGCTTAAAGCTCAACATTCAGAAAACTAAGATCATGGCATCTGTTCCCATCACTTCATGACAAATAGATGGGGAAACAGTGGCAGATTTTATTTTCTTGGGCTCCAAAATCACTGCAGATGGTGACTGCAGCCATGAAATTAAAAGACACTTACTCCTTGGAAAATGGTATGACCAACTTAGACAGCATATTAAAGAGCAGAGATATTACTTGCCAACAAAGGTCTGTCAAATCAAAGCTATGGTTTTTCCAGTAGTCATGTATGGATGTGAGTGTTGGACCATAAAGAAAGCTGAACACCGAAGAATTGATGCTTTTGAACATTGGTGTTGGAGAAGACTCTTGAGAGTCCTTTGGACTGCAAGGAGATCCAACCAGTCCCTCCTAAAGGAAATCTATCTTGAATATTCATTGGAAGGACTGATGCTAAAGCTGAAACTCCAATCCTTTGGCCACCTGATATGAAGAACTGCCTCATTTGAAAAGACCGTGATGCTGGGAAAGATCGAAGATGGGAGGAGTAGGGGACGACAGAGGATGAGATGGTTGGATGGCATCACCAACTCAATAGACATGAGTTTGAGTAGGCTCCGAGAATGATGGACAGGGAAGCCTGGCATGATGCAGTCCACGGGGCCACAGAGAGTCAGACATGAGTGAGTGACTGAATCGACTGAACTGAGAGCTTAGTTCAGCTGCCCAAGGCAGATGTGCTGTTGTGTGCTATTTCCCTCATCACCACACAGCTAAGTGGCCGGGACCCCACTTTCATTTGAGGGGTGAGCCTAAAATATGTTAGGTGGTAAAGGCATGTGTCCACAGGGATAAAGCATGTGGTGATTTATTGGCATAAAGTAAAAAATCAAATTTAACAAATGACGGAAAGAATAGAGAAATGAAGGTCGTGTGCAAATCCATCTTAGCATCTGTTCTTCTATAAATACTATATATACGCAGACACAAAAATAGCTTTAAAACTTGACTGATATACATCTTGTTCTGAAACTTGCAATTTTAATTTAATAAAGGGGATATTGATTATTAGTAAATATTTATCTAAATAATCATTTTAGTGGCAGCACAAGATTCTATAATAAGACTAAGCTTATTTTTTAAATTTTTTTTATTTTAACCAGTTTTTTACTAAGGAAACTTTAAGTTAGGACTTTCTTGGTGGTCCACTGGTTAAGACTCCACATTTTCAATGGAGGCTGCATGGATTTGATCCCTGATCAGGGAGCTAGGTACTTCCCTGGTGGCTCAGACGGTAAAGAGTCTGTCTGCAGTGCCAGAGACCTGGGTTTGATCCCTGGGTCAGAAAGGTCCCCTGGAGAAGGGAATGGCAACCCACACCAGTATTCTTGCCTGGAAAATCCCATGGATGGAGGAGCCTGGTGAGCTACAGTCCATGGGGTCGCAAAGAGTTGAACACAACTGAGTGACTTCACTTTCTTTCTTTCAGGATACTAAGAACCTGCTGCATGGTACGGTCATAAAGAAATATTTTTTTAAATAAAATTTTTAAAAATGAAAGTCCTCCACAAAACTGTTTTCCTTTAAAAAAAAAAAACCCTCATGTTAATTTCATTGTTTGATTACTACACACTTATGAGGATTTATAGATGATAAGGATAATGCTTTAAATCAGTATATAGTATCTATTAGTGGGGTTACTGGATATGTATTTTAAAATTAGTGATATGCCTATCATATTCAGCACAATGACGAATTGTACATGGACCAAATGGCCAAATGTTAAAAATTAAATAGCCATAGAATAGTAAATGGAATCTCTATTTTAAGAGTCTTGACTTGGACAATCCTTCTGGAGCAGGGCTAATGGTGCAAAATCTAGGAAGAAAATGCCTTGGCCATATGAGCTTTAAACCTCCATTATACTTTTTAAGTTCCTACATCATTATAGTGTGGTTTAATTCATTCTTCCACATCAGTCTTCATTTTCACAAACCTTCTTTGCTTTTCTCTTCTACATAAACTTTACTCTTCTACATAAACTTTAGAATTATTTGAATAATCTCTGATTCTCGCTAACCCTGATAAGAAGTCTATTGGGGTTTGCTTTGGCAATGCATCAAGCTTATGGCTTAGTTGGAATAAAACAGTCACTTTTCCTGATGGCTGAAGAGGTATAGAATCTGCCTGCCAATACAGGAGATGCAGGAGACCTGGGTTCGATCCCTGGGTCAGGAAGATCCCCTGGAGAATGAAAGAGCAATCCACTCCAGTCTTGCCTGGGAAATTCCATGAACAGAGGACCCTGGGTTAAGTCTGTAGGATTGCAAACAGTCTGACACGACTGAGCATGCATGCACACAGAGGTCACCTTCGTACACTTGAAATTTTCAGCCTGTAAATTGTCTTTGCCTTTGTAAATGGACAAGCTTTATTAATAACCTTTAAAGAACATTAATATGCAAATATATATAAGCACTGTTTAATCAATGAAATTACAGTTTATTTAGGTGAAACTCAAATGAATTTTCAGGCCCTTTGCAATAACCAGAAGAGCCTTAGTGGTACATATCCCACTGGTTGGAAGCCATTTTATCAGAAAAGAATCTGTGTTTTGTTTGGTGAGCTTCACTTTATCTGAGGATGGAAGACAAATAAGATCCATAGGGCCCTTGAACCTTTGTTTAAATGCTTGACCTTGAGAAATTTCCTCCTTAAAGAGACAATTTAAACCAGCTTATGTCAGGTTTGAATTCTGACACAACTGAGATTAAAAAAATGCCTTTCCAAATCTAGGAATTAATGATTTCATATTTATGTTTCATCTATCTATCTAGTCATCTATTACTCTATCATCTATCTATCAATAATGGAGAATTTAGAAAAAATAAACTTCAACTACCATGTTTATAACAACATTCAATTTTATTAGCTTAAATATCTTTTCAGTAAACAAGAATGCTCACTACTACTGTTTTCCATACTTGAAATAGGGCAGAAGAAACACAATGCTCTGATATTTCTTTGCAATCTGCCTCCTCATACAGAATGGAAGCTTGTCATTAGTAAGTGATTTCAAATTTTGCTTTCAGGTAGTAATGTTCTAACTAATTTGTTTTCAGAACAAAATAATTCTCTAATCATTGTTATGAAGTTTTATGTTTTCCATAAGTGTATTTTTCCCTTGATCAGGAGGAATGATTAATTCAAAACTTATTTCAACTGCTTTTCATTAAACCATAACTGAGTTTCACTGGGTTAAATTTGATAATTTTCCAGTCGAAGTGTCTTTTAGGTTGGTGCCAGGACTAATTCAATTGCTTCTCTTCTAGATTCATAGGTTTCATAAAAAGTTCATTTTCTGTTAGCTTAGGGCTTTTCTGCCTAGTGAGGATTATAGCGTTTGTCACAAGGGTGCAAGATTTATTATAAGGAAAAAGAAAATAATTTGTAAATTTTACAATTGAAATGACTATATTTAGAATGCTTAATAAGGGCACTTAAGAGACAACAGTGTTTGTACATTCTTATGCTAATTAGCTAATTTGTTGTTGCTTTTCTTAATTGTGAAAGGTGGTTTTAGTGCAGAGTTCTGTACTGTGATTTATAAAACGTTAAGACCTTAACTTACATCAGGGTTTTCCGTGGAACTGGGACATTTTCTTCTGCACAAACGCTGTCACATCAGAGAAGGCACGGAACGCATCATGCTATTTATTTTTGGAGGGTAGCTTGCACAGAACAGATATTGGAGATGGTAGGACCTATGTCTTTCCTGATGTGTCTGATTGTGTGCAAGGAAGGCTGACTGTATTGTCATTATCATTCTGGTCACATCATAGAGACAGCTTGGAATTTTAATAACTGCCCTATTCAGTGAATTATAGTCGTTTGATGTAGCAATTTGACAGTATTGTGATTAGCCGCCTAGTGGTTACCCCTTCCCCTTGGAGTTCTAATAAGGCTGCTCTATCCAGGCCTGTAGGCGTCTTGGATGCTGTACAAAGAGGTAACCGAAATGATGAAGTGTTGTGTATTATTTATAGCTGCAATTTGCTGAACTAGCTTGTTTTGTGTTGGTTTTGAGTGAAAGGAAAGATCAGGCAACTCTAAATGATTTCCATTTGTGTCCTCTGGGTATGGTCCTCAGTTCACTGCACCCTCTAATTTAAAAGATGGCATTACTTCTCAGATGAAAGTGATTGTGCCAGAACCTGGCTTGAGCCAGCTGCAGAACTAAATGAGGATTTGAAAAAGCCGGTGCATGTCCCTAAATGCTTTAACGTACTTTCAGGGAGTACTTTTGGCAAAGGGAGGGGAACAATTCAGTCCACGATTTCATTAATCATTTCAACTTCAACAGAAGCAACTGCTATGTTTATTATTCTGAGAGAATTAGTAAAACTTGCCTTAAATCATTCTGCAAGTGAGCTTTATATCAGATTCTAGCCTAATGGTAGCATGTTTTTTCTCTTAAAATGCTTCTATTAGGAGAAACACAAGAATGTATTTTTTCTTCTCTTCATCTTGCCATCCATCCCTTCTTTTTACATATATTCATACCTCCATTTATCTAACTAACTGATGTTAACTGGCTATCTGCTAGACATAGTTTACCAGTCTGTGCAGTATTTAATGTTTATTATGTGGCAGGCAGTATGCTTAGTACTGGAGATACAAGGATGAGTGAAACCCTTGTGAAAGTAGTGGCTGAACCATATGCTAACAGATCACTATGAAATGACATGGTAAGTGATTAGACAGTGGTAGGGAAATTATGCTGTAGATTTATTATAAACTGCTCAGTGCACGACAGGCCAGTGAATCTAGAAACGAGTTGTTGGGGAAAAGAATAGAGACTTTATTGAGAAAGACAGCAGACTGAAAAGGTGGTGGACTAGTGCCCCCAAGAACCATCTTCTGAGAGTTAGAATTCAGGTTTCTTTTATACTAAAAGGGGAAGGGATGTAGTTGGTTGCTGCAAACTTCTTCATGTCAGAATCTTTTATTCTTGCAACTATCCACACAGGTCAAGTCAAGATGGTCCTGTAAAACCTCCAACTATCTCCTGGAGTTTGCTCAGATTCATGTCCACTGACTGAGTGATGCTTTCTCACCATTTCTTCCTCTGTTGCCCACTTCTCCTTATGCCTTCAGTCTTTCTCAGCATCAGGATCTTTTCCAATGAATTCGCTTTTTGCATCAGGTGGCCAAAGTCAGCTTCAGTGTCAATCCTTCCAGTGAACATTGAGGGTTGATTTCCTTTACGATTGACTGGTTTGATCTCCTTGCAGTCCAAGGGACTCTCAAGTGTCTTCTCCAGCACCACAATTCGAAAGCATCAATTCTTCAGCGCTCATCTTCCTTTATGGTCTGACTTTCACATCTGTACAAGAGTACTGGAAAAACCATAGCTTTTACAATGTGGACATTTGTCGACAAAGTGATGTCTCTGCTTTTTAATATGCTGTGTAGGTTTGAGGATGGTGTAATACTCTGCAGTTACATAGTAAAGACTGTGGATATGTTTGCCTTTGGGAGTTATGCTTAATGTTTCCTTATGTGTCCTCTGGGTATTTTTCACTATGGGACAGTGTTTATCTGGAATTTTCTAGAACTAAGAATTTCAGGAAAGAAAAAAAAATAAGAGTTTGGTGATAGAATGAGTGGCCATAATCAGCAATCCTTTCTGTTACCTATGGTTAATATTTACTCTAGACTGATACCTAGAATAGTAGAATTCATTTTTATGAGGCTACTTTGTGACCCACTGGAATGAATGCAACATCACACTAAATATTGTTATTCCCTTATGTTTTGGGATGTAGGCTCGACCAAAATAGCTTAAGAGTGAGACCTCATAGTGGCAAAGTCACAGTCTTAGTTCACTAGTAATTTGAGCAAATAGGAGCTGTTTGGTATAAAATGTGGTGCTTCCCTGCTGAATATAAGGGAGAAGGATTTCATGCTTTTCTAAGTTATCCAGCTGTCTCAGCTTTTAAAGGAACATCAATATAACTACAGATATGCTACTTGTTCTTTTTAAAGAAAATCTACCAAGGCTTATATGATGCCATAAGTGTTGTAGTTTTGTGCCTAAGGAAATCATGTGCATGATTTTAGATATTATAAAAAGAAGACTTCTTGGACCAGGCCTGATCATCCTCATTATATTTCTTGTCTCTAGCTACAATTTTAAATAAATAGATGCCAAGCCTTCTCAATCCATCTTCCATTCCTTCAGCCTCTTCTAACTCTGTATCTTTGTGCTGGATTTTTTATACTTCCTTAGATCATTCTTCCCATAGATTGATTTTGCTATCTCTGTCCTATTTGCTTTCTAACACTCTATTGAATTTTAATTCTGCTATTATATTTTTTCCTCCAATGAAAACATTATCTTTGTTTTTTTTTCAGATCTATGTGGTTATTTTTATGATCCTTCATATACTTAAAATCATAATCAGTTCAGTTCAGTCGCTCAGTCGTGTCTGACTCTTTGCAACCCCATAGACTGCAGCACTCCAGGCTTCCCTGTCCATCACCAACTCCCGGAGCTTACTCAAACTCATGTCCATCAAGTCAGTGATGCCATCCAACCATCTCATCCTCTGTCGTCCCCTTCTCCTCCTGCCTTCAATCTTTCCCAGCATCAGGGGCTTTTCAAATGAGTCAGTTCTTCTCATCAGGTGGCCAAAGGATTGGAGTTTCAGCTTCAGCATCAGTACTTCTAATGTATATTCAGGCCCGATTTCCTTTAGGATGGACTGGTTGGATCTCCTTGCAGTCCAAGGGACTCTCAAGAGTCTTCTCCAACACCACAATTCAAAACATAATACATGTGATATTATATATTTTAGCTGTTATTCTGATATCTGAAACCTTAGGTCTTATTCTATTGTTTCTATCTTGTGATACTTGGCTGCTTTATGTGGTTTTATTGCTATTTTTGGCTGTGTGGTGATGACCCTTGGATCATATATCTTGCTGGGCAGGAAAGTATGTGCGATTGGGGAACTCACAAGACGTTTTTAGGGGATATAGAATTTTATTTCTTAAGGTATATTAGTGCATGTGAGCATTTTGTTATTGCATATATTACTGTGAATTTTTTTTAAAAAATTAGAGTAAGTGTATTTTTCTGTCTTTCTGATTATTTGTAGAATTCTTAATAGCTAGAAATGAGCACTTAGATCCACTAGATGTTCAGTTAGTCAGAGATCCATTCAATAGCTTCCTCTGAAAGTATTTATTTACACAATGAGAATTTACGGAAAACATCCTGAAATGGAATGATGACTGTATTGCTTCATTTGATAACCAAACTGGATAATGACTTAACACGATTTTTAAAAAACCTGAGTTCATTCAGACAACAAGGGTATTCGAACAGAGGATTGATTACTGAGGGCAGATTTCTGAGATGACCTGAAAGAATCAGTCTGCATGAAGGGTTCAACTTTGAAATTAAATAAGTTTTCTAGGGTAATGGAGTAAGAGCATATCTGTCATAAAGTGAAGTCAAGAACCAAGAGATTTCCAAACATAACGGGTGAAGGCAAATATTAATAGAACAGAAAAAAAGTGAAGGCAGAGAATGGAAGGGATGAGAAATGGACTCTACACTTGAGTCCATTTGACTGTGTTCATCCCAGGCTTCTGATTTATCCCTCCTGTTCCCCCCTCTGTGTTCATAAATACATGTACTACTATATATAAAATAGATAACCAACAAGGACCTACTGTATAGCAAGGGGTATTCTACTCAATATTCTGTGATAACTTATATGAGAAAAGAATCTAAAAAAAGACTAAATATATGTATTAAGTGAAAGTGTTAGTCACTCAGTTGCATCTGACTTGTTGCAATCCCATGGACTACAGCATGCCAGGCTCCTCTGTCCATGGAATTCTCCAGGCAAGAATACTGGAGTGGGTTGCCATTCCCTTTTCCAGGGGATCTTCCCCAACCGGGGATCAAACTTGGGTCTCACACACTGCAGAAAAATTCTTCACCATCTGAGCCACCAGGGAAGACCAAATATATGTATATATATAATTGAATCACTTTGCCATACACCTGAAATTAATACAACATTGTAAATCAACTATACTCCAAAAAGAGAAAGAAATAGAATGGCTTGAATACATATCATAGAAATAAATGTTGATAACTTTATTGGTTCTGCTATTAATGAAACACAGCTTTTTTTTTTTTTTTTTTGGAAAGAGCATTATCTTGTGTTTCTTGTCTTTTTTGAAAAGGTTTTATGCTACTGCCTGGAGTTGGGTCAAGGAATAACTATACAAAAGTGAGTTGTGTAAGATAATGGCTGCCTCAGGGCACCCAGAACCTAGTGATGATAAAATGCTAAATCAGGAAGCAATGACTGAAGTAGAATGAAGTGATATGCATTTTACTTGAATGTATAAAATACGCACACAAACACACAAAATTTTTAAAGACTATACCTTTAATTCGCTTCTGGAGGCTTAGTAGTAAAGAATCCACCTGCAATGCAGGAGATGCAAGTCGAGGGTTAGATCTCTGTGTTGGGAAGATCCCCTGGAGAAGGGAATGGCAACCTACTCCAGTATTCTTGCTTAGAGAATTCCATGAACAGAGGAGCCTGCAGGGCCACAGCCTGTGGGATCTCAAAGAGTCGGACAGGAGTGAGCAACTAACAATAACTAACTCGAAATATAAAAATTGGTTAAGACACATCTTATTGAAGAGTTTAGAGCCAAAAAGACAATAAGTCAAAAAGTCAATAAGTAATCTCAATACCATGAGAGGTGTTATTCAAAGGTATAGGCTAACGCTTTGGGAAATGCAGGTTTCAGAGTGATTAACTCTGCTGGTGGAAGTTAGTTGAGGCTTCACAAAAGAAGCAGACATGAAAAGAATACTGAATTCAAAGTAGTGGTTTGCAAGGTTTGAGGCCTGTAAAAAGTACTCCGGAGAAAAGCAGACCATGCAGAGATAAAGAGACATAAAAGAAAACATGGAATTGGGGGGATTTAGTGTGGCTGGAGCATGTAGGGTACAGAGGTTGGATAGCAGGGAGGGGACCGGTATGCAGAAAAGCTGGAAGGCGAGCTAGAGGCAGCTTAAGAGGTCAACTTAAGGAGGTCGGATACCATTCTCTACGAAAGGGAAAAAAGATCATCAACTGCTTTTACACCATGATTATTGAGATCCAGATTGTGTTTCTGAAAACAAAAAAAAAAAAAAGAAAGAAACCCAACAAAACACAGAAATAACCTGGCTTCATCAGGGGAGAGGGAAGAGGAAAAGGAGAAGTTGGAGCAGAGCTTGTGTGTATTGGGTTGGCCAAAAAGTTCCTTTGGGCTTCCCATACAATGTTACAGAAAAACCCAATGAATTTTGTGACCAACAGTAATCAATTGCCTCTACCCCAAGGAAACCAGAGAACCAAGTAAGCTGGGTGCTTGTAACCCTTTACCTCTTCCAAAAATGGGGCCTTGAGACATTTGTCAAGCCCTGCCCTTCTGAAGAGATTTCTACTCTTAATCCCTTCTGTATCTCGAGCTGCCAAAAAACAAAAAAGCAAAAAACCAAACCAGAATACCACTTAGAAAACTACCAAAGTCATCAATATAGAAATGATGGGCATTGCCGTCAATCCATGGCTGCATAGATGGTGGGTAGGAAACTAGAATAAGAAATGGAGCTTATAGAGCATGTTTAAGGATCAAACAAATAAGCTTGATTGTAATGTATTATTTGCATTGGTCCATGGAAGAAGACTGTGAATGGATGTTTTCATGCCTTGTTTTCTTCAAAGGCAGAATACCTTGCATTATCCTATTAATTCCTTGATTGCTCTGTAGAGAATAAGATGGATTTCTTTGTTACCCAGACATATTATTAAAGATTATGATGATCTGCTTAAGAAAAATCCATGGTGCGTTTGTTGCTATGAAACAGTATAGCACCCTTAACATTGTCAGTTGTGTACATCTACTATGAACGTTCTGAATTAAGCTTACAGTTCCATACACTGCTAGTGAAACTTGGGCCCTTCACTAGGACCCTCTGTATACCACTTGCTAAGGGAGGTTGTGGGCTTCTCTGGTGGCTCAGCAGTAAAGAATCTGCCTGCCAAAGCCAGAGACTTGGGTCAGGAAGATCCCCGGGAGAAGGAAATGGCATATGGTGTGTATAAGTCCCTCAGTCATGTCCGACTCTTTGCGACCCTATGGATTGTAGTCCGCCAAGCTCCTTTGTCCATGGAATTCTCCAGGCAAGAATAAGGGAATAGGTTGGCATTCCCTGCTCCAGGGGATCTTCCTGACCCAGGGATTGAATCTGAATCTCCTACATTGCAGGCAGATTCTTTACCATCTGAGCCAAAGAAATGCCAATCTACTCCAGTATTATTGCCTGAAAAATCCCAGAGACAGAGGAGCCTGGCAGGCTACAACCCATGAGGTCACAAAAGAGTCGGACACAACTTAGCAACTAAACGAAAACAAGGGAGGTTGCAAAGTTAACCAATGAAATGAGAAGATCCTGACTCCATAGGGCAGCAGTTCTCAATGCTTTTTAATTACTTGTTGATATCTCGTTTTTCTCAAGATATGACAAAGAGTACACTCAATTTAAAGTAAAATCAATTTATTTACATGAATTAAAAAATAGTAACAAAACAAAGACTTCCCTGGTGCTGCAGTAGTTAAGACTTCACCATCCAACGCAGGGGGTGAGGATTTGATCCCTGGTCAGGAGTTAAGATCCCACATGCCTCAAGTCCAAAAAATCAGTGTGAAACAAGCAATATTGTAATAGATTCAATAAAGATTTTAAAAATGGTCTACATCAACAATAATAAAAGCACTATTTTACCAGAGTGTGGATTATAAGAAGAGACCTAAAAATAATACTGTATTTTGACTCAACTAAATGTATTAATATATTTGATCTATTTCTACTTGTGTTAGATCATCTAGAAAAAAAGAAAGATACGGTTTTGTTTTTTTAAAGAAAATTTTAGTCAGTATGTTGAGAGAGCCAAAATTACCCTCAAGGCTTTTACCCTATCCATACTCTGGCTGACTCCTTTCCCTTCCTACAGATTTCAGCTCATAATCACCTCCTCAGAGAGGTTTCACTGAGTTCTCCAGTTCTTCTCACTCACATATTGCTGTTATTTCGTCACTTAGTCATGTCTGACTCTTTGCAACCCCCTGGATTGTAACCCACCAAGCTCCTCTGTGCATGGAATTTTTCAGGCAAGGATGCTGAAGTGGGTTGACATTTCCTTCTCCAGGAGATCTTCCCAACCCAGGGATGGAACCTGCGTCTCCTGCATTGGCTGGCAGATTCTTTACTGCTGAGCCATCTGGGAAGCCCTGCTTCCATATTACCCCTCTCCAAATCCTTCCTTCCTAACAAATGTCCGTATCAGACATCATCTTATTTAGTTATTTGTTTAACTTTCTAGTGTTTGTCCTAGGATATCAGCTCTAAGGGGACTTGGCTACCAGCTCTTTGTGCCTAAGTCTCTGTTGGGGAGTCTGGACTCTCAAGAAATATACATGGGAAGGATAGACGAATGAATGAATAACTTAGACACTCATGCGGAGAAAGGAAACACCTGAGATTGGGACTATTTTTCAGGATGGCAATTTAAGCCAGGAAAAAACATTCCGTTTGTCATCGGCTACCTTTTAAGTGTGTATAGAGCGGAGGAGGAAACCTACCAGTAGTTACCTAGAGAGAAAGGAAATATGGATTTTCCTTGTTAGCATTAAATTAAAACTCTGTGACAGAGAGCTGCAGGAAATGCTATATCAGGAAAGAGATATTAGCTCTATTATGTAAGTGAAATTACTCTGTCACGTGGAGGGTACTGACAGATGGTGGTATAAATCACCCTTACAGCATTCTTAACTGAGAAATTTAATATAAACCTTTGTTGGAAATCAGTAAAATTCCAGACACAAGGCCCAAGTCTCCAGGGAACAATTAACAGTTGCAATGAAATCATAGAAACTCTAGCATACCAAACCAGGAGTACTCACTCTGATAGCCTCCATGAGAAGAGAAACAGTACTGGCAATATTTTCCATCAAAGGATTTTATCTTAGACAGTCTGGGAGCTGGATCTGTCACATTTGTGAGGGTCGAATCAGACATTTTGGTTTCTGGCTGGCCCACAATCTCTTACTTCACAGTATTGTCTGAGCAATATCAGACAGTCATCAGCAGTGAGACCAACCAGCTGACTACTTCCATCCATATTCTTTGAAATAACCACAATTGCCCCTATTCATTCTCTTTTTATAGTCCCTGTTTTTACAGCTTTTTTATTGTTTAAGTTTTACCCCAGTTTATAATTTTGTTGTTCATGTTAGATTGTTAGTTTTCATTTCACGTCCCTTAAATCTAGATTATTGTCTGGTACTTCTTATCTGAGTCACTAGCCCCTCTATTCCCCTGCTCTCTTTCTAACCTACCCTGGAAATTAACACGCTAGGTTTCTCTCTAGACATCAGAACCATTTTACCTCTATTTTGAGCTATATCCTAAATTGTTCCATATTATTCCTTTTAAGTTTTGTTGTTGTTAATCTTTAAGTCTTCTTTCTCCAGTACTATCTTTATTCTCTCGCCCTGAATAATAATTTTCTTTCCACAGCAGTCAGCTGTCTAAATTTTGTGTGTATCTGTGGTTGTGGGTGCGCTTGCTTGCATATTTTCAAGGCATTAACCCTAATCCCTGAATTTCTGACTTGATATTTTCTTTTCACAGGTAAATACAGGGATCTTAGATAATCAATTGAAAAGCAAATTGACTATGATCTTGGATGTTCTGCAGACACAGTTTTGAACTCTCAGTAGTCAATTGAGTTAACTGAATATATGATGTTTACAACTATTTCACCTTTCTAAACCGTAGGACAAAGGACTGCTTAGTACAGGAGGAAATGATATTATGACCAGTTATGGAAGCACATGAACCTCCTAAAATTCTGAACACAGTCACAAACGGAATGTTTTAGATTACTTGTGATAAAAATATATACGGGATTAGTTTGGCTTAGTTGCTCAGTTATGTCTGACTCTTTGCGACCCCATGGACTGTAGCCCACAAGGCTCCTCTGTCCATGGGATTTCCCAGGCAAGAATACTGTAGTGGGCTGCCATTTCCTCCTCCAAAAATATATATGACTTACATGCAAAATAAACATATTGTAATGAAAATTTCACAAAATTATAGTATTTGGGGGGGGGGGTTAAGATCTAGTTCTCCTAATTTTGTAGGTGAAAAACAGACCCAGAGAGACTAAGTGAAAATGAAAGTGTTAGTCACTCAGCCTGTGTCGACTCGTTGCGGCCCCATGGACTATAGCCCGCCAGGCTTCTCTGTTTGTGGAATTCCCCAGGCAAGAATACTGGACTGGGTAGCCATTCCCTTCTCCAGGGGATCTTCCTGACTCAGGGATCAAACCTGAGTTTCCTGCATTGCAGGCAGACTCTTTACAGTTTGAGCTACCATGGAAGCCCCCAGAATCTCCCAACAAATCCCAGACTTCTCTCTTAGAAGCCTATGTTCATTACACTTCATTTTAGGACTTTAAACAACCTACAGTCATGACTTTAAGAACCTGGACAAAACTCAAGAGATGCTAACAGCATATGCCTTAATTAACACAGTCAGCTGCCCCTACAGTTGTTTAAGAAGTGGCAGAAGCCACAGTTTTGTGTAGTGATTCAAGTCATGCTCTTTCCTAGGTGTGGTTGTCGGCAGTCTCCTGTGAGCTCCTGTGTACTGTACGTAGATTCCCCACGCTCCTCTGTACCCGCATACTGAGACAATGATGTAAGAGGTGGAAACAGGAAGATAATGCATCAGCTTCTCCTTCCTGCATGGGGAGATACAGGCTTTATTATTACAAAGACTCATAAAGCACAGTTGGGTTGAGGGAATCACTCCCTATAGGTCTGCTTGGAAAGCCATCTTTGTGTTTGGATATTTTGTTTAAGCGTGTTTTCTCTCTTCTTTTCTTTCTTCCACAAAGGCTTATCAAACACTGTATGAAAAGCATTGTGCTAGGCACTGGGAAAACAAAAAAGAATAAAACCACACTATTTATCTTCAAGGGACTCTTAACTGGGGTTTGGGGAGGGAGCAAATAAGCAATAATAATAGCATGAATATTAAAATGATAGAAAGCACATCCACATTAGAGATACAAAAGTGAAGTGAAAGTCACTCAGTTGTGTCCAACTCTTTGTGACCCCATGGACTATACAGTCCATGGAACTCTCCAGGCCAGAATGGTAGCTCTTCCCTTCTCCAGGGGATCTTCCCAACCCAGGGATTGAACCCAGGTCTCCCGCATTGCAGGCAGATTCTTTACCAGCTGAACCACATATCACATACATACACATATTATGTATCCAAGAGATACATAAGAGAGGCATCTAATCCAGAAAAAAGGATCAGGAAAAGTTTCTTGGGAGTCTTAACACCTGAGCTAGATAAGTCTCCCGGGATTCTTAGGATTCTTATCTCAGTAAAGAAAGGCAAAGAGCCATCCTAGATAATCAGATCATCAGAGCTCACATGGGCCATGAAAATGACTTTGATGTTGTAGGCTGTGTGTCATGGCTGCTATTGTTTAGTTGCTAAGTCATGTCCAACTCTTTAGTGACCCCATGGACTACAACCCACCACGTTCCTCTGTCCATGGAATTTTCCAGGCAAGAATACTGGAAGTGGGTTGCCATTTCTCTCCAGGAGATTTTCCTGACCCAGGATTCAAACACCTGGGTCATTGACAGGTCAGTTCTCTACCACTGAGCTACCAGGGAAACCCATGTGTCATGGATTCTTCATAACTAAACTCGTGGCTCTTCCAGGGAAGCCAACACTTAAAAAGTGACGGCTCTCCTTAAATGGCTTGATGTTTTCCATCAGTTAATCTCATGAAACTCTGCTATTCTGCAATATAAATTCCAAAATCCCAATGGCTTAACACAACAAAAGTTTATTTCCCCATCACACCAAGTCCAAGGCAGGACAAATGAAATTCTTTTTTGTTGTAACTATACAATATGTGTGTTCATCTCCCCAGATTGCAAGAGCTGGAGAAGGCTGCTGAAGGATTGCCTGGAATATTTGTAGAGAGCTGTGGTGGAAGAGGTGACATCAGCTGCTGCCAGTCCGCAGCCCAATTACAACGGAGGTTGGGAAATATATTCACCCCATGTGCTGGCAATAGAGGAAATCAGCTGGCAAACTCAGATGAATATTTCTGCCACACACAGAGTAGTAGAATGCACCCTTCTCCTTAAGTGTGACCCTGAGATCTTATTTAGGATGCAGTTTTCAAAAACAACCCACAGCTATGCCCTGCTCAAAAGGTCATGCAAATTAACAGCTTCTTGATGTGGATTCTATCTTAAGTAAATGAAACGCAATTGTGAATGAAGAAAAGTGGCCCCCAAAAACTAAGCATTGATGTTTTTCAGAATCAGTGAACCATGGTTAGCACAGTTTGGCAGAAAACACTTTCCTTTGTTCTATCAATAGCCATAGCCCCTAACACACGGGTTTTCTAGAAAATCTCTTGGAATAGTAGCTTATTTGAAGTCATTCAGATGATTGAGCCAAATTTTTTATCCTTGAGCAGTCTAGATGGTAGAGGTTTTGGATATCAGGTTTGAAGATCAGAAAGGGAAAGATTCTGCTTCTGGATAACTTGGCCTACTTACTTAATGAATCAAACATTTTTGATGCACAATTAGGTAAAAATGATGAGTTTGGTAATATATGGGAAAGAGAACTGAGGAAAGTTCTGTCCCTATCTGTAAGAACATATAATTTCCATGACTATATGAAGAAACTGAGATAAGTATTGATAAATAGCAATGTTGCACAACCAAAGTAAGTAATAGCAGTGGAGAGAATTGCAGAAGAAGGGATAATACTAATACACTAACACTGCAGGAATTTTAGGAAGATTTGGAAGAAAATGTGGTAGCATGGAAGTTGAATGTGAAGAGTGAAGGAAGCTTTCAATGGATAAAAAACATTCCAGGATGGAAGAATAATATGAACACAGATAGCTTCGTGAATTTTAAAAGGATGTTGTGAAGGATTTAATAGCTTCACAACAATAGTGTGGCTGGAACAATGCATGTTTAAAGGATACAGCCTCTTTGAGGGAAGAGAATATTTGAATATTCATCTTACAGATGAAAGACCAAGCCCAGGTGCCCTGGGTACCAGACCAAGGCTCTCTCCATCTTAACCTGTGCACACCGGGAAATTGAGGCTGTCCAGAAAGGGAAAGATTGAGGGTAGGAGGAGAAGGGGGTAACAGAGGATGAGATGGTTGGATGGCGTCACCAACTCAATGGACATGAGTTTGAGCAAACTCCAGGAGATAGTGAAGGACAGGGAAGCCTAGTGTGCTGCAATCAATGGGGTCAGAAAGAGTTGGGTGTGACTTCCCAATTGAACAATGACAGCAACAAGGAATGGCAAGGCTCAATTGCTTAGGGCTGGTCATTTTTCTTTTCCTGGGACCATGGCTGAAAAAGACTTGTCAAGACTAGGTAGCAAAATACACTGGGAAGAGTGGAATGATAAATGATTTTTTAATTAGCTGTCATCAGATTTTATTGTAGAAATAGCCTACTTTAGGTCATTACCTTGAGATAAAGCATTAGATAGGGTAGCTTACTTGGAAAAGTAATCCTCTGTGTCTATTTCTTTCTGTATAAATGGAGTTAATGACAGTGTCTACTTCACAGATCATTAGGGCAACAACTAAGAGTATTCATTCATTTCAAGCACTTTTCACAGTGCCAGGCACATGATAAAAGTGATATGAATGTTAGATATTATTATTGTCCTTGATATTGTTATTGGTGTTTCTAGAAGCTGGAAGAAGAGTGCGGAGAAAATAATACCACCAACAAAAGTATAAACTCTGAGTGAGAGGTAAACAGAAATTTGTGAGAGGAGAGAGCAGAGGTTGGGAGAGAGATGAGAGGACTATTTTTCTAGTAAAGAAAATTGCTAGATGTGGTTGAGATACTTTGAATAATGAATAATGAAAATCTATTCAATTTTAACTTACTGGTTTCTCATTCTTACTTTCCAAGTGGAAACTAGAAACCACATCAAAGGTGACTAAGGGCAAATGTAGTCCAGGAAATTTGCAGAAATCTTCCAGAGGGTCAAGGAGTCAAGAATTTCACTCATGGTGACATGGGGATGGTGGACCATCAAGGGATTCAGCTGGAAATCAAGGGGTAACATGACCCTAACTGGCTTCTGCTTTCCCACACCCAGAAAAACAGAGCTTTTATTTGGCAGTTGACCTGTTAAATTCCTCAACTGTGAACTAGGACTAACTGTGAACTCTAGGACAAATGTAAAAGCTTGACTGGTTAATAATACTTAAAGTTTCATTTCCCTATAGATTTTATATTGATACTTTCTACTTTTACTATGTGATTCAATAAAACAGAACCAACTATATTAATATCTGTTTCAGTTTAAATTTTATGGTATGTCGTTGGCTTGAAATAGTGCTCATTGCTGGGTTAGAAGTGGATTCAGAAGTGCTTTAAAAAGAGTTTTGGGATTTTGAGATGATGGTTATATGTCAAGTTTTTTTATTAGGTGGAGAAACTTGGGGGGAACTACATTGGACTGGAAGCCAGGAGATCTTGAACAAATTGCATTCAGTTGAATTATAATTTCCTCTCCTCTAAAATAAAGTGAATGCTTATTTCGCAGAGTCATTGGAATAATAAAATATCTCTGCATGACTAGTACAGTGCTAGTAACATAACTGCATCCAAAAAAATGGTGTATGCATTCTTTCAACAAATGTTTATTGGTTACTTATCATGTGCCAAGTACTATACTCAAAGATGGGGGCAAAACAATGAAGAAGGTTCTCCCTGTACTTAAGAAGCTCAGTTCTACTGGGGAGTTAGAAAAAACACACACACATAAATAAAATAGGTAGAACCTTTAATAAAACTGGTAAGAGGCTGAACAAAGGATGATATATTTTAGATAAGCTTGATGATTTTACCACTTGCTTATCAATAGATTTAACAGGCTATTACTCTTTAGGGTAAAATGGATCATAGTATATACTTGTTTTCACCTTTCCTTTCAATTCTAACATGTCAGTTGTTTGACTTTGGATGATCTCTGTGGGGTCAAACATTTTTAATAACTCAATTGCAATGGCTTAGTTTTATTGCTGGTTATGAACTCGTAACTTATATCACTCTGCCACCTACTCTGTCCAAATTTGATTAACTATTTTAGTTTGGAAAGGTGGAGAATTAAAAGTTGGGGCAACAAGGGATCTGGTTGCAGATTGTTATGAATCATGTGTCAAAGGAAATGTCTGCTTTGTTATTTACAGTCTTTCAAATACTGAAAGTTGGCAAATGTCTGAATCTATGCATTTATTATAATTTTTTTAGTGGAAGAATAAACCATTGGTGATTTGAGTCATCTAAAAAACCTTTTTACTATCCAAAATGTTCTCTTTTCTGCTATGTGGTGGGATTGCTTAATTTTTAGAACTATTTTTAGCTCAGTCACAATTTATATAGAAATCATTAAGTGAAACACATAGCTCTCTCCTTAAAATGTTATTTGAAGGGGAAAATAAAAGCATGCCTGAGGGACTTTTGGGGTTACCTACCCTGATTTTATCTGAGAATTTGTTGTAGGAAGTTATAAAAAAGAAAAAATGATACAGATTTCTGATTCTGATATAACCATCCGGGCCAGCTATTTCTAAAACTTTCGCCCATCTCGATTGATTTTCAGCTAAGGCTTGCCTCATAAATTATTGGATTTGAAAGAGACCTGAGAAGGATGATTGCTGAAACTAACAAATGCCTTGGTTAAACCTTAGAAGCTTATAAAATATACCCATTCCTGGGTTCTATCCCAGTCATGTGTGTGAGTGATTAGTTGCTCAGTTCAGTCGCTCAGTCATGTCTGACTCTTTGGGACCCCATGAATCGCAGCAAGCCAGGCCTCCCTGTCCATCACCAACTACCGGAGTTTACTCAAACTCATGCCCAACGAGTTGGTGATGCATCCAGCCATCTCATCCTCTATCATCCCCTTCTCCCCCTGCCCCCAATTCCTCCCAGCATCAGGGTCTTTTCCCAATGAGTCAACTCTTCGCATGCAGTGGCCAAAGTATTGGAGTTACAGCTTCAGCATCAGTCCTTCCAATGAACACCCAGGACTGATCTCCTTTAGGATGGAATGGTTGGATCTCCTTGCAGTCCAAAGGAGTCTCAAGAGTCTTCTCCAATACCACAGTTCAAAAGCATCAAATCTTCAGCACTCAGCTTCCTTCACAGTCCAACTCTCACATCCATACATGACCACTGGAGAAACCATAGCCTTGACTAGATGGACCTTTGTTGGCAAAGTAATGTCTCTGCTTTTTAATATGCTATCTAGGTTGGTCATAACTTTCTTTCCACGGAGTAAGTGTCTTTTAATTTCATGGCTGCAATCACCATCTGCAGTGATTTTGGAGCCCAAAAAAATAAAGTCTGACACTGTTTCCACTGTTTGCACATCTATTTCTCATGGAGTGATAGGACCAGATGCCATGATCTTAGTTTTTGAATGTTCAGCTTTAAGCCAACTTTTTCACTCTCCTCTTTCACTTTCATCAAGAGGCTTTTTAGTTCTTCTTCACTTTCTGCCATAAGGGTGGTGTCATCTGCATATCTGAGGTTATTGATAATTCTCCAGGCAACCTTGATTCCAGCTTGTGCTTCTTCCAGCCCAGCATCTCTCATGATGTACTCTACATATAAGTTAAATAAGCAGGGTGACAATATACAGCCTTGATGTACTCCTTTTCCTATTTGGAACCAGGCGGTTGTTCCATGTCCAGTTCTAACTGTTGTTTCCTGACCTGCATACAGGTTTCTCAAGAGGCAGGTCAGGTGGTCTAGTATTCCCATCTCTTTCAGAATTTTCCACAGTTTATTGTGATCCACACAGTCAAAGGCTTTGGTATAGTCAATAAAGCAGAATAAAGCAGTCAATAAAGCAATACCCCATGTCCAAGGTAAGAGAAACCCAAGTAAGACGGTAGGTGTTGCCAGAGGGCATCAGAGGGCAGTCACACTGAAACCATAATCACAGAAAACTAGCCAATCTGATCACAGGACCACAGCCTTGTCTAACTCAGTGAAACTAAGCAATGCCGTGTGGGGCCACCCAAGATGGACGGGTCATGGTGGAGAGGTCTGACAGAATGTCGTCCACTGGAGAAGGGAATGGCAAACCACTTCAGTGTTCTTGCCTGGAGAACCCCATAAACAGTATGAAAAGGCAAAATGATAGGACACTGAAAGAGGAACTCCCCAGGTCGGTAGGTGCCCAATATGCTACTGGAGATCAGTAGAGAAATAACTCCAGAAAGAATGAAGGGATGAAGCCAAAGCAAAAACAATATACAGTTGCGGATGTGACTGGTGATAGAAGCAAGGTCTGATGCTGTAAAGAGCAATACTGCATAGAAACCTGGAATGTTAGGTCCATGAATCAAGACAAATTGGAAGTGGTCAAACAGGAGATGGCAAGAATGAATGTCAACATTCTAGGAATCAGCGAACTAAAATGGACTGGAATGGGTGAATTTAACTCATATGACCATTATATCTACTACTGTGGGCAGGAATCCTTTAGAAGAAATGGAGTAGCCATCATGGTCAACAAAAGAGCCCGAAATGCAGTACTTGGATGCAATCTCAAAAATGACAGAATGATCTCTGTTCATTTCTAAGGCAAATCAGTCAATATCACAGTAATCCAAGCCTATGCCCCAACCAGTAACGCTGAAGAAGCTGAAGTTGAATGGTTCTATGAAGACCTACAAGACCTTTTAGATTAGTTGCTCAGTCATGTTCAACTCATTGCAACCGTTTGGACTGTAGCCCGCCAGGCTTCTCTTGTCCGTGGGACACTCTAGGCAAGAAGAGTGGAGTGGGTTGCCATTTCCTCCTCCAGGGGAGCTCCCCAACCCAGGGATCTAAACTGCATTGCCTGTGTCTCCTGCATTGCAGACAGATTCTTTACCCACTGAGCCATCAGGGAAGCTCTATCCCAGTCACACTATGTCAAATCCTGACTAGGTAGAGCCAAGGAATCCATGTGTTTATCAAGTTCTCATAATGATGAGCAGTTAAATTTGGAAATACTTTTGAAATGCAGTTGCGGACACAGAGGAGTACTATTGTAAAGGAAATGTAAAATATAAAAAGTAAAGGAGGGAGTCATTCATTTATTCTTTTTTTTTTATTTTATTTTATTTTTTTTTTAATTTTTTTATTAGTTGGAGGCTAATTACTTCACAACATTTCAGTGGGTTTTGTCATACATTGATATGAATCAGCCATAGATTTACACTTATTCCCCATCCTGATCCCCCCTCCCACCTCCCTCTCCACCCGATTCCTCTGGGTCTTCCCAGTGTACCAGGCCCGAGCACTTGTCTCATGCATCCCACCTGGGCTGGTGATCTGTTTCACCATAGATAGTATACATGCTGTTCTTTTGAAACATCCCACCCTCACCTTCTCCCACAGAGTTCAAAAGTCTGTTCTGTATTTCTGTGTCTCTTTTTCTGTTTTGCATATAGGGTTATCATTACCATCTTTCTAAATTCCATATATATGTGTTAGTATGCTGTAATGTTCTTTATCTTTCTGGCTTACTTCACTCTGTATAAGGGGCTCCAGTTTCATCCATCTCATTAGGACTGGTTCAAATGAATTCTTTTTGACAGCTGAGTAATATTCCATGGTGTATATGTACCACAGCTTCCTTATCCATTCATCTGCTGATGGGCATCTAGGTTGCTTCCATGTCCTGGCTATTATAAACAGTGCTGCGATGAACATTGGGGTGCACGTGTCTCTTTCAGATCTGGTTTCCTCAGTGTGTATGCCCAGAAGTGGTATTGCTGGGTCATATGGCAGTTCTATTTCCAGTTTTTTAAGGAATCTCCACACTGTTTTCCATAGTGGCTGTACTAGTTTGCATTCCCACCAACAGCGTAAGAGGGTTCCCTTTTCTCCACACCCTCTCCAGCATTTATTGCTTGTAGACTTTTGGATAGCAGCCATCCTGACTGGTGTGTAATGGTACCTCATTGTGGTTTTGATTTGCATTTCTCTAATAATGAGTGATGCTGAGCACCTTTTCATGTGTTTGTTAGCCATCTGTATGTCTTCTTTGGAGAAATGTCTGTTTAGTTCTCTGGCCCATTTTTTGATTGGGTCATTTATTTTTCTGGAATTGAGCTGCAGGAGTTGCTTGTATATTTTTGAGATTAATCCTTTGTCTGTTTCTTCATTTGCTATTATTTTCTCCCAATCTGATGGCTGTCTTTTCACCTTACTTATAGTTTCCTTTGTAGTGCAAAAGCTTTTAAGTTTCATTAGATCCCATTTGTTTAGTTTTGCTTTTATTTCCAATATTCTGGGAGGTGGGTCATAGAGGATCTTGCTGTGATTTATGTCGGAGAGTGTTGTGCCTATGTTCTCCTCTAGGAGTTTTATAGTTTCTGGTCTTACATTTAGATCTTTAATCCATTTTGAGTTTATTTTTGTGTATGGTGTTAGAAAGTGTTCTAGTTTCATTCTTTTGCAAGTGGTTGACCAGTTATCCCAGCACCACTTGTTAAAGAGGTTGTCTTTTTTCCATTGTATATCCTTGCCTCCTTTGTCAAAGATAAGGTGTCCATAGGTTCGTGGATTTATCTCTGGGCTTTCTATTCTGTTCCATTGGTCTATATTTCTGTCTTTGTGCCAGTACCACACTGTCTTGATGACTGTGGCTTTGTAGTAGAGTCTGAAGTCAGGCAGGTTGATTCCTCCAGTTCCATTCTTCTTTCTCAAGATTACTTTGGCTATTCGAGGTTTTTTGTATTTCCATACAAATTGTGAAATTCTTTGGTCTAGTTCTGTGAAAAATACCGTTGGTAGCTTGATAGGGATTGCATTGAATCTATAGATTGCTTTGGGTAGAATAGCCATTTTGACAATATTGATTCTTCCAATCCATGAACACGGTATGTTTCTCCATCTGTTTGTGTCCTCTTTGATTTCTTTCATCAGTGTTTTATAGTTTTCTATGTATAGGTCTTTTGTTTCTTTAGGTAGATATACTCCTAAGTATTTTATTCTTTTTGTTGCAATGGTGAATGGTATTGTTTCCTTAATTTCTCTTTCTGTTTTTTCATTGTTAGTATATAGGAATGCAAGGGATTTCTGTGTGTTAATTTTATACCCTGCAACTTTACTATATTCGTTGATTAGTTCTAGTAATTTTCTGGTAGAGTCTTTGGGGTTTTCTATGTAGAGGATCATGTCATCTGCAAACAGTGAGAGTTTCACTTCTTCTTTTCCTATCTGGATTCCTTTTACTTCTTTTTCTGCTCTGATTGCTGTGGCCAAAACTTCCAACACTATGTTGAACAGTAGTGGTGAGAGTGGGCACCCTTGTCTTGTTCCTGATTTCAGGGGAAATGCTTTCAATTTTTCACCATTGAGGGTGATGCTTGCTGTGGGTTTGTCATATATAGTTTGTATGTTCCTTCTATTCCTGCTTTTTTGGAGAGTTTTAATCATAAATGAGTGTTGAATTTTGTCAAAGGCTTTCTCTGCATCTATTGAGATAATCATATGGTTTTTATCTTTCAATTTGTTAATGTGGTCTATTACATTGATTGATTTGCGGATATTGAAGAATCCTTGCATTCCTGGGATAAAGCCCACTTGGTCGTGGTGTATGATTTTTTTAATATGTTGTTGGATTCTGTTCGCTAGAATTTTGTTAAGGATTTTTGCATCTATGTTCATCAGTGATATTGGCCTGTAGTTTTCTTTTTTTGTGGCATCTTTGTCAGGTTTTGGAATTAGGGTGATGGTGGCCTCATAGAATGAGTTTGGAAGTTTACCTTCTTCTGCAATTTTCTGGAAGAGTTTGAGTAAGGTAGGTGTTAGCTCTTCTCTAAATTTTTGGTAGAATTCAGCTGTGAAGCCATCTGGTCCTGGGCTTTTGTTTGCTGGAAGATTTTTGATTACAGTTTCGATTTCCTTGCCTGTGATGGGTCTGTTAAGATCTTCTATTTCTTCCTGGTTCAGTTTTGGAAAGTTATACTTTTCTAAGAATTTGTCCATTTCATCCAAGTTGTCCATTTTATTGGCATAGAGCTGCTGGTAGTAGTCTCTGATGATCCTTTGTATTTCAGTGTTGTCTGTTGTGATCTCTCCATTTTCATTTCTAATTTTGTTAATTTGGTTCTTCTCTCTTTGTTTCTTAATGAGTCTTGCTAATGGTTTGTCAATTTTGTTTATTTTTTCAAAAAACCAGCTTTTAGCTTTGTTGATTTTTGCTATGGTCTCTTTAGTTTCTATTGCATTTATTTCTGCCTTAATTTTTAAGATTTCTTTCCTTCTGCTAACCCTGGGGTTCTTCATTTCTTCCTTCTCTGATTGCTTTAGGTGTAGAGTTAGGTTATTTATTTGGCTTTTTTCTTGTTTCTTGATGTAAGCCTGTAATGCTATGAACCTTCCCCTTAGCACTGCTTTTACAGTGTCCCATAGGTTTTGGGTTGTTGTGTTTTCATTTTCATTCATTTCTATACATATTTTGATTTCTTCTATGATTTGTTGGTTATTCAGAAGCGTGTTATTTAGCCTCCATGTGTTTGAATTTTTAACAATTTTTTTCCTGTAATTGAGATCTAATCTTACTGCACTGTGGTCAGAAAAGATGACTGGAATGATTTCAATTTTTTTGAATTTTCCAAGACTAGATTTATGGCCCAGGATGTGATCTATTCTGGAGAAGGTTCCGTGTGCACTTGAGAAAAAGGTGAAGTTGATTGTTTTGGGGTGAAATGTCCTATAGATATCAATTAGGTCTAGCTGGTCCATTGTGTCATTTAAAGTTTGTGTTTCCTTGTTAATTTTCTGTTTAGTTGATCTATCCATAGTTGTGAGTGGGGTATTAAAGTCTCCCACTATTATTGTGTTACTATTAATTTCCTCTTTCATACTCGTTAGTGTTTGCCGTACATATTGCGGTGCTCCTATGTTGGGTGCATATATATTTATAATTGTTATATCTTCTTCTTGGATTGATCCTTTGATCATTATGTGGTGTCCTTCTTTGTCTCTTTTCACAGCTTTTATTTGAAAGTCTATTTTATCTGATATGAGTATTGCGACTCCTGCTTTCTTTTGGTCTCCATTTGCATGAAATATTTTTTTCCAGCCCTTCACTTTTAGTCTGTATGTGTCTCTTGTTTTGAGGTGGGTCTCTTGTAGACAGCATATATGGGGGTCTTGTTTTTGTATCCATTCAGCCAATCTTTGTCTTTTGGTTGGGGCATTCAACCCATTTACATTTAGGGTAATTATTGATAGGTGTGGTCCCGTTGCCATTTACTTTGTTGTTTTGGGTTCACGTTTATACAACCTTTCTGCATTTCCTGTCTAGAGAAGATCCTTTAGCATTTGTTGAAGAGCTGGTTTGGTGGTGCTGAATTCTCTCAGCTTTTGCTTATCTGTAAAGCTTTTGAGTTCTCCTTCATATCTGAATGAGATCCTTGCTGGATACAGTAATCTAGGTTGTAGGTTATTCTCTTTCATTACTTTCAGGACGTCCTGCCATTCCCTTCTGGCCTGGAGGGTTTCTATTGATAGGTCAGCTGTTATCCTTATGGGAATCCCTTTGTGTGTTATTTGTTGTTTTTCCCTTGCTGCTTTTAATATTTGTTCTTTGTGTTTGATCTTTGTTAGTTTGATTAATATGTGTCTTGGGGTGTTTCGCCTTGGGTTTATCCTGTTTGGGACTCTCTGGGTTTCTTGGACTTGAGTGGCTATTTCCTTCCCCATTTTAGGGAAGTTTTCAGCTATTATCTCCTGGAGTATTTTCTCATGGCCTTTCTTTTTGTCTTCTTCTTCTGGAACTCCTATGATTCGAATGTTGGGGCGTTTCACATTGTCCCAGAGGTCCCTGAGGTTGTCCTCATTTCTTTTGATCCTTTTTTCTTTTTTCCTCTCTGCTTCATTTATTTCCACCATTTTATCTTCTACCTCACTTATCCTATCTTCTGCCTCCATTATTCTACTCTTGGTTCCCTCCAAAGTGTTTTTGATCTCATTCATTGCATTGTTCATTTTTAATTGACTCTTTTTTATTTCTTCTAGGTCTTTATTAAACAATTCTTGTATCTTTTCAATCTTTGTCTCCAGGCTATTTATCTGTAACTCCATTTTGTTTTCAAGATTTTGGATCATTTTTATTATCATTATTCTAAATTCTTTTTCAGGTAGATTCCCTATCTCCTCCTCTTTTGTTTGACTTGGTGGGCATTTTTCATGTTCCTTTACCTGTTGGGTATTTCTTTGCCTTTTCATCTTGTTTAGATTGCTGTGTCTGGAGTGGACTTTCTGTATTCTGGAGGTCTGTGGTTCCTTTTTATTGTGGAGGATTTACCCAGTGGGTGGGGTTAGACGATTGGCTTGTCAAGGTTTCCCGGTTAGGGAAGCTTGCGTCAGTGTACTGGTGCGTGGAACTTGATTTCTTCTCTTTGGAGAGCAATGGAGTGCCCAGTAATGAGTTTTGAGATGGGTCTATGTGTTAGGTGTGACCTTGGGCAGCCTGTATGTTGACATTCGGGGCTATGTTCCTGTGTTGCTGGAGAATTTGCGTGGTATGTCTTGCTCTAAAACTTATTGGCTCTTGGGTGGTGGTTGGTTTCAGTGTAGGTATGGAGGCTTTTGGACGGTCACTTATTACTTAAAGTTCCATGTAGTCAGGAGTTTTCTGGTGTTCTCAGGTTTTGGGCTTAAGTTTCCTGCCTCTGGATTTCAGTTTTATTCTTCCTGTAGTCTCAGGACTTCTCCAACTATACAGCACTGATAATAAAACTTCTAGGTTAATGGCGAAAAGATTCTCCCCCGTTAGGGACACCCAGAGAGGTTCACAGAGTTACATGAACAGGAGAAAAGGGAGGAGGGAGATAGAGATGAGCAGGAGGAGAAAAAGGGG
Organism: Cervus elaphus; assembly: GCF_910594005.1. Taxonomy (NCBI): domain Eukaryota; kingdom Metazoa; phylum Chordata; class Mammalia; order Artiodactyla; family Cervidae; genus Cervus; species Cervus elaphus. Next base: position 31,710,621 of record NC_057841.1, on the reverse strand, counting down.
GACTCAAGAGGAGAGAGACAGATCTACGCAGCTGTCTGTTCCCAGAGTGTTCTCCGTATCTCAGACACCTACAAGGATTCACAGAATTGGATTGGGAAGAGAAGGGGAAAGGAGGAAATAGAGGTGTTCTGAGGTAGAAAACAGAGAGTCAAGATTGGGAGAGAATAATCTTCGGTTTAAAGATAGGGCTTCTCTTTTTTTTTTTTTGTAAGGTTATAGTGTAGTGAAAATGAAAATGAAGAGTAGTAGAGGAGTACTAGAGGACTTTAAAAGAAATAAGAGAAAAAGAAAAATAGAAAATAAAAGAGAAAACGGAAAGGAAAAAAAAGAATAAAATAGAAAAAAAACAAAAAAAAAAAAAGAAAGAAAGAAAAAAAAAATTTTTTTTTCCCCTAATTAAAAAAATCGTAAAAATCTATGAAAATGAAAGTTAAGGAGTAATGGGGGAGTATTAGGGAATTTTAAAGGAAAATAAAAGAGAAAAAATAAAAAAGAAAAAATATAAAAAGAAAAAAAAAATTTTTTTTTTTTCCTTACTTAGAAAAAAAAAAGTAAAAATATATCTAGGAGTTTCTCTGGAGCTGTTGTGGTCAGTGTGGGTTTGGCTCAGTTTCAGATAGCTCCTCGTTCCAGCTTACACTTCTCGATATCTACAGGGCCCTTCCGTGAAGTCGGTGTTTTCTACAGGGATTTTAATCTGTTGCACCAGTCCCTTCTGAAGCGGTTCCCTTTGTTTATTTGGCTTCTGTTTGCCGGTCTCTTCAGAGCCTCATTTCCGCCCTGACACAGGCGGGCGGAGGTGGACTCTTATTCAGGTAGCTAGTTCCGTTGCGCTGCTGGGAGGGGCTGACGCTGCGGGGATGGGCTGGCGCTGCGGGGCGGGGCTGACGCTGCGAGGAGGGGCTGGCCCTGTGGGGGCGGGCTGGCGCTGCGGGGAGGGGCTGGCCCTGTGGGGGCGGGCTGGCGCTGCCGGGAGGGGCTGACGCTGCTTTCTCCGTCTGCGCTGCTCAGGCTCCCGGCTGTTCTATATGGAGCGCGCCCCGCGCTGCGCTAGGTTCCAGCCCTCGGGTGTTACACAAAAGCGCGGAAGGAAAAGCTGCGCCTGCTCTCTGTGCCTTCCCCGTCAGAGCGGTCCAGGCAGCGAGGGGCTTGGTGGGCGCGCTATCCCCAGGTGTGGCGCACTCACTCCCTTCCGCGGACCCAGTCTCAGTTTCCGCTGGCGCCAGTCGGGTGCGCGCGCCTTCCGCCCTCTGCATCCCCAGCCCCAGTCCCCGCCCGCGCCGGTCGGGTGCCTGCGCCCTGTGTCTCACCGCGACCCTCCCCTCCCCTCTGCCTCCTGCCTCCGGCGGGGCTGGGCCGGTCCGCAGCCTGCGAGCTCTTCTCCGGACTTTCTCCGTCCCTTTGTTCTGCGAACGGCCGGCAGTGTGTTCCCGGTTAATTTTCTCTCTCTCTTTTGGTCTCCCACAGTTCAAGTTGGCACCTCACAGAAGCTCCCTCCGATTGTCCTCAGGGCACTCAGGCCCGGACCCTAGCCCAAGCAAGGCCGCCTAAGACTCCCTTCCTGGGACGGGTCTCCGTCCTTAGCTCTTTTGTCTCACTTTTTATCTTTTATATTTTGTCCTACCTCCTTTCGAAGACAATGGTCTGCTTTTCTGGGCGCCTGATGACCTCAGCTAGCGATCAGAAGTGGTTTTGTGAAGTTTGCTCTGCATTCAGTTATTCTTTTGATGAATTTGTAGGAGAGAAAGTGGTCTCCCCGTCCTACTCCTCCGCCATCTTGGCTCCTCCATTTATTCTTTTTTTAAAAAATAAAGAGCCACTTTATCATACGTATACTATTAGGTAAAAGCAGGGCTTGCAAATGTGAAAAACTATGATCTCTGACCTCAAATCTGTGTTATTCTTGTTAGTATCAAAAGGATACAATCATGTAAATGAGTACATATACTACTATATATCTAGAGCATTAAATAATATATATATTTTTATTTTCTCTTTGAAAAAATATGAGGACAGATGCTATTATCCTCAATCTACTCTTCCTCTTTTTCTACATTAAGTAGAGCTATAACACATGTGATTACCTAATTTCCTTCAGGGGAACAATAAGTTAAATATAAAAGAATAAATGTTAACATTTATTTCATACTTACAATATTCTAGGCACTGTGCTTGGTACTTTATATGCTTTAACATATAATCCTCACAACTTTATGAAACAGGGACTATCATTCTATTGTATAACTGATGAAACTGAAGTTTAAATACACGTTCTAAATCAAGAGCATATAGGTAGTAGCACTAAAAGCTGAGGTTCGGAGTTAGCACGTGTATTTACCATATGATTACATCTCTTTGGAAGAGAGAAAAAACACAAATTTTTTTTGGTGTGAAAACTCCATGGTACCTCGTTCCCAGTGATGAACAAGACAATGGTATTCTGACTTGGATCAAAACAGGAAACCACTGTGTGTTTAGGCTTCACAAGCCATTTGTTTCTCATTCCATGAAATACACACCACCACCACCCCCAGTAAAGAACCAAATATGGGGAAACAGTACTCTGCAGACCCTGGAGAAAAAAATAAATCACCCTGAGGCTTGGCAACAATAAATTTTTCGCTGCGCACTAATCAAACAGATAGAAAGAGGGCCATGGCCTGTGATTTACTTAATTAAACCTTTGAGGGAGGAGAGGTAGTTAGCTCACAGAGTTGGATGCTTCACACATGACAAAAACCAGCAATGTCAGCAGAATAGAAAGGCTATCACTCTCACCATGACGAATGCAAAGGCACAGGAGGCCCTGTCCACCCCTGTTAAATATGACAGAGCCTGCTTCATGTCAGAAAAATCAGGAGACTTTTATTTGGCAACCAGTGCCTGAGTCCTGTTGTTTTTATTAAAACCTACCCTCAATGTGGGGTGAAGCACTGCTGGGGGAATTCTCTCCAGGCTGCTCTGGCAACCAAGAGGACCAGGCAGCTCTTCTTGAGGTCAGTGCATGAATGTGAACAGATGAGTGTGGACTAATTGCTTCTTTATTCCTTGGAGCCCTTTGGTCCTCTGAGGTTCAGTTTAGGATACTTTGAAACCTGATCTCAGATTTCACCATTTCTAATGTCCCTTCCATCTGCGTAATGTTAAATGTGTGTGTATAGTTTTGGGACTGTATCCATCAGGGTAGTCTCGGTTTTGCTGCAGCAACAAACAACTCTCAACTCTCAAGGCATAAACTCAACAAAGGCTTATAGTTACTCATGTCACCTGGGCAGCAGGAGGGGATAAGGGGTGGAGGGTCTTCTGTAATCACCTAGGGACTCAGGCTGAAAGAAGATCTATCTTGACATGTACTTTTATAATAACCAGGAGGGAGGAAAAGGGAATGTGGTAATTATACACTGGCTCCTAAAGCTTCTGTCTGGAAGAAATAAATGTCACTTCAGATTACCTTTCACTGGCTAAAGCAAGTCACATGACCATGGCTAATTTCAAAGAGAATGAGGAAATACAACACTCACATGCTGAAAAGATATGACATAGACTATACCTTCACAGTCCTGATGGAAAAGGACACATATAGGAGTCACAGACATGCTGGCAAATGCTGAGGGTAGAGGAGAACCCATGGTTTGATCTCCTGGATTCCTAGTAGCTTGATTTAATGAATGTTCTTTCTTATCTTAGGAGTCTTCTGGCATCTCAGCCTGGTATCAGACTTGACCATCAAGGAAATTTTCTTCTCTTCAGAATAAGGGAGAGAAAGAATTAGGAACAGAGAATATGGACCATGAACTTCTGAGATGCCTATGTGCTATTTTTAAGAATAAAAACAATAGATTTTGCCAACAAAATCAAAGCAGATGACAGGTGATCAGGAATATTTCTTATTCAAGTCTACTCAGGACTCTCCAAAAACATCGAAAAAGCTTGATCAGGCAACACTTGTGTCACACGTCCTCTCATCTGGTCCACGTTACTTACTCTGGTCCAAGTGGTTAGGTTTTTTGTTAATTTTTAAGATTAACTGCATTTGGATGCGGTTATTAATGGCTTTGGAATGGCATGGTGGCCAGAGTCTTATTCTCAGAGCCATCTTGCATAGCTGGCTCCACTCTGGGATACTGGACATGTTGTTTCAAACAACTGCGTTAGCACACCAGATAGTATTGTCTTCCCCATTTCCCAAGGCTGTTGCATTTCATATATCATAGTTCCTAACTTTGAAGGGAGGATAAGATACATTCACAGTGTTCTTCCTGACCCAGAGAGACCTACTGGTCTCACAGAGGACAAACACAAGAGAATTTCTTAGGTCGTTAACATTTCTCTTCTCTTTTAATTTCACATTTTGGGGGCATGTCTCAGAGTGACAGATTTCATTTCTTTCACCAGAAGATATAGTACAATATTCTTGGAAAGAGAAGAAAAATTAAACAAAATGTGTATTTATTCTAATTTACCCTTATATTTCAATTCTTTCCCCTGAAAGTCCAAGGAAGAAATCGTGCCAGAAATAGACTCACAGAAAGAGGAAAACAAATTTATGGTTACCAAACGGGAAAAGAGGGGAAGGATGAACTAGCAGTTTGAGATTAACATATATATATACACACTGCTAAGTATAAAATAGATAACCAACAGGGAACTACACTCAATGTCTTATAATAAGTTATAAGAGAAAAGAACCTGAAAAAAATACATATATATATATATATATATATATATGTATATATATATATGAAAAAGAGAGTGAAAGTGTTTTCTCAGTCATGTCTGACTTTTTGTGACCCCATGGACTGTAGCTTACTAGGCTCCTCTGTCCATGTGATTCTCCAGGCAAGAGTACTAGGGTGGGTTGCCATTCCCTTCTCTAAGGGATCTTCCCAACCCAGGGATGGAACCTGGGTCTCCTGAATTGCAAGCTGATTCTTTTATCATCTGAGCCAAGTGGCACTAGTGATAAAGAACCCACCTGCCAATGTAGGAGATGTAAAAGACACGGGTTCAATACCTGGATTGGGACGATCCCCTGGAGGAGGGCATGGCAACCTACTCCAGTATTCTTGCCTGGAGAATCCCATGGAGAGAGGAGCCTGGTAGACTACAATCCATGGGGTCACAAAAAGTCAGACACAACTGAGCAAATAACACTTTCACTCTCTTTTTCATATATGTGTGTGTGTATGTGTGTGTGTGTGTGTATTCTTTTTCAGATTCTTTTCTCTTATAAGTTATTATAAGACATTGAGTAAAAAAAAAAAGACATTGAGTATTGTTCCCTGTGCTATATATAGTAAGCCCTTGTTGATCATCCATTTTATACTTAACAGTGTGTATATGTTAATCTCAAAATGCTAGAGGAGTCTGGAGGGCTACAATCCATGGCATTGCAGAGAGTCAGACACGACTGAAGTAACTGAGTGCATATATTTATATAATCACTTTACTGTATACCTGAAGCTAACACAGCATGTTTCAATATAAAAAAAAAAAAAAAAAAAGGAAGGAAAAAAAAAATGTGCCAAATACACTCCCATCTAGGTTTCCTCCAAAATACTTTTCCAATGGAAACAGTGGAGCTTAAAATCACTGATTTCCCTGGGATCCAATACAGAAGAAAGTCCTATTGGCTTCATCTTCCCTGATGGCTCAGATGGTAAAGCGTCTGCCTTGCAATGTGGGAGACTCATGTTCGATCCCCAGGTCGCGAAGATCCCCTGGAGAAGGAAATGGCAACACACTCCAGTATTCTTGCCTGGAAAATTCTATGGATGGAGGAGCCTGATAGGCTACAGTCCATGGGGTCGCAAGGAATCGGACATGACTGAGCGACTAGAATTTCTTTCACTTTCAAATCTTGAATCTGCCCTTCCCCCCCACTTGCACCACTATCACCCTCGTCCAAGCCACCGCTGTCTCACCACGGTTATTAAAGCAGCTTCCTAAGTGACCTTGATGATGCTACTCTTGCTCTGCTCCAGTCTGTTCTCCATCCAGCAGCCATCATGATCTTTTTCACAGTAAATCACTCCCTGCTCTCAACTGTTCAAGGGATCCATGTCACAGGTAGAGTGAGATCAAATTCTTCTATAATGATACATTTCCGACCTCAGCCCCTGCCATTCTTCTCTTCTTGGTTGAGCCAAATGGACAACTTACTTATTGTTTCTTGCACGCATTAAACATACTCAAGGTTTGTGCATATTTTTTTTCCTCCTGCTTGAAATGGTTTCCCCAAAACATTCCTAATGTTTTCTTCTTCATTTGATCAAGCATCTGGTCAAATGTTACCTTCCCAGAGAATCTTTTCTTGAACGCCGTATTAGTTTGCTATTGCTGTGTAAATAGGATCCCAAAAAGTAGTGACTTAAAGCAACAAATACTTATCATCACATAGCTTACATGGGCCAGGAATCTGGGAGAGTTTTAGCTTGATGACTCTGATAGAGAGGTTTCAGTCACATCAGCCAGGGATGTTATCATCTGGGGCTTGACTGGAGCCGGACGTCCCCATTCAGAGGTGGCTCTGCTCAGACCTGACAAGTGGACACTGGTTGTCTGCAGAAGGCCTTAGTGTCCACCACATGGACATCTGCTGGTAATGACGGAATGTCTATGGGGCCTGGCAGCTGGTGTTCCTAGGAGTGAGTGCTCCAAGACAGAGAGAAAAAAGTAGCCCCAGTGCTGTTTATATCTTCATCTTGGATGTCAACACACCTTATCCTCTATCTTCTATTTGTTAAAAAAATAAATCTGCCTTTCACTCAAGGGAAATGAAATTACTTTTGAACAATTATAAGAACAGATCCTGGTGAAGCATGAGAACCTTGGTAAAAGACACAAAGTGAAAGTGGATCAGTCATGTCCGACTGTTTGTGACCCCGTGGACTGTAGCCCACCAGTCCTCTGCCCAGGGGATTCACTAGGCAAGAATACTGGAGTGGGTTGCCATGTCCTTCTCCAGGGCATCTTCTGTACCAAAGGATCGAATCTGGGTCTCCTGCATGGCAGGCAGGTTCTTTACCATCTGAAATACCTTTCTAATCCACATCTTGGTCCCCATCTAGGTTGTCTTAGGGTGGTATGCAGTGTTTTCTTTAAACTTGAGACAGTCTTAGAATTTCTTAACAAATTAGTGATCCACAGAAGGTAGAGACCCACACAAATTTTCTTTCAGAAGCTGAACGTTTAAGCAAATTTGAATTATAAAAATGTGTATTTTAATTACACAGTACACCAGGACTCCACAGAAGGCTCCATTTTTTTCCTGGACCAGTACAAGCCATGTAGGATGTGACTCATACAGATGTCTACATTGGCCATCAACCACAGGCAAACCTTAGCCCAAGGCCTATTTTGGAAGAAAACTGAAAGCAGATTATGCCTATATGTTATTGCTACACTTACTCTTGCACCTGCAGGTTGCTTTTAGGAGTTGTTTAATGGAAACCTCGAGTCCCCTTAAGCCAAATGTAATTTATGAAAAGGTGGCTGTGCTGAATTATAAGGGTAAGTATGTTAACAAGTTCTAGTTCACTCGACCACAGGCTTGGTGAGCTACTCTGGAGTGAGCCCTGCCTTCAGCCAGGAAAACAAAAAATAGCACATCCCCTTTTAATTAATTGCTTCTGGCAAGAAACCTGGTCATGAGGGAACAGCCCTAGACAAAGACTGAAGTGCATTGATCTTCCCAATTAATATATGGCCAAGGCTTCTTTTTCTGATCATGTCCTGCTTGTCATCTTATTGTTGCTCATGTAAACTCACACAAGGTACCAAGTATTTTCTTTGTTTAGCATGATGGATTAAAATGATGGCTGCAAAACTGCAGTTTCTAAGCAAGGGATAAGTACATTAAATCTGTTTCTGCCTCCTATAAAATAAAAAAGGTACTGACCTTGTTAATAAGGTATGTATACAGCAGATAACAAAAGTATCATTTAAGTAGTGTACTTGGGTAAGATAGATAAAGTTAAATTTTGGATTGCTTCATGGAGATGATACAGATTCAATAGTTGGCACACTATTAATTACATAAGTATTTTTATCTTGGAGTAACATATTATAAGCTCATTAGAAAACAAAGAGAAAGATAGCATACTATTTCCCTTTTGTTAATTCACTAAATAAATAAATATGTATTATACATATTATGGGTCTGTTATACACTAGGCATTGAGGATACAAGGTAGACAAAACATAAACGTTTTCTGAACTCAGGTACTTACGTCAGTAGTGAGTATAGGGAAGGCAAACATTAAACAAATAATCACACTAAACACAGATGGGGAGGGGTGTGTTTGTACAAGTGCCTTGAGAGACAAGTATAGTGATTTATCCACTTAAACAATATTTTTTGTTTACTCTGTGTGCCTCTTCTCCTGGGCCTACGGTAGTGAACAAAGCAGGTTTTAAAAAGTCTCTATTTTTCTTGAATAAAGTAGGCAAAATATCTGTTTTACAGAGAAGCAATACACAAAATAAATATGTAGATTCTAGGGTGGAGTGTATCAAGGAGAGATAGGTAGAGATGTGGTCAGAGAGGCCTTGAAATGAGTTGGGGAAATGGATTAAGGAGAGCCTTCTAACCATTTTCAAAGGCATTGGCTTTACCCTAATAAAATAAGAAGCTTTGGTGCTTTGAAACATGGCATGGTCTGACATGTCTTAAAATGATGCATATATGTATGACTGATTCATTTTGCTGTTCAGTTAGAAACACTGTAAAACAACTATACTCCAGTAAAAATTAATAATAATAAAAAAAGATGACTCTGGCCATAAGGATCAAGATAGAATCAGGTAAACCAATGAGAAGTTCATTTAATATTCCAGGCACAAATAAGGGTGGTTTAGGAACTGGTGGCAATTTTATAGGTAGTGAAAAGTGGTCATTTTCTGGATATAATTTTGAGATACTGCAACTGGATTAGCTGCTAGATTAGATTAGGAATAGAAAAGAGAGGAGCCAGGAAGAACTCTAGGGAACTTTGAAAGAGTGCTATCTTTTGAGGAAGACTTCCTTGAGAGAGTGACACTTGGGAATTGTTGTTGATGTTTAGTTGCTAAGTGGTGGGATGCTTTGCCGACCCCAAGGATTGCAGCCCACCAGGCTCCTTTGTTCATGGGATTTCCCAGACAAGACTACTAGAGTGGGCTGCCATTTCCTTCTCCAGGGGATCTTCCTACCCAGGAATCGAACCTGCGTCTTCTGCCCTGGCAGGCAGATTCTTTCCCACTGAGTCACCTGGGAAACCCCCTAATAAGAATTAATTGGATAAGGATGGACAGAACACATAGATTGAGAGTTGATTATGTTCCTAGGAAGATGAAAAGAAAATAAATTTATTAAGCTGAAATTAAAGTGTATTTATTATACTTGTCAAACTTTTAGGGACAGTATTATTTGCAACCTTGCATATTATTAAAGCAGTGCATGTGACACTGTATTCATCATGAATTCTTAAATTAGGCTCCACATTAATTAGGTTTGTGGTACATAAATTTAATAAATGTTATTTCAAAATTACTATTATAGAAGCTTTTTCTTAATATTACTTATCTGTACCCAGCCAAGGAGAGAAAAACACCAGTTGTATATTTCCAAAATTACATTGCAATTGCTTCTTCTTTACAATAATAGGGAATGCTGGTTTTGTATTGAGAGTACAGTAATCTGACAGTTCTGGAACTTTCAACTGGAAATAAATTAGGAAACTTCCAGCCTGCTTATAAGGATTCAAGGCATGCATTTAACCTGGATTTGAACTACATTAAATCTGGTCACATATTAAATAACAAGTCTAAGCAAATATGTACAGCATCAGCAAATATGTGTACTATTCTCAAACATTTTCATTTTCTGTTTAATATTTACACCTTTTAATAGTTCCATGTTTATTTTACTTATTAAATAATTTCTCATCTCTTTCTGTTTCTTAAACACTGTATTTATATAAAAGAAGTCATAACAAAAAGGCAGTGCCATCTATGTTGTGTCTGATGCATCTTCAATCATTGCGCTTACACTTTTGTTTTATTTCAGTTTTTTTGGTTGGTATTTTCACCTTTTAGAGCAACTTCTAGAAGTACTTAGTCTTAGAGGAGTCACTAACCAAATTCCAAAAATTAGGTGATTCCAACAGCCCAAAGCAATGATAATAAAAGACATCAAAGGCTTTGTTTTATGTTATTTTTAAAACGAGGACGATCAAGTGTGGTTTGATTTTTCTAAAGGAGGAAATCAAAAGCATCAGAGCAGGATGTATGGAATTATGATGACGAAGCTGTCCCAGCATGGAGCTGATAGAATCACAGAAACCCTGTCAGGAACACATCTGTCTCTGGCTCTCATTCCAAAGTGATGCATCAAGTCTTCTAGTTGGAAAATCATGGTAACTCCCCAGATCACTTTCCCCATGGCTTTGGAAACTCAGATGTGCCTTGGGGAGGAAAAAAATATGTTCCTTTTTTTCTTTCGTGTTTTCATTATATTGAGGCAACTTATACAATGATCCAACTCATGATTAAGTCAGAAAATTCAGTCTTTTAATTAGACAATTTAGTTATTTTAAAAAACCAAACTCTTATACAATAGTTGTTTGCATTGTATGAGAAAATGACATTTTTATAAATCTCTTTTATTCAATTATTCTGGCATTAGCTAAATGACTGTGTATATATCAGCTCAGTTCAGTTCAGTCACTCAGTCGCGTGCAACTCTTTGCGACCCCATGGATTGCAGCATGCCAGGCTTCCCTGTCCATCACCAATTCTTGGAGCTTGCTCAAACTCATGTCCATTGAGTCAGTGAAGCCATCCAACCATCTCAACCTTCATCGTCCCCTTCTTCTCCTGCCTTCAATCCTCAGCATCAGTCCTTCCAATGAATATTCAGGACTGATATCCTTTAGGATAGACTGGTTGGATTTCCTTGCAGTCCAAGAGACTCTCAAGAGTCTTTTCCAACACCCCAGTTCAAAAGAATCAATTCTTCAGCACTCAGCTTTCTTTACAGTCCAACTCTCACATCCATACATGACTACTGGGAAAACCATAGGTTTGACTAGACGGTTCTTTGTTGGCAAAGTAATGTCTCTGCTTTTTAATATGCTGTCTAGGTTGGCCATAACTTTTCTTCCAAGGAGCAAGTGTCTTTTAATTTCAAGGCTGCAGTCACCATCTGCAGTGATTTTGGAGTCCAAGAAAATAAAGTCTGTTACAGTTTCCATTGTTTCCCCATCTATTCACCATGAAGTGATGGGACTGAATGCCATGATCTTCATTTTTCGAATGTTGAGTTTTAAGCCGACTTGTTCACTCTCCTCTTCCACTTTCATCAAGGGGCTCTTTAGTTCTTCTTCACCTCTGCCATAAAGGTGGTGTCATCTGCATATCTGAGATTATTGATACGTCTCCCGGCAATCTTGATTCCAGCTTGTGCTTCATCCAGCTTGGCATTTTTCATGATGTGTTCTGCTTATAAGTTAAATAAGCAGGGTGACGATATACAGCCTTGACACACTCCTTTCCCGATTTGGAACCAGTCTATTGTTCCATGTCTGGTTCTAACTGTTGCTTCTTGACCTGCATACAGATTTCTCAGGAGGCAGATAAAGTGGTCTGGTTTTCCTATCTCTTTAGGAATTTTCCACAGTTTGGTGTGATGAACACAGTCAAAAGCAGAAGTAGATGTTTTTCTGGAACTCTCTTGCTCTTTTGATGATCCAACAGATGTTGGCAATTTGATCTCTGGTTCCTCTGCCTTTTCTAATTCCCGCTCGAACATCTGGAAGTTCACAGTTCACGTACTATTGAAACCTGGCTTGGAGAATTTTGAGCATTACTTTACTAGCATGTGAGATGAGTGCAATTGTGCAGTAGTTTAAACATTCTTTGTCATTGCCTTTCTTTGAGATTGAAATGAAAACTGACCATTTCCAGTCCTGTGGCCACTGCTGAGTTTTCCAAATTTGTTGGCATATTGAGTGCAGCACTTTCACAGCATCATCCTTTAGGATTTGAAATAGTTCAACTTGAATTCCATCACCTCCACTAGCTTTGTTCATAGTGATGCTTCCTAAGGCCCACTTGACTTTGTGTTCCAGGATGTCTGACTCTAGGTGAGTGATCACACTATTGTGGTTATCTGGGTCATGAAGATATCATTTGTACATTTCTTCTGTGTATTCTTGCCACCTCTTCTTAGTATCTTCTGCTTCTGTTAGGTCCATACCATTTCTGTCCTTTATTGAGCCCATCTTTGCATGAAATGTTCCCTTGGTATCTATCTTATACCTGCTTGATGAGCCCTCCAAGCAGGGATTGCTAACGGTTTTTGTAAAGGACTGTCACCCTTTGCATTCTTTACACATCATTGAGTTTTAAAGTGCAGGACTGTGGCAGCTTACTACATAACATGGTCTCAATAAACCTATCAATTGGAGGCTTGGTTCAGCAGCATTTCAAAAACCTCACACTGGCCCCAGGTGCATTTGAGGAAAATGTCCCCTCTCAGCAGGCATGTGTGAAAACTAAAAGCAGTGTTGGACCTGGTTGGAAGAAAAGCCCTAGAAATATCAAGGATTACTGAATGTGAGAATCAAAATCTGCCTTGAAGCTCATGTTAACAACTTCCATTCAACTCTGTGAGGAGTCAAAAATATTGCATCCAGGGTCAGTTGAATTTTCTGTTCTTAAATAATGCTGGGGAACTTCATTCAAGAACGAGACCTGCTAAGGGCAATCCTTTAGATGGAGGATAACTCACTGTTTGTAATAGATTGGGGAACAAAGAGTTATAACTTATTGGCAAAAGCCTCTATTTAGGTGTGCACTACTGTACTAAAGAAAAATAATGCTATTTTGGCATCCTGAGATCAAAGATCAGTTTTTATTCAAATTCCACATCACTGGTCTTCCCCTGGAGTCCCATAACTAGATGGGTAGATTACGGACCTATTTTCTGGTAGATATTTGACTCTTAGACTATATTGTTTGTTTCTCTGGATACTGGCAACTAATAGCTCTTGGGTTTTCTCGAGTGAGAGACTGACTCTTCTTCTTGCATTGTGCACAGAGCAGGATGCTTTACGTGAAGGCACAGTGGATACTTAATTATCACCTGATAAAAGGGGTCACTCAAGGCCTCCCTTTCCAGATGTCTCTTCTGCTTGTTAATGTCTTCTAGAGTACCCACTTTTGAGATCATTGTACTCCAATATATTCAACCATTAGCATTTACTACCAAAACATTATAAATTAGTTCATCCATTTTAGCTGGTTACATTACAAACAGATACCAACACATACACGTTTTTATTAAGGAAGGAACGTCATGGGGATAAGGCATCCTTTGCAAGGGGGCCACATAGAGTTAAAGTCTTTGAACAGACAGAGCATTTCTTCCATTCCTTTTCTCTACAACTAAAGTATACAGCTGTCAGTTTTCAATGCATATCTAATGACTATCTATTCTATTCAAGGCACTGTGGTTTTAGAGGACAAAATAATTTTTTTTTTCTATTTTATCAGCCCTTAGAGAGTTGAGGGCTGACATATATATACATACGTGCTGCTGCTGCTGCTAAGTCGCTTCAGTCGTGTCCGACTCTGTGCAACCCGATAGACTGCAGCCCACCAGGCTTCCCTGTCCCTGGGATTTTCCAGGCAAGAACACTGGAGTGGGTTACCATTTCCTTCTCCAATGCATGAAAGTGAAAAGTGAAAGTGAAGTTTCTCAGTCATGTCTGACTCTTAGCGACCCCATGGACTGCAGCCTACCAGACTCCTCTGTCCATGGAATTTTCCAGGCAGGAGTATATATATATACACACACACATATATGTCTATGGATTTGTGTTATAATATGAGGAAATCATTGGCAATGGAATCACAGTGATTTAAGTACAGTATTGTGTGCAAGCCGAGGAATTAGAAACTCATCTTCTCTTAGATGAATTGGGCCTGATTTCAGAGAAGGGCTAGCTTTTGTACTCTGTCTTGACAAGTAAACAGGATCATGAAAGGCAGAAGAAAAGGAGGAAGAAATCCTGGGACAGAGAAAGACAGGAGTGAAGGTATGAACACTAGAAAGAAAGTAGTGGGGGAAATGGTAGGTGATCCCAGTTTCTTGAAAAAGTCAAATTCTTGGAAACATGTAAGCATAAAAACAGGTTGGAAGTAGCCAACAGAGATTTGAAAAAGTTCAGAAAGCCATTATAAAGGTTTGGTGCTAACCATGTAGGTAATAGAAATTAATAAAAAAGATTATAAACAGAAGAGTGATTTGATCAGTTCTGTGCATTATAAAGGGCTTCCCTGGTGTCTCAGATTATAAAGAGTCTGCCTGCAATGCAGGAGATTCAGGTTCGATCCCTGGATTGGGAAGATCCCCTGGAGAAGGGAATGGCAACCCGCCCCAGTATTGTTGCCTGGAAAATTCCATGGACAAAGGAGCCTGGCAGGCTATAGTCCACGGGGTCACGAAGAGTGCCTTATGAAGGAAAACAGCAGATGAAGGGTCTGACTTGGGGAGAGACATAGAGGCTGTTGCAACAATTAAGTCAAGAAAGGATATGAAAAGAATATAGAAACCATAAAGATCTGGCCAGTGTAAAGGAAATTAAAATAAACCAGGAGAAAACTAGGATATAGCACCAAAAGGATTTTATGACTCAGTAAACATAAGCAATGGAGCAGTGGTACCCCTGAAAGAAGGAGAGGACTGCTAATTGTGTGGGAAATGAAAATCTAATACAGATTCCTCATTATTACCCCTTAAACTACTCCCGGCTGCTATAATAATAATAATGATATGATAATAATGTTAAATAGATGATGAGAGTTTATACTTGATCCTCACAACAAATATGATCAATGGAAAATAAAATATTGAGGTTTTACAAATGAGAATGCAGATACAGAAAAGTTAAATGTGTCAAATATTAGAGAAATGTAGATAGTGTCCCCATGGACTGTAGCCCATAAGGTTCCTCTTCCCATAGAATTTTCAGGGCAGGAATACTGGAGCAGGTTGCCATTTTCGATTCCAGGGAATCTTCCCAACCCAGGGATCAGATCCACATCTCTTGCATCTCCTGGATTGGCTGGTGGATTCTTTACCATTGCACCAAGGACTTCAGATATCATATAAGTTACAAAGAAAGATCAAATTCAAATGTGTTAACTCCAATCTTCATCTTCTGAGCATTTCATCTCATATGTGTTATCAATGGATTCTGCACATCCAAGTGCAGATTAAGATTAAGACTGTGTGTGTGCCAAGTCGCTTCAGTTGTGTCTAACTCTGAGAACCCACGGACTGTAGGCCATCAGGCTCCTCTGTCTATGGGATTCTCGAGGCAAGAATTTGCTCGAGAGGGTTGCTATTTCCTTCTCCAGTGATTAGAAGTAAGTGATCTTAGTCTTTTCTGAGGGGCATGTTGAGGATCAGGATGTAAGAGGTGTGAGTTTTTCTTATGTAAAAACTATGAGACAGTTTTTTTTTTTTTTCCTGCTAGTGGGAAAAAGAAAGGAAATCTATCAACAAAGCAAAAGCATAAAGGTTCACATAAGGGAAGTAAAATTTACAAGATTAAAGAAAGTTAGAAATAAGCTCTTTTGCTCTGTGAACTAACATTGCAACTGCTTCTTGGATCTGATAAGGAAGGAAATAATTTTTATTATTTCACTGAAATCAACACCTAAAGACGCCTCACATTTCTTTATTATAGTATTCATTTCCTTTTCACATTTGACTATAAATTGTCTTTGTTGATTTTATACTTCATTTTATCCTCGAAATAACCTTTCTTGGTTGATAGGACTTGCTCTCTTTACATTCATTTTATAGGGAAGGAAATTGAGAATTTTCCTCACAGCAATTAAATGACCAAACTGGGACCTGAGCCTTCATCTTCTGACTCAATGTCTAGGATCCTTTCCACGATCCCACATTACTTCAGACAAGTGTGGCATAATTTCTGAAGACAAGCAGTTTCTTTTATGAGGAAAGAGATTGAGAGTTAATTTTTTTTTTTTTTTTAAAAACTGCCCCTTCTATCTCCGAAAGGCTTTAAAGAGGAAACCACAAGCTGGGAATGCCTCATTTGTCTTATCTCTCTGGCAAGGAATAAGAAGCATTTTGGAATTCCCTAGAGCTTGTGAAGCCTGCTCTATACTGACAGCCCTCCCTGTAATTAAAGGCTATATCACTTTAGGATGGAAATGGTGAATTCACTTCTGGAAGCATATAGCCATATGCAAGGCTTAGTTTAACAAAAAAGAAAGCAGAGATCAATCACATGTGAGTTTTGTTAGGATGGAGGTGTTGCAGTAAAACCGTGGTGAGCGCAGAGTTGACACAATCTTTCTCTCTGAGTTGGTATGAAGTATTGGAGCTTCTGTAATGATATAGAGGATTTTGTTTTCCAAGTGGGTGAAAAAGAAGAAACATCATTTGTTGGCCTGAGCCGGAAGTCTACAGAACTTTTCAAAAGATTTGGTGAACAGATGCTTTTAGAAGCTCTTACCAGCTCAGCCTTCACGACTAGTAATTTCAAACAAAGCAGGAGGTCTGAGCACTAATGTTATTTTCCCTCCTTTGTCTGTAGTCCCTTCGGCTAACCACTGATAGTGAACTGCCTGGAGCAGCCTTGAGAAGTCCCCGTGGTGAAAACGCATCAATGTCAGCTTTTCAACTAGGAGCTTGTTGTCAGCTTGAACTAATTTTTTCCAGTTTCTCTTCTGCTTTACCTCTTCCCAACCACATTAAAAAGGAGATAATACCCCTGACCCGTCTCCAAAGATATGTTTTTTTTGTTTGAGATGTTATCATATATTTGTCGTTTCTTAGCTATGCAGAATCCTATTCAAGTTTTCATGAATAATAAGACAAGATGGCACGGGAGGTGGGGAGGGAGAGGGTGGATGAATTAGGAGAGTAGCACTGACATATACACTGCCGTGTGTAAAATAGGTAGCTAGTGGGACGCTGCTATATAGCAGAGGGAGCTCGGCTTCTGCTCTGTGACGACCTAGAGGAGTGGGATGAGGGCGGGTTGGGAGGCAGGCTCAAGAGGGAAAGGATTTATGTATACTTATATCAGATTCACATCGTGTACACCAGAAACTAACACTACATTGTAAAGCAACTATACTCCCATAAAAAAAAAAGAAAAAAGAAGATGGCATATGAGAAGTTGGTAGGGGCTTTTGGTAGAGACTGGCTTCCCAGGTGGCTCAATGGTAAAGAATCCGCCTGCCAACAGGGGAGACGCAGGAGATGTGGGTTTGATTCCTTGGTCAGGAAGCTCCCCTGGAGTAGGAAATGGAAACCCACTCCAGTATTCTTGCCTGGGAAATCCCATGCACAGAGGAACCTGGTGGACTGCATTCCATGCGGTCACAAAGAGCTGGACATGACAGCGCAACTGAGCACATACACGCACTCTTGGTAGAAACTTTATATCCCACTCTTGAACATACTGTCTTTGATCAGGATCCCTAGAAGCAGATCTTGAGATGAGGATTCAAGTGCAAGAGATTCATGAGTAAGTTTCTTCCTGGAGACACTGTTAGGGGGAAACAGAGCAGAATGAGAAAAATGAGTGCTGGTAGTTGCTTAGTCACATCCAGCTCTTTGTGACCCCGTAGACTGTAGCCCACCAGGCTCCTCTGTCCATGGAATTCTCCAGGCAAGAGTACTAGAGTGGGTTGTCATTCCCTTCGCCAGGGGATCTTCCTGACTCAGGGATCAAACCCATCTCCCAAATTGCAAGCAAATTCTTTACCATCTGAGCCACCAGGGAAGCCCAAAGAAACTTGCAAAGGTGCAATTTCCAGTCAGGTTCCCTGAGGGTGATCTCAGCACCATCTTTTCAGGGAAACTGGCTTACCTGTTATTCTTCAGGATCCCTCACCTTGAAGACAGAGAAGTGGGCTTTCTTCTTTCTCACTGCCTGCTCATGCTTAGATAAGCCTGCCTCTCACAAGGCTGCCAGCTCTTGGAAATGCCAGTTTCAGTAGCCTGCAGTCCTATCAGTAGAATCTTACAGGCAAATTGAAGCAAATGAATTTCAAAGCTAGGGGAGATGATCACAGAAAGAGTGAAGGTTCAAGGGAATGCGGTTAGACCATGGATTCAGGGATGATGAAAAGAAAATCGAATTTGAGCTGCATTAAAGATTTTTATTTTCTCAGATCTCAAAAAAATTCTTAGAGTTGATTATGAAACATGATAATGAACAGCTCTGGAGTGGAAACAGGTCTTTTAAAGAATTGTGCATGGAGTGCATTGAAGTACAAGGAATGAGAGAGATGGGGAGCAGGGCTCACTCAGGAGTCAAAGTGTTGGCAAGGTTTGCTTCTACAGTGTATAAAGTATCATCCTTTGGGATAAATTAGCTCTACTTCTGAAGTGGTTATTTTGAAATACCTATTTTCATTTTTACTTAAATCCTCCGATAGGCAAAAAATATCTAAAATACCAATGACGATTCCAGCTTTTTTAGGAGCAAGCGCTGGTTTATTTATTGCTTCCACATTGACTTTTTAAGGATGGTTTGGCTTCCTTGATGGGATTTCCTGCATTTTCCTCTATGATCTGCTTTGCCAACTCCAAATTGGAGAGTGTATTACTAAAGCATCAAAATTTGATAACAGCTTTTTTATCTCCAGTGAACATCTCTTCTTGCTATAGCTCTGTCCTGCTCCATTGCATTAGCTGGATTCAGAGCCTGGTTGAGGGCAGGATACATAAACAGCTGTTCAAGAGTGGACCAAGCAGAGACTTTGCAAAGAGAGTGTGCAAAGAAAAAAACCTCAGTTATGAGCAAGGCATGAGCTTGGCTTCTGGCTGTCAACTGTACAGATAGATCAATCGCTTTTCATTGTAGAAAACGATGTGGCAGAGTTCATTCATCCACAGATTATGACAACCATGGCAATTGCAGGCAGAGCCAAGAAGAAAGTATTTTGAATATAGAATAACTTCTCAAAAATAATCATTGGTATTCACAACTGTATGACAATAACACTGTCAGAATTTCCAATTTTCTAAAGTCCAAAAACATGTATTTTGAAATCCAGAAAACCTACTATTAAAGGCAGGATGTCTTCCGGGCTGTATTCCAAGAACTTTAGCCCCTTTCTAGCTGCAGAACTGGGGAATACTACGTGTATGTATTGTATGTTCTTGTCCAATACTTATTTGCTATAACATTGACTTTCAACATTTGACAGAACCATAAAGTAAGAAATGCATTTTACTCTGTGACTGTATATAAATACATATACACAATTATATAATTTTGGGAAGACATGTTTGAAAAACAATACCTACTATTATACTGCTTGTGATTCACAATGACATTTTCTATTCTTTTTCAGGCTTATGTGAAAAAAAATGCTGACAGCAACCATGGGCTTCTCTGGTGGTTCCGATAGTAAAGAATCTGCCTGCGATGTGGGAGACCGGGGTTCGATCCCTGGGTCGGGCAGATTCCCTTGAAGAAAGGCATGGCTACCCACTCCTGTATTCTTGCCTGGAGAATCCCATGGACAGAGGAGCCTGGCAGGCTACAGTCCATGGGGTAACAAGGAGTTGGACATGACTGAGTGACTAACACTTTCACTTTCAAACTGAGCATTGTCAACAGGAGTGATATTGACCCCAAAGCTGCAAAAATAGGTTCTTGGGGGCAAAGAAATCTTACACAATGGTTGGGAACCATCCAAAAGGTCCCAGTACAGAAATACACAGTACATTATTTGTGCTCAGCCACTCAGTCATGTCTGATTCTTTGGGACTGCATGGACCGTGGCCTGCCAGGCTTCTCTGTCCATTGGATTTCTCAGGCAAGGATACTGGTGTGGGTTGCCATTTCCTACTCCAGGGAATCTTCCTGACCCAGGGATCAAAGGTAAGTCTTTTGTGTCTCCTGTATTGGCAGGCATTTTTTTTTAAACCATTGAGCCACCTCGAAAGCCCTGTTAACAGGTCAGTTTGTCTGTAGTATTAATATTTCATTTGGGTGGGGAGTTAGTAAACATGGGGACAATTGAAAAAAAAATTAAAAAACACTACAAAACTGGCCTGCAATTTAGAAAACACTTTCAGAAATTTAGGAGATCAATTCAACTGTGCTTGAAATTCATATTTTTTTCAGAGAAGGCAAATGATATCGAATGTTTATAACCCGTAAGCACACAGAACATTTGTTCAAGATCAAGAATCCCAAATCCTAGTTCCACTTTTCTGTGGGATTTAGGACATGACTGCTTTTCTGAAACTATCACATTTCCCCCTTCTGTTATTCCAAATTAAACAAATTCCTTCTCCTATGTACCCAGAAATTGGGATTGTAGCTCCAGGTTCCCCTGAGAGAAAAGAAGAAAGTAGATTATTATAATAAAGTGTGTGATGAAAATTTTAAATTGGGGTGATCTTCAGAACCAAAAGTGGTCATTAAAGGATAGAATCTACCCAAGATATCATTCAGGGGAAAGAAAAGACTGATGCAGTATGTGTAAGGCAGGAGTTAGGGGAAAATGACCCTCTTTAGTGTTTATTTCAAGTGAGATTAAGACTACTTAGTAAATCGATTATACGTGTCAACATCTTTTTTCCTGCTTCTTTGCTCCTAATACCTGTTCTTTTTCTGTCCTTGGATTTCCATCACTGAACCCTTCCATCAGTAAGCTACATGATATATAAAAACAGTGATGGAAAAGAAAGGAACTTCCCTGGTGGTCCAGTGGCTAAGACTCCACGCTCCTAGCACAGGTGGCCCAGGTTCAATCCTTGGCCAGGGCACTAGATTCCACATGTTGCATTTAAGAGTTTGCACGCCTCAATTAAAAATCCCACGTGCCACAATGAAGATTAAAGACCCCGCATACTACAACTAACACCCTGAGGAACCAAATAAACAAATAAATTTGAAAAAAGAAAAATCTTTAAACAATGTTTCTTTCTACCCCAAACCTCATATACAAGAACATGGGGAAATAGATTTTCATATTCATCAAGCAAATTTGGATATACTTAAAATTCAATGAACATGAGTTTGAGCAAGCTCTGGGAGTTGGTGATAGACAGGGAAGCCTGGCGTGCTGCAGTCCATGGGATTCCAGAGTCAGACATTACTGAGCAATTGAACTGAACTGAACTGAACTGAACATTAACTGGGAGAAATGATGCCAACATTTGCAGTTAGATCTGCAAATAGTAGCCCTTTGTGCTGATGGGCATTACCCTCAGCTCCTAGAAATCTGTGACTGTGACACACAGGATCTGAGCACTGGAGGAAAAGGTAGTGTGTGTACCAGCTTCCCCTACCTATACCTTTGAAAAGTTGATGAAACCTTTCAAAGCTCCAACCACAAAATGGAAATGTTAGCAATTTAGTCAATGCAAACTCTGGTCAGAGGAATGACACGGTTCGTATGCCCATTCTGAACCGGGAAGCAAGGAAGATGTAGTCAAATTGCACCAGGCACCTGCTGTGCTCAGAGGAAGACAAAAATGCTGAAGCAAAGAGATGGCCAATGAGCGAAATAGCACCATTGCAGGTGGGATGGGAGCAGAGAAACTAAGCATAAGGTTGCTTCTCTCAGGAAAAATGTGCTTTGGAAGGGTGGGCAGTGTTTTGTTTTCTTTTTCTGTGCAGATAGAGGGAAAAGTTGAGATAAAAATTTGCGATGAGTAGATTATTTCCTGTGAAGTGCTTTTCTCTGCCTCTCATTTCAGATTCGAGTATTTCATAGTCTCAGATTGACATTTTGAAGTATTCGAATTAATTTACTCTTCCCTAAATCTAATATTTTATTGTCACTTTAAAAAATGGTCTCTGACATCTAGATCCAAGATAATGAAGAATTCTGTTTTTCATACTATACTTATGGATATTTTTAGTCACTAAATCAGTTTATTTGATCATGGTACAATATGAGCTTATTAAAGTCCCATGGAGGATTTTTCAGAAATTCATGAATTTAGTACCACTTTGGAGTTAGTATTCAAAATGGGGGCTTGGGACTCGTCTTTAAGTAAATAATCTCACACATACACAGGCTCACTGAATACTCAGTGAACTATTAAAAATATTATTGTCACAATATCATTGTTACTTACCAGACAATCCCTCAAAATGTTCTTTAAACCACCAATATGTGTTTTTTTTCTATATATAAAATTTTCTATGCTTATTATTTAACATGTGACTCATCAAATTCGAGGCAAAATAAGGTAGAAGGGAAGATAATCAAGACAGTTGCATTTTCTTTAGGCTGAAAACCTCTTGTAACACAAGGTTACCTCTAATGGAGGATTTTTATTTGTATCATGATACTGCCTTGAGGCATCCTTTGAATAAATTATAGAAATGTGGCTTCCTTTTTTTCTAAGTGAGTTGATTTCTCCTAACTGGCAGAGATATTTTTTTCCACTCAAAATTCTCATTAGAAGAAAAAAGACTTTTAGACACTGGAGTCTGATAACTATGGTTGCACTGACACTTCTCAGACACTTTTCAGAACAGAACATGTCTTATCAACTAGCTTGGTTAGCAAGACAAGCTCATAGTCATGAGCGTAGTTGAAAAAGCAGTGTTTTTATGGTAATTTATGATCCCCTAGGAAAGACTGAAGACAAAAGGAGAATAGGGCAGCAGAGGATGAGGTGGTTAGATAGCATCACGGACTCAATGGACATGAATTTGCGCAAACTCCAGGAGATACTGAAGGACAGGGGAGCCTGGCAGGCTGCGGTCCATGGGGTCACAAAGAGTTGTATACAACTTAGTGACTGAATAGCAACAACAGGTGATCCCCTGGAGAAGGGAATGGCTGCCCGCATCAGTATTGCCTGGAAACCTCTATGGGGTCCATGGGGTTGCAAAGTCATACACAACTGAGTAGCTAACACATACATTCTCTAGGGAGTATTGACACTTGCTATCAGTTAATCAGTTAATCAAATTTGAACATTTATCATCCTAGACTTATTGAAGGAGATGGTGACAGCCTCCTAATTATGCAATAGTTTTAAAAAATATTCTCTTTTTCTTTTGCAACTTCAGGTGGTTTTCGGCTGAGAAATTATGAAGTATAGACACACTTTTAGTTTTAACTCCTTAAAATAATCTCATTTTCCTGTCTAATTGAAGCTCTTCCTTTCTTGGCTTATTCTGTAATATATCATCTTGCATTCTATTATTGTATTCTGGCTCATCTGGACAATGCTGCAATAAATTGTGATGGCTGACAGAGCATTAAGTGAATTTCAATAAATTATGAGAAACTTCATTCTGCCAGCAATGCCAAAAAAAAAAAAAAAATACTTGACACCTCAATAAAAGGCAAGAGGGGGAGCTTTAAAAATGAATCTCTAAAATATTAGTCCTGTTTTTCTCCTATTCAATTGTTCAATGTAGGGAGGATAACTGAATAAACATTTTTCAAAACTCTATTATGATATAGTCTTTATATAAAATCTTGAAAACTCAGCTTATTATAAAATTTTAAGATGTGTGTGTGTATGTGTATTAGTCGCTCATTTATATCCGACTCTTTGTGACCCCATGGACTATAGCCCACCAGTCTCTTCTGTCCATAGAGTTCTCCAGGCAAGAAGTAGGTTGTCATTCCCTTCTCTAAGGGATCTTATTATACAATTTTACGATGTACTTATTTCTTTTAAAATAATTTAACGTGTGAAAGTTGCTGAAACACATTAGATTGGTCATTACCAATATTTTATTGCCGTCCATGTAGGGTATTTGGCCTCTGGCCCATAGAAGTTTATAATTTCCTCAAAGCTATTATACTGAAGGCTCACCTCTCAATATTATGTGTATTTTTGCTTAGTGTTTAGAGGGGACTGATACTTATTTGTGATGATTATGTGATTTATAATCCAGACAGGACAGCTTGAGAGGAAAAGGAGTTTCACTGAAATGTAAAGTCCAGACCACCAGTGAAAACCAACACATCCAAGAGCTAAATAATATGAACTGCTTCCCTATGCATCATAGATGCTCAATATAATTGTTAAATTTTTTTGGAATATCTGTTGCTGATTCTGACAAATATTTTTCATGAGAGATTTAAATTGTTATTTTTTCAAACTTCGTGTAATAAACCCACCACTCAGTGTGCCAGAGAAAGAAAGAATATGTTTTAGACATTTGTTCTTACTTTAATCCTTTTAATTCTAGTCTTTTACTTCTCCTTGGATTAACTTTCTTATATTCTTTGTTATTCCGTTTTTTCCTTTTTTTCCCTCTCTTCTAGGTGATGGTGGGTTGTGGTGGAAAAAATGTCTCGCAACTGAAATTATGAGAGAAAGTGAAAGGTGTGCTCTTAGTATATTGCGATGGAGGACAATGAGCTTCTCTCTGGGATAGTGGTATCTTTACTGTGTGGAGAGAACCAGGGACCAAGGCAACAAACTTCTCTGTATACAAATAATCTCTACTTGACTAAGGACCAGAGCACACTCTCCCCTTCCAGCTACGCTTCCCCGAGGCTCTGTGTGATACTGAGTGAATCCCAAACATCAGCCTCCTAGTGATCTGAAGACTAAAATTCATTATCTCCACTGAAGTTTCTTAAACGAAAGCTTCCTTCCTTTCAATGAATAGGTTATCTGTCAATCTTAATTCTGTCCTTCAAAGATATGTTAAAGTACCTCATCTGCTGTCTCCTACTCTAATCTCTAAGTTCTTGTGGGTATGTCCTTTTAAAATTCCAACCTTTTCAATATTTTAGTTTCTGAAGAGAAAGGAGATGAACAGTTTTTTTTATTTATTCTGTCGATGTTTCCTTTAAATATATATGTTGCAGAATAATAGTTTCAAAGCTTAAATCTGATAATGTCATTTTGCTTTACCAAATCTCTTACTGTTCCCTCCAAACCCCTGAGTAGCCTGACCTCTGAATTCTCCTTCATTCTCATCTCATACAAGAACCTAGTATCTCTCTTTCTCTTTCCTCAGTGCACACACCCACACCCATCCACACACACCCACACACCCCCACACACCATCCACATATGCACACCCCCACACCCCCACATGAAAACACACACACACATACACAAACACTCATCCTCCCCCACACAGGTGATTTTTGATTCCTTTCACATGCAGTGCTCCTTCTGCCAGAAGTTTCATTTTCTGCAAAGACAGCTTTTCTTAGCTCTTTCCATCTTTGAGTTATGATTTTGTCTTGTTTTGCTTTGTTTTTGAGGAGGGAGGGATTACAAGAAGCAAGCTTGCATTCAATTGAAATTTTTATTGAGGTAATTGTAGTTTTATATGCAGCTGTAAGAAGTAATACAGAGATATTTTGTGCTCTTTATTCACTATTTCCCGATTGTAACATTTTGCAAATTATTTATGTACAATATCACAACCAGGATATCAGTAGTGATAAGCCCAATGATCTAATTAGTATTTCCTTAGTTTCACTTGTACTCATTTGTGTGTTATTTAATTATAAACAATTTCATTCCATGTGCAGGTCTGTGATCCACCACAGGTAAGACACTATTTCTATCTCCACAAGGATCCTTTGTGTTTTGTATTTATAACACAGTTACCTCCTTATCATGCCCTGGAAACCATATAATGACTCTCAATTTCTAAAATTTTGCCACTTCAAAAGTATATAAATGGATCATACAGTATGTAATCTTTTTTGGTGTTGACTTTTTACTCAGCACAATTCTTTGGAGATTCTTCCAGGTTGTGACATGTATCAAATAGTTGGTTCCTTTTTATTGCCAAGTAGCCTTTATTGCTAAATGATATGTTTGCACTAAAATTTGGTGAGCATCCGTCCACCTGGACTGCCTGACATATGGCCTTTTCCACTTTGGGATCTTATACATAAAGCTGCTGTAAGCAATTGTGGGCAGGTTTTTGTGCAATCACGCTTAATTCTTCCTCTACTTAAGACTTATCTCAGGGAAGTATGCTGTCATCTCATTGTATTCTTTTCTTTATGTCACTTATCACAGGTGAAATTTTACTTTTATGTGTGTGTGATAATGCAATTACAGTTAATAGAGTTTACTGGACCTTAAGGCTTCCCAGGTGGTTCAGCGGTAAAAGCATGACTGAGCGAGCACACGGCATACACATACTGGACCCTAAGATGTGTGGGGGCAGGGATTGCACCCATTTTATTCCTCATAATTGTGTTCCTAGTGCCTGAGAGAATGATTGGTGAGTAGATATTTGGGAAATATCTATCTAATAGATAGTGAATAAACTGACTAAATGAATCAGTCATGATGCCAGATAATGTATGCTTTGTATATGTGTGCTGTGCCCCACTGCATCCAATTCTGCGGCCCCGTAGACTGTAGCTCACCAGGCTCCTCTGTCCCTGGGGTTCTCCAGGCAAGAATACTGGAGTGGGGGTACCGTTTCCTACTCCAGGGGATCTTTCCCACCCAGGGAATGAACCTGCGTCTCATGTGCATGTCTCTCCTACATTGGCAGGTGGATTCTTTATGACTAGTGCCATTTGGATGCTTTGTACATATTACTTACTATCTAGCCACACCCTTTGAAGTTATAAATTTTATTTTATAGATGAAGAAAGCTAGGTAAAGCAACTGATCCAAACTACTCTCTGCAGAAAATAAGCTAGACTTCAAACACAGAGCTGACTTCATCACTTCAGCTCTTTCCACTGTACTGTCTTTTCTTTGCAATGATGAAATTATTTCTGCTTTTCTCTGATGGAGCAATTCTACTACAACCACAGAGACACAGCTGTGACAAAAAAAAAAAAAAAAACAAAACTATTCAATTGATAACCTAATACAATGATGTGATGAAACCAACCCCATGGCCTTTTGTTCTATGATAGACCACATGAAGAAAGCATGCATAGCTGCTACGCAATCTGCAGTGTGCAGGTGTGGGAATCTCTATTTCATAAGACACAAATAAGCCTGGACATATTTGGTAATTACTGCGTTAATACAGAGTCATTGCATAGCTATTTCTTTCTTACAAATTATATGGTAGTTAGACTTGGAATTACCATAAAAAATGAGAAACTTCTAGTTGCCAGTAAATGATTGCTTTATAATTACAAAATAATTACATAGTTATTTTGGCCTAGAAATATAAAGCATTGTACAAAATCCATATACTTTGCTGCCAGAGCTGCCAGGGTCCAAGGCTATAAGTTCTTTTAGGAATTGCCCTTAGGACCTTCTGAAATTCTCAAAAACTTTAACTCCTCTCAGGAGAAAAAAATATGTCATAAGGGAGATAGCTTCCCTCATTAAACTAGAATTTTCATTGACCCCAAAGCTATTGCACTCTAAAAATTAAGTCAGTAATGGTAATAACAGAACTTTGTTACCTCTCCCTGATGAGACCTGGTTGGCTGTGGCTCTTCAAGAAGAAGTCAGTTAATTTAGCAAAGTCTTTATGCCTCTCCACGGGTCACAGAGTCAACTTGCTACAATTCATGAGAATTGTGACAGTTATTAGCTTATTCAACTATTCTGTCACTTAAAACATTGACTTTGGTCTCTTTGTTTGTTCATACTATAATTTATTATCGTATGATTTTTCACTCTTTATGCTCTTATAGCATGAATATTTGGTATTATGTGTATGGGTTGATTATGATTTTTTATGCCAGTTCTGCTTCTCTGGATATTTGATATACAATTTTTTAAGGAAGTCAAAGATAAAACAAATAAATGTGTACTTTTAGGTTACAGGATTGAAACTATTGAAAGAAACAGTTTCAACTATAAGGCTTGGGATATTCAGTTAGTATCTTTAATTAATTACTTCAACGTTGACATGATGTAACGCTTCAATATGGCCAAGTAAACATTATTTTTAATTTAACTTTTTGAATCTGAATTTTGTCTCTAATAGAAACAGATAGTGCTGAAACACTTTGGAGATTCACAGTTCTAAAAAATTGACTATGAAATTCCAGTTCTGGGCACAATTTAGTAACTGGGATAAGACATTGTTTCACTATAAATGGGTTTTTAATTGAAAAAGGAATATGAAGTATCTATTTTCCGGTATTAGCAACAAGAAGTACCTGTTTTCATATTTGAGGGAAGAGAAAACATGAGGTAAATTCCGCTTCTCCCAGCTTTCTGCCTGCAGGATTTGGTACACATTAGCACATGGGATTGGGATCAAAACAGAGAGAAACATTTTGCTGGGCAGAGGGAATAGAGATCAAAGATCAGGATAGTTGATTTGACTAGAATTTTCAAGGCATAATATTTAAGAGAAGTGTACAGCTTAGAGAAGAAGCTCCAAAACTATGCTTTGGGTTCCCTTTTAATTTTTTGCCAAATATTCATCTGCACATTGACAGAGGTCTTAACAGAGAAAGCGACTGGGAGCCCTGTGCACTGAAAGAAGATTCTAGACTTCATGCAATACCAGAAAGCATTAGGGTTAGAGTGGGGAAATGAGGCTAAATAACCTAGGCATTCATTTGCTTGTCTAGAAGAGCCATACCTAGCCATAGAGAAAAGACATTTTCTACACCCACCTCCCTAAAGTATGAAAACAATTTTCCACTAGATAAAACATATATTCTAGTAAAGTTACTGTCTGCAAGAAGAAAATGCAACATTTTTAATAGACACTTAACAAAATCTACAATGACATGAACATAAACAATGTACATGTTGTATTAAAATATGGAGAATTAGGAAAACATGTGCCATAAGCAGAAAAAACAAACAAAAACTCTGATTACAGATTACACAGATGTTGAAATTAGAAGGCAAAGGCTCTAAGCCAGATATTATAAATACATTCCAGGATTT
Source organism: Cervus elaphus (assembly GCF_910594005.1). Taxonomy (NCBI): domain Eukaryota; kingdom Metazoa; phylum Chordata; class Mammalia; order Artiodactyla; family Cervidae; genus Cervus; species Cervus elaphus. Next base: position 31,681,781 of record NC_057841.1, on the reverse strand, counting down.
AAGGCAAAAATTGGACATAATAAATGAGCAGATGCTTCAAATGAAAAATAAAAATTATACAGAAAAGGAAATTATGGAACTGAAAATACAATTTTTGAAATAAAAATTATACTAGTCTTAACAGAAGATTTTACATTGAAAAAAGATAGGTAGGTGAGCTGAAAATGAGTCAAACAACGTGATCAAAACTAAAACACAAAGAGGAAAAGAAGATGAGGAATAAAAACCTCAGTGAAATTTGAGACAATATCAAAAAGTTTAACAAAGAATTAATGGGTGCATGAAAAGAAAACTAGAGAAAGTTGGGAGGAAATGAATATTGGAAGAAATAATATAGCCATATGTTTTCTTCTAAGTTTGATAAAATAATTTTGTAACACATTCCCGGTAAAAGATAAAAAAAAACCATACAGAGGAGTATGACAATCAGCTGCTAAAAACTAAAAGAAAAATATCCTAGAAACAATCAGAATTTAAAAGTATATCATATGTAAGAAAATTATTAGAGTCAGGTGACTAGTTATCTGAAACAGTGTAAGCCAAGAGACAATAGGATCATATATTTTCAATGATGAATGGGGAAGTCAAAATATAGTCAGCCTAGGATTCTATATATTTTATAAATGTCATGCAAAATATCCTTCAACATATTATTGAAAAATCCTACAAAAGTGTTCTTCAAAAATTTAAATGAAATGAAAACATTTTAGATACCAAATGCTGATTGGCAGGAGATCTATACTACAAAAAATGTTAAAGAACGTTCTTCATCTTTGAGAAAACAATAGTAGACAGAAACCTTGAATCATATGAAGGAATGAAGAGTGCTAGAAATTCTAAATATGTGGAAAAATATGCTTTTAAGTTATTTTCTTATATCTTTATTTAGAAGATAACAGACTGGAAAAACTAAATACAGTATACTTGTATCAAAGTGGCATCATAACATATTTCAGAATTATGACAAAAATAATACCAGATATGGGAAGAAATAAATGGAAATATTCCTTCATAAGATAAGCATGTTACATGTTGAATGGTATAGTATTAATTTAGCACTGACTATAATCACCTAAGGATGAACAGCATAATCCCTGGAGCAATGACCATAAGAATAATACAAGGAGATACAGCTAAAAATAAAATAGAGGCATAATTAAACACTGAGAATCCATAGTTATCCCCAAAATGTGATAGGAAAGGAGAAAAGGGGAAACAAATACTTAGTGGGGCAAGAAGAAAACAGGTAGCAAGACAGTAGACTTAAACTCAATCATATCAATATTTACAGAACATATAAATAATCTATATGTTACAATGAAAAGAAAGACTTCCATCTTGGATTAAAAAAAAAAAGACAACTTCATGCTACTTATCAGAAATACACTTGAAATATGAAGCCAAGAACTGGTTTTATGTAAAAGGATAGAAAAAGATATAACAGGCAAATACTAATCATATGAAAGTTGGATTATCTCTGTTAATATCAGACACAATGGACTTCAAGAAAACATATAAACCAGAGAAAAGGAGAAATATAAAACACACCTAAAGGTACACATATTGTATAACTGGATTTTAAAACATATGAAGCAAAAACTGATAGAAATGAAAGGAGCAATAGAAAAATAGACTAATACAGTTAGATTAAGATTTCAACTGACAAAGCCATCAACACTCTGAATTTAATTCACATTTATAGAACCTCACCCGATGGCTCAAAAAATCCATTTTATTTTCATATGGAACATTCACCATGGTGGGCCATATGTTTTGCCATAAAGCTAATTTTGAAATAACTCAGAGAATATTTTCTGACCAGAACAGAATGAAATTAAGAATCAACAACAGAGTAATATCAGAGATCCCAGAGACAATAAAAGTATCATAACCGAATATCTCAAAGATACTTTACCATCTGAGCCACAAGGGAAGCCCCTATAAATTATATAGCTAAGGTAAAATTCTTTAAAAAAATACAATTTACCAAAATTGATTCTGTAATACGTAAAAAAATAATCTTAATAATCATGTACCTACTAAAGAAGCTGAACTGTTATCATAGCCTGTTCACTGAGCAAACTCCAATCCAAGACAGTACACAGGTGAATTTTATCTCACATCTACATTTTAAAAAATAAACCCAAAATTACACATGTTCAAAATATAAAAATAGATATAACAGGAAACACCTCCTAACTCATTTTTGGAAGTTAGAATAAAACTCTGATACAAACATCTGACTAGGGCATCAGAAGAAAAGAAAATTACAGATGAATACAAATGAAATATTAGCAAATTGAAGCCACTTGTAGAGGAAATAATACATCCCCTACCTCATACCATTGTTGTTGTTTAGTTGCTTAGTCGTGTCCAACTCTTTTGTGAACCCATGGACTGTCGTAGCTCACCAGACTCCTCTGTCCATGGGATTTTCCAGGCAAGAATTCTGGAGTGGGTTGCCATTCCCTTCTCCAAGGGATCTTCCCAATCCAAGGATTGTACCCACGTATCATGCTTTGGCAGCCTGGTTCTTTACAACTGAACCACTGAGGGCCCACCACTTCATACCAAACACATGAAAATTCATGAAGAATCATCAAGCTAATCATATAAGCTCAAGTTATATAAACTCTGGAGAAAAAAATTAAACATGAGAGAAAATCCATATGTCCTGTACATAGACATAGTTTCTGTAGACTAGTCACTAGCAATGCTGAAAAAAATCACTAACAATAAAAGAGTTGATCATTTGGTATTCATCAAGCATCCACTCATCAAACATCCTATTAAGAGAGTGAATGAATAGGTGAGCCATAGATTGGAAGGAAAAAGAAAGAGAGAAAACTCCTATAGTTCAGTACTAAAAAGACAACCTGCTTAAACAAAAAAATGGGCAGAAGGCTTCAGTCAATTCATAGAAGAAGTAGATAATGAAAAATAGACATATAAAAATGCACAACACAAATTATCAGAGAGACACAAATTAAAAGCACAATTAGACACCACTGCACATCCATTAGAATGTACAATTTTTAAAGATTGACAACAGCAAATGTTATATGACAATCAGATCTCTCATGCTTTATTGAAGGGCATGTAAACTATAACAACTGCAGTGAAGAACTGCTTGGCAGTATCTTTAGATTTAAAAGTACACGTAACCCTTAGAGACAGTCATAGAGTTGTATTCATAGAGTTGTATTAATACCATTCTGATCCCACTTCATGAAAGAGCTTGCATTTCATCCGAAAGTTGAGCAGTTAGCTACCAACACCCAGGTGCGTCTTCTTCAGGATCCACCTTAGTGCTCAAACTACATTCACACTCTTGGGTGCTACTTCGAAACGTGTGCGTCACCTGGCCATTTGTCTGCAAAACAAGAGTCTTCTAAGGGGTGGTCTCTGTTCTGAAGGCTGTAATTGTTTGGCTGAGACGTTGTGACGTCTGCCTTGCAGTCAGAGGTTCTCCCTGCCTAATTATGTTTCCGCCTGACTCTTCTTTCACAGGTGTTAGCTCCACATCACAGAAGATTGTTCTGAGGAGCTATATTCATTATAGCCCCAAACTGAAAAAACAAAACAAAACAAAAACACCACAAAAGTTCATCAGTAGGTAAAAGAGATCAACAAATTGTGGAATCCTTATACAGAAAAATACCAGCCAGCGATAAAAAGGAACAGACAGCAGATACACAATAACATGAACAAATCTCAAAAGTATGCTAAGGAAAGAGCAAGAGAGAATAAAGGAGGAAAAGAGAAAGAAATGAAACAGTCGGTTACAGACTGAATGTTTGTGTCCACCTCCCAAATTATATGTTGAAGCCCTGATCTCCAATGCTATAGGATTTGTAGATGAGCATCTTTGGGAGGTAGTGATGGTTAGATGAAGTTGGGGTGGAGAGGGGTGGTCTTTTATGATGGGACTATGAGAATAGACATCAGAGTGGGCCATCTCTCATGCTCTCTCACTCGGCCTCTCTGTCTCTTTTTCTGTCTTCATGAATGCACAAGCAAAGGCCATGTAAGCACCCAGTAAGAAGGCATCCATCTATAAACCAGAAAGAGAGCCCTTATCAGAACTCAAAAATGTTCCAAGGCACTCTAATCTTGGAATTCCAGTCTCCAAGACTAAGAGAAAATTAAATGTCTATTATTTAAGCCACCTGATCTAGGGCATTTTGTTTTGTTTTAGTGAAAGTGAAGTGAAACTCGCTTAGTTGTGTCCAACTCTTTGAGGATGCCATGGACTATAGAGCCCACAGGATTCTCCAGGCCAGAATACTGGTATGGGTAGCCTTTCCCTTCTCCAGAGGATCTTCCCAACCCAGGGATTGAACCCAGGTCTCCCACATTGCAGGCAAATTCTTTTCCATCTGAGCTATCAGGGAAGCTCACAAGTAGACTAAGGCACAGACAAAAACATTATATAAGTCCATTTACTGAAATTCTTTAGCAGTCAAAATGTACCGATGAAAATCAGTAAAATGTTTGGTCTCTGAATGGAGAGAGTGTAAGAATTGCCTGGGGAAGGGTACAAGAGAACTTTCAGGGATGATGAAAATGTTCTGTATCTTAACAGGGTGTGGTTAGATGGGTAAAATATGCAGTTGTCAAAACTCACATAACTGTGCATTTCACTCTGTATAATTTTACCTCAATAAAAATTTAAATATATTCAAAGTGAAAATAAATGCATTTTCAGCTAATGTTCAACTGAGCTAACATATTCCTAGTTTTATTTCCTTAATTTTCAATTTTCTGTTTGAATATTTTTTCTGTTCTGACAAAATGATCCATAGGGTCAATGAAAATGCAACAAAAATCTCAGAAGTCTCTTTTTTATAATAAAAATTGATAAACTGATTCTAAAATGCCTATGGAAACACAAGAGATTTGGAACAGATAAATCAATACTGTTGAAAAAGAAATAATTTGGAGTATTTACACTATAGACTTCAATACTTTATATAAAACTATAATAATTAAGACACTGTATTAAAAAATCATGGTTTGGATCCACACCATAAAAAATCAGCCTAAACAATGTAAGTATGATTTATTGAATCAATCACTTATATTTCATTTTTGATATTTATTTAATATATTTTTGGCCTAACAATATAAGACTCACTTACTTTGAATATTTAATGTGTGACTTATGACACCACTTTTAAAAGGTGTACACAATTACATATTTATGACATCATCTCTTTATTTTTTAATTCAGATCTTTCTCCTTCTCAACTACTGCAATTCATTTCTGAAACTTTTTAATGGTGATGTGCAAAGACACTCAGAGGTATTACAGGTATTTCAAGGGAACATGTATTGCTCAAAAAGGCCTATTTTCTAGTTGTCAGAACAGACTTGTTCTCATCTAGGAAAAGAAATTTGTGTTTTAAAATTCTCAGTAAGAGATATTTTCTTAAAATACTACAAAAGCTTGGTGTGGATTCAAATGGGAATAGAAGATTCAAACATTTAATATGAAAAATTTGGTATGCTCCAAGTAAACATTTAAAAAAGCAAATATAAAATTTCTTTATTACTGCTTGTTCTGTCAAACGATAATTGTTGATCTTTGTTCAAAGAGATTAGGAAACATGACTATTTTTCTAACTTCTGTATCTGAAGCCTCACGCTTATTAATTTTTTCTTCATTCACTCAATAATGATATAACAAAAACCTACTATATGCCTGGTACTTTCAGGTGCTGTCTCTGTTAATTACATAGAATGCGCTCAATAAACATTGGTCACACTTATATATGAATAAATGAAGGGATACATGTGCATGCTAAGCACAGACACATGGTCAAACAACTTCAAAGTTTGTGACTATAGTGAACATTTTTCTTGGTAATTAAAGTGACCTCTGATCTTATAGTATAGATCATTGTCAGCTGAGACATCAATCAAAATATTTTTATATTCAACTCAATTCTTGGAGCATCAAGGTAGCTGGATTTAAAGTTATAGGTTTGTATTTTTTTTATGAATTTTTCTGCTTAACAGGTTTGTTGACATGTTAACAAAATTAACACTTTACATATATTTAAAGTGTAAATTTTTGAAGTTTTTTAACATGTATACATCTTTGAAACTAACATCACAATCAAGATAATAAACATATCCCCATCACCCCTTTGTCAACCCATCTTCCTGCTTCTCCTCCTTCCTGCTCTTTCCAACCCCTACCTCATATCATATACAAAATCTAACTTAAAATGGTTAAGTGAACTGAATATGTCACAAAAGTAAAATTCTTAAAAAACAAGAGTTTTCATGACCTCAGTTTTTTCAACAGATTCTTGTTTAACAGCAAAAGCATAAGCACCAATACAGAAAACAAAAAAATAGAGGAATGGAACTTCATCGAAATTTTTAAAAAATTATGCATCAAAGGACATTGCCAAGAAAATAAAAAGTCAGTCTTCAGAACGTAAGAAAATATTTTGAAATCATATACCTTGTAAGGACCCAGTGTCCAGAATGTATTAAAAAGCCTCTTACAATTCAATAGCAAAAAGACAATTCAATTGAAAAATGGGCAAAGGAGTTGAATAGATATTTATTAAAAAAAAAAAAAGAAATGCAAACTGACAATAAGCACGTGAAAATACATTCTAAGTGATTGGTCTTTAAGGGACTACCTTTATTGATCATTAAAGGATTACCTTTATTTCTGAAAGACATTTTTGCTTGGTATAGAAATCCTGACAGTGAGAAGCTCTACAGACACAATGCCCATCAAAACTGGTGAAACTATTTTTTTTTGAAAAAACAACCATTTGGCATGGCCTTAAAAGCATATAACAAATGAAAAAACATTTACTCCAGAAAATATACTATAATTTGATAGAACTGCAAGGACCTATGTTATATGAACCAAAACCCACACCCTACTTCCCACCTTCCTGCTCAACAAAATGGAAAGTTCTCTCCAGATTTATATGGTATGGAATACAGGGCTTGCTCTGACTCCAAGTTGGAGCTATCTTTCTGGGAATGGCAAGGAGCATTCCTTATCTTGTTCCCAGTTGTCTGTTAAATGAGGCTAAATTCTAGTGTGAAAAAATAAATAGGGGGCTTTCCTGGCAGCTTAGTGGTTAAGACTCTGTGCTTCTGGTGCAAGGGGTGCAAGTTCGATCCCTCATTGGGGAACTAAGATTCCATATGCCATTCAGCGCAGCCTAGAAAAAGCTTATATATATATATATATATATATATATATATATATATATATATATATAATAAAAGGGAATTCCCTTCTTTGCGCAGTCCACCTCTGGGGGGACAGAGGCTCTATCTTAGATGTGGCCCTGCTGATAATACTGGGACCTGAATCAACTTTGCTTTGAATCATGGAGTGGGTTTTCCATGTAAAGAGACTCAGAGCAAAGGAACTTGGGGCTGCTGCTCACATATTCACTGAGATCTCAGCTCCTAAGGAGGGTATCACTCAGATATAAGTGCATTATTTTCCCATCCTCAGCACCAGTGCCACAGTGCAGAGATTTTGCCTGGGAGGAGGAAGACACAGGGGAGAGACCTCCAATTCCTCTCCAGATGAAATGAATTCATTTGCAATAGAATTTGGAGAACATCAAGTCTAAGAGCATTCTCCAAAAACAGTGGCTTTGGGAGGTGGAAGCATTGGAGGAAGACTTGCAGATTAATTGGAAGTACGAAATTATAGGTTGACTAGTTTGCCGGGGTGACCGGGGGAAAGAACCCTCCTGTAGTCAGAATAAACGTCAAACACTGATCTATGGAACTGTCACTTCAAAGGAACCTGGATTTGATTGTCTGTGAAGCAAATGATGTACCAATGCATTGTTCAAAACAATAAAGCCTACGAGGTGGAAATTGGAGCTGAACAGCTGGCTGTCCCATGGACAGAGGAGCCTGGCAGTCTACAATCCATGGGATTTCCAAGAGTTGGACACAACTTAGCGACTGAGCATGTACACAACAGCTAGATGTGGTAATGGATAAAAATGTGATCAAAAAGAGTCCCATCAAAACTTGTTATCCCAGGCTGACTGTGTGCATCTTGATACCTGCTTATTCTAAAGATCTACGTTACAGACTTATGATATTTGGACATCAGTTCAGTTCACAGTCATGATGAGTAACACTTTCCCAGCTTAAACTCCAGTTCCATCAGAGGATTAATTTTCTTTGTTTCTTCTCCTGCATTTGATAACATAGAAATGAAGATACTTGTTCATTGGTGCCTGAAAGCATATGTGGATAAATGATAAAGTGGGATGCCAATAGCATTCATTAATATTCTCCCCAGTATCAATAAGCTTCCCTTTAAAGCAGAATTCAGTCTGGAGTCAATCAGTCTCATATGCAAAACAGATTGAAAATCACTCTCAAGTAGGCCCGTGTGTCTACACTTCAGAGGAAGGGCAGCTTGAATTACACAGATAGTTCCACAGCTGTAGGCTTGCCCTGGTGAGAATTTAACAGATAACACAGCCCTTCCCCTCCGCCCTGGCTGTTACAAAGTTTTGGAAACCAGCTTTGGTGACTTGTGGCTGCTTCTTCAGTCACATTTCAGTGTTCCCCAAGTGAAAACATAGCCAGAACGACTTTAGAGATAGGTGTTATTCTGAAATAACTCGGGGGATATAAAGAGCATGTTTGAAACGAATATTTGAATTATACTATTTCAACATTTTTGATTGATGATTAACTGGAAGAAATTAGGGGATGCTTTGCAACTTCACAAAGATATCCCAAGGCAAATTCTTGATGAAATTTCAATACTGTAAATTTTAAAGCAAATCTTGTCTCCATTCAAATCATTTACTTGTTGTTTTCCTTGGAGAATTATTCTCACAGAAATACTACTTTACTCCAGAGATCTGGAGTAAAGTAACTGTAAACAAGCACAGATATAATAAGTGCAGTTCCAATAATGCGTTGAGATCAGAGAATTAGAATGTAACCAAGGTGTCAGGGGAGAAAGTTAAGTTTTAGCTCCATTTCATGGATGAGTTAACAGAAACCCTACCTAAATGCATTCCACATCTGGTTGTGTGGGTGTGAGTGGAAATCAAAGGTGAAAAGAAAAGTGTGTATGCTTGGTCGTTCAATTGTGTCCAAGACTTTGTGACCCTTTGAACTGTAGCCTGCCAAGCTCCTCTGTCCATGAAATTCTCCAGGCAAGAGCACTGTAGCAGGTTTTCATTCCTTCTCCAGGGGATCTTCCTGACTCAGGGATTGAACCTGTGTCTCCTGTGTCTCCTACATTGCAGGTGGGGTCTTCACCCACTGAGCCATCATGGAGAAGACTGGTCCAAGCCAATCACTTTCTTTAGATGGGACTGGAAGGCAGAGACCAGCTTTTAATGTTTAGTGTATCTGACTTGACAAACTATTTTTAACGCACTATCCTTAGGGATCTGGACAATGCCCATTCTATGCTGAAAACATAGTGAAGATGACCTATTTGAAACAGAAGACATTTTTACAATATACTTATTTTGCTTAAGCATTATTAATGATTTTTTCCAAATATTAACTTTCGTTTCTGAGGAACTGTATGTAAAATCTCTCCACCAGAGTAAACAGTATGGTGAAACTATCAATTCCTCAGAAAATGAAGCCTACAGAGATATTTTGAATTTAGTCTTGGAAGAGAGACCTTAATGTTTTTCAAAACACATTAAGCATTTTTTTTTTCATTTAATTCTTACAACATGAATTCTGTAAATTTCAAGGAAATGATACTTTAGAGTGAGATGACTGGATAGTTTAAAACACGTGATATCTGCTTTTGATGCTTTTTGTTTTCTTCTAAGGGCAAGGCCACCCGCCAACCCATGATCCTTATTATGTCACTTGTTTGGCCCCTGGCTTAAGCAGACTTGTATCATGATCTGCGGACTCCCCTGGTGGCTCAGTGGTAAAGAATCTGCCTGCCAATATAGGAGATGTGGATTCGATCTCTGGGTCAGGAAGATCCCCTGGAGAAGGAAATGGCAACCCACTCCAGTATTCTTGCCTGGGAAATCCCACCGACAAGAGGAGACTGGCGGGAGACAGTCCCTGGGGTCAAAGAGTCAGACATGACTCAGCAACTAAACAACAATTTTGTGATCTATGGAAATACACTTGTTTTATCTGGCCCCCTCTTTGATGTCAAGGACAAAGTACTTATTTCTCTGGAAACATCATTGCTCAGAACAATCTCTAGTGGCAGGAGCTGATTCCACAGAAATGCTTTTCTTACCTTAAATATCTCTTAGTATCAAACAACACAACACAGAAATGGAACCATATTTGTGCACAAACTTGCAAGCAGCGCTTATTTTCATTGTTTTTGTTTGAAAACCTAGAGGGTAAAACACTTTCCTTTACATCAAACAGTTAGGTGGGATATCCCTCTCTCTTTACATAACAACTTCTTTCTTTAAGTGATGGATCAGCATCATTCAAGTAGTTCATTGTGTAAGTAAAGGGTATATCATTCCTAAAAATTAAGCTCACTCTCAGCTGAAAATGGTCAAATGTTTCAGACAAAAAGAAGGCTGTAAGGGTGTATTTTCTTGGCATGAAGATGGTTGGTTGATAGTATTATATGCTTTACCTTTTTTAATGAGTGACAATAATGCATTAAATGCTATTTTATTAAAAGTTAATATCTATTTTGTGAATAAGTGGATTTAGGTAGGCAAAATAAAATCCTCACTTGGTTATTAAATCACTTTTATATTATCCGAATGAAAATCTTCACTATAAATGTGTGTAAGTCACAGACTTTCAGAATATCCCTGGCAATGTACTTTACACTATAACTTAAATACTAATGAAATCAACTGAAAATGAATGTCATTAGTCAGCTGTATCTTGATAGGGTCCCTGTGGGCTGATATAAGTCATCATTAGAAATGAATTTTCTCATGGTCTACAATGAGTGTTTAATGTTTTGCTTCAAAGCAGAATTTAAATTTTATATTTAATGCAGGACTTTTAGGTTTGTTAGAAAAAAATTGAGATGGCATATTTTTGTCTTTGCAACTTGTATTTAGTCTTCAAATGTTACAAGACTGTGTAAAATGCATAAAACAGATAATAATCACCAGTGGAGACATACTAATTATTTTAGAAACTCAAACTAAAGACTAGTGGGAACAAAGTGTTTTCATACATACAACTTTAATTTTGACTTTATAGATCTGTAGAAATTGAAGAGCAAATATGTGTAATATTATTGCATCCTTCTGGATTAAGAAATGGTTAACATTTTTAGATTTTGATATTGAAAATAATGACAGTATTTACAAGTTCATCATGTATTTCTATAGCAATGTAAATGTGTGCACATATTCATGTGTGTGATGTTTTGAATGTTTCATTATTCTGAGAACCAATAGGATGGAGAAGTAAGGTAAGGAAAATTGTATTTTAAAAAATTATGTATACTTTTGTCACACAGAAAATAATTAGTTTCAAAAATGAATATAGTACATCCTGCTATATATTAATAGCTATAGCAGAGTACTCAGTGGGAATACACAAACCTTAACATTGTTCAGGAGGTTTAGAATTTCAGTAGAAAACTTTCACTGTGAATTTATAGCATAAACCACCCAACTGACTTCATATAAAATGCTTAGAATTTATTTGATTTCCTATCAAATATCCCACTGTGCATAGATATATAATTGCTTTAATTATCTCAGTATCTGAATTACTTGTTGGGGATCTTCAGAAGGGTATTTAACTCTTCCTGACCAGTATAATATTAACAAGTATAGTGATAGATGTTATTAATTAGCTTTTGTGAGTCTGTGCAGTTTGAAAGCAAACAGTACTGTATACCTTTCATACAATATCAGCAAATGAGCTTCAGGGAAAAGTATTGTAACATTTTCCCTAATTTTTGTAATATTTTTCCTCAGTCTAAAAGTTGCTGGGATATAATATTGTGTTTAGTTTTATCACCAAAGAGTGAAAAGTGGTGAAGAATTTTCTTAACATAGGGTGTAATTAAGCACAAATAGGCAAATAAACCAAAGGATGAATAAATAACTTATGAAGAGATATAAACATGTTAAGATGATTCATGACTTTTAGTTGTATATTAATGCAATTCAATTCATAAGGAGATACTAGTTAAATCTACAGGTCTTCCTCCACTTACTATGGGGTTAAATCCCAGAAAACCCATCTTCAGTTGAAAATGCATTAAATTCACAATGTATGAAACATTATAGCTTAGCTTAGCCTACCTTAAATGTAGGCTCAGAACAATTACATTAGTCTACAGTTCATCGAACACAAAGCTTATCTTTTTTTTCTTTTAATTTTTAAAAAGACTTTAATTAGAGGACAATTGCTTTACAATGTGTTAGTTTCTGCTATATAACATGGATCAGTCATAATTATTAATATATACACAATCCCATCTTATTAAAAAGTATTGAGTATTTCATGTAATTTATTGAATACTGGATGGGAAGTGAAAAACAGACTGGTTATCAAGATACAGAATGGTGTATCTGTTGTTTATCTTCCCAGTTAACTGGGAGCTGCCACCACCCATCACAAAGGAATACTGCATACTGCTACCCCAGGAAAAGATCAAAATTCAAACTACAGCTTCTACTAAATACAAATTGTTTTGCATCATAATAAAGTAGAAAAATTGTAAGTCCTTCCTAACTGGAAGACTTCATTCATTCATATTTTAAAATTACTGGGTATCCAATTGCTAGGTCTTACTGAAATATATACATTTAATATATAAACATATACCTAGATGTACTTATATAGAGAACTGATGACAAGTTTCACTGAGTAGATATCTTTTGGAAAATTATTTTTACCCTTTAATTACCAAGCTTGTGAATTTTTCCTGAAGAAATAACAAACCTATCTATGCAACTGGGTTCTTTATAACATTTAGAAAATCATTTCTTTATTCTTTTTTTAAAACTAGAAAACATTGCATTGTAATATTTATATTGAGCTATAATTTTTATTTTTAAATAAGAAAGCAGTGCAAACAAAGCAACCGACAAAGGGTTAACCTCCAAAATATACTGTATGGCTCATGCAGCTCAATATAAAAAAAAAAAAAAAAACCACAAACAACCCAGTCAAACAAAGGTAGAAGATTTAAACAGACATTTATCCAAATAAGACATACAGATGGCCAAAATGCACATGAAAAAAATGCTGAGCGTTATTAATTATTAAGGAAAAGCAAATCAAAATTACAGTGAGGTATCCCTTCACACTGATCAGAATGGCCATCACCCAAAAATCTACAAGCAATAAATGCTGGAGGGGGTGTGGAGAAAAAGGAACTCTCCTACACTGTTGCTGGTGTAGCCAGCAATTGGTACAGCCACTATGGAGAACAGTATGGAGGTTCTTTAAATAACTAAAAATATTTATAATAGAACTACCATCCCACTCCTAGGCATAAACCCGGAGAACACCGTAAGTTGAAAAGATACATGCATCTCAGTGTTCATTGTAGCATTATTTGCAATAGCCAAGACATGGAAGCAACCTAAATATCCATCAATAGATGAATGACTAAAGAAGATGTGGTACATATATACAATGGGATATAGGTCATAAAAAGAACAAAATAATGCTATTTGCAGCAACATGGATGACCCTAGAGATTGTCCTACTAAATGAAGTAAGTCAGACAGAGAAAGACAAATATCATATGATATCACTTATAAGTGGAATCTAAAAAAAAAAAGGTAGAAATAAACTTATTTACAAAACAGAAATAGAGTCACAGATATAGAAAACCAACTTATGATTACCAGGGGATAAAGAGGTCTGCATGCATGCTCAGTTATGTCCAACTCTTTGTGACCCCATAGACTGTAGCCCACCAGCCTCCTCTGTCCATGGACTTCTACCAGTCAAGAATACTGGAGCGGGTTGCCATTTCCTGCTCAGGAGATCTTCCTGATCTTGGGATGGAACCCAGGTCTCTTGCATCTCCTGCATTGGCAGGCAGATTCTTTACCACTGCCCACCTGAGATAGCTCAGATGGTGGAGAATCTTCCTACAGTGCAGGAGACCTGGGTTCGATTCCTGGGTCAGGAAGATCCTCTGGACAAGGAAATGGCAACCCACTCCAGTTTTCTTGCCTGGAGAATCCCCATGGACAGAGGAGCCTGGCAGACTACAGTCCATGGGGTCACAAAGAGTCGGGCATGACTAAGCAACTAACACACACACACTTGAGATAAGGGAGAGGGAAGGATAAATTGGGAAACTGAGACTAACATATGCACACTACTATTATATATATATATATGTATATATATACATATATATATAAAATAGGTAGCTAAGTAAGAATCTAATATATAGCACAGAGAACTCTACTCAATACTTTGTACTGGCCTATATTGGAAAAGAATCTTAAAAAAGAGTGCGCTTGTTTGTGTGTGTATATATGTATATAATTGATTCACTGATTCACTTTGCTGTACAGTAGAAAGCAACACAACATTGTAAGTCAACTATACTCCAAAAATTTTGTTTTAAAAAAGCAGTGCACTGTACTTTTTTATATTGTATTATCATTTGTTGGTGTAAAGTAAGTAGAAAGACTGGTAAAATGACAGTAAAGATGTTATAGATGTTAAACTTGTAAGCATTATATCCAGGCAATCTTTCCAGATGTGGGAAGTGGTTTTTTGGACCAAATTGATGAATTGCATGTGCTTCATCTCTCCAAGCCACCTCTGCCCCTCTGAGGTCTGGTAGAAAGCCACATCCTCGGGGCAGGGAGTTTTGTCCCATGTGTGTTCTGTGAGGGACAAAAATAATTAACTCAGATGACAGGTCAGAACAAATCTTTGGCCATATAAGGCAAAGCTTCCAATAGGAATGGAAAATCAGAGAGGCCTCTGACATAGCTCCCTGTCCCTATCCATCCTCCTAATTACCTTTCCTGCTTTTACCTCTTTTCTGATAAACCTGTTGAGACCTTAAAGTGATGTACCTGTGTCGATGAAGAGAAGACTGAGGAAAGGATGAAAGAGCCAAAAACATAATAGTAAAAGTAAGAGCCACAGAGACCCCTACCTGTATTACAATAGTTAACTATAGTTTCTCAAATCGCAGATATTTCAGTCTATTCATGTTTACTCTGCAGAATCTGCATGCAGGGGACCATGCATGCAGCTGGTTGTGGTTGTGTCTAGGCAAGAATCAAAGCAGAAATAACACACACACAAATCCTTAGTGTGAGGACAAGGTCTGTTTTGGTAAAGAAAACAAGAAAAAAATATGTTACAGAAAGGCTTCTCTAGCTGCTGGAGCACATTTCCTGTAGTTCCATTATAATAAGCGATCCTTTCTCCCAGGGGTTGAGGACTATTGTATTTCTGTTGTACTGGTTCTCCTTTGAAACAACTGGCCCTGGCCCCAGGAAAGCTGCCAGCAACGCAGAGGATTGAAGAAAAGTCTGTAGTCTTGTCACTTGGAAAAGATGACAAAATTTCACAAGCAATATTGAATATTTGATAATGTCTGATTTTTTCCTCCTTCTCTAACTTATATTTCATTCTAGACGTTCTAGAAGGAAAGGGCAAAAACAAAATTGTGTTAAGTGTCTTAGCAAGATGTCCTGGATCTCCTTCCTTTTAGACACACTGCAGTGTTGGTTTCCTTCTTGGTGATGTACTGTGACCCTGAATCTGGCCAAGTGTTAAATTTAATTGCTAATGTGACACCCTCCAGTTTCTTTTTTCTTTCTTCTAAGGACCAGCAAAAAATGCTTACGTATGAGTTGCGTGATTCTGAATTTGAATTCATATTATCACTAATCGAATGTGGCTTGTGAATGAATTAAGAAGAACTCATACATTTGTTTTACAGGGTAGAAATCTGATAGGTGTCCAAATAGTTCAAAGGCCAGACCTTCATCGGCTATTTTGTCTTTCACAAAGTATAAGTGTATTCCGGAACTGTCTTAGTGAATCAAAAATAGTTTGTCTTCAGCAATTTCCATTTAAGTTTGGCTTGTCCAGAAAGATGTGATACGATTTTGTGATAGCTCCATTTCTGAATCAAGTCTGACACCTGAAGAGTTAGCTGTGGCCTGAGCCTCTGAGGAGCACTGGATTAGAGTTAAAAACTCACTGTGAGCTATCATTGATGAGTAGGGCTGTGAATTATATCAATCTTAACCTCCTTTTCTGGCAAATTGTTTGGTAATGACACAAGGCAGAGAAGTGTGCAGAGGTAGCCTTTCCTTCCCCATGTTGTGATACCCTATTGGCAGAGTTCCTTTTTATCTGTCAAGACAGTAAAATTTACCTCCTCTGAATTTCACACCCATGTGGTTGTGAATATTCCAATTTCCCCTTCCTTCACTATCTCTATGCCCACGTGGAGGTTGTCTTTCCTGTTCCTCGCCTTTCAGACAATCAATCCTTTGGTACCTTTTTTCTAATATTAGAACAGTTACCAAGTCTAGCTGAAATGTTTTTCTTCTCTGCCCCCCTTCAAAATATTTCTATTCACTTTTTATCTGTAGGGTCAAGTCTGGTGATCTGAGAAGAGGAAGAAAAAAAAGAAAGCCAAAGGACTGAGCTCGATTTGCTGCTTGGGAAGGCTTGATGCATTGGGCCGCAGAGCGTTGTGTTCAGTCTGGTGTAATTGAACACAGAAACCACGCTGATAAACAGGAGTGAGGAGAAAACGCCCTGTGAGTGTATGTGTTATGTGTACAACAGAGAGAGAAAGGCAGCCATGAGGTCCTGGAGAGTCACATTCTTCACTTCCGCAGACTTGCTCCAGTAGTCAACTACATTACTTCCCGGGAACTGCGAACCACTTAAACCACACTCTGTTAGTTTCATCACACCGAAATTGAAAACGGGGACTCCTGAGTTATAATAGGCAGTTCTGATGAACCTCATGAATTCTCTGAATAGGTCAGAACCCTACACAAGGCAGGATTTTGCATTTTCTTTGGCAGTAAATTGCCCTGCGCCAGAGTGAGAAATCATGTCATATTTTATTACTAAACCTGGGAACTCAAATCAGGGATCAATGAGATTTCAAAAAGTATACTTATTAAGAGTTGGCAGTCGCACGTAAGGCCACAAGGCTTCAAAAGCTTTACCTTTCTCTTCTGTTTTTCTCAACTTTTTCATTTCAGACTGTCTTTTCACAGGTTTCCTAAATATTAGAAGCAGCAGTTACTAAATCCCAGTGCTAGAATAAAACTAAAAATCTCAAAATAAAGACTTAAAAAAAAAAACTATGAAGAACTCCACTTATAAATCACAATGTTTCCATTTTATGCAGATGAAAGAACAATTATTCCTAAATAATTGCAAAATTCATTTAAAATACTTAAAGATATGTTACCCAAACACCACTGAAATGCTTCAAAACACTTCCACA
The DNA here is from genome assembly GCF_910594005.1 of Cervus elaphus. Taxonomy (NCBI): domain Eukaryota; kingdom Metazoa; phylum Chordata; class Mammalia; order Artiodactyla; family Cervidae; genus Cervus; species Cervus elaphus. The sequence goes on along the minus strand of NC_057841.1, from coordinate 31,664,356 downwards.
AGGCACTCACTTTTGTGATTTTTCTCTTGAGTTTTTAATGTAAATTAGGCCTTTATCAATATGTCATGAAACTATAATGCAATCCTTTCCATTGGAATCCTGAACTTGTTTGTTTTAGTCATCTGAGTTCAAAATATTAAGGATATCACCAAAGCATTGTTCATACAAATGCCTCTAAACTATGCAAAGCAGTAACGTTTGCTTGGTGGTGGTTTAGTTACTAAGTCATGTCCGACTCTTGTGACTTCATGACTGTAGTCCACTAGGCTATCCTGTCCATGGGATTTCCCAGGCAAGAACCCTGGAGTAGGTTGCCATTTCCTTCTCCAGAGGATCTTCTGACACAGGGATGGAACCTGGGTCTCCCGAATTGCAAGCAGATTCCTTAAGGTCTGAACCACCAGGGAAGCCCAACCTTTGCTTAATTTTGTCTAATCTGAATGATCCTGTCCCCATAAGTGTTGATTATTCTTTAAATATTTATAGAGAAATGCACAGCTGATTTTGAGCAAACTTGTGCTTGATTTCCACCTTGGTTCATATACATCCACATATATGTCTATATAGGCTTCCCTGGTAGCTCAGCTGGTAAAGAATCCATCTGCAATGCAGGAGACCCCATTTTTTTATTCCTGGGTTGGGAAGTTCCCCTGGAGAAGGGATAGACTATCCACTTCAGTATTCATGGACTTCACTCATGGCTCAGATGGTAAAGAATTCGCCTGCAGTGTGGGAAACCTGGGTTGGATCCTTGGATTGGGAAGATCCCCTGGAGGAGGGCATGGCAACCCACTCCAATACAACAGCACAACACATACATCCATATGTTAAAACCTGCATATCTGCTTGTGTATATTAATTTACCTCCTTGGTCAAAATGAAGTCTTGATTCTTCTACCTACTTACAGCTTGTAGTGTGTAAGAGGGGTGTCAAATGCTATCAGTTAAATTAGCAAGGGCATTTTCAGGGAAATTGATTTTTGGAGTCTGAAATCCCTGAAATCACTCAAAGTCCTTGTTGCTTTTCAGGGGCCCCATTAATCTTTATAGCACTCTATTGACATTGGTGGCGGCTGCTTTCCCATGCAGTGCTTAGGGCAGATGTGAGCTGAAACACCATGGCCCAGGGATTCAGGTCTAATTCAGCAGAACCCACATTAGGCTTTTAAACTAAACAGAAAATGATATAGAAGGGATTTGTAAAGACAGGGGTGTAAATTACAGCAATGGTGCTGAACTATTCTCTGATGAAGCTGGTTTCAGGGAAAAGAGTTTGTTTTTTGAATTACCTCCGTTACCACTTGATGCAGCTTAAAATTCAACAAGCACAGACCTGAAAACCAAGGAGGTGCTTCTCATCCTAATGCCACCCCTTCTGGTGAACAAGTAGGATGTGGGGTAGCTACTAGGACTGGAATTGTTGGTAGAAAAAAAAAAAAGAAAGAAAGAAATTGGATCCAAATCTGCATACCCTGGCTCTAGGGAGAACAAGATGTATCAGTGAAACTGAAGCTTAAATTACCAAATAAGGTAAAACCACGTAAAATTCTACAGTGATGATGCTTTATTCTCCAACCTGGGTGAACCTATTTTGGGTAGTCTGTGCCCGCCCTAATTTGACAATGCTTCTACAAAGAAAAGCTCTTCTGAGGAAAAGATAAAGATAAACAGCTGATTTGGAGTTTCAGAACTTTTAACAAGAGCAGAAGTCCTCTCACGGTAAAAGGAACAAAAGTCAAAAGGGTTAGAAAATCCTTGGAATTATGTCTAGAAAACAAAGCTGTGGTTAGGTTTCTTTCTGGCCTATGATTTCGAACTCCATTGCCATCATGGCCTCTTAGACTCAATTTTCAGAGTAGAGCAATTAGCAATTTATTTGAGAATGTAGACCGACACTCCAACTGACTCTTTCTGTCCACATATTCACATTTGTGCTCACAGTCTAGATGGTGTTCAGGAATATTGATGATTTGCTGGAAATATGAACATTTCTACAGCAAACATTCAAAAGTAGGGGCAGAAGTAATAATTTGGGTGGTGAATAACAAAAGGCCGTAATCATTGCCATGATGTCATTATCCCAATGCTTGGAAAATCAGAAGAAGTATGTTAAACCTGGAGATAACAAATCTTTTTCTGCAAAGCAGCATCCTGTTTCATGTGAAAATAAGAGAAATTAGATATAGACAGACAGATAAAAAGGATTTACTTCATTTTCAAGATAATTTATTATCATTGCTTACTTTCTCAGCTTTATTTTCTGTATTAAACTCTATAAAAGCTCTCTTGATTAAGTTCCCCCAAGCATCTCTGAGTGAAGCAGTCCAAAACATACATGGATTTGGTCATAAAGCGTATTTTATTCATCTTGTCAAAACAACAAAAAAAGTCAGGAGGATATCTGAAATCACATAAAACAAGCTCAAGGGAAGAGAGATGCATTAAAATCACCTAATACCAGACACTCCTTGAGTATAATTTCATGAGGATGATTTACACACTTTGTTTGAAATTAACCTCAAAAAACATTCACTTTCTGTTTTTTTTTTTTGTTTTGTTTTTTTTTTTTGTTTTTTTTTTATTTTTTTTATTTTTTTAATTTTTTTATTAGTTGGAGGCTAATTACTTCACAACATTGCAGTGGGTTTTGTCATACATTGATATGAATCAGCCATAACAGTTGTATATGGACACTCTTCCCTTCTCTGGGAATACAAATAAAACAAAACAATGGCATATTCAAATTTATTCACCATTTTGCCAAAAGAATATGGTAGTTTTTGTGAATTATACAGCCCTGCCACTTTAAATAAATGTTGAATAAAAAGTGTTGGATGCACATTTTCATGGAAATTTTTTAATACAAAGCCTCTTGTGCACATGGGCAAGAGTTTGGTTTTTTGTTTTTTTTTTTTAAAGATTTATTGGCTGTGCTGGACCTTTGTTGCTGCAAGCAGACTTTCTCTAGTTGGGGTGAATGGGAGCTACTCTCTAGTTGTAGTCCTCAGGCTTCTCATTGTGGGGCTTCTCTTGTTGTGGAGCACAGGCTTGAGGGCATGCGGGCTTCGGTAGTTGCGGTTAGTCACCTTGCAACATATAGGATCTTAGTTCTGAAAGCAGGGGTTCAACCTGTGTCCCCTGAATTGGCAGGCAGATTCTTAACCACTGGACCGCCAGGGAAGTTCTGGACAAGTCTTTTAAACAACTTAAATATTGATATTCATAAAGATGCTTGCTCCTTGGAAGGAAAGCTATGAGAAATCTAGACAGCATATTAAAAAGCAGAGACATCATTTTACCCACAAAAATCCCTATAATGTTTTTACATTAATCATGTACAGATGTGAGAGTTGAGCCATCAAGAAGGTTGATCACCAAAGAATTGATGCTTTTGAACTGTTGTGTTGGAGAAGACCCTTGAGAGTCCCTTGGACTGCAAGGAGATCAAACCAGTTACTCCTAAAGGAAATCAACCCTGAATACTCCTTGGAAGGACTGATGCTGAAGCTGAAACTCCAATTTTTTGGCCACTTGATGTGAAGAGCTGACTCATTGGAAAAGACCCTAATGCTGGGAAATATTGAAGGCAAAAGGAAAAGAAGGGTAGTGGCAGAGAATGAAATGGTTGGGTAGCATCACTGACTCAATGGACGTGAATTTGAACAAACTCCAGGAGATAGTGAAGGACAGGGAAGGCTGGCAAGCTGCCAGCCTATGGGATCACAAAGAGGCAGACATGACTTAGCAACTGAGCAACAACAACAAATGATCGCCCAAGATACATGAGCAAGGTACAGACAGGGCTACACAAAGCTCTCCCACAGGCAGAGGGGATCTGCAGCCAAAGTTACAACCTTGGATGGAGCATAATATTTTCCGTGAGCTTTCCAATATGTAAAATAAATGTATGTGAGCTCATTTTATCCTTATCACAACTAAATGGGTCAGCTTAGATGAGTGATACTATCTTCACATTACCAGTAAGGGGGGAAATAAGTTTGGGGGACATTACGTGACTTACATAAAGTTACAGATCTGATAAGTGACTTAGTTGAGATAAGCCACTCCTTCTTCAAGTTCCTAGGCTAATGATCTTCCCACTGGAGGTTTTCTCATCATTTTTACAATCCTTGTTTTTTGCCTTTTGTTGTATGGGCTATGTATTTTGAAAGATTTTGTCAACTAGATGAAACCCACTTATCAAATAACCTACATAGTGTTATCAAGAATAAATGTGGAATTTCCCTGATGGTCTTGAATGTGAAACAGCTGGTGTGAACTCCCTACTATCACTGCACTATACCCATCCTACTTACCCCTGGAAAGAGACTCTCCAGGCTTATCAGCCCTTCTTATTTCTATGTCAGTTTGACAGGTTTCCTTCTGCTGCTCCTGAAGCCTGGGCAAAGTATTTAGATGAAAGTGGATGGGAATGAAAACTTTCAAAACAATGAGCTGCCTGGCTAAAGACTCCTAGAAGCAGAAAAGTGAAGGAGGATATTGCATATATCACAATTTCTTCCCAGTGCTGACCTTGCTTCATATATAAAATGAAAAACAACAATGAAAAAATGGCCATAATTTAATGACTAGAGTAAATGGTTTACTGCAGGTCAGATGGGGTATTTTTAGCCTTTTGTAATGACCAAATCAAATCACTGCCGGATTCACTTGGTCAAATTATGCACACTTGACTATAAAAATAACTGACCATGACAGATAATTTGAACTGTACCAAGTTAGCAACTACATGATCTGGTGCTAACTTCATAAAAGTGTCTTGCTATAGACTCACGATAGCAAACTTCCACACAGATGTTAAAGAACTAGTAGGCTTAAGAAGAGCGTTCTGAAAATGCAGTCTACTCAGTGATAAACAGGAAAGTTAGGAAGCTTCTGACACACAATTCTAGTCACATTACAGAGAGTTATGGGGCTTCCCTAGTGACTCAGACAGTAAAGAATCCGCCTGAAATGTGGAAGACCTGGGTTCGATCCCTGGGTCAGGAAGATCCCCTGGCGAGGGGAATGGTAACCCATCCAGTACTCTTGCCTGGAGAATTCCATGAACAGAAGCCTGGCAAACTACACTCCATCGGGTCACAAAGAGTCAGACATGACTGAGCAACTAACACACACACAGAGTTAGGAAATATATATCTCCTTATGAATCAATTACACTGTAAAATGCTGTTGGGGCTTCCCAGGTGGCACGAGTGATAAAGAACCCATCTGCCAATGCAGGATACAAAAGAGACTTGGGTTCAATCCCTGGGTTGGGAAAATCCCCTGGAGGAGGGCAGGGCAACCTACTCCAGTATTCTTGCCTTGAGAATCACAAAGACAGAGGTGCCTGTTTGGTTATAGTCCATAAGGTTGCAAAAAATTTGGACATGACTGAAGTGACTTAGCATGCAGCATGTACGCAAAATACTGCTGGGTCCTAAGTCAGCAATTAAATTCATACAAATAGAAGATCCAATATTCACAAAAGACAGATTGCATGTGTGCTAGCTTTGTAGTTTTTGTATTTTTCCTTTGCATCTTTGATGATTTTTATTTCGTACAATCCAAACTCTTTAGAATATCATGTCTTTTATAATTAATGTCTCATGTAAAAACACATATTTACAAAATGGCTTGAGATTCCCTCAGTCTTGCCTTGTTTTTTTTTATGTCATTTCATTTTTCCACAAGAACATTCCTCTTCCCTTTAAACCCTTTCTATATTTATCAATTTGATGAATTCCTATTTATCATTCATGAGCTTCTTTGCAAAGTCTTTCATTATCTTCCTGCTTTCTCTCCCACTCTAGACATAGCTGGTTATGCTCTTTTCTTTGATCCTATGTCATTTTTTTTTGACAGAGTTCCTCTCTTATGCTTTTTTTCATATTTCATTAGCTGTCTACAAACTGTCCCTCCCCCAAATACAATCCTGGAAAGAAATAAAGGACCATAGTATGTTGATTTCTGAATCCTGGCAATTTAGCTCAAAACTTGACACAAAGCAGGTGTTCAATAAATGTTTGTTGTTTAAATGTCTTAAGTTGGGTTCCTTGGAAGTGGAGCCTGAAGTTGAATTTCTTTTGCAATGATTTATTGAGGGAAACATCTCAAGAGAAGCTATAAGTGAGTGAGGGAAAGGCTTCCCTGGTGGCTCAGTGGCAAAGAATCCGCCTGTCAGTGCAGGAAATGCGGGTTTGATCCTTGGGGTTTGGGGAAGACCCCCTGAGAAGGAAATGGCAACTGGGAAATCCCATGGACAGAGGAGCTTGGCAGGCTACAGTCTGTGGGTTCACAAAAGAATCAGACACAATTGAGCGGCTAAAGAAGTGAGGGAAACGAAATAGGAAACGGGGAAGGGAACCATGCATATATGTGTTCAGCTGCAGTCTTGATTTAGCTCTGAAGTATAAGGGTAACCCTTGAGATGTTCCTTCTTGAGGACCTCTGTGCCTTATATCATTCCGTTATTAGCTGTGGGTCTCCGGGGAAAAGGGGGAACATAAGAAATTCCAGACATTTTCAAGCAAGACAGCTTAGTCTGCCCAGCCAGTCTGAAGTTAGCTGTCATGACTCAAAGCAATGGAGGGAGGGTGCTCCAACCAGGAAAGGGTCAAGATAGAGCAACAACAGAGTTATTTAAAAAAAAAAACAAAACACACACCAGAAAAAAAAATACAGATCCGAAGTTTTGTGGATAATGATTCATGTGGAATAGAATTATTCATGTGGAGTATCAAAAAACAATTCAAGCTTAGAAGTCAGACGTTCCTGCAAACTAAGTTGCTTCAGTCCTGTCTGACCTTGTGTGACCCTATGCATTATAGCCCACCAGGTTCCTCAGACCATGGGATTCTCCAGGCAAGAATATTGGAGTGGGTTGTCATGCCCTCTTCCAGGGGATCTTCCCGACCCAGGGGTGGAACTTGCATCTCTTACATCTCCTACATTGGGAGGTGTCTTCTTTACCTCTGGCGCCACTGGAATCAGAGACCTGGCTCAAATCCATGTTTTGCCTGTATAACCCAGGGGCAGATCTTCACTCCTCTCCCAGTCTCAGGGTTGTCTGAGTAACAATGTTAATAAGATTTACTTCATGTAATTCCAGTAAAGACTATGCACAATATATATAAAGGACCTTACAAAGTGTTCAGACCAGAGTTAGTATAATATTATTTATTGTATATTATTGCATGATATTCATTTACCAAACTCAGAAATGAATAGAGTCCTAGGCAGAGAATTCTACTGAGATTCTTTGACATTGAGAATCCTTTCCCATAGGTTAGGGATTTTAAAAAAAAAATATATAGGGTACAGAGCAGAGAAGAAGCTGGGCTGATTCTCAGGTTCAGTTCAAAAGCCACATCTCACAACTTTAGAAAATTATTGCCCTTTATCAATTACTCTTTGCTATTACACTAATTTCCTTGCTTCAGAGCACCAGTCATGATTTAAATTTGTCTAAATTTATTATCTCTTTTGTTTTTATTTCTGTTCCCCTCCCCAAGTAAAATCTAATATTTTCCAGGGAAGCTACCTACTTTCTTGTTCAGTGCAGTTTCCTTGGCATAAAACTCTGCCTTGGCACATTATTGGTGGCACCTAAATAGCTGACTGACTGCCTTGATGCTATTTTAAATTATGTAACCAAAGGATGGAAGCAACCCAAATGTCCATAAACAGAGGAATGGATAAAAACGATGGGGGTACATATGTGCAATAGAGTATTACACAGTCATAGAAAAGAATAAAGTAATGCCACTTGAAACAAAATGGTTGGACTTAGAAATTATCATACTAAATAATGTAAAGCAGATAGAGAAAAATAAGTATTATATGATATTGGTTATATGTAAAATCTAAAAGAAAAAGATAGAAATAAACTTATTTAAAATACAAAAGAGACTCACAGACATAGAAAATAAACATATGATTACAAAAGCAGAAAGGAGGGATAAATTAGGAGGTTGGGATCGACATAGATATATACTACTGTACATGAAATTTATTAATAACAAGGACCTACAATATAGCACAAGGAACTATATTCAATATTTTATAATAACTTATAAGGGAAAGTAATATGAAGAGGAATATACTTATGTATGACTGAATATGCTATATGCCTGAAACTAACAAGACACTGTAAATCTCTTACACTTCAATAATAATTTTTTAAATTATGTTATCAAAATTTCATGCTTATTTTAACTTACAGGCTGATTCATGTAAGTTGGTAGAGATCAAAGGTCATGTCTGCTATAGCTGTTCTGTGACCTTTGTGAGCACAATTAGTCTCAAAGAGACATGCATGTCACTAGTATTATTATTCACTAAGCCACTAATTTTGACAACTCTTCACTGACTCATATTTCAGAGTCCCAATTCATGCAAAGTTCAAAAGTTCTATGCACTGTAAAATATTACCACTACTCAGTGAATATAGTCAGAACACAAGACGAAGAATTGTCACATCATTCTTGAACTAGAATGACAATATAGAAATGATACTGCACTAGTATAGCAATTCTATGGGCATCTTCTTATTTTATCCTGCAAATGTCTCTGGACAAAGTCAGATGTTGCTTACTCATTTTATTTTTCAGCATTTGCTACTGGATGTTCAGGTCTTTTGGCATATGTAAATATGAATTCATATTTTTGAAATTATGACATCTTCGAAAATGTTGTAAATTCCTAATTTGCTTGCTTGTGCTTGAAGACAGAGATGAATAGTAATCCCATCCACTTTTTTTCTGTATTGCTTGATAGAACATATCTGAACTTGGAATTGTGGATGACTAAGGGTTAATTTATTAGCAAATTCCAATATCTATCAAAAGAACAAAGAAAGAAAAGGCTGAAAGTTTTACATTATTACATACATGCATGGATACTTGAGAAATTCTGGTGTTGACTTGTATTTGTCAAGGACCTGGTCATTGACGGATATAAATATATCAGTGGGGTGTGTGTGTGTGTGTGTGCGTTCAGTCACGTCCAACTCTTTGTGACCCCATGGACTGTAACCCGCCAGGCTTCTCTGTCCATGGGATTTCCCAGGCAAGAATACTGAAATGGGTTGCTATTTCCTACTCCAGGGAATCTTCCCAACCCACAGATCAAACCTGTGTCTCTGTGCCTCCCGCATTGGCAGGTGGTTCTTTACCACCAGGGCCAACTGATTGTCATTGCATTGATGCTGTCCTCCTCTGTCTATTGATATACCTGTAGGAAATGATTCATCTCTGCCAAGAAAGGCTCAGAAAGCTAGAGAATACAGAATGATTACCTCAAAAATACAGGTATTTTCTTTTATTTCAGATGTTGATATACTTTTTATAGTGATATAACATCACAGGTTGTTTTCATTTTTTGCATTTTAATGATCTTTTCAGATACATATAAAAAACTGGCAAAATGCAAGCACACTCTGGACCAAATCAAATGTGATATTAGTATTACCAAGTGGTTTATTAAATATTTGTTGAGAAAATAAAATATGTTCAATGATTTAAGAATTAAGCATTGAGCTAGCTCTCCTTATTTTCAGTCTCACTTTGAAATTTGAAAAATGCATGTTGAATAAGTAGACTCTATTAATATTTCACTTAAAACCTAGAATGTCTGCTCCACTCAAAGTGATGGATGAATAACTGAGTCCGTAACTTCTGTGTTAGAAAATATTTCCCCCCATTGACCAAATTAGTTCTCATTGGCAATTTAATAGGTAAAGGGGGAAAAGAAACACTAAAAAAGAAAGTGAAAGCGTTTCTAGTCTCTCAGAATGAGTGAGAAGGGACTTTTTCAGATAAACGCATGGACTCTTCCAATGAAAGGGGCTTTCCTGGTGTCTCAGTGGTAAGGCAATGCAGGAGACTCAGGAGACCTGGGTTCAATCCCTGGGTTGGGAAGATCCCCTGGAAGAGGAAATGGCAACCCATTCCAGTATCCTTGTCTGGAAAATTCCATAGACAGAGGAGCTTGGCAGGCTACAGTCCATGGAGTTCACAAAGAATCGGACATGACTGAGGATACATGTACCTCTCAGTGAAAAAGCACCTGATTTAAAAAAAGAAAAAGAATGCTTATTACTGGAATAAATTGAAATCCCCCAGATCCTTGCTAAAAATTTCATTGCATTTCTGAATTAAACAACTCTTTCAGGAACTACTCAATATGTCAGTCACCTTTAATAATTAAATTTGCTCCGAGAAACTAGGAAATAAGGAGCTTACAATTTTTTTCCCCCAGGTCCTCATCACTTTGGAAAACTTCAAAGTTTGAAATTTAATTTGATCATTTGTTTCCTAGAATCTCTTCTTGATTTGATGAACTTCCTATGACTGAATATACCTTGACATTGACTTTATCTGGTTATGCTAGTACAGACGAAACTACCAAAGAGAAAGATTTTGCAAGTGTATAACTGCAGGCTTCATTGACCATGTGGGTTATCTGCAGATTTGGCTGCTTTTGACTTGCAAGCACCTTTTTTTTTTTTTATCCTGTGCTGTGTTAGTTTGCTGAATGTCTGAATGTTCCTTGTGTCCAAAAGAAAAATACTAAGGTACATGAGATGTGCCATTGTATAAGTGTTTTGGGATGGTATTTACAAAATCTTTTGAATATAAATTTCTATCCAAGTAAAAATTATGTAATTTCAAGACAAGTAACTGATGGACCTCATAGTACTATTTGAGTTTTTTGGTCTATGTTAAAATAGTGCATGTTTGGTGATAGGCTACTCTATATTTACATATGCATTAAGCATGTTATGCTATAGGTCAAGCATTTATTCTCAATAAATCAATGTTTTAGTAAATAAAGTATTACACGTAATTCAATTTTCTTTTATTTAACTAGGAACAAGGGCTTCCCTGATAGCTGACCTCATAAACAGTCCTACTGCAAGGCAGGACATCCCAGTTTGATTCCTGGGTTGGGAAGATCCCCTGGAGAAGGGATAAGCTACCCACTCCAGTATTCTGGGGCTTCCTTGGTGGCTCAGATGGTTGAGTCTGCCTGTAATGTGGGAGACCTGGATTTGATCCCTGAGTTGGAAAGATCCCATGGAGGAGGGCATAGCAACCCACTCCAGTATTCTTGACTGGAGAATCCCCATGGATAGAGGAGCCTGGCGGGTTACAGGCTGTGAGGTCACAAAGAGTCAGACATGATTAAGCGACTAAGTACAGCACAACGATCTTCACTTTTCATTTATCAAATGAGATATAGACAATAGCAACAATAAATTGAAGAGAAGGAAAATAACAGGGATAAATCTAGGAGACACTGGCCACAACAACATAATAGTTATCTTCTTAATAACATCTACAAAGCTATGTTTCTAACCTAAGCACATTTCTAACTTCACATACTTTTAGCCTTTACTGATTCTCATCTGGATTGAAATTGTTCTTCTATGTATGAGATAATTTAGCACAGTATTCAGATTGACAATTTATTTTAAGATACTGTTATGTCCCTTATTACAAATGTCATATATGTTTTGTTACACTTTTAATATGGACAAGAATAAAATAAAGAAAATGTACTCTCATTACTCATTACTGTAGAAAACGCACCATGAACATTTTCACTGGGTAACTTTCTCTTATGCTGTTGTTGTTCAATCCATGTTAAAGAGAAAGCGAAAATCTCTCAGTCGTGTCCGACTCTTTGTAACCTGGAATTCTCCAGGCCAGAAAACTGGAGTGCCTTTCACTTTTCCAGAGGATCTTCCCAACCCAGGGATTGAACCCAGGCCTCATTGCAGGCAGCTTCTTTACCAGCTGAGACACAAGGGAAGCCCAAGAATACTGGAGTGGGTAGCCTACCCCTTCTCCAGAGGATCTTTCTGATCCAGGAATCGAACCGGGGTCTCCTGCATTACAGGTGGATTCTTTACCAACTGAGGTATCAGGGAAGCCCATGTCTATTTTAAATTCTGTGTTAAAATTAAGCCATAATTTTTGCTTTTCTTTATCTTAAACACTTCCTTGTATAAAAAGTAATTTTCACTTGTAGTAACTTAAAACTTTTCTTTCTTTGGAGTGACAAAATAGTAAGATCATCGTGACCTCAAGGTTCTGGTCTTTTTATTTTTCCCATGTAGCAACATATACATCACCACGTACATATTAGCATATAGGGCTTACCAGGTGACCCAGTGGTAAAGAATCCACCAGCAAAAGCAGGAGACGTGGGTTTGATCCCTGGGTTGGGATGATCCCCTGGAAAAGGAAATGGCAACCCGCTCCAGTATTCTTGCCTGAGAAATCCCATGAATAGAGAAGCCTAGTGGGCTACAGTCCATGGGTCACAAAAGAGTCTGACACGACTTAGCTACTAAACAACAATTAGCATATATATATATACACACACACACACACACACACATTCATAAGTAAATATATATAATACAAACTTTCCCTATGCTATATTTACTAATTTTTCACAAAAATGTAAATTTGTGCATATGTTTAAAAGATTATTTAATAGACTTCCCAGGTGGTGCAGTGGTAAAGAATCCGCCTGCCAGTGCAGGAGATGAGTGTTCAATCCCTGGGTCAGGAGGATCCTCTGGAGGAGGAAATGGCACCCCACTCCAGTATTTGTTTAAAAGATTATTTAATGACTGATTATAAAATACAATTAATTTAAATCTCTGTTTTATATTTCAGCATTGCAAGAATTAAATTTAATTTTTAATTTCTTGAGAATCACAGAAAATAGAAACATAATTTTTTATGAGTAATGAAAGCATACCCATAATTCAAATTAAGAAATAATCTGAAACTAAATTCTAAAATTACATATTATAGTGTAGCGTTTATTCACTGGCCTTTATACAACATAGACAAATTGCATTTAGTTTTGGGAAAAAATGTAAAGTGTTGAATATTGTGCCCCTTTAATTGTAATTCACTGTGATGACCCAGTGTGATGAGTCTAAAGGAACTGAGATAAAGTTTGTAAGGGGAATTAATGGTTCTGACACCTGGGGTATAATTTAAGGTTATTTATTGCATAAAAGATCAGGTGGCATGAAATTAGATAAACAGCCAACAGGATACAGATAACTCTCACATGTGCCTGTGTCCTTTCTGTAATCTGGCTCGGTGGCTCTCAAACTTGAGTGTACATGAAAATCCTCGGGAGGGCTTGCTAACATTCAGATTTCTGGCCCATCCCCAGAGGGTCCCATTCAGTAGGTCTGAGGTGGAGGCTTGGGGTTTGCAGTGCTCATGGTTTCCAGATGATGCTTGTGTTGCTGGTTCCATTCCACACGTTGATCGTTGCAGTTCTCGGGTATCCTGCGTTCCAGGAAATGTATTCATAGAAGAATTTTGGAATAAATGTGGATGTAGAGGTAAACGATGGAGAAGGAAATGGCAACCCCCTCTGGTATTCTTGCCTGGAGAATCCCAGGGACAGAGGATCCTGGTGGGCTGCCATCTATGGGGTAGCACAGAGCCGGACATGACTGGAGCGACGTAGCAGCAGAGGTAAACGAATGTGCCAGTTACACAAAGTCAGCCCAAATTTACTTCTAGCAGAAAACATATATTTCTTTCCCTTCCTTTCTTCCCTCCAGCCAAAAGCATACAAAATTGTGATTTTTCTGGTAGGCAACTGAACAGCAGTGTTATGGAAGAACACTGGCAAAGTGACAATGCCTTTATCCCATAGGAACTGTGTTTTTTCCTTCTTCTCTGAGACGGAAAAACTGAAGCTCTGGGAATCAACAGGCTTTTGAAGAAAGCAAAGTGCAGAAGATACAAAGAAATAATAAAAAACACATATCTGTGTCTCAACTGGAGGGACACAAAAGGACCAGCATGAAAGTAAAAGTGTGTGACTCTGCAAATGTCCAATATGATGATGGATGTGGTAAAAACTGCAAATTTCCTCCTTATTCTCTAGAGCAGGTGGTTAATGCATTCTATTATGCTAAAGAATGGCGCCACTAGGGAAAAAAAAAGAGAGGCGGGGGTGAATGAAGACTAGCCAACTTGTGGTTAGTGCCAATGGACACGCACATAAAATAATTTGATTATTAAACAGTTTGGCTGGTTTCAGATCATCATGCTTTATAAGATTCTATATACTCTTTAATTTCATTATGTCTAACTCACCTAAAATGGAACAAAAAAGTATACCAAAATAAAATTTTAAAGTTAAGGGATTTCAACCAGCCACAGGTCTCTCCTTTTTTTAAAAATCTCATTAACTCTATGAATTATTTGCTTTGGTGTTCAAAGTAATTTTAAAATAATAAAATATGAGGTTGGCACATTGAATTCTCAGATTTATGTTCTATTGAAAATAGTGAAAAGTGAAAGGAAAAAATATTAATTAAGTGGAAAAAAATGAAAGTCAGCATTACTTGGCATTCTAAATGTACATTTTGGATATACCACTTTTTTCTCTATTTACATGACTGTTTCCACAACTAAACTGCTGAAACCTAAAAAGCAGGGGGCTTCCAGAGATCTCTGACATTTCTAACTCCTAATTGTCCATGCTTAACATACATTTACTGAATGAAGGGAATAAAGTACACACAATTGCGTAATTTTAAATGGCTCTGTGTTTCACCAAAGAGGAAACTATGCAACAGGATGCAATAGAAAAACATCAAATTTTATTATAAAAGAGAGCCTTGGTATTCTGAATGCGAGTTCAAGAGTTCTAGAAACTAAAAAAAAAAAAAAAAAAAAATCCACTCAGGACTGATTTCATCTTTTCTGTCTTTCTTTCTTTCTCTCTCTCTCTTTTTTTTTTTTTTTTTTGTGGCTGGACCATGTGATGAGTGGGATCTTAGTTCTCTTACCAGCGATGAACCTATGCCCCCTGCAGTGGAAGTGCTGAGGCTTAACCACTGGACCTCCAGGGAAGTCCCAAAAGCTCTCTTTAAAACATCATTCAGATTAAGCTTGACTGGTGAGTGGGAAGATTTGCAGTTTATTAAACAGCTAAACCCAAATTTTTGATTATTTTTATAAAATTGAAGCAACTTTTAGTATTTTCAGTTTTGATGAGGAGCCCCACCTGACCCATGGAGGGTTCAGCTTCAAAGCTCCACCGTTCTTGTTTGCTCTAGGTTCCCCTCTCCATTCAGGTATGTTTGTGGTTCACTCCTCTCTCTTCCCTCAGGTCTTTGCCTAAATGTTACTTCCCCAGGGTCTTTCTTAAACCCTGCCACTAAAGCTCCTAGCTTTTTGATCCTTTACCCCCTATCCTGGTCTCTTTTTATAGACTATCACCCTGGGTAGGAGGGCCGAGAGGAGTTACCCCATGTTCAGGGTCAGGAGGGGCGGCCATGAGGAGATCCCCCTCGTCCAAGGTAAGGAGCAGTGGCTGCGCTTTGCTGGAGCAGCCGTGAAGAGACACCCCATGTCCAAGGCAAGAGAAACCCAAGTAAGATGGAAGGTACTGTGAGAGGGCGTCAGAGGGCAGACACATTGAAACCATAATCACAGAAAACTAGCCAATCTGATCACAGGACCACAGTCTTGTCTAACTCAGTGAAACTAAGCAATGCCGTGTGGGGCCACCCAAGACGGACGGGTCATGATGGAGAGGTCTGACAGAATGTGGTCCACTGGAGAAGGGAATGGCAAACCACTTCAGTATTCTTGCCTTGAGAACCCCATGAACAGTATGAGAAGGCAAAATGATAAGATACTGAAAGAGGAACTCACCAGGTCGGTAGGTGCCCAATATGCTACTGGAGATCAGTGGAGAAATAACTCCAGAAAGAATGAAGGGATGGAGCCAAAGCAAAAACAATACCCAATGTGGATGTGACTGGTGATAGAAGCAAGGTCCGATGCTATAAAGAGCAATATTGCATAGGAACCTGGAATGTTAGGTCCATGAATCACGGTGAATTGGAAGTGGTCAAACAGGAGATGGCAAGACTGAATGTCGACATTCAGTCGACAAAATGGACTGGAATGGGTGAATTTAACTCAGATGACCATTATATCTACTACTGTGGGCAGGAATCCCTTAGAAGAAATGGAGTAGCCATCATGGTCAACCAAAGAGTCCAAAATGCAGTACTTGGATGTACAGTCAAAAATGACAGAATGATCTCTGTTCATTTCCAAGGGAAATCATTGAATATCATGGTAATCCAAGCCTATGCCCCAACCAGTAATGCTGAAGAAGCTGAAGTTGAATGGTTCTTTGAAGATCTACAAGACCTTTTAGAACTAACACCCAAAAAAGATGTACTTTTCATCATAGGGGACTGAAATGCAAAAGTAGGAAGTCAAGAAACACCTGGAGTAACAGGCAAATTTGGCCTTGGAGTACAGAATGAAGCAGGGCAAAGGCTAATAGAGTTTTGCAAAGAGAACGCACTGGTCTTAGCAAACACCCTCTTCCAACAACACAAGAGAAGACTCTACACATGGACATCACCAGATGGTCAACATCAAAATCAGATTGATTATATTCTTTGCAGCCAAAGATGGAGAAGCTCTATACAGTCAGCAAAACCAAAACCGGGAGCTGACTGTGGCTCAGATCATGAACTCCTTACTGTGAAATTCAGACTTAAACTGAAGAAAGTAGGGAAAACCACTAGACCATTTAGGTACGACCTAAATAAAATTCCTTATGACTATACAGTGGGAGTGAGAAATAGATTTAAGGGACTAGATCTGATAGAGTGCCTGATGAACTATGGACAGAGGTTTGTGACATTGTACCGGAGATAGGGATCAAGAACATCCCCATGGAAAAGAAATGCAAAAAGACAAAATGGTTGTCTGAGGAGGCCTTACAAAGAGCGGTGAAAAGAAGAGAAGTGAAAAGCAAAGGAGAAAAGGAAAGATATTCCCATTTGAATGCAGAGTTCCAAAGAATAGCAAGCAGAGATAAGAAAGTCTTCCTCAGTGATCAATGCAAAGAAATAGAGGAAAACAACAGAATGGGAAAGACTAGAGATCTCTTCAAGAAAATTATAGATACTAAGGGAACATTTCATGCAAAGATGGGTTCGATAAAGGACAGAAATGGTATGGATCTAACAGAAGCAGAAGATATTAAGAAGAGGTTTCAAGAATACACAGAAAAACTGTACAAAAAAAGATTTTCACGACCCAGATAATCACAATGGTGTGATCACTCACCTAGAGCCAGACATCCCGGAATGTGAAGTCAAGTGGGCCTTAGAAAGCATCACTACAAACAAAGCTAGTGGAGGTGATGGAATTCCAGTTGAGCTATTTCAAATCCTGAAAGATGAAGCTGTGAAAGTGCTGCACTCAATATGCCAGCAAATTTGGAAAACTCAGCAGTGGACACAGGACTGGAAAAAGTAAATTTTCATTCCAATCCCAAAGAAAGGCAATCCCAAAGAATGCTCAAACTACTGCATAATTGCTCTCATCTCACATGCTAGTAAAGTAATGCTCAAAATTCTCCAAGCCAGGCTTCAGCAGTATGTGAACTGTGAACTTCCAGATGTTCAAGCTGGTTTTAGAAAAGGCAGAGGAACCAGAGATCAAATTGCCAACATCCATTGGATCATCAAAAAAGCAAACAAAAAAGCCAGAAAAACATCTCTTTGTGCTTTATTGACTATGTCAAAGCCTTTGACTGTGTGGATTACAATAAACTGTGGAAAATTTTGAAAAAGCTGGGAACACCAGACCACCTGACCTGCCTCTTGAGAAACCTGTATGCAAGTCAGGAAGCAACAGTTAGAAGTGGACATGGAACAACAGACTGGTTGCAATTAGGAAAAGGAGTACATCAAGGCTGTATATTGTCACCCTGCTTTTTTAACTTATATACAGAGTACATCATGAGAAATGCTGGGCTGGAAGAAGCACAAGCTGGAATCAAGATTGCTGGGAGAAATATCAATAACCTCAGATATGCAGATGACACCACCCTTATGGCAGAAAGTGAAGAAGAACTAAAAAGCCTCTTGATGAAAGTGAAAGAGGAGAGTGAAAAAGTTGGTTTAAATCTTAACATTCAGAAAACTAAGATCATGGCATCTGGTCCCATCACTTCATGGGAAATAGATGTGCAAACTGTGGAAACAGTGTCAGACTTTATTTTTTGGGCTCCAAAATCACTGCAGATGGTGACTGCAGCCATGAAATTAAAAGATGCTTACTCTGTGGAAGGAAAGTTATGACCAACCTAGATAGCATATTAAAAAGCAGAGACATTACTTTGCCAACAAAGGTCTATCTAGTCAAAACTATGGTTTTTCCAGTGGTCATGTATGGATATGAGAGTTGGACTGTGAAGAAAGCTGAGTGCTGAAGAACTGATGCTTTTGAACTGTGGTGTTGGAGAAGACTCTTGAGAGTCCCTTGGACTGCAAGGAGATCCAACCAGTCCATTCTAAAGGAGATCAGTCCTGGGTGTTCATTGGAAAGACTGATGCTGAAGCTAAATCCAATACTTTGGCCACCTCATGCAAAGAGTTGACTCATTGGAAAAGACCCTGATGCTGGGAGTGATTGGAGGCAGGAGGAGAAGGGGGCAACAGAGGCTGGATGGCATCACCAATTCAATGGACATGAGTTTGAGTAAACTCCAGGAGTTGCTGATAGACAGGGAGGCCTGGTGTGCTGCGATTTATGGGGTCGGAAACAGTTGGACATGACTGAATGACTGAATTGAACTGGGTATAAACTTACTCTGTAGTAAAAGTAAAAATATTTACTTACCAGAGATAGCACAGGGGTGATGATCCCATCAATCAGAGTGGATGCTTGCCAGGCTCTTACTAGGTGGGAAATTAGTCCTTGTGCTGAGATCAAGACGAAGCCTGGGGCTTCCCTAGTGGTCCAGTGGTTAAGAATACATCTGCTAATGCAGGAGACATGGATTTGATCCCTGGTCTAGGAAGATCCCAACTAAGTTGGTGTGCCACAACTACTGAGCCAGTGCTCTAGGGCCCATGAACTGCAAATACCAAGCTAGTATGTTCCAGTGACTGAAGCCTGAGCACCCAGAGCCTGTGCTCCACAAGAGAAGCCACTACAAGAAGCCTGCACAGCACGACAAAGAGGAGCCCTCACTTGCTGCAACTAGAGATGGCCTGCGTGCAGCAACGAAGACCCACCACAGCCAAACAATAAAGTTAATACATGAGTCTTTAAAAAACAAAGAGGAAGCCTGGGAGTTCTCCAGGGAGGTCTAGAGTGGCCAGGATGAAGGAGGTAAATTCGAAGAACAACTTACCATGCAGCATAGAAATCTTTCAATATTTTCACAGTCTGTACAGCCACACCAGCCCACCCCAGCAGAATGTCAGCCTGTTTCTTTTTTGACATTTATGTTCATACGTTTGAGTCTTGAGCCTATGCTTCTAGAGTATAAGCTCTATAGGCTTCTGTTTTGTTCCCTAATGTGCCCCCAGGTTCCAGAACAGTGTCTTCCACATAGTAGACATGCCATAAATATTTGTTGAATGAATGAATAAATATCTAATGAATGATATGTAACAGACTTTCATGATACAAGGGAATACTCTCAGGATTTATTTCTTGCTTAAATATTACAGAAACATACTTCATAAAATGAATTTGCAGTAGCTCAATATTACTTCCTAATCCTTGAGAATAACATTTTCTATTTTAATAATATAATGCTTCTCAATTCTGTATGTACAGATGGCTACCCCACTGAATTCATAAAGAAATGATAGCCAAACACTTTTAATACAGCACTCCATTATTAAAATGTTTTGGGACTCTAATATATGCACACATATTTATTTTGAAATAATAGGTATATTCTACTAATTATTACATGCATAAAACACATACCAAAATAGAAATATTAAAATATAAGCTAAAGAGCAATTAAGCAATATTATATTTTATATTAAGCAACATTATATTTTACTTATTAGTGTTCCAAAATTTTTCACTATTTTATTATAATTATTATACCAAAACATCATTGATATCTATTAATAGTGACTTTTAGTGCCAGCATTATTATTTATCACATTATTCTGGGAAATATTGCTATAATACTTTGTGACATAGTTAGACACATTTTTTGATTGGAAGTTAATTCATTTGATTTTCATGGCTCTCATAGTTGAGAATGATAACCTTACGCAGACACAAAGATCCAAATGCAAAAAGAAGTCATCAGCTACACTTATCAAATCATACTATTTTTAAACTTTTTTAAACTTTATCTGAGCAATTATGAAAAGGATTTTGTTAAAATTCAGCTTGTCTAATCCTCTCTTTCCTAATGTCCACCAACTGTTATTCAAGCAATTTTGAAGGAGTTAAATGGTTATATTTTTAGCAACTAGGCTTAAACTTTCCTAAACCCGTCATTTGGAGTATCTGAAAGCAGATTTGAAACTCTGCTTTTAGTGGCTTCATATTGATAAGTACATAGATGACACTCAGGTAAATTTTGGAAAGTGGTAACCTAACTCCAAGGGCTTCTCTGGTGGCTCAAAGGTAAAGAATCTGCCTCCCAATGCAGGAGATGTGAGTTCAACCCCTGAATCAGGAAGATCCCCTGGAGAAGGAAATGGCAACCCACTGCAGTATTCTTGCCTGGGAAATCCCTTGAACAGAGGAGCCTGGGAGGCGACCATCCATGGGAGTCGCAAAGAGTTGGACACAACTTGGCAACTAAACAACAACAACAAACCTAACTCCGAACATCTCCTAACATTTTTTAAAGTGCTCTCTCTATCGCATGGATATGTTTTGGAAAATCATTCCATTCTTATAATTTTAAAACATTCCTTCTATCTTGAAGGACCAATTAAGTGTATTAATTTTCCTCTAAAATATGGAGTTTCTCTTGTAGCTCAGCCCGTAAAGAATCTGCCTGCAATGCAGGACACCTGCGTTCTCTTCCTGGGTCAGGAAGATCCCCCGGAGAAAGAAATGGCAACCCACTCCAGTAATCTTGCCTAGAGAATCCCATGGACAGAGGATCCTGTCTTAATTACTAATCAACTTCATTAGCTTTAGCCTGATTGGGTCCTCGTATTTTTTTTTTTTTAAGTTTCAGTGAATTCAAAAATTAGACTAGATAGATATTAGAAATTGATAGGTGTACTAATGTCAGCTTGTATGTCCTAGTCCTATTTAAATTTTCTCTTCCAATATCTCTTATTCATTTCACTAAGTTTTAAAAATTCAGTGTTATCATACAAGATACCAGTAGGAATGTCTAAATATAGATTCCACCTGTTTCTTCTGTTACATTTGGCCTCCACTGCTTCAATATTTTCAAGTCAATTCTGCTTTGTTCTTTTTTTTTTAAGAAACTTGAATTTTTTTAATTCATGCACTTCACCTATTTTAAACATCCTGCTAACTTTCATATTTTATTAAGACTATATAAGACTGTAGGTACAAAAATATCTCCAGTTGTGACTAGGTAGGGTGCTTCTCTCCTCCTTCAGGGCTTCCAAAGGAATGAGAAGATGAAGCTGTTTAATTGACAGCACGCTGTAAGGCACCAAACTGTCAGAATAATTTGAAGGCAGATTAGCCTTACAGATCGTTTATTAGCATACTGGCAAAGGGATGGTGACAGGGGAACGGCTTCCCGCTTGGCTCTGCATAAATTGGATCTTCCCGAGGAGAAAACTTTTTTTGTGAAATTGGGAGTGGGGAGTGGGTTAGGGAGGGACCAAGACAAACCCTTTCTGCAGTTGAAAGCACATTGTGGTGTCTTCATTTAAGATATTTAGCAAGCAAGGCTGAACCACGTCCTTTTTTAAAAATTGGGGTCCACGAGGTAGCAAAGAGTCAGAAGGACTGAAACACTTACCACAGACACATAACTGCTTTCCAGTGTTGTGTAGGTTTCTGCTGGACAAGGAAGAAAATCAGCTATTTTGTTGTTGTTCAATCGCTAAGTTGTGTCCTACCCTTAGCAGCCCCATTGACTGCAGATGCCAGACTCCCCTGTGCTCCACTATTTCCCAGAGTTTGCTCAAATTGATGCCCATTGAGTCAGAGAGGCTATCTAACCATCTCATCCTCCGCTGCTCCCTTCTCCTTTTGCCTTCAATCTTCCAATCTTTCCTAGCATCAGCTATATGTATATATAAATCTACTGTCTCTTGGACCTCCTTCCCACCAGGTCGCCTCATCCCCTCTATCTATGTCAGTAAAGAGCACCAAGCTGAGCTCCCTTAATACTTCTAAGAGCTATTAATAACATAGAACCCAGCAGTCCCACTTCTGGGCACATACCTGGAGAAAACCATAATTCAAAAAGACAAATGCACCCCAATCTTCATTGTAGCACTATGTACAATAGCCAGGAGTTCCCTTATACCTCAGTAGGTAAAGAATCTGCCTGCAATGCAGGAGACCCGAGTTCGATCCCTGGGTCCTGAAGATCCCCTGGAGAAGGAAATGGAAACCCACTCCAGTATTCTTGCCTGGAGAATCTCATGGACAGAGGAGCCTGTCAGGCTATAGCCCAGAGGGTCACAAGAGTTGGACACGACTTAGTGAACTCAACCACCACCAGGACATGGAAGCAACATAAATGTCTGTGGACAGATGCATAGGAAAAGAAGATGTGGTACATACATACAGTGGTAAAGGAATGAGTGTGTGTTAGTTGCTCAGTCATGCCTGACTCTTTGGGACTCCATGAACTGAAGTCCACCAGGCTCCTCTGTCCATGAGATTTTCCAGGCAAGGATACTGGAGTGGGTTGCCATTTCTTCTCCAGGAATATGAATAGCAGTTCAGTTCAGTTGCTCAGTCATGTCCGACTGTTTGTGACCCCATGGACAGCAGCACTCCTGGCTTCCCTGTCCATCACCAACTCCCGGATCTTGCTCAAACTTATGTCCATTGTGTCGGTGATGCCACCCAACTATCTCATCTTCTGCCGTCCCCTTCTACTCCTGCCTTCAATCTTGCCCAGCATCCGGGTCTTTTCAAATGAGGCAGTTCTTCACATCAGGTGGCCAAAGTATTGGAGTTTCAGCTTCAGCATCAGTCCTTTCAATGAATATTCAGGACTGATTTCCTTTAGGATGGACTGGTTGGATTACCTTGCCGTCCAAAGGACTCTCAAGAGTCTTCTCCAACACCACAGTTCAAAAGCATCAATCCTTCAGCACTCAGCTTTCTTTATAGTCTAACTCTCACATCCACACATGACTACCGGAAAAACCATAACCTTGACTAGACAGACCTTTGTTGGGAAAGCAATGTCTCTGCTTTTTAATATGCTGTCTAGGTTGGTCATAGCTTTTCTTCCAAGGAGCAAGTGTTTTTCAATTTCATGGCTTCAATCACCATCTGCAGTGATTTTGGAGCCCCAAAAAATAAAGTCTGACACTGTTTGCATTGTTTCCCCATCTATTTGCCATGAAGTGATGGAACCAGATGCCATGATCTTACTTTTTTGAATGTTGAGTTTTAAGCCAAGTTTTTCACTCTCCTCTTTCACTTTCATCAAGAGGCTCTTTAATTCTTCTTCACTTTCTGCCATAAGGGTGGTATCATTTGTGTATCTGAAGTTATTGATATTTCCCCCAGCAATCTTGATTCCAACTTGTGCTTTATCCATTCTGGCATTTCACATGATGTACTCTGCATATAAGTTAAAAAAGCAGGGTGACAATATACAGCCTTGACTTACTCCTTTCCAGATTTGGAACCAGTCTGTTGTTCCATGTCCAGTTCTAACTGTTGCTTCCTGACCTGCATACAGATTTCTCAAGAGGCAGGTAAGGTGGTCTGGTATTTTCATCTCTTGAAGAATATTCCACAGTTTGTTGTGATCCACACAGTCCAAGACTTTGGTGTAGTCATTAAAGAAGAAGTAGATGTTTTTCTAGAACTCTCTTGTTTCTTCCAATGATCCAATGGATACTGGCAATTTGATCTCTGGTTCCTCTGCCTTTTCTAAATCTAGCTTGAACATCTGAAGGTTCACAGTTCACATACTGCTGAAGCCTGGCTTGGGGAGTTTTGAGCATTACTTTGCTGGTGTGTGTGGTGAGTGTATTTGTGTGGTAGTTAACATTCTTCATCGTTGCCTTTCTCTGGGATTGGAATGAAAACTTTTCCAGTCCTGTGGCCACTGCTGAGTTTTCCAGATTTGCTGGCATATTGAGTGCAGCACTTTCACAGCATCATCTTTTAGGATTTGAAATAGCTCAACTGGAATTCCATCACCTCCACTAGCTTGTTTGTAGCCTTGTCTAACTCAGTGAATACGAATATACTCAACCTTAAAGGAAATGAAATAGGGTCATTTGTAGAGATATGGATGGACCTAGAGTCTGTCATGTAGAGTGAAGTAAGTCAGAAAGAGAGACTGAACTGCTTCTGAAGAAGCAGTTCAATCAAAATCACATTCCCCCCTCGACTAATTACTTAAAACTATTTACATGCTTAAAGAGTAAAAATCTCTTGGAAAGAAGTATTTTTGTTTTTATCCGTGAGTGTACACATGCACTCCATTGTGTGTGCATGCCTATGTTGCAGGAACGTTTATGCATTTAGTGGGTATCTTCCTTTTTTATGTGTTTTATATAATCCAAGCCAAGGCAAGCACAGGGTTAGCAAATAAACCTTCCACCTCCCTAAGAAAACAGTGTAGGAAAATGAAAGCTGCACATTACATTTTGTTTCAGTACCAGTTGAGTTTGGTTTTGCTATTTTAGGATTCTAAAATATCTAAAATACTCAGGGTTGATTTCCTTTAGGATGGACTGTGTGGATCTCCTTGCAGTCCAAGGGACCCTCAAAGGTCTTCTCCAGCACCACAGTTCAAAAGCATCAATTCTTCAGCACTCAGCTTTCTTTATAGTCCAACTCTCACATCCATACATGGCTACTGGAAAAACCATAGCTTTGACTAGATGGACCTTTGTTGGCAAAGACTTTATTTGTAATGAAAGTTTAGGATGGAAACTCATATATATGGGGGAATTAAAAAAGCAATTTAAAAGGAAACCATACTGGATTTAACAGATTAGAGTTAGGAAAGATGAAAACTAAGCACTCATGTGATTGATCCAGAATTGTGTCAAGTTGTAGGTGTTACAGCAAAGAATCTGTAAAGAATTCATAAAGAATGTGATAGAGATAAAATGAAGCACAAGCCAATTTTGGGAGCTCTATTTTCATGTCAGAGTTTCTCTTTTCCACAGCCTACCATGTTCCACAGAGATCAAGAGTAGGACTGTAGAAGGAGGAAGATGCCTTCAAAAGTGTCAGCTTAGACCTTATTAAAAACTCTCTATTAACTTCATCAAATTGTCTAAACACTCTGTTCCTTAGTACTGATTCATGCTTTTAAAGTAAAGTGTTGATTGCTTTTTGATCATAGAGCTATACCTCTGAGATAAAATAAACGGTGTGGCATAATTCAAGATAGAAAATTACTGTGTTCTTTAGACATATACAGGATCTTCCAGGAATCTGAGCACTTGAAGAAAAGATACAGAAATTTAAAAATTTTATTTTAAAAATTATTTATTCTCCAATGGTTTTGAAATGTCTGTGCTTGAAATGAAGCTCATGACTTCTCTGGTCTTTGTTAAATACCTTACTAAGTCTCTTTAAATTGAGGCATATTAAATTTTTATGAAATTTTAGTAAAATTTCTCAGCCTATTAAAAGGAACACACACATCAGAAAAGTGGGGAAGAAGTTTTCAGAAGCAGGCACAATGGCAGAAGTAACAGGTTCTTAAAAGAAAAAAAATAATTAAAAGCTAAAAAATAAACATGGAAAAAGTACTTACAACAATAGCAATGTTCAAAATAGGGGCTAGAAAGCAATCTTGAGAAAGAAGAATGGAACTGGAGGAATCAACCTGCCTGACTTCAGGCTCTACTACAAAGCCACAGTCATCAAGACAGTATGGTACTGGCATAAAGACAGAAATATAGATCAATGGAACAAAATAGAAAGCCCAGACATAAATCCACATACCTACGGACACCGTATCTTCAACAACGGAGGCAAGGATATACAGTGGAAAAAAGACAACCTCTTTAACAAGTGGTGCTGGGATAACTGGTCAACCACTTGTAAAAGAATGAAACTAGAACACTTCTAACACCACTTATAAAAATAAACTCAAAATGGATTAAAGATCTAAATGTAAGACCAGAAACTATAAAACTCGTAGAGAAGAACATAGGCAAAACACTCGCTGACATAAATCACAGCAGGATTCTCTATGACCCACCTCCGAGAATATTGGAAATAAAAGCAAAACTAAACAAATGGGACCTAATGAAACTTAAAAGCTTTTGCACAACAAAGGAAACTATAAGCAAGGTGAAAAGACAGCCTTCAGAATGGGAGAAAATAATAGCAAATGAAGCAACAGACAAAGGATTAATCTTAAAAATATACAAGCAACTCCTGCAGCTCAATTCCAGAAAAATAAATGACCCAATCAAAAAATGGGCCAAAGAACTAAACAGACATTTCTCCAAAGAAGACATACAGATGGCTAACAAACACAAGAAAAGATGCTTAACATCATTCATTATCAGAGAAATGCAAATCAAAACCACAGTGAGGTACTATTACACGCCAGTCAGGATGGCTGCTATCCAAAAGTCTACAAGCAATAAATGCTGGAGAGGGTGTGGAGAAAAGGGAACCCTCTTACACTGTTGGTGGGAATGCAAACTAGTACAGCCATTCTGGAGAACAGTGTGGAGATTCCTTAAAAAACTGGAAATAGAACTGCCATATGACCCAGCAATCCCACTGCTGGGCATACACACTGAGGAAACCAGATCTGAAAGAGACACGTGCACCCCAATGTTCATCGCAGCACTGTTTATAATAGCCAGGACATGGAAGCAACCTAGATGCCCATCAGCAGATGAATGGATAAGGAAGCTGTGGTACATATACACCATGGAATATTACTCAGCCATTAAGAAGAATTCATTTCAATCAGTTCTAATGAGATGGATGAAACTGGAGCCCATTTTACAGAGTGAAGTAAGCCAGAAAGATAAAGACCAATACAGTATACTAACGCATATATATGGAATTTAGAAAGATGGTAACAATAACCCTATATGCAAAACAGAAAAAGAGACACAGATGTATAGAACAGACTTTTGGACTCTGTGGGAGAAGGCGAGGGTGAGATGTTTCTAGAGAATAGCATCGAAACATGTATACTATCAAGGGTGAAACAGATCACCAGCCCAGGTTGGATGCATGAGACAAGTGCTTAGGTCTGGTACACTGGGAAGACCCAGAGGGATGGGGTGGGGAGGGAGGTGGGAGGGGGAATCGGGATGGGGAACACATGTAAATCCATGGCTGATTCATGTCAGCGTATGACAAAACCCACTGAAATGTTGTGACGTAATTAGCCTCCAACTAATAAAAATAAATGAAAAAACAAAACAAAGCAAAACAAAATAGGGGCTAGGAATCATTCAAAACATTAAAATTCTATGTAGCATTATCCTTTTTAAAAAAGTTAGAAATTTGTAATCATATATTTGCCTTAAAAATACTTACAATTTTTAAATGGCATTTCAATCTTTGATATTTTTTATCTTTTGAGAGATTCAGGTATACCAACCTCAACTCCTAATGGTTATATAACTGATGAAATATCACTGAACTGTTAATATTTTCAATTATTCATATAAATACTATGGGTGTAGATTATCTATGAGAAGTCTCAATAGTGGATCAGATTTTATAATAATATCTAAAATTATTAAAACCTCTTCTTATTCTACTTCAAGTAAAATATGTTCAGTAATGTAAACTTACCAAAATATTAATCAAGCAAATATAATCAAAGGAAATATGGGACTTATTGCCCTCTTTGACATGATTAAAAACTGACTTTACCAATAATGAAAGCATCACTCCATATATGCAATGTCCTAACGTTGGGGTGTCTTAATGTGCTGACAAATAACCTTTAAACCATTCGTCTTAAGTCATCCTCATATTCTCATTCCGTCCTCACTACATGGATTCAATTGCCAGTCAAGACCACATCCTCAGAACCATTACTAAGAACCCAGTGATGATAAAGCTTCTGTATCATCTACCTGGAAGGCTGGGACATTTTCCTTCATTACCTGTGTCACCAGAAACCATCATACCATACAACAGTAGTCATAGGTTAAACTTCACATAATTGTTAATTCAAGCCTTACATTACTATCTTATGATCACAGCTCTAAAAATGACCTGCTTTGGATCTGCCAGACTCCAAAGGCTGTGTCTTTTCTGTTTTTCAAATATGGGGCTTTTTCCTAGGGAAACTGTAGAAGAGTCAATGTATTTAATGCAGAGAAGAGAGGAATCAGGCCCAAGAGTACCTTTCTGTATGTGGACATCCCAGTGGGATGAGGTAGGGAGAGAGGCAAGACAAGTATATGAGTAATGATTAATTTTAAGGAAATAGAAATAAGGAAGTATAAAAATGAGAAACCTCATTACTTTCTTCTGCTATTTTTCTTGCAGAATGACTGCATGTAAGATGAAATGTAAGTGATTTGGGACTGTCTCTAGAGAAAAAAAACTGTAATATAATTTATGATGAAATGAACAAAACATAATTTTAAATTCCTCAGAAAAATTACATGAAGTCTAGTAGTTAAAATTAAGTTCATATAATAAACATAATTTATATTGACTCCCAAAGTATTTCATATACATTTATCCCATATTTGTAGTTCGTGCTTAAAAATACAATTTAGTGATAATTGTTATAAAAATTATAACAAAAATGATTGAATAGTACTACATGTTAGACACTACTTTAGGCACTTTATGTGATTTTTCATTTACTATTCATGATAGTCACATGAAGAAGATAATTTGATTCCTATCTTTTTTACATGTAAGCAAAATGAGATGTACTTGAGCACTTTACCTAGATTCTCCACAGATCATATGGGTCATATCCAGAATTTGAACCCAGATCTGTCAGATTTCAGAACCTGAACTCTGTTTAAATTCTTTTTTTGCTGTTGTTAAATGTCATTTTCTATACATGCATGAAGTCCTATTCTCTAACATTCAAATGTGCATTAAGAATGTAAAACCACGGAGGTGATAGGTACTCAGAAAATAGTCGCACAATAGCTGAATGAGCATTTGAACGAATGGTGTTATTAAACTTTAAAGAATATATAACTCAATACAGAAAAATACAATAATGCTCATATGAGTAATAATAGAATGTATACATCCTTAAAGTTTTCAAACTGCTTATTGTATATTTAATCTCCTTTGTTTATGGGAACGTCCCTGTGAGGGGGCAACTGTATTCTCATTACACTTTATGGGTGAAAAAAACTAAAGCTCAGTTTTATTACTTTGTCCAACTTAATACAATATTAGGTGGCAGAATCAACTTGAGTCAAGGTCCTGCAGCTACCCACCCAATCCTATTTTAGCACACGAGTTAGCCTGGGGAATCGATCACACCAAATGTATTACCTTCTTTTTTCCTGACTTCTGGTTTGCCCTAAACATATATATTCTAGAAGCAAAAGTTCTATTTTACCTCCTGTTGGAATTTTATATGATCACATTTATTTTAGAGCCTAAGTCATTATGTCACTGTTCTGTGAGTCCTTCTCCACTGCTCAGAAGCCCTAAGCTATTCTGGGAGTGTGTTCCTGTCCTATATTTAAGACATTCCTTTGAAAATTAGATGAGTGGTAACCTTATTAATATTTCATATTCTCAATCCTGCTTGAATTGATAATGTTGCAGTAATTTTAGGGTGAAATAATGTAACATAATATGCATAGAGAGTAAGTATTTCTGTCAGAGAATTAATAAAACTTAGTTGTGAGAGGGAAAAAATATTCTCACTGTTTTAGCCCCAATTCAGGAGGATTTAGCCTTTCTCTCTGCCCTATGCAAGCTGCCACATTACTAAATAAAGTACCTTTATGTGTTGGAGTGAAAAGAAAAGCTAGCATCGCTATCTATTCACCATAGGTGCATATAGAACTGTTGAGTCCTATGTATCCCCACAGAGGTGCACTGGGATCCATGAACACTGTGATGTTAGCAGGGACCCAAGAAATGGGCTGTCTCAGCAGGATGGGCCAGCTGCCCCCCAGCATGGCTCTCCTGAAGGGCAAGCACATACATTCATTTATTCTTTAAGACCAATACCAACGCCATGGGTTCTATATATGATCAAGATGCTAATTCCCAGTGAACAGAGCGGCAGAGCCCTCTTGGCTGAAGTGGTATCCAGCATGCAAACTTGGTCTCATCCTCTCTTTCCACTCACCCAATGCTGTGTCCTGCTGTTCTGAGCAATTAAGACACAGAAGCATCGGCAAACTTAAAAACATGTTACTACTAACATGTAGGTACACAAAGGGACTCAGAAAGTGAAAAAAATACATAAATTATTGTTTCACCAGCCATCTAAATTTACAGTCTTATTTTCACACAGTATCTCAAAATCTGTTTAGAAAGATAAAAATTGATTCATTCAAACAATCCAAATATAGCCCAAGGTATATATTTAGTCCAAAGTAGACATGGATAAAGCCCAAATTTCTTTTGTTTCCATGCTTTAAATACATTAATAGTCATTAACAGTAAGCTTTAAATCCTTTTAAAATAAAATAACTTATTTTGTCTGGAGCATGTTCTGTCACCACCAGTGTTTTATTTTTTTTCAGTGTTCGTTTTTTCCATCCACTCTTTAGTATATACATTCTTTCAGATTTAGAACTTTATCATATATTTTGTAGTCTTTATTGAATTTCTTATACTATTGCTTCTGTTTTGTGTTTTGGTTTTTTGGCCACAAGGCATGTGGGATCTTACCTCCCAGCCAGGGATCGAACCCATACCCTCTGGATTGGAAGATGAAGTGTTAACCACTGGACTGCAAGGGAAGTCCTTATCATTTATTTTTTAAAGTGATATTGTTCATGTTCAGCTCTTTTATCATACTTGCTATTTTCTAAATACAAAATTTTGCATGTTACACAGCCCTCCATATGTTTCTCCCTTAATCTACTGTTGAACCTTCACAATGTTTTGCACATGAGAAGAGAAAAGGGTCAAGACAGGGAAAAGTCACTTCAATAAATCGTTTAATACAGAGAACTAGACAGCAGCCGTGAACCTCAATGAAGCAGTGAATGGAAAACTGGTGTTTTCTGACCTTCATGGGTCTCCATGTCTATCTACTGCATGGCTACAGGATTCTTTGACAGAGCAAGCATATTAGATGTATTCCAGCCCTTAAACTACCCATTTAGGGTTATTAATTTGTTAAATTATTTTAGGGACTTACTTTTGATGTCTCATTTTGAAAGAGCTCATTTCTAGTCTCTGTTTCCTGGCAAGGTTTTCTGAATATCTAGGATTGCCTGAAATGCAGCATATAACTTGTCAAGAAGATAAATGATGTCTTAAAAACTTGAAGGAACTGATACGCTTTACCAAGTTTCTCCCGTTACCAGGTGTGACATAGCCATTGAAGGGAGCAGAGGCCGAACAGAGAAGCCTGGTGAGGTGAAGATGGCTTTCTACTTGCTAAATTGTATAATGTTTCCATTGTTGAGTTCAGCGGGTTGGTAAAAATAAACTGTAAACCTTCATTCCTTATAACCATTTCCTTGGGACTGTCCTCCATCCAGCTCACTTGTTTTAAAAAAAGCACCTGTTGAACGGAAATTCTGTGAAAGGTCCACATGTTCAGGTGGGAATTTTTAGTACAGTTTGCTAAAAACCCAGGTTTTCCTCTTTTTAGGCACACCATAAGAGTGTTGTTGTTGTTTAGTCATTAAATTGTGTTTGACTCTTTTCGACCCCATGGACTGTAGCCCACTAGGCTCCTCTGTCCAAGGATTTTCCAGGCAAGAATATTGGAGTGGGTTGCCATTTCCTTCTTCGGAGCATCTTCCTGATCAAGGGATCGAACCTATGTCCCCTGCTTGGCAGGTGGATTCTTTACCACTGAACCCCTTGGAAAGCTCTCATAGGAGTATATCCCTGGCCTTCTTGTTGGTAATGTATTATGTGCCTTGATGTGACCAAAAAGGATTAAATTAAATTAAATTTAATTGTTAATGTGACACCCTTCTAATTTCTTTTTTCTTTCTTCTAAGGACCCAGCAGAGTTTCAGATAGTGATCCTTCCATCAGCCAAGGTCCTCCACTAAGAGCAAACCAAACAGTGACCCCTAGTCAACCCATGATGACATGTATCATGAGCATAAACCTTTGCTGTGTTAAGACATTGAGAACTGGGTTTGTGGTCACTGGAGCATGACCTCACCCCCCCTAACTGATGTCCTGTGTAAACTGAACATTTCAATACTTTTAAAAAGTTGCAGTTTTATCCTTTAAAATACTTTAATACTGCAACATGGCTCATTTTCTAATATCTGAGTTCCATAAAGATAGTTTCCACTGTTAAATGTTTTCTTAGTTGTAGATGAAAGATCATGAGTTGAAAGGATCTGTAGAGTTTATCCTGAACCTTGACAAGGAGTAATGACATTAAACATCAATCACATGGTAATTTGCAGTTATCATTGGGCTGTTATTGTGTCTTTATTAAAGGCAAAAACTTCAAATACGTGCGAGAAATCATTTTTGCATTCTAATACGACTATGCTTGCATGCTCAAAAACAAACTTGGGAGTCGATAAATTCCACTGGGAAATAGTCATTAAAATACATGAGTATCTGATGCTGGCTCAGGATTTTGACACAAGTTCACTTGTTTTTCTGTGTATCACCATGCTTCAGAGCATGTTAAATATAGTTTAATGCCTGCATGAGACTCACAGAGAATACGGACATTTTGATCAGGCATCTATGGATTGTTCTACAGTTTCACCTGGGTACTTGATTCCATTGAAGACGAAAATCATTCACTGAGGTCTCATTTCCTTTCTGTGTGGGGAAGAATGAAGTCCCTGGCAAATGCCTTTCTCTATTAATCTGAAAGCTCCCCAGTTATACCTCAATTTAAAATCTTATCTACCTCATCTTCAATCTGTTGTGTTTGGTGTTGAAGAAATAGATCAAAAGAATTTCCATTGTATTCTAACTTTGAGGATTTAAAGTCCAATCTTGAAACTTTATCTTTTGAAAGGTATCATGTACTGGGAATCACAATTTTCTGTAGCATCTAAGTAATGACACTGGTTCTGTTAATTCATGTTTGAGAATAAAGTAGTATTCAAATATCTTTCTCTCATTAGACATTTAAAAGCTTCTTGTTCAAGCTCCAGCAGGGGCAAGGAGGTAGAGAAAATGAAAGAACTGAAGATAAAAATCATCAGATCTTATGACAAAGGAAATTGGTTATAATTTGATGGCAGAAAATCTGGAGTACAAGGTTGAAAAGGTTAAGACATAATCACACACCAAAAAGCAAAGAGTGAGAATCTTGTTGGTTAAATTAATATTTAGAAACCTAACACAAAAATGGATTTGGCACAGTAGCTGTAAAAGCATTTCTGAATTTCATCATCTTCACATTAATTTTCTGAGCACTTCTGGAGAACAAGATAGATGCCAGGCACAGCAAGGCCTTGTGAGATGCTGATTCATGCGGGTCAATCAGTGGGTGCATTGGTACAGTTAAGTTTTTCTTTTTTTTTTGAGAAAAGGGGAAAAAATACCAAGATGAGGCTCTGACATTTCACTTTTCATGTGAGAAAAAGGAGTGTATATATTATCTTCATTTCATTTAATTTTATAGAAGTCAGGCTCTAATTCTTATTGCTGCACAGTGATGGGAA
The DNA here is from genome assembly GCF_910594005.1 of Cervus elaphus. Classification (NCBI taxonomy): domain Eukaryota; kingdom Metazoa; phylum Chordata; class Mammalia; order Artiodactyla; family Cervidae; genus Cervus; species Cervus elaphus. The sequence continues at coordinate 31,630,584 of NC_057841.1, read as the reverse complement.
AGGTAGGTTAGGGGCAAATTACACGCTTTGTAAAAGAAATTTCAGAAAGAGAAGACTTTGATTTATAGGGGACTGAAAATATAAAGATAATGTTTCAAAATTTCCTTTTATGCAAAGGCCAAATCCTGGTACATCTTCTTGTTTCTGTGGCTATAGAACTCTGCTTTGTAATGCACAAGAGGTTGCCATCACGTGAGGCAAGGCAAACTTCTTTAAGGAAAACCAAACAGAGTGAAATTCATCTTGATAAGATGGTAAAGCATGATATAGATGGCATGGTTGTGGCTTATTTGCATCCACTAGGCAATTTTACAGCAAGAACTACTAGGATCCACGGACAACATGTGTTTGTTAAGGCCTCTGCAGCAAAAACATGTCTGGCATTTCCTTTAAGACATCCCTGATCACATCTGTCCCTCACATAAGATGTCCCCTTAAGAGGTGATCTGTGAGTTGTAGTGAGTGAATCCTGAACAGCTAAATGGATCTGGGCATGTTAGACATGGTGCCTGGGACAACTTGTCATACTGGGGCTGTAATTAGTGTTCTCCTGCCCTACACGCACTTCTCTGCAGGAGACCAGGTCTCTGTACTCTGTGGACATCAAGCAATGCCATACTGCTTACTTGGGCCAATGGACCATGAAGTCTAATGAAGAAGATCATTCTCAATGTCCTGGAGTGAAGAAAACATGAATCAGAGACTCATCCAACTCAAAGAGATTGATATATATATTTGTATTTTTTTTTAATGTAAATCACTGATAGATGGGACTAATAAAAAAAACAAAGAAGTCTTGTCATTTGTTAAGGTCCATGGATGGACCGTAAGGACATTATACCAAGTGATATAAGTCAAGACAGAGAAAGATGCATACCATATGAGCTCTCTTACCTGTGAAATCTGAAAACAAAATGAAACAAAACACCTCACAGATACAGAGAACAGATTAGTGATTGCCAGAGAGAAGGTGGGGGCATAAAATGGGTGAAAGTAGTCAAAAGCTACAAACTTTCAGTTATTAAAAAAAAAAGTCCTGGGAATGTAGTGTAATGTGATTATAGTTAATACTACTGCATCATATTTTTGAAAGGTTTTAAGGGAGTAAATATGAAAAGATGCAATCATAAGGAAAATTGTAACCAAATTATAACTAAGTGTGGTGTTAGATGTTAATTAGACATTGTCATGGCCATCGAACAATATATACAAATATCAAGCCATTATGTTGTACAAGTGAAACTAAGGTAATCTTTTATGTCAATTATGTCTCAATTTTTAAAATATTATTTTTTGGCATAAAAGCAAAGGCCTTTTCTTTAGGGCAGAGTTGGAGCTCCCAGGACACTATGGGACTTCAGGCTTCAGGTGTGTCGGGGAGTAATATGGGTCCTGATGAGGGGCATTGAAGGAGAGGATGGGCTAAGATGGGCTGAATGTCAGCAGCCGCTCAGAGAACAGCCTCACCACGCAGGACGCACTGTCCCTGAGACCACAGCTCCCAGAGGAAGTGATTTCTTATGATCCTGGGAGATCTATGGGTACTTGGCAGGCAAGTCTAGGTCTGAGAAATATCTGTGCACTCCAGGTGCCAGAGGCCCAGGTTCCACACTTCTCCATGAGCTGTCTGCCTCACACCATCTGTCAGGCAAACCCCAAAGCTTGTGGATGACTCACCCCCTTTCCACCCCCGCATTCAGAGTCACAGTGCAGCCAAGTGTCAGGAAGAGAGGCCAAGCCAAACACAGGTGTACACGGCACATTCCCCAGGCTGCAAATCTGGAGTCTCATTGAAGCCAGAGGAGCCCTGGCAGTCATGTGGGCTTCTAGGTAGGAACCCTGGGGCCCTGATCCCACGTGTTCTGAAGTCCAAGGCCAAAGCAAGCCGCAAGTGCCACACTACCGCACATCTTTGGGATGGGTTGTTCCACTCATCAGCTGCAAGGAGTTTATAACTGCAGCAGAACCTCTGTCCTCATCCTGAAAAATATAGAAATCAAAGATAGAAGTGGATGTGGTAACAACCAAATCCACACTGAGAGGTGCTGGCTTTGGAAACTGGGTTATAGGTAGTGAAAAAGTTCTATGAAGCTGGAAAAATGGCCATTGATGTTACACTATGGGAAAATATCTTGGAAAAAACTACTGATTGCAATAAAGTAAAAGGTAAATAGTGTCCCTAATGAACTTGATGTTTAGTCGCTAAGTCATGTCCGACTCTTTGCAACCCTATAGACTTCCATGGACTGTAATCTGCCAGGCTTCTATGTCCATGGAATTTTCCAGGCAGAAATCCTAGAGTGGGTTGCCATTTCCTTCTCCAGGGGACCTTCCCAACCCAGAGACTGAATCCATGTTTCCTGCATTGCAGGCGGTTTCTTTATCTGTGTGTCACTGTGGAATCCACAATGAGGTTATTAGTTTAGGGTTTGTTGTCGTTGTTGTTTTTTCAAGTAGGAAATGAGACCATAACATGAGTTAGTTACCACTGGATATTTTTTTTTTTTCTTAAAAGGTAATGCAACGAAGAGGTGGTCTCAAAAAAGCAAACAAGAAAGATTGGCCTGTTTACAAGCAGGAATAAAAGAGCACTTTGACAGCTCAGGAAATCAGGGACCTGCAGGCTTGAATGATGTTATTGATTCTCATCAAATCAGTACAAGATAAAACTGAGGGACCCTTTGAGTGACAGCCTCAGACAAGGGCAAAGTCAAGACTTTGCCCATTGCGTCCACAGCTAAAACTCCTGAATGAATCACATGGATTCCAGCAAAATCTTACCAGTCGCTGGAGAAACAATGAATGGCTCAGGGAAATAAGGTTAGGAGTGTGATTCTCCCACAGAGACCTGCCAGACTCAAGGTATTCACAAAGAAATCTAGAAAGCGGCATGTGAATGTTCATGCATGGAAGAAATGACAAGGCTCAAACAGTAGACAGCCAAGTATACTGGATATTTTATGTATTATATTGTATATATTATGTATCATTGGGCTTCCCTGTGGCTCAGACAGTAAAGAATCTGCCTGTAATGTAGGAGACCTGGATTCGATCCCTGGGTTGGGAAGATTCCCCTGGAGAAGGGATGGTTATGCCCTCCAGTATTCTTGCCAGAATCCCACAGACAGATAAGCCTGACAGGCTACAGTCGATGGGGTTGCAGAGTCAGAACGACTGTCTGTGACACTATGAATATTCTGTGTGTGTATGCGCGTGTCTGTGTACATGCACACGCAGCAGGGGTAGTCAGATAGCATATCCTTGTTCCTAGGTCTCAAACAGGAAGAATTGCAAGCAGACTTGGTACAAAGACTCCCAGGTACCACTCACAGATCCCGGTCTTTGAACCCAAAGCAGAGACAGAACAGGGCTATCATGTTATTTTGCTGTGTCAGAGGAATAGAAAGAAGTATTAGTGACTAGAAAGGTTGACTTCAGTGCCTATAATTTACTCATCATTTTGATGGCAAGGAAGTTTATAACACAGTGCACCTGAAAACATTACCTAATTAAGAAAATGAAGCTAATTAGGAGAATTTCTGTGATATAGGTTTTTTTCAGCAACCAGTAGTTTCAGAAAGATATCTGGATCAGTGGTGGTCTTCTTACCAATTTTGACACTGGAGAACATTTATTTCCATTTCTCTTGCTTTTGAATGCCCCGACTTACTAATTAAAGATTGTTTTGTTGGGTTCTGAGATTTCAGCCCCACATTACCTAATCACAAGAAGTCAATGATCAAGAACCTGGATTCTGAGAAACAGAAGCCTGGAGCAATCATAAAAATTCTTAGTTTCTGAAACTGATGGCATATTGTTACACAGTGCTGTGAGCTTATTGCGACCACGTTTTTGTAGTGACACATCAAAGAGGTAGTCTTGAAATATCAGTGAATTTCAGAAGAACTATAGCTTATGCAAATAGTACTTTCTTGGTGGTCTTCCGGCAATGGATTTTATCTTTGGCTTCCCCCAAAACTTGGAAACCAAACAGCTCAGCTCACATCAAGCTATTTGAGAATAATTCCAACAGGATATTTGCTAATTAACAATGGGCAAAGGATCAAAGAAGGGATAGATCAACATAATCAGAAGTGGCTCATGGAAAAGCTGAACCATAAAGGATGAATAAGAATCACATGGGAATGCAGGAGATGCTTCAGTTAACAATAATGTGAGTCTAGGCATGTGGCAGGCATGAGCATAGTAGGAGAAAAATATTGGAGATACCATCTGGAGATGCCAACTACCTAAGGCTAAAGATGTATGTTGAGCACTGGACAAAGATTAAACAATTATTATTCTAGGATAACATTTTTTTGGCAAATTTTCAGACTGGAAGGAAGCAATAGAGTCTCCACTGTATCTTTAAGAGCAACTATAATAATGTGATATGCAGGGAGAATAGGATCAATAGTTTCTCAACCTCTTTAGTGTGACAACTATTCAAATAGATAGCTATTTGCCTAAACATTTACATTCTGACTTATAGGGCTCTGGGATCACACATACCAGGGGAGCATCAGTCACAGGAAGGCAATGTGACTCACTCCCCTAAAGTTCTGCAGTGTGGAAACCATAATTCTAAATAAGAAATGAGGATTATTGGCATAAGTGGGGTAGGGTGAGGAACTAAAGAGGGCAGTCGCCTGAGGATGGGAAATAGGGGGGATTAGAAAATGGTTAATTCTTATGATGTACTGAATCCTCTGCTGATTGTTTCCACCTGTGAGGTGGTGCTGTGTTTTATTCCTATTTTACAAACGAGAAAGTTGAAGCTCAGAGAGAGTACTTAACTTGCTCTAGTTCTCAAGCTCAGAACTATGAAGTTTGAACCTAAAGCTAAATCTATCAGATTCCAAATTTGCTTGCTTGTAACCATGATAAAAGACTTTTCCCTTAGTGTTTAAATCCTTTCTCACCTGGCTTCAAGAAACAGAGTCAGGATATTTCTTTATTATCATGAACTGTTTCAGTCTTGAAAAGGATTCTAGGTAATTCCTAATTATAATCTTGATTGTTTGACTCTTTTTATAGTGTTCTAGAATTTTATTAAAGAATAATACATTAGGGGACTTCCTTGGTGGTCCAGTGGTTAAGACTCCGCACTTTCATTGCAGGGCACTCAGGTTCTATCCCTGGTTGTGGAACTAAGATCCCCCTTGCCCAGGAGGGACAGCCAAAAAATAATAGTAATACATTAACTAATTAGTTAGTTAGTTAATCCTATCAGTTCAGTTCAGTTGCTCAGTCATGTCCAACTCTTTGCGACCCCATGGACTGCAGCACACCAGGCCTCCTGACCATCACCAACTCTTGGAGCTTGCCAAAACTCATGTCCATCAAGTTGGTGGTGCCATCCAATCATCTCATCCTCTGTTGTTCCCTTTTCCTCCTGCCTTCAATCTTCCCCAACATCAGGGTCTTTTCTCAGGAGTCAGTTCTTCACATCAGGTGGCCAAAGTATTAGAGCTTCAGCATCAGTCCTTCCAATGAATATTTAGGACTGATTTCCTTTAGGATGGACTGGTTTGATCTCCTTGGTGTCCAAGGGACTCTCAAGAGTCTTCTCCAACACCACAGTTCAAAAGCATCAATTCTTTGGTGCTCAGCTTTCTTTATAGTCCAACTCTCACATCCATACACGATTACTGGCCAAACCATAGCTTTGTCTATATGGCTCTCAGCAAAGTACTGTCTCTGCTTTTAAATATGCTGTCTATTTTAATATGTTTGTCATAGCTTTTCTTCCAAGGAACAAGTGTCTTTTAATTTCATGGCTGCAGTCACCATCTGCAGTGATTTTGGAGACCAAGAAAATAAAGTCTGTCACTATTTTCATTGTTTCCCCATCTATTTGCTGTGAAGTGATGGCACCGAATGCCATGATCTTAGTTTTTTGAATGTTGAGTTTTAAGCCAGCTTTTTCATTCTCCTCTTTCAGCTTCATCAAGAGACTCTTCAGTTCCTCATCACTTTCTGCCATAAGGCTAGTGTCATCTGCTTTTATCTGAGGTTATTGATATTGCCTTAATGCATCTATATGGATACAATGCCATATTTTGTCACTCTCTTATTAACAAATTTAAAATCATTTTTAAATTTGTAATTTACATTTATGATGACAAGTTTTTTTAAGTTGAATTTTTTAAGCTCCTCAAGTCAGATGGTTGGTAAAAAAAACTGAACTGTGACTTCTAATGATGGATTTTTTTTCCCTTTAGGATATACATCCATCACAGTCTATGACCCAACACCTCTTACCTCTCATCCTCCAAGTCTCTGAGGTTAGCTCTCTGAAAGATGTCTGAGGCTAGTGACCTCCTCTAGGTGACCTAGAATAAAGTTTTCAGATCCTGTTCCTTACCCATTTTTTCAGAAGATTTGTGACTATTCCATAAGATAATTGTTGGGCAACAACTGATGTATAAAGGCTAAAATATATATATTGCAGTGTATGTAATACTATATCATAATGCAGTGATGTAGAAGTTACCAGAGTATTTTCTTTTCCTCGCTTTCTTAATGCTGTTAAACAACACACGATTACTAATGTAAAATGTGGAGAGGACATCATAACTTCTAACTGCTGTTTCGTTTTGTTTTGATTTTCTGAATTCTTACACAGTTAAGCTTCTTCGGGTCTGAATCTTATGCTTCTGGCTTGTTGGGTTCTTAATACACATCACATTACCCTCAAACCTTTTATGAATGTTGTGAATTAAATAGTCACCTAGGTGAGGTCACATTGTTTTCATGTTTACTGAGATCAGGGCCTGGAAATCAATACCAATCAGGTGTCCTAGGACAATATATTAATCTTTATAAAGTGATTTAAATACAAAGCCTTATTATAGCACTTCTTGAATATTATTTAGTTTCACACAACTGTTGCATTAAGACAGTTAAAGAAATGGAACAGAAATTTTCCTTTTCTACTTCATCTATTATTAATCATCTGATCCCAAACTCCCTATAATAATATTTGAAATAGACGGATGCTCTCTTTCTTGCTGTCATTTTAAGTTTTACATGAGGACTGCTTTTGGATCACTCTGCAAATAAACGAATTTGGAGCATTCTCACTCCTGATATTATAGACAAGTCACTGAAACATCACTTTTTATATTCTACTAAACTAGTCTATCTACATTTTATTGTAGGAGAAAAAGACTGGCCAAGCCCAACATCTATTCTTTTCCCTTTAGACTGAATGAGAGAGCTTACAAAACCTTACCCACAGATGAGTAACTATGGCTATATTACTCAATTATCAATTTAAGCCAGGAAGCAGATGATAAATCTATTATGTTATTCAATTTTAAGCTCCTGTATAAACAGTAATATTTAGGCCACAGTATTTGACTTCATAGATAACACTGGAAAAAGTTGCAGATCCTATTTGTTAATATCAATCCATTTTCATTTGCGCTTTAAAAAATCACCAACTTTCAGAACACTGGAGATGACTATGAGCATTTTACCTATATTTTTAAAAGGGCACATGGTCTTTATAGTAGTTCTGACTCAGTTATCAACCCTCAGCTTGATAAGAAGATGCTTCTATTCATCAATGGACCCTGGTCATTGATTCAATAACACCTCCTTTCTAAGGCTAGAATTTTAAACACTGGGGAAGATAACAATTCTTTAAATATGGTAAATTGAAAGAAATCCTATAGATTTAATATTTATTTGCATAAAAGATAAAATAATATATACATATTTTGTATACACAGTTTGAATTCCATCTTTAAGACACGTTGGAAAATAGTGCTGAGTAACTATGTGAGCTCTGCAAAGAAACAAATGCAGTATCTTTATGAAGGCATAAACTCCATACCATACAAGTTGCAAATCAAATCTCTTTTTACTAGGAAGGGTCATGTTTGAGAAAGTGTATATTTAAGACTAAATGTTAGCAAAAGTGGTATACAAATGCCTGTGAAAGATCTATAAAGTGGAGTAATACCCACAGTGCAACATTGTATGTGAGAGCTTGGACTCTTTGGCCAGATAGCTGGTCTTGAATTCCAGTTCTGCCACAGACTGATTGACCTTGATTAAGTCACTAAACTGATGCTTCAGCTTTCTAGGTGAGTAAAATAACCATAATAATGGTACTCATCTCACAGGGTCTGTGTGAGGGTTGGATAAGTTGGTATGCACAGCCCTTAGAAGAGTGACTGGCATACAGGAAATGCTACAAGTATTAGCTACTGTTTTTAAATAAACTCCCAGAAACCACCAAATTAGTCAATTCAATATAAGAGCTAGGCTACACGAAGAACAATTTAGTCAAGCAATCATTTGCTGTCATGGACTGATTTCTTTCCTTCTTTCCTGACAATGTTGATAAGGACTGTGAAAATAATGTATTGGTAAAACAGGTAACATGGACATTTGGAGTCCAACTGGGTCTGACCAGTAATTCATGACTCATCTTCTCCCAATCCCCTCCTGATATTCATAACAAATGAAAAACCCTCATGCCATGAAAATTAACTTTTGTAGACACCCTATTGCCAAAACCTGCCAAGAATTTTCCACATTATAAAACCAATGGAGCTGAAAGACGAATTGCAATCATGATTTATAATGACACATGCGCGGCTGTGTTAGGGAGAACCAGCCCACTGGCCAGAAGGATGGTGGGAGATGCTTTATTCCTTTCCCCACAGGCTGCAATCTGATCCACAAACCTTGGCTCCATATGCAACAGAAAACTGAGGAGACATTTCTCCATTGCACCCATGTTTATTTTGATACGAGAAAGATAATTTTTTTTTGTTTTCATTATTTTCCTACTCTCTGCCCCACCCCACCTCCACACACTACATCTTTCATTTTCCAGAACTCAATAGCAAAGATTCTTTATACCTAATTAGAAAGAATGGCAAGCCTTAACAATAATCTACCTGAGAGTATGATCGATTAGACAATGAGAACAGCGGTGGAACTAGAGAGAAGTGAACTTGGCACTTCATTGGATGGAGGTGTTACAAAAGAGGGATGGGTCAAGAATGACTCCTGTTTTTCTAAAGAACTATTGAGTGCATAGTGGAACAATTTACAGAATAGGGAAGCTGGAAGAGGAGTAGGAGGCTTGGGGAAAGGATCCTGTTTGAAGTGGTTGGCCATCCCACATTTGTGTTGTCTAGGATATTCAGATTGAGTCTTGAGTAGAGACATAGGAGTGTGGGGTCAAGATAAGAAGAATGGATTGGATTGGTAGTGGTCATGAACAAATGATAATCCAAGTTATGCGAGAGCATGATATCAAAAGAAATTATCCTGGGAGCAGAAAATAAGCTGAGAACCAAGTCTTGAGGAATTAGCATTTAATGGTTGAGTGGATGAGGAGAAATCACAAAAGACATTGAGAAAGATAGGCAAATGGAAGAGAAAAAAATATTTAGAAGAGTTGGGAATTACTGAAAGAAGGATGTGAGCTTCACAAAACAGCAAATATTTAGAGTGAAGCCCACCCAAGAATAATTCATCTCTTGTCTGGATGGATGAAGACAGGTCATGAAATAGCTTAGCAGGATTATATTCGCTGTAATCAAAATAAATAGTTACATGTTCTCTGCATATCAGAGTGAGGGGGGTGAAAAATTGTGAAATCTTATTCTTAAATTGTGAGAAAATTACTTTAGAATTTTTATTTGGTAACCAAATTGATCTATTTAAAAGACCAAGAACTGTAATAGCTACCATTTATTGGACACCTGCTACTCACTGTATTTATTTCTCATGTTTGTGCATGCTAGGTTGTTTCAGTCATGTCTGATTCTTTGAGACCCCATGGACTGTAGCCCACCAGGCTCCTCTGTCCAAAGGATTCTCCAAGCAAGAATACTAGAGTGGGTTGCCGTTTTCTTCTCCAGAGGATCTTTCGACCCAGAGATCAAACCCACGTTCTTGCATTGCAGGCAGATACTTTATCACTGACCCACCTGGAAGCCCCAACCAGTATTCATACTGATTTCCTTTTCTTTGCTAGTCTGTCTCAGTATGTCTGATTGGAGCATGGAATATACAAATTATCTTTATTTATGAGCTTATTCAATGTAGGGACATACAGGTAGAGAGTAAGAATACATCTTCAGCCATGATATTTCCAGCACTAGAAATGCTCTTTCAGTTTATTTGGGAATAAAACAAAAGATCAACAGAACATAAATTGAGCTAAAAATATTTATTTAATTAAAGACGAATGAAAACAAAATACCTTCCCCTCTAAATGGTAGTTTGGAGATGTGTGCAAACAATGGCAAGAAATGGTTCAGATCATAAAATATGAATACATAAAGCACTGAAAATGAAATTAGAAAGGGAAACAGTTGCTGTGAGCACATAGCTGGGATTAGAGCCTGTGGCAGGCAGGATCCTTTGCAGCCATAAACAGTGAGACAAGATAATGATTTCTGGACCCTGACTCCTCCTTTCTCTCTTCTGCTCGGCTTAAAGCCCCTTGACTTCTACATGGCTCACCAGACACCCAGAAACATGATTCTCCTGGAAGTTAATTCTTGCCCGCAGGCCAGAAGTTTGCTGGTTGAAGCAAGAACGTAACGGGCTCAGAGGGACTTTCATCATCAGGTGTGGCAACCGGAGCGATTGAATCAAGATCTCAGAGCACTCATTCCCTGAGCCTGGATTTCCAGCTTGGGAAAGTCCTCTGTGTAAGAATATTTTCTACAATTGCTTCCATACCATCTCAGACATAGAAGTAATCAGTTCCAGTAAATGGAGTAAATATATTTCTTCAAACAAACTTGCTTTAAGTAACTGTCGCTCTGCATGGAGCTTGTGCTTTGGGATGAGAACAAAGAAATCAGGCTGGATTGATTTTGTTACTTTATTCGTGTGTTTATTAGGTGAGGCTGGTGATCAAAAGAGAAATCTGGGAGAATGCAGAGAGAGACTTTGTAAAGGGCTAGAAGACATTTAGAAAAGCACACATTAACAGATGGGAGACCAGTGGGAGTATGTGAAAGAAAAAACAAGTATTGTTTGGAGATAGGTCTGTCAGATTAAACAACTGGTACATATTTAGTTGGAGAGGTCATGGGTTATAATTATGTATTATGAATGCTTAGGACTATTTTGAGTATGATAATAGAAATGAAATCTAATGAATCCTTGGCTTTGGGAAAGTATATCTTTTTCAATAAATTTATTAGCTGTGGCTTTAAGATAGCCAGGTACAGAAATTAATCAAAAAAGCTTAAGTATAAAAGAGAATGTATTGACTTTAGGGGTAAGGTTTCTTTTTTCATCAAGTCCTCATCTGGTGCTCAAATACTTTAAGATGATGAATTTCACCATTTATCTCTCAGTTGATTTCCTCCTTTTTTTGGCTTCATCCTCAGGCAGCTTCTCTTTACTTGGAGAGGGACCGCTTCAGGTTTCCTTTTAGACCTTTCCCTCAGGAGGAAAAATGACGTCTTCCTCAATAGTAGCCACAAATTCCTGAAATGATGTCAGGTGGCTTATGTTGCATCTCCAACCTTGAATAATTCTCTGTGTCCAGAGTGTGGACTGTCAGACTGGTTCTCCAGAATGATGGAGACCCCCTTGTGCTTCAAGGTGGAAAGCGATCAATTTCACTGAACCACATGGACCAAAAGCAGGGAAATTGGGGTGTGACAGTGCAAGAAAGGAAGGTGAAGCTTGACAAATGGAATAACAGATTGTCACCCTGGGAAAAAGTGTTCAGATAGTAGGAGAGATGATGAGAAGGTTGTTGAATAATGTTGCTCTTGTGGCCAAAGAATAGAAGTCAGCCAAGGATGCCATTTAAATTTAACCAACCAGAACAGGGAGAATGGCTGAGATCAAGCTATAGTTTCATTTCGTTTGTCTCAGATGAAGAGTTCCCTTCTGTCTTAGCTGAAGAGTAAAGTGGTTTAGATGCATCTTCCTGGGTCCCTAAACAAGTTCCAAAACTTGATAATTTTATGATTTTGAAGAAATTCCTTAATATTTCTGTACCTCACTTTCCTTCTTTGGCAAATGTGTATACATCTCTCATTGGGCCACGGTGAAGAGCAGTTGAAAATATAAAGTGCTTAGAAGGGCATGAGGTCCACAGGACACTTAAATCAGTGTTTGTCAGGCTTGATTTTATTAATATGATTATAATAAGAAAGACCACAGGCAAATGTGAACATATGTAAGGATGACACAGTGTCTGATATTAGAAGTTCATCCTCACAGGAAAAGACTTAAGGGATTCAAGTTGAATACATACAAAGTGTGAGATCACAAAGAAAATCACTAAGAGTTACCTGGTTATAGTATTAGCTGGTTCTTTCTCCCAGTAGTGTGTTTGTCATCAGAGTCAAATCAAATAGTCATCAATTAAATTTTTCTAACTCATTGCGCTGTGGGTATTACTTCCTGCAAGAAATTTGTGATCAGAAGCTTTTAAGGTTGTTTTCCAATCCTGCCTACCTCCTGACAGTCATGTCTTTGTGGAACTTCCTCCCCTTGGATGTGGGATGGACTTATTAACTTAGTAGTCACGTATATCAACTTATTAACTTAGTAGTGAGGGTTGGGCCATAAAGAAAGCTGAGCACCAAAAAATAGATGCTTACACACAGTGGCACTGGAGAAGACTCTTGAGAGGCCCTTGCACTACCAGGAGATGGAATCAATCAATTCTAAAGCAAATCAACCCTGAGTATTCATTGAAAGGACTGATGCTGAAGCTCCCATACTTTGGCCACCTGATGCGAAGAGCGGACTCTTTGGAAAAGACGCTGATGCTGGGAAAGATTGAAGGCAAAAGGAGAAGGGCAGAAGAGGATGAGATGGTTAGATAACATCACCGACTCAGTGGCCATGAGTTTGAGCAAATTCTGTGAGATAGTAGAGGACAGAGGATTCTGGCAATCTACAGTCCATGAGGTCACAAAGGGTTGGACATGACTTAGCAACTGAACAACAACAACAGTAAGAATATGGCAGAATTTGTCATGGATGCCACTTCTGAGATATGGTTATAAAAATGCTATGGTCACTGTCTGGGCATGCTGTCTAAATCCCTCTCTTAGGTCACTTAACCTGGGGGTATCTAGTTGCTGTGCTGTGAGGCAGTCCTGTGGTGAGGGGCTGAGGCCCATCAATAACCACATGAGTGAAATGGAAAGCAAATCCCTCCATCTCTAAATGAGCCTTCATCTGAGCCCACAGCTCTGACTGACAGCTCAACTGTAACCTCATGAGAAACCTGGAGCTAGAGGCACTCAGCTAGCTACATCCTGAGCTCTGACCCACAGATGCTATACAATAATACACAATTATTTACTTAAGACAGTACTTAAAACAATAAATACTGCTTTAAGCTTCTAAGTTTGGAAGTAATTTGTTTTACAATGATAGATAACTAATAAACAATTTCTAGACTAAAACTGGTAGGATATAATCATCCAGTGGCTTTCATGACTTGGCTGTTACTTGTAAATGTGGCAGTTCTTTGCCTGAATGTGTCCCCATGGCCTTTACTGCTGTCACAGACAACCCATTCCCAAGTAGAATGGAGGAAGATGTCAATTAATTCATGTCAGTATTTAAACAAACACACTTTTACATACTTCTGATCATAACCTTTACTAGACCATAACATGTGTGTATATATCATGCCATAAAGAGGAGGAAGAAAGCATAAAATTACTTTGGGCCCCCAATCTCTATAAGTTCAGCCTGGGGATAAGATATATACAGGTAATTCATTAAGTTAAGCTACAGTGCAATAAATTAAGTGCCAGAGTGGTATACTATGACTGAGTTGTGACTCCAGTTAATTTGAAAGATCAATAACATACTTTACTTTAATAAGCTCAATTCTTTCATGCCCCCTTCTCTGCTCAGCAGAAGGCAAATTATTTTTAGGCCAAACTGGCAAATTCAATCCAAACCAATAACTTTTATTCTACCCTGGGTAATAAAAGAGCAGATTCTCCTAGGAAATACTCAATCAAGTTCAAGTAGTCTCTTTCAGTCATTGTTCACAATTTCAAGTTTTCTTTCTGAGCTTCCTGTCCAATTCTCCAAGTTTCCTTTTTTCCTTTCTTTCTGTTTTATTTTATTTTTTTTCATATGTAACAAGGAGAACAGGAAGGATGGGTCATCTGCTGCTGTGGCTGAGAGACTGTGAAGGTGTATGGTTTATTCTTTTCCATTTCTCTGTGGCTTCATGCATCTGATGTCTTCATGTCTCCCTGTATTGTCTCCGGTGTTGATGGCAAATGACGCAGACTATCTTATGGAACATTTCAGGGTTCCTAAACTTTCAGCTGGGCAGCTGCTCTTGCTCTCCAGGGTGGGGAACTCTCTGTGGAATGCCACATTCTCTTTATTCCCTGATCTCTTTTGTGTGAGTAGCAAACTGGTTCAACTGTCAGCTACTATGCGTTGTCTTCAGTGAGCTTATTAGACATCTTGGAGTCAATGCCATTTCCAACTAGGATTCCCATAGGATGGGCAGTTTTTAAGAATAGTGGGGGGAGGACTATTCTCTCTCTCTCTCATTCTGTCTCTTTCTCTCTTGTTTAGACTGCTTACTCTAGGGGAATCAGGTGCAGTGCTAGGTCCTGTGGGCATGTCCACATGTCTAGGCACTGAGAGAGTGCTCAAGTCCACAGTCAGTGAAGGGGGTAGGATCTGCATGGATTTCCCTCAATCCAAGAGTCCACAATGAACAGAGGACGCATGAGCAAGCTTGGAAATGGACCAAACCCAGCAGCAATCACAGATGTTTAGTAGAGACAACTTGACTGCCACCTCATGAGAGGCTTTGACCCAGAGGTATATACCTAGGCCATGCCTGGGTATTTGAACTATAGAAACTACGATAATAAATGTATGTGTTAAAAGTGTTAAGTTTCAGAGTAGTTTCTCAAAGTGCATAGATAACCAATACATCATGCCACCTGGTGAGTGTTGTATATTACCTCTCCTGAGCCCTGGCATCACTACAGGTCATGCATATATCAAGGTAGAGATTATAAACTGGGACCATGCCCTTTTCTCAGAAACCATCCCCAACCTACAAGGGAGATCCTCTCGATGTCACAAATTTTTACTAGGTAATATATTAAACATTCTTCTACCCATACCCTGCACAAAGAAGGAAGAAAAGTTAAATTACCCAAGTCTAAGGCTCTCCATAGGCTATTCTCTAAAGCTCTGCCATCCATTCCCTGCTAACACTCATATTCCCTCTTCAAATCTTCTAGAGGTAGAGGCTTCAAAAACAGCTTTGCTTCAATAATCTATAAATATTATATATAAAAACTTATGGTTACTGGGAAAGAGGGAAGTGAGGGATAAATTAGAAGTTTGACATTAGCAGATACATACTACCACATATAAGATAGATAACAGGGGCTTCCCTGGTGGCTCAGTGGTAGGAATCTGTCTGCCAACGCAGGAGACCTGGGTTTGATCCCCAGTCTAGGAGGACCCCACATGCTGGGAACAGCTAGGCCCTTGGACCACAACTATTGAACCCTTGTTCTATAGCCTAGGAACTGTAACTACGGAGCCATGCGCCACAGCTACTGAAGTCTGCACCCCTGGAGCCTGGACTCTCCAATAAGAGAAGCCCACATACTGCAACTAAAGAGTAACCCCTGCTTGCCACAACTAGAGAAAAAGCCCATGCAACAGTGAAGAACCAGCACAGCCAAAAATAAATAAACAAGTTTTCTTTTTTAAAACAAAATAAACAAGAAGTACCTACTCTGTAGCATAGAGAACTACATTCAGTGTCAATAACCTATAATAGAAAGGAATCTGAAAAAGAATAATATATATCTGAATCACTTAACTGTAGACCTGAAACACTGTGAATCAGCTATACTTCAGTAAAAAGTTAAATTAAAAAAAACACACACAAAAAAACACAGTTCTTTCTTACTTTAAACTTGTAGACTGGGAAATCCCTGAACCAGAAATAAGACTTTCTTAGTATTTAGCTATTTGAGATAATGTATCATGATCATCAGGCATGAATGAACTCCCTAGTCATTCATATGCACTCCATAGTCGTCATGAACAGACAGACAGCTGGTAAACCAGGAGAGCAGGGGCGAAAACCACCTAATGTTAACTCACATTATAATGTAGCAGAATTCTCTGAGGAAGAGATCAATGGAAGCTGGTCTTGTGGATGAGGTGGGATTTGTTCTGAGTCTTAAAGGATTGGAGGATTTGCATAAATAGATAGGTGGGTTATGATCATTTCAGAGAGTGCAGAAGGAAAAAAAAAACTTGTGCAAAAAGCACAAAGATCAAAACTGTGTTTGGGGGCACAATCGGAAGAGGGTTGTCTGTTAGGCAGCTGAAAGAGAAAGAGTTCGGTTGCACTGGATTAAATGAGTCTGACCATTATTTTGAGTAGAGGAGTAAGACAATGAAATAAATGTCTTAATAAATTGATGAAATGGCAATTGATAACCAAAGAATAGATATTTATTGAGGATCTTCTATGGTTCAGGCATAAAACTGGAAGTACAATAGCAAACAGTGTAGATACAGCTGCTGCTTCCATACATCTCACTCGCCATGGTGGAAAACCATAATTATAAGAGTGAAACATAACTTCAATGTGCAAAATGTTAGGAAGTTGAAATTCAGTATTACATGTAAGGTTATAACGGGAGAATCTTATGGAATTAGGCTTTCCTAAAGATTTTTTTCAAAGGTAGCTTTTTGTTTTGAGGTAATTACAGGATCATATGCACTTGTAAGAAATAATACAGATTCCATGAATCCTTTGCCCAGTTTTCTTTAGTGGTAACATCTGAAGTAACTGTATTATACAGCCAGGATATGGACTTGGCACAGTGAAGATACAGAGCATTTCCATCACAAAGATTTGTCAGTTTGCCCCCTTTAATCATGTCTATTTCCTTCTTGCTCCACTCCCCATAATCCCATCAACTATAGCCCATCAAGTTCCTCTGTCCATGGAAATCTCTAAGCAAGAATACTGGAGTGGGTTGCCATTCCCTGCTTCAGGGAATCTTCCTGATCCAGGAACAGAACCTGTGTGTTCCTCCTTGCAGGTAGGTTCTTTTCTGTCTGAGTCACCAGGGGCTAAGGACTATTAATCTCTTGCAACTGCTAATCTGGTCTCATTTTTAAATGTTGGCATTTCAAAAATACTATATAAATAGGAATCATATAGTGTATAGTTTTGGTGATTGACTTTTCATGTTCTGGTGATTGACTTTTCATGTTCTGCATGATTTTCTGGAGATTTGTGCAGGTTTTTGCATGTATCAATATTTTATTCCTTTTTTATGGCCAAATAATTTTCCTTGGTATGGAAATATTGCAGTGAATGTTTTGAGGCTGCCTCATCACTTTACAGAGTGATACAACCAATATTATTTAAAATTCCGTTCTATAATATATGAGTGATCCAGTTTATCTACATCCTCCCCAACATTTGGCATTATCACTCATTTTTATTTTAGCCCTTCTGATAGGTATATAAAGATAACTCATTGTGGTGATAATATGCATTTTTCAGGTGGCTGATGATGTTGAAACATTTTAATGTGCCTATTTGCAATCTGTATTTGGAATATCTGCTTGTGTCTTTTGTCCATTTCAAATTGTTTATTTTAATGTGTGTCTTGAGAGTTTTCTGTATGATCTATACTTGTGGTTTGCATTATTTTCCGTCCCAGTCTATATATTGGCTTTTCAATCTCTTAAAAGGTCTTTCACAGAGCAAAGCATTTAAAATTTTTGATTCAGTTCAGTTCAGTTCAGTTGCTCAGTCATGTCTGACTCTTTGCAACCCTGTGAATCGCAGCACACTAGGCCTCCCTGTCCATCACCAACTCCTGGAGTTTACTCAAACTCATGTCCATCAAGTTGGTGATGCCATCCAGCCATCTCATCCTCTATCATTCCCTTCTCCTCCTGCCCCCAATCCCTCCCAGCATCAGGGTCCTTTCCAATGAGTCAACTCTTCGCATGAGGTGGCAAAAGTATTGCAATTTCAGCCTCAGCATCAGTCCTTCCAATGAACACCCAGGACTGATCTCCTTTAGGATGGACTTTGATTAGGTCTAACTAATTTTTCATTTTATGGATCATGATTTTAGTATCAAGTCTAAGAACTCTGCCTCGTTGTAGGTACTGATTTTTCACTCTTATTTTAAAGTTTAATAGTTTCACATTTTCCATTTAAGTGTATGCTCCATATTGAGTTGATTTCTCAATATTGAGAAATTGAGTTGATCATGTAAGAGACTTATATCAAGGTTTATTTTTTCCTGTCTGTAAATGTCTAATTACTCTAGTGCCATTTGTTGAAAAGTTCTCTTTGTGTTTCTGTTTTAATTTTCCTGCCTCCTGTGGTTTTCATGAACATATTTTAGAATACTATTTTGATTTATCTAAGCATTTTTGAGTGTTTCTCTTTGTATAACTTTCTTAGTGCTTGCTGTAGGCATTACATTTTGTGCACATAACTTATAGTCCAATGGTGTTGTGATTTTACCATTTCAAATAAAATCTAAAAACCTCATCTCCCTCTGTCTCCTGACCATCCTAATATGTAATATTTATAATAATATTTAATGTAATTAATGTATATACTTTATATAGTATTAATATATTTATATTCATGTATGTATTTATATTTGATGAATATTTATTAAATAAAAACAGTTCCTCTATATACTTCTAGTATCATAACAAAAAGCATTGTAACTTTTGTGCCACTCTTAAAACACAATTTATTCATGTTGATGTATGACAGAAGCCACACATTATTTGTAATTAAGGTAATTATCCTCTAACTAAAATAAACTAGTTAAAAAAATACAATTTAGAAGACTCAAGAAGAATCTTTTGTACTGTACCATATTTTTATTACTATGTTATGTTTTTTCCCTTTGATGTTCTAAAATTCCTTCATTTATTTCTTTTCTGTTTAGAGAGTTTTCTCTATCCATTCTTTTAGGGTAAAGTGATGCTGGTAAAAGGTTCTTTTAATTTACCTTCATCTAAAGAGCAACCACCCGTCCAAGGAGCGGCGGCTGCACGGGCGCAGGAGGGCGGAGAGGAGCTACTCCACGTTCAAGGTCAGGAGGGGCGGCCGAGGAGATACCCCTCGTCCAAGGTAAGCAGCAGCGGTTGTGCTTTGCTGGAGCAGCCGTGAAGAGATACCCCATTTCCAAGGTAAGAGAAACCCGAGTAAGACGGTAGGTGTTGCAAGAGGGCATCAGAGGGCAGACGCACTGAAACCATAATCACAGAAAACTAGCCAGTCTGATCACAGGACCACAGCCTTGTCTAACTCAGTGAAACTAAGCCATGCAGTGTGGGGCCACCCAAGATGGACGGGTCATGGTGGAGAGGTCTGACAGAATGTGGTCCACTGGAGAAGGGAATGGCAAACCACTTCAGTATTCTTGCCTTGAGAACCCCATGAACAGTATGAGAAGGCAAAATGATAGGACACTGAAAGAGGAACTCACCAGGTCGGCAGGTGCCCAATATGCTACTGGAGATCAGTGGAGAAATAACTCCAGAAAGAATGAAGGGATGGAGCCAAAGCAAAAACAATACCCAGCTGTGGATGTAACTGGTGATAGAATAAGGTCCAATGCTGTAAAGAGCAATACTGCATAGGAACCTGGAATGTTAGGTCCGTGAATCAAGGCAAATTGGACTCGATGGACTTGACTTTGAGTAAACTCCGAGAGTTGGTGACGGACAGGGAGACATGGTGTGCTGTGTTTCATGGGTCACAAAGATTCACACACAACTGAGCGAGTGAACTGCACTAAACTGAAGAATGTTTTGATTTTTTTCCCCCACATTCCTGGCGGATATGCTCACTAGGCATAGTACCCTTGGCTGCCAGTTCTTTTTCAGATCTGAAGGGTGTTAGGCCACTTCCTTCTGACTTATATGTTTCCTGATGAAATGTCCTGTGTCATCCAATAATGTTCTCTCTACAGGTAACATGTCACTTCTTTTTCACTGCTTTCAAGACTTTCTTTTTCTTAAGTTTTCAGAAGTTTGACTATGATGTTTCATAGTATAGAATTCCTTGGGTTTTATCCCATTTGGAGTTTTCTCAGCTTCTTGAATCTTTAGGCTTATGCCTATTGTCAAATTTAGGGATTTTTCAGCCTTTTTTTCTTGAGCATCTTTTCATCTCTACTCTATCTCCTCTTCTTCAGAAAGTCTTCAATGTATTTTAAAGGATAAATGGGAAGTGACTGATACATTTTAATCAAAGAATTTGTATCATTAAACTTTTAATGAGAAGCCATCCCATAACTTCATAACTTAGTGGCTTCTAACAACAATTGTTTAATTAGCTCACAGCTCTGTGGGTTGATAATTTGGGCTGGTCTCAGTAGGGTAGCTTTTTTCCTGGTCTCGGTGTTAACCATACATCTTCACTTAGCTGCTGTGTTGGGTAGAGGCTGGTGGCTGAAGAAGGTTTTCACTGGTATGGCTGGTCTCTACTTCAAATGTCCCTTCACCTTCCAGCGGACTGTGTGTGCGATAGTTGCTCAGTCGTGTCTGACTCTCTGCCATCCCATGGACTGTAGCCCATCAGGCTCCTCTGTCCATGGAATTCTCCAGGCCAGAATACTGGAGTGGGTAGCCATTCCCTTCTCCAGATAATCTTCCTGACCCAGGGATCGAAGTCCGGTCTCCTGCAAAGCAGGTGAATTCTTTTACTGTCAAATCCACCAGGGAAACCCTAAGTCCAGCAGGCTAAACTGAGCTTTCTCACATGATACTGGAAGTCCTGCAAGACCTATGAGAAGCAGGCTCCAATGTGTAAGACCTTCCATTGGCCAGAGTAAACAATATAACCAACTTAGATTCAAAGGATGGAAAAGTAGATTCCAACTTTCAGTGGCAGGGGAAAATTTTTGCAATCAAGCTTGGGGCTATTTTAATCAAATTCACCTTTTAAAAAGAGCATTTAATATTGTGAGAGGTGTAATTTGAAGAAAGCAAGAGCTGAGGCTGAAAGATCACTTTAAATAGGAATAGAGAGAAAACTGAAGCTTTAAAACATGCTTAAGGAGTAGTATTGACAAGTGATCGATTATATGTAAGTTGAGGGAAAGGATCTATCATGCATTGCTATTAGGTTTATGTCTTGAGCAATTTGGGGAATAGTAATCATGCTTATTGAATTGGGAACCCTAGAAGTGGCAAGATAAAGATAAGGGTAATGAGTTCAGTTTGGGATAAATTTTATTTGAGGTACTGAAAGACATCCAAGTGGAAGTACTGACTATTTAGTTCATTAGAGGGCCAGGGTCTAAGAAAAGAGCTCTGGATGGAAAGAAAACTATCTGTAAGTTAGCAACTTACTGACCTTACATAGTTTTGGGTATAGAAATGAATGAGTCAAATGTTAATATTCCTGAGTTGTACTGTTCTGAAAACAAGAAAAATGGAACAAAGGCAGGATTCCATTGAGCTCAACACTCTTAAGCAATAGCCAGAAAGATATTTTATTTGTATTATTTTTTATTAGGCACACATATGTTTAGATTTGTTGAAAACGTTTGCCTATACCTCAAGAGACATGTAAGTGCAAGATCCAATCTTAGTTATCACTCATGGTGGAAGCTACAGACTTCCATGAGTACAGAGATGGGTCAGATGATTATATGCATGTAACAAGGAGTCAGGACTGTATGATCATAGGATCATATCTCTCATGGTATTATGTAATTATTAATATAACAGCTCCAGATAGTGTCTCCTCTGTCTGATCAGGGTTGCCATCAAGAAATCACTCAGTAAAATAATAATAGACAAAACTCAAAAATACTTGAGATAATATTTGACTTCGTCTCAAGTGGTGAGAATGGAACTGGATTTCTGAAGTCCAGAGATCATGACCAGCCAAAATTTCTGGCCATATGTCACTTCCATCACATATATTTTTTAGTGTGTTTATGCATCCTTCAGCTCTAGGGGGAATTAGAATAAAGTACAGAGATAGATTTCGAGAGAAGGAAATGAAGATATTTTTATCTTTGGATAGAATCTATACATCGTTTTCTGTATATGTGAAATTTAATGGAATTTGGCACCATTGAGTGACAGCTTCGTAAATCCAATTTAAAATGTTATTGAGTAATTGATTTGGAACGCTGATGTAAGTTGAAATCTTGCTGTTTATGTACAGTATGTTATGAACATTTATATAAGTTCTATCATATTTATAAATTAGTTTCTTGGATTTGTAAAAATCTCTAATACTTGAGATTTTTTTCTCAGAAAATTGAAATGTTTAAAATGAATCTAAATTATATCTTATTTATAAACTATGTTTAAAATATTTGAAGTAGTATTCAAAGGCCCTTTAAAGATTATTGTTTTCCTAGATTTTTATTTGAATAAAATTTGCTAACTGAACTTAAGCACCTGACAAGGATTTTGAATCTGTAACTTCAGAAAGTTAAATTTAAAATAAAGTCATAAAACTCTAAAAGTCTTTCTTATATACAGAATCTACCCTGAACTCAGAACAAGAAGTAAGGAAGTTAGAAGACTGTTGCATGAAATGAGGAAATCAGTTACCCAGAGGCACAGGAGGAGGGGCCTCTGGACGGGAGTAAAAAGGGCAGAGGATGAGATGGTTAGATGTCATCACCACCTCAGTGGACATGAATTTAAGCAAACTCGGGGAGATAGTGAAGGACAGGGGAGCTTGCTGTGCGCGGTTCACGGGGTCACAAAGAGTCGGACATGGCTTAGCGACTGAACAGCAACAAGAGTACAATACTAGAAGTAGAATGAGATGCCAGGAGTCTTGGAACAGAATTAACTTTGGGTTGTACAATGTCTGACTAAGGTTAACGTTTAATTCAATGTTCAAGAATATCTGAAATTGAAAGCTAGCAAACAGTAAGGCAAGGAGTTGATTCTCCTTACCTTCCCACTAAACCATCTGGAGACACATTTGCAACAAACTTCCCTTTAGTTCTTTTATTTGCTTCATCTCCAAAGTGATGGATAAAAAGAGTTGTAAGAATGAGCTTGTCTACATTGGGTGGGGTGTTAGGGGGAAATGGGTGCTCAGAACAAACCATGAGCACGTAAGAGCTAATTTTCAACCTCTGCATGTGAATTGTGTGCGTATTCAGTTGCGACTGACTCTGTGATCCCCTGCACTGTGGACCACCAGCTTCCTCTGTCCATGGGATTTTTTTTTTTTTTTGTCCATGGGATTTTCCAGGTAAGAATACTGGAGTGGATTGCTATTCCCTTCTCCAAGCATCTTCCTGACCTAGGGATGGAACCCAGGGATCTCCCGCATTGGCAGGCAGACTCTTATCACTGAGCCACCTGGGAAGCCCCATGTGAAGTAGCCTCATGGTTTTATTCCTTCCTTTCCCCAGAATTGGAAAGATACACTAGGTGTCCTCCTTGCTTCATACTCTCTCATATTCATACCACAATCCTCTAAGAATGTTTAGAATTCTACATGCCTTTGAGGCTCATGGTATAAAACTATAACCTTTCCTTTTTCTTTGTTTTAACCACTGATGTTTAACTCTTTCTGCATTAATTTGAAAAAACAAAACAAAAACCAAATAGCACTTAACTGGCAATCTTTCTTTTCTCACTAGTCTCTTCTGCTATTTTGAATGACTTCTGTTTTACCCATATCCTGATCCTCACTTTCTTGACATTTTCATCTATACTGAGTGTTTTCCCCATTCCAGTCCAGTCATTTACTCCCATAACGCCATCCTGAAGTTTATGCCTTAGATCTTCTCTGCTTCTTTTCTTTTTTTTTCCTCCTTTTTTGGTTCTTATAACTTTATTGCACAATCAGTAGTTAGTTCTAATTTACATTAACTGTAGATTTTTGGAAAGTGGTGACGAGTATGTAGGTAACCAACGAATAGAGCTTGTTTGATGATTCTTCATCTTCTTTAGGCTTTCTGGACAACATTGCATGGATATGGTATGGGACATTCCTTATTCCTTTGGCCCAGACAGCTTTGTTGAGCCTGGGGTCAATGCTTAGATCTGGGGTTCCCATCTTCTTCCTGGCAAATTTCCAGATTTCTTTGAGTGCCTGAAGATCACACTTCTTGAAACCCACTCCATGATGCACTTGTGAATGTTGATAGTGTATTCTCTGGTCAACACTTCATTGATGGCAGACTGACCATTCTTGTCACCACTCTAGCTTGTGGGAGCCATCCTGCTGGGTGGGGGCTGGAAAGGAAGAGTGCAAGGGATTGTAGGAGGGTCTTCTCTACTCCTGAAGCCATATAGACAGGATCACAGAGATGACCACAACCTTCTAGCCTTCCATCCTTCCGAATAGCAATCCAATTTATTTCCCTTCATTCCGAGCATCACTATCCATTACCCTTTATCCCATCCTCATCCCTTTTCTGGATTATCGCCTCCAGCTCTTACCTGATCTTGCAGACTCTTTTTGTAATTAATTCATTCCTGTCTGTTCCCTGTTTTCAGGCTTCCCTCTTTATAAAATGCAAATTAGATCACTGCCCTTAGGATATTGTCCAAACTCTTAACGTACGTTCTTTGTTGGAGCCCATTTATTTCTTCCCAGTTTAGCTCTAATTCCAACTTCAACTCACTTCAACAATATCACTCTATATATACCTGTTTCCATGTTGCTAAAGCTTTCTCTGTTTCCCAATTGGATAATTTGTTTTACTGCCTGATCACTACATTATTCTTTGTAAGTTCTTTGATCAAAACATATTTTGATATGTTGAGTTGGACTTTTCTACACACCTCTTTTTTTTTTCTTCTTTTTACCACTGTCTTTTTATTCTTAACTATTAAAAAAAACTTTTTATTTTATTTTATATTGGGATATAGTTGATTAACAATGCTGTGATAGTTTCAGGTGAATAGTGAAGGGATTCAGCCATACATAATACAGGTATCCATTCTCCCCCAAACTCCACTCCCATCCAGATTGCCGTGTAACACTGAGAAGAGTTCCGTGTGCTATATGTGTGTGCGTGCACACTAAGTCGCATCAGTTGTGTCTGACTCTGTGCGACCCCATGGACTGTAGCCCGCCAGGCTTCTCTGTCCATGGGATTCTCCAGGCAAGAATACTGGAGTGGGTTGCCATTCCCTTCTCCAGGAGATCTTCCTGATCCAGTGATTGAACCCGCATCTCCTGAGGCTCCTGCGATGCAGGCAGATTCTTTACTGCTGAGCCACTAGGAAGCCTCCTGTAGGTTCTAACTGATTATCCATTTTAAATGTAGCAGTGTGTGCATGTCCATCTCAAACTCTCTAACTACCCCTTCCCCTTATTTCCCCTGGCTCACTAAGGTTCACTAAGTACCTCTTTTCTTTACTGTTTATATGAAATGGTCCAAGGAATAAGACCATGCTATATTTCAGAAATATTTCCAGTTTAGGCTGATATTATCCCTTTTCTTGTTTCTTTTCTTGGCCACACTGTGAGGCTTGCAGGATTTTAGTTCCCCAACCAGGGACTGAAGCAGGGCCCTTGGCAGTGAAAGCACAGAGTCCTAACCACTGGATCAGTAGGGAATTCCCTAATGTTTCTTTTCTTGATGAAAAATATATACACTGTAAGAAGGTGTGCTTGAAGGAAATGGGAATCCAAGATTCACTGAGAATTATAGGATCTTAATATCTGTTTCGTAAGTCTCCCTTGGTAGTACTTCCATTAATGTACTAAGCTTAGCTGGACCTATATTAATGAAGGGATTAATATATTAACATTTATTAATTGAATACTGGAGTGAGTTGCAATTTTCTTCTTTAGGGGATCACCCTGACCCAGGGATGAAACTGTGTCTCTTGCATCTCCTGCATTGGCAGACTGATTCTTTACCAACTGTGCCACCTGGGAAGCCTGAACACATATAGTAATCACCATGGCACTTTGCTTTCGTTTGCTCGTTTGCTTCTTCATACCTTTCTAAACAGTAGGCATTACTTCTGTTATCACAATCTAAGAAATAAGGGAACCAAAGCTCATAGAGCTTCAGTGACTTGTCTAAGGTTTATCACATCTCCACGTGGGAAGATCTAAGTGCACATCCGGTGGTTAGGTGTCAAGGTTTGAACCAGAGAAATGCTTTAGTGAAAGAGCACTCAGTATAAGGAAGAAACAGTGTGATGTCAAGAAATCAACATTTGAAATAGAAGCAGGGACCTTATTTACTGTTTCTCTGACTACTTTCTATTTTTGAATCTATTTATTTATGAATAACTACCTGTCCTGTTGGACACAACTAGATGTTTTCATTTTATATTGATATTCATGATAAAAATATAGTATGCTTGATCTAGGCAATGAAAACTGAAGGTGCTGTTTGCTACTCTCATTATCTACTAAAAGGGAACCAAGTGTCTTGTGGAAAATACACTTAATGAGGAAATATCATATGGTCTACCATGGCAACAAAATCAAACAGCTTACCAAGAGCATGTTCAAGAAGTATGGGTTGTATAGTCCCGAAGCCTTAATTAAGCGCCCTTTCCTATAAATTCCCTGAAGTGTAGTCTATTTCACTAATAGCTACAGATATCTTTGGCATAAGAATGGCTTCTTTTGCAAATATGCAAAGAGAAAGAGTATGACAAAGAATAGTAAAACTGATTTCTCTAAATTCTGGGCTCTAAGGCTAATTTCTCTATATTTTATAATAACCTATGTGGGGAAAGAATCGGAAAAACAGTTGATATATGTATATGTATAACTGATTCACTTTGCCGTACACCTGAAATTAACACAAACTGGGAAATCAATGGTGTGCTGAGTTGCTCAGTCATGTCCGACTTCTTTCGACCCCATGGACTGTGGCCTGCCAGGATCCTCTGGAGTGGATTGCCATGCTCTCCTCCAGGGAAACCAGCTATACTTCAGTATAAAATACTAATTGAAAAAAATAAGCTAAGTTCACATAGCCAGGAACAAAACTCATGTGAGGGAGGCTTCCACAGTACATGACTGAGATTTGAAGGATAAGGTGGCAGGTTGGGAAGAAGAAGTAAGAAAGGGCCACAGAGGTGATGCATTTCCCACTTGAAGACAAGGATAGGTCTTTGCATGACCCTTCTTTCCTTCCTCCTTCCTTCCCTCCTTCAATTTCTTCTTTCCTTCCTTCCTTCTGCTTTATATTAGGGATTCAGATATATGAATTCAAGGAAGAAACATGTATTTTACTCAAAGAAAGACACAAACTTTGTTAGAAGTGCTGGACCCTACCACTTTAGACAGCAAATTTGAAAATCATCTACTCAGCCCAATGTGTTTACTTAAAAACAAGCACACGAAGAAATAAAATATGTGAATGATTATTACCCATTTTATGTTAATACTTTAGGCAATCATGAAGCCGCATTGTGTAAGAAATTTAGAATAAATAACAAATCCAAGTTTTACTAACTTCTCTTTGTATGAATGCTGGTAATTTCCTTATTTTCTGGAATTTACATTTCTCCTCCACAAAGTGAGGACACTGATACCTCTCCTATTTCACAAAGATTGAGGATCAAATTTGAGAAGGCACTTTGTAAACGCTAAAGGATTATGAACATGTTTGTAATTATAATGATGTGCTGTCTATTATTTTCCCAGCTAAACGTTAGTAGTACTTGCAATTACTAAATCAGTATTCATGTAGATTATCTCATTCAGAAGTCTCTAGAGATATCTTAATGAGATTATATAAAAGCAAATATTTTATCCAGTATTGAAATGCATCACTTTTCAAAGTTAATGGATCAATTGCCTAATAGGAACAATAACTGTAACGGTTTACAACAGAAAGTGGAAGTATCTCTTTCAACTGACATTCTACAGGGAGTTAGGTGGGAGGGAATCAATTATTCAGAGTGGGTAAGAGTACTCAGAATTGTAAAATGTGCCCTGGAATCTTAAATAAGTTCAAGTAGACAGATGTTGAAAGTTGCACTCATCAAAACTAAGGGAAATGCTTTTCCTACTCATATTTTAAACTTAAAAAAAAAATCTGAATTCTTCATCTTGAAGTTTTTTATTTCCTCCAGAATAAATTGCCTAAAATTGTCACTTAGCATCTCTGAAATTATGTCATTTATAGTTATTTTCTTTTCTAACCCATTACTGAAAACCTTTAACAGAAGACAGACCTATATGATTTAACATATTTATTGATATATTTTCCATTCTCCCTCAGAGACTTTTTCAAGGAGAACAATTCCTGTGAGAAGATTCTTGAAAAAAGATACTTTTTCAATTCTGCAGTCAAACTTTACGGGAAACCCTGATTTCCATGTATATTTCTCAGAGAGTCACCAATGCATAATAGCATATTAAAAGTTTTGTATCTTTTTATTGTTAGGGAAATGTACTTAATTGTTTAAGTCAGTGTTGCTTTTTCAAATTTCTTTGGCCATTGGTAAAGCAAAGATGCTTCCCCAGTGGCTCAGCGGTAAAGAATCCGCCTGCCAAACAGGAGAAGTGTGTTCGATTCTCGGGTTGGGAAGATCCCCTGGAGAAGGAAGTGGCAACCCACTCCAGTATTCCTGCCTGGAGAATCCCATGGACAGAGGAGCCTGGTGGGCTACAGTCCAGGGGGTCACAAAGAATAGGACACAACTTAGCAACGAAACAACAACAACAAAAAGCAAAAGATCCTCTGTAGTAAGGCTGCCTAAGCTGCATCCCAGGCCTGTCATTGACCTATCTGAACCAAAAACTCCTCATCTATAAAATGTGAATTATAAGATATATAGATCACAGATTTTTGTAAGGATTACCTGAGGTTACATCTGTAAAGTGCTTAGAATTTTGCCTGACATGATTATGTAAGAGTTTATTAAAAATAGTATAAACTTTTCTTTCATGCCCTATTTTTTTTTCTGGATCCCAGCTACTTGAGAGATTATATAACTGTGGGGATGGGGCAAGTGGTGTGGAATCTAATTTTAATAGCCCCCAAGCTTGTAAGCTCCTTGAGGATCCCTGGGGTCTTCCCTGGTGGCTCAGTGATAAAGAATCTGCCTGCCAATGCAGGAGACACAAGAGATGCAGTTTTGATCCCTGATCTGGGAGGACCCCCTGAAGAAAGAAATGGCAACCCATTAATGTATGCTTGCCTGGGAAATACCATGGACAAAGGAGCCTGGCATGCTACAATACCGGGATTGCAAAGAGCTGGACATGACTTAGCAACTGAACAACAACAGCAAATTGTAGGCTTCTTGAGGCTCAGAGATGTTGAATAATTCGCTCAAGACATCGTGGTGGAGATTCAAATCCAGACAACTTTTAGTTCTTTTATTAAACCACTGCAGTAAATGCCTCTTTGAGGGATAAACAGCAGATTCTTGTTTTATGTAAAGCCTCTCCTAGAAATGTTTGTTCTAAGTAAACCTTTATTTTCCAACACACATAAAGGGGGAAACAGGACCAGAAGAATTTTTCTGTCCTTTGAAAACTGGTTCAATTCCTCAACAAATTTGATTGTCTTTGTCACTTAAGTAAAAGATGAGGATCAAAATATAAAGATGTAAAGGAATGAAAAGGTTTCAACCAATATCTATCCAAATCCTAACCAAAACTAAAAAAAAAAAAAAAAAACTTAGAAAGGAATATGACAAATTGACATGGGACTAGATGGTGTGAGAAAGAGCAGAAAGTGCATAAAACTAATTTTATGACATTTTAGTTAGCAAGAAAGGAAAAACAAATGTAAATCAATGTCCTGGGTTTCTTTTCATGCCTTTTTTAATAGTTTAAAAATGATCAGAGAAATGTATTTACCATTTCAAGTCATTTGGCTCCTTCTAGTTAAATTTCTGTGATAC
This sequence comes from Cervus elaphus, assembly GCF_910594005.1. Taxonomy (NCBI): domain Eukaryota; kingdom Metazoa; phylum Chordata; class Mammalia; order Artiodactyla; family Cervidae; genus Cervus; species Cervus elaphus. The sequence continues at coordinate 31,600,722 of NC_057841.1, read as the reverse complement.
CCCCAATTTTCTACATTGCTGCTTATGATTCTTTTTGATCAATGCATTAAGAAAATGTGGTGACATTATTAAAAAGAAAAAATGCCTGGAGTTGTCCTTATTAAAATGACATGGTTAGTCAATCTTGTAAGCATTCCTACTTGGTTTGCTTGGATAATGTACATTAAATATTTGTTTTTTACTTAGAATTGGGCTGAAGTGATAAACAGCCATGTATTATATTTTATCAATCCTGTTCCAACATTCTTTATAAACTTGCAGAGGAATTATATTTGAGACTTAGAGGAAAAATAATTAGCATATAAAATAATTAGAGTAAAATAGTTTGAAAAATCCAGTCAAATACCAACCTGTGTGGTGGATCACTAAGAAGGAGAGAGATGTGGGCTGATTTTATTGATAAAGGGTATCTCTCATTTTGTAAATCAAGGGTTAAGAGAACTAGGGCCTGAATTAAGTATCATGATATGATGGGTACATTTGAATTTGGTTAAATTATGGTCTTCCAAGGATGGAACTTGTGACTTCCCTGGTGGCTCAGATGGTAAAGTGTCTGCCTACAATGTGGGAGACCTGGGTTCAATCCCTGGGTTGGGAAGATCTCCTGGAGAAGGAAATGGCAACCCACTCCTGTATTCTTGCCTGGAAAATCCCATGTACGGAAAAGCCTGGTAGGCTACAGTTCATGGGGTCGCAAAGAGTTGGACACGACTGAGTGACTTCACTTTCCAAGGATGGTCTAAGGGGTGTGCAATGTGATGGACTGCCTCACTGTCAGTACGTTGTCCCCTAGAATGTTGAGGTGGGGGTCTCCTGTCAGGTGATGTGTAGTGGGCTGGCTTCCTTTAAAGAGTAGAGGGATAAAACCAGTCAGCTGCTACGTTGCTGTTCTTGTAAGATGTCCCTCTTATTCCATAATCTTCCTCTCCTATGCATGTTCTGTACTCCACCAGTATTTCCCAAATTGAGTTATCAAAAGCATGTGTATTAGACACATTAATGCATATTATGCAAAAATTAATTAGCCTGGGTGGTAAATTTTACCCTGTGTTAAGTTTGTTGACCTTAAGAATATGCTTTTTCATTGAAAAAAAATGCTGTAGGATTGAGTGGTCTAAGAAAACTTTAAGAAATGCCTAAGAAAATGATTTCAAAGGGTCTGACAATAGGGAAATTTTACAAATCAAGAGTTTTTGAGTTGTATTATTCAATAGGTAAAAATAAAAGCACTTCAAGTCAGTGTTCTGCATATATCATCTGCGTGACACTGAATTACTTCACACTCATAAAGGATGAAGGTATTTGCCAAATTTAATCTAAAAATTTGGCATCCTAGATATGTGCTTATCTTTCTAAATTTTGCATATAACAAATAGATAATTCTTAAGGTACAGGAGATAAAATTAGAAAAATGTTGTTTATTTTACAGTTTTTGACTATCCTTTATGGGGTACTTCGATGATCAACTGTATTAGTGTTTAATCAAGTTAGTGTAAGGATGCTTTATTATGCAAAGAGAAGTTTGGTTCTATGTGGTTTTTCTGCCTTTGGGAAAAAAAAAGTCTATTCAATTTCTACAGAGAATTATTCCAATAAATGGAGATAGTATTGCAGAGTAATATGAACACTAGATCTGGGGAAAGAAGAAATGAATCCCTATTCTAATTTTCCTTCTAAATTGGTATGTGACTGTGGGCAAAACTTCAATGTAGTAGCAATTTCAATGTAGTAGTATAGAGGCTCAAAGTATAAACACTGGAACTCCATGACCTAAGTTGGAAGCACAGTTCTACCAGTGATAAGCTCTATAATCTTTGACAAGTTTTATCACCTCTCCCTGTCTAAGTCTCTTGATCTGTTGAAGGGATATTATAAGTACTCACCTCATAGAACAATTATCTGCTTAAATTATTAATTACTCTGGACTTCAGTATCTTCAACTGATGGAATTAGACTAGATGATTGTCAATACATTTTGTTGCTAACATCCCAGGGTTTTGTGAACTAGATCATCAACAAAGAAACAGATGCATATCTGCCTTCATGCCCATGAAGAATATACAAAACAGTAAGAAATATGCTAAAACTGTATTCAAGGAGATGGGGTAGGATACAGAAATCCTATTCCATCTTCTTTTTTTTTCTCCCCTTCCTTTTTTGGGGGTGGGCAGAACTATTTCTCTTTTAACAGCCATGCCACCTTACTCACATAGGAACACTAAATGCAAAATTATTTGACTATCGAGAAAATAAAGTCCTCTTTTTGCAGCATAGAACTTGCTTGCCTCGATCTAGTTAAATGACAATTATGAATAATCTATTCATAGATATTCAATACAAATAAATCTATTTGCAAGGATTTCCATCAGAAGGGGAAAAAAATCTTTGGGGAACTTATATCTAGTTAGAGATACAGCTTGATGGAGGATTCTAGGCAGCCTGAGTTCACCATATAGGTTTAGCAGTGGATCCTGTATTGCTCCTGGAGAGATGAGTGGGATTCAAAGGTGGAAGGGCACTATGGAATTAAGACTGGAATGACATCATGAAGAAAAACAGGAAGGAATGTGCAAGATTTTTTCCAGTTATCACAGATTGGCCAGGCTAATTTCTTAAACCTCAACATTATTGATATCTGGGACAGGGTAATCCTTGTAGTGGGGCTTCCCAGCTGGTGCTGGAGCTAAAGAACCCACCTGCTAAATCAGGAGACATAAGAGATGCTGGTTCGATCCCTGAGCGGGGAAAATCTCCTGGAGGAGGGCAGGGCAACCCACTCCAGGATTCTTGCCTGGAGAATCCCATGGACAGAGGAGCCTGGCGGGCTACAGTCTACAGGGTCACACAGAGTTGGACATGACTGAAGTGACTTAGCACACACACAGGATCCTTGTAATGTGGGATCTTCTGTGCACTGAAGGATATTTAGCAGCATCCAAATGCCAGTCGCCTTCCCCCACTTGTGACAATCAAAAATGTCTCCTGAGAATGACAAATGTGATTTAAGGGGGCAAAATGACTCCTGATTAAGAATCCATGTCCGACAGGTTTTTGTTGTTGCTGCTCAGTCACTTAGTCATGTCCAGCTCTTTGCGACCCCATGGACTGCAGCACGCCAGACTTCCCTGTCCTTCACCATCTCCCAGAGCTTGCTTAGACTCATGTCCATTGAGTCAGTGATGCTATCCAACCATCTTGTCCTCTGCTACAGGTATAGGGTTCCATAATCCAGTGGGTGGTCATTTTGTTTCAAGGGACAAACAGCAGATAGTCTTGAATCCTTGAAGAAAGATGCTAGCTTCCTTAAGAAATGAGTAACAAATGAAAGTGTTCTTCTACAATGGCTGTATACCGAAGTAAGTTCAATTGTGGTCTATAACATAGAAGGGGGAACATATAAAGATGAATTATATGCCATCACACTATCATTACGCCTCCTTTTATTAAGAGAAGATAAGGACTTCCCTTGGGGATCCAGTTGTTAAAAATTTGCCTGACAACACAGGGGACACAGGTTCAATCCCTTGTCTGGGAAGATTCCACGTGCCTCAGGGCAAGTAAGCCTGTGTGCCACAAGTGCAAAAGCCCACGTGCTGAGAGCCTGTGCTCTGCAACAAAAGAAGCCCCTGCAGTGAGAAGCCCGAGCACCGCAACCAATGAGTGGCCCCTGCTCATCGCAACTGGAAAAAGTCCTTCCACAGCAACAAAGACCCAGCACAGCCAAACATAAATAAATAAGTAAAATTTAAAAAAAAAAAAAGTTAAGGTGAAATTGACCACTTGCTACCATTAGGAAAAAAATTTAATTTTAAGATGATTCAAAGTAAAATCACAACTCACCAATGTTTCAAAATAACTGGGGGAAAATTATTGAACTCATTTGTTGGACCCAAGGAGAAAGACTAAATATGATCTGCACCTTTGATGCCCTTCCCTTCATTTTTTCCTCTGGAATCTTAAGCATCTATCTTGCCCCTGAACTTGGAGAGCTTGGAACTAAGCAACTCATCAGTACATCCATGGCTTGAGGCCAGTAGATCTCAGTGACTGGTATTCTCAGTTAAGAAAAGTGAAAGGGCAAGAGGACATAAACATTAATTTGGGGGGAAGGTGAAAGGTCAATATATTTTGCTGAGGTCTTCGGCCAGTGTCAAGCAATCAAAAAATGCTTTTAGTTTAACTTTTGGTCTGTCACACTGAGAACAAAACACAATCGTGGTCATAAAGACTCAGCTGGTATATTTAATAAACAAGAAACATGGGGAAAGGTTATTAGATGGTAGAAGCATGTTTGATTTTCTTTTTTAAAATGAGATGAAAGAGAAAGAAGACGGATGCTGTACATGGGAATGATGTGAGAGAAGAATAGTAATTTCCAGTTTTATGGGGATCTGTTGCAGTGCTGTCGATTTCCATTTTTAGAAAAACTTAATGCAGAATCTAAGGAGAAATCTATATCACTACGTAGAAAATGTGACTCTGAATTGTATGCGAAAGCAAGAGAAATTCTACCTCTCAAATAAAATTTTGTACTTACATGCATGCGCACATTCACTTGCCAATTGGGTGACTGAGAGATTACTACAGTCCTGATAGGGACTGCCGTGTGAATGGTTCTGAGTCATGTTCATTGCTCCTGTTCGGGTCACCATCTATAATTCAGGCTTATTCAAAAACACTCCACTTTGTCAGTTTCCAGTGCGCTATTTTTAGTGATAAAGAGTTGCCATTAGGGAGAAAGATATATAGTTCTCCCTCTTTTGTTAAAAGATACCTCTTCTGCAGCAGAAATACTTATGTATTTTTCACTTGTTCTCTAGCATTTACTTACACTTTGACATAGAAAGCTTGAGGTCTTTTGTGGCAAATTATTCATCCTTAGCATTTTGGTTGTTAAGGTGACTAGATGCTGTTCTGTTATTATTATTTTAAATGAAAGGATGTCTTAAAATTCCTTGCTATTTTAGGCAGATCATTCAAATCTTTTGAAAGACATTAGTATACCATTTCTCGGGAAGCTAAGTTTATTGAATTTTTCAAATACTCTGCTTAGCTTGGCTGTCATCACACTATCAGTTGTGAGGTATATAAATAACCTCACTTTAACATGTGAGAAATAATAAAAAAGACTCCTTCTGGATGTTAAGATGCAAAATTAAACTCCAGGTGCTTTTCAGAGTTATTTGGGACATTTTGCAGTTGTCAGTATGGAAATCCTGTCACTCAGGGCAGGGATCTGTTGCCAAGGGGAAACAAAAGCTTCACCATTTGACAAGTTGGCAGTTGTTACAGTCCGTAGAAAAGGAAAAAAGAAACACCTTGGAGACAGGTATTGGAAGATGGTCATTCAGCAGGGATTGGTTAACTGGCTTGGAAATAAATTAATGACTCTTTCTTCTTTCTGTTTAAGGGACATTTTTATGCATAAAGAGTATGGTCTTTTAGGTACAGTGATCCTAGAACTTTGGCCTAAGTATGTCCCTTAAATATGTACATTTATTACATTCAAGCATTTTCCTAATTCATAACTAAGATTCTGATTAGCCAGTTCTAGTGTGTGGGGGATTTTCCACACTCTAGTAAGCAATTCTCTGACACCAGCTGGTACCCTACAATGCAACTCAACCCTGACACTGTTACCTGGAGAGAGTGTCAGGTCCCACAGATTAAGGACTCAGGGCTACAAGACTACCTCCACTCCAGATGCCAATCGCACGTCCAAGCTGTTATCTGTACTTCTGACTGACTGGCTATCAATCAGATGTTCCCATGACCCCATCCTTGTGTTTTGTGGTTCAGTTGTGTCCAACTCTGTGACCCCATGGACTGTAGCCCAGTAGGCTCCTCTGTCCACGGTGTTTTCCAGACAGGAATACTGGAGCAGGCTGCCTTTTCCCACTCCAGAGAATCTTTCCCACCCAGGGATCTGGGTGGACACAGACAACATCTCTTGTGTCTCCTACACTGGCAGGCGAATTCTTTACTACTGTGCCACCTGGGAAGTCTTGACCCCCTCCTTAGGTCTGATTAATTTGCTAGAGTGTCTTGCAGAACTCAGGAAATGAGTTTACTCACCAGATTATCAGTTTATTACACAGGATATTAAAGGATACAAATCAGTAGGTAAATGAGATATACAGGGCAAGGTACAGACACAAAGCTTCTATGAGCCCTGAGCAGGTCACTCTCCCTGACTCTCCAGATGTTCATCAGACTGAAAGAATCCTCTCCTTTTGGGTTTTTATGGAGGTTACATTACACAAACCTGGTTGATTACATCATTGACTATTGGCAATGGATAGCCAATAGCCAGCTCCTCTCCCCTCCCCAGAGATCTTGGGAGTGGAACTAACAGTTCCAACCTTTTAATCATTTGAATGGTTCTTCTACCTTACCTACCTTACCTGGGGTTGAGAGGTCATCTCATTAAGATAACAAAAGACAGTTTTATCACACTCATCACTTAGGAAATTCCAAGAGTTTTAGGAGCTCTGGACCAAAAAAGATATAAAGATGAAATGTATATTTCATTTACACATCGCAGTATCACAAATACTCTTTTTAGATTGATGTGATGTTAGATGGAAAATTTCACATTAACTTGGACTGGGTGATGGCTTCCAAGAGAGTCAAACACCAAACTGCTAGGTAAGGAGATTAAAGGCCTCTTTTGTTTAGTCTTAGTGAGATTTCCATTAAATATATTGTATTTTATTCCATTCCCTTAGTCCTCTCAAAGAGGTTGACAACTGGGCAAAAGTTCAGAAAAGAACAAGGAATGTTAAGAGGATTGAGAAATTGATTTTTCAATAAAACAAAAACCCCCCACTTCACACTTGAAGCAGTGCGTCAATTATTAATTTCCCTTTAAATTCAGGAGGACACATTCTAATTTCTCATGGAGAGAATAAGACATCCATTTCTCTCTAAAGCGAAATCCACTACAGTCCTGGTGTGGCCTATATCTAGTAGGAATTAGACTCTACTTAAGATGTTTAGCATTTGGAAATATTAGAATGTGTGTCATAGTTCAATCTCTTCTATATAATATTTTTGCTTGACAAAGAGGGCAAAAAAAAAATACCAAACTATTTTTTTCTCCAATCAATTATTTTAAATTCTAGATAGAAGTAAAAATAGTTGGATTGTCAAAGTAAATTTCCAAAGCCAGCTGCTCTGATAAAATAGCATATAATCAAGTAGAAAAAGTGTAAAGGAAGGTCAAGCAATAATCAGTATCAAGGCTGTAAAGAGCAAAGAGATTTATTTGGGGTCTTAGGAGTTGCAATTCAGGAGACACAGATTTGGGTAAAATCCAAAGTGTTCCAAGGAAGAGAGTGAGGAGCTTATAAAGGCAAAAGCTACACAGTTGTTAAAGTTTGCTTTCAAAAATTATAGTTGGCTGGGATGCATAAAGGAAATAAAGGATAGGCTGTCACAAGTTATTTAGGGTAAGGGTCCAATAAGTACCCTGAGTTTCTGAAACATTTTGTAGATGTTCTGAATGTCTGTATTCAGACAAGAAGTGATCAGGGTTCAGGTTACAGCCAGGCTGAGGCAAGCCTACATTTTATTTCCTCGATAGCCTCCAGCTCCCTTTTAGAAAGCTCTTTTAGCAAAAACAAACTCCGTTTTTTATTTTCCTTCTGCAGGAAGTTGATTTTTTCTACATCTACTGATTGACTTATTGTGGAAGAGTATTCTCATGAAGATGGAGGAGATAAGACTTCTCTTTCTCCCTTACAGAGTTAAGCAATGCAAGACTGTTCCTTGTGGCCAAGGCTTGTTTTTATTGGTTTGATTCTTGAATTGCTTCATTGACTTCTACATAGTGGATAATAAATATATGGGTTTTTTTAGTGAATGTTTGCTGAATATAGCATAGAACTCTTTGAAGTCTTATGAAAATATGAAAGAAGAGGAGGGTATGTAAAAATAAGAAAAATAAAGTCCAATGTACAACAGGCAATCTACTTGACAAAATGAACTGGAAGTGGAAAATGCACTTGGAATGAATTTTAAAATTGTAGTTTGCTTCTCAGGTGAGTTCTAGGAAATTTAAAGATCAGGTGATATTACCTGTTTTTGTAATATGGAATGTATTAACATATATTTCCCATAAAACAAAGTAGTAGCTAATTCACTTAGAATAAGCTGGGAAACAGAAAATGTGTCTAAGAATAAAGAACTGTAAAAGAAAATTGTTAAAATTGGAGGAGAGGAAAGGAGTTTACTTTACAGAGCAGACACTACATGACAGGCACGTTATGCCTGGTAATATGTTGGGCACATTTCTTCTAGCAATTTTTAACATAAAAATGGGGGCTCAGTGTTTGTGACATTTAGATTCACTAAGTAAGTGATGCACCAGTGACTAGAAAACAGATGTCTCAGATTCTAAAACCTGAATTTTACCATAGTTCCTTATTGCATTCCAACAGGATAGTTTTAAAGACTACTAGAAATCTAGTCTTTTTAGTCTCTGCTCTGCTCAATATTCTGTAAGAGCCAAATGGGAAAAGAATTTGAAAAAGAATAAATAGATGCATATATATAACTGAGTCAGTTTGTTGTAAACCTGAAACTAACACAACATTGCAAATCAACGATGTGGTGGTCTAAGTTATGGCTGACTCTTTTGCGACCTCATGGACTGTAGCCTTTCGGGCTTCTCTGTCCATGGGATTTCCCAGGCCAGAATACTGGAGTGGGTTGCCATTTTTCTTCTCCAGGGGATCTTCCTGACCCAGGGATTGAACCCGCATCTCCTGCACTGGCAGGTGGATTCTTTAGAACTGAGCCACCAGGTATCTCCTGCAACAGAACCCCTGTTTCCTCCAAAATAAAATAAGTTTTAAAAACAAATTTAAAAATCAAATCAGTCTCATACTTACAAACTCAATTCTTAATAGTATCTTTTATTTGTCTCTTAAACAAACTCTGTTTCTCTGATTGAGTTGGTGTTTGCTGTTCTTTCTAACCTGTTCTTTGTCATCTACTTACCCCTTTACACACATTGCTGACTTTCCCTACCAGCCAGTGTCAAGCTTCCTTGAGCAGCTCAATACCAATGTTCTCCATCTCTGACAAAGTCTCTTTCCTTGACCAAACTTTAGTCAGGCTCCTCTGGTCCCTTTCCTTGACTAGGCCTAGACCTTGGACTTCACTGTTCATCTTCTCATCACCCAGTTTTGGCCAGAATCCTCCTTAGCAGTTCAGAGAGTCCCCCTCATCCTCAATATCTGATCATCTGAGAGGCTGAGTCAAAATCCTCATCCTGCCCTCCATCCCTCAGATGATGTCTGACTTTTCTGCCTTTGGCACGGATCTTACTAGGTCAGTTTAGCAAGAATTCTCTACCCCTGATGTCTATTCTTAGTAATTTTGTCTGCTGACCTGCCAACCTGCTCCTTGACTATAAGCCCCTGCTTTTCTGTATTTGAAATGGAGCCCAGGCCTATATTAAGGTCTTTTTTTCTTTATTGCCAAAGTTCCTAAATAAACTATGTTTTTTACTAAGGGGAAAACAACATCAAACAAACTTTAACTATCATACCTCTTTAGTTCTGTTTGATACCTCCATGACAAACAAAACAAAACAAAACAAAACTACAAAGCTATAATTCTACTCTAAGTTCTTAAATTCTGATTTTAACTTTCCTCTGACTTCAACTACTCACCTTTTTACTTTTACCATTTTCTAATATTTATAGAACCAGTTCTTTATATTCATTTTCAATTTCTGAAACATGTAGCATTTCAACTTCATAATAATGAAGACACGCCATGGAGAACACTAAAATAGTCATGCTATTTTTTTACCTGCACAAAGTTTATAGTCTAAAAATTATTTTGCATCCATTTTCTCAAGATTAGACTAGAATTGAAAGCTCTATTTAGACACACTGTTTTTATTTATTTATTCGCTTTCCAACTTTATTGAGATGTTATTGACATAATGTATGTCATACAAAAGTTTAGATGCAGATACGTATCATCTTAATAAGTATAAAATTACATGGTGAATATGGATTTTAAACCTAAAGTATAATGAATAAAATTAGCCTTGCTCCAATGTGGCTCATCATCAGATCAAAGCATTTCTCCTCATTGGAAAGTCTTTTTTTTTAAACAAAAAAAGAAAAAGTAACCTTTTGTGAGGTTCTTTCTAATTGTGGGTGTAATATTTTATTTTAATGGTTGTAATTGTTCTAGAATGAGGGTTATTTTGCCTACTTTATACTACTTATGCCTTCAGGAATCGATCTGAAAATTTGTCAAGAAGTTATTCTGCATCTGATGTCTTTCATTATCATCTTTATTTTCAAAGAGTGGTACTTTAGAATTTGGATTCTGGTCTATCTAAGATATAGACATGAGTTATTTGTCAGTGGCAGTAACCCAACTTGCCCTTTTCAGAGGCATCAGTAGAGCACAGAAGTCTTCAATATTTGTTGCTATAAAATAGAAGGTCTATGTTTCTTATGGGATTCAGGTGCTATATTATGCTATGAATGTTGAATATTTTATGTTGAAGGAAGATGGCAAGTGCAAGACAGACTCTCTGACAAACGCTGTCTCTCCTGAAGCAGGTCAAAAGACCCTTGTGTAAGAGGTACGTTCCCCATACCCCACGAAAAGGAGCATGTTTATCTCTGAAGATGGAATAGAAACCCAGGACAATCTAGAAAAAACACAGGCTTGCAAAGTTTCCTCCAGATTACTACCTTTAGCTCTTTTCTCTCATTTTTTTTTTCACTCTTCATCAAGCTAGTATAAAAACATTCAGGTCTTCATTTCCTTGGTGGTTTAGTTGCTAAGTTGTGTCCGACTCTTGCAAACCCATAGCTTGCCAGGCTCCTCTGTCCACGGGATTTCTCAGGCAAGGATATTGGAGTGGGTTGCTATTTTTTAGGAAGGCTAAATAAATGTGTGTGCTTTTCTCGTACTTATCTGTCTTTTGTCAATACAATTTACAGAGTCCCAGTTGAGAAATCTCAGCTAGGAAGAGGAAGAGACTTTTTTCTCCCTTACATGTCCATATAGTGAAAAGAATTAGGGCTGTGGCATGAGACAGATTTCATTTGGGTCCTGACTTTTGAAGTTAATAGCTTTCAACCTTCTTGATACTTTATTCTCTCCACTGTAAAATGGGGAGAAAAGTATTTACTTCTCTGAGTTGTTGCAATAGTAAGTGAGATTAGATTTGTAAATAGGTAGCATTGTAAATGAAATGCATAGAAGTTGCCTAGGTGACACTAGTAAAAAACTGCTTGCCAATGCAGGGGACTCAGGAGATGTGGGTTCAATCCCTGAGTTGGGATTGAAAACTAGACCCACTCCCGTACTCCTGCCTGCAAAATCCCATGGACAGAGGAGCCTGGTAGATTACAGCCCACGTGGTCACAAAGAGTTGGATGCGACCGAATACTACTATCCCACGGTAGTCTTCATATTATGTAAATCTTTCTTTAATAAGTAATTGGTATGAGATTATTCAATGAACCACAGTGTAGCCATCTTAAACATTTGTCCTTATATTAAAATTAGAATTTATTTATGGCACCAGGATAGAATTTTTTTTTTTTAGGATAGAACTTTAGAGCCTTTTCAGTTGTACAGTTTTCTTCTTTAGAAATAGTATCCCATCCTTAATGACAAGAGAGGAAGAGAAAGAGGGAGAGGGGGAGAGATTGAGAGAGAGAATAAGACACAGAGAGAGAATATTGACCATGGAGTAATACTAAACATAGAATAGTTTCTCTATTGCATTTTATTTAGAAACATGAATATGTAAGATCAATAAATTTAAACCTAAGGCAAGGTAAATTTAGGAATATTAATATCCAGCTAGATCATGTTACTAAAAAAAAAAAAAAAAGATGCTGCATAATATTCAAAGACGTGAATATCCCTCTTTCATGGTCAACAAGAGTCCAAAATGCAGTACTTGGGTGCAATCTCAAAAGTGACAGAGTGATCTCAATTGTTTCCAACGCAAATCATTCAATATCACGGTAATCCAAGCCTATGCCCAAAACAGTAACGCTGAAGAAGCTGAAGTTGAATGGTTCTATGAAGACTTACAAGACCTTTTAGAACTAACACACAAAAAAGATGTCCTTTTCATTATGAGAAACTGGAATGAAAAAGTAGAAGTCAAGAAACACCTGGAGTAACAGGCAAATTTGGTCTTGGGTGTACAGAATGAAGCAGGGCAAAGGCTAATAGAGTTTTGCCAAGAGAACGCACTGGTCATAGCAAACACCCTCTTCCAACAACACAAGAGAAGACTCTACACATGGACATCACCAGATGGTCAGCATCGAAATCAGATTGATTATATTCTTTGCAGCCAAAGATGGAGAAGCTCTATAGTCAGCAAAAACAAGACTGGGAGCTGATTGTGGCTCAGATCATGAACTCCTTACTGGGAAATTCAGACTTAAATTGAAATAAGTAGGGAAAACAACCAGATCATTCAGGTATGACCTAAAACAAATCCCTTATGATTATACAGGGGAAGTGAGAAATAGATTTAAGGGACTAGATCTGATAGACAGAGAGCCTAATGAACTATGGATGGAGGTTCGTGACATTGTGCAGGAGACAGGAATCAAGACCATTCCCATGGAAAAGAAATGCAAAAAAGCAAAATGGCTGTCTGAGGAGGCCTTACAAGTAGCTATGAAAAGAAGAGAAGTGAAAAGCAAAGGTGAAAAGGAAAGATATTCCTATTTGAATATAGAGTTCCAAAGAATAGCAAGGAGAGATAAGAAAGCCTTCCTCAGCGATCAATGCAAAGAAACAGAGGAAAACAACAGAATGGGAAAGACTAGAGATCTCTTCAAGAAAATTAGAGCTGCCAAGGGAACATTTCATGCAAAGATGGGCTTGATAAAGGACAGAAATGGTATGGGCCTAACAGAAGCAGAAGATAGTAAGAGGTGGGAAGAATACACAGAAGAACTGTACAAAAAAGATCTTCACAACCCAGATAATCATGATGGTGTCATCACTCACCTAGAGCCAGGCATCCTGGAATGTGAAGTCAAGTGGGCCTCAGAAAGCATCGCTATGAACAAAGCTAGTGGAGGTGATGGAGTTCCAGTTGAGCTATTTCAAATCCTGAAAGATAATGCTGTGAAAGGGCTGCACTCAACATGCCAGCAAATTTGGAAAACTCAGCAGTGGCCACAGGACTGGAAAAGGTCAGTTTTCATTCCAATCCCAAAGAATGCTTGAACTACCTCATAATTGCACTCTTCTCACACACTAGTAAAATAATGCTCAAAATTCTCCAAGCCAGGCTTCAGCAATATGTGAACCGTGAACTTCCAGATGTTCAAGCTGGTTTTAGAAAAGGCAGAGGAACCAGAGATCAAATTGCCAACATCTGCTGGATCATCAAAAAGGCAAGAGAGTTCCAGAAAAACATCTATCTCTGCTTTATTGACTATGCTTAAGCCTTTGACAGTGTGGATCACAATAAAGTGTGGCAAATTCTGAAAGAGATGGGAATACCAGACCACCTGACCTGCCTCTTGAGAAACCTATATGCAGGTCAGGAAACAACAGTTAGAACTGGACATGGAACAACAGACTGGTTCCAGATAAGAAAAGGAGTACGTCAAGGCTGTACATTGTCACCCTGCTTATTTAACTTATATGCAGAGTATATCATGAGAAACGCTGGACTGGAGGAAGCACAAGCTGGAATCAAGATTGCCAGGAGAAATATCAATAACCTCAGATATGCAGATGACACCACCCTTATGGCAAGAGGAACTAAAAAGCCTCTTGATGAAAGTGAAAGAGGAGAGTGAAAAAGTTGGCTTAAAGCTGAACATTCAGACAACTAAGATCATGGCATCTGGTCCCATCATCTCATGGGAAATAAATGGGGAGACAGTTGAAACAATGTCAGACTTTATTTTCTGGGGCTCCAAAATCACTGCAGATGGTGACTGCAGCCATGAAATTAAAAGATGCTTACTCTTTGGAAGGAAAATTATGACCAACCTAGACAGCATATTAAAAAGAAGAGACATTATTTTGCCAACCAAGGTCCGTCTAGTCAAAGCTATGGTTTTTCCAGTGGTCATGTATGGATGTGAGAGTTGGACTGTGAAGAAAGCTGAGCACCAAGGAATTGATGCTTTTGAACTGTGGTGTTGGAGAAGACTCTTGAGACTCCCTTGGACTGTAAGGAGATCCAACCAGGTCATCCTAAAGGAGATCAGTCCTGGGTGTTCATTGGAAGGACTGATGCTGAAGCTGAAACTCTAATACTTTGGCCACCTCATGCAAAGAGTTACCTCATTGGAAAAGACCCTGATGCTGGGAGGGATTGGGGGCAGAAGGAGAAGCAGACTACAGAGGATGAGATGCCTGGATGGCATCACTGACTCGATGGACATGAGTTTGGGTAAACTCCGGGAGTTGGTGATGGACAGGGAGGCCTGGTGTGCTGCGATTCATGGGGTCGCAGAGATTCGGACATGACTGAGTGACTGAACTGAACTGAATCAGCAGAGTGAGTGCAAAGGGTGGTTTGGGGGATAGGAATAGACTCTTTGAAACCTTTAGCAACTACTGAAGCCTCCTTGAATATATATATATACCCTCTAAGTAGCTATACCAAGCCATGCACATACAGCCCTAGAATATTACCCTTGTTTTGTCCTCTCAATAAATTGTTGGCCAAATTCTGGATCTGTCACTGCCTCTACCCGTCACTAACTCAAATCTTCTGCTAACCTGCTTTCACTCACTGTATGCTTTCCTAATAATCTCCCACCTGTGAGAGTTTTTCTCATCTCATCACTAGTACATTTTCATTCACTCAACTGCCTTATCTCCATACTTACCTATACACCCATGGGTATCGTCCCTATGTAAATGTTCTAGGTCTCCTTTTGATCTGGTTTGAACTTCAGCTTTACCATGTTAAGCTCTAGTTCTGTAATTACACGGGATTGCTGTTATCAATGATCCATCTATTCTCTTTATTTTATTTAAAAAATCATACAACGGTACTCCTAGTCACCTCCCAGAAAAATTGAAGCTTTATTGAACTTTTTACTTTCTAATAAGTCCTCCAATCCTGCTCTTAACTTCCCTCTCTTACACTTGCTGTCATTCTTTTCTTTTCTTTTAATTTTTTTCCATTTATTTTAATTAGTTGGAGGCTAATTACTTTACAGTATTGTAGTGGTTTTTGCCACACACTGACATGAATCAGCCATGGATTTACATGTGTTCCCCATCCCGATCTCTCCTCCCACCTCCTTCTCCATCCCATCCCTCTGGGTCTTCCCAATGCACCAGTCCTGAGCACTTGTCTCATGCATCCAACCTGGGCTGGTGATCTGTTTCACCCTTGATAGTATACTTGTTTCAATGCTATTCTCTCAGAACATCCCCTCCCACAGAGTCCCAAAGTCTGTTCTGTACATCTGTGTCTCTTTTTCTGTTTTGCATATAGGGTTATTGTTACCAGCTTTTAAAATTCCATATGTATGCGTTACTATACTGTATTGGTCTTTATCTTTCTGGCTTACTTCACTCTGTATAATGGGCTCCAGTTTCATCCATCTCATTAGAATTGATTCAAAAGAATTCTTTTTTGTTGTCTTTCTTTTCAGTTCTACTTCAATTGGCCTTTCCCTTCTCCAACCTCAACAAGTGCCATTGTTTAACTTATCTCTCTTTTCTGTGTCTCTCCTTTTGACTCAAGAACACGTATATTGACTCTACTTCATTCTAAATGAGTCTGATGAAATGATCACAGCCCGTGAAATAAGTTTACAACTCCCAAGCCTCATTACACATTCCCTCTGCATCTTCTACAACTACTAATTCTGAGGCAGGAGATAGAGAAGCCTCAGACTGAGGAGCTGCAGTTCATTCCCTGTGGACTGATTCTCCAAGATGAAGAGGAGAAGAAGCTAAGCCCTGACCAGATAAGAGACCACACATTTCTCATTCTTGTCTTCAGGGACACCTTCTCAATATACAAGCACAGAGAGTCTCCTTGGAGGTCAACCTCCCCACAGTCCTCTTCTCTAGAATCCATCTTGACTGAGAGATGTGCGTGCAAACACAGGAGGACCCTGTGAAAGGGAAAGTGTTAGTCCCTGTCATGTCTGACGCTTTGTGACCCCGTGGACTGTAGCCTTCCAGGCTCCTCTGTCCATGGGGATTCTCCAGGCAAGAATACTGGAGTGGGTTGCCATGTCCTCATCCAGGGGATCTTCCCAACCCAGGGATTGAACCCAGGTCTCCTTCATTGCAGGCAGACTCTAATGCCTGAGACACCAGGGAAGCCCCTGAGATGTACCAAATACAGACTCAGAACCAGGCAAAGCAAGATGACTGGTCAAAGGAAACCTGGGATGACCCATATAAGTGATTCAAACGACCACAAAGGTGGGACTCTTTCTGAGCCTGCCTGTGTGCCTATCCACACGTGCCTTTTTTCCTCCTAATAAACAGTTGTTTCACTACTTTACATCTTTGTGAGAATTCATTTCTGCAAGGCTGTACCGGCAAGGGCCGTGTCACTGGCCACTGGTCTAGTGGCTAGGATTCATTCCTTTCACTGCTGCAGCCTGACTTCAATCTCTAGCCAACAACTGAAAACCTGCTTCAAGTCACTGCAGGCCAAGGCCACCTGAGACCAGTTCCATTCGGCAAAGCTTGTGTGCATGCTTGCTAAGTCCTTCAGTCATCTCTGACTCTTTGCAACCCAATGGACTATAGCCTGCCAGGCTCATCTGTCAATGGGATTCTCCAGACAAGAATATTGGAGTGGATTGCCATGCCCTCCTCCAGGGGATCTTCCCAACTCAGGGATCAAACCCACCTCTTTTATGCTTCCTGCATTGGCAGACAGGTTTTTTTTTTTTTTTTTAAACCATTAGTGCCACCTGGGAAGCCCCAACAAGGCTTACCTCTAGCTAAAACATTTTCTACAAGTGCATTCCAGTGATTTTTTTTTCATCCTCTATAAATAAAATGCTTTTTTTATCCTATAGCCCACTGTAAGTCTACCCATCCTTTCTGTCGCAACTTAAATGCCAAGAAATTCAATTCGTTTTCTTACCATAACACTTTCCTAAAATTTATTTGATAGAATTTATCACATTCTACCTTGCATTACAGCTTAATAGTCACCTGTGCTCTTCTTTTTATCTCTTCTATTAAATTGTAAGCTCCTTAGAGATGAAGTCATCTTATTTATTTTTACAGCAACTGCCATTTTTGCAATACTGCTAATCTTTTTGTCTTCTTTGTTTTGTTTTCTTAAATCAAATAAAAGGAAGCAGGCTAATGTTTGGTACATAATTTTGATGTGATAAGTACCATGTCATGTATTATCAACACAATTACTCTAGGAATAAAGTTATCCTGTCCATTTTATTGATGGAGAAACTTAGTCTTGGAGTAATTAACTGGTTCAGTCAATACTTTACCTGGAATCAGTTTGCTTCAGTTGCTCAGTCATGTCTCTCTTTGCGACCCCATGGACTGCAGCAAGCCAGGCTTCCCTGTCCATCACCAACTCCCAGAGGTTATGCAAACTCATGTCAATCCAGTCATGATGCCATTCAACCATCTCATCCTATGTCGTCCCCTTCTCCTCCTGCCTTCAATCTTTCCCAGCATCAGGGTCTTTTCAAATGAGTCAGTTCTTTGCATCAGGTGGCCAAGTATTGGATTCAGCTTCAGCATCAGTCCTTCCAATGAATATTCAGGACTGATTTCCTTTAGGAGAGACTGGTTGGATCTCCTTACAGTTCAAGGGACTCTCAAGAGTCTTCAACACCACAGTTCAAAAGCATCAATTCTTCAGTGCTCAGCTTTCTTTATAGTCCAACTCTCACATCCGTACATGACTACTGGAAAAACCATAGCTTTGACTAGATGGACCTTTGTTGGCACAGTAATGTCTATGCTTTTTAATATGCTATCTAGGTTGGTCATAAGAGAAGGCAATGGCACCCCACTCCAGTATTCTTGCCTGGAAAATCCCATGGATGGAGGAGCCTGGTGGGCTGCAGTCCACAGGGTCGCTAAGGGTCAGACATGACTGAGCGACTTCACTTTCACTTTTCACTTTCATGCCTTGGAGAAGGAAATGGCAACCCACTCCAGTGTTCTTGCCTGGAGAATCCCAGGGACGGGGGAGCCTGGTGGGCTGCCGTCTCTGGGGTCGCACAGAGTCAGACACGACTGAAGCGACTTAGCAACAGGTTGGTCATAGCTTTTCTTCCAAGGAGAAAGCGTCTTTTAATTTCATGGCTGCAATCACCATCTACAATGATTTTGGAGTCACCCCCGAAATAAAGTCTGTCACTCTTTCCATTGTTTCCCCATCTATTTGTCATGAAGTGATGGGACCAGATGCCATGATCTTAGTTTTTTGAATGTTGAGCTTTAAGCCAACATTTGCACTCTCTTCTTTCATATTCATCAAGAGGCTCTTGCCATAAGGCTCATGTCATCTGCCTATCTGAGGTTATTGATATTTCTCCCGTCAATCTTGATTCCAGCTTGTGCTTCATCCAGCCCAGTATTTCGCATGATGTACTCTGCATATAAGTTAAATAAGCAGGGTGACAATATACAGCCTTGAAGTACTCCTTTCCTGATTTGGAACCAGTCTGTTGTTCCATGTCCAGTTCTAATTGCTGCTTCTTGACCTGCATACAGATTTCTCAGGAGGCAAGAAAGATGGTCTGATATTCCCATCTCTTTAAGAATTTTCCAGTTTGTTGTGATCCACAGAGTCAAAGGTTTTGACATAGTCAATAAAGCAGAAGTAGATGTTTTTCTGGAACTCTCTCACTTATTTTGTGACCCAGTGTTTGTTGGCAATTTGATCTCTGGTTCTTCTGCCTTTTCAAAATCCAGCTTGAACATCTGGAGTTCTCGGTTCATGTACTGTTGAAGCCTGGCTTGGAGAATTTTGAGCATTACTTTTCTAGTGTGTGAGATGAGTGCAATTGTGGGGTAGTTTTAGCATTATTTGGGATTGCCTTTCTTTGGGATTGGAATGAAACTGACTTTTTCCAGTCCTGTGGCCACTTCTGAGTTTTCCAAATTTGCTGGCATATTGAGTGTGGCACTTCCATAGCATCATCTTTTAGGATTTGAAATAACTCAACTGGTATTTCATCACCTCTGCCAGCTTTGTTCATAGTGATGTTTCCTAAGGCTCACTTGACTTCACATTCCAGGCTGTCGGGCTCTAGATGAGTGATCACACCTTTGTGGTTAACTGGGTCATGAAGATCTTTTTTGTATAGTTTTTCTGTACCTGGAATAGCCAGTTCTGATTCTTTAACTCATCCCCTGTCTTTTCTTTGTTGCTACCTCTTTTTATTGCCCTTTCCACATGTACTGCAATTATTTGCTTACATGTTTGTTTCTTCAACTGACTTTGAGCTTCAGAAAGCTAAATGTTTTTAGTAGGCACAAAGGATATGATTGTAAAGTGTGTTTGATAAGTAAATGGAAATTTGCAACACATTGAAAATCGACATTATTGCAAGATGGGGATCTGTTAGGCACCTTTTTTTCTTGCGTTTTTTTTTTTTTTTTATAACATCTACTAGGAACATTTGAATTTCCTGGTAAGTGAAAAGATCAAACAGTGTATCTACTATTTTCATCCTGCATTCTCCAAGCCTAGAACCTTGCCATGTAAAATGTGGTACTGATTCTGAGCAATGCCCTATGGGTTCCTGGGTGCAAAGCCTTCTTGTGTCCCCCATTTCTTTGATTATAGGAAACAGCCTTCACTTAGCCTCCGTGGCCTTCCCTGAGTTCCAATGGGCAGATTCAAATAATCGTTAATTAGGGAAGGGAGGGGATTCGAGACCATGGAGAAATAGTCAAGAGCAGCCTTGGGGCAGGTACTGCTTTCCCATCAAGGGATGTATCCAACAATATCTTTGAGCTATTTTGCAGATACTGAAACCCCCTCCGGTGGAGAAGTTAATGATTAACAGTGCTGTGCTGCCCACAAGCAGGTAGACCTCAGACCAGTTGGACCTGAATGTTGATGATGCTGACTCCTACTTACCACCCATCAGAAGAATGTCCACAAGCTGATCAAGCCGTCTTTAAACCATTACTGTAAAACTTCTCACTATTTTCTCCAAGCTAGGACACTCGATTTTGAAGGCGTTAGCCTGCTGGGGCCCCCTTTGCCTGGCAAAATAATTAAGCTAGTCTTTTCTACTTTATCCAAAACTCTGTCTCCGAGATTCGATTCGGCACCATTGTAAAGAGAAGCTGAGCTTTCGACCTCAGTCCTTAAACCAACAGCATGTGCATCACGTAGGAGCTGGTTAGAGAGGCAGAATCTTGGGTCTCTTCCCAGATCCACTGAATCAGAAACTTCACTTTACAAGAATCCCAGGCGAGTCATATGCATGTTAAAATTTTCTGGGCACTGACAAAGGTTGTCATCTTCCTGAAGGTAAAATTCACATAAGGAAAAAAGTTAGAACTTAGCTTTGATTAGTAGATTCCTAGGATGAAGTAGCATGTTTATGAGCAAATGATGAGGCAGCCAATCATCCATTTTAATATAATCAGAATTAACAGGCAACACAGTCAACAATTACTGTCAAGAGACTTTATCGCTCTTGCCTTTTCCTTGCCCCTGCCCAGGCCATTCCATTAACTGAGCCCTGGGAAACCTTTCAATGACAAGAGTAGCAAAGGGTTTGATTTCCCTTTCAGTTTATATTTGCAGGCGAAAAAAGAAAGGAGGAGGCATAAAGAAAGCACACTGCAAGCAGCATAATGCAAATGAGGTCCCTTTAAACAGCAAGCAATCAGCATAGGTACATGCCTTATGCTGTAGTCCCCAATGCAATCATTAGACTTCTTTCCCACCAGGGAAAGGCAAGACATTGAGTGCTATTGAACATCGCCAATTTTTACAGTGGATCAGCTTGAAAATATTTAGCACAGATGTTTCTGTAATTGTGACTCACTGGGAAAATTCACATGTTCAATAGCCCTCTAACGCTCTCTTCCATCTGTGCCGTGTGATGGTCCACAGTTACTGCACTGGGCCATTATACGAAGCAGAGAATAATGGGGTCTGGCTCAGGACCTATAGGAAGGATCTCTTGTACCATCTGTGCAACTCTATTCATTTGCAGGTATAAGTGTGCCTGTCCTTATTTACGGTCATTGCTATCACATACCTACAAGGCTGCATTTATTTCCTGTGCTCCGTGGCGAAGCAGAACTTTGCCGGCAACCAGGATCTGGAGAGAATGAATGGCGTAGGGAATTGGAAAGCAAAATCTCCACTTTTCTCTCCTTGGCTCCAGCCTGAATTCTAATCAAGGTCAGTAATGACTGAAAGTTTTTACGAGCTGCTGGTTGTTTGGTGTATGCAAAGTAAGCTAACTGGCTCATTTGGGTTCTCAGCGAACAGTTGCCCAAGTTACAAACCATTGACTCCATGTTTTTGTTTTTGTTTTGTTTTTAATCTGAGCAAAGAGATCTCTTAGCAGTGTGTTTTCTGAGTATTCCAGTCCTCCATGTTATGATTTTCTTCTCTCGAATCTAGGATTGCTTGAATTTTAGCCTTTAGATATGCCTGGTCCTTTCTTGGTGGCTCTGCTTCTCAGACTCTTATTCTGTCTTCTAATATATTACAAATCTTCTAAGGAGAAGGGTCCTTTCTTCCATTGCCCTTCATTCATTGTCAACCTTGACTGCCAATAAGTTGCCATTCCTGACCCACTGAAGATAGAATTAATGCAAATAGAATTAACTCCCATAGACACCTTTGGAGAATACGTTTGAAATATACAATGGGAGTGGAAAGCTTGGACTATCCAATCTTTCATGATATGCTACATTTTCCTCTAGCCTATGGTCATTTGGACGGGAAAAACTACATGCAAAACACCAAACTGTTTATATGACTTTTCTCTCCTGTAACAAACCACCAGGCCAATAGATTTTTAAAACCACTCAATCATTTTTAATGTGACCCCAGAAACATTTTTAATACTGTATTTTCAACTGGAGCTTTAAACATTTCATATATTTTGCAGGTAATTTGCAGGTTGAGTAAGCAGTCCTGCCTAGATCGCTCATAAATTGAGGTCTGCCTTATTATCATCATGGCCACCTTACAGGAACTCCTAGACCAAATTAAGGAGCTAATTTTATCTCTAAACAATGTTTAGCAATTATAAAGCTTCAGAAAACAGTATCCTTGAACTCTGACCTTAAGAGATAAGAAATATTTCCAATTCTATGTTCTATCTCTCAATGATTATTTCACTCCACCTCACAGCTTGAAGTCCCACACTGATGCTACTGAAATCAGATGCAGACAGAATCTAAAATCTGCATTAAAAGGACTTTGACACGAATGGCTCTGGTCATTGAAGAGAAACATTATCTTCTCAGCTATCCACATTGTGACTATGTAGGAACAAATATTTTGTTGTTGTTCAGCTGCTGAATTGTGTTCGATTCTTTGCAACTCCATGGACAGCAAAATGCGTCTCCTCTCTCCTTCACTATCTCTCAGAGTTTACTCAGGATCATGCTCATTGAGTATGTGATTGACCTATTGCTTGTATTTTCAAACACATATTCAATTTTTATTTAACATGTATGTTTGCATGTCTGTTATGTGTTTGGCACTAAGCTACAGTGTGGATATACAAATATGGAAAAACTAAAACATATGTGTTATCCTTCTCCTTAAAGCTTGTAATCTGCAAGGGATATAGGAAAACAAATGGACAATTTAAATTAAATTAAATTAAATGAGTCATTATTCGGGCAATATGGGGTATGATGGGTGCCCATAGAAATCACCTAACATTTACTTGTGGGAAGAAATACAGCTTCTCCTAAGATATAATATCTTAGCAGCCATCTGGAAGGTAAGTGGGCATTTTCAAAGAGACGTGGAGTATAAAAGTATGTCACTTCAAAGGAGAAGCACCACAAAGCTCTTTACATAATAAGTAGTTATGTAATTATGTCCTGAATTTAGTTCTGTATGACTTTATATTAGAGCCAACCCACCCATTTCCCAGGACCTAGAAGAATCTTAAGGGTAGCACCTAAAAATATGCTACTTTAGCACAAGGTTTATTGTGAGCTGAAAGCGATTGAAAAGAAGTAGACACAAGAAAGTTTCTCTGTTTTTTCCCCATTTGCCAAAAAGCAGGACATAAATTTGTAAAGCTATTCCCATCCCATCTCTACCAGGAAAAGACTACTCTAGACCCTTACCAACATGGAGATGGCACCAGAGGAACCTATAAACAAGCCTTACTAAAACTAGTCCTTTTCTATTATTGTGGTGCTTTAGTCATTAGGTTGTGTCCGACTCTTGCGACCTCATGGACTGTAGCCCGCCAGGCTCCTCTGTCCTTGGGATTCTCCAGGCAAGAATACTGGAGTAGGTTGCCACTTCTGTCTCCAGGGGAATCGTCTTGACCCAGGAATCAAACCCAGGTCTCCTGCATTGCAGGCAGTTTCTTTACCGACTGAGATATGAGGGAAGCACTTTAGGTCCCTAGGTATTTGCCTTCCCCCAATTTGCTCCTTCTAGTGCCTTGAAGTTACCTTCCTTTGTCTTACTACTTCTCTACAAAATTACTGTTCTTTGCTAAGATTCTCTATTAAGCCCAAGTCCTCATCATGCCCACTGAGTTCCTCATCACTGAGTACTCTTATGTCTGTGTGCGATACACATGTTATTAAAATTCTGGTATTTTTTTCACTTGCTAATTGTCTTTTGTTAGTCTAATTTACAAGACCCAATGAACTTAAGATGGATAGAGGGAAAATTTCCCCCTCCCCCACTGTATATATAAAATCCCACTGCATACACACACACACACACACACACACACACACACACACACACACATTCCTAACAATCACCATGCTCTGCAAAATTGTACAATAAAAACCACAATGATTTTAGAAGAAAATGGGGTTTGAGGTACAAAAGTCAAAAGCATCAGTGACACACACACAAAAAGATAGAAACCTAATAAAGATGGTGGTCATTTTAGATGCATTAAGTGATTAAGCAATATATAAATAATCAGTAAATATGGTACTTTTCCTTAAAAAAAATCCTGAGGTCTGCTTGCAGAAGTGGATATAAGGAAGGTTGCAATTTGTGAGTGCTCACAAATGCTATGAGGTTTATCTGAAAGTTATCGGAAGGTTATCTGAAATCGGACGAAAATTGTAAAACCAGATGTGGAGAGGTGTATTAGTTTTCCCTTGCTACTGTAAAAACCATCACAGATCTGGCACTTTCCATGAAGTCTGGGCACAGGTTTGCTGTTGTTGGTCAATTACTCAGTTATATCTGACACTTTGCAATCTCATGGGCTGCAGCACGCCAGGCTTCTCTGTCCTTCACTAACTCCCAAGTTTGCTCAAATTCATGTCCATCAGGTCAGTGATACCATCTAACCATCTTATCGTCTGCTACCTTCTCCTGTTGCCTTCAATCTTTCCCAGTATCTGGGTCTTTTCCAATGAGTTGGCCCTTTATATCAGGTTGCCAAAGTATTGGAGCTTCAGCTTCAGCTTTAGCATCAGTCCTTCCAATGAATATTCAGGGTTGATTTCTGCTAGATCCTTGATTTATGGACCTAACATTCCAGGTTCCTATGCAACATTGGTCTTTACAGCATTGGTCTTTCACCACCAGACACATCCACAACTAAACATCATTTTCGCTTTGAGCCAGTTGCTTCGTTCTTTCTGGACCTGTTAGTAATTGACTTCCACTCTTTCCCAGTAACATACTGGACACCTTCCAACCTGGGGGACTCATGTTCCATTGTCATATCTTTCTGCCTTTCCATACTGTTCATGGGGTTCTTGTGGCAAGGACAGTGGAGTGGGTTGCCGTTTCTTTCTCTAGTGGACCACGTTTTGTCAGAACTCTTCACTAAGACTTTGCCATCCTGGGTGACCCTGCACAGCAGGGTTAGACAAGCCCCAGAGCCACGACAAGGCTGTGATACATGAAAGGGGCGCACAGATTTAGTTGGGTTCTAAATCAAGGTGTTGGTGAGGTCATGTTCCTTTCTGAAGGCTTTGAAGAATCTGCTTCCAAGTCATCCAGTTGCTGCAGAATTCCAATCCTGAGGAATATGGTCGAAGTCCCCACTCCCTGGTGACCGTTAGCTGTAAGCCCTCAGCTACTAGAGAGCTCTCTCCAGTCTTGCAGGTGTTGAATCCTCCCAATGCAGAGAATCTCTCTTACTCTTTTCTTCTGCTCCATATGTGTCTCTAAACATGGTAAATTCTTTCTGCTTTTAAGGGCTCATGGGATTAGATTAGGTCTGACTTCCCAGGTGGCACTAGTGGTAAAGAACCCACCTGCCAATGCAGGAGATATAAGAGACTCAGATTTGATTCCTGGGTCAGGAAGGTCCCTTGGAGAATGAAATGGCAACCCACTCCAATATTCTTGCCTGGAGAATTCCACGGACAGGGAAACCTGGCAGGCTACCGTCCATAGGGTTGCAAAGAGCTGGACACGACTGAAGAGACTTAGCATGCATGCGTGCACCTAGATAATCCAGGATAATCTTCCTTACTTCAGGTCAGTGATCAGTGACCTCCAGTAATCTGCAAAGTCCTTTTCACCACCTAACATAATACTTTCACAAGGTCTAGGGATTTGGACATGGTACCTTAGGAGACCTATTCCATCTACCACCTATGGACATGAGGTGGTGGGCTGAGGGAACTGGCAGATGTTTGAAATGTATGCATTTTGTGTATTGCTAGTTAGGTCAGTTTGGCCAGCTGTTAGTTTCTTTGGTCAACAGTACATCTCCTGGATGAAATCATACATAAGCAAACATGAAATTTACATTATGCCCAAGTTGTTCCTTAATATGTCATTTGCACTGGGACAAATGTGTGTTTTTAAAACAATTTCTCTAGCAACACTGATCATATATACTTTAAGGAAAAGAGAATTAGAGTTGGCTTATACAAACATAGGTGTAGTGGCAGGCTCATAAGCACAGCAGATACAGAAATCTTCCTGATCTCATATCTATTCTAACTATAAGAATGTAAGATAATTGCCACATATCTTTAGACCTTAATTCCCTTATTGGTAAAATAAAATACTTGGCCAAATAATCTCATAGGTCCCTTCCAGACAAAAAAGATAATTTCCATAATAAATCTAAGTTCTAAGTAAATGGATAAATAACTTATAAATAAGATTTGAAGAAGCAATGACTGTTTTCATATTTGTTGATAAGTACGTCTGGCCAAAGGCTCTAAGTCCATTATCTGACAAAATGACACTTTCATACTGCTTTGAAATTACAGAAGAATATGTTTTTGAATGAATATATTTTTGCCCTTGAGGATGAGAACAGAAATAAAAAACAAAGCACTTAGTGCATAAGAAAAATAAAAAGGATAATAGGATATAAATACTAGCTTGTGATGAATTCTGGTTGTTGTTGTTTTTTTTTTTTTTGTAGAAAAATAAATGTGCTCCCCTGAGTTAATGCCAAAGATAGGTGAATCTAGATTTTGAATCACATTTGACATTAGGTAGACATTGGCGAATGTTGTATCAAGAAACAGAACGGAGAATCAGCCAACCCAGTGCAATATTTCCCTTTCTTTGAGTCAGTTCAATAGATCAGCCCCAAGCTGTCAGTTCAGGCAAAAAGATATGTCTAGGCTCAGTGCTCAGATACGATTATTTGGTCAGAGCTCAAAAAATGTTATTCCTGGCAATGATGTTTTAATCTAACTAAATTTATTGAACTCCCCCCCACCCCACATGTCTTAGGTTTTTTGCCAGGTTGTGTAGGAATTTATGATCTCAGGTTCTAGAATTAAGAAACACAGCCACAGTGGCAACTCTCTCCTTCAGCATCCCTTCTATCTGTTTCAACCCATGGATAACATGATGAGTCAGAAGGAAACCCCGTTAGACCTTACTAACTTGCAATTCCCAAGAAGCTCCTTCTTTCTGTATCAGCTATCAGTTCCAATGAGCTAGCTGCCAGTTACAGCTGACATCGGAAACTTGCTAGCAAATTACATCACCTCCCACAGCAGTCTCTGAGTCATGTGGTTGTTTTCCTCCTCAGCGTCCTCTCCCTTCATCTCTCTCCATCTTCCCTAAAGTCTCATTTTCCTTCTCTGGGTTCTATGGGAGTCCTGTGACCTTTACTCTTGGTGCATGTGTTATATTGCAGGGTCCTGGATGGCGTGGTTTATGACTCAGCTACTAGACTGTGAACGTTAGGAGGGCAAGGATGTGTCTTGTGTCTTTTTGTCTCCTCAACCTTCAAAACTGACTAAAGTACAGACGGAAGTCATATCAATGTGTGATGAATAAGTCATAGCATTGGTGGTAGTGCCACTGATTGAGTCAAATTGAAACTTCTCAGTAGAAAAGTCTTAAAGAAGTCAATATTCTTAACTAAAAATCACTTTTCATAATATGTGCCCTGTAGTTTTAAAGTCTTCCCGGTCATGGCATATGATTTCATTCACTTCATACAAATGCAAAACAAGTTTGTGTGCTTGATACCAGTATGACCAGTTGATTTTCCTCATTTCACTTATATATCAGGTTCAGTTCAGTTCAGTCACTCAGTTGTGTCCAACTCTTTGCCACCCCATAGACTACAGCAAGCCAAGCTTCCTTGTCCATCACCAACTCCCAGAGTCCACCTAAACCCATGTCCATTGAGTCAGTGATGATGCCATCCAACTATTTCTTCCTCTGTTGTCCCCTTCTCCTCCTGCCCTCAATCTTTCCCAGCATCAGGGTCCTTTCCACTGAGTCAGCTCTTTGTATCAGATGGCCAAAGTATTGGAGCTTCAGCTTCAAAATCAGTCCTTCCAATGAACACTCAGGACTCATCTCCTTTAGGATGGATTGGTTGGATCTCCTTGCAGTCCAAGGGACTCTCAAGAGTCTTCTCCAACACCACAGTTCAAAGGAATCAATTCTCCGGCACTCAGCTTTCTTTATAGTCCAACTCTCACATCCATACATGACTACTGGAAAAACCATAGCTTTGACTAGACAGACCTTTGTTGGCAAAGTAATGTCTCTGCTTTTTAATATGCTATCTAGGTCAGTCATAGTTTTCCTCCAAGGAGAAATTGTCTTTTAATTTCATGGCTGCAGTTACCATCTGCAGTGATTTTGGAGGCCCCCAAAATAAAGTCTGTCACTCTTTTCATTGTTTCCCCATCTATTTGCCATGAAGTGATGGGACCAGATGCCATGATCTTAGTTTTTTGAATGTTGAGTTTTAAGCCAACTTTACTCTCCTCTTTCACTTTCATCAAGAGGCTCTTTAGTTCTTCTTCGCTTTCTGCCATAAGGGTGGTATCATCTGTGTTTCTGAGGTTATTGATATTTTTCCCGGAAATCTTGATTCTAACTTGTGCTTCATCCAGCCCAGCGTTTCTCATGATGTACCCTGCATATAAGTTAAATGAGAAGGGTGACAATATACATTGTATCTAATCAGGATTTGGATGCAATCTCAAAAATGACAGAATGATCTCTGTTTGTTTCTGAGGCAAACCATTCAACATATCAGGTTACTTATGTCAAAAGTACTCATATGGGAGAATGGACACAGTTGTGAATATTGAGTGCAGTCAACAATCACCCAGGCAAAACAATGTTATAACCATACTTGAATGTCATTGCATTTTAGTCAGTGGTAATATCAAAATTGAAGGTCAGGATATTCTATTCATTCTTGAAATGAAATAAAATGGGGCTAAATAACAAACTTGAAATATTCCAGGGTTTTGCTCTTTAGTATTCTTTGCTCTTAGTATTCAAAAATAAAATCTTCATTTTTTATATGTTTTTTTAACACAGTAAGATATTGTGTTTACAGATTAGGAAACACTTTTTAAAGTAAAATCTGCTCCATTATTTTGTGGCTCTGATTAAATATTAAGATGATTCAGAGTAAAAATCAACAACAACAAATCAGTCTGTGTCTCTAGAAGCATATGAAAATTTACATAATGATGGGCCTTCCATCTCAGAAATGATGGTGTCATGAACCTTGACTAAACTGATCTATCTAGTTTTAAAATCAGTATATGTAGAAAGCATTTCAGCTAAAATAGAGAAAATATTCCAAATAGAGGCATAATGTTTTTAATATATCTTTATTTTTTAAAAGCTATAAGATTATTTTAACTCTTTATTCATTGGCACATCTAAAGTTTTGCCCCAGCTCTGCCAGATTACTATTTTAAACTTGTCAGGGGATAGATTTTGCTTGGACCTCAATCTCCTTATGTGCAAAATTAAAGTTGACAAAATGAGTTTTAAGATCTCTCCCAGCTATACCGTTTACAATCTCTTTTTCTTTTAATACAATATTTAAACTTCATTAAACAGGATAAGACTCAACCAAATATCACTGGCCTTCAAGTTCCTCTTGAGTCTCTTTTCCCAAATGGCAAAACATAACTTGATTGCTATCTTTCCACCACAACCCTGAGTCCACGTTTCTCTCTTTCCCTCTGATTTTGCCCTCTGTCCCCTACACACACACACACACACACACACACTTTTATCAATAAGTGGGAAAGAGAAGGCTTCACTCCCTAAGTCACAGATTTCAGGAATATCTACTTGCAAGACTCAGGTTTCAGTTAATTAGGGTACCATGAAAAGGTAAATGCCATCAGAGTGTTTTGTAATGAAAGTGGGTTTTAGAGGGCACAACTTAAAGAGCTGAGAGTAGAAATGAAAGGTGGATATAGACATAGAGTTGGTAAGAAATGTAAATGCTTGAATGGGACAATGTGTTTAAATGGGTTTGTATTTTAGGAGACACTCAAAAAGAGCAGAGATGAATGACATGAATAGAAATACAATTTTAGTGTAATTGAAAGAGCAGGGTTAGGGAGCTGGGCAAACCTAAGCGAGATGCAGTTTAATAGCTATCCAACAGAGGCTAGTCATTTAACCCCGTGTCACAGTTTTCTTATCTGTGAAATTGGATTAATTTTAATTGCTTAGGAGAATTCAATCATATTATGCACATAAACACTTAGCACAGTGCCTATCATATTTTAAATTATTACAAATTTTCTGAAAGCAAATCTTATTATGGTTGCCCTCCTAGCAGCTAGGCTAGTGCCTTGCAATTTCCTCACTTGTAAAAGGAGAATCGTGGGGGACTTTATCCTTTGCAGAAATAAAATGTTCTGGTTTTTCAATTCAGTGAGGCTCAATGCCTCTAGCAATAGTCTTTCTGCCAGCTATCCCTCCACTTTCCATATAATTTCTCAGTTTGGGCCTCATTCTAATACATGTGTAAATGAGGTTGACTACTCAGAAAGGAGAGGTAGATCATTCAATCATTCGTTTACTCGGTAGGTGTTTATTGAGTGCCTAACATGCACTAGGCATCCTATAGTGTGAGAAGACACACTAGTGATTAAAATAAACAATTCTCTGCTCTCATGGAGCTTGGAATCTCGAGTCAAAGGAAGACAATCAAAGCATTACATGTGTTAAATTGATTTTGTGATTTCTATAAAGGGAAGTTACACAGTGCTTGGAGAATCTACAACAGTTGAATATCACATTAAGAGAATCAGGGAGGGACCCCTCAACCCCATAATGCTTGAGCTGAGAAGTGAAGACTCATTAGGAGAGGGAATTTCAGTAAGAAGGAGCTGTGTTTGAAAAGGCTCCATATAGGAAAGGTGCTTGGAATTATGTAGACTCGACTAACAAGCAAATTGTCTAAAATTTAGAGAGTAACAAAGGTTAAAAGAGGAGAAGGGAGGGGGCTAGGAATAAGAACCTCTTCATCTTAAGAGAATTAGAAAGCTGTTGAAGCATTTTAAGCAAGAGTGGAGGATTTTATTTTTTACTTCACTGTGCAGAATGGAATTAAGAGGGGCCCAGGTGCATAAGAGCAATCCAATCAGAAGGCTGTTTAATAGTAGAGACAGCCACTGATGGATGAGTGGTGAAGATGAAAATGGACATGGTGCCAATCACATGGCTAAGGACACTTTGAGAAGAGTTGGTCTGAGGGGGACTGAGGACATAGAGATGCCTTTGGAAAATCCAAAAAGAGTTTTTAAATAGGCCACGATACCCACAAGACAAGACCTCAGAAAAGAGAACTGGAATGGGTGATGAAATACATGTCATCCTCATATAGATGGTAATTGAAGTCATCTGTACGAGTAAGGATGAATAATAAGACTTGAGTAAGAAAATGAGAAGAAAAGAAGGGCTGGGACAGCACTGATATCTTCTCACATTTAGAGGTAAGGAAGAGGAAGGTGAAACTTAAGAGAAAAACAACGAACAAAGGGGTGGGAAGAAAACCAGGAGAGTCCTATGAACTTACCTGTCAAGTCAAATAGCCCCCATTTAGTTAAATTTAACCTGATTACTATGAAACCAGTTAAGATGGAAGTAGCAAGGTTACTATAGAAAGTTTCTATATAAGAAGACAATTTATTGTTCACATTAGTCTTGCATTTACAACCGTTTAGAAAATTTGAATAAATGTAATGAGTTCCATGGAATTCTTTTTATATAACTAGAAACCTTGACATTGAAGGCAAAGTTTTGTTATCAAAACTGTGTTTAATGTAATCAATTCTATGCTTATTATTATATATGTATTTCCTTGTTCTGTTGTAAAATGTGTATCATTTTATGAATCTGTTATTTATTCAGACTTTAGCATCTTAAATGTAGTAATAGACCCATGAACAATTTACTAGTTTGCATCTAATGACTATTTTAATCCTTACACTCTTTGGGGAATTTGACTAAGAAATATATTTTTTTCCAATGAATGGGCTAGTCTAGATAAAACAAATTTTTGATGAGATGGTTTGAGACTGGTATTAATTTTCAGATCCATCCTCCCTCCTCTAATTTGAGAGCTGAGCTATTAATAATTCCTGCCTGAATTAATTTTTAGTATTGTCAGGGGAGTGTGTGAATTCCTCGGTTCTGCCTCACCATTGCAAAAGTTTGAAGCAATGGATGGACCAGTGTTATAGCTGTTTTACTGGTGAGCAAAGGAAAATACATCCTTGAGGCATGAGGGCATGCCCGCCCAAAAGATGAGAAGGGAAGAGAGACCCTGGCCCAATTTTGGCTCCTCTTTTTATATGCTTTTTCTCCTCACCCTGAGCCTGCCCTATGTAAATTGAGCTAGCCAGGAGGGGTGTTTATTTTACCTGAGGTCCTCATTCCAGTCCTCTGACCTTCCTTTGTTCTATTTTCCCAGGGTTATCCTTTCTTTGTCTTTTAGCCCCAGCCATTTTGAACTCCTTTTACCTATTCTAACTACCTAACTGTATCAGTCAGATCAGTTCAGTCGCTCAGTCGTGTCCAACTCCTTGCGACCCCATGAATTGCAGCACGCCAGGCCTCCCTGTCCATCACCAACTCCCGGGGTTTACTCAAACTCATGCCCAACGAGTCGGTGATGCCATCCAGCCATCTCATCCCCTGTCGTCCCCTTCTCCTCCTGCCCTCAATCTTTCCCAGCATCAGGGTCTTTTCCAATGAGTCAATTCTTCGCATGAGGTGGCCAAAGTACCGGAGTTTCAGCTTCAGCATCAGTCCTTCCAATGAACACTCAGGACTGATCTCCTTTACGATGGACTGGTTGGATCTCCTTGCAGTCCAAGGGACTCTCAAGAGTCTTCTCCAACACCACAGTTCAAAAGCATCAATTTTTCGGCACTCAGCTTTCTTCACAGTCCAACTCTCACATCCATACATGACCACTGGAAAAAACATACCCTTGACCAGACGGACCTTTGTTGGCAAAGTAATGTCTCTGCTTTTTAATATGCTATCTAGGTTGGTCGTAACTTTCCTTCCAAGGAGTAAGCGTCTTTTAATTTCATGGCTGCAATCACAATCTGCAGTGATTTTGGAGCCCCAAAAAATAAAGTCTGACACTGTTTCCACTGTCTCCCCATCTATTTCCCATGAGGTGATGGGACCAGATGCCATGATCTTAGTTTTCTGAATGTTAAGCTTTAAGCCAACTTTTTCACTCTCCTCCTTCACTTTCATCAAGAGGCTTTTTAGTTCTTCTTCACTTTCTGCCATAAGGGTGGTGTCATCTGCATATCTGAGGTTATTGATATTTCTCCCGTCAATCTTGATTACAGCTTGTGCTTCTTCCAGCCCAGCGTTTCTCATGATGTACCCTGCATATAAGTTATATAAGCAGGGTGACAATATACAGCCTTGATGTACTCCTTTTCCTATTCGGAAGCAGTCTGTTGTTCCATGTCCAGTTCTAACTGTTGTTTCCTGACCTGCATATAGGTTTCTCAAGAGGCAGGTCAGGTGGTCTGGTATTTCCATCTCTTGTGGAATTTTCCACAGTTTATTGTGACCCACACAGTGGAAGGCTTTGTCATGGTCAATAAAGCAGCAATAGATGTTTTTCTGGAGCTCTCTTGTTTTTCGATGATCCAGCAGATGTTGGCAATTTGATCTCTGGTTCCTCTGCCTTTTCTAAAACCAGCTTGAACATCTGGAAGTTCAGGGTTCACGTATTGCTGAAGCCTGGCTTGGAGAATTTTGAGCATTACCTTACTAGCGTGTGAGATGAGTGCAATTCTGCGGTAGTTTGGGCTGTGACGGACCGCGCAGAAGCATGGCTGCGAGGAGCTACCCCTCGCCCAAGGAAGACGTAGAGACCGGGAGCACCAGGGTGCGACAGCGCAGGAGCGGCGGCCGAGAGGAGCTTCCCCAGGTCCGAGGTCAGGGGCAGCGGCCGAGAGGAGCAACCCCACATCCAGGGAGCGGCTGCTGCAGGGCGCAGGAGGTCTGAGAGGAGCTACTCCACGTTCAAGGTCACGAGGGGCGGCCATGAGAAGATACCCCTCGTCCAAGGTAAGGAGCAGCGGCTGCGCTTTGCTGGAGCAGCCATGAAGAGATACCCCACGTCTGAGGTAAGAGAAACCAAGTAAGACGGTAGGTGTTGCGAGAGGGCATCAGAGGGCAGTCACATTAAAACCATAATCTGATAGCCAGTCTGATCACAGGACCATAGTCTTGTCTAACCTAACTGTATCAGTCAGTTCAGTTCAGTTGCTCAGTCGTGTCCGACTCTTTGCACCCCCATGAATTGCAGCATGCCAGGCCTCCCTGTCCATCACAAACTCCCGGAGTTTACTCAAACTCATGCCCAACGAGTTGGTGATGCCATCCAGCCATCTCATCCTCTGTCGTCCCCTTCTCCTCCTGCCCCCAATCCCTCCCAGCATCAGGGCCTTTTCCAACAAGTCAACTCTTCGCATGAGGTGGCCAAAGTATTGGAGTTTCAGCTTCAGCATCAGTCCTTCCAGTGAACTCCCAGGACTGATCTCCTTTAGGATGGACTGGTTGGATCTCCTTGCAGTCCAAGGGACTCTCAAGAGTCTTCTCCAACACCACAGTTCAAAAGCATCAGTTTTTCGGTGCTCAGCTTTCTTCCCAGTTCAACTCTCACATCCAAACATGACCACTGGAAAAACCATAGCCTTGACAAGACGGACCTTTGTTGGCAAAGTAATGTCTCTGCTTTTTAATATGCTATAATGGGTGTTAAATAGTGAGCTTTCTAGCTCCATCTTTTTTTCCCTGTATTTGTTATTAGGAAGTAGATTGCAAACCACTATTAGTTTTCTTTCTTTTGCTGTGTGCTTACATTTTCATAGATTTAGTTAGTTA
The DNA here is from genome assembly GCF_910594005.1 of Cervus elaphus. Taxonomy (NCBI): domain Eukaryota; kingdom Metazoa; phylum Chordata; class Mammalia; order Artiodactyla; family Cervidae; genus Cervus; species Cervus elaphus. The sequence goes on along the minus strand of NC_057841.1, from coordinate 31,565,933 downwards.
GAGCTTTTTCAAGCTGGCTCTTTTTTTTTTTTTTTTAAGGGTAGAAATATTGCTTTATTTGAGAAAGTTACTATCAAATTACTTTTATGTGCTTTAAAAAGTCGTATATAACTTATGACTGATTCATGTTGTTATACAACAGAAACCAACAGAACATTTTAAAGCAAATATGCTCCCATTAAAAATAAATTTTAAAAAAAGAGAAGAAAAGTCATATACAAACACACACACATATGTCCAAATACATGTGTGTGTGTGTTCATATTTCAGCATGCTTTATTACTTTCTGGTCAAGATACCTTCCCTAACCTGGTCATAAACTCAGCCATTTCTTCAAAGATCTCTGGTTTCTTTTGATGGAGAATGGAATTTAGAAGCCAAAATGTAGGTACTAGGTATGTTTATCAGTGCAAACATCTTTTAAATGAAATTCTAATGTTAATTTTTTTTTTAGCCCCTGGCAAATATGTCAACAAACCAAGAAACAAACAGAAATGCTGTTATAAAACAAAATTCAACCAAGTAAATCTGAAATCTAATTGGCTTTAGTCAACACTTCAAGAGTCAGGCAGCATCTCAAGTAGTAAATAGAAAGGCATTCCCAGGAGGTGTGCAACAATGGAAGGCTTTTATAGCTTGGCAGGACAAGGAGGCAAAAAAAGGAAATAATTGTTTCCACCAAGGTTACCTCACTAATGCTGACCAGAAAATTCCAGAAATACCATTCCTGGGAGAGATTGTAATTAAGTCCTGGTTTGCGGTCCTGGGGACAAGTGACTTGACCTTGGGACTATTGTTTCTTTTTTCTTCTTTTACTTTTTAAACAATTTCCTCCTTTTGACCAAATTCTCAACCTGAGAGATGTGATCAAAATTTAAGGCATTACTGCTGCTCTTAGCTACCACTCTATAGTTTCCACAGCTTTGTTGATTTTTGGTGTGGTATCCACAGGTCATGATGTTTCTGCCTATTATCTCTGTAACATTCACAAGTAATAGTTCTAAGTTCATAATCCTTAAATTGATTATTCTCTTGGAGTCTTTTCTAATGTTCTGGTCTTAAGGAGATCAGCTGCTTGGTGCTTAGCAAGTGTGAACATGCACTTAAAGCTTTTGAGAGAATATAATGTGCCAGGGGTGATATTGGGGAGCTGTAGGGTGTAGCAGCTTGAAGCGGGGTCTTACTTCCCTGATTGGGAGTTGAACCCAGGGTTCAGAGATGAAAGCACCAAATCCTAGCTACTAGACCACAAGCCCCTGCAGGGTTGAAGTAGGACCACAGTTCTTGTCTTCCTTGAGGAAAGAATTCAGCAAAGAGGCAGAGAGAGTAAAACAGGTGAAGTGTCTGTTAGAAGCAAAATATGTCTGAAAGGACACATGGGTGAACTCAAAGAGAGATGCACACTAAAGGGGGAGTTTAAATCATTTATAAGGTGGAAGATTTCTGGGTTCCCTCCGGCCAATCATCTGGCTCATGTCCAAATTTGGTCTGACTTAGGACCCTTCCAAAGTGCATGTGCATCTTTTAGACAAGATGGATTCCAGCATGAGGGTTTCTGGGAGGTTGGAAGGATATATTATAGGCTGGTCTCCCCTCCCTTCTCTGACGCCTGAGGATCCTTTCTGCACACGTGTGGTGTGAGAGAGCTCCTTGACCTCAAGAATGAAAAATATGTAGCCTCCTTATCTTTCACTCAAGAAGAGCTCAGCTCCTCTCTGCTTCTGCCTTATTTTTATCTTGAAGTGTCTACAGGAGACAAATTCCAGGTGTTAAGCCCAAGGTCCAGCTACCTCCTGTCTCAATATTATCTGAAGGTAGAAAAACACCACACATCTACTATATATATACACACTCAAATATATAGACAGAGGCGGAGATCTTGTAATTATTAATATTTGTGGGAAAGATTTGTGAGATCTCTCAGTAGCCCAATTTGCAAATACTTCCTTTTTATCTCCTTCTTGCTCTTTTGATGAGAAATTTCTCCCTAAAGTTTGTGTTTCAAAGAATGTTTCTTAGGTCCTACAGAAGATAAGATGGAGGTAGAAAATCTACATAAGAAATGGATAGAATAGGTTCAGGACAATTTTTGTTTCAAATTCTTCATCTTTTCAAACATTTTTAAAGAAATAGGTAAAGTTTGGAGGATTGATTAAAAAAAAAAAAAAAGCAAGTAAACTTTGAACTTCTAGAGCTCCAGAGTTACACCTTTGACCCTGCAGGACTTTAAAAAACAGAGATAGTTACTCCCAACTCTTTACAATATTGGATTGTAGCTTTTTTGTTTTAGATACATTTAATCTCTTAAATTCTTATAAAACTTTTGCAATGAATCTTTCAATTAAGCTATCTTCAAATTTCAAAATCTTTTGTAGTCTTCTACATATTAATTAAAATAAGTATCCCATTCTGTTTGATTCAGGAACTATTGCTTTTAAGTGCTTCTTAAATGAACTTATCTATCTGGAACATTTTCCATAATGACCACTGTAATTTCCCCTGAAATCTGGCAGCAATTTGATAGGTCTCCAGCTGCAAATGGAGTTCAACCCATATTTCTGTCCAGCCAAGCCTAGCTACAAATGGTGTGCAATTCATGTTTCTATTTGGTCATATTTTGGAGCCTCCAGCTTGACAGCTACCAAGTCAAGCTCTCAGGACACAAAAAAATCTTCAACAGCTTCCAGGATCACAGTTCTCAGACATAAAATTAGCAGGTATGCCAGAAGGCAGGGTGCTCAACTCTTTAAACACAAAGAACCCCATTTAAATAAAACTTAATTCAGATGAGGCCTTCTGCCAGCTCCAGTCCAGTCTAAATCAGACCCAGCCTGATCCAGTCCAGTTCTTTGAATGGACACAGTCTAACTAAAATTGGACCCAGTACAATCCCAGACCTCAGATGATCTTTAAATTGAACCCCATCCAACTCTGGCCAATAACCCCAGCAGTTCCTGTGGAACCTAGGAATTGCAGCCTGAAAGGCTAGGGCCTTGGCTCCCAGCAGAACCCTGTGCCAGTTTATTTGGGATCCAGGAAGAATTTTCAGCCAGTTTAAGGTGATCTGCCCTGTAAAGAAAAGCCAGTTACACTGGTAGCTTGATGCAAAGAGGATGGAACTCCAACCAAGAGGAACTTGGAAATGCTGAGAAAGACAGAAAAATCCTAAACTCAAAGGGTTTTCAGGGTGCTATAGGTATATTTCCTATTGTGTCTGAAGCTGCCAAAAGTCTCCTTTGATCCCACTGCTGCCACCAAATCTGTTAAAAAAATTCAACCAAGGAATTTTGAAGATCTAATTGACTTTATCTGATGATTCATGAATCAAACAGCACTCCATCTAATAAACAGAAAGCTGTTCTGAAGAACTATACAGAATGGAAAGTATTTATAGAAATGGACAGGATGAGGAGGTTATTAAAAAAAGAGAAAAGAAAGGACTATTTCAGTGAAGGTTACCTCACTAGTGATGACCTGGAAATTCCAGAAATTCCATTCCTCAGCCAGTTTGAAACTTTAAGTGTTGCGATTAATTTGCTGCCCTAAGGACTTGTTTTTCTTCTCTTCTTCCTCCTCCCCCACCTCTTTCCTCCTCTTCTTTCTTCTTCTACCTTTTAACAATGCTAAATCTTAAATTGAACTGTTATCAAATGCTAGAATTAGAGTGCAGATTGCACTGCACTGTCTGCAAATGCTATAGAACATTTAGTTTTGTAATTAAGAACATCAAAAATCTTATCAGGCCTGAACTAATTCTTATAAAAATTAAACTCATTTTTAAATTTATTTGTAGATAGATAGACTTTGAAATACTTCATTAGGATTTTACAACTTTGAAAATTGGGTTCCTTCTCATCTTAACTGAATTAAAAACAAATGCGAGATAAATGTAAAATTGTATTAAACATTAAAATATCATTTTTCTAAGAATATAAGCATTTTTTTCCAAGACAGGAACTAATTGTACATTTAAAATTAATAGCTTGGTTATATAGACATCTTTTGTTAACAGTTAGAGGTTTAAGTGGGTGTAAAATGTGAACATGTTTTTACCAAGGCCTGCATTGCCTTAGACTCAAGCAAGCTTTTGCATTAAGATGAGAACATACCTTGTTCACGAGTATTGAGTTGACTAAATCCAAAATCTGGTTGTGATTACGTACATATGAAGTTAAAAACATATATGTTAAAGAGGAATATTATGTAATAAACAGTCATTCTCAGACTCAATATACCCCAATATGCAAGTCTTTGTTATTGTTGCTTATAGTATTTAGGAGTACCTGATATTATTTCATGACTTTGTTCATTTGTTTAGTGTCTTTCTCCTCCATTAAAATATATGTTTCAGGAGGGCAGAGGCTTTTGGTTTGTCCCCAGGTACTGAAGAGAGCCTAATTTATAGTAACTGTTAAATGCATAGTTTTTCAATGAATCAATCAATCATTCACAGTAGAAGGAATGAACATACAGAGTGGATTATAATTTTCTGTTGGAAAGACATATAGTAAGACATTGTATTATGGGAGATCTGGAAAACTAAAAGGAAATTGAGGGAATGAGGTTGGGATATGAAGTTCAGGACAAATAGGTAAGGATATGTAAGAAAATAAAGTAATGACTTAAATTCCTCTGCTTATCATATTCTTCAGTGAACTGTTCATGTAAGTGGAGACTAAAGGTTTTCGTCTTGAGGTTAGCTTGCTTCTTAACTTAAATGATTAGAAATGTAGTGAGATTAATGTGTGACCATGAAACCACTAAGCAGTTAAGGGAATTCTGGATCACAAGTGGAAGTTAAATTTTTTTTAAAAAAATGTAAAATATCCCTCCTGTAAAAGACATCTTGTAACATCACAGCATTACTTTAATAGTATATTGTCTTGTTTTGTGTGTGTGTGTGTGTGTGCGCTCAGTCATGGCAACTCTTTGTGACCCCATGGACTGTAGCCCACCAGGCTCCTCTGTCTATGGAATTTTCCAGGCAAGAATACTGAAGTGGGTTACCATTTCCTACTCCAGGGGATCTTCTCAACTCAGAAACTGAACAGAAACTGAACCTGTGTCTCTTGCTTCTCCTGCATTGGCAAGTGGATTCTTTACTAATAGTGTCCCCTGGGAAGCACATATTGTCTTTTTACATACAGAATAAGTAAAAAGAATAATACCTATATAGTATGTTATTTAATCTTCCCAGTAGCTCTCAAGGTACTAGTATTATTTTAACTTTTACAGAGCTTAAATCGTTTGACACATATCTAGTCACCGAGCCAATTAAGGCAACCATTGGTACAGGTTTTCCTCTTGCTAAACCTCCTTTGATATCCAAAAGTCCTATATCTATACCTCAATGACTGTGAATCCATTCCTCCCTATAACTGGAAGCACTATTCCTTTGCTTTGTTTTCAGTCCAGTATAATCTGAGCATTAGGATTAGTATCTTTTAGAGATCACTAGTTCAAAAGTCATAGCAGAGGTCATCCATAGAAAAGAGAAAGGAAAGAAAGGAGAATCTGAATGTGTAATTAATGTTTAGAAACCAGAAAGAGCACACACAAGAGAGATTTCAAAGGAAGCTGCTCAAAATCGCAGCTCTAGCTTTTCATAGGTTGTCTTGGATTTGTAAAAATGGAGCTGAAATATAACCATCAATGGAGCTAACAGTATGGGCCAGAATGAGTTTAATCAAAAGAAAGGAGCTGAGTCACTGTGTCCTGATTTTCAACATCCATCCCTGCTAGGGAGAAGGGATGAGGACTGGCTCTGGCTGTGGTTGCCGGGATAGAATTAAAATTTCCAAACCCTGATTGTTAAAGAACGTACAAATCCTTTGAGTGGTGCTGTGAAGTTTTCTTCATGAATAAGCAAACGACAGATGGAAAAATATCTTTTTTGTCCATAAAAAATAACTACATCATGTCAGAGATACTTACGGAGGCAGAACACTAAAAACTCTCTTTGAAAAAGTTTCTCTCTTTCCTTCGTATTGCTGCTATCCTTTAAAGGCCACAAAAGCCTCGGTCATGGCATTTATCGTATTGTATTGCAATTATATATTTATGTCTTTCTGTGTGATATAGCACTGACCTTGCCTTATTCATTTTTTCAAAGTTCCGAGGCTTAACAGAGTGCCTGGTACATAGAAAGCGTTCAATGCACTTTTGCTGAATCAATGAATTCTGTTTGCAGATTGAAAGACACAGCGATTGTGCAAGGGGAAGGTGACTTTTAGAGAGGGTGCTGATCACATGCTATGAGAATGAAGCTCAGAAACTGCTAATGTCACCCAGAACATTTGGTATCGGGGAATCCTGATGAAACATAAGTGTTAGAGGACTAGAAATAGCTTATATGAAGAAAATTCAGGGAAAGGTGCCTAGGAATATTTGTGTGTTTGCTGCATAGTTCATTAATGATTGTGAGTTCAAAAGGAAAAGTCACTAGGTACTTTGTAATGACAGTTGGAAGAGAAAGCATCTACACATTTTTTTCTCCCAAAGTCCTAGCTGAAGGTTATTGAGGTTTTTGCCAAGATTACAGAGAACCTCACGTGTCCTCTGCTATTGCTGGAAACTCCTCTGTGGGCTTAGAGAAATTTTCTTTTGTTACTACAAAGAGTAGCATAAAAATTTTTAGTGAAAACAAAAATGTCAAGAAGTACTTCCTGAGATTTGATCCCATGAGACATACTAATTACATACAGTTTTATCAACATATTCTCCAAATATTGGGATTATAGTTATGCCACAGCACATATTGTTTTAAAGGGTTTTTTTGATGTGGACCATTTGTAAAGTCTGTATTGAATTGTCACAATGTTGCTTATGTTTTGTTTCGATTTTTTGGCCTGAGGCATGCAAGATCTTAGCTCCCTGACAGGTAATCGAACTGTGCCCCCTCCCCGGCCCCTGCCCGGGAATTAGAAGGTGAAATAAACACCAAGGAAGTCCCTATTTTGATCTTTGACATATTGTAATTTTCTTTCTCCCTACTAGTGGGGTAGTATATGAAGTAGATACCATGTATCCTAGGTACATAGCTTTTAGCTTACTTTTATTTAAACACCTCCTTTTTGCCACCAAGACTGCAAAATTTTTAATTGAAATACAGAATGCCTTTTCTGCATCTCTTGAGTCACAAATTATAGGAAGTAGGGCTTCCCTGGTGGCTCAGATGGTAAAGAATCTGCCTGTAAATGTGGGAGACCTGAGTTCGATCCCTGGGTCAGGAAGAGCCCCAAGAGAAGGGAATGGCAACCCACTCCAGTATTTTTTGTCTGAAGAATCCCATGGACAGAGGAGCCTGGCAGGTTACAGTCCATGGGGTCGCAAAAGAGTTGGACATGACTGAGTGACTAACACACACGTGCACACTCACACACACACACACACACACACACACACACACTAGGGATGAACAAAGAACTAGACAACCAAGCCCTCTGCTCTCAGTGTCCTTACTGCCTGGCAGGAAAAAAAGGATTCTACAAAATATACTTGATGATGGGAGATGGGAAATAAAAGGTACTACAGATATGTAATCTGGAATCTTTGCCCCTTTTATGAGTTCTGGAAGATCTGAAAAGTCTTCTTTGAGTAAACATATTAAGACTGAGACTCAGAGTAGTGCTTGCCAAAAAGCCCATTTCCCCTACAAGCTGTAAAGGGAATTCAGATATTCAAATTGACAATATATTTCTGGACAGTAATGACTATTTCTATAACTTTAGCTATTTTTATGATATGTTATATAAATACCATACATTTATTATTATATATGATAATCATCACACGTATTATTATAATGAGCTTTCCTGGTGGCTCAGATGGTAAAGAATCTACCTGTAATGCTGTAGACCCAGGTTCGGTCTTTGGGTTGGGAAGATCCCCTGGAGAAGGAAATGGCAACCCACTCCAGCATTGTTGCCTGAAGAATTCCAAGGACAGAGGAGCCTGGCAGGCTACAGTCCATTGGGTTGCAGAGAGTATCATATATACTGTATACTACAACATTGCAATATAATATGTTAATATTTTACAATTATATACATATATACATATATTCATATATATGTGACAGCACTGGGTTGGGTTGGAACTGGCTATAATGCCGTATTTCCATTATGTTATATATCCACTAGGTCATATATTTATATATGTAAATATAAAACCACTGGTTTAATTTTTGATTTGCTAAAGAATTAAAAGAGTTTCTTTAAAGAATTTTTGTGGTTGTTAGGATATATAATCAGATCTTCTTTATTTATTTTTTTAATGAAGCTTATATTACCTAAAATAGTCACTCACTGAGAAAGCATTGTTTAAAATGTAAAATATCTGGATAAGTTGTTTACTTTCTCTGCAATTTGGCAGTAGAATTCCAGTTAGCAAAAATCATTCTATTTTAGGAAAAAGTGACATACTCGTAGAGTTTGTAAATGATTCACAAAAGCTATGAAAAAGGCAATTTTTACTCACTAAATTAGCCCAACATGTTTTCTAGATATACGATCTAAACAAAAATAAGTGTCTGATAACAATTACTAGCTAAAAAGAAAAAGTTGGATTTATTTAAATTTCAATTCAAATTCTTTTTATATTTGAGACTAGGTATTTTTTTTTAAAGAGAATTGTATTTTTTTAATTTTTAAAATGCAGGAAAACTGCTTTACAATGTTGTGTTCATTTCTGCTGTCAAACAATGCAAATCAGCCATAATTATATGTATATCACCTCCCTCGAGCCTTCCTGCCCTCCCGCATGCCATCCCTCTAGATCATCATAGAGCACCAGGCGGGGTACCTTGTATTATATAGCAACTTCTCACCAACTATCTATTTTATGCACGCTAGTGTATATACTTCCTTGCTATTTTCTCCATTCCTCCCGCTTTTCCTTCCCCCACTATGTCCACAAATTCATTCTCAATATCTCTGTCTCCATTCTTTCCCTGAAAATAGGTTCATCAATACCATATTTCTTTCTAGATTCCATTATGCATTAATATACTATTATTTGTTTTACTCTTTCTGATTTACTTCACTCTGTATAACAAGCTCGAGGTTCATCCATCTCACTAGAAGTGATTCATTCTTTTTATGGCTGAGTCATATTCCATTGTATATCTCTACCACATTTTCTTTATCCATTCATCTATCGATGGATATCTAGGTTGCTACAGATCAAAACATTGTGCTACAACCCACAAATGAAAGAAGACATTTGTAAAATGTATGTCTGACAAGTGGTTAATATCCAAATATACAAGGAACTCATATAATTCAACAGAAGAAATCATCATCACCACCACCACCATCATCATTTGATAAAATAATGGGCAGAGGATTCGAACTGACACCTCTCCAAAGATGACAGACAAATGGCCCACAGGCACAGGGGTAGGTGCTCAAGAAGACCAGTCATAAAGGGAATGCAAATCAGAATTACATTGAGACAGCACCTCACAGCTATCAGAACGGCCATCATCAAAAGATAAGAGATAAATACTGGTGAGAATGTGGAGAAAAGGGAACCCCTGGATTCCTCCCAGACCAGGAATCAAATCTGTGAACCCCCTGCATTGGCAGGCAGATTCTTAACCACTCGACCACCAGTGTTGCTGGGAATGCAAATCTGCACAGCCACCATGAATAGAGAAATTTTGAGATTCCTCAAAAAAACAAAAAATAGAACTACCATATGATCCAGCAATTCCACCTCTGAGTATGTGTTTGAAGTAAATGAAACCACTGTCTCAAAGAGATGCCAGCACTCTCTGTTCACTGCAGTACTATTCACAATTGCCAAGCCACAAAAACAACCCAAATGTCCGCCAACTGATGAACAAAGAAAATATTGAATACCTGATCACATTTCTATCCACATATGATATACTACTACCTCAGTATTTAAATAAGCATTGTTTAAACATCTACCATGATGATTTTATAACTGTGCTAGACCATAGACAAATCTGAACGGCCAGGAACTGTTCCCAGCTTACTTCTCCCACCTTCTGCATTGTGAGGTGCTAAGATTTGCTTCCTTCTTCGTTTTCAGAGATTATAAAAAGTTTTTCTTCCAACTTTGAAAAGCCACGACTTCTGTTTTGTTTTGTTTTTTATAGGTACCAGCCATAAATGACAGTTTCCATAACAGAAAAAAAAAAAATCCTTCAGCTACCTAGAAGAGATATTCACATCTGGAAAGGGTCCCAAAAGTCATCTAACCTAGGTTCACTTTATTTATTTTTTTAACTTTCATTTTGGAGTATAGTTGATTAATGGGTTTTCCTGGTGGCTCAGATGGTAAAGAATCTGCCTGCAATGACGGAGACCCAGGTTCTGTTTCCCTGGGTCAGGAAGATCCCCTGGAGAAAGAAATGGCAACCCAGTCCAGTACTGTTACCTGGAGAATTCCATGGGCAGAGGAGCCTGGCAGGCTACAAGTCCATGGGATTGCAAAGAGTTGGACACCACTGAGCAACTAACATTTTCACCTTCATAGTTGATAACAATGTTGTGTTAGTTTCAAGAGTATAGCAAAGTGATTCAGTTGTATACATACATATATCTCTTCTTCTCCCATTTAGGTTGTCACAGTATATTGAGCAGAGTCCCCTGTGCTATAAAGTAGGTCCTTGTTGGTTATCTATTTTTTTTCCCCTTTATTTATTTATTTATTTTTTCAGTGGGTTTTGTCATACATTGATATGAATCAGCCATAGACTTACACGTATTCCCCATCCCGATTATTTTTTGTTTGTTTTTGGTATATTTTTTGCTGCTTTTTTGAATCTTTTTTTTTAAGTTTATTTATTTATTTTGGCTTCTCCAGTTCTTCACTGCTGTGCATATGCTTTCTCCAGTTGCAGCGAGAGGGGGCTTCTTTTGTTAAGCAGCACAGGCTCTAGGGTGCACAGGCTTGGGTAGTTGTGGCACATGGGCTTAGTTGTCCCTTGGCATGTGGGATCCTCTTGGACCAGGAATCAAACCCGTGACCCCTGCATCAGCAGGTGGATTCTTAGCCACTAGACCACCAGGGAAGTGTGATCATGTATTTTAAATATAGCAGCAGTGTGTGCATGTCATTTCCAAATCTAGCCTCACTTTAAATGCTTGAGTCCTTTCTACAATATTCCTGCAATGTGGTGATCAAGCTGCTGTTTGGATGCCTCTAATGACAGTGTGCTTTGCTGTTTCAGAAGCAGTTCATTCTCCTGATGGCAACCCAGGTTTAGACATTCAATCTTCTTTGGAACCCAAATATATTTTCTGGTAATTTCTTCCCATGATTTTTAAGGTGGTTCCTTAACTCTGGGCCACATATAGTGCATGTTTCTCTGAATCTCACTCCATGCAAACAGCACCTGAGATTCCTGGATAGGGCTCTTATTCTCTTGGGCATTAAGACACTGGTCAGGGGCCAAGACATGTGTATAGTTCTTGATATGAGAGGGGCTAGGGGTAGGGCTTCCCAGATGGCTCAGTAGTGAGGAGTCTGCCTGCCAATGCAGGAGATGAGGGTTCGATCCCTGGGTCGTCGGGAAGATCCCCTGGAGAAGGAAATGGCAATCCACTCCAGTATTCTTGCCTGAAGAATCCTGTGGACAGAGGAGCCTGGCAGGCTATAGTCCATGGGGTTGCGAAGATTAAGACAGAACTGTGTGACTAAACAACAGCAACAAGGGGTGAGGAAGGTTGCAGGGTTTGTCTCAGAAGTAGAAGGAAATAACAAGGGCACAAGCCACCTAGAAAAGGTGGCCTAAGAGTTGATGAGAGGGAACCAGAGCTTGCTGGCAGAGAAGTTTGAAGGCCTACTGAACTGACTTCAATGTTTGTCTAAGACTGTATTTAAATGTATCATGGTAAAGTGATTGTTTAAAATTGTTTGATAAGAGGAGAATTTTGTTTACATAAATGCTCCACCATCTTGTTTTATTTTGGCCAAGCCATGTGGCTCGTGGGATCTTAGTTGATCTCAGTTCCCTGACCAGGAGTCGAACCCACACCCACTGCAGTGGGAGTGCAGAGTCTTAACCACTGGACTCTGAAGGAAATCCCGTTAAAGTGATATTTTACTTAAGGAGATTATGAATTATTTTCTGTCTCTTCTGTCAATTAGAAAGTTCCAAACACACTCTTACAGATCAAGGTAAAATCACATGCAATTTTAAAGTGGCTACAAGGCCAATGTGCCCTCAAGAAAAAATACTGATTCAAGGAATAGACTCTGAGGTCAGAATACTTCAGTTCAAATTGAAAATCTACCACAGAGGCTGTTTGATCTGTGAGTCTCAATCTCCTCATTTATAAAACAAAGATAATGATAGATACTACTTCATCTTTGGTTGTGAGGGTTAAAGACACTCATATATTCACAATGTATTAATTTCTTTCAACCTTATTTTATGTCTTCTATAAGCCTAGTGTCCTGGCCGATATGAACCATTTGAAGGAAGTAGAAATTTCAATTTGTTTTTGAATATTAGACCAAATGTATTGTACTGCACTCTCCAATGATATTTTCCTTGATTGATATTTTCAATAACTTTATATTAAACATCAGATTTGGGAAATGACTTTAACTGACTTCAGAATTCATGAAAGATTAATATAGTTAACAAGCCATGTATGGCTTCACCAAAGTCTCAACATAGTTAGAAAGAGAATATGAAAAACTGTTTTGTCACTAAATTTTGTCTGTCATTTTTTTGTTATTGTTTACTAGATTGTAGATGCTTGGAAAATAGATCCCCAAAGCCTCACTTTTAACATCACATTTTTTTATAAGAAGGAATGTCAAATATTTTTCAAGAAAAAACAAATCTAGAGCTAAACTTAAATTGATTGAAATGCATAAAATAAATGAACAGTTCTTAACTTTATTACCAAGATCATTTATTTCAATCACAAAGTTCTCTCTCATAAACATTTCTGTATTTGAATAAACTCTGTGAAAAAGAACAAAAAAAAAATCTACAAGCTCAGTTTATGACCTTAGCTTCACCAACACATATAATTTTTTTTAGCATCAGTGCCTTTGGTTTTGTTTCCTTAACAAAGAAGTCAAGGACCAAATATCCTCTTATTGGCTTTCCTATTGTGTTAGATGAAATAACTATAATATTTGTGGTTTACAATGTCAGTAAATATTTAACATTTTCAGTGTCAACAAACTATTCTGATTGTTATTTTTCATAAGAAAAAATATATGGTTAGCAGGCTGTTCTCTAAGTATTTATTTTCAAGTATTAAGAATTATTGGGTACTTATAAGGTTTGCAAAGGTATATGAAAAATGAAGACAGGGGATCAACTAAAAAATTAAACCTTCTTACATATATGAATGGCTGTCAACTGAGGAAAGAGCAGTTTTCAAGTCAGTCCCAAACAAGAGGCCATTGGTCTTTGAACTTCAATACATGAACTGAAAAAGAAAATGTTATATTTGGCCATGAATGCTACATGAAAAAAGAGAGATTCAGTTACATTTTACAATGCTGTTACTATGACAGACTTGTTATTGGTTTGGAGTGCGTTATCAATCATTTTGGAAGCTTGTCTCATAGTCTTCCTCCTTGCATGTAAATGAAGGACACGGGGGAAGAATTCTACTTAGAGGTTAGCCAAGCTTCATTGTTGGGCTTCCCAGGTGGTTCTAAGGCGTAAACAATCCACCTGACAATGAGGAGGTGCAAGAGACACAGGTTCCATCCCTGGGTCGGGAAGATCCCCTGGAGAAAGGCATGGCAAACCACTCCAGTATTCTTGCCTAGAGAATCCCATGGACAGAAGAGCCTGGTGGTTTACAGTCTATGGGGTCACAAAGAGTTGGACAGAACCGATCATACTCATACAAACCTCCTTGTAACTTGTCAGTATCCACAGTCCGTTCCTGGTAGTTGGTAAAGAATCCACCTGGAATGTAGGGGACCCCAGTTCCATTCCTGGGTCAGGAAGATCCCCTGGAGAAGGGATAGGCTACCACTCCAGTATTCTTGGGCTTCCCTTCTAGCTCACCTGGTAAAGAATCTGCTTGCAACGTGGGAGACCTGGGTTCGATCCCTGGGTTGAGAAGATTCCCTGGGGAAGGTAAAGGCTACCCACTCCAGGATTCTGGCCTGGAGAATTCCATGGACTATATAGTCCCTTTGAGACCCTCAAAGAGTCGGACACGACTGAGCGACTTTCACCTTCACCTTCACAGTCCCTGTCCATGCAGGGCAGTGCCCCTCAGCTCAAAGATACTGGGAAAGTAGAACAGTTTTTAAAACGAGAAGAAGTTTTCAAAATCATCTATTTCAACCATAACATGTGTGTATGAGTCAGCTGAACTCCACGTTAGCAAAGTAGCACATGTGTAGGAGCTTGGGTAATTTAATGGTTACAAACCTTCACTCCAATTACCTAAGTGTTTGATTTGGGCAAGGTTATTATTTTACAACTCATCAGGCCTCCTTACTTTCATTATTTATCTAGTGACCCTCCAAATAGTACTGCTCTTTTCTGAGGAATTAAAAATGAGAACGTGTATATAACAGAGTGGTACATTCCATTACCAAATCAGAGAGGCAGAAAGGTCCTCAAGCAGATTTAATCTAATCACACATTGATCATACGTTAAAATTTTTACTTCTTTTCATAGAACCATCCCTCTGAATATACATACCCTGACCAATAAATGTGGAGTCATCCATTGGATTAGGGTTGATGGAGATCTGAAAAGAAGTCCCAGGTTTAGAAATTTGGTCATCCTGCCAGACAGTCTACTTTCACATATCATTTACAAAAGTAAACTCAAATTGGATTAAAAACTTAAGCATAAAATTGAAACCATAAAACTCCTAGAAGGAAATGTAGACAATAAACTCTTTGATATCCGTATAGCAGGTTATTTTTGGATCTGTCTGCTCAGGCAAGAGAAACAAAAGCAAAACTAAACAAATGAGACTACATCAATAGAGAACAGACTTGTAGACACAAGCAGGAAAAGGAGAGGGTGTGATGAATTGAGAGAGAAGCACTGAAACGTATAATTGCCATATGTAAAATAGATAGCCAGTGGGAATTTGCTGTATGATGCAGGGACCTCAATGCGGTGCTTTGTGACAACCTAGAAGATTGGGATGGTGTGGGAGGTGGAGGGAGAGGACATGTATATTCATGTCGATGTATGGTAGAAACCAACACAACATTGTCAAGTAATTATCCTCCAATTTAAAAAAAGTAAATAAAATTTTAAAACATCACCCAAACAAAAGGGCAACATGCAAAATGGGGAAAGATATTTGCAAATGATATATCCTATAAGGAGTTAATATACAAAATATACAAAGAACTCATGCAGCTCAATGTAAAAAAAATGAATAATCCAAGTGAAAAATGGACAGAAAATCTGTATAGACACCTTTCCAAAGGAGGCATGCAGGTGGCCAGCAGACACATGAAAGGATGCTCAATATCACTAATTATCAGGAAACATGCAAATCAAGATGGATGGGATTGGGATGGGTCAGATGAGGGAGGGGAGAGGATGTATGAATACCTATAGCTGATTCACTTGGTTGTATGGCAGAAACTAATACAACATTGTAAAGCAACTATACCCCAATTAAAAAAAAAAACAGTTAAATATCACTTCACATGTGTCCAAATGACTATTATTAAAAAGGCAACAGATACCAAGTACTGCCAAGATACAGAGAAAAAGGAACCCTTCTACACAGTTGATGTGAATATAAATTATTTCAGCCACTAAGGAAAACAGTATGAGGGTTCCTTGAAATATTAAAATATACCTATCATATGATCCAGCATTTGTACTTCTGAGTATCTGTGTGAAGAAAACAAAAACACTAATTCAAAAAAATATATGATCTCTAATGCTCATTGCAGCATTACTCACATTCAGCAAGATATAGACGCATCCGTGTGTCCATCAGTAGATGAATGAAAAAACAAGTCGTGGCATGCATGAAAGTGAAAATTGTTCAGTCGTGTCCGACTCTGTGAGACCCCATAGACTATATGGTCCATGGAATTCTCCAGGCCAGAATCCTGGAGTGGGTAGCCTTTCCCTTCTCCAGGGGATCTTCCCAACCCTGGGATCGAACCCAAGTTCCCTGCATTGCAGGCAGATTCTTTACCAGCTGAGCCACAAGGGAAGCCCAAGAATACTAGAGTGGGTAGCCTATCCCTTCTCCAGGGGATCTTCCTGATCCAGGAATGGAACCAGGGTCTCCTGCACTGCAGGCAGATTCTTTACCAACTGAGCTATCAGAGAAGCCCTGATATGTGATATGTGGCACATATATATATGTGCAATGGCATATTACTCAGCCATAAAAAGAATGATATCTTAGCATTTGCAGTAACTTGGATGGATCTCGTAGGTACTAAGCTAAGCAAAATGTCAGACAGAGAGAAACAAAATATTATACAACTTCATGTTTATGTGTAATCTAAAAACAAAACAAATAAACAAAATAAAATAAAACAACAGAAAACAAACTAGTGGCCGCCAATCAGGAGGGAGTGAGAGAATGAATGAAATAAGTAAATGGGATTAACAGGTAAAAAAATTCCTATCATACAATAATTAAGTCATGTAGTGTCATAGGGAATATATTCAAGAATGTTGTAATAACTTTGTATTCTGCCAGATGGTTATTGGGCTTATTGGGATATTACTTCATAGTGTATATAAGTGTCAAGCCACTCTGTTGTACACCTAAAATTGATATTTTATGCGAACTCTATTTCAATAATGAAAAATGACTTCTTGTTATATGATTATAAAGGAAACCCTAGGTATTTGCAAACTCTGATGCCCAAACAATACCCTTTTCATAAAATAAATGGAAGTCATGTTTAGACATCTGGATCTGAGCAAGGGCCAGAGGAGAAGGACATTCCCAACATGATTGAAGTACTTCAATAGCCGAAGCAGCATTATTACAAACTGTGCTTTGAAATGCTCTCCTGTCATACAGGCAAATTGCCTAGTACAATGCCTATCACACAGTAAAGATTTTACGAATTGAACTTAATTGATTATTTTTAGAGGCAGGCTGAAAACTAGAAAACTCTTTTCTGACTCCAATTCCAATGTCCTTTCCATTTCATCACTATGTGGATCCGTAATACAAGAAAAATCAAGCACCTAAAATCAGTAATTCACTATATGAATGTATCATCTTTCCCTTGGGAAAGAGCCTAGAACATAGCTACCAAATTAGAAAACATTCTGAAAACACATTGTGTACTGTGTACATAGTCACTTTATTTGTGTCCGACTCTTTGCCACCATATGGACTGTAGCCTGCCAGGCTCCTCTGTCCATGGGATTCTCCAGGCAAGAATACTGGAATGGGTTGCCATGCCCTCCTCCAGGGGATCTTCTCAACCCAGATATCAAACACACCTCTCTTACATTTCCTGAATTACAGGCAGTTTCTTTATCCACTGAACCACCCGGGAAGCTCTTATGAGAGCTTTATTTTTCCATCCCAAAGAACCTCTATTTCTTTTTCATTATTTTCCAGTCATAAACTTATTTGTGTGTATGATGATACCAGTGAACCTGTCCTACAATAATTCCTTTAAATGCATAAAATCACATGCGTAGATTTTAACAAAATTGAAGAAATTAAAAGCAGTTACAAAAACACCTGTATTCCAAAAAATTTTGAAATAATTCTTCCTAGACTGATGACTCATGACCTGACACTTTTCAAAAAGTGTTTCTGTTAATAATAAGTTATTGCCGTTGTGAGATAAGACATTCTTGAAGAAGAAGAATAAATAGCCACCGTCAAACCAGAGACTGCCTCTTTGTTCAGCCCTTCTGTGATAATGGGCTGAAGCACTTTTGTGGTTACCAGTGGTAAATTGGATTTTCACAAGCACTCACACATAGACACAAATTTGAAAAAAAGGTCATACGTGAAGCTAGCACCCAGGTAATTATCCAGTGTTTCGCGGTTCTCAGAATGAAGCCAGAAGATGGAGTAATGCAAAACTATCTGATGATGAAGCTAGCCGTATACGCAGAGTGAGGCCTCCTGAGTTATCAGATGGGATGGGTCTTTTGAATAATAGAGGATCATCACCAGGTGTTAGGAAAGTGTAAGGACTTCCCTGCTGTCTCAGCAGTAAGGAACCTGCCTACCAAAGCAGGAGATGCAAGTTCTACCCCTGGGTCAGGAGGATAACCTGGAGAAGGAAATGACGACCTAGTCCAGTATTCTTGCCTGGAAAATCCCATGGATAGATGAGAATGGCTTTTACATATCTAGGAACCCTCAAACTGTTTTCCTTAATGGCTACAGTCAGACACAACTTAGTAGCTAAACAACAACAAGGACAGAGATGTCATGGAATGTGAGGAAAACACATAAAAATCATTCCTGTATATATTTGTAGGTATTCCAATTTCTACTAATTGCAAATGAGAGCTAAAGCTTTTCTAAGATAAGGATTTAGCCTAGGTAAAATATAGTTCAACCACAAATATTAAGTATTCTGTTTTTATATTAGATAGATTGAGAGCATTGCTCATTTCTTTTAATATCAATTGGTTATTTTATCACTTGGTTATTTTGTGCACAATATACAATTCTAAATCACTTAAATAAAAAATAATTTCTTACATATTGTGCATAGTATTACCCAATAAATGGCCAGTCAGTTGTGTTGAGTTCCTTATTGGTCCTTTCATACTTTCCTGACAATGAAGAAAACCAAAACTCAAAAAGAGAGTAAAACACTCCCCCTCATAAAAAGATTTTCCTTCTTTTTCCCACACCCCCTGATAACTCTCATTCAAATGAAGGTTGGACTAAGTGCACTGAAATCTGCCCGAATATGCCCGTGCATCTATGGACATATTATCAAGGTGAAAATCTGTGAGAAATAATTTGTGCAGCAGTGCTCTACAGCTGCCATGAAATTTGGCAATTTCCTTTTGACCCAGGGACTGATGAGTTGCATAGCTTTTCAACTTAATCAGACTCCTTGATTTCCCTGGAGGCTCCGATGGTAAAGAACTTCCTGCAATGCAGGTGACCCAGGTTCAGTTCCTGGGTCGGGAAGATCTCCTGGAGACGAAAACAACAGCCCAGTTCAGTATTCTTGCCTGGGAAATCCCACAGACACAGGGGCTGGAGGGCTACAGTCCACAGGGTCGCAAAGTGTTGGACACAACTTAGTGACTAAACAACAAGACTCCTTCGTGCCTGGAGAACCCCACATTCTACCTTGAACTCTGGTTGTAACTTCAGTTCCAGGTAGGAGTTGACCTGCTTCTTATTCTTTTCCTTTCTATGCATATGGCTTTCAGAATCCAGTCTCAAAATCAGTCCTGCAGAGTTGTTTTCACTGTCTGGTTCTTAATTATTATTTTATAATATTTTGGCAAAAAATTAAGCTACTTCAACCTTCAGAGATCTATCCATTTAGCCAACTCAGATGTGGCTCAGTGGAGATCAGTACATAACAGTGCCCAGAACTGCCTACCAGAGGTTTCTGTGTTCCGATGTGTGGAAACATATGCCTACCTCACATTGTTTGAGGTGCTGATCTTTCTTTTGCCTGTGACATAAAAACGTGGCATGATTGTGAAATAATGTCTGACTGTAATCTTCTGAGTTTGTCACACCACTCATTTGGCAAGACTGAGTATTTAAGAGGACTCAAGGTTGTACAATGGCCATTAGGCAGTGTTGTAAAAACTAAATTTAGTAGGCTGAAATTGTTGTGGCATGTTCTATGTCTCTCCAATAATTTGAGAAATTCCTTTTAAGTAAAATTGTATTCATCTGAACTTTCAGTTCTGTATTGTCATATTGTTAGGTTTCTTATAAGTTTAAACGACTTAGAAATTTGTTTTATTTTAGAGCTCAAACCAAAAAGAGTTTGTTTGTTTGTTTTTTGTTCCTTGAATAGCATGATTCATTGTAATTAATAATTACAAATATAGGTTGATTAGTAAAATATAAAATATTATATACTACCTTTAAACCAAAACTTATATTGCATTAACAATAGAATTACTTTCTCACAGTTGGATAATACTGTTTGTTTACACATTGAGTGGGAACGAACTATCCATATACACACAAAATGAGGAAATAACCTCCAGGTTACAATTAAATGTCTATGAAATGTGAGTTAAAATAAATACAAATATTTTCTTCCAACAGGCATGTCCATTACAATCATAACACTGGCAGAGTTCCAGCAGTATTTTAAACAAATTTAAGTTCAAAGCTTTCTGCTTCCATTTTGACACTATTTGAAGCACTGATAATCAGGTTTTACTAGTACTTTAAATCTGAGAGACATCATGCATATCTTTCTAGGGCTCCTGCAAAGTATTTTTGCATCACTATTATATTAATGCTAAAACTTAATGCAGAATGTACATGGGAATAGACAGGGACAGTCACTTGAAAAATGTTTAAAAGTAGAAAGGACAAGGTTCTGTAGAAGGTTTATGTTAAAAAGAACCAGAAATATACTATTCAGTCTTATTCTTTATAAATTCATTCAATAAAAATTTAAAAATATCATCCAACAAACGAGATTGAGCAAGTGCTTTCCAGGCTTTAAGAGAGATGAACAAGATATAATCTCTGGCCTTGATATATTCGGAGACAAGTGGAATAAATCTATACAAGAGCAATTGACAAAAATAATGTTGTAAGTGCTGTAGTGGAGGTTTTATGTGGTCTTAAAGGAGGAGTACTGGAGATAATGGACTGAGAGTATGAGTGAGAGAAAGTGAGGGAAGAAACCAATACTGTATGAAACTCAAGATTTAGAAGAAGGTATAATGCATGAAGTGAGGTGCCATTGGTGATTGGAAGAAGAGATGAACAGGGAGACAAAGAAGAGTTTGCATCTTTTATCTCATAGGTTAAAAAAACAGGACAGTAGACCCAATTAAGCTAAGAACCACTTCCTCAACTGAGACTTATAGTTCTAGCCCTTCTAGGAATGAAATTCTAAACTAGTCAGTTAGGAATTGCCTGATCAGCACTAGTTACCTCGTCTGCCAGTTCAGTTGCTCAGTCATGTCGGACTCTTTGCGACCCCATGGACTGTAGCACACCAGGCTTCCCTGTCCATCGCCACCTCCTGGAGCTTGTTCAAATTTATGTCCATTGAGTCGGTGATGCCATTCCCTAAAGGAAAGTAGCCTGGCAATACACCACTATTTGCCTCATACAACTTCCTTGTTCCTTTTCCCTTCTGGTGAGGAAAGTCTTTCATTTTTGAGTACGGCTACTCAGAGGTCCTTTCTGTCTGCTACATTGGATGCTTGCCCAATTTAAATCAAATTTTCCTTAAAATAAACTCTTAATAAATTTTAAAATACACCTCAGTTTATCTTTTAACACATAGAAGTGGCCTTGGAAGTAGTAGGCAACTTTTTGAGACTTCTCATTTCTAAATTAAAGTTAATATTGACTCTATCAATCTTTTCTTGTAAGGAGTAAACAAGATATTAATATGAGAAGTTTAGTAAAACTGCTAGCACAGAGTAATTACTAAATTGATTTTTATTTCTTTCCTCTACCACTGAACATGTGAGTGATGAGCTTTCAGATGATAATTGCCACCAATCCTGGAACCTTCCAGATGAACCAGATGAGGAACCAGACACTGTGGAAGAGACACACCATCCCAGCTATGCCTTGTTCAAATATCTGACAATTCAGAGTCCACGGATCTAATAAATGATTGTCTTGTGTAACTTGTTATCCAGCGTCAAATAACTAGAACACATCCCAAACTCAAACATTAACTCTAAGCCTGGATTTATTGGTAAAGGCTAGGAATGACGGGGGGCTTTCCTGATAGCTCAGTGGGTAAAGAATCCGACACAGAAGACGCGGGTTTGATCCCTAGTTTGGGAAGAGCACCTGGAGGTGGAAAATGGCAAGCCATTTCAGTATTCTTGCCTGAGAAATGCCTTGGACAGAGGAGCCTGGCAGGCTACAGTCCAAAGGATCTCAAAGAGTTAGACATGATTGAGTGACTAAGCACAGAGATGATGAAGGTCATTCAATAAGCATACAGATTTGTAAGTTCATGCTTTGAACAAGACTGAAAAGATTGAAGTGCCTAATACCAAGTGGTTTAAATATTCACTGTATGTCTCAGGTCAATACAAAAGACTTCAGGCCAGGACTTAGAGAAACACCATTCCTAGACATGAGTCTAGGAGTTGGAGGTCTCAGAGTTAGTGAAGTAAGACTTATAGAAAAAATACCTAGGATTGTAAGTCTGTGTGGTCATAGAATAGGATATGAAAGAGTAAGACTCATTGATGTAGTAATTTTACCTAATTTAAGTTTTCTTATCCTTACTTTAAAAAAATGCTATGAAGCTGATGCAGTTGGAGTTTATAAGGAGTTTGGAATACATTTGAAAAAGGCTATTGAAGAAGATTATTATTAACAATGCAGATTTTGTGACATAATTATTAGTGCTCACAACAAAAATGATGATAATATATCACTCAACTCTTTGTCGTAGTCCAGATTGTTATCAGAATATTGTTCCTCCTTTATTGTTCAAAATAATGGAGATGAAAAGACAGGAATAACACCAGCATCAGTCTCCTGTCATGAAAATCAACTACAACACATAAGGGAGCAACCAAAGGCATGTTCAAAATAACAGTTCATATGGTCTATCATTAGGGTAGGGAAACAACGCAAAAACAGCTAATATTTAAAACAGTGATCCAAGTGAGATACTTAAAAACCTGTACCATGAGTGCCAACTAGCTTTCAGACTATGCATTAGAAAGAAAAGAGAAATTACTGCACAACTGACCACATAGGAACTGAAGTTCTTTTTTTGCCACATCAATCATTACACAAGGCTTCAGGAAAAAAATGCAGCAAAAATAGAAAGACATTAACTGCAGAGGACAACTGAATCCAGTTGTGCATAGTAAAAAAAACAACAACAACAAGCAAACAACTGATGAAATACAACAAAGAGAAAATATTGGAGAAAAGGAAGGTATGACTGAAGACAAAGTTGGTGGTGAAGACTTCACATTAGAGAAGAAACTATTATTCTCATATGTCAATGAACAAAGAAAAACTGAAACTGAATTTAAGGACATACTGAGTTGAAGAGTTTGATAGGAGGGAATCAATAATTCGAGGATCTCAAGAAGAATGTATTTCAACTGCAAAAGCTGTGTGAAGTTAAGAAAGCAGTCAAAAATAATCTCAGAATAGAATTTTAGAAGTTCTATGTGATCAATAATATATTCAATATATATCAATAATATATAATTCTTATATATATCCAAAAATTTATTGTCAAACTGCAGTAAGTGATTTAGACATCATTCTGAGAAAAGAAAAAAGGGATAGTACATAGTGAAAGGTGTAACAGACACAACCAGCTCATTTCAGAGAATAATATATCAAAAATGTCTATACTAAAGAAAATTTTGTGAAA
This sequence comes from Cervus elaphus, assembly GCF_910594005.1. Taxonomy (NCBI): domain Eukaryota; kingdom Metazoa; phylum Chordata; class Mammalia; order Artiodactyla; family Cervidae; genus Cervus; species Cervus elaphus. The sequence goes on along the minus strand of NC_057841.1, from coordinate 31,542,445 downwards.
CTCTAAATGTTGGTCATGCTGAAGGAGGTTCTTTCCAGTTAATTTGTCATTTAGTGACTCTGCCACAATGTCCTAACTTAAAAAGAACCAGTACTGAGGCAAAATTAGTTATCTATTAGCTAAGTTGGTACCAACCCAATAGCCTTTGAGATGATCTCAAGGTAGCTGCCAAGTAAGTACACATAACATACTGGATGATCCAGTCAATTTCCTCTCAAAAATGGAGATCAGAAAATAAAGAATAATAGTGAAATAGATATAATAGTAGGTACAAAATATATAGGCACAGAGAGATAGGAGAAAAAGAATTAGAATCACAGCTCAGTTCTGTTCAGTCCCTCAGTCGTGTCTGACTCTTTGAGACCCCATGAACTGCAGCACGCCAGGCCTCCCTGTCCATCACCAACTCCTGGAGTTTACCAAAACTCATGCCCATTGAGTTGGTGATGCCATCCAACCATCTCATTCTCTGTCATCCCCTTCTCCTCCCGCCCTCTATCTTTCCCAGCATCAGGGTCTTTTCAGATGAGTCAGTTCTTCGCATGAGGTGGCCAAAGTACTGGAGTTTCAGCTTCAACATCAGTCCTTCCAATGAACACCCAGGACTGATTTCCTTTAGGATGGATTAGTTGGATCTTCTTGCAGTCCAAAGGACTCTCAAGAGTCTTCTCCAACACCACAGTTCAAAAGCATCAATTCTTCCGCACTCAGCTTTCTTTATAGTCCAACTCTCACATCCATACATGACTACTGGAAAAACCATAGCCTTGACTAGATAGACCTTTGTTGACAAAGTAATGTCTCTGCTTTTTAATATGCTGTCTAAGTTGGTCATAACTTTCCTTCCAAGGAGTAAGTGTCTTAATTTCATGCCTGCAATCATCATCTGCAGTGATTTTGGAGCCCCCCAAAATAAAGTCTGACACTGTTTCCACTGTCTCCCCATCTATTTGCCATGAAGTGATGGGACCAGATGGCATGATCTTAGTTTTATGAATGTTGAGCTTTAAGCCAACTTTTTCACTCTCCTCTTTCAGTTTCATCAAGAGGCTCTTTAGTTCTTCTTCACTTTCTGCCATAAGGGTGGTGTCATCTGCATATCTGAGTTTATTGGTATTTCTCCCGGCAATCTTGATTACAGCTTGTGCTTCTTCCAGCCCAGTGTTTCTCATAATGTACTCTGCACATAAGTTAAATAAGCAGGGTGACAATATACAGCCTTGACCTACTCCTTTTTCCTATTTGGAACCAGTCTGTTGTTGCATGTCCAGTTCTAACTGTTGCTTCCTGACCTGCATAGAGGTTTCTCAAGAGGCAGGTCAGGTGGTCTGGTATTTCCATCTCTTGTGGAATTTTCCTCAGTTTATTGTGATCCACACAGTCAAAGGCTTTGGCATAGTCAATAAAGCAGAAATAGATGTTTTACTGGAACTCTCTTGCTTTTTTGATGATCCAGCGGATGTTGGCAATTTAATCTCTGGTTCCTCTGCCTTTTCTAAAACCAGCTTGAACATCTGGAAGTTCACGGTTCATGTATTGCTGAAGAATCACAGAGAGAAACACAAAAAAGGGCTGAGTCATAAGAAAGAAGAGGCACCAGAATAAGAAGCCACCCTCTTTCTGTGGCATTTGCAGGCTATGGGGAGTGTGTGGGTGGGGGGTGTAATCAGTTGCTCAATGAGATTACTGATCAAAACTCAGTAATTTGGGATAGTCTGCAGTATCTGCAATGTAACTCAGTAGTATGGTTCATGTCAGGAATCAAGTTCTTAATAAACTTCTAAATTGCAAAATAGAAGTGGTCCAAAAATCATGATGTTTAGATCCTGTGCAAACTCTGCTTGCTGGACTATTCTCCAACATAAAATTGACCAATGGGTTGCATATTCACTTTGATCCAGTCCTTTCACATTTTCTAAGAAAATCATCAATACTTTGAAAAAATATAGTCACCTAACCTATATTAATAAAAATAATGTTAAGTTTCAGTAACTGCGATGGTTAAATATATTTCAATATTGGCAGATTTTAATTTTTATTCATATGCTAAATCAGGTGTTTGAAGCATAAGCATTGAAAGTTAATATTAAGTGAAATAATGATTAAATCATATTATAGATTTGTAAATATTGAGATATTAAAGAAAAAAGTAAAGTAAATTCATCGACATTGATGTTCACAGTGGCAGGTACTAGGCTGAGTGAGTGCTCAGTTGTTTCTGACTCTTTGTGACCCCATGGGCTGTAGCTCACCAGGTTCCTCTGTCCATGGAATTTTCCAGGCTAAATACTGGAGTGGGTTCCCATTTCCTACTCTGGGGGATCTTCCTGACCCAGGGATCAAATCCACATCTCTTGAGTCTCCTGCACTGGCAGACACGCTCTTTACCACTGCTCCACCTGGATAAAAAGCAATTTGCTCTCTTCCTAATTTGTTGTCTTATTCTGTAATGCACAGAAGATATTTTATAACTAGGAATACTTGAAAGAGTCACCCGAAACTAAAAATTAAGGCAAGAAAGACAATGTCTTAGTTAAAGTACACTTACATGTTTTTTAGTATTTTGGGGATTATCTGCTTCAATCCAACTTGAATATTAATTCCTGTCTCTCCTCATAGTAGGCTAATGCATCTCAAGTTAAAGTACTATTTTAGGACCTCCTCCCCAATTTGGCGGGATGACCAATGGTGCAGTATGGTTCTCAAGGTAATCTAGGTTCTTTCTTACAGAAATCTTGAAATGATAGCCAGAGATTTAATATGTAGGGTGTCAAAGTACTCTCAAGCTTTGATATCAACTAAAGATCAGAATATTGGTAGATAATACACATATTAAGCATTGTTTCCATCACATGAAGGGAGTGATACTCTCTTCCTAGTCACCACACCTCTTACCTGGTTACTGCCATAGACTCCTAACCGGCCTCCCTGTTTACATTTGACACCCTGCAGTCTCTCTCAGCAGGACAGCCCAGAGCGAGTTTTTTCAATTATAAGGATTATTTCACTTCTCTATTGCAAACTCTGTAACAGTTTCCCATTCCATTAAAAAGAAAAGCGCAAATGCTACCAAAAAGATTTTACATGATCTTTCTTTTCTGCTCCATCACCCACTACCTTTTTCTTTGCTCACAGCATTTGAAACACTCCGGGCTCCTTACTGTTTCCTGGGGACAGTGTGCAAACTCTTACATTAAGATCACTGGCCCTGCTGTTCTCTCTGCTGGGAATTCTCTTGGGTCAAATAGTATCTGCAGAGCTGAGGTCCCATCCCCTTCTGGTTTTACTTAAATGCTACCTTCTCAATGAGCCTTTCAATGATAATCATTTTGTAAATTGTAACCAGCGCTCAGCACAATTCAGTCAGTCCTAATTTCCATTACCCTGATTCACCTTTCCTTTTTCTACAGAATTTTACATATTTTAATTTCAAAGTAACTCACTTATTTATTATGTATAGTGTTTACTGTTCACTTCTACCTACTAGGATATAAGCTCACAAAGGCAGGGTGAGCTTAGTGTGTTTAATCACCAGTGTATCTCAAGTACAAAAATTTGTGCTTGGCATACATTAGGCACTCAAGAAATATTTGATGGAAAAAATAAAAAAAAAAACAAATGGGTAAATGCATCTTTTCTTAATGTTTAAATGAAATAAAAGGAAAGTATAAATGTATTAAACTAGAAACAAGCAGGCAAAGGTTTCTCAACATTATTTTTACAGCTTTTTATACAAATGTGTTATCACTAGTAAGTATTCCAGGTTATCCCAGATAACCTGGAAAAGTTATTACAACTTTCCAAAAGATATAGGTATGGCAGAGTCGGGTGGATAACTCCAAAACTCTGTGCTCCCTCTGGTTGTTTCTAGGAAGAAATTGCCTACCAAGGATTACATTTTTCTGCTGTGTGATAAGTTCATGCCAATGGAATTTAAGTAAAATTATGTGTATCTACTCCTAACCAAGGTGACTATGTAAGTGAGTGTATTTGTTTCTAAACCATCTCTTTACCTGTTTGTCAGTTGGGAATAGAAAACTCCCTACATAAGAAGATAGGATGTCATAAGATGAAAAACCCTGGGTCCCTGAGTCACTGCATGGAGGAAAGACACCTTACCCATCATGGATACCTGCATTTGATTGCTATGTGAGTGACGTTATTTAACATTGTGAATTTATTGAATATAGTAGTTGGTGTGACTTTAAATGCAAAAAATTATTTAGTTAGGCTCTAAAGTTACTCAACTTTACTCACATATTTGCAGGTGATCACAACTATTAACACAATTCTTGGTCTTATAGAACTGCACAGTTCAAATGTCCAGTCAAAAAAATCTAATTTCCCAGAACGAATCCTTATTGCTGAATGACATTTGCAAAGTCAAATGTCTGAGGAAGCTATTCCAATGCATAAGATATATAGAGTTTGCTTTTACAACCAAAATTTCTTTATAATGTAATTATAAGAAAAATGTAACAGATGAACTAGATGAGTGTGGGTAAAAGTACTTGCTAAAAGCTTAAACCCCATTTAGTTCATATGAATGACTAATAAAGGATTATATAAAGAAACTATGGTATAAAAGAAGAATCTAGTTTGTGATTTTGAAGACAGAGTAGTTCCATGTCACTCACAGCATTAGAAGAAAGTGATATATCATTAAAGATTTGTGACATCAAAGAGTAAAAAATAAATACTGCATTTCAGGAGTCAAGTTTATTTTCAATGGAGATATTGCAATTTTGTAAGGAGAAAAGAAACTTCTTTTTATGATAATTTCCAAAGATTGAAATTAGTCTGGGGTGGCAGAGAACCGTCATAGTGATGACAAGAAAGGAGAGGTAGAGTTCAATGACTTGAGTAGTAAGAAATAAAAAGGAAGAAGGAAATAAATAGGTGAAAAGTTCCCTGTAAAACCAGAAGCATTTAAGTTCTTTTCCATATCTTAGATTTAGGGTGTGTGTGATATGTCCCTTCAATCATGTCTGACACTTCGTGACCCTCTGCACTCAGCCTGCTAGTCTCCTCTGTCCATGGGATTCTCCAGGCAAGAACACTAGAGTTGATTGCCGTGCCTTCTTCCAGGTGATCTTCCCACCCCAGGGATCGAACCCGTGTCTCTTACATCTACCTGCATTGGCAGTTAGATTCTTTACCACTAGCGCCACCTGCAGGGGTCCCCAACCTTTGGGCTGTGGACCAGTACCTCCTGTCAGATCTGCGGTGGCATTAGATTAGAAATAAAGTACACTTGAATCATCCCCAAACCATCCCCCATCTCTGGTCCATAGAAAAATTTTCTTCCATGAAACTGGTTCCTGGTACCAAGAAGATTGGGGGCCTCTGATTTAGGGAACTCAAAATTAAGTTTTTATGAGATAAAATATCTTCAGCTATATATTCAAATTTTGATAAATACAACAAAATGTGTGTATCCTCGCAGTATTTTTTTGCTTTATAGTTATCTGATCATGTCCCTAGTGCATTTTGATTTTTTTAACAAGTGGTACATTCTATGTCTTATTGTAATTATATGCTTATTTTTGTCTCTTACCCTGGAATGCAGCATCCTTCTATAAATATAGTAGATGCTTAGGATGCATTTTTAAAATACATTTATAGCTGAATGGGAGGATGTGTAAATAGATGTGAGACTCTAAGAACATGTGCAAAAAGAACTAATGACATATAACATTCTCAGATGGATGTAAAGAAAATTTGGAAACCCATTCTTCAGATTCTAATCTGGGTGCCTTCACTTTCTGAGTTTCAAAATGTTAAAAGAAAGAACTAAAGGAATTGTAAGATATTACCAACTGTCATAATAATTGATGAATTAAACAATTCTCCTTGAAAATTCAGAATTTAAAAAATATGTATTTATTCCATAAATTGAATCTATGCTATCTTCCTCAACAAGACTATCAACTTACAATCTAAATATCAAGACATGAAAATATTACTGCTCCATATCCTCATTTAGAGTCAATTAAAAAAATGCTTCCATTTTGGAATAAAAAAATTTTTTTAAAAAGTCCTGTCTGCTGAAGCTAGGGAAATTGGCTTCACAGCTGACTGACTGGTTCATTCAGCAAGAAATCGGTCAACTTTCAAAGATCTGAAGAAATGCATTTTGCACATTGCCAAGAATGATAAAATTGCCGAGCCAACTGGGAATTAAATAACTTAGGCAAATTAGAGCTGGTTTAGAAAAATAAGAACTGTTCAAATCTTTACTGAATCTCTCAAGCTAAACTATGTCTAACACTTGGACCCATTTCACTGAATTTTCTAGAGTAAACTTTCTTAGTGTCATAAACATTCAGTCTTAACTGTCTTTCATAGTCTATGATTTCTGCACGGTCACCAGTTTTTTCTTTCCTTCCCATGTTCTGTCAAGCTAGCTCACCTTTTCAGCAGACACGTTTCCTTTTTCTGCCTTCAAGGGAAGAGAATGCTTGGTGTTTGTCGAGAATATTATGACTACAATGTCGGACGTGCCTCCTACCAATTGGGGTGCACTGTAAACTATCTTCTGCTCTGTCCTGCTAGGAAGTGGAGAGGAAGTCTGCCATTTACACTATTTAATATATTTTCTGTAAATGTGTAGAAATGCCTGTTTGAAGTTCTGAAGGGAACTACCTTGATGTTTACAGAGGTGAGATAAACTACTTGATGGAAGAAATCACATTTAAGAAAGCATCCTATGAGAGGAAGGCAGCTGGTTTATTTACATGAAGATCAAAGAAATTTCAAAGGAATTGAAACTACCTATTTTTTTCCCCTGAGTGATTTACAAAGAAAAATCTTCGTGGCTGAAAGAGAGAAAGGGTTTAAGTCTTTAATGACTGTGTTTGGGGTTTTTGTATTTAAAAAAAAATGAGTCACAAACTAAAATAATATGCTTGGAAATTTTTTAGTTTTAAAAAAATTCTGTATTTTCCACACTGATCAATATTAAATTATAATGAAATAAATTAAAATTATAGTTCATTGATATTGCACTTGGTAATTTTTTAGAAATTACCAACAATTGGACTTATTCAGAACACAAAGAAAGCTACACTTAACAAATAAATTCTATCAATGATTAAAGGCCTTTGTAATCAAAGCCAGGAGAATATTGTACAGATGCCAGGATATTTTAATACAGCCAGGAGAATTCCTCTAAATACCCAACACCATAATGATTTGCTGCCTAACACAATCTTCCTCTTTCTAGAAAAGAATAGATGTCGCCTCCAAATGAGAAACTTAAGAGTGATGTTTCATGTGAGGGGAAAACCACACATTCTTAAATCATTAGCTGTTCCTTTCCTTTATGTAATTTACCTCCCTTTTCTCTCTTACTAAGGTTGACTGCACTTTAAAGAATAGGCAGGAAGGCAAAAACACAATCAGCTTCAAAAATCACTTTGGCACAGCACCGCAAAATGCATCCAATTAAAACATTAAACAGTATGCTAATAATTATATTTCCTATAGTGCCTTTTCATCAAGGATTTCAAAGTCAAACTTGCAGTTTCTCCATTATGGTTTGGACATCTCTCATCCTGACTGCTGGCAAGGCGCCCTCCCTTCCCCATTCCTAAAGTGTACTCGAAGTTCTAACTGAATTCGATGGACAATCATTTTGCCTCCAAAATCAGCAAGACTTGGATTCTCTTTCAATTTCTTTTGCCTTTGTTCACTAGCTGGTGACTGATTCTGGGTAATTTGTAAGCAGAAGTTAGATAATTTTAAAATGTTCAAAATTTGAATAAGTCTTTAAAAAATGAATAAGCCTTTATGACTTTTCAGTCACAAGTGCTTAGCTTGAAGAGCATTAGCAAAATTCTGCCTTCACAAGCCAAAGGTGATTAGCAAGGAACATAATTTAAGCATGGCAATTAGTGCTTTTAAGGTTCTTATAAACAACAGCATCTCTAAAGAGATTATCTGTTTAAATATGTGCTATTGCTCTCATGGTGCTGAAGCTCCAATACTTGAGCCACCGATATGAAGAGCTGACTCATTGGAAGATACCTTGATGCTGGGAAAGATTGAGGGCAGAAGAAGAGGGTGACACAGGATGAGATGGTTGGATGGCATCACTGACTCAAGGGACATGAGTTTGAGCAGACTCTGGGAGACAGGGAAGGACAGGAAAGCCTGGTGTGCTGCAGTCCAAGGGGTCACAAAGAGTCAGACAAGACTTAGTGACTGAACAACTGCCCTCATAGCCCAAGTATTTATTTAATGTATCCTCCTGTTACTTAACAGATATATGAAACTATATTTGACTAAAGCACTTTACCTTGGGTCTAATTAAGACAATTTCACTGAATAGTGTTAACTTCTTCTATAATTATCCTGCCTATGGTCTTTAATCTCTTAGCAGACCCTCTCTGACTTCTGTAACTAGATTTATTTTTTCTGCTTAAAAAAAGTAGTAACTATCTTTATATATATATATATATGAATATGAATATATGGGTTTTCTTAAAAATCCTGTACTTGATTCAAACATAATTCTTTATAATCACAGTTTTAAAAGTACTAAATGCTTAGCTTGGAACTAAATGCTAAAGGCCTAAATCATCGAGAACCTAACTCCAAATCTGTCATTAACTGTCCATATATCATTTAGCAAACAAAATAAACACTTGTTTCTATTGTCTTCACTTTTAAAACAACGTGAATGACCTTAATATCTTTTTAAATATTAAGAACCATGCAGTTCAAAACTAAAGCTTAATGTTGGGTGCCATGAGTTTTCTGATACAGTAAGTCCCCTACGTATGAATGAGTTCCATCCTGAGAGCATATTCATAAGCCCAGTTTGTTCATAAGTCCAGAAAAGATTAACTGAAGCTCTTAGCATCCACACACACCAGCAAAGTTAGCCTAGGTACCCAAGTAATACAGTCAGCTATATAGTACTGTGTTGTAGTAGGTTTGTATTATTTTTGCACAAATAATACATAAAAGACAAACACAAAAATAAGAAAAGCATTTTTAATCTTATAGTACAGTATCTTGAAAAGCACAGTAGCATACAGGGGCTGGCATTGAGTGAGCAGGCAAGAGTTACTGACTGGAGGAGGGAGAGGAAGTGGGAGACGGTAGAGCTGAAGGATCATCAGCAACAGGAGATGGAGGGCAAGCTGAAGTTTCACTCATGCCTGACATTGATGGGTCGGGTTCTGGCTCCTTGCTGAATTCAATCCAATCTACCCTTTTGAAAAAATGATCAAGTGATGTCTGGGTAGTACTGTACCAGATAAATCACCTCTGATGTTACACTCGCTTCTGGACATCCTGGGTTCAAAGTGAAGATACTGTCCTGCGGTACTCCATACGACACTGTACAATAACGTGTACAAAAGCACAATCGCTTGTAGGGAATGCATGCGTGTGACAGTGGATGCCAGACACATGAACTAACTTTTGTGATGGGACATGCAAACACACATTTGCATCTTTGAAAATTCAAGCTTGAAGTTTCCTATGTAGGGGATTTACTGTACTTTATTAGTTAAAAACAATAAGGCAGTGACTGTTGAAGGTCTACTTCTCTACAAAGTCCTATGTCAGTAGGGACACATGTTAATAGAAAGAAAAACAACAAAAAATGATCCTGCCTTCATTTATTCTTGTGTGGGAGTATTCTAAATCACTTCAGTTGTGTCCGACTCTGTCCGACTCTGTAGCCCACCAGGCTCCTCTGTCCATGGGATTCTGGAAGCAAGAATACTGGAATGGGTTGCCATCCCATTCTCCAGGGGACCCTCCCAACCCAGGGCTTGAATGTGCTTCTCTGACATCTCTTGCATTGGCTGGCAGATTCTTTACCACTAGTGCCACCTGTAAAGTCCCCCATTCATTCTTAACATCTGTACAATTTTTACCTGTCCATATACATTATCTTATTTGATGTTCCTAACAACTTATGAAATGGAAAGGAAAGCTATTATTATCTTCCATTTAGGAGACAGTAGCTTCAAAAAAGATCAAGCATTTATTAGAAAATTCTAGAGTGAGCAAAAAAGGAAAAACTAAAACTATGTAAGAAGTTATTATTGTCACATATTGATTAGTGGGCACTGTTCTTGAATGACATTCTTTCGGCCTCTCATCCTGAACCACATAATATTGTCCCACTGTGAAATAAACATTGCAATTTTGTATTTACTTCTAATGCATCTCAAAGGGAACCTTGTTTAATGATATAACATTTGTAAATCTCTTTGAATAAAGGAATCATTTAAATGCAAAGTACTCCTGAACATTATTCCCTTTACTCTCCCACTGGGTACATAAAAATCAAATAGGGCTGACTGCGATCTTTTAGGAACATAAAAGTGACATAAATGGACTCTTTGCACCTTCCTACGCCACCCCCTGGTGACACTGTACACCTCAGGCTGATTTCGCAGTGAGGTTATGCTGCCCAGGCCACAAGTCCTCCATAGAGCGTAGCAGGGGAAATTGACAAGCTGAAAACCTTTCCTAAACTTGCACTTGGTCTCAGATCAGCAGGTGTTGGGAATTAGTTTTTCACACAGCTTGAGCAAATGATTGGACAGAGATCAGACTTGCACAGAAGGGGAAATCATTGCTCTCGGAATCAGAAATGATGCTGCATGACTGTAAAAGAAAACTCTGTACAACTTTACCTGTCTTGCCACCATGGGCCATTGTAGGCACCTTGCCTTCTCTTTTCCTCTTACTTTCAACTGCCAGTTTCAACACAGGCTGTGAAGATGTTGATCAAAAAATCTGGTATTGGTACCCTAATGGGTTTGCTGCTTGAATTTCACTACTTAATAAACTAAACTTCCCCAAATCCAACTCTCATTAATCCCTTACTTGATTAAGTACCCCTTCACCTATCCAATATTCCCAAACATTAGTTTAGCATGTTAAAACTTCAGAAGCAGTGCCTGAATTTTCTCTTTTAGCCAGTCTGTTATGGTTGGTGTCCTTAATGATTCTAAAGGATTTCTTGTACTATCCTTATATGTATTTCTTCTTTACTACATACCAAATCTGGCAAAATCCTGCTTAGACACATCAACATGTGTGTGCTTAGTCATGTCCAACTGAGCGACCCCATGGACTGTAGCCCTCCAGGCTCCTCTGTCTATGAGATGTTCCAGGCAAGAATATTGAAGTGGGTTGCCCTTTCCTTCTTCATAGACACAACAGAGAATGACATATTTTAAAAATTATTGATGTAAAATTTATGTCAGTGAAAGGTGTGAGACTTACATGAAAAACTAAATGAGTTTTGATAAATGTGTACATCTTATAAACAACACCCCAAACAAGATAAAGGACATTTCTCCCATCCAAAAAGTTCTTGAACAATAAATCCCCATGAGTTACAATTATTCTAATTTTTATTTGTACAGATAATTTTTTCCTGGTCAACAGCTTCATGAAAATGAAATTCTACAGCATGTACTCTTCTGTGTCTGGCTTCTTTGCAATTTCATATAAATCCTAGATACCATTTATCAGGTTGAGAAATCTCCCATTTTTGGTTTGTGAAAGGCTTTTATCACAATTGCAGTTTGAATTTTCTCAAATGATTTTCCTCATTATTCTGTCAAAATTGTTATCAATTTTAAAAAGTATTAAACCAACCTTGCGTTTTCAGGATAAACCCAACTTTATATTGCTATCTTATTCTTTTTATATATTTTTGAATTTGATTTTCTGAAATAATTTTTAAAGATCATTGCTTTATTTATTTATTTGGGCTGCCCTAGGCCTTCATTGTGGTGCATGGGCTTCACACTGCAGTGGCTTCTCTTATTGCAGAGCTTGGGCTTCAGGCATGTGGGCTTCAGCAGTTGCAGCACGTGGGCTGAGTTGCTCCCTGGTGTGTGGGATCCTCCCAGACCACAGATCAGACCTGTGTCCCCTGCATTGGCCAGCAGACTCCTAACCACTTGTCCACTGGGGGGGTTCTCTAAATCATTTTTAATTGTTGCATAAATATTTCTAAGTGATCTATAATTTTTTTTTTTTTTGTATTGTCCTAGTTTGGTTTGGTCTCATGACAATGCTAGTGTCACAAAATCAGTCAGGATGTGTTCCTTCCCTCTTCTTCCATTTACTGAAAGAGACTGTGTAAGATTGCTTTTATTTCTTCCTTAAATGTTTGATGGGTATCACTAGTGGTATTGTATTGGCTTAGACTCTTCTTTGTGGAATGGTTTTTAATTCCTACTTCATTTTCTTTAGTAGATATGGGGTAATTTAGATTTTTAATTTACTTTTGAGTCAGTTATGATAATATTTAATTTTCAAAAAAGTTTTGGTTGTATCTAAGCTAGTTAATTTACTGGCATAAAGTTGGTCATCATATTCCCTCATCTTGGTTTTGCTGTTTACAACATGCACTGATGCCTCCTCTTTAATTATGAGATTAGTAACTTATATTTTATTTTTTATTGATCAATCTAACAAGAGGTTAATCAATCTTTTTTCAAAAAAAAAATTATTTTTCTCAAAGTTGTCTATTTTCTGTTTCATTGATTTGCACTTTTAATAATATTATTTTCTATATAATTTTCTTCTATAAATTTAGATTTAATTTGCACTTCTCTTTCTGATCTCTTAATTGGAAGCTTAAGCTCTTGGTTTTGAATCTATTTTCTTATCTAGTTTAAGCATTTAAAGTATAATGTTCCTCTAAAATTTGTTTTAATTATAATTCAGGCCATATATATGTATGTATGTATACCATACAAACATTATACAGAATACAACCAAAACATACTTTGTATTTCATTTACATAAATTCAAAAAAGTAATATTTTCCTTGTGATTTCTCTTTACTCTTTCAATAATTTCTTAGAATATGTCAATTTCTTACAATAAAATCCATTGTATAAATACACAGATATTCTATTTGTTCTTATCTAGAGACTTTTGACTCATATAGATTTTGAAAATTCTTATAAGCCACAGAGAGACTAAAGAGGAATCACAAGGAAAATATTAATTTTTAAAAATTTTATGTACATAAAATAAAAGTATATTTTAGTTGTATTTTATTATATACATAGATAAAATACAGAATTATTCTAGGGAAATAAAATTTTAGGAATTAGTTTTCTGACCTGATTCTGAGGTTTCCAGAATGGCTATCTAATCTGTTTATATTTAAGGACACTAATGTCTCTGTTTCTAGGGATTCCCAGTGGTAAAGAATCCACCTGCCAATGCAGAGGACACCAGAGGCACAGGTTCCATCCCTGCATTGGGAAGATCCCCTGGAGGAGGAAATGGCACCCCTCTCCAGTATCCTTGCCTGGAAAATCCCATGGACAGAGGAGTCAGGTAGACTACAAAGAGTTGGACAAGACTGAGTATGCATACACACATACACACACACACACACACACACACACACACACAGACACACACGCACAATGTCTCTGTTTCTAGTAGTAAATAGAGCACTGATAGTTCATGGCATGTTCTAGCCGTAGAGATAAGCAAAATATCACCACTGGATACTCCTAATCAAACACTTATAAGAAGCAAGGATCTAGATGATGTATATGATATGTTTGAATATTTTTGTCAAACTAACAATTAAAATGAAATTGACTGCTAATTCCTAAAGTTTCTGGACAAAGCCAGGAGGAAAAAGGATGTGCTCAGGGGTTAGAATTCTCAAGTAACACATAAATGAAGTGAAAGCTTCCCTGTGTGCCCTGAAAGAAACCTTTACCACCTGTAGCCACAGGATTGAGACTGCTAAATCCAAACCCAAAGTCTCATCCTGTGAGTGGCTGAGTTGCAACCCGAATTGAACTCCCAGCCTCACAGGTTATCCACTTTAATCAAGCGAGGGCACTATCGGGAAGGGATGGTATCCTCAAAGTCGGGGAATCTGGGTGTATGAGAAGAACCTGATGAAGCTGGAGACACTGAGCCCCTAAAATCATGAGTTCTTTACAAATAGAAGCACCCCCATCCTACCCCCAACCCAATCTGAGGGAATTAACCCTGCACTGCCTGAGGAAACTATAATGGCCTCCCCTGAAGCAGTTGCTTTGCAAAACGATGTTAATTCTCCTCGGGACTCATCCCCAGGACCCCTCTTTGCTACTAGACCTATAACTAGATTCAGGGAGCCCAGCAGGTACAAAGTGATACCATGAAGATGTGTACTAAAAATAATGACTTGAATTTTTTAATTCATTGTTGTTGTTCTGTTGCTCAGTCATGTCTGACTCTGTGATCCCGTGAACTGCAGCACGCCAGATTTCCCTGTCCTTCATTTTCTCCCAGGGTTTGCTCAGACTCATGTTCACTGAGCTGAGGATGCCATCTCAGCCTCAGTCACCCCTTCTCCCCTGCCCTCAGTCTTTCCCAGCATCAGGGTCTTTTCCTGTGAGTCAGCTCTTCACACCAGGTGGCCAAAGTATTGGAGCTTCAGCACCAGTCCTTCCAAAGAATATTCAGGGTCTATTTGCTTAGGTTTGACTGGTTGGATCTCCTTGCTGTCCAAGGGACTCTCAAGAGTCTTCTTCAGCAGCACAGTTTGAAAGCATCAATTCTTTAGCACTCAGCCTTCTTTATGGTCTAACTCTCACAACCAAACTTGACTACTGGAAAAACCATAGCTTTGACTATATTGCAGAAATTCAGCAAATATGTATGGAAATGGATATTAAAGGAGTGGTATAATGATGAAAAAAAAAAAAAACCATGAAGTTAGATCAGAATAAATGTATTTCTGTGAGCCCAGTATGCAGAGATGCTGCCTTTAACATTGAATGCAACTCAGGGAGTTAGAAAGTGGTCTAGTAAGTTGATTGGTTGGTTGGCTGACACATGAACCAAAAGTTAGCCCACAGTAAATGAGTTAGAAGTGCCAGACCTGCCTTGGGTTACTGTAGAGGAAAGGATTCAAAGATATGAGGAGCTTGGAATATTGCAGTAGATTTGTCATTTGAGACCTACTCACCCACCTTCAGAAGATTCAGAAGACATAATTTTCCCCATGAGTGTAAGAAAAATATGTTTAATATTCTTGAAGAATTCTAGGATGACTCTTCTCTGTAGGCCAGATCTCACAGTGGGCTGTGGTCACTGAAATGGGAAACAAGGGAGTGATAACTGGATGCCTGAGTAGTGGAGGCCAAGGGGCCATGCTCAACTCCTGCATGCAAGGTGGGTAGTAGATAACCACAATGGAAGAATCAAAGCAACAAGTATGGCAGATATGTTATTGTTAAAAAAAAAATCACTCTAATCCTTACAACATTCTCCTCCTCGGGTCCCTCCTGTGAGACTATATTTCCCACCCAAACCTTCTCACACTTGGAAATATGACTTATCTTGACCACTGTAATATGAGTGGACATGACACGTATTCTTTCTAAGCAGAAGCTTTGAAACTATGGTGTGGGTCTTTTGTACCTCTTTTTCTCCTGTCACAGGAATGGCTCTGTTCTGAGGGGCTCTTCCTTCACCAAGACCCCAGTGTGAGAGGGGTGTAGACCAGACATATGCAATGCAAACAAAAATTATGCTTTCATTTTTATGAGTTACTAGAATTCAGATGATTTTTTTTTTATTCTAGCACAACCTCATAAAAGCTGACTGTTACTCCGTGGAGTGCCATGTAATAGCTGGAGATCATGTTTAGATCTGAAATACTTAGTGGTGACTTTTAAGTACAATACATGGTTTTTAACAAAATATTAAGTAAATTAAAAACATAACAAATGAATCAAACTACATATTTTAAAAGGATATATACAAATTCATTAAAATGTATCCAATACATTGCTACATTTTCCTGGGGGAGCTAAGGAGAGTGTGAATGGAGACTAGGGATAAAAAGATATAAAACAATAAATGAATAGTAAGTTATGTGTGCTCATGCTCATGTATATAATATGTAATCATTGAAAAGATGAGAAATGTAGAAAATGTGAATAATAATAAGAGAAGTATAATTAACTCCAAGCTTTGCTCCTGAGGATCAAAAAATGAACAAACAAAAATATTAAAGAAAGGGAAAAAAACAAATTTTAGGGAAGTTAGTAGAGGAGAATACTTCACCAAGTAGGCAGATATTTAACAGTAGCAAATGCCATGAAAGGTCAAAGTAGGAAGGAATTGACAAGTGACTATTTGTTTTGCCTCTTATAAAGTCACTAGTGCAATCCTATGCTTCTATAATTGAGGGTATTGTGAAAGCATGGGGATGAT
The DNA here is from genome assembly GCF_910594005.1 of Cervus elaphus. Taxonomy (NCBI): domain Eukaryota; kingdom Metazoa; phylum Chordata; class Mammalia; order Artiodactyla; family Cervidae; genus Cervus; species Cervus elaphus. The sequence goes on along the minus strand of NC_057841.1, from coordinate 31,526,215 downwards.
TTAGAAGTGAAATTTGGAAGCAGTTTGTCAGGGAACCATGTAATTGCATCTATCCCTCCCTCCTAACCTTTTGCAAGAGAGGAGAGGATTTGACAGCTTTAATTGTGTATCTAAGCTGGAAAAAAATTCTTTTCACTGACTTTGTGGTGACAGCACCTTAGAAGTGTTGGCCAACTTACAAGATATTGTAGAAAATCCCTTTGTCATTCAACAGAATTTGTCAGATCACTTTCGGTCTACTCTTTGAAAGATGATGGTTGTCTTACTCTAGAACATGCAAAAGTTATTTTTAAATAAGCTTGTATTTCCTTGCTGTGCTTTTTTATTTACTGAGCCCAGTGGAATAGCTTTTGCCAGCTCAATGAGGTGTACCTAGCAGGTAAGGGCTGGCTTCAGTTGCACTGTATTCTCTAGGAGTGCTCCGTGTCCTTGGCTGAATTTTGGAGGACAGAACTTCTGCACAGTGATGTCGGAAACTTTCCCCTCCTTCTGATTTTGTATTTGCCTAAAAATTGAATTTGTGGCAAAATAAAATGCTGTTCTGCAGTTTGTCTTGAGGGGCCCATGATCCAAATTTTCAATGGCTACATTATTCTACAATTTTTATGACCTTAGAACTTTCGGATATGACATGTGTTTTTCTCTCCTTCTCATGCTTATTTTATTGGGAAGGTGCTGGGGAGCTTGTGCTAAGGAAGTAGAATCTTAATTTCTCAAACACTTTTGGTTTTGCAAGTCTCAATAGGAAAAATGTATGAGAGAAAGGAAGATAAGAAAATAATACACAAATTAAAGGAGATGATTATTTTTTAAATTAGAATTGAGAAAATTTTAAATCATTAAAATTTTAAATAATGAAAGTAGACTATTGTATTGGAATAGATTGAAGGACATAAGCATTTTAATTCTTAACCTCAGCTCACTTCCACTTCTCCCAAGTTACATTATGTGTTATAGAAATTAGTTAGAGTTCGGGATAAAATAAAACTTTTCTAAAGTTTGATGCAAAGAACAATAGTGTTAAGAGGTAACCTTTGAAATAAGAAGGAAAAACTCTGCCTACTATATTATCTTGGAGACTCCCAATGCATGCAAATATGTTATTAATAGAAGCTCTGAGATTAACTGATTTAAAGGAACTTGTTTAACTTGACTTAATATAATCTTTCCAGTCTTATTTGATCCCATAAAGTTTTTTTTTCCTATAATAGCTATTAATTACCTTGGAAATAAGACTTTTTAATAGCATTCTTTGGTAAATATGGCAAAGTTATTTGCATGTTAAATTTTTTAAACTTGGAGAGTACAGTGCCTAACATAATATTCATTCTGTAAATATTTATTGTAAATTTAAAGCCAATGAATTTATCAAAAATTAAATGCCTATATCCTTCAATCTATTCCAATACAATAGTCTACTTTCATTATTTAAATCCAATGAATTTATCTTATTTCAGTTGACTATCTAAATCAATAACCTCAGATATGCAGATGACACCACCCTTATGGCAGAAAGTGAAGAAGAACTAAAGAGCCTCTTGATGAAAGTGAAAGAGGAGAGTGAAAATGTTGGCTTAGGCTCAACATTCAGAAAACTAAGATCACGGCATGCGGTCCCATCACTTCATGGCAAATAGATGGGGGAACAGTGGAAACAGTGGCTGACTTTATTTTTTGGGGCTCCAAAATCACTGCAGATGGTGATTGCAGCCATGAAATAAAAAGACGCTTGCTCCTTGGTAGAAAAGCTATGACCAACCTAGACAGCATATTAAAAAGCAGAGACATTACTTTGCCAACAAAGATCCATCTAGTAAAGGCTATGGTTTTTCCAGTGGTCATGTATGGATGTGAGAGTTGGACTATAAAGAAAGCTGAGTGCCAAAGAATTGATGCTTTTGAACTGTGGTGTTGGAGAAGAATCTTGAGAGTTCCTTGGACTGCAAGGAGATCCAATCAATCCATCCTAAAGGAGATCAGTCCTGAGTGTTCATTGGAAGGACTGATGTTGAAGCTGAAACTCCAGTAGTTTGGCCACATGATGCGATGAGCTGACTCATTTGAAATGACTTTGATGCTGGGAAAGGTTGAGGACAGGAGAAGTGGACAACAGAGGATGAGATGGTTGGATAGCTTACCGACTCAATGGACATGAGTTTGGGTAAACTCCGGGGGTTGGTGATGGACAGGGAGGCCTTGTGTGCTGCAGTTTATGGAGTCGCAAAGAGTCGGACACAACTGAGTGACTGAACTGATCTAAACAACAGCTTAAGATAATTAGAGGAGGTATTATAATCCCTGTTAACAGAAGAGGAATTGAAGATTAGCAGCATAAGTAAAATCCCAAATGTCATGCATTTAGTTGGTTGAGAAAGTCAGGAATTAAGAGAGATTTTTTTTTCAGTCGGTGATTTCTAGTGCTAGTGCCAATGTATAAGGCAAACATTCAGTTTATTTAATAGATTACCACATTGTATTGGCTTTCCAGGTGGCACTAGGAGTAAAGAACCCACCTGCTAAAGCAGGAGACTAAGAGACATGGGATGGATCCCTGGGTTGGAAAGATCCCTTGGAAGGGCATGGCAACCCACTCCAATATTCTTGCCTGGAGAAACCCATAGACAGAAATGCCTGGCAGGCTACAGTATATAGGGTCACAAAGACTCAGTCGCAACTGAAGTGACCTAGCACATACATGTACCACATTGTATAAAACACCCCCAAAATAATTTTCAAAAACCAGATACTATGCTGTAACAATGTATATTGATCAAATAGAATAATGATCAGAATTTTGTTCAGGCTTCTAGTGGATAGCCCAGGTATCAGAAAGAATCTAAGAGTTAAGATGAAGTTAACATTCTAAATTAAAGAAAAGGCAAATTAAGTTTTAAGCACTGTTAGATTTTTTAAAGTAGCCAAATGCTATATTCACGGCATTCATTTTGGTGTAAGACATAATGAAGCCGGACTATACTCTCTTGCACTGAGCAATAAAAATGGCACTCAATTTTTTTAAGTGTGAATAAATATTACAATATATTCTAAAATTCCCAGCAGCATAAAATGACCTATAAATTGACATAAATTCTATAAATGTCTACAGTCTTTCAGATATCTACATCCTGCAGTGACCACACTCTCTAGAAATGAGCTCTAGCTCATAAGCTTAGCACATAGGTAGTAAAAAGGAGTGGGAACAATCTGCTTAGACATTCAGGGCTACATGTCAGCGCTGAAGGAAGGAGGGCCAAGGAAACACGGTGTATCCTGCTGAAAAGCATGTGGCTTGTCCGCTTCTTTAGGAATCTTTGATCATTGTAGACCTGTTAAACACAATTCAAATCTGTCTTTACCTTCATTATTACATCCCCAAAGGCCTCAATATTCCACTAAACTTTCACCATCCATTAACAGATCTTCACTTTATTGTGGAGAAGAACCAACATTAGTCTAATATTATTCATGCCCTATGTCTTAATTTTTTCACTTCATGACCCTTGAACATTACATTAAAATGGAGCAAAATAGCACTGATTTCTTAAATTTAAATCTAGAACTCTTGCCAAGCAAAGCGGCATCTACATCAGTTTATTACAAGACCATTTCTATAAAGTTCAAAGAATCTAGCATAATATATACATCTAACAGGCATTTAATATTTGCATTTGCATTGAATGGTGAATGTGGCAGAATGCCAGAGGCTGTCTAATGTTCATGGTTCCTCTCTTTCATTGTAATGACTAAACTATGTTAGCGAAGGCAACTTTGGGAGAAAAAAAAAAACTATGTATTTCAGTGTCTTTTGTAACTTGGTGTATACAGTACAAGTTTGACCAATTTTATTAATAGTATATGAGAAGTTATGTATGACACTCAAGTTTAATCCTGTAAAACAAACAAAAACAAACAAACAAAAAAACTGGCCACATACTGCCCTGGTCTCTCTTTCCATTTCTATGGCTGAGATAGAAGAAACCTGAGCCCAGACTGAGCCTTCCTGTTTATGTGCCTCTCAACTGTTACATATTGCAGAAGGATGGAACCCAGACCTCCCACACTGTAGGTGGAAACCTTTACAGCCTGAGCTACCAGGGAAGCCTCATATTGTAGAAGGAAATGGCAACCCACTCCAGTGTTCTTGCCTGGAGAATCCCAGGGACGGCGGAGCCTGGTGGTCTGCCGTCTATGGCGTCACACAGAGTCGGACACGACTGAAGTGACTTAGCAGCAGCAGCAATAGCAACTGTTACATGAGAGAGAAATAAACTACCTTAAGTCATTGTATTTTGGGATTTGGGGCTTCCCAGGTAACTCAGACAGTAAAGAATCTGACTACAATGCTGGAAGATCTCAAGGAGAAGGGAATGGCTACTCACTCCAGTATTCTTACCTGGCAAGTCCCATGGACTGAGGAGTCTGGTGGGCTACTGTCCATAAGGTCACAAAAAGTTGGACATGACAGTGACTAACACACGTTCACAGCCTGACATATCGTGAGTTGCATGGAAATATATTCAGAGAAGAGGATAAACACGGGTCATTGCTCCAAGTGCAGTATCAGTGATAGCAGGAGGAACAATGAATTATTACTAATAAAGCAAGACTTCCAACTATCCTATCATTTTGTGGTTTAAGAAGAGTATAAGTACTTTAATATTTACTGTCAAGAAGCACTTCCTATCTGTGTGACTGTGCATGCCATTTAAATATTCTGTGCCTAAATTTCTATAATTTCTTAAATGAGTACAACTTCCACGAAATGTTACTTTGAGGAATTAATAAATATCTGATAGGTTGCATTAGTTAGACATTAATAGTCCCATTTTATGTAGAAGAAAGTTGAGGTTCAGAGCTATTCTGGGATACTTCACTAATAATTACCATTGCTAGGCTAGAACTCTAGTCTTTTCTAATGTACTGCATTGCCTGTATATGGTAGAGGGTCTGAGTTTCTCTCAGTCTAGTGTATCTGGCAACCTGGGGATCCATGGACATATTTTCAGAAACATGTGATTTTTAAAGAGATTTAATTATTACTCAAAAGTGAAAAGACAGCTTATTAAATAAATTTACCAGTTAAGAGATTATGTTTTATCATCACATTTATCACTGTATCTAATGTTATAGTATTTTGTTGTTGTTCGGTCGTTAAGTCTCCTCCGACTCTTTGTGACCCTGTGGACTGCAGCATGCCAGGCTTCCCTGTCCTTCACCATCTCCCAGAGTTTGCTCAAACTCAAGTCCATTGAGTCGATGATGCCATCCAATCATCTCATCCTCTGTCGTCCACTTCTCCTTTTGCCTTTTGTTATGGCATGCATATAGTTAAATGAACGCTTTTAATTATATATTGTATTAAATACATCACCTTTAAAAACTATGACAATTAGTACATTGAATTATTTTACCCTGTGGACACTTTATAGTGTTTTTCAGAAGGGATTTAACTTTTATTTAAAAATATGATTTTAGTGTTACTGTCTCATAGGCAACTAATTGAGGCAAATAGTCTGGATGAATTAGATCAATGAGTTCCATCATCAGTAGTTTTTTTGTTTTTGCTTTTAATTTTGATTTTGTTATTTTATCTTGACATGTGGATAAATCACTCCATGACTCAAAGATTCTTGAAGTAAATATTCTGTCTGAAGCATATGGAGTTCAGTTTCAAGCTATAGGGCAGAGGATAAAAGGAATTCTGTTTTAAAATTTATTGTGATTATATTGAATTTTAATAGTTCATTTAACTCAGGATAATTTGCTTCTTAGATTACTAGATAATGGTTTTGAGTATGAAGCAGTATTTTATTCTTTTCTGCATCCCATCATTTGCATAGTGCCTATAAATGGAAGACTGAGTAAATGAATGAATGGATAAGAGAGTGATACCTCATTAAAATACTCTTGCCTTGGGTTATTAGGTGCTGCTTCAAAAACAGACTGTGTATGTAGAGCACCCTCCCTTCTTTTTCTCACCCTACAGCTTTTTAGGAATTTTTAGATGGAGAGCCTGCTGCTATGTTTCTGAAAAAGCAGTCTTAACTATGCTATGACTGTTTGCTATGTTCCAGAGTCAGAGACTGCTATAGATTAAATGTCTGTCCCTGCATCAATCCATATGTTTAAACCTAACCCTCAGAATGATGGTATTTGGAGGGGGCTACTGGGAGGTGATTAGATCATGAGGGTAGAGCCCTCGTGTATGGGATTAGTGTCCTTACACTAGCTATTAGATTATAGACCCCAGAGAGCATCTTCACCCCTTCTTCCACATAAGGTTACAGTAAGAAGGCTATTATCCATGAACCAGGAAGCAAGCCCTAACCTAATGCTACATCTGCTGGTGGCTTTCTTTTGGATTTGCCCATCTCCAGAATTGTGAGAGGTAAACTTCTGCTGTAGGCGCCCCTCCTGGCTCAGCGGTAAAGAATCCGCCTGCCAATTCAGGAGACTCAAGTTCAATCCCTGGGTCAGAAAGATTCCCTGGAAAAGGAAATGGCAACCCACTCCAGTATTATTGCTTGGGAAATCCCTTCAACAGAGGAGCCTGGTGACTACAGTTCATGGGGTCACAAGAGTCGTGATTTAGTGACTAAACAACAACAAACTTCTGTTTATAAAACATCCAGTCTGTGGTATTCTGCTAGAGCGGCCTGAACTAAGACAGAGTCCTACGTTCTCCTACCACTGAGGGGAATATATTCCTTTCCCTCTTGCATGCATATGTAACACTTGGGACCCTTCCCTTTCTATAATAATTGAATGTTAATATGAACCTTTGTTCACTAAAAACTGATGAACTATCTGTAGTGAAACAAGAAATCTAACAATTTTGCTCTACTTTCCTTACAGAGTGACGGGAAAACAAAATAATAGAAATTTTTCTAAATCAAATATCTAAAACAATTAAAAATAACATTAAGGATATAGAAATGCATGCATACATTAGCCTACTCTTTTTGTATTGAAATATAGTTTTGCTTTTTTAATATTCATAGGCAACACCTCAGATAGGTAAGAGAATTCCTGTTTTTCCTGAAATGTTCTAAAATTTGCTGTTTAAATGCATTTTAATCAAAAGTTTCAAAACCTTTGGAAGCCAAATAAAATATTTCAAGCCTATTTGAGGGAATTAATTAAAATATACATTTTCACAAACTAATTGGATACAAAAGATAACCATGAAGTCTGCAGGTATTTATCCGGAGGTGGTTCTCATTTCCTTTTTCTAAATGAGGTCCCCTCCTTTGAAGCAGAATACTATACAGGACACTAAGCAATTTCTCCTACTATAAAGGATGTGCCAGATAAACAAAAGAAGTTGATATGTTCAGAAAACTAACCAGGACCTTATATCTGATAAGCTATCAGGATTCAATGGCTAGATGAAACTATTTGAGTTTAAAGATACATTGAAGCTACTGCTTTCCAACTTTTGGCCCAAAGCTATTGTAAATCACAGAAGTGCCAAAGTTTACCTAGAAGCTTACGTTTTCCTCTCAATTTCATGAAAAGTTTTCTACTTAGATCATAGAGAATATAATGATTAGAAAAGTCTTTAAAACTCATTGAAATGTAGTCAGAATTGTATGTATTTGCTTTTAGGTATCTATTGCTTATATTTTTAAAGCCATGCTCTTTTAAAAACAATTTTTTTCCTAGCTTGGGATTCAATTGACAAATAACATTGTGTAGGTTTTAAAGATTTGGAATGTGATGATTTAATATGCTTTGTCAAATGTTTAATATGATAGGTTAGTTAACATAGCTTTCACCTCACAAAATTAACGTTTTATTTTTATGCAAAGAACTTTTAATATTTACTCTTTAGAAACTTTCAAGTGTACAATATGGTGTTTTTTAACTATAGTTACCATGATGTATATGAGATCCACAGAATTGTTAATTATAATTGGAAGTGTGTATATTTTAAGCACATAAACCCATTTTTCCTATTTCACCCCACCCTGTCCCCACCCTGTTACCCATCTGCTCTGTTAATACAAGTTCAGTTTTGTTAGATTCCACACATAAGGGGGAAGATAAGGTGTTTGTCTTTCTATGTCTGACTTATTTCAGTCAGCATAAAGCCCTCAAGATTTAACCATGTTGTTGTGAATGTCTCAATTTTGTGGCTGAAGAAAATTCTATTGTGTGTAATATATTTTTACATAATTAATTAACTAATTAATTTAATTTTGGCTGCGCTGGGTCTTCATTGCTGCACAGGCTTTTCTCTAGTTGCAGCCAGTGGGGGCTCCTCTGTAGTTTTGGTGAGCAGGCTTCTCAGGGCAGGGGCTTCTCTTCACTCAGGCTTCAGTGGTTGCAGCATGGGAGTCAGTAAACTTGGGCTCCTGGACTCTGGAGCACAGGCTCAAAGGTTGTGGCTTAATTGCTCTGCTACATGTGGGATCTTCCCAGATCAGAGATTGAACCTGTGTTTCCTCCTTTGGCAAACAGATTCTTTACCACTGAGCTGCCAAGGAAGTCCTATCATAAAATATTTTATTTTTTTCTGCTTACTTGTTGGTATATGACTTAGGTTGTTTTCATGTCCTGCCTGCTCTAAATAATACGACACTGAAAATGGGGGATCAACTATCTCTTTGAGATCCTGATTTTCTTCCCTTGGATATATGCTCAGAAATGTCATTGCTGGATCATATGGTTGCTTTATTTTTAATGTTTTGCAGAATCTCTATTCTGTTTTCCATAATTGCTCTACCAGTTTACATTCTCACCAACAATGTAAAAGGGTTTCTTCTTCTCCACATCCTAGTTAGCATTTACCTCTTGTCTTTTTGATAACAACCATTTTAGCAGGTATGAGTTGATATTTCACTGTGGATTTGATTTACATTTCCCAGATGATTAGCGATGATGAAGCACTGTTTCAGGTACTTTTCGACCATTTGTATATTTTCTCTGGAAAAAAGTGTATTCAGATCCTCTACTCACTGTTACATCAAATTATTTGTTTTTTTGGTTGTTTTTTGCTATTGAGTTCTTTGAGTTTCTTATAGTATACATTTTGAATATTAATCTCTAATTGGATGTATGGCTTGCAAATATTTTATCCCACTCCATAGGCTACCTCTTTAGTTTGCTGATAGTTTCTTTCGGTTTGCAAAAGCTTCTAACTTTTATGTAGTCTCATTTCTTTATTTTTGTTTTTGAAGTCTGCCCTTCTAGTGTCATGTGCAAAAAATCATTGCCAAGACCAATATGAAGGAGATTTTCCCCTATGTTTTCTTCTAGGAGTTTTATGGTTTCAGGGTGCGGTTGGAGACTATGCCCCCTAGTTACACAGGACTACCAATTTGGTTTCTCTTCCCAGCCACGAACATAGAACTGATAGGCAAGAAGTTAGCTGAGAGCAACAAGAGGCAGCCCCTTCGGCTAACCAACCAACAGCTGCCTAATCCCACTAAGCACTTTACCAGCCCCTATTATACCCCCATCAGCACTCCAAAAATAGTCAGGGGGCCATGAAGACCCCACTGCCCTGACTAGTGGGATTTTCCTTATTCTAGCACATGTGCACACCTCACACTGTCCTGTACTGAAGTAACCATTGGCGGCCACTGGACTCATTAATTATTCATAAATGCTCCATGAATACATAGATCTAACTGTAGCAGATTGAATTATGAGAAGGACTTTTGGGGTAGAGCATCTTGCTATATAACCTGCAGCTGCCAATCAAGGACCCCTCTGGCTTATGCAAATGACTCTGCCTTCAAAGGTCTGTAGCCCAGCCCTCCATGGCCGCTTGCCTCCCTTGGCATGGCCTGCATCTCTCTTAAGATGTTCTCTTTGCTCTTTCTTTGTGTGTCCGTTGCTCAGTATTGTCTGACTCCGTGTGACCTATTCTTTCTTTCCTTATTGTTTCTATTGTTAATAAACTTTCTTGTAGTGGGTAAGACCTAGATTTTTCCTTGCATCCTAACCGAGAACCGGGACCCACAGGAGGAAGGGTCTCCAGACTCCCCTCCCACTAACAGAACAGGCCCCATGGCCAGTCTGGTCCATTTACTGGGGACCCAAACTGCCATCACAACTCCCTGGCCAGACAAGGCCATGAGCTTTGTTCTGCATAAGGACAGAGACACTGACTGGTATCTCTGCTGAGGCTGACAAAAAGAACTGCGTCTGCCCAGATCGGAGCCCTAGTTGCTGTAAGCCCTACCCTCACCTCTGTTTCTACCTGATCCTTGGTTATTAAGTCCCACAGATTCCCCCACTGACCCCAGTGAGGAGAGACCCAAGTGATGTCGGGCAATTCTGGAAAGCTGGATGTTTACCTTGGGGTCTCTTTTTCCCGGTGGAGAAACCATAGGCCCAGGAAACCCCTCTAAGCACAGGCCGCGCTGGTCTAGCGGAGAAGAAATTCATTCAGAACCTGTACCTCTTAACATTTTAATAACTCCTTCTTGATCTTTGGAGTCCATGGAGGTGTTTCAGCCTCCTTCCTGGGGTTCTGGGAGTCTCACTATAATGTCTTGTCTGTGGATAGTTGCTAGTTGGTCTTCTTGTGAGGGACAAGGAAGTCAGAAATGACCTGTGTTGCCGTTTTGATGATGTCAGTTCAAGAACTGGAATTTGGAAGGTTTGTATCGATCCTATTAGCTGTGGAGGCTGAAAGTCCAAGATTCAGGTGCCACTCAGGTTGACTCCCAGTGGGGGTCCTTTGGGCCCTGATGAGAGTTCACAGAGGAAATCTTGCTGTGTCCTCACAGAGGAAGAGGGCTAAAATATTGGTCTTAATTGCAAAGATTCTTAAAACTATTAAATAATGGCCCTAATCTCTGCTTTTTTGACAGTAAAACTATTTGTATAAAAGACCACATTGTTTAGATTGAGTAATGTATTTATAATGACCTCATTTTGAGCCTTTTTTTGGATGGATGCTAATTTAAAAAATAGATTGTAATTTAGTATTCAAAAGTATGGGTAGAAAAATGAATATTACTTCTCTGTTTTAATTATCTCACTTGAAAAAAACCTAGCAGGATAATCTGGGATGACAACATCATCTCTCACTTTTCCTTTGTAGTGGAAGATATAAAAATTGCAAGTGTTCTTCCCAGAAGGAATTAGAAAGTTTCCCATGGAAAACTGTCGTTATAATTTGAGAGCCCAAATAACAAGCAGATGTCACAAGCACTCAACAAATAAAATCCCCTGAATATTTTGTTTTCCTATTTATAATTTAACCTGTCACTGAAAATGTGACAATTATTATTATTTATTTATTTTTGTACAAAAATGTGATAATGACTCTTAATAGCAGAACAAATGCTTATCAGTGGTAGATAAGAGCATTATCAGCATGGTTTTCAATCATATCTGTAAATGATTCAATGTAATTGGGTCCCAGGGCATGTCTAACAAAGCCTAGCATCGAGAGAACACACGGGAGTTGTAAAAAGATTAGATCTTCTATTTTCTCTTGTCATTTTAATTCTATGTTGATACTCCATGCCTCTTGGTATACATATGAGAAAATTAATCCCAGATATGTATGTGTGTGTTCTCAGATAAATTGTTTTGGTGAACTCTATTGGGTTGCTATAGTCTTGTTTATGGTTAAGTTTTACAGATCACCTCACCCTATAGCTGGACTAATATAACTTTGATAGCTCCATTGATTTAGTTACTATACAAAGTTTTACAAGTTAAAAAAGCACTTTAATATGCTTCAAGAATAGTTACAAAAAAAAGAAAAAATAAAGAGCCTGTAACCTAAAAAAAATAAGCTTTTATTTAGGAAAAATGAAAGAATCAACTCTCTCTTATCAACCGCCAACCATGCACTATAATTTTAAACAGCTTTTCAGCAGAGTATTTCTTTTTCTGCCCAATGGCTGGTGTTTAAAGTGTTGCTCAGCCTGTGGACCAAAGACTCTTGATTAACTAGCTGTGTTGGACTAGTCCTCTTAAAAACACTGTACAGTTGTACTTCAGTGCTTCCATTTCGATGTATCTTGTTAAGAGTTACCCAAAATCATCTGACGAGGCTCACAGTTAATGAGGAGGAGAGGAAAAAGGCTTTGCAAGAAGTCAAAAAATGTAACAAAGAAATGGTAGCTTAATGTGGTGGGTCTGATTATTCAACTGGGGATGATGGCGATGACATTGGACAGAAATTACATAAATTTGGTTGTTATTTTTAATGTACTAAATATCAATTGTAGCGAATTTAGTGGTTGGATAAGAGACTCTGCTTATACATTTCCTACAGCGAATTACAGGTGAAATATATATTAGTCTATTACATATGTACATCAAGGGCTTTGTAAATACATAGGAAAATTAAATCAAGGATTAATCATACTAAAGAACAACTGTTTGGGAAGACTCTTTTGATATCCTACTCATTGCACCAAAAGACTGCAGTTTCCATTTTCCAAATGAATATTCATTCTTACCTCAGCTGTGTCCAAGAAGCTTTTATTCTACAATTTCTAATTTTCTCCATCCTTTTTTTATGTTGAGGGATAACATCACCATTTTCTTCATCTTTAATTATAAAACCTATTTTTATTTTCTTCTGTTATATCCTTTCTCCCTTACTTCTTACCCTCTGCCTATATTCCTTTTCATGTCATTCCACTCTCTTTACTTTTCATATTCTCTTTTCTTTTTCTTTCTTATTTTGTATAAAATTTGTATAAAATTGATTATATAAAGAAGATGACTACTTTTAGGTACTTAGCATGGTTCTCCTGACTGTAATTTTTTATTTGAATACTTCTCCATAGATATTTCCAACTGCAAACAAGATAATATGCTTTCATTTGCAATGTAGCTACATTGTTGTTGTTCAGTCGTTCACTTGTGTCCAACCCTTTGCAACCCCATGGACTACACAACTTGTCAGGATTCCCTGTCCTTCACCATCTCTCAGATCATGCTCAAACTCAAGTCCATTGAGCGGGAGACGCCATGAAACCATCTCATCCTCTGTCACCCCCTTCTCCTGCCTTCTATCTTTCCCAGCATCAGGGTTAATTCCAATGAGTTGGCTCTTTGCATCAGGTAGCCAAAGTATTGGAGCTTCAGCTTCAGCATCAGTCCTTCCAATTAATATTCAGAGTTAATTTCCTTTAAGATAAACTGGTTTGCTCTCCTTGCAGTCCAAAGGACTCTCAAGAGTCTTGTCCAGCACCACAGTTCAAAAGCATCAATTCTTTGGTATTCAGCCTTTTTTATAGTTCAACTCTCACATCTACACATGACTACTGGAAAAACTATAGCTTTGAGTATAGGGACCTTTCTCAGCAAAGTAATATCTTTTTCATACACTGTCTAGGTTTGTTAGAGCTTTTCTTCCAAGGAGCAAGCATCTTTTAATTTCATGGCTGCAGTCACCATCTGCAGTTATTTGGGAGTCCAAGAAAATAAAGTCTCTCATTGTTTCCCCATTTATTTGCCATGAAGTGATGGGACCAGATGCCATGATATTCGTTTTATGAATGTTGAGTTTTAAGCCAGCTTTTTCACTGCTCTTTCACCTCCATCAAGAGGCTCTTTAGTTCCTCTTTGCTCTCAGCTGTAAGGGTGGTGCCATATGCATATCTGAGGTTATTGATATTTCTCCCGGCAATCTTGATTCCAGCTTGTGCTTCATCCAATACAGCATTTCCCTTGATGTACTCTGAATATAAATGAAATAAGCCAGGTAACAATATACAGTCTTGATGTACTCCTTTCCCAATTTAGAACCAGTCTGTTGTTCCATGCCCAGTTCTAACTGTTGCTTCTTGACTTTCATACAGGTTTCTCGACAGGCAGGTAAGGTGGTCTGGTATTCCCATCTCTTTCAGATTTTCCACAGTTTATTGTGATCTACACAGTCAAAGGATTTAGTGTACTCAATGAAACAGAAGTGGGTGTTTTTCTGGAATTCTCTTGCTTTTTCCGTGATCCAATGGATGTTGGCAATTTGATCTCTGATTCCTCTGCCTTTTCTAGATCCAGCTTGTACATATGGAAGTTCTTGGTTCACATACTGTTGAAGCCTAACTCGGAGGATTTTGAAGCATGACCTTGCTGGCATGTGAAATGAGTGCAATTTTGCAGTAGCTTGAACTCTCTGAGCCAGCAGGGAAGCCGTTCTATTCAGTACTATATTTAATCATTGCAATGGCTCTCCTATGTACTCGGGTCTGGAACCACGCCACTCATTTTCCAGAACGTCAAATCAGGTTCTTTCAGGATACCATTCCACTTTTGACATTGATATTTTCTCCTACCCACTTTTCTGCCTGGGAAATTTCTATTCATTCATAAGACTCAGTTAAAGGGAAAATCATCCTTTTCCACCCAGAAAGAATAACTTCTATCTGAGCCCTGGAAGATGTTCGGGGTGTGGGCTTCCCTCGTGGCTCAGATGGTAAAGCGTCTGCCTGCAATGCGGGAGACCGGGTTCAGTCCCTGGGTCAGGAAGACCCCCTGGAGAAGGAAATGGCAACCCATTCCAGCACTCTTGCCTGGAAAATCCCATGGACCGAGGAGCCTGCTGGGCTACAGTTCATGGAGTCGCAAAGAGTCGCACATGACTGAGCGACTTCTCTTTACTTCTTCACTTCATTTGCCTATATTCTAGCAGTTTTCACTGCACAGCTTATATACACAAAACTCTCAGAGGGCATGCACTTGCCTGTTCTTAAGATTTGAATATTATGGTGACTCGCATTTGGAAAGGAGTTAATAAAGTGAATGTGGAGTAACTCAAGTAATAAATAATAACATTTTATAGTCAGTTCAGTTAGGTTCAGTCGCTCAGTCCTGTCTGACTCTTTGCAATCCCATGGACTGCAGCTCTCCAGGCTTCCCTGTCCATCACTAAATCCCGGAGCTTACTGAAATTCATGTCCATCAAGTTGGTGATGTCATCCAAGCATCACATCCTCTGCTGTCCCCTTCTCCTATACATTTTATAGTAACAAAAACTATATAGCACTATATACCAGGTTATTAAAAAGCATATTAAAAAGCAAAGACATTATCTTGCCAACAAAGGTCTGTCTAGTCAAAGCTTTGGTTTTTCCAGTAGTCATGTATGGATGTAAGAGTTGGACTATAAAGAAAACTGAGCGCTGAAGAATGGATGCTTTTGACCTGTGGTGTTGGAGAAGACTCTTGAGAGTCCCTTGGACTTCAAGGAGATCCAACGAGTCCATCCTAAAGGAAATCAGTCCTGAATATTCATTGGAAGGACTGATGTTGAAGTTGAAATTCCAATACTTTGGCCACCTGATGTGAAGAACTGACTCATTTGAAAAGACCCTGATTCTGGGAATTATTGAAGGCAGAAGGAGAAGGGGATGACAGAGGATGAGATGGTTGGATGGCGTCACTGACTCAATGGACATGAGTTTGAGTAAGCTCCAGGAGTTCGTGATTGACAGGGAAGCCTGGTGTACTGCAGTCCATGGGGTTGTAAAGAATCAGACACAACCGAGCTACTGAACTGAACTGATATACCAGGAGGGCTTCCCTGGTGGCTCAGTTGGTAAAGAATCTGCCTGCAATGCGAGAGACCTGGGTTCAATCCCTGGGTCGGGAAAATCTCCTGAAGAGGGGAATGGCTACCTACTCCAGTATTCTTGTCTGGGAAATCCAATGGATAGAAGAGTCTGGTGGGTTACAGTCCGTGAGGTCACAAAGAGTCAGACATGACTGAGCAACTAACAGTTTCTCTTTTCAGTTTTATTCCTATTATTAGTACAGATAATGAAATAATTATACAACTCACCATCATGCAGAATCAGATGATCATGCGTTAGATTCTCATAAGGAGCATGCAATCTAGATCCGTCACGTATGCAGTTTTTAGTAGGGTTTACACTCCTATGAGAATCTAATACTGCCGATGATGTGACAGATAGTGGCACTCAGGTGGTAACGTGAACTATGGGGAGCAGCCGTAAATACAGATGGAGCTTAGCTTCCTGGCCCATTGCTCACCTCCTTCTGTGTGGCCCAGTTCCTAACAGGCCACGAAGTGATCTGTCCACTGCTTGGGGGTTGGAGAGCCCTGTTCTACAAGATGGATTCCACTCCTCTTAGCAGAGCAAAAAAGTCCACTTTCTTTTATGGTCCTTGTGTAGATTTTCAGATGTTTATCTTTCAGATCCCCAAAGCCACTTTCATGTTGAAATACTTGTCATTCTGTCAGCACACATTGTTTCATCAAGCCACGATGTGTATGATCTTTCTCTACTAGGAAAGCTGTCCACCCCAACTCCTGCATCCATCTGACTGAAAAAAGCATTGCCACCTTAGGGATAATGCTCAACCATCACCGTTTCCTTGATGACCTTCTAGACAATTCCTCCCTGAGATTTTCATTCCTGAGTGCCAAAGCATATGTAGAAATGTTGGTTCCACAGAGGCAAATTTTAAGAGCTGCTGGTCTTCACTGTTACATGCATAGATGAAAATATTAGACTTTGAATTGGGAGAGACAAAGCTGGTACTGAGATGCAATAAACCAAAAGAACAAAATAGTCTTGTTTTGTGTAAAATTGCAGGTTCCAGTTGATTCCCTTTGTTACTTTTGGTTTAATTTATTGAAAATACAAATTTTTACAATGGGCCTGAAATAGTAGCAATAAAGATCAAGATGTCAGTGTATGGTTTCCTACCTAGATAGTTCATGAGATTAATGTTGCTGCCTATGGGTTATGCATTGCTAACTCCAGTGCCATAGAAATGAAATGTCATGAGCAGCAATGTTACTTTATTACTTAATTTGTGGTCTATCTTCAGATGGGACAGAGAATCAATGTCCTTCTATTAGTTTCCATATTTTGTTTTATGCATTCCATTCTCAAACAGTCTGGTCACTGATAAGCACTTCAAGTTAAATAGCCAGTCATCTGATGAAGAAAGCTGGACACTAGGGATTAGAAAACTAATGTCACTGACAGGGTAATTAAAGGTCATATCCAGATATTTTGCAGCCCACATAGAGAGGAAAGTAAGACTGTGTTCTCGTTTTTAAGGGTAGAGAAAGGCCAAATGAACTATAAATAAAACAAAAAATAAAACAGAAAAATCAACATACTTTAACAAGAAGCTACAACTTAAGATCTCACTTGGTAAGACAACCTATATTCAGCCATGTATGTCTATCCATTTTCAGCTTTTATACCATACGATTCTTTTAGGAATATAAATTGACATCTTGAATTATAGTATTTCTAGCTAACTGGAACTCCCCTATCACTAGATTAGGGGAAAAGAAAGAATGATGCTGGTCAGATGAATGTAAAGAAACTTCTCTGGTGCATTTAAGGGTCCTGCCTAAACTGTTTCAATTTCCTTTTAGTCTTTGTGGAATTCAAAGTGGAATTTCCCAAATGGAAAGAGAATGTTATGCCACCGTGGTGTCCTGGACCACTGATGGCATGCTGCTTTGGAGTACACTTTATTCTGTAAATGCGGTACATAATACAGTAGTCAAAAGAGTGTGAATTTTGGAGTCAGACTGTGTTTCAATTCTGAAACTGTTACTACCTAGTTTTATGAATTTGCAGTCAGTCACTTTGAAGAACAGATTTCTTACCTATAGAGTAGAAATTCACAAAGGGTTGATTTTCTAATTAAACAAAATAAGTATAAAACCTGGTTTATATTATACAAAATATTTCATGAACATTTTACTAATACAAATTAAAAAGCAGAATCTGTTACTGTTTCCTTTAGAAACCAAGGGGATTTGATGAAACTTTCTTGTATCAAGAGGTCAGCAACCTAAACTATTAGATTAAAAGAAAAAACTAAAATTGTTTACAATGCTAATTTAAAATGAACAAATTTACAAAGCACAATTTATTAAGAAAAGAAAAAAATGAGAAAAATTATATCCCAAAGTTATTATTCTATGAAGGGTTATGATGTAGTCAAATATTAATAATTTTCATATAATTAAAGTGAAAAAAACATTTTCTTTAAGTACTAATGCTACTCTGTTTTATTATATATCAGCTATTATAACAGGGAATCAGCTAATTCTAAAAATTAGGAGTAAACTAATTATAAAAGTTTTCCCTTCTGCTGTAATTTGTAGTTTGGTGCTTTCCATCCCCACCACCTCCCAACTTTAGATAACCCTGCTTCTTGTTTGATATTTTTTATTTAACTTTCATTAATTTAATATTGTTATAGAATGAGTGTCAGTGCTCAATCATGTCTGACTTTTGCAACCGTGTGGACTGTAACCCACCAGGCTCCTCTGCCCATGGAATTCTCCAGGCCAGAATACTGGAGTGGGTTGCTGACCCCTTCTCTAGGGGATCTTCCCAACCCAGGGATAGCACTTGGGTCTTCTGCGTTGCAGGCAGATTCTTTACCATCTGAGCCACCAGGGAAGCCCCTTTTAATTTATATCATGAGGCAATGCTGGGCCACAGCAAAGGAGAATTTTGCAGAGACTATTGCTGGTTGAACAAAGGTAAGTCTCTTCAGGGTCAAAATTTCCCCCTCTGAGCATGCTTCAGCTTCATGACTCATGGTTTTGTTCAGTTATCTCTGAAAAACAACTCAGTATTCTGTTAGAAACAGGATGGGGCCACTTTGGGCTGGTTCTGTGGTCACTTCTGGGCTATCAGTTCCACTTGGACTCTCTCTGTGCTCACCATATATACATGCTCAGTTGCTCAGTCATGTCTGACTATTAGAGATCCCATGGATTGTAGCCCACCAGGGTTCTCTGTCGTTGATATTTCCCAGGCAAGAATACTGGAGTGGGTTGCCATTTCCTTCTCTAGGGGATCTTCTCAACCCAGAGACTGAAACTGTGTCTCCTGCATTAGCAGGCAGATTTTTTTTTTTTTTTTTAACCACTGAGCTACCTGGGAAGCCACCATAGATATCTTATTTCAAAAACAAAACTTTTTTGTTCTTCTTATATGCCCCATTTTAAAGAAATTAACAGTGAAAGTATATTTACTTAGAATAGCATTCTGCCAAATTAGGAGCAATAAATTAGTCTCCAATTAAAAGCACAAGAGAGAAAAAATGAACGTAGTTTTAGTTTCATGACTGTCCTGTACTAAAAAGTAATAATTGATATATACAACTGTTAATTTAAAAAAGATATAGACTAATTATAAATCGATACATGTAGGTGGATGGTATAATGATTAAAATATTTTAATGAATTATTCACATGTAAAGGGAAAAATGGAAAAAGGAAAGAAACCTTTGAAAGTGATCTTTTTTTTAAAGTAAAGCCTTTGCATTTATTTTTATACATCAAAAAGGGAAAATTAGTGATTTTAAGTATCCTGTTTGTGGTAGATTGTAGCGGATGTTGTGGTTCATCTTCCAGATTGAAGACCTGCATCCCTTGACTGCTGGGAAGCTTGGCTGCAGAGAGCTCACAGCTACATGCCACTATGAAACTTGTTCTCCATCCAAGGAGGCTTCCTCACCCATCACGCCCCTTTCCTTTGGTAGTTGGCAACTAGTGACCACAGAGTGTAGGAAGACACAAGCCCAGGTCCTCTTGTCTATTTGAGTTATTCAGAAGGGCCTCCCCAGTTTCAGAGCTCCTGGTGGGAAAGACTGAAGCCATTATTTCCACTGCAACACAATTTTACCACACCTTGTGCCCACTTCTGCTTCTCTTGTTCCCTCAAAATTAGTGTTTATGAGAGAGCACTGTTTAGTCAACCAAATCTCAGAGCCTCAGATTCTGTTCCTAGGGAGTCTTATCTATGGTAAATCTCTAAAGTTTTAAAGAGAAAGACAGAAGGAAGGACTTCCCTGATGTTCCAGTGGTTAAGAACGCTCTTGCCAATGCAGGGGACATGGGTCTGATCCCTGATCCCACGTGCTTAGTTGCAGATTCCCTTGGCAACTAATCCAGTACACCACGACTACTGAGGCCCGCCTGCTCTAGAGCCTGTGCTCCACAATCAGAAGCCACCGCAATGAGAAGCCTTTGCACCACAACTAGAGAGTAGCCCCTGTTCACTGCAACTAGAGGAAGTCTGCACATGGCAACAAAGACCCAGCACAACCAAAAGTAAATAAATAATATTTTTTTTAAAAAAGAGGGGAATTATTTTTCACTTAGATTTAGATAGTCAACCTAACTCCATAAGTAAGAAAAGAGATGAGAATTTAGGGTAGAATCTTTTCATCAATAAGCCAGTGCTTTGGAACACAGTGTGTTGATATTTGTCTAGAACACAGTATCTTGATGCTTCTGAGGAATCTGGGCAAAATAGGACAAAGAAGGACTCAGAAATCTTGAGACTGATCTCCATTTATGAAATACATGAAGGAAGATTGGCCTATTTTCATACATTCTGAGATTTAAGTAATATACTACTCCCTCCCCCCCCCCCCCATTTTTTCACTTATTCAACATCTATTAAACTATTCTTGTATGACAGTTACTGTGCTAAGCACAGATCATTCAAATAAGGTGTAGTCCCTGAATGCAAGGAACTAGTGACAATACAGATAATAAACCAAAAGTTACCACCAATGCAATAGTTGTTACAATAGCCATTTGCACAGGCTATTCTATGAGTAGATGGGAAAAAAATAAATGTGATGGGGCAGAGGGCAATTGAAAGCTTGTTGGAGCAAATAAAGATAGAGTTCACCTTTGAAGGACAAGAAGAAATTATATAGGAGATCTGAAAAGACGAATATGAAAGTATTTTATGTGGGAATTATATGTTCTGAGACACTTAAGGGAGTTCAATATAACTAATATAACATAATATAAAAGTTATGTTTAACTAATATAAACATATTGCAAAATAAGCCTACAGTGGTATGAAGTGGTCAGGCTCTTTGTGATTCCTGGTTAAAGGAAATAGGTTTGAATTTAATCCTGCCAGAGAGGGGATGGATACTTTGAAGGCGTTATCAGAGAAATTCCCTGATCAGACTTCTATTTTACATAGATTTTTACAAAGATTGCTCTGACAGTAGGCAGCCCTCTCTACCTTCCTTCCTAATTTAAAGCTCAAAAATAAAATATTTGGGTCCTGGATTTGCATTCAGTGATATTCAGGGTAGTTCTAACCCTTTTATAAGACTTCATAGCATGATACCAATAACCTAGGTATGTGTCAGTCAGGATGATGTCTAATGGTATGGGTGTGTGTGTAGAAACTGACAAGGGATAGTGAGGCACCGCGGGCTGAAATAAGGGAGTGTCCATCACCACAACTGGGATTGAATGGTTACTGAAATCCAACTTCTTCCAACTGGAACTGAGACCCTAGACAAAGTTAAATTAAAATTCAAATCACATGGTGTGGGGCGGTGAGGGTGTGATTAGAAAAAAAATCTATAAGGCTGAATGGGGAAAGGCAAAGATTATGAAGAATAAAAGTTGATTGATAGGTACAGATTTACAGGAACTTCTAGTGGCTCTGCCTAAAGGGAAAGCCAGAATGCCGTGGAGCCCAACTGATGTCAACCGTAGACGTCAGCCCAGAGTGTAGATGAATTCGTCTGGGGGCTCCCACAGAGGTCAAGCTTTAGGGCAGAGAGTAGAATGGAGGTTGCAATGGATGAGTCATACAAATGGAAGTTACACCGCAAGAGCCAAACTATAGGAGAGAAAATAATTCTCCCTCTCTGCTTCTGAGTTCTTGGCTTCATGAGAGCTCAGTCACTGAGTTGTGTTGAACTCTTGGTGACTGTAGCCCGCCTGGCTTCTCTGGTCCATATGGGATTTTCCAGGCAAGAATACTGGAGTGGGTATTTCCCACTCCTCCTCCAGGGGATCCTCCTCCATTTCCTCCTCCAGGGGATGCTCCCAACCCGGGGATTACACCTTCATCTCCTGCATTGGCAGGTGGGTTCTCTACAGCTGAGCCATCTGGGAAGCCCTGAGTTCTTTGAGACCTTTGTAATAAAAGATAGATTAACAGTAGGAAAGCAAAAAAAAAAAAAAAAAACAGTAGGAAAGCAAACAGAATTTTAACATGTATACCTCATGTTCACATGAGAAATACCCAAGCTAAAATGTGAAACACTTCCTCTAAGTCTCCCTCTGTCTACCCTGTTTGTAGGGCATGGCCCTTCCAGGCTATTTGTCTTCTGAAACTTAAAATTATGCTAGGATACTTAATCTGCTTCTT
Source organism: Cervus elaphus (assembly GCF_910594005.1). Taxonomy (NCBI): domain Eukaryota; kingdom Metazoa; phylum Chordata; class Mammalia; order Artiodactyla; family Cervidae; genus Cervus; species Cervus elaphus. The sequence continues at coordinate 31,504,085 of NC_057841.1, read as the reverse complement.
GAGAGATTTTCAGCTCGCCTCTCCAGCATCTTGTCCTGGGTAGCCTCAAAATTTGTGAAGTTTTTTTGCGAGGGTGGCCAAGTACATATGGAAGTACATACTTCCTCCCTTTAATGTGTTTTCTTTCCTCCTCATTGGAACACCAGAGTGACTTCACTGTCGTTAAGGAGTTCATCTGAACTCTGTATCAGCAGAGTGCACAAGAACTCTGCAACCATCCATGCCTTTGAGTTTGTCTAGTATCACTTCTAGCACTGCCTAGGCTAACATTGACCCTTAGTGCACGCACACAATTGGCAAATGCCCCCAGAGCTAACACCATCAGTGATCATCAGCTCACTTGGAGTGATTCTCCTTTCTCCACACTCATTATAACCCACCCAGGCTTCACTGTTTTCACAACTCTGCCTGTGTGCGCGTGCCTGTGTGCTCAGTCCTGTTTGGCTCTTTGGGACCCCCATGGACTGTAACCCACCAAGCTCTTCAGTCCATGGAATTTTCCAGGCAAGACTACTGGAGTGGGTGGTCATTTCCTCCTCCAGGGGATCTTCAACACCCAGGGATTGAACATGCATCTCTTGGATCTCCTGCCTTGGCAGGTGGAATCTTTATGACTGTGCCACCTGGGCCTGCTGGCTTTAGCACTGAATTTTTTTTTTTTTTTAATTAGTTGGAGGCTAATTACTTCACAACATTTCAGTGGGTTTTGTCATACACTGACATGAATCAGCCATGGAGTTACATGTATTCCCCATCCCGATCCCCCCTCCCACCTCCCTCTCCACCCGGTTCCTCTGGGTCTTCCCAGTGCACCAGGCCCGAGCACTTGTCTCATGCATCCCACCTGGGCTGGGGATCTGTTTCACCATAGATAATATACATGCTGTTCTTTCGAAACATCCCACCCTCGCCTTCTCCCACAGAGTTCAAAAGTCTGTTCTGTACTTCTGTGTCTCTTTTTCTGTTTTGCATATAGGGTTATCATTACCATCTTTCTAAATTCCATATATATGTGTTAGTATGCTGTAATGTTCTTTATCTTTCTGGCTTACTTCACTCTGTATAAGGGGCTCCAGTTTCATCCATCTCATTAGAACTGACTCAAATGAATTCTTTTTAACGGCTGAGTAATATTCCATGGTGTATATGTACCACAGCTTCCTTATCCATTCATCTGCTGATGGGCATCTAGGTTGCTTCCATGTCCTGGCTATTATAAACAGTGCTATGATGAACATTGGGGTGCACGTGTCTCTTTCAGATCTGGTTTCCTCAGTGTGTATGCCCAGGAGTGGTATTGCTGGGTCATATGGCAGTTCTATTTCCAGTTTTTTAAGAAATCTCCACACTGTTTTCCATAGCGGCTGTACTAGTTTGCATTCCCACCAACAGTGTAAGAGGGTTCCCTTTTCTCCACAGCCTCTCCAGCATTTATTGCTTGTAGACTTTTGGATAGCAGCCATCCTGACTGGCGTGTAATGGTACCTCATTGTGGTTTTGATTTGCATTTCTCTGATAATGAGAATTTTATTTTTAATTTTGTAGCTTTTCTCAAGTTGGTGCAGTAGAAGCATTGGTCTTTCCGGTTTACTTTATTACCATTTTTCTTTGGCTGCATGGCTTGTGCATCTTAGTTTCCTGACCAGGGATTGAATCCTCACTCTCAGCAGTGAAACCACAGAGTTTTAACCACTGGACCACCAGGGAATTTCCTAGCAATTTTAAAATAAGGAAAATTCTATAAGGGTAGGAGATTAAGAGGAACAAACTATTAGGTATAAAATAAGCTATAAGGATATCTTTTTCAAAATGGGAATTATAACCAATAATTTATAACTATAAATGGAGTTTAGCTTTTAAAACTAGAAAAACTTTCATACTGTACATCTGTAACATATAATGTTATGCAGCAACTATACTTCAATTAAAAATTTAAAATGAATAAATAAAATATTCTAGACATTGTTTCCTCCGAACATGATAGCAATTTTAGTTTCATCATTCTTTAATTTTAAGAATGCATAATTAAGAAAGCTAGCATGCATTTACTAGTACTTTAAAATAGACCTGAAATTTACTAATCATAACAGAATTTATAAACACTTTAAAAATAATACTACAAGTAAGTTATAATGTATTATCAGACTACAGACTAAATACTGTGGTATGTTAATTCAGAAGACATTGCATGGTCATGAGTTAAAGACTGGCAGCCACAGAATTAGTGTTTTAATGAAACAGTCAAATTCAACAGCCACTGTCAAATGGCAGTGTTAAAAGATAAATTGAGGTATATTAAAGTTTTAAGAGTGTATTTGAGCAAAATCTATTTGAATCAGGCAGTGCCAAAGTTAAGTGGTTAAGAATACTCTATTGCTGGGAGCCAGGGGAAAATCTTTGATAGAAGAATAGGTTAAAACTAAGTAAGGAAATTATTTAGTTGGCTATAACTTAAGCATTTGCCTTACTCTGAAAAGCCTAGCTGTGCTTCGTTGCCTTAGGTTTTGGTTTCTCAACCTTGAGGCATTTATAGGCTTAGGTTTTGATTTGTTACATAGGTTGCTAAGGCATTAGAACTGCCTCATCTAATGGCCTCCTTGTTTAATTAATTTAACAGCAGGAATTAATTAAATTCTGCCATTCTAAAGCCAGATCTCAAAACCTTGCAACCCCTTCCAAAAAAGGTGAACTTGTGAGCAAATTAAATTATAGTAAAGGTCTTCTGTGAAAAATTTTACATTTGGGGAATTTTGGTTTAGTAACTGGATCATGTAACATTAACTGCTTGTGGCATTATCATTACTATTAAGAAATCTAAACTTTTTTTTTTTTTCTGTTAAAGGGAATAATGAAATAGAAATATTCTGGAGACAATAGTGTGTTTATTTCACCTGGATGAGATGATTAGATAGCATCACCAACTCCATGGACATGAACGTGGGCAAACTCTGGGACACAGTAAGGACAGGGAGGCCTGGTGTGCTGGAGTCCATGCAGTCACAAAAAGTCTGAGATGACTTAGGGACTGAACAACAACAAGCATATAAATGATGTCATATCCTATTTCAAAACTTTTATTTTACAAAGTGAGGTGGCAGTTCCAGAAGAGTTAATATTTTAAAAGAATGGACAGAATGAGAGTAAAGGCAGTTTCTAATAGATTTTTTTTTGCAAAAATAAGTCCTATTGTAAAATGTAAGGATTAATGTATTAATCAGAGCTTTGTGAACTCTCACATTAAGCAGCTTTGTTATGCTAATTCACTTGTAAATGAAGAATGGAATGATTCTCACATTACTGAATATCATTTTAAAGGCCTGATTTAGAATAATAAAGATGTCCTTTATGCTTGTAAATGATGCTAAGTTTTAGACCAGAAGTCTATTTTAGTGAAAAGTCACCTCATTTTTTCAAGTTACTACTTAATTTCAAGTTTATATTTAGCTTTATCCAGCCCATGAAATTTACAAAAGAAATATCTCCCCAGGAAGGAAATAACAAAAGACAACCTTGGGAATTTATTTCCATATATTCCTCCTCTAGCCCAAGGTGCACAAGCGGAGCCCTGCGCTACTCGGAGGTCATCGCTGGCCCAGCTCCGAGCCTTGGAGCCCACGGAAGTCCATCCCTGGCCTTGGCAGAGAGGGCAAGAGTGATACGCTCCTATTTCTCAGAGCAAGACCCACTCATTTTGCTGCTTTCAAGAATGCGCTTCTCTAAAAAGGAACAATTTAACTGATCACTAGCGCAGTGCTGGAGCCACCAGCAGCCAGAGGACATACTCTACCTCCAAGGTCAGTAGCGCAGCCCTGAAGAGATACCCCCCCTGCAAGGTAAGGAGCAGCGGCTGCGCTTTTTTTGGAGCAGATGTGAAGAGATACTCCACGTCCAAGGTAAGAGAAACCCCAGTAAGACAGAGGGCGCTGAGAGAGGGAATCAGAGGGCAGACAGACTGAAATCACAGTCACAGAAAAGAACCAATCTAATCACATGGACCACAGGCTTGTCTAACTCAATGAAACTAAGCCACGCCCTGTAGGACCACCCAAGACTGACAGATCTTGGTGGAGAGTTCTGACAAAATTTGGTCCACTGGAGAAGGGAATGGCAAACCACTTCAGTATTTTTGTCCTGAGAACCCCATATTTGCCTAATATGCTACTGGAGATCAGTGGAGAAATAACTCCAGAAAGAATGAAGGGATGGAGCGAAAGCAAAAACACCTAGTTGTGGTATTGGAAGCCTAGACCGGTGATGGAAGCAAGGACCAATGCTGTAAAGAGCAATATTGCATAGGAACCTGGAATGTTAGGTCCGTGAATCAAGGCAAATTGGAAGTGGTCAAAAGGAGGTGGCAAGAGTGAACATCGACATTCTAGGAATCAGTGAACTAAGATGAACTGGAATGGGTGAATTTAACTCAGATGACCATTATATCTACTACTGTGGGCAAGAATCCCTTAGAAGAAATGGAGTAGCCATCATAATCAACAAAAGAGTCTGAAATGCAGTACTTGGATGCAATCTCAAAGACGACAGAATGATCTCTGTTCATTTCCAAGGCAAACCATTCACTATCGTGGTAATCTAAGTCTATGCTCCAACCAGTAGTGCTGAAGAAGCTGAAGTTGAATGGTTCTATGAAGACCTACAAGAACTTTTAGAACTAATACCCAAAAAAGATGTCCTTTTCATTATATGGGACTAGAATACAAAAGTAGAAAGTCAAGAAACACCTGGAGTAACAAGCAAAATTGGCCTTGGAGTACAGAATGAAGCAGGGCAAAGGCTAATAGAGTTTTGCCAAGAGAATGCACTGGTCATAGCAAACACCCTCTTCCAACAACACAAGAGAAGACTCTACACATGGACATCACCAGATGGCCAACACTGAAATCAGATTGATTATATTCTCTGCAGCCAACGATGGAGAAGCTCTATACAGTCAGCAAAACCAAAACCGGGAGCTGACTGTGACTCAGATCATGAACTGCTTGTTGCCCAGACTGAAATTGAAGAAAGTAGGGAAAAGCACTAGACCATTTATGTATGACCTAAATCAAACCCCTTATGATTATGCAGTGCAAGTGAAAAATAGATTTAAGGAACTAGATCTGACAGACAGAGTGTGTGAGGAACGATGGATGGAGGTTCATGACATTGTACAGGAGACAGGGAGGAGGACCATCCCCAAGAAAAAGAAATGCAAAAAAACAAAATGGCTGTCAGAGGAGGCCTTACAAATAGCTGTGAAAAGAAGAGAAGCCAAAAGCAAAGGAGAAAAGGAGAGATATACCCATTTGAATGCATTCAAAAGAGTTCCAAAAAATAGCAAGCAGAGATAAGAAAGCCTTCATCAGTGATCAATGCAAAGACCTAACAGAAGCAGAAGATATTAAGAAGAGGTGGCAAGAATATACAGAAGAACTGTACAAAAAAGATCTTCACGTCCCAGATAATCACGATGGTGTGATTACTCACCTAGAGCCAGACATCCTGGAATGTGAAGTCAAATGGGCCTTAGGAAGCATCACTACGAACAAAGTTAGTGGAGGAGATTGAATTCCAGTTGAGCTATTTCAAATCCTGAAAGATGATGCTGTGAAAGTGCTTCACTCAATACGCCAGCAAATTTGGAAAACTCAGCAGTGACTACAGGACTGGAAAATGTCAGTTTTCATTCCAATCCCAAAGAAAGGCAATCCCAAAGAATACTCAAACTACCACACAATTGCACTCATCTCACACACTAGTAAAGTAATGCTCAAAATCCTCCAAGCCAGGCTTCAGCAATACGTGATCCCTGAACTTCCAGATGTTCAAGCTGGTTTTAGAAAAGGCAGAGGAACCAGAGATCAAATTGCCAACATCCACTGGATCAACAAAAAAAGCAAAGGAGTTCCAGAAAAAACATCTATTTCTGCTTTATTGACTATACCAAAGCCTTTAACTACGTAGATGACAATAAACTGTGGAAAATTCTGAAAGAGATGGGAATACCAGATCACCTGACCTGCCTCTTGAGAAATCTGTATGCAGGTCAGGAAGCAACAGTTAGAACTGGACATGGAACAGACTGGTTGCAAATAGGAAAAGGAGTGCGTCAAGCTATATATTGTCACCCTGCTTATTTAACTTATACGCAGAGTACATCATGAGAAACCCTGGGCTAGATGAAGCACAAGCTGGAATCAAGATTGCTGGGAGAAATACCAATAACCTCAGATATGCAGATGACACCACCCTTGTGGCAGAAAGTGAAGAACTAAAGAGCCTCTTGATGAAAGTGAAAGAGGAGAGTGAAAAAGTTGGCTTAAAGCTCAATATTGAGAAAACTAAGATCATGGCATCGGTCCCATCATTTCATGGCAAATAGATGGGGAAACATTGCCTGACTTTATTTTTTGGGCTCCAAAATCACTGCAGATGGTGACTGCAGCCATGAAATTAAAAGGTGCTTACTCTTTGGAAGGAAGTTTATGACCAGCTTAGCATATTAAAAAGCAGAGACATTATTTTGCCAACATAGGTCTGTCTAGTCAAGACTATGGTTTTTCCAGTCATGTAGGGATGTGAGAGTTGGACTTTAAAGAAAGCAGAGTGCTGAAGAATTGATGCTTTTGAACTGTGGTGTTGGAGAAGACTCTTGAGAGTCCCTGGAACTGCAAGGAGATCCAACAAATTCATCATAAGGAAGATCAGTCCTGAGTGTTCATTGGAAGGACTGATGTTGAAGCTAAACCTCCAATACTTTTGCCCCTCGATGCGAAGAGCTGACTCACTTGAAAGGAGCCTGATGATGGGAAAGATTAAAGGTGGGAGGAGAAGGGGATGACAGAGGATGAGATGGTTGGATGCATCACTGACTCAATGGACATGAGCTTGAGTGGACTCCGGGAGTTGGTGATGGACAGAGAGGCCTGGCATGCTGTGGTCCATGGGGCTGCGAAGAGTCGGACACGACTGAGCGACTGAACTGAACTTAATCTCCCATTTAAAGGACAATATACCAGGGGATTCAGCCTGCCACCTCCTCTGTCCATCTGATTCTCCAGTCAAGAATACTGGAGTGGGTAGCTATTCCCTTCTCCAGAGGATCTCTCTGACTCAGGAATCAAATCCAGATTTCCTGCATTGCAGCAGATTCTTTACCATCTGAGCAACCAGGGAAGCCTCTGATGAATGGGGGCAAATCTCAATGAATCCACAACAAAAGTCAAAACCACTGATTTGAGGATTATGATTCAAAAATGGTGTCTGGTTTTGTCTTTAATGCTTTGCTTTTTATTTTATTTATTTTATGTTTATTTTAAGTGGAGGACAATTGGTTTACAGTGCTGTGTTGGCTTCTGCTCTACGAGAGTGTGATTCAGCTATAAGTATACACACATCCTTCTCTCTTGAGCATCCCTCCCTCTCCCCCATCTTACCTGTCTAGGTCATCACAGTGATTTTTAAATATTTGAATCATTTAAAATATTTTTAAATTAAGAGGTTATATCCCAAAGTCCTGATGGCTGGGTTTTTGTAGGAAATCGAAAAATATGAAAATGCCAGGACAGCCTTCAGACTTGGAACAATCATCTGGTGCTGAATAGTACTATTGCTACTAAACCAATACTTTCTGCACTTCATGCCAAATGTTAGGTGCAGTGTCTTATCATAACTTGTGCTACTGTTCTTATAAGAGAATTACAAAAGAAGAAGTGATATGTTTTTACAATCTGTCCCTAATAAATAGGGAAATAGAAATTAAACTGAGACATCTATAATTATTCAAGAAAAAACATTTTTGCCTAAAGTAAAACTATTATATCTTTTTAAATTAAAAAGTATTCTACTTTATAGATGGTACAAATACACATAATAGAATCTACCACATTGTTAAGAGTGGCAACCACATAAGGAAAGAGGACCAACTGATGAAAATCTCAGTGAACTAAAAAAGGAATCAATTGCATTAGTGTTTGTTTCTATATTTTGCTGACTTTTTGAAAGCTTGTTTTTCACTCAAAAGCTATTATAAATTTAGCTATTTCTAACCTAAACATAAGGGCTTCCAACTCAGTGGTAAAGAATTCACCTGCCAATGCAGGAGACTCAGGAGATGGGACTTCAATCCCTCAGGAAGACCTCCTGGAGGAGGAAATGGTGACTCAGTTCACCATTCTTGCCTGGGAAATCCCATGGACAGAGGAGTCCATGGGGTTGCAAAGAGTCAGACATGACTGAGCAACTGGGTGTGCACACAATCTAAAAATAATGATAAAATGCTTTATAGATTAAGTTTATAATGGAGAATCTATTGAGTCTAACACAAAGCAAAGGTAACAAGCATTTGCACATTTCAATCTGTTTCAAAATACTACAGCTCAGCTTATCGTAGAGATAGCTGGGGATTGGCAGAAAAAAAGATGAGGGAAAAAGTAAAATAATTCTATTGCAGTTAAGTAAAAGGAGATATTAAAAATACTTTCATCCATATTTCTCCTATTTTGGTGAGAACATTTTCAGTATGGAGCTTCTCAGAAGCAAAATATCAAGCAATGAGTAATATTTTGTCCGTTGAGAATTCTGAATTATTCATTGGTTAAGATGAATAAGCAAGAATATAGATGCTTCTCTGATGGTAGCAACAGATTTAAAAATTAAAATCATTGTGCCAATGTTTTTGAGACCATGGTGCTTAAATAAATCCATCGCTTTCAGAAATCCTTATAAAACATTAAAATTAAATATATTAGCACTTGGCAATTAATAATATAAGCTGAATATTGAACAAATCATTTTTACTTTCCTTAATCAGTCGCCCAACAGAATATTTTTTGAAGAGATGAAATATTTTGAAGAGATGAATTGAAATTTTATAAGTAAACTATATATATAAAATCATTGAAATAAAAAATACGTGAACAGGTTAAATATGTTGGACATTGAATTAATAAGTTGGAATTGAACCTGGATGGATCGTTAAATGTCTGTATCAAAATGGAAGACAGTAATTTATTTGAGCCATATTCTGATAGAGTATTAAAAGGTTATTAAACGTATATTTCCTACATTGATATCACTTCTAAAGTTTTAGTGAAAGATTTCTTTTAAATTTGATTTAAATCCCTTTTTCACTAGGTCTTAGAGAAGTGTGTTAGTAGCTCAGTCGTATCCTGCTCTTTGCCAGCCTATGGACTGTAGCCTGTGAGGTTCCTCTGTCCATGTAATTCTCCAAGCAAGAATACTAGAATGGGTAGCCATTCCTTTCTCCGGGAGATTTTTCCAACCCAGTGATCAAAACTTGGGTCTCCTGCATCACAGGCAGGATTTTTTTAACCATCTGAGCCGCCAGTGAGGCACGGAGAAGGGAACCTGAAGACAGTTCACATACACATGAAACTGATGTATACCATACAATGTTCAGTTTCTGTGCCCATTCAATATCTAAAATATTGGCACCATGCTATAGTCATCCTATCCCTAAGTTTGAGTTTTCTGGCAACACCTGTCTTAGCCCAAATACACACATACATTCCATTGCCCAAGACAAATGATTTTCCAGACTCGCCCATGTGTGTCTCAAAACATTTCTTGTAACCAGCAGCAACTGGTAATGTAAAGCTATTTGTATTCTTAATGAACAAATATTTGGAATAGCTATACTAACTTGAACAGATTTTTTAAAATGTTGTATAATTTAAAGTTTAGAGCTGACCAAACATTTGTCTGCAGGATTTTAATTCTGTGTAAGGTGTTGTTTCAAAGCTATTGTTTCTGCAAATCTTATTAACAACGACTTTACATAGACTAACCAAGAAAGCAATGTCATTAAAAGGAATGATGTTCAGTCCAGTCATCACAGAAATTATTTCTTGCATTTTCTTCATTGTAAAAACTCTCTGTAGAATGTCCTGGAATGTCCTTATTTATGAATTTAATGGGAAATTAATCAAGAACAGACTCTGGAATAAGGATGCTTTGATTTGAACTCTTTTTCTGCCATTTAGAAGATGCATGACCTTAGGCAAGTCACTTTACCTCTTCTTGGTTCAGTTTCTTTTTTAAATAGGGGATAACTACAGTGTCTGATTTGCATGGTTGCTGTCAGGATGAAATTAACTTATATACATAAAGCTTTTAAAGCTATTCTGACAACAATAAACACTGAATAAATATTAGCTAGAATTTTCAATTTTTTCTTCCTTTCTCTGTTATACATATGTCCATTAAATTTATAATAACTTTGTACTAATTCTTGTAACCTTAGTGACCGCATCTATGCATTTTTCATGTATCAGATTACTATAGATTAAATAATAATTCTTCCACTCAACCATATACTCTTCCATATATTTATTCATGTAGTAACCAAATATTTATTGAATCACCCTTTTCCCAACCTCCTTTCAAAATTCAAATGATGCATACAGTCTAGTGAAAGAGTAAAACCATGAAAATGAACAATCACAGTAGATTATAATTACATTTATAGTAACAGTAGTTGGATTTACCTCAAAAGGTTAGGAAAAGCTTTACAAAAAAAATAAATTTTGAGTTGAAACCTGAAGTATGAGTAAAATATGTCAGACTGCTAAGGGAGTGTGGGAGGACATGCAAGAGAAGAAAGCCTGGCAAATCAACACTCACTCTAAACATTAAGTAGACGATATCTTAGAGAAATTTGAAGACTGTAGAGCACTAAAAGTAACCATAGCAACAACCAACCTCAAATTCTGTCCAACTTCTGTTTAGATTAATTCAAACATCCACATTGATGTCTGGTAGAAGGAAGCATAACAATACTTCACCTCAATAATTAATGACTTACTTAAGCTGTCTAGCTTTCAGCCAGTATCTATGAAGCATCAAGAAGGAAAGAAAAAATAAACACACTATAAAGAAACCAACCAACTAACAGAGCAAAACCTAACTATGATGTAGATTTTAAATCATCTGACAAAGAATGTAATAGACCTGTAATTAATATGTTAAAGGGCCTAATAGAAAAGGTGGACATCATAGAAGATCAGATGGGTAATTTCAGCAAAGAGATGGACGCTGTTAGAATAAATGAAATGTTATACACACACACACACATACTCACAGGGTGTTGGAGAGGAAGAATGCTTTCAGTAGGCTCATTTGCAGGCTTACCAAAAAGAGAATCAGTGAACTTGATAGACAGATACAAACTTATAATTGGAGACTTAAACACTCCTTTCTCTGCGATTGATAGAAGTAGACATAAAATCAATAAGGACATAAAAGGCTTAAATAAAACTACCAGTTGACTTTATCTAATTGACATTTATAGAACTCTTCAGCCATCCAACCCAAAACACATTCTTTTCAAGTGCACATGGAACCTTCTCCATGATGGGCCATATTCTCAATCACAAAATAAACTTTAACAAATTTAAAACAATATAAATCACATAAATAATGTTCTTGAATGATAATAGAATTAAAAAAAATAGAAAGATGTCTGAAATGTGCAAATATTTGGGAATTAGCACTATATTTCTGAATAAACTGAGTCAGAGAGAGTCTCAAGAGAAATTAGAAATATTTTAAGCTAAATGAAAATAAAAATACAACATATTAGATCGTTGGTTATGTGGTTAAACCAGTAACTGAAGGAGAATTTATAGCAATGACTATTTGTAGTATAAAAGAAGAAAAGTCTCAAATCAGAATGCTAAGCTTTTATCTTTAAAAAGCAAACTGAACTTAAAACAAGCAAAAGAAAGAAATTAACAAAATGTAGAGCAGAAATCAATGAAATTGAAAACATGAAAATACTACAGAAAATCACTGCAACTCAAAGCTGGTTTGTTGAAAAAAGTCAGTTAAAAGAATAAACCCCTAAACAGACTGAACTCTTAGACAAGAGAGAAAATGCAAATTGCTAATAAATGAAAACAGAGGCATTACTACAACCCCATAGACATTAGAAGTATAATAAAGAAATGCTATGACAATTAAGTACTCATATATTGGACAATTTAGATGAAAGAAAGTTATTCCTTCAAAGATAGAATCTACTAAAACTTACTCAAGAATAAAACAATAAATCAAGGGACTTCCCTGGTGGTCCAGTGGTTAAGACCCCACGCTCCCAACATAGGGCCCATGGGTTTGAACACTGGTTGGGAAACTACGATCCCATAAGCCACATGGCATGGCCAAAAATAAAAGAAGAAAGAAAATAATAAATCAAGTCATTCTATTTCTAGAGAAATAGGCATTCCCTAGAGGAAAATGAAAGTAACAATTTAAAATATTCCAACAAGAATATTTCAAGGCCAGATGATTTTGTTGGTGAATTGTAACACTTCCAATACTTTGGCCACCTGATGCTAAGAACTGACTCATTTGAAAAGACTCTGATGCTGGGTAAGATTGAAGACAGGAGAAAAAGGGGGACGACAGAGGACAAGACAGTGGGATGGCATCACTAGCTCAATGGACATGAGTTTGAGTAAACTCCTGGAGTTGGCGATGGACGGGGAGGCCTGGCCTCCTGCAATCCATGGGGTCGCAAAGAGTCAGACAGGACTAAGAGACTGAACTTAACTGAACCGAACACTTACAGAGGAAATATAAATTCCTTAAATTGTGTTAACATTTATGGCAAAGTATGTGAAAGGTACCCGGGAATCATCTTATTATGATTGCTTTACAGTAAATCCAAAATTATTTCAAATCCAAAATAAAAGTAGAAGGAAGGAACAACATATGATCCTCAAAATGTTGAATTTTGTGAAAAGAGACAAACTGATGTTTTAAGCTGTTGAAGTTTCAGAGAAAAGTCTTTAGTCTTCCTATTTGGATTTTTGTCAGAATTTTCTTCCCGGGGTTATCTTAACTACTCAAAACTTATTATGAATGTATACTAATTAAAAGAATGAGATATCACCTTTGAGAAAGACATATAGATAAATAAACAGAATAGTGTCTGGAAATAGGGTCCATAATTGATTTTTGACAAAGCTATTAATGTTGTACTTTAGGGGATCCATAAAAAGTGCTGTAGCAATGAGATATCTGAATGGGTAAAAAAATAAATCTTGATCCTCACTTCACATTAAATCTTGATCCTCACATTAAATCAAAGTAAAAACTAAAATACATGGTTTTGGAAGAAAACACAGAACACTTTCATCTATCTCATTGTGACCTCTTCTTTTTCATTTCCTTTTCTCCTTCTTCTTTTTTTTTTTTTTTTTTTAAGGTGAAGTGCCCAGCCAGCTTTGGGAGCAGGTTGGCACCCCAGAATGGCATTCCACCTCCACCAGCTCCCACATTGTTATGGTGACCACCACCTCTTGCTGAGTGTGGAGTTGCACCTCTTATTCCTTAGTTGTAGAAAATCTGAACTGCTAGTTTAGGTTGTTCCCAGAAACAGTTGCTCTACATGTAAAAAGTTTTGGTGTGTGTGTTTCCCTGAGATGAGTTGAGCTTCCTACTCTGCCATTTTGATCTGGACCTCGCCTATACTGATTTTTGTAAATATGTGTAACATGTAGGTTGTTAACTATGCATTTCATTTTAGAATAGAAATTTGGGTGTTAAAATACTTGTAATAAATAGAAGGTGATAAGTCTGACAGAATCTAGAATCGCTGATTTAGAAACTTATGAAAAGAAGAATAAAGTGGTGGTATTAAATGTATGTTTTAAAATTATTTTTATTTAATGTAAAAGCAAGAAACTGAGAAGGTCTTGGTTCTATAGAAGAGATAGCAATGAGGAAGAGGTTAAATGTGCAGCAGGACAGTATGGGTAATATGAACTCTAAAAGAATGGAATAGGATAGTTAGAAATAATATGCCCTAACGTACCTAATAACAAGATATAATTGATAACTCTTATACCAGTGACCATCTACATCAGAGAGTCTTAGTGATTATTTCTAAGTAATTTACTGTTGTTTCTCCTATTACTGGGGCTTCCCACGTGGTGCTAGTGGGAAAATATCTGCCTGCCAATGCAGGAGACACCAGAGATGCAGCTTCAGTCCTTCAGTTGGGAAGATACCCTGGAGGACAAAATGGTAACCCACTCCAGTATTCTTGCCTGGAAAATTCCATGGGCAGAGGAGCCTGTCAGACTACAGTCCATGGGTCACAAAAGATTCAGACACGACTGAACATGCACATGTTACTGTTTTTCCCCTACTTGACTCGAAGCTCCTAAAGTAAAGGGACCATGTACTTCAACCATGTACATAGCCAAGCAAATAAATTGATACATATTCTATGCTCTCAAAGTTTTAATTACCCATTTGGGTATGAAGTTTGACACAGATGATGGATGCAGAATGGACATGGGACATAGAGGGTTCTGGAGCAGACAGATAAATTTGTTTTCACAAATAATGTATCTATCCTCTATTCTATCGACTTCTTTTATGTCTGAGTTTAAAATTTCAGAGAATGGATGGCAGTGGAATCCCAGCCAAACATAACAGATCACTTGATTTGGACCTTTGAAAAAAGTCAAACTTTAAATAATAGTTGTAACTCCTGGAAAAAATTACTTTGGCAAGAAAGAGAGTACCCCATGTGCCAGATCAGGCTCACGTGTTTTGCTATACTGTCCTGCCATGGCTTGATTCTGAACACCAAGGCTTTAGAACTATTCTCATTTCAGTTATAACAGCAACAGCAAAAAACTATTCTTATCTCTGTTTTTCAGATGAGGAAACTCAAGCAGGTGATTATGTGAGTTGGGTAAGATCAGTAAGATCAGTCAAGAAGTCACCAGGTTGAAAACAAACACCAGATTTCCTGAGATCAAATCTTGTGTTCAAAAAAAAAACCTTGTGTTACCAAAGCATGCAGAAATATAATAAATGAAAGGTAGTATCTCTGAATTTATTCTTCCAGGTTTTGATCACTCAAAGTCAAGTTAAATGAAAAACAGAATCTGTAGAAACTTATATAACTTGAAAAATATCTACTTTATCTTATTAAATGACATGTGTAGCACTCAGAAAGCAGCTTCTCAGTAATAGGCAAGTTTGGCTTGGCACACTTACTAAAATTAAAAGACACAAATTCTATTTCTAGATTTAAAGCTAACTCGTTTGATGTTGTTTTAGTTATTTTAATTATTTAGATTTTAAATCCTCAATCTATACCATAAATAAATATAGAGAGATACAGATATATAATTTTTCAAGCCAGTGCAGTTTAAACACACTAATTAGAATGTGTATTTCATAGCATTCACCCAGGAGTAAGTAAGGGTCACTTATTATTCATCATGATTTTAATAACAGATATCAAAGAGAAGGTAGATAAATAGTTGTAAGAAATTAAGCTGCAATCCTTCATGATGGAAAAATGTTCATTTTACAGAGTCATCTATAACACCTTAGTGTACCAAATAGTGAAAAACATTATCATTGTTATCCTCTGGCACTCGGCTGCTCCTTTCAAGATATATTTTTGTTCAGAGCACTTGACATAATCTGATCTGCATATTTTAGAATTGTACGCTTTACCAGAGATGAGGGGGCTTCCCTGATAGCTCAATTGGCAAAGAATCTGCCTGCAGTACAGGAGACCCTGATTCGATTCCTGGGTTGGGACAATCCCCTGGAGAAGGGATAGGCTACCACTCCAGTGTTCTTGGGTTTCCCTTGGGGCTCAGCTGGTAAAGAATCTGCTTGCAATGTAGGAGACCTGGGTTCGATCCCTGCATTGGGATGATCCCCTGGAGAAGGAAAAGGGTACCCACAGGGTTGAAAAGAGTTGGACATGACTGATCGACTTTCACTTTCACCAGAGATGAGAGTTTACCTTTATTTTCCCCTTTTCATGTCCCTGCACTTAGAAAAGTGATTCACAGGTAGTAAACACTTTAAAATATTGATTGTATGAAATGAATACAAAAAATTCTAACATAGGTTAATCAAGATTTTCTCTGAGTTCATCTATTTAAGAGAACTCCATGTTAATTACCTACATGTACATCTACATATTAATACACTAACTTCAGGGGCCATGTTTGCCAAATTAGTCACAAGGAAAGAAAGATATGTTGTGGTCTCTGCCCTGTCCTCAAGGAGCTAAAATTCTGTATACTAAATAAGAAAACAACTGAACCAGTATATGACTGTCAGTATTTGTCACCTGCTGTTGGTGACACCATGACAACATTCCCCAAGATGTTGGGGAATAAATGGGTGTTTTATTGGAGTAAAAGTTAATTTCCATGGAAGAGAAAAAAGAGAAGTGGGAAGAAATAAAGAGCTCTGCCACATATACTTTTGGAGCCAATGTACTTAGAGCTATATACCTTTTTAGTGTTGCTATACAACAGGCCCACAGACAAATGCATTAGTATTTTGACATAATCTTTCCAATAGAGAAAGTAGTGTTTAAAATCATTCCAGCTAGCTTTGAATTGATATGGCCATACATTTTTTTTTTTATGTAAAGACAGCCTATTATGCCATTTTTTCCCTGAAATCCCAGATAAGGTTGTAAGCCCTAGAATTCAATTCAAATACTCTCTCTTATTCTTCAGGAAAGAATTCTTCCTAGAAAGAAGCACAGCATATGATTCCTAGGTGTACAGTGAATCCTTCCTGCATAAATGAATTAGAAAAAGTCAAAGAAAAGTTAGAGATTTTCCCCAAATATTATATATCAATGCAATTATATTATTATACTCCATTTTTATTGCTAATATGTCTACATTATCTTAATCCATATGGTTATTATGATTAGAAACATCAATTACACTCAATATATTACACTAAAAGACACTCCACCATTCATCTATTCAGCCAATATTTTCTAAGTAACTGCAGATACATGACATTACCTATGCCTTCAAAGAATCTTTCAGTGGAGAAAACACATTGCAATATAGATTGAGAAGCAGAAAGCAAAAAGTTAGGGAAATAAAGATGCTATGGGCATCCACCCTTTTCTTTGGGAGGCAAGGTGTTAGTCAAGATAGATTAGACTTCAGCTACATATAAAACAACCTCTAACTTGCAAGGTTTACCATATAAACGTGTATTTCTTACTCATGCAAAGACCATTATAGGTATCCAGGAGGGCTGTGTTCTGTATAATCATTCAGAGATCTCAGTCTGAGAGATTCTGGACCATCAGGAGCATTGCTGGTCTCCTAAGCCTATAGGAGAATGAGTCTAGAGAATCACTCAGAATCTTTTTACTGCCTCAGCCTGGATGTGTCACACGTCAAACACCTCATATCTCTCTGAGCAGAAATGTCCAAAGGTTACTTGTGAAAACAAGACAGGAAACAGAATCAAACTAATCTTCAGCGAGGTAAGACATCAATTCTATAAATAAAAGAAGGACAGAAAATTGTGTGAGATTATTAAATAAATGTTCCAAAGTTGAACATGTGAGCACTGACAGATGGGACTTCTGTTTCTGTTTAAGATAGAATCACTAAGAATACGTTCACTCTCCTTCTTGAAACAACCTCAGAATGGGACAAAATACATGAACAATGGATGACAAGACATTAGACATTGGACAACAAAGGACAGAGTTCTCTAAATTGAGAAACAAAATAGTGAAGCCCTTATTAAGTTCAGGTGTTGCTTTGAGAGCATGTCTAGGCCATGGCATAGGAAGGAGAAACACAGGTAGAGCCCAGTAGACGCACTCTGACTTGGAATAAAGGAATTGAGAGTCTGGAGAGAACAATCCAGTTAGAATTCAAAGGCAGAGTACAGAAGAGAAGAGAGAAGCTCAAAGAGAGAATCCTGGAGATCTACAGAGTGTCCCCGCAAGTGCTCGCTTTAGTATTAATTCATGCATATGTGAGAGGAAGTGATATGGAGCCAGGGAAAGGATCTTCTGCAAGGATTAGGTGTAACAGAGCCCCATTGTCACACAGGATTGGGAATAGTGGTGACAAGTGACACGTGAAAGTCACTCAGTTGTGTCTGACTCTTTGTGACCCCATGGGCTGAGTCCATGGAATTCTCCAGAATAATGGAGTGGGTAGCCTTTCCCTTCTCCAGGGATCTTCCCAACCCAGGGATCGAACCCAGGTCTCCCACATTGCAGGCGGCTTCTTTACCAGCTGAGCCCCAAGGGAAACCCAGGAATACTGGAGTGGGTAGTCTATCCCTTCTCCAGGGATCTTCCCAACCAAGGAATGGAACTGGGGTCTTCTGCATTGCAGGTGGATTCTTTACCAACTGAGCTATCAGAGAAGCCCCGGGAATAGTGATAGTTTCCACCAATCAGATAGAAAAATCTCAAGGTCTATGGCGAACCAAGGACACAGAGGGTGCTGCCTCAGTGAGGAGGAATCAGTCCTGGATTCATCTTTGCTCCAGTCCCTCTTAGCAAACCTTAAAAACAAGAACAAAATGGAAACCATTTCTAAGTAACTGAAACATATCTCAGAACCAAGGTTAAGAATGTCTATAATAATACAAATATATCACCCAAAATGGTAAAACCCACACTGGGAGGCATCCAATACAAAGAGGCATGAAAATACCTTGTTGAAAATAAAATCAGAGCCATCATATAGAAGAAAACAATAAATGAAACTGAACCAGAACTGACCTGGATATAAGAATCTGCAGATAAGGACATTAAAACAGTTATTAAAAACTGTATTCCACATGTTCAGAAAGCTAAGTAGAGACAGGTAAGGTATGAAAAGCTCAAACTTATAAAAATGAGAACTATAATACCTGAGATGAAAAATATATTCAATGAGGGGATTTCTCTGGTGGTCCAGTAGCTAAGACTCCACGCTCCCAATGCAGCATGCCTGGGTTCCATCCCTAGTCAGGGAACTAGATCCTGCTTGCTGCAACAAAGACCCAGTGCAGCCAAATACATAAATAAATATTTATACTCAATGAAATTAATAGCATATCACACATGGCAGAAGAAAGATCTGTGAACTTGAAAATACAGCAAAAAAACAAAACAAAACAAAAAACTATTCACAATGAAGCACAGAGACAGAGAATTAAAAATAAACAACAACAGATTATTAGTG
This sequence comes from Cervus elaphus, assembly GCF_910594005.1. Taxonomy (NCBI): domain Eukaryota; kingdom Metazoa; phylum Chordata; class Mammalia; order Artiodactyla; family Cervidae; genus Cervus; species Cervus elaphus. The sequence goes on along the minus strand of NC_057841.1, from coordinate 31,485,072 downwards.
AGATGTTAGACAAAGTCAAGTGGCCTAATACATTTGTAAGTGGAATTCCTGAAAGGAGTAGGGGGAAACAGAAAATGTAGGAACACTGACTGAAAATTTTCTAAGTCTGGTGAAAACTATAAAACCAGAGATTCACAAATCTCAAAAAATGCTAAGCCCTAAATGACTTTTTAAAAACATAAACAAAAACCAACTAGATCGAGGCATTTCATTATCAAATTTCTTAAAACCAAGGATACAGAAGAAAATTTTAAAACAGCCAGAGTAAAAAGGCATTCTATATAAAAAGGAACAAGTGGATGAATGGCAGTAGATTTATTTTCAAAATCAATGCAAGCAAGAAGATAGAGGACGTATATATTTAAAATACTGAAAGACGAAACAAAACAAAACCAAAAACCTGTCATCCTAAAAATTTTCAGAGAGAAAAAAAGGATTACTCATGTAAGATAAGTAACTTATATTAAGAAAGCTATTATATTTCTAACTGTAACATCTGAAGTTAGAAGGAGGTGGTACATTGCCCTAATGTTTGGATAGAAAATGATTTCTAACCTTCAATTCTATGCTCAAATTAACAATCACTTTGGGGATGAAAGGAAATATATTTTCATTCAAAACTTTTTTCCCCCATGTTCCCATTCTTAGGAACTCACTGGTGATGGATAATTTGAAAAAAAAAAAAAAAAATGGAACCTGGGCAATAGAGAATTTGATGTAAGGGAAAGAAGAAAATTCCAGGATAATGATAGGAGAAAATTTTAGAGAATAAGTATAGTGGGTCTCAGTTCTGTTCAGTTCTGTCGCTCAGTCATGTCTGACTCTCTGAAACCCCATGGACTGCAGCATGCCAGGCCTCCCTGTCTGTTACCAACTCCCAGAGTTTACCCAAAGTCATGTCCATTGAGTTGGTGATGCCATCCAACCATCTCATTCTCTATCATCCTCTTCTCCTCCCACCTTCAATCTTTCCAAGCATCAGGGTTTTTTCAAATGAGTCAGGTCTTCACATCAGGTGGTCAAAGTATTGGAGTTTCAGCTTCAACATAGTCCTTCCAATGAACACTCAGGACTGATTTCCTTTAGGATGGACTTGTTGGATCTCCTTGCAGTCCAAGGGACTCAAAAGTCTTCTCCAACACCACAGTTCAAAAGCATCAATTCTTGCGGTGCTCAGTTTTCATTATGGTCCAACTCTCACATCCATACATGACTACTGGAAAAACCATAGCCTTGACTAGATGGACCTTTGTCTAGAGAACTATAAACCCAGAGATAATTAAAAAATTTAAAAGATGTTGATAATTATTTTCCAAGTTAAAAAGAAATTCTATTGAATATTTTGGAGTTAAACTAAGAGAAAACAAAGCAAATAAGTAAGGCAGTTATTAACTCAAGTGAAAGCAGAACATTACAGAAGAAATGTAATGTAACCGCAACATACTACCTTATTCAGCTATAAATAAGATTTAAAGTCATAATATAAACACTGGTTATTAATTTAACAAAATTACTATATGATTTTACTGGAAAGATGTATTATAATTATATCTGTGCAAGAGTGTTAAATCCTTGTGTTTTATAGTAGTTCAGTTAATATTTAATACTGATAAACATGAGTTTATTACATGTTACTTATTTTATTCTAGTTACTTTGTAGAAAAATGGACAGAAAAAGCCTGTCTTTTCTCCTGTATTTCACCACTATTTTGTCTTTAACTTCACCTAGAGAAGAGGGATTTTATTTCAATTGTATAAATGTCTGAGGGTTTTCTTAAACAGACTCTTGTCTAAACGCAATGTCATCTTTGCTTGTGGGGGGGAAAAGGACCAACCAGAGAATTATTCAGCCTTACTGAGTAAATCATTCAGATGCAGATGACTTAACTTTCTGGAGATGATAAATAGCTCTATAGGAAAAGGCAAGCTACATTTCCTTTGGGGCAATGGAGGATGATGAAAATCATCACGGAGCTGTGAAAGAACAGAAAAAAATGCAAATATCCCTAATGCTCCTCAGTGATGTGCCAAAAAGGTATTTAAAATGTTAAACTATTGTTACAATTTGAAAGCATGAAAATTGTATAAGCTGCAAATGGAAAGTAGAGGAGATAACACAGAATCACAAATTTGTAGATTTTTCCTCTTTTAATAACTGACAAAACCTCTTTGATCAAGTGGATTCTGTTGACATTTTTTTTTTTTTTTTTTTGCAGCAGATGGAAGCCCTTATCTTAAAGTTATGAAACAGAAAAACTGTTCATAAAGATTTCTTTGAATGTCAGTTTCCCTGTATTGTGTAAGTTTTGGGATTTGAAGCACAAAAATGTGTGAGATAAAAGATTCAATGCATGGATTCTAATACACGGTAATACATTGACTTTTTTAAAACAATTAAATAGTGCACTCTGGTTGTAAGCATTACTCCCCATTCAGAAGTTACTTTTTCAAATAAAAATTATTTTGTATAATAGGAATTTGTTTTTAAGCAATTCATGTCACCAGTCTAACCTAGTAGTTTTCCTCATCATAATTCTTGAAAATCACATACAATTGGTCAATCCCAATAGGTGGCTGAAAAAAAAGATTGAAGAAATGAAACATTTTACAGTTTTTCTAAAAAAGAAGACCCAAGGTGAAACTGTTGGTATCTTGTTAAAGTTCATGCATGCAGAAAAACTAATTGTATCAAATTTTAACCATGTTTTGTAAAAGGGATGTTTCTTTTGCATTCATTAACTTAATTGGCACAGTTGAAGTTTTAAGAGGACTTTCACCTTTGGTTATGGGTTATAGTTTTAGCAATAGCCTTTCAAATTAGTAAAATAACTTAATAAATTTCCAGACTCCAAAAGTTGTTTTAGAAAGAAAATATGAAAATTTTGAGTAAAAAGAGTATTTATAATTTGGCAAAGGAAAGCATTTTGGACCAAAAAACCAAATACTTCTGGAAAAGGAAATGGCAACCTGCTCCAGTATTCTTGCTGAAGAATCCCATGGTTGACAGAGGAACCTGGCAGGCTACCGTCCTTGGGATCTCAAAGAGTCAGACATGACTTAGCAACTAAACCACCGTCACCAAAAATAAAAACTTCACAGTCTATGGCTTGAAGGTAGAGAGTCTTACTGGGTATCAGTAAGTGGACAAATTGTGGGGAGTAAATCCTTTAGGGGGATTATTTTTTCTTCCCTGTTACATGAAGCATCAGTCTTGAGACTTCCCTGGTGGTTCAGGGGTTGAGAATATGTCTTGGAAGGCAGGGGATGTGGGTTCAATTCCTAGTCAGGGAGCTTAGATCCCACTGGTTTTGCTGCAACTAAGACTGAACACAGCCAGATTAATTAATTAAGTGATTAATTTTTTAAAAAGTATTCTTAATGATACCCTGGTGGGAAAATAAGGTAATATTAGGAATTATACAAATTGAGACTCCAGTTTTGTACTGAAAGTGTAACATTTACATGTTTATTCAGAAAAAATATGTAATTGGAATGAACATTATTATAGTATATGTGTGAAGCTATGTGTGCTAAGTCGCTTCAGTTGTGTCCAGCTCTTTGTGACCCCATCGACTGAATCCTGCCAGGCTCCTCTGCCGATGGGATTCTTCAGGGAAGAATACTGAAGTGGGTTGCCATTTCCTCCTCCAGAGGGTCTTCCTAACCCAGGGATAGAACCTGTGTGTCTTGTCTCCTGCATTGGCAGGCGGGTTCTTTACCACTGGTGCCACCTGGGGAACCCAAGTGAAGCTATATAGACATGATAATCAATACTACTGGATTATTTATAAGGAACTTTGAGTTCTTCAGTCTTTTATTTTTTTTAAACTCTAACCTAGAAAATCCTCAGAGAAATAAATGAGAATATTCAAAGAAACTAAGTCCCTAAAGTTCTCATGGTTCTTCCAAGGGCAGAGGGGACATTGTTCTTGTGAGGTCAAAGTGCTTGGCTAACTTTGCATTTGTTTTTTATGTGGATGATTCTAGAATGGTTGGGTATTATCTTGGGATCTTCCATCTCTGTTTCATCTCCTGATCTAAAAGTGGATCTTTCCTTCTTTCATTCAGAAGGCTTTTAGTGATGTGATCAAGTGATGTGTAAAAAATGTTGACCAAAATGTTGCTATTTAGTTGCTAAATGGTGTCCAACTCTTTTGTAGCCTGCCAGGCTCCTGCCCATGGGATTTCCCACATAAGAATACTGGAGTGGGTTGCCATTTCCTTCTCTAGGGGATCTTCCCAAGGAGCAAAGGATTGAGCCCAGGGATTGAACCCACATTTCCTGCATTAGCAAGTGGATTCTTTACCACTGAGCCATGAGGTAAGCCTACCATAGGGGACTATTAATTAGAGGATGGGGTTAATGTGATAAGGATTTGGATTTAACCAGCTGAAGATGATGAGTACTAATGCCATGCAATCCCTTTATCACTAGGTCTTTTATGGGGGAAAACCTAGGGAAGGGGGGAATCAGGAAGGATGCCCTTCTGCACATCCCATTCTCCTCTCCAGCTACGGCTTCATTTCTTTTCTGTAAATCTTGTCTTTAAAGCTTCCATTTCTCTTTAGCTTATGATTAAATCTCTTATTGAAAGCCATTTATTTTCCTTTGGATGATAGATAGCTTGTGGAAAGAAATTGGACTGTGTTAATATATCCCTTTTCTGTGTATTGGAAGAATCTTGTAATCTACAACAAAATGTCACAAATATCAAAGCAACATTATAATATCCACTGTGAAAACATTTTTATATCTAAGAAAAGACCTTAAAATATCAGTATTTTATTTTATTGACAAGCTGAGAAAAATATGAACATATAAGTTAATAGATGCCCTAGTATGCATGTACAAATAGAGACATTTCTGTAGTTGGGTAAGTATAGTCTTTTTTACTGGTGATAGGCACACGTGATCATTTGGTGGAGTTGTGGTGCCTCTCATTAAGTATCTGTTGATCATATAAGCAATGATATGTAGATTTGTATGCTGGTCTAAGAGATTTTGAGAGAGAAGATTTGCCTTTGCTTTTCACACTATTACTGTTAACTATTAGAGGGTTTTTTTTTTTTTCCTCTCCAGATTAATCCAGGAAATCAACAGCTGTCATAATAACCCAAACCTGCCATTTATAACCTGGTGGATTTTGGAATTGCAAAGTCCTAGAAAGTGCCACTGTCATAATAAAAACTAACCTTAATAGAATGCTTACTACAGGCCAGGTGTTTTCATTATATAAACTCATTTACTATTCACAACACCCAGAAAGTACTATTGCCATCCCCTTTATAGAGTGACACAAATATTCAGACCATAGCATTCTTCTTCTTTTTTTATTCAGGGGTCTTTCCAAGGCAGCTTTCTAGGATCTGTTCTACTTGATATTCTGGTGGTGGGAATGTCTGACAGTTGGAAGGTATAGACATTCAGAGTTTTTCAGATCATATTCTTTTTCTCATACACACACTCACACCCACACCGAGTAATACTTTAAAATGTCTTTTGGTAATTTACATGAGAATATGGAGGAAATATTTTTGAAAGACACTAGTTAAGAGAATAGAAGGACCTCATTTATACACAGATTTTCAAAGAAAATTTGAAACAACCATTTTGCAACAATAATATCCTGATAAAATCAAGGGATGCTAAAAGTTTGTTCAGTAGAACCGAGAATAGCAGTACCTGGTTGGAATCACAACAGTCCAAGATATGATCATCACTTTTCAAGTTCAGAAACTTGGTTCTGTCATCGTGCTTAAGGAACACATTTCCAGGACTTTCAAACACACCAGAGACTATGGTGTGAATGAAGATATGAATGATGTAAACTTTAATGACAATTATAGTTACCAAATTACCTACATCTTTTGTCTAGTGATCAGAACTTCTTTCCTTGTTGGTCAGCTTATGTTTGAAGACAAATTATAAACTGAGGGTTGTTTACTGAACACAAAATAGATCTAAGAAAGTTAGGAAGAACCTCCAAAACTGATATGACCTTGTCACATTTTGGCTACTATCCAAATGCTTATTCCTGAAAGGCGAGGATTCAGATTTTAAAGAGTGATTTTTCTTGCCATCTATACATTGTCTTACATGAGAATAATTTTGTGGTTTTTGAACCTACTTATTATAAAGCTAAGTTTACTTTTTTTTTTTTTTTTTACAAAACTAAGTAATGTGTGTGTGTATGTTAGTCACTCAGTTGTGTCCAACTCTTTTCGAACCCAAGGACTGTAGCCTGCCAGGCTCCTCCATCCATGGGATTCTCCAGGCAAGAATTCTGGAGTGGGTTGCCATGCCCTTCTCCAGGGGATCTTCACCTTTATCAATTTTATGAATATATAAGAATTTATGGATATACATACATGCATAGGTCTATTTCAGAAATTATTCATATTAGCTGTGCTAAATTTAAGTCCTTCACAGGAGGCATCATGGAAAATTTCTCCAATGGACTTGTGTGGAAACTCTTTCTGTGCATGGCAAATGTTTCATTGTGTCAGCCGCTCAGTCGTGTCTGACTCTGCGACCCCATGGACTGTAACCCACTGGGCTCCTCTGTCCAAGGGATTCTCCAGGCATGAGTACTGGAGTGGGTTGCCATTTCCTTCTACAAAATGTTTCATTACATTATAGTATAGAGGGAGACGATAAAAATGATATGGATCAGAAATAATACCCCAGATTCCTTTTAATTTTCCTATCACTTTCATTTTTGTCTTTCTCACTCCAATTTTGTTAAAATTGTCATTCATTGACCATTTGAAAATTATTAGAGGTTTCAAAGCTTTATTGGATTTGGAACTAATGTGATGCCAAAAATGTAACTGACAATTACGCTGAGTATTCATTTCTCTCTCAATTCACAATCAGATTTGTTCCCCGCGTGCAAGACCCAGCCATCACCAGTCACCTTGATCCATCAAAACAGTCAGTCTGCATAATGGGAAAATGTAAAAATCCTGAGGTCAGAAAAGAGCTCTTGCTACTTGAAAAATATAGAATAGTTTATTAACACATCACAATGATTTCAACAGTACATTCATTCAGCATTGGTTGGAGAAATATTTGTTGTTCTCTACTCTTCTTCCCAAAGGAGGTAAAAAATATTACAAATATTTTTGAAATTAAGCTATTTTTTTTACAAGCTTTCTTGAAAAACGAAACAAATTTGCCACTATCTCACTTTTTAACCTATACCTGCATAGTTTTTAAAAAATCTATTCCTGGAACATGCAACAGTGAAGAATAAAGCACCATAATTTAATCATATACTGTTTTATTGTGTTTCAGTCTCCAACCAGTATAAAAAACAAAATGTCAGTCATAGCTCAGTTGGTAAAGAATCTGCTCTGCCTGCAGTGTAGGAGATCTGGGTTCGATTCCTGGGTTAGGAAGATTCCCCTAGAGAAGGAAATGGCAACCCACTCCAGTATTCTTGCCTGGAGAATGCCATGGACAGAGGAGCCTAGCGGGCAATTCCATGGGGTCACACGAGTCAGACATGACTTAGGGACTAAACCACCAATAGAGAATAAGACTTTCGTGAAGAGTTGACCCATTGGAGAAGACCCTGATACTGGGAGGGATTGGGGACAGGAGGAGAAGGGGACGACAGAGGATGAGATGGCTGGATGACATCACTGACTCGATGGACATGAGTTTGAGTAGACTTTGGGAGTTGATGATGGACAGGGAAGCCTGGCATGCTGCGATTCATGGGGTTGCAAAGAGTCGGACACGACTGAGCAACTGAACTGAACTGAGCTGAATGCAATGATGTTTACTAATTGGTATCAAGACATAGGATTAGTTGCTTCTTTTTGTAGCAATTTCTAGCAAGTAGCCTAATTTTTAAAGTAAAGAGTTGTTTGAGGGTCTGAAGAGGGAAAAACTGCAGAGGGAAGAGATTTTTAATTGAGTTTCAGATTTAAAGGATGAAAATAAAAAATCAGCAAAAATAAAGACATCCCATTAAAAACAAAAGATGTTAGTGCACATCAGGAGAGTTCATAAGTGCTCTGAAAAAAATTTGCATATACTGATTCATATATGATCATTATTAAACAGATAAGGTTTTCATGCTGCCCTTGGTGCTTCATGTGAAAAGAAGTTTCATGTTTTGAAACTAAATTGGATGCATTTACAATTTTCACATAATAGCTTATCAGGGTCTTTTGATGTGAAAAATACAAACTCAGTGAGGTACATCAACAGAGTCAAACCAAGTTGAAAGGTAGTAAAAACTATGGAAGAAAGTTTCTGTTGGTGGTTATCGTCATGGAAAACATTTAATAACATTGCTGCCAAGAAGAAAAAGGAAACTGTGGCACAGATCTCTTCACGTGGAGGGTGTTTTAGATTTGTCCTATGAAATCTTCCAGAAAAAAAAAATGGTACCAAAAGTTAATGATACTATGGTTCTCAACAAGGATGAGGTGGAACTGAAAATGAACTGACAGGTCTCAAAGGACTTGAGTGTCTGTGCAAAATTTTTGAAGAGTCTTATAACTAACACCTCTTTTTAAGGATAATTTAAAGTGAGAAGGTTCTTAAAAGTGGAAGAAATGTGCTGAGTGACTCATCAAGCAGCCGAGCACAGGTATGCAGGGCCAAGCCAAGCAGAGTTGAGGGCTGTGTTCTCAGCTCTCTGACAATGCTCCTGTCTCCTCAGAGGTTCTCGGAAAGTGTTTGCTGTATTCTCAGTGGATAGCCTCCCCTTTCTCCTTTAGGTTTCCTCTCTCTTTTCTCTGTTCTTTAAAATGAAATATCTGTGACTTTGTATAGTTCATTCCTTCAAATACAGATTGCACCCCAGCTGTGTGCTGGTCACGGATGTTCAAAGATGTAAAGGATACAGGCTGTTATTGATGAACTTAGGCACTGAATGAGTTGCAAGCAACACAGAAAGCAAACCCTAAACCCCAACTGCAGACCTATTTCATGGATGACTTGGGACTTCCCTGGTGGCTTAGGTGGTAAAGAGTCCACTCGGTAAAACACCCACCTGTGACGCAGGAGACCTGGGTTCGATCCCTTGGTCGGGAAGATCCTCTGGAGAAGGGAGTAGCAACCCACTCCAGTTTTCTTGCTTGGAGTATTCTATGGACAGAGGAGTCTGAGGACTATAGTCCCTGGAGTCACAAAGAGTCAGACACGACTGAGAGACTAACGCTTTAAAGCTTTTTGATGTCGGTCACTTTTCACGTGCTTATTGGTCACCCATATAGCTGCTTTTGTGAAGTGACTGCTCAAGACTTCTGCCACTTTTTAATGTGTCGTTTGCCATTTCATGATTGAATCTTAGCAGTTTTTCTATATCATGAATACAAGTCCTACTGTCAGTGTTTTGTGTCACAAATACTTTCTCCCAGCCTACCACTCACCTGTCTGTTTCATTAAAGGTGTCTTTCGACATTTTTGTTTTCATTTTGCTTTTCCCATCTGCCTCTTGTTTGTTCTCTTTCTCCTTTGGCAGGTTAGTAAAAAATATTTTCATATTTCATCTTGTATCCTTTGTTGCCGCTTTAATTGTCTGTTTTTGCTATTTTTTTTAGTGGTTGCTTAATCTGCAATTTTAACCTATGTAATTGTCTACTTGCAAAACTGATTCCACTATTCATAAACAATATATGAACTTTACAATGGTATATTTATTTTACTAATTTTTCCTCTCTGTTCTCCTTGTCATTTAATATTTTATTCTTGTATTTATGTTCTACATCCCACTTTACATTGTTATTTTTACTTTAAACTGAATACTTTTTAAAAGAGATTTAAAGATACACACGCATATACAAACACTGCTGTTGCTGCTAAGTCGCTTCAGTCGTGTCCGACTCTGTTTGACCCCATAGACGGCAGCCCACCAGGCTCCTCTGTCCCTGGGATTCTCCAGGCAATAATAGTGGAGTGGGTTGCCATTTCCTTCTCCAATGTATACATGCATGCTGGGTCGCTTCAGTCATGTCCAACTCTGTGTGATCCTATGGACAGTAGCCCACCAGGCTCCTCTGTTCAGGGGATTCTCTAGGCAAGAATACTGGAGTGGGTTGCCATTTCCTTCTTCCATATACAAACACACATACACGTATATATATATATATATACACATACACACATATATATATGCACATATATATATGTATATGTATAAAATAATTTTTAGAAGTCCTTATGTTAAACAACATATTTACACTTTCTCATGTTTTCTGATCCATTCTCCAGAATTAGGTTTCTATCCAGTGTCAGATTCCTTTCATATTAAATTTTTAACTTAGCTTAGATTGTAGTTTTAATGGAGAGAATAATTTTTCAACTTGTGTTTTGCTGAAAATGTCTTTATCTTTTCTTTTTTCTGTAAATGAAGGCATAATTTACATATAATAAATTTCACCCTGATAGTACATGTAATTGGTCACTCCTCCTCTTCTGCTAGGTTTTGAGTCTGAAGCATGAGTCATTTTTTACAAAAGGTGAGCTGGATTTGGGTTTGATTGTGGCTTTTGTTATCCTCAGTTTATAGATTATCTACTCCACAGCCCCAATTCAAATTTTGTCAATTTCCCCCATTATTATCTTTTAGAGGTTTGTTTTCTAGGCCCAAAATTTATTAAAAAATCAAGCATTGACTTCAGTTGTCACTTAAATAAAAAACAATTTAAAAAACTCTTGAGTTATTTTAAAAAGACATTATATTAAAAGAAATCATGTCAACTGCTTCATCAACAAAGTGATATGAGAGAATAGAGTCAAATGGCAAATATTACGGGGATTTAAATTTATGATTAAGTAAAATGCACCCCTCAAAAAAAGTTAGGGATTGAGGGTAAGTTGAATTAAAATGTTCTAAGCTTTTGTTGTTTTTAGAGTTGTAAAAAGAATAATTTATAATAAACTCCCATAAGTCCAAGATTCCAATAGTAATATTTGAGTTCTTTCATAAAGAATAGTAAGAGAGTATATACATAAAATATAGTATAGAATGGAACATAAAAATATCAGGAAATGCTTGAATAATAAAGGAAAGGAGAGAAAAATTAAATAAACTTGGAATAAATGGAAAAATCAATAATAAGTTAGAATTAAGTTCAAATAAGTGAAGTTTGAAGTGTTAGTCGCTCAGTCATGTCCGACTCTTTGTGACGCTCTGAAAAGTAGTCTGCCAGGCTCCTCTGTCCATGGGGATTCTCCAGGCAAGAGTATTAGAGTGGGTAGCCATTTCCTTCTCCAGGGCATCTTCCTGACCCAGGGATCAAACCAGGGTCTCCTGCATTGCAGTCAGATTCTTTACCCTCTGAGCCACCAGGAAAGACCAAGTTCAAATAAAACAGTAATAAAATATATGTATAAACAAAATACTGCAGTTGGGCTTCCCAGGTGGTCCTAGTGGTAAAGAATTCGTCTGCCAATGCAGGAAACACAAGAAACAGAGTTGTGGTTTCAATACCTGGGCCAGGAAGTTCCCCTGGAGGAATAAATGGCAACCCACACTAACATTCTTGCCTGGGAAATCCCGTGGACAGAGAAACCTGGCAGGCTACAGTCCATGGGATCACAAGAGTTGGACACAACTGAGTGACTGAGCACACACAAAAATACTACAATTTGAAGGTAAATGTTATCTAACTAGAATAAAAATAAGCATAAGAAATATCAATATACTCTGATTACCAGAGATGCATATCAAATAAAAAAATAAATTATAGTAAAAAGGAAAATTGTGATATAAAAACACTTGGTAAAAGAAAGTTGACATATTTAAACTAATATCAGTCATTATAAAATAAACTTGAAGACAAATCTTGTATAGAGCTAAATGGAATATTTTTATAATAGTAAAATAATCAAATACAGCAATAAAGTTTAGTGAGTCTATGTTTGTATGCAAATAAAAACATTGCTTAAATATATAAGGCACAAATTGAAAGAATTAAAGGATAAGCCAATAAATGTAAAAAATATGAGACTTCAGTAAATTCTCTCATTCACTGACATGAGAGTTAGATAAAACATTGGTATATAAGTGATGCAATCAAAGACTTTCATAAAATTTTTACACATAAATTTCACATCAACAATGGCAAAATACATATAATATTCAAGTGCAAATGAAATTTTTATCAGCTGGTAATATGCATCATTAAGCAACTCACCAATGTCAAAGGATTAAAATCAGATTTTTCTTTGATTAAAGTGGGCTAAGGTTGTAATCACTATGTAAAATAATTAAAGATTCCAAGATGCTGAGAAATTAATCAATACATTCCTATGTAAGATATGGGATAAGAAAGAAATAAAGATGAATTAAGAAAATATTTTAAAGGGAATGGTAACAGAAACATGACATATCAGTAGGAGTGAGATATAGTAAAAGCATAATTTGGAAGGAATGTATAACCATGAACTCACGTTTTAGGAAATAATAAAGGATAAGAATCTGTGGTGCTTATCTCAAAAAATTATGTTTAAAAATTTAAGAATTATGAGAGGAAAAAAAGGTGAGTACTAATACTTGAAATAGAAAAAATATATAAAATAGAGAGCAGCAAAGCCAACATTTGTTCATTTACACAGCTAATAAAATTGAAAAACTCCCTGAAACCTGGTAAAAATGAGAAATAGACCAAATATTACTAAGTAGAAAATTACAAAGCAAAGATCACTACAATTCTTAAAGACATAATATAATATATATACATGTATCTATGTACAAATGTAATACATTATCTTCGGTTGTAAACTTGACGATTTAGACAAAATGACAAATCCCTAGAAGAGAGAAACTTTCCCAAACTAACTCACAGAGAAATAGAAGATACATCTTTTTTAACTACTGAAGAAATTTAATCTGTAATTGAAATAAATGTCCCACAATAAAATCTCCAGCCCAGATAATGACTGCAGATAGTCATTTTCGCAACATTCATGAAATGCATAAAACAACATTATACAAACTCATCCAGAGAATTTAAAAAGGAGAAAATACTGCTCACCATGTTTTACAAGCTTATGCCAGTTTTAACAGCAAATGAAAATTTTAGGCCAATTACTCTCATGGATATTAAGGAAAATCCTATGTAAATTAGAATATTTAATTCCTAAGTAGAATTCATAAATATATGAAAAGACCATAGAGTAAGTTGAGATTATATTAAGAATGTAAGATTTTTTTAAGCTTTATTTTTTGCCAAAATATAACCAACAGAGAGAAAAGAGCTCAAATTGCCCCATGCATTTTCACAAAGTGAACTCACCTTTGCAGTCAACCCCCAAATTATGAAACAGAACAGCACTAACATCTGTGTGCCTTCTACCTGCAACAAGTCTAAGGATAACCACAACACTTGTTTCTTTTTTCTCATCCTAGCTTTATTGAGAGATTATTGACATATAACATGTAATTTTAAGATGTCAAGGTGTTAATTTCTTAATAATTGAAAAATCAAGCAATTCAATTCACCACATATATAGAATAAGGAGAAAAAAGCATGAAAATATCCATACATGTAGAACAAAATTTAATAACAGTTGAACATCCATTTATAATTTAAAACTCCCTGACAGTTAAAGAATAGTAGGTGACTTTTTATTCTTATAAAGTGTATCCAGAAAAAGCCAGCGTGATCTTTAATGATGAAATATGAAAGCTTTCTACCTGAGATTTTGACCAACACAAGGTGCTCACTAGCAGTACTTCTGTCTGTTTGAGGTCATAGCCAATAAAATAAGACAAAAAAAAAAAAAGAGAGAAAGAAAGAAAATGAATTGAAAAGTTAGAAATAAAACTTTCATTTGTGTCCATTGTGACCTCCTCCTCAAGAGCACGGTATGAAAAGGGGAAAGTAAGAATAACTTTATAAGAAAGAAAAAGGACAAATCAGCCTTAGCCAGTGATCAAGGTCAACATCAACAGTCATAAATCATATAGATAGTGTGTACCCTTGATATGATGTGATGAAAAATAGCATGTTTACCTCTGCGACTTTCCTCCTCAAAACTCATAACCCTAGTGTGATCACAAGGATACCGTCAGACAAATTCAAACAAATTCAAACATCCCACAAAACATCTGACCAGCATTCCTCAAAGTTGTGAGATCATTAAAAGCAAAAGAAGTCTGAAGAAACTGTCATAGTCTAGATTAATCTAAGGAGTCATAATTTCTAAATGTAGTATGGTATCTGGGACTGGATCCCACAACAGTAAAAACCATAGAAATCCTAAAAAAACTATGGACTTATGTTAATAATGATGTATCAATATTGGTGGGGTGGCTAGTCCTAATCACAGTTGGTTCGACTCCAAGGGGAATCACAGGGAATTATCAAAGAAACCACATTCGCAACTGTAAAAATAAAAGAAAAAAATGATGTATCAATATTGGCTCACTAATTGTGTAAAATGTATCATACTAAACTAAGACAGTAATAATAGGAGAAATGGCATGGGGTATACAAGACCCATGTACTATTTTAGCTTTTCTTCTGTAAATTTACAAATGTTCTAAAATAAAAACTTTATTTAAATAATAGATATACAGATTTTACTTTAAAAAAGACATGTGTGTAGAAAAGTTTCCTTCTAAAGGTAAAGGACATTTCTTCCAGAATACATGTTATAAATCTATGTGATCAAGTTGTAAGTATATGGTGTAAAGAAAAGCTAAAGACTCATGAAATTGTTCACACCACAAGGCCAGCAGGTGTGAGTTAAACTCGGTCAATACATGCAACACATCATTTTTTTAAAAGTCCATGTTTCTCAGGAAAATATAAAATTAATTTTCTAGCACAATTTGGATTAAATAAAATGGCAATGTCTGGAAGCAAAAACATTTGTGGCATGCTTGTAGGAGATGGCTTTTAAAAAATGGGTTGCATCAGTGGATCTCATTGTTCATCTTTTGGGAGTCTATTTATAAGATTTCTTATATGTCAGCATGATGGTGTTCTTTCATTGTGAAGTCTACTTAATTTAGAGTTAATTGGGTCATAAAACAAAATACAAACCAAAGGGAAAAGCTTATTATATTAAAAGGTGGAGTTATTTCTAGCAGGTGTTGGTAGAAAAAATTATTGGCTATAGCTAGTTCAAGCACCAATTGAAACAAGACCTTTTAGTGACATTTATAAAGCATAAATGTTACATAGATGGCAATGAAAATTTAATGAAGACATGAAGAATTTCTTCAAAGATTAACAAATTTACATTAATTTGAATAATAAAAATATTACTTTTGATCCTTACCCAATTGATAAGTGTTGCTATATATTCCTTACTTTTTTTGTTCTTTATAACTTTAAATCCAAAGACAATACATGTATACTGTTATCTTTCATTAATAGATAACTGCTCCTAAACAGTTTGTATTACTACTTAAAAGCACAGAACATCCTCACTATTGACATCTTATGACAAAATATAGTATTGGATGTGTTAGGGAAGGTGACTTTGTGGCTTCTTACCATGTTCCAGAAGTTTCCATTCTCCTCTCTACAAGTGAGGAATTTGGGAGGGGAAATTTGTGGGCTTTGGGTTCTGCTCACAGGAGAAATGAGCCATTGCTAGTCCAAAAAAGTCCTTGACTATTTCAGTTCTGACCTTTAGACTGGATAGTTCACTCAGGGTAATGATGGGCTGATTCTGGCTTAGCCAACCAGCATATTTCCACTCTCTTCATCAGTATATCAATAAACTTCAAATCCATCCTCTTGACTGTTTGTGTGACTTGGAATGAATTATAAAACTACTTTGTCTCCAGATGTAAGTTACATATTATACTTCCAACATAAGACGAGGTAGGGCCAGGATTAAATGTGTTTGAATTGCCAAAGAACATTGGCAAGTGCCAAGAATATTGATTGGCACTCAAGAAGTGCTATTTTGATTTCTTTCATTTCCTTACACAGCACTTCTAAATGTTCTTCAATAGTTTAACTGCCAAAGGCTCATACTATACAAAATACTTTGGTGAATGCATATAATCTACACAATGAAGCCCAGACTCTATAGATTGATATTCATGATTTCCTACCATGAAGAAAGATTCCATTACAACTTTATTTCCAGCACAAACCCACCTTACTGTTATGATGTCCAGATCATACCACGCACTACACGCCTTGTACATTCAGAGAGGTTCTTAAATGTGCCTGGACTTTTGTTCTTCTCTTCCTGTTAAAATTGTGCTTTTCCTTCACGATTTACCTTCCATTTCCTCTTCTTCAAAATTTCCCTTAATCTCTAGATTAAAATTACATCCTCTCTGTCTCCACAAAACTTGTAGATTTTTGTTCATTTTGATTCTGTTTAAGTCTCCACTCCTAGAATGTATCTCTCTTTCTTTTTCAAAGTATCTAATATAATTTTCTTAATTAATATTTATTCATTTTTGTTATAAAAAGTGTGCTTCAAAGAATGTGAAATTATCTAAATGATATTTAACAGTTATACACATGATAAAGCTAAGAAACTTGGAAATACAGCCCTGGAAGACAAAACAAATCAACTAAGATTTCATATTAAAGAGTAATTTTCATTTCTGAGTTGTATAGAAGGAAGAATCTATAATATGTTGATCATATTGCATATACAAATAATTGAAATTTGCATATTTGATTACTTTGTAAATGTTTTGAGAATTTTGGAAGCTCTTTGTACATTTGTAGATTAGTGGGGCGCAATGTCCAGGAAGCTAGCTGAGACTCATCAAGAAGGCTGCAGAAGCCACACTTACCTCACTGACTGTATCAGTTTTTTCTGAGATTTCATTGTGTAGCCACATGGAAAGGGTCTAGTTATTCATTAAAATTGTGAATGTAAAAACACTTTAAAATTCTGTGCTATTCTTAATTTAAAGATAAAACTCTATCCTGATACATGTTTCTACTTAGTAGATGCACTGTAGTAAGTTAAATAGCTGGTGTGTATGAATTTATTGTCTTTACAAGGAGTGAGGAGATGTCTTTGGGGAAAGGAAATAAAGTGACCCAGCTAATCTCCTTGTTAGACCTTCAATTAAATGGCTAATGATATATTCTCCGAGGATGAGACCTGATCTCTTCAATGCCTTTAGCAGGGTCTCTCTGGATAAAGGATTAATTAGATCCAGAATCTATAGAATGTGGGGCCCTGGAGAAAATGAAAACTATACGCTCTCTGGAGTATAAAGTACAGTTATTTTGTAACTTAAATGGCTTCTTCTGTGCAAGGTAATCATATTCAAATTACTTAGAAACCTTATTTATTATTCTAAGCTAGAGGTTAATGCAAGAATATTTTCTCCACCATTTTAAACTTTCTTTTTTTGGAGGAGAAGGAATGTTATCACATTTAGACTGCTGTATTATTGGAAATAAAAACTTGATTTTTTTTTAATTCAGAAAAGACTAGTATCACATGTCACTGACAACTCAGAAATAAAAATATGAGTTGATTTGTGAGTTGCATATCCAGAAGTAAAGGTTGCCATTTTTAAGCAGCTTATTAATAATGACAGATTATAGAATAAAGGGCTTTCCCGATGGCTCAGACAGTAAAGAATCCACCTACAACGTAGGAGACACAGGAGACCCAGGTTTGATCGCTGGGTCAGGAAGATCCCCTGGAGGAGGAAATGACAACCCACTTCAGTATTCTTGCCTAAAAAATCCCATGGACAGAGGAGCCTTGTGGGCTATAGTCTAAAGGGTTGCACAGAATCTGACATGACCGAAAGACTAAACACAAATGCATGAATAGGAATAAAACATTTGTTTGGGTTTCTGAATTGGCCTGAAAAATCGCATATAGGATTATTTCCATTTTTTTTTTTTTTTGTATCTTACATTTATCTACTTTTTTTCAGAGCATTAGGGAAGTTTCATATTTTGTTCACAAGGACTCTCCAAGCCTTTCTCTGTTTTGTTGTGTACTTTAGAAAAAGGTTCTCCTGGTTTCTTTTAAAAGAAACATATTTTTTAACTTCTTTTTTCTTTATTTAACAGGTACAACTTCTCCACAATTTATATTACTAGGAAATATATTTTATTAATAATGAAACATAATTTTTTACTCAAAAGTTATGCATGTTGAATGAATTATGCAAATAACATATATAGGACTTTGAAAAAATTAAAATTCACCATATCTGTAAAGGAATCACCTTTTTTCTTTATACTACTCACCATACTGTTGACACCAGATTGAGAGTTTTCTACACCAAACAATTCAGTTCTTGATGGACACAGGCCTGGTATCCTAAAACTGAACTCAATTCTTTCACTATGTCCCAGAAATAGTGCAGATCACTCAGATTAAGGGCTCAGTCTCGTTAAGACTCCTCCCCACATCAGTGTGTGTGCCTTGTTGCTCAGTTGTGTCCGACTCTTTTGCAACCCCATGGACTACAACCCGCCAGGGTCCTCTGTCCATAGGATTTTTCAGGCAAGAATACTGGAATAGGTTGCCATTTCCTTCTCTAGGGGATCTTCCTGTGGATGCAGGGATTGAACCTTCGTCTTTTGCATCTCCTGCATTGGCAGGTAGATTTTTTTACCATTGCACCAGAAACTAATCATAATTCCCAAGTTGTCTCCTCTTTTCTGATAGAAGAGCCATAAATCAAAAGTACCCATGACTTCTTTCTCAGGTTTAATAATTTGTTAGAATGTATAAAGTAGAATAAGGTTAAATATTGAATATAAGTCATGATTTCTGATATTTTACCTCTAAGACTTCTAATGCATTTATAAGATCTTTGCTCATGATAATTTGCATTTAATTTTATACCTCCTTTCTAATGTATCCCAAGATAATGATTTCATAATTAAGTGAATAAATAAAACTGATGTGAAATTGTATTTATTCAAAATAGGTTAATATTAATTCTGAAATATTCCATTTCTTTATTAGCATAATAAAAACATTTTAATACTATTTGGAATTACCCTATTTTTTCCCTCAGAGCATTTCCTTGAAAGATCAGTAAATTCTGAGCATCATCTTTAGTTTTCTCTGTTGTCTTAAGATGATAGGAAGAATATTAAAACAACACAATATAAACATAAAATATTACATATGAATTTTCATGGTAACTTTTTGATACATACTACTAGATATTAGACGTTAAATTTTTAAAAAGTTAAGTGAATTTTAGAAGTGCAAATATTTTCCATTATGAATAAAAGTGTATATTCTGTAATGTATTTTATATTTTATATAAAATATATATTTTAATGTAATGCATTTTTACATATACAGTACATTACAAAATATATATTTTTATTCAAAATAAAAAAAATTGCTTTTCTAAAACTCACTTAACTTTTAAAAATTTAACTTGTAATGCATATATTATGGGCTTCCCAGGTGGTGTGAGTGGTAAAGAAACTGCCTGCCAATGCTGAAGACTTAAGAGACCTCGGTTCTATCCTGGGTCAGGAAGATCCTCTGGAAGAGGGCATAGCAACCCATTACAGTATTCTTGTCTGGAGGATCCCATGGACACAGGAGCCTGGCAGGCTACAATCCATGGGATCGCACAGAGTTGGACATGACTGGAGAGATTTAGCACACAGACTTGCATGTATATTCAGCTCAGTTCAGTTCAGTCACTCAGTCGTGTCTGACTCTTTGCGACCCCATCGACTGTAGCATGCCAGGCTTCCCTGTCCATCACCAACTCCTGGAGTTTACTCAAACTCATGTCCACTGAGTCAGTGATACCATCCAACCATCTCATCCTCTGTTGTCCCCTTCTCCTCTTGCCTTCTATCTTTCCTAGCATCAGGATCTTTTCAAATGAGTCATTTCTTCACATCAGGTAGCCAAAGTATTGTAGCTTCAGTTTCAGCATCAGCCCTTCCAATGAATATTCAGGACTGATTTCCTTTAGGAAGGACTGGTTGGAGCTCCTTGCAGTCCAAGGGACTTTCAAGGGTTTTCTCCAACACCACAGTTCAAAAGCATCAATTATTCAGTGTTCAGCTTTCTTTATAGTCCAACTCTCACAACCACACACGACTACTGGAGAAACCATAGCCTTAACTAGATGGAACTTTGTTGGCAAAGTAATGCCTCTGCTTTTTAATATGCTGCTTAGGTTGGTCATAACTTTTCTTCCAAGGAGCAAGCATCTTTTAATTTCATGGCTGCAGTCACCATCTGCAGTGGTTTGGAGCCCAAAAAAATAAAGTCAGCCACTGTTTCCACTGTTTCCGCAACTATTTGCCATGGAGTGTTGAGACCAGACACCATGATCTTAGTTTTCTGAACGTTGAGCTTTAAGCCAATTTTTTCACTCCTCTTTCACTTTCGTCAAGAGGCTCTTTAGTTCTGCATATGTATTATACACATAAAATACAAAAACCAATTATTTATGTTATTTACCCTTATGGTACTATAAAAGCTTATAGGGATATGTCCTTATGCATATAATATAAGCATCTTTCCACTCACTCTGATATTTAAAACATATATTGAAAATGAAAAGCAAAATATATACCTCACTCATTCTTTTGTGCAAATTCACTTCCAAATATATTTAAATCAATTCACATTTCAATATGAGATTCAAGATGGAAGTCTTCATATTTTGCCATAATTTCCGAAAGACAATGGTGTGGAAAGCAAGAAAAATAGCTGATTGTCACATGGTATTGATAGAGCCATTTGCGTTGTTCTTTGCAGAATAAAAACACTCCTATAGCTATCACTGTCTATGTTGACAAGAACACGTGTCTGCTGGTAACACACGGATTTGGCTTTGTTCTTCAATTATAGCTATAACTTCATTTCTGATACATATCCTCCTATGGTTATAAGAAAGAAGATATATGAGGAGCCATTTGTCTACATCATGACTCTGATAATATCTTTGCCTGTTGCCACAGAAACCCAGATCATGGTCATATGTTAACTGTGAAAATAGGAAATATGAGTATATTAAGACTTGCAGCTTCATTCTTTAATTCTTATTTTATTTTGACACAAAATCAGATCTCTACTTGATCTGACTGTCTTACTTACATCACCTGTTATCTGATGGCTCACTTTCATTCATTTTTGCTCTACCTGAGGGATGTATTGGGAATTTGCACATGAGCAAATGGAGATAAGCACATAGTGTGTTAAATTTTCTTCTACAAATATATGTTAGGCAGATTCTGATAATTCTAATGGATAGAGTTATAATGCAAAAATTATAATTACTCTATCAATGATATATTAACTCTGCATATGTATTCAAAGCAATCAACTTAGTAGTTTTAAAAATTATTCATTGACTATATCTACAAATGTATGAAACTCATAACTTTTTCTGATTCCTCTTCTTGTGCCTCAAAGACCTAAAAAATGTGGGGGAAAAAAAAAAGAAAGAAAGAAGCCCATGTTTTGCTTGGCTTCATATTTTAGAGAAGTTTATATCTGCCCAAAAGGCTTTTTACTGTCTATTGTTTAAAGTCTAAAACATAAATCTTTCAGCAGAAGTAAAAGTTTTTTACATATGTGCACCCATTTTCTTTGTTTCTGGTAATATAAACCACTGGAAATTTGCAATTAAGAAAGCCTTCATAACAGTAAGCATAAAGCACAAACACTAAAATAAAACTAAATCTTTCTGTCAGAATTTTTCAGTAAAACACATAAACAGAATTTATACATGTGGTTTTCTTTCTTATCACCTTATCTAGCTAACTCGATCTAAACTAGTCAGGTCACCTCAGATATATAGATTCTCTTAGTAGTCAGAATAAATAAAATGTACACATATTGAAAGTACAGTTTCATGGGCTTTTGGCAAACATATTCAGTCATTTAACCAATATTTAATCAAACTATTGAACTCAATTACCGCACTAAAAAGTTCCCCTCTGCATCTTTCTGGTTAATTCTTATCAAGACTCTCTGCTCCAGACGCAACCACTGTTCTTATTTCTCTCTTAAAATATTAATTTTGTCTGGTTTATAATTTAATATAAACCCTAATCCCAGTATTGGGGTTTCCATCCTCATAACTTCATCTAATCTTAATTACCTCCTAAACTCATCATCTTCAAACATTTTCTGCTAAAAAAGAGACAGTAGGCATGACATAGTTGTATACCTGTTGTGAGAAGTGGGAGAGGTTGTTGTGAGACTGAGCCCTCACCTGTGGCACATGACACTATCCCCAGAGAGATGGTGTCAGAATTGAGTTAAATCATACGACAGATGGTGTCCCCGAGCCTGGCCTCCATATCGTTGGTGACCATGAGTGCTGTAAGTGAAGCGCCCTGTGAGTGTGGTGGTGGGGTGAGAGTAAAGGGGACGCACAGGAAATAGACTGAAGTTTTCTTACACAAGGAGCCCCTTGTGGGGACTTTCCTGGTGGTCTAGTGGTTAAGACTTTACCTTCTAATACGGGACACACAGGTTCGATCCCTGGTTGAGGAACTAAGATCTCACAGGCTAGTGGCAGCTGAGCCTTCACGCAGTAACTAGAGAACCCTACACTCTGCAATGAAGGCTCCATGTGGCCAAGAATAAGACATACAGCAAAATTTAAAAAAAAAAAATCAAATAATTAAACAAATAAAAAATTAAAATAAAAAAGATACAGTTAAAAAAAATAGAAGCTCCTTATATACCCATGAAGATGGACAACGTAATTAGCTCAACCATGTATAATTAAGTTAGAAAAAGCCAATGGAATAGTGGACCTCTGAAGATAAACTGTGAACGAATTGGTCAGTGAAAAGAGAAGCAAGAGATCAGATGGAAAATTAGTCAGACCAGATGGTGAGAAGTTTTGCTTGCCTGAGGCAATTGGGCTTCAGTAGACTTTTCCTGAAGGGGAAGTAAGGTGAACAGGCTTGCATTTTCATAAAAATCACTCTTTTGTGAGCTGAAGAAAGGTTTGTGAAATATAAGAAGAAGGCCTAGGGCAAAACTCAAGGAACAGCAACTTTAAAAGACCAGATGGAGGTAAAAAAGGTTTTCAGGCAACAAAGACAAGTGAGTTTAAAGGTCCAAGCCAGTGAAAAGGAGGAGCGGGAGAAGGTGGAGGTCAGCTGGGCTGATATGGGCAATGCAGGTCAGAGGATGACCAGGAAGTGGGGCCTGATGCCCCAGAAACATAAGGTCTGTTTTCACATCCTTGGGTTTGGCAATTAAGAGGTGTTGGGTGAATTTTTCCACTGCAGTTTTACTGGCATGTTTGATGTGGAAGCTTAATTTTGAGATTTGAGTGTAAGTGGGATTGGAAGAAATAGCTGCAGTAAATAGAGTGAACTTACTCTTATCAGAAGGCAAGAGACGGAGGGAGGAGGGACTCTAGGATAAAGCAAGTTGAAGGTAAGGACTTGTTGGCTTTTTTTTTTCAAGATAGAATTTCCTACCTCGTATTCCCAGAGCCCATTTTTTAAGAGTCTTCTGCTGAAGCAATTATTGTGTTTGCCTTGTTAATGATAAATTTAAGCACGTATCTATGACTGTAATCTCAACTAGTTGATGAGCTCTTGGCAGACAGGGATTATATTTTATTCATTATCTTAATCCCCACAGCATGTAATTTCTAGATGCATAAGAAATGAGAATTTAATAAAATTTAATTCATCAGTATGTAGTATTTCATCTTTCAAATGATTCTCAAGTATTTTATCTTGAATAACAAATCTTGTCAGTAGCAAAATGTAAAATACCCATGCATATCTTTCTAATGAGGGGCAGCACAGTGCAGAGCAGTGGATCCAAAGTCTAACCCCAGACCAGCAGGATCAGCATCCCCTGGGAACTTGTAAGAACTGCAAATTATTGGGCTGCACCCAAACTTACTAAATAGAAACTTTGGGGCTTCCCTGGTGGCTCAGTGGAAAACAATCCATCTGCCAATGTGCAAGATTCGCGTTCAATCTCCGGGTTGGAAAGATCCCCTGGAGAGGAAATGGCAACCTACTCCAGGATTCTTGCTTGGGAAATCCCATGGACAGAGAAACCTGGCAGCTACAAGGGAGTCAGACAACTTAGCAACTAAACAACAACAATAGTTGTGGTGGGGACAGAAGTCCCCACAATCTGTGCTTTTCAGTTCAGTTCAGTTCAGTTGCTCAGATGTGTCGAACTTTTTGTGACCCCATGGACTGCAGCAAGCCAGGCCTCCCTGTCTATCACAAACTCCCAGAGTTTACTCAAACTCATGTCCATTGAGTCAGTGATGCCATCCAACTATCTGATCCTCTATCGTCCCCTTCTCCTTCCCTCAATCTTTCCCAGCATCAGGGTCTTTTCAAATGAGTCAGTTCTTTGCATCAGGTGGCCAAAGTATTGTAGTTTCAGCTTCAGCATCAGTCCTTCCAATGAATATTCAAGACTGATTTCCTTTAGAATGGACTGGTTGAGATCTCCTTGAGGTCCAAGGGACTCTCAAGAGTCTGCTCCAAAACCACAGATGAAAAGCATCAATTCCTCAGTGCTCAGCTTTCTTTATAGTCCAGCTCTCACATCAATACATGACTACTGGAAAAACCACAGCTTTGACAATACGGGCCTTAATTGGCAAAGTAATGTCTCTGCTTTTTAATATGTTGTCTAGGTTGGTCATAACTTTTCTTCCAAGGAGCAAGTCTCTTTTAATTTCATGGCTGCAGTCACCATCTGCAGTGATTTTGGAGCCCCCCAAAATAAAGTCTGTCACTGTTTCCATTGTTTCCCCATCTATTTGCCATGACGTGACGGGATCAGATGCCATGATCTTAGTGTTTCTGAATGTTGAGTTTTAAGCAACCTTTTTCACGCTCCTCTTTCACTTTCATCAAGAGGCTCTTAAGTTCTTCTTCACTTTCTGCCATAAGGGTGGTGTCATCTGCAAATCTGAGGTTATTTTCTGGGCAATCTTGATTCCAGCTGGTGCTTCATCCAGTCTGGCATTTCACATTATGTACTCTGCATATAAGTTAAATAAACACAGTGGCAATATATAGCCTTGACACACTCCAATTTGGAACCAGTTTGTTGTTCCATGTCCAGTTCTAACTGTTGCTTCCTGACCTGCATACAGATTTCTCAAAAGGCAGGTCAGGTGGTCTGCTATTGTTATCTCTTGAAGAATTTTCCAGAGTTTGTTGTGGTCCACACTGTGAAAAGCCTTGGCACAGTCAATAAAGCAGAAGTAGATGTTTCTCTGGAACTCTCTTGCTTTTTTGATGATCCAACAGATGTTGGCAATTTGATCTCTGGTTCCTCTGCCTTTTCTAAATCCAGCTTGAACATATGGAAGTTCATTGTTCCAGTATTGTTGAAGCCTGGCTTGGAGAATTTTGAGCATTACTTTACTAGTGTGTGAGATGAATGCAATTATGCAGTAGTTTGAGCATTTTTGGCATTGCCTTTCTTTGTGATTGGAGTGTGAACTGACCTTTTCCAGTCCTGTGGCCACTGCTGAATTTTCCAAATTTGCTGGCATATTGAGTGCAGCACTTTCACAGCATCATCTTTTAGGATTTGAAAAGCTCAACTGAAATTCCATCACCTTCACTGTCTTTGTTCACAGTGATGCTTTCTAAGGCCCACTTGGCTTCACATTCCAGGATGTCTGGCTCTAGGTGAGTGATCACACCATTGTGATTATCTGGGTTGTGAAAATCTTTTTTTACAGTTCTTCTGTGTATTCTTGCCACCTCTTTTTTAATATCTTCTGCTTCTCTTAGTTCCATACAATTTCTGCCCTTTATTGAGTCCATCTTTGCATGAAATGTTCCCTTGGTATCTCTAATTTTCTTGAAGAGTTCTCTAGTCTTCCCCATTCTATTGTGTTCCTCTGTTTCTTTGTACTGATCACTGAGGAAGGCTTTCTTATCTCTCCTTGCTATTCTTTGGAACTCTGCATTCAAATGGGAATATCTTCCCTTTTATCCTTTGCCTTCATCTCTCTTTTATTCACAGCTATTTGTAAGGCCTCCTCAGACAACCATTTTGCCTTTTTGCATTTCTTTTTCTTGGGGATGGTCTTGATCCCTGTCTCCTGTACAGTGTCACGAACCTCCATCAGTAGGTCCATAGTTCTTTAGGCACTCTGTCTATCAGATCTAATCCCTTGAATCTACTTATCACTTCCACTATATAATAGTAAGGGTTTTGATTTAGGTAATATATGAATGGTCTAGTGCTTTTCCTTACTTTATTCAATTTCAGTCTGAATTTGGCAATAAGGAGTTCATGATCTGAGCCACAGTCTGTTCCCAGTCTTGTTTTTGCTGAATGTATAGAGCTTCTCCATCTTTGGCTGCAAAGAATATAATCAATCTGATTTCTGTGTTGACCACCTGGTGATGTTCATGTGTAGAGTCTTCTCTTGTGTTGTTGGAAGAGGGTGTTTGCTATGACCAGTGCATTCTCTTGGCAAAACTCTATTAGCCTTTGCCCTGCTTCATTCTGTGCTCCAAGGCCAAATTTGCCTGTTACTCCAGGTGTTTCTTGACTTTCTACTTTTTCATTCCAGTCCCCTATAGTGAAAAGGACATCTTTTTTTGGGTGTTAGTTCTAAAAGGTCTTGTAGGTCTTCACATAACTGTTCAACTTCAGCTTCTTCAGCATTACTGGTTGGGACATACACTTGGATTACCGTGATATTGAATGGTTTTCCTTGGAAAAGAACAGATTATTCTGACATTTTGAGATTGCATCCAAGTACTGCATTTTGGACTCTTTTGTTGACTATGATGGCTACTCCATTTCATCTAAAGGATTTTTGCCCACAGTGGTAGATATAATGGTCATCTGAGTTAAATTCACCCATTCCAGTCATTTTAGTTTGCTCATTCCTAAAATGTTGATGTTGACTCTTGCCATCTCCTGTTTGACCACTTCCAATTTGCCTTGATTCATGGACATAACATTCCAGGTTCCCATGCAGTATTGCTCTTTGCAGCATTGTTTACTTCCATTACCAGTCGCATCCACAACTGGGTTTTGTTTTTGCTTTGGCTCTGTCTCTTCATTCTTTCTGGAGTTATTTCTCCACTGATCTCCAGTAGCATACTGGGCACCTACTGACCTGGAGAGTTCATCTTTCAGTGTCTTATCTTTTTGCCTTTTCATACTGTTCATGGTGTTCTCAAGGCAAGAATACTGAAGTGGTTTGCCATTTCCTTTTCCAGTGGACCTCCTTTTGTCAGAACTCTCCACCATGATCCATCTGTCTTGGGTGGCCCTACATGGCATGGCTTAGTTTCATTGAGTTAGACAAGGTTGTGGTCCATGTGATCAGATTGGTTATTTTTCTGTGATTGTGTTTTTCAGTCTGTTGCCCACTGATGGAGAAGGATAAGAGTCTTATGGAAGCTTCCTGATGGGAGAAACAGACTAAGGGGGAAACTGGGTCTTATTCTGATGGTTTTAACACCCTCCAAATTGATTCTGATTGCCCTAACATTTGAGAACTATTGATAAAAAGAAACAAGAGCCTTTGATTTGAACAAATCTGTTTTCAGATCTTACTTTTGTCATTTATAAGCCACATGCAGTCAGAATGTTTTTGGGAAGAGGGCAGGGCACAACCTTTAAAAGAATGACATAGCCCAAGGATATGACATAAACTGATGCGAACCAAATAAGTCCAAATGACGGACAAATAAACTTCCACTTGGCCTTGAACCTCAGTATATGCTCATTTTAACAATCAGCAAGCTAAATGACACACTCACATGGCGGTTCCAAGGCCAGCCTTAAAGGTTAACATGTGGGCAGTGACTCAGTTCATGGAAATTCCCACACTTTCCCCCAAATAGCTGAAATATTCCACCTGCTCCTTAGCCCATGAGATTACTCACCACCATAAAAACTGACAACCCCATACACTGGTATCATTCTCACCTTCTGTGATGGTCCATACTCCATCTGTGGAGTGTGTGTCTCTAAATAAATCTACTTCTGGCCTATCACTTTCTCTCTCACTGAATTCTTTCTGTGATGAGACATCAGGAAACTTTAATAAAGTGCTTTATTAAAACCTGAGACAAAGTGTTTGATCTCAGTTAAAAGTCCATTAACAGAGGAATGGATAAAGAAGAGGTGGTACACGTATATAATGGAATATTACCTGACCATGAAAAAGAATGAAATAATGCCATTTGCAGCAACATGGATGGACCGAGAAATTGTCATACTAAGTGAAGTAAGTTAGACAGAGAAGCAGAAGTATTGTATGACATCCCTTATATCTGGGATCTAAGATCTATCATGTTTTCAACCATGATACATGTGAACTTATTTACAAAAAATAAAGAGACTCATGTGCTGGGAAGAGAGATGGAGAAAGGGATAATTAGGGAGTTTGAGATGGACATGCACACACTGTTGTACTTAAAATGGATAATCAACAAGGAAGTATTGTATAGCACATGGAACTTTGCTCCATGCTATGTGGAAGCCTGGATGGGAGAAAGTTTGGGGGAGAACTGAATCCCTTCCCTGTTCACCTGAAACTATCACCACATTGTTAATTTGTTATGTCTCCATGCAAAATAAAATATAATGAAAAATACTGGACTGGATGAATCACAGGTTGGATTAGAGATTGCTGGGAGAAATATTAACAATCTCAGATATGCAGAGGATACCACTCTAATGACAGAAAGTTAAGAGGAACTAGAGAGCACCTTGATGAGGGTGAAAGAAGAGAGAGAAAAAACTGGCTTAAAAATCAACACTGAAAAAGCTAAGGTCATGGCATCTGGTCCCATCACTTCATATCAAATAGAAGGGGAAAAAGTGGAAGCAGTAACACATTTTATTTTCTTTGGCTCCAAAATCACTACAGACAGTGACTGCAGCCGTGAGACTGAAAGACACTTCCTCCTTGGAAGGAAAGCTATGATAGACTTAGACAGCACATTAAAAAGCAGAGACGTCTCTGGTGGCTCCGACCTCAATGAAGTATTTGCCTGCAATGCAGGAGACCTGGGTTCAATCCCTGGATTGGGAAGATCCCCTAGAGAAGGGAATGGAAACCCACTCCAGTAATCTTGTCTGGAGAATTCCATGGACAGAGGAGTCTGGTGGGCTACAGTCTATGGGGGTCCCAGAGAGTCAGACACAAATGAGCAACTAAAACTTTCACTTCGACTTTGCCAACCAAGGTCCATCTAGTCAAAGCTATGGTTTTTTCCAGTAGTCATGTATGGATGTGAGAGACCATAAAGAAGGCTGGATGCTGAAGAATTGATGCTTTGAAATTGTGGTGCTGGAGAAGACTCTTGAGAGTCCCTTGGAATGCACGGAGATCAATCCAGTGAATCCTAAAGGAAATCAACCTGAATATTCATTGGAAGGACTGATGCTGAAGCTGAAGTTCCAATACTTTGGCCACCTGATGGCAGGAGCCCACTCATTGGAAAAGACTTTGATGCTGGGAGAGACTTGGGGGAGGACGAGAAGGGAGCAGCAGAGGATGCGATGGTTGGATGGCATTTCTGACTCAATGGACATAAATTTGCACAAACTCTGGGGGATACTGAAGCACAGGGAAGCCTGGTATGCTGCAGTCCATGCGGTCACAAAGAGTTGAACACCACTTAGTGACTCAACAACAACAACAACAGCAAATACAAAATAAAAAGTCTTTTATTTTTTAAAAAACTATGGGTTCAAGCCTCAATCTGGGTTTTGGCTGGGTTAGTGTCCCTCTCTGTGAGTTAAAATCCCAATCTGAGTTAAACAGCTTGATCTCCAGAATATGGTTTTCTTATGCAAGGTCATGGGAGCTACCTCAAAGTATCATTATGAAAAGAGAGTAATATGATAGGTGAAAGCAATTATTCCATTGTTTGATACAATGTTGATATTAAATAAATGTGAATTTTCCTATTTTATAGACAATGTGTTGCTATTATGAAATTAAATTTTTAGAGAAAACTAGAAATAACATAATTGAAATGTGTAGGGGGGAGAGGGGTGAAGGAAATTGAATTGTGCTGAGCTTTTACATTTGGCCATTGTCCTGAGTGTCTTTTCAATAATGTCATCTAGATTTGAAACAAGGCTTCACTTCAAAATCTATTTTATTTTTTGCTTCAGTCCAGGTAGCTTTGTGCCAAGAAAGAGTCCATTAATTGCAAAAAGGAAAGCAAAGAAAAAACAAAAAGATTTATAGTATAAGGAATTCCAGCATTTTAACCTCAAAACTTCAAATCTTTTTTTTATTTAAACTTGTGTGTGTGTGTGTGTGTGTGTGTTGGCGGGGGCGGGGGGGAGTTGTTGTAACAAATGCTTCAATAGCAAAATTCTAAATAAGGAACATTTCCCATATTTGGGGAAAATAAAAGCACTCATGCTTGTTTGCCCTGTAAAATGCATTTTATCATCTGGGCAGGAATGGAAAGATAAAAGGATCAATCACAGGAAAAGGCACGATTTTTTCAGAGCTTTGTCTCTTTCTATTGTTCAGCTTTAGCAAGGATATTAAAAAAGCTTCCCATAAACAGTACTTATTCATACTGCTCACACTTTCCTATAGCTTCCCTCCCCACTCCCCAACCTCTATCTTTAAATGCAAGGTCAGCTCTATGCTGTTATGAAGAAAACTGTTTCAAAATCACACCTCCCCCTTTCTCTCATGCTTCAAATATATCTCTGAGCCCTGTTCTTTAATTGACATACATTTTAAAAACAACTCAATCGCGGATTGATCAGCTGATCCAGTGACACACAGACCACAGCTTGCTCTTGCCGTGGTTTCTTTGTTGTTAGTGGGCCTTTGTTTGAATCCTGCAGCACCAGCCCTGACTATAATAATTGATAGACTGAGCTATGCTACAGGGCACAAAATAACAAAGGAAGAAAAATATGAACAGTTAGTGAAAGAAGTCCTGGGACAAGACATAAATAAATGTCCTTTACCCAAATACTGCAGTGTTGGTGGAACCCTACCCAAGGCAAGATAAACCAGGTGACTCTCTTTATTTTAATGTTTGGGAGGTGAATTCAAGGAGAGGTATTGTGTTCCAAGAGGCTTGTGAAGCTAATGGGACAAACTAGCCCACACAGAGATAAATTCAGAACCTAAATGGCCTTCACAGTTGGAGCTCCTTAGATAATATGGTAATGAATATTTTAGAAAAGTCTACATAGATAATAGTCATCAAGTCAATAAATACAGGCTGGCTAGTCTCTGGTAACATTAGCATATAAATCTATTTGAGTGAACCATTCAGAACTCAGCATTTAGCCTTCCCAAGAATTTGAGCAGGACCTAATAAAATCCCTAAACTTTCTGTGAGATTTGTATATACAGGAGGAAATCATAGCCTTTCCAAATTTCAGGATTGGAAAGGACCTTAAAGTTCAGATCAACCAGTTACCTTGTAATGAGTTCTTTGGAAAAGCAATGTTATCAAGTTGTGTCTATTGTAAACTCACATACAATTTGTAATTTACCCCCAGAATCTGGGGCTCTTTAACTGATGACAATTCATGGGCCAAGAAGGGCTTCTCAGGTCATTTAGTGGGTAAAGACTCTACCTGCTATGTGGGAGATGCAGGAGATGCAGGTTGGATCCCTGGGTGGGGAAGATCCCCTGGAGGAGGGCATGTGTTTTTAAACATGGGGTTTAAAAACCCCATGGACAGAGGAGCTTGGGGGGCTACAGTCTATAGAGTCTTCTCCAGGCAAGAACCCTATGGACAGAGGAGCTTGGGGGGCGACAGTCTATAGAGTCTCAAAGAACTGGATGTGACTGAGCACACATACATGATGCAAGAATTTCATACGAAATTCTTTACTCAGTGAAAAAGATCATTTTGAATTAGGTAACTTTTGCATGAGCGTGCAGCATTTATATTACGTTAAAGAGATTTCCTTTAAATGTTCTTGTTTATACCTAAGTAGCCTGGCTTCTTAAGATTTCCTTTTCTTCCCTCCTGTTCTTCTTTCTTTTCTTTTTCCTTCTGTTTCCCCTCCCTCTCTCTCTTGCTTCCCTTCTTCCCTCTCTGCAAAATAAAAGCTAGTTAACAGCTAATGACAGAATATATGTCAGGAATTTTTCAGAAAGAGACCTAATAAAGCTATTTACTCAAAAATATGAGGCTATGGAGAGATGGCTGGTGTGGGCTAGATTGCTCTTGGCGTGTGGCTATTGTTCAATCACCAAGTCATGTTGAATTCTTTGTGACTCTCTGGACTGCAGCACGCCAGGCACCTGTCCTCAACTATCTCATGGAGTTTGTTCAAATTCATGCCCATTAAATCAACAATGCTAGCTAATCATCTCATTGAAGTACTGATTCTTTGGAAATGACCCTGAAGCCTGGAAAGATTGAGGTAAAAGGAGAAGAGGGTGGCAGAGGATGAGATGAGTAGATGCTCTGCATGAGAATGTAACAGGATTTGTGTGGGGGTACAGTCAGCTGGGAGACAGGGAAGGGAACCTGAGCATTTCCTTTGAAATATCTACCTGTGAGGGATTCCCAGAGGCTGCAATATTTACCATAGTTTATGAGCACTGATACTTTAATTTTTAAAAAAGAAATGTTTACTGGGCAGCACTATTGTATAATGCCTTTCTCTTTATGCCTGGAGACTTTATGATAAAGGACGCTTATATGAAATTATCTTGTGTTAAGTGTGGTTAAATAAAGATAAAATAAACTAAAACCTGTGTTTTAGGATGAATTAACATACTGCAGAGAGAAGAGACACAGGTTGGGCTTCCCTAGTAGCTCAGTGGGTAAAGAATATACCTGCAGTACAGGAGACCCGAGTTTCATCCCTGAGTCCAGAAGATTTCCTGGAGAAGGAATTGACTACCCACTCCAGTATTCTTGCCTGGAAAATCCCATGGATAGAGG
The DNA here is from genome assembly GCF_910594005.1 of Cervus elaphus. Classification (NCBI taxonomy): domain Eukaryota; kingdom Metazoa; phylum Chordata; class Mammalia; order Artiodactyla; family Cervidae; genus Cervus; species Cervus elaphus. The sequence continues at coordinate 31,452,266 of NC_057841.1, read as the reverse complement.
AGCCTGGTGGGCTGCAGTCCATAGGGTCACAAAGAGCTGGGCATGACTGCTTATTTAACTTATATGCAGAGCACATCATGAGAAACACTGGGCTGGATGAAGCAGAAGCTGGATGAAGCTGGATGAAGCTGGATGAAGCAGAAGCTAGAATCAAGATTGCCGGGAGAAATATCAATAATCTCAGATATGCAGATGACACCACCCTTATGGCAGAAAATGAAGAGGAACTAAAAAGCCTCTTGATGAAAGTGAAAGAGGAGAGTAAAAAATTTGGTTTAAAGCTCAGCATTCAGAAAACTAAGATCATGGCATCTGGTCCCATCACTTCATGGGAAATAGACGGGGAAACAGTGGAAACAGTGTCAGACTTTATTTTGGGGGGTTCCAAAATCACTGCAGACGGTGATTGCAGCCATGAAATTAAAAGACGCTTATTCCTTGGAAGGAAAGTTATGACCAACCTAGACAGCATATTAAAAAGCAGAGGCATTACTTTGCCAACAAAGGTCCATCTAGTCAAGGTTATGGTTTTTCCAGTAGTCATGTATGGATGTGAGAGTTGGACTGTGAAGAAAGCTGAGCACCGAAAAATTGATGCTTTTGAACGGTGGTGTTGGAGAAGACTCTTGAGAGTCCCTCGGACTGCAAGGAGATCCAACCAGTCCATCCTTAAGGAGATCAGTCCTGGGTGTTCACTGGAAGAACTGATGCTGCAGCTGAAACTCCAATACTTTGGCCACCTCATGCAAAGAATTGACTCATTGGAAAAGACCCTGATGCTGGGAGGGATTGGGGACAGGAGGAGAAGGGGATGACAGAGGATGAGATGGTTGGATGGCATCACTGACTTGATGGACATGAGTTTGAGTAAACTGTGGGAGTTTGTGATGGACAGGGAGGCCTGGAGTGCTACGATTCATGGGGTCGCAAAGAGTCGGACACGACTGAGTGACTGAACGGAACTGAACGTCTAACACACAATGAAAAATTATTAATTTGAGATTTTAGCAGAAACAAATTAATAACTAATATTTACTGAGGACAAATTCCATGAAATCCCAATATTTGTCCCTTTTCCTTTATGTAGAGGAATGAGCTTCCATAGGTTTTCTCCTGTGTGCTACAAAAAGCTACAAAGAGAAATAATTATTTTTTCTCATATTCTGCATTGGGAAAACAAACACACAAAGAAATCCAGTCACTTCCATAAAGGATCCAGAAAGGCTCATGGCTAGTAAGTAATGTGCATGTGTTTCAAACCCAGGGAGTCTGGCATCAAACAGAGAAAACAGAAAAATAGATAGATAGACAAATATATACATTAGTCAGTTAGAATAGGGAGAAAGAGGTCCAAAAAGGCAGTTAGAGAAGCTGTGGCTAGAGGATCGCATACATGAAGGGCTGTAAATAGAAGAGAAAAAGAAGCAGACTTGAGTAAAGACTTCCAGAGGGAATGTGCACCCAACACGCCACCTGCCCTGACGTGTCTTGGGCATAATTCCCTATTTGCACAGGGCAGAACCAAACAAGCCCCAGAGACTGTTCAGGGAAGAGAGCAAGGAATATAAGAGAGAAGTCTAATCAGGACGAATGCACAGAAGAACTGTACAAAAAGATCTTCATGACCCAGATAACCACGATGGTGTGATCACTCACCTAGTGAGTGACATCCTGGAATGCGAAATCAAGTGGGCCTGAGGAAGCATCACTACGAACAAAGCTAGTGGAGGTCATGAAATTCTAGTTGAGCTATTTCAAATCCTGAAAGATGATGCTGTGAAAGTGCTGCACTCAATATGCCAGCAAATTTGGAAAACTCAGCAGTGGCCACAGGACTGGAAAAGGTCACTTTTCATTCCAACCCCCCAAAAAGGCAATGCCAAAGAATGCTCAAACTACCACACAATTGCACTCATCTCACACTCTAGCAAAATAATGCTCAAAATTCTCCAAGCCAGGCATCAACAATACATGAACTGTGAACTTCCAGATGTTCATGCTGGATTTAGAGAATGCAGATGAACCAGGGATCAAATTGCCAACACCCCTTGGATCATTGAAAAAGCAAGAGAGTTCCAAAAAAACATCTACTTCTGCTTTATTGACTATGCCAAAACCTTTGACTGTGTGGATCACAATAAACTGGAAATTTCTTAAAGAGATCGCAATACCCGACCACCTGACCTGCCTCCTGAGGAATCTGTATGCAGGTCAAGAAGCAACAGTCAGAACTGGACATGGAAAAACAGACTGGTTCCAGATTGGGAAAGGAGTGCGTCAAGGCTGTATATTGTCACCCTGCTTATTTAACTCATATGCACAGTACATCATGAGAAATGCTGGGCTGGATGCAGTACAAGCTGAAATCAAGATTGCCAGTAGAATATCAGTAACTGCAGATACGCAGATGACACCACCCTTGTGACAGAAATTTAAGAAGAACTAAAGAGCCTCTTGATGAAAGTGAAAGAGGAGAGTGAAAATTCGGCTAAAACTCAATATTCAGAAAACTAAGATCATGGCATCTGGTCCCATCACTTCATGGAAAATAGATGGGGAAACAATGGGAACAGTGCGATACTTTACATTTGGGGGCTCCCAAATCACTGCAGATGGTGACTGCAGCCATGCAATTAAAAGAGGCTTGCTCCTTGGAAGAAAAGCTATGACCAACCTAGGCAGTATATTAAAAAGCAGAGACATTACTTTGCTGACAAAAGTCTGTCTAATCAAAGCTATGGTTTTTCCAGTAGTCATGTATGGATGTGAGAATTGGACTATAAAGAAAGCTGAGCACTGAAAAATTGGTGCTTTTGAACTGTGTTGCTGGAGAAGACTCTTGAGAGTCCCTTGGACTGCAAAGAGATCAAACCAGTCCATCCTAAAGCAGATCAGTCCTGAATATTCATTGGGAGGACTAATGCTGAAGCTGAAACTCCAATACTTTGGCCACCTGATGCGAAGAGCTGACTCATTTGAAAAGACCCTGAGGCTGAGAAAGATTGAAGGTGGGAGGAGAAGGGGCCGACAGAGGATGAGATGGTTGGATAGCATCACTGACTCAATGGACATGAGTTTGAGAAAGCTTCCACAAGTTGGTGATGGACAGGGAAACCTGGTTTGCTGCAGTCCATGGGGTTGCAAAGAGTTGGACAGGACTGAGCAACTTTTCTGAACTGAAATGCATCAGGACAAGGCCACTCCTGGGGTTGGTTTCCTCTCATGCCTCCAAATTGTACTTCTTACTGCTTGCCCAATAAGTCTTGACTGCTTGCCCAATAAGTCTTGCCTGCTTGAGCTGTACTGGTCTCTCATTTCAACTCTGCTAAGATGAGTCAAAAACTGAGAAAGAACAACTGACCTGACTGATAGATAGATACGTACATGCGTACAAAGGTAGATGCATAGATGGATGGATGATAGATAAACAATAGAGTTGTGGATCTGAAAGAAACAAAGTAGATAATTAAATAGTTGATCCTACTAAGGAATCATAAGTAAAGAAAATAGTATGGGAAACCCTTGTCAGTTAACTATCACTCAGAAAGCAGGCTTGCCTAGCAATAAAACCAAGCAGGCTTACTTAGCAACTAAACCATGCAACAAAGTATGAGACATGCCCCTAAACAATAAAATAGTAGTGGAATGAGACTCACATTCTGTCCAGAGAGGTCAGTAAATGAATGATTCCTAGGACAAGCTTCTCTGCATGCACTTAAAAAATAAATTAGAAAAAGGTGGCAGTATACTAAAACCTGAGATACCACTTTTAGCATATGTTACCACCCTTCTGTTAATTTAAATATTGCCATGATAGTCCCAGCTTGACCATCTAGGGACAAGAAAACTCCTTTACCTGATCTGGAGGAGGAATTCATGATGGAAGTTTGCCATCTACTCAAAAATGAGGAGGAAGGTGGTCGACTCCTCCTTCCCACTTTTCCTTTGATTATAGAACTGTAGCCCAGTAAGTTCTCAGCATGGCCCCTCTTGTCTACCTGATTGGAAACCTCATAAGCAACCTATTCTTATAAATTATTTTTTATCTGTCACTTTGCCTCTCACTGAATTCCTTTTGTGTTGAGTCATAAAGAACCGGAGCTCCTCAGAGCCCTCCAAGGCACATTTCTGCAGTTTCAGATTGACTAGTTGTATGTCTTCAAAATTCATATGTAATTCATATTCACATACCTCTCAGAGTGAATGGTTAAACAACAAGAATTCAACTAAGTAAATTTAAGGATCAACTTGGCTTTATTAAATGATTCCTGGCAATTAGAGAAAAGTTCCTCTGAGATGAAGAGTGCTCAGTCCATACCCACGAATTTCTATGGTTTTTTGGCCTTTTGAGATCTCCATTAGAAATAGTTTTTATCTACAAAAAACACAACAAGCATATTCTCCTAATGTACCAGCAGTAATGGAAAGACTGAGCCCTGGCCAAGAGAAGGCCCTGGCTGTACCACCATCAGTTCCCATAGAAACTTGGATTGGAGCATGGGTTGAACCAGCAGACCTCAGGTAGGGAGGAGCTACACATGATTGAATTGAATACAGTTCTTACTTGAATCTTGAGACAGAATTAAGGTTTTCCACTTCAATACCTGAAAATTGCAGTCTGAAAGTCTAGGGGCTTCGCTTCAGGAAGAACCGCCTACCAGCTCAATTGGGCACCAGGCCAAACAGTCTGCTAGCCAAGCTCACCTGTCTTGTATCGAAGAGCCAGTTAGATCAGGAAATCAATGTAAAGAGAGTGGAGCTCAGAACTAATAGGACCTTACCCTCAGTCCTGGGAAACAGAAAGAAAGGTAGTGAACTCAAAAAGGGGTTCACAGCTACCACATCCATGTTTCTCATTGTCCTTAAATACCATCTGAAGTTTACTTTGGGTTCCAACATTGTCATCAAATCTGTTAAACAGTAAAAATTCAACTGATTAAGTGTAAGGATCAAATTGGTGTTTATTATTTTAAAATATTTTTTTAATGTGGACCATTTTTAAAGTCTTTATTGAATTTGTTACAACATTGTTTCTGTTTTATGTTTTGGTTTGTTGGCCAGGAGGCATGAGAGATCTTGACCAGGGATCAAACCCACACCCCCTGAATTGGAAGGCAAAATTATAGCAGTTGGATAGCTAGGGAAGTCTCAAATTGGTGTTGAGAATATTGGCTGACCTGAGGTAAGTCAGTCCTCAAATTCTAGACTTTATTTTTGGTCAAAATTGGTTCCTTTATGCATCTGTATTTATTTTAAAATATAAATAATAAACATTTTGAAGAAATTTTTATCTTGACTTCTTTGTCCAGCAGGGTCCACTCGGTCAAGAGTGGTCTTCATAATCTGTCTCCCCAAATTAATATTGTAATTTTATGAGTGTGGCTAATAGTCTGAAGAATATATCTTTCACATTATATATCAGTAGTACATTTCTATTCATTGTGACAAATTTTCTTTTAGATTCTATTTACTACCATTCTACTTATAGAAATCTCAAATTGCAAACTACATTTGGCATAAATTAAACTGATCTTAGAACCCATCAAAGTAGCCAATAACTATCTGACTACAGTTTGCATTTATTTCATGAAGATAAACCGCATCTACTCACTATGGAATGAGAGAAGGAAAATTTATCCAGAAAAATTAACCCATCCTTGTTCCAAATATTGCTTTATTATTTTTATACCTAATTTATTGTAGTACTTTTCACTGTCTAGTGTCAATATTAGAAGAGGATAATCTATAAATAACACAAATCTTTATTTGTAATACATAATCAGGGAGCAAGAAAATAAATATCTATAGTTGCAAGTCACTGCTTGCAAATTTAAATGTTTATGTTTCTAGGATAAATGGTCTATAAAGAATCATAATGAGCATCCTATCTAAAGAAATAAATATACTTGTCTTAGTCACTGTTTATCACTTTCTCTCCGAGAGAGAGAACACACATACAAACTTGGTATATATTTTTGTATATAAACACATATAGGCATACTTATGTACATTTTGTACAATGTATGTCATTTTTACATTGCACTGGAGAACAAATGTGAATATATTAGTGTTTATATACATGCATAAATTTGTATATACATATATGTGTTTATACATCCATGTTTTGTTTATGCTCAACTAATAAATAATAAAAGTTTTAATTCATTTTCTGCCAGCATACAATCCATATGTGATTATTCTTTAACTACATGGAAACTACAAATTTTACAATTGACTGGGAGGGATGAAAAAGGCAAATGTGAATTGATATATGTGGACTTGGTCAATGTCAATTTTGCAAGCTGTACATAAATTTCTTAGACCTAATGATTTTCAAAAACCATTTCCAAGGCTGTTTATGTCTCATTGGAAATCTAAATGGGAATCTTACTGGAACTGGATTAAAAAAATTTAGCTCTTGTCAAATATTGCTGGTCTCTGCTTTTTAATTTTTCTTCTTCTCTTGCCTTTAATACGTGCTTAGCCTTAGTGGGCCAAAAGTAGGACTCTTTAGCTAATATTTTTTTCTTCTTATTGTGCAAAAGACTTCATCTTTAATGCTTACATGGTTATTTGAGTTTTGCTGTAGAATGCGGTGCACTGCACTTTTGCTTTGAAATGAATGATCTTTTTTTGTTTGTTTCAAGGTAAACAATTTTCTGCAGTGTTTTTGTTGCACATTGTTAGAAGTCATCCTATTGCTTAGATGTAGAAGGGGAATTTTTTTTCTAAATCACTGCTGTGAACAACTAGCTGTTTGATCAGCAATGCTTCCTTTTTTTTTCTTCCTTCTTTTGTGTTGGACTTAGTCCCTGTCTGTTCTCTATGACACATCGGGATATGACTAGCTGGTACCACTCACAGTGGAAGCAGTTTAATCTTTGTTACAAAAGTACCCTGTTTCTCAGAAGTCACATAAACATCTTAGGAAGAATGGTTGATTAAATTGTTTTTGCCAGCAGTTGTACTTATCTGAGCAGTTGTACTTATCTGACCACATACTTTCTTTGTGCAGGATTTGGAATTTTTTCCCCCCTTTCACTTGGGAGACTATAATCATGCTTAATTTCTCCCTGTATGTGCATGCTTTGTTCTTGGAGCATTTTCCATAGAAAAAGTGAATTTCAGTTCTTCTGGACTTATCTTTCACTAGGAAAACTTAGCTATCGCTCAGCATTTTAAGAAGCAGAGATAATACTTTAATTTTAAACTTCTAATTGGAGATTTTTCTTTCAGCCAGTGGGGGGTGGGGGGGGTGACTGTATTTCATAAATGCCATTTCATCTCCTTGTAGAGAACATTTCTTCCATCAAATAGAGTCTTATACAAATTAAAGCTAGGTGAAGGATCTGGTAAGAGATTGGTACAGACTAGCTGAAAAATGGTGTATTCTCCTGCTGAGAGTTTAGCCTTATTTAATTTACTTTTCCTGTTACTTGAGAGAAAACTGATATATGATGTTCTTTGTTGTTGTTGTTTAGTTGTTAAGTCTGTCCCAACTCTTTTGTGACCCCATGGACTGTATAGCCCGCCAAACAACCCTGTCCTTGAGATTTTTCAGGCAAGATTTTTGGAGTGGGTTGCCATTTTCTTCTCCAGGGGATCTTCCCCACCCAGGGATCCAACCCGGATCTCTTGTATTGGACTGCCTGCCTGCTAAGTCACTTCAGTCATGTCCAACTCTTACTGAACCCATGGACTGTAGTCTGTCAGGTTTCTCTGTCCATGGGATTCTCCAAGCAAGGATACTTGAGTGGGTTTCCATTTCCTTCTCCAAGGTATCTTCCCGAACCAGGGATTGAACCCAAGTCTCTTATGTCTCCTGAATTGGCAGGCAAGTTTTTTATGTGAGTGCCACCTGGGAAGTTCTGATGTTCTTTAGGACTGGGTTTAAAGATGATTAAGGAGACTGAAGTGATAATGGGTGTTCTACAAATACAGGTCAGGGATAGAGCAGGAGGCAAGCAAAATATTTCATTTTGAGGGGTAATGAAAAGTTAAAGTAGGGAAAATATAAAAGAACTTTACATTATTATGAAAATTTGTGATAATAGGTGTCTTTTTAGTAGATCCATGAGATTGGATAACTTTGAAAAAATCATCCTTCTCTGATAAAACATTCAGTTCTTATATGTATTTCTAGCTATTTTAAATACAGTTTCATAGAACTCATAAATTAGATTTATGTACCAATGCTTAGAGATTGTTCAGCAAAATGTAATGGTATTTAAAAAATACATATGCAAAAGCTTGAATGTTGAAGGTCAGATGCTGCCTTACTTAAGAAACCAGAGCTAAAAAAACCATGAAGAAGATATTGTTTAAAAATGGAGAACATTTCAAATATCTTTATAGATGTAAATTACTCTAATAAAGGGAATAAAATTTAATATAAAACTTAGAAAATAATGCTTCACTATGAAAAATATCTGGTTTTCTTGTTGACTGATCTCACAAGAAAGATTTTTAAAAAGCACATGATAAAATTGAAATAGAGATAATAAAAATGTGTCTTTGAAGTAAACATTTGATTTACAACTGATATGCTATTTAAAATAATTTAAATATTTATGAAAATATTTACAAGTGATGCTACTGACAGGAATTAGTTTCCAAGATATACAAACAGCTTATACAGCTCAATATCCAAAAGAAAAAAAAAACAATAAAAAAAATGAGTGGAACACCTAAACAGACATTTCTTCAAAGAAGATATTTAGATGGCCAACAGGTACATGAAAAGGTATGCCACAACACTCTTTATAGGAGGAATGCAAATCAAACTACAATAAACTATCACCTCATACTAGTCACAATGAAAGTGAAAGTGACAGTTGCTCAGTTGTGTCTAACTCTTTCTGACCCCATGGACTGTACAGTTCAGTTCAGTTCAGTCACTCAGTTGTGTCCGACTCCTTGCCACCCCATGGACTGGTGGGCACACCAGGCCTCCCTGTCCATCACCAACTCCCGAAGCTTACCCAAACTCAAGTCCAGTGAATCAGTGATGCCATCCAAACATCTTATCCTCTGTCCTTGCCTTCTCCTCCTGCCTTCAATCTTTCCCATCATCAGGGTCTTTTCAAATGAGTCAGCTCTTTGCATCAGGTGGCCAAAGTATTGGAATTGCAGCTTCAACATCAGTCCTTCCAATGAACACACAGGAATGATCTCCTTTAGAATGGACTGGTTGGATCTCCTTGCAGTCCAAGGGACTCTCAAGAGTCTTCTCCAACACCACAGTTCAAAAGCATCAATTCTTAAGCACTCAGCTTTCTTCACAGTCCAACTCTCACATCCATACATGACTACTGGAAAAACCATAGCATTTACTAGGCAGACCTTTGTTGGCAAAGTAATGTCTCTGCTTCTTAATATGCTGTCTAGGTTGGTCATAACTTTCCTTCCAAGGAGCAAGCATCTTTTAATTTCCTGGCTGCAGTCACCATCTGCAGTGAATTTGGAGCCCCCAAAAATAAAGTCAGCCGCTGTTTCCACTGTTTCCCCATCTATTTCCCATGAAGTGATGGGACCGGATGCCATGATCTTAGTTTTCTGAATGTTGAGCTTTAAGCCAAAGTTTTCACTCTCCTCTTTTGCTTTCATCAAGAGGCTTTTTAGTTCTTCAATCTCTGCCATAAGGGTGGTGTCATCTGCATATCTGAGGTTATTGATATTTCTCCCGGCAATCTTGATACCAGTTTGTGCCTCATCCAGCCCAGTGTTTCTCATGATGTACTCTGTGTATAAGTTAAATAAGCAAGATGAAAATATACAGCCCTGATGTACTCCTTTTCCTGCTTGGAACCAGTCTATTGTTCTATGTCCAGTTCTAACTGTTGCTTCTTGACCTGCATACAGGTTTCTCAAGAGGCAGGTCAGGTGGTCTGGTATTCCCATCTCTTTCAGAATTTTCCACAGTTTATTGTAATCCACACAGTCAAAGGCTTTGGCATAGTCAATAAAGCAGAAGTAGATGTTTTTCTGGAACTCTCTTGCTTTTGCAATGATCCAGCGGATGTTGGCAATTTAATCTCTGGTTCCTCTGCCTTTTCTAAAACCAGCTTGAATATCTGGAAGTTCACAGTTCACGTATTGCTAAAGCCTGGCTTGGAGAATTTTGAGCATTACTTTACTAGTGTATGAGATGAATGCAATTGTGCAGTAGTTTGAGCATTCTTTGGGATTGATTGCCTTTCTTTGGGATTGGAATGAAAAGTGACCTTTTCCAGTCCTGTGGCCACTGCTGAATTTTCCAAATTTGCTGGCATATTGAGTGCAGCACTTTAAAAGCATCATCTTTTAGGATTTGAAATAGCTCAGCTGGAATTCCATCACCTCCACTAGCATTTTTCATAGTGATGTTTCCTAAGGCCCACTTGATTTCACATTCCAGGATGTCTGGCTCTAGGTAAGTGATCACACCATCGTGATTATCTGGGTTGTGAAGGTCTTTTTTGTACAGTTCTTCTGTATATTCTTGACACCTCTTTTTAATATCTTCTGCTTCTGTTAGGTCCCTATCATTTGTGTCCTTTATTGAGCCCATCTTTGCATGATATGTTCCCTTGGTGTCTCTAATTTCCTTGAAGAGATCCCTAGTCTTTCCCATTCTATTGTTTTCCTCTATCTCTTTGCACTGGTCACTGAGGAAGGTTATCTTATCTCTCCTTGCTATTCTTTGGAACTTTGCAATCAAATTGCTGTATCTTTCCTTTTCTCCTTTGCTTTTCTCTTCCCTTCTTTTCACAGCTATTTGTAAGGCCTCCTCAGACAGCCATTTTCTTTTTTCCATTTCTTTTTCTTGGGGATGGTCTTGCTCCCTGTCTCCTGTACAATGTCATGAACCTCCATCCATAGTTCCTCCGCCACTCTGTCTATCAGATATAGTCACTGAAATCTATGTCTCACTTCCAATGTATAATCACAAGGGACTTAATTTAGGTCATACCTGAAAGGTCTAGTGGTTTTCCCCACTTTCTTAAATTTAAGTCTGAATTTGGCAATAAGGAGTTCATGATCTGAGCCACAGTCCACTCCCGGTCTTGTTTTTGCTGACTGTATAGAGCTTCTCCATCTTTGGCTGCAAAGATTATAATCAATCTGATTTCAGTGTTGGCCATCTGGTGATGTCCATGTGTAGAGTCTTCTCTTGTGTTGTTGGAAGAGGGTGTTTGTTATGACCAGTGCGTTCTCATGGCAAAACTCTATTAGCCTTTACCTTGCTTCATTCCGTATTCCAAGGCCAAATTTGCCTGTTACTCCTGGTGCTTCTTGACTTTCTACTTTTGCATTTCAGTTCCCTATAATGAAAAGGCCATCTTTTTTGGGTGTTAGTTCTAAAAGTTCTTGTAGGTCTTCATAGAACCGTTCAACTTCAGCCTCTTCAGCATTACTAGTCAGGGCATAGACTTGGATTACCGTGATATTGAATGGTTTGCCTTGGTAACGAACAGTGATCATTCTGTCATTTTTGAGATTACATCCAATACTGCATTCTGGACTGTTTTGTTGACTCTGATGGCTACTCTATTTCTTCTAAGGGATTCTTGCCCACATTAGTAGTGAGCTGAGTTAAATTCATCGATTCCAGTCCATCTCAGTTCACTGATTCCTAGAATGTCCATGTTCACTCTTGCCATTTCCTGTTTGACCACTTCCAATTTGCCTTGATTCATGGACCTAACATTCCAGGTTCCTATGCAGTATTGCTCTTTACAGCATCAGACCTTGCTTCTCTCACCAGTCACATCCACAGCTGGGTATTGTTACTTTGCCTCTGTCTCTTCATTCTTTCTGGAGTTAGTTCTCCTCTGATCTCCAGTAGCATATTGGGCACCTACTGACCTGGGGAGTTCATCTTTCAGTGTCTTGTCATTTTGTCTTTTCATACTCATACTGTTCATGGGGTTCTCAAGGCAAGAATATTGAAATGCTTTGCCACTCCCTTCTCCAGTGGACCGCATTTTGTCAGAACTCTCTACCATGACCCGTCCATCTTGGGAGGTGCTGGAGCAGCAAGCAGCAGCTCCATGGCCCTGGAGCAGCCAAGAGGATCCACCCCACATCCAAGGTTAGGAGTGGTGGCCGAGAGGAGATAACCCACACCCAAGGTCAGCAGCAGTGGCTATGCTTTGCTGGAGCAGCCGTGAAGAGATATCCCACATCCAAGGTAAGAGAAGCCCCAGTAAGACAGTAGGTGCTGAGAGAGGGCATCAGAGGGCAGACAGGCTGAAACCACAATCACAGAAAATTAGCCAATCTGATCACATGGACCACAGCCTTATCTAACTCAATGAAAATGGACTGTACAGTCCATGGAAATCTTCAAGCCAGAATACCGGAGTAGATCCCCTTCTCCAGGGGATCTTCCCAACCCAGAGGTTGTACACAGGTTTCCTGCATTACAGGTGGATTATTTATTGTCTGAGTCACCAGGGCCATCATTAAAATAAGTCTACAAATAATAAATGCTGGAGAGCATATGGAGAAAAAAGAATCCTCCTACACTGTTTGCGGGAATGTAAATTGGTGCAGCCTCTATGAACAGGATGGAGGTTCCTTAAAAACCTAAAAATAGTTTATGTATGATCCAGTAATCCCAGTCCTGGACAAACATCCAGAGAAAAACATGATTTGAAAGGATACATGTATCTGGATGTTCATTGTGTCACTGTTTACGATAGCCAATGCAAAGAAGCAATGTAAATGTCCACTGACAGATGAATGGATAAAGAAGATGTGGTACATACAAACAATGGACTATTACTCAATCACAAAAAAGAATAAAATAGTGCCATTAGTAGCACCATGGATGCACTTAGAAACTATCACATTAAGTGAAGCAAGACAAAGACAAATATCATATATTACTTACATGTGGAATAAAAAGAATGACACGAATGAACTTATTTATAAAACAGAAATAGACTCACAGACATACAAAGCAAAGTTATGGTTACCAAGGGGTTGGAGAAGGAAATGGCAACCCACTCCAGTGCTCTTGCCTGGGAACTCCCATGGACAGAGGACCTGGTGGGCTACAGTCCATGGGGTCGCAAAGAGTGGACACAACTGAGTCACTAACACACACACAAGGGGAATAACAGGGTTGAGGAGGAGATAAATTAGGAGTTTTGGATTAACTGATACACACTATTATGCATAATATAAGCAACAAGAACCTACTGCATAGCGCTGGGAGCTCTATTTAATATTCTGTAATAACCTATAATGGAAAAGAATCTGAAAAGAATATACATGTACACATATATATGTACATACATATATATACACACACACATACATGAATCACTTTATTGAAACTAACACAATGTTGTAAATTAACTCTGCCTCAAAAAAAAAAAAAATCAAACTGTCCAAAAAATCATTTAAATATTTAGAATAGGAATATTTGTTACAAGCATGTGTGAAGATATTATACTATTCTCTATCCTTAATGTTCAATATGCTTAGTGTTTTCTGTTCAATATGGTTTACCAGAAAATTACTCAGCATTTTCGTATATGGGACATCTATCTTTAAATACACACTTGATTCAATGCTATCATAATTTTTTTTTTTGGCAAAACACAGTTTTTAGTGATTAAAAAAAAAACAACAAATTCTGGTTATAGCAAAACCATTTTTGTTTTCTTTGCCTTTTGCTGATGTCTATGATGATTCTTTAGATAAATGCTTTCTGTTAAAATGGCAGTTTTGTGTTCCCATTGTGAAAACTGCTTTGAAACAGAAATGAATTCAATTTTACCTCTTTGAAACATGTGAGAGGATTATTTTTGTACTTCTCCCACTTGATATTCTCCACTAGTTCATTGTTTTTTTTTTTTTTTTTTTATGATATCTCGACTATGTTTTTGCACAATTTAGTGTTTAGACATAGTTCTTTATAAACTGAGTTCTCTCTCCTACCTCTCCATTACTGAGTTAGTATTTGTTTTAATTGTGTACAGTCATGGAGCACCAGCCATTTTCAATAAACAATTTGTAGGTAATGTACTTTCAAAGACTAAATACAATAGGATTTGATTAACCATAACTGAAAGCTAATTATAATTTATTGATTTTATGAGCTATAGCTCATGTAGCTAATTGATAAGAAGTCTCATGAGACAGCAGTACCATTTTTTATTTGTAATACTCTTAGACAAAACCATGTTTTCCATAATAGTAGATGAAATAGAACTGATATCTTGCTTGCTGTAATAAACTAGGAAATTAAAAGATGTTCTCAATCCTATAGGAGAAAGAGAAGAATCAAACACTTTAGCACTTGCAACTTTACCCTTTTTCTCTCCCAAATACCAATTTGCTGATTTGGGTTCTGTCACTTTGTTTTTGATAACTACGAAACCATCAGACACAAAGCTAGGAGGGATATAAAAAATTACTGGGACAATGATTCTCTTCTCTCTGATTAACTATGTATAGTATATATTATCAGTTATACATTTACAAGGATGGGTCACTGAAAGTGTGTAGTAAAGAGTTTTCATTGTAACAAAATTATTAATGGCAAAGTCGATTATGAGCATCTATGATACAAATTTAGCTTATTATAAACTATTTCTAGTAACACTCATTAGATGGATTTTTAGACTGTATATGAAATTGTATTGTCACTAATCTGATTTAAATGATAAATACTTTTTATCTGGTAACTCAACTGGTAAAGAATCCGACTGTAATGCAGAACATGGTTCAATTCCTGGGTCAGATAGTTCCAGGGTTAGGTTACCCACTCCAGTATTCTTGGGCTTCCCTGGTGGCTTAGCTGGTAGAGAATCTGCCTGCAATGCGGGATACCTGGTTTTGATCCCTGGGTGGGAAAGATCCCCTGGAGAAGGGAAAGGCTAGCCACTCCAGTATTATGGCCTGGAGAATTCCTTAGACTACAGTCGGTGGGGTCACAAAGAGTTAGAAGTGACTTTCACTTTTTATCTAATATTGAGTGTTTATTGGGAGGTAATTAGCTTTATCTTTTTAATCCATATTCTTTAAAGACCATTCCTTTTTGTTAAATTAGCTTTTTATTTTGAGGTAATTATACATTCACAATCAACTATTGAAATAGGCCAAAGAGATTTCAGGAACTTCCCTGGTGGTCCAGTGGTTAACACCTCACCTTCCAATGCAGGTTCAATTCCTGGTTAGGGAGCTAAGATTTCACATGACTTGAAACCAAAAAACCAAAACATAAAACAGAAGCAATGTCGTAACAAATTCAATAAAGACTTTAAAAATGGTCCACATCAAAAATCTTTATGGCTCAGTGGAGGGGGACCCCGGAGGGTGGAGAGGTCCTTAAGATGGTGGTCGGTTTGGCCTGGAGGGAGGAGGGGGCCCTCGAGGGAGGAGAGGGCCCTGGAGGGCAGAGGGGCTGAGCCATAAAAAGGGATGCACCCGAGTCAGTTCTAGTGAGGTGGATGAGTCTAGAGCCTGTTACACAGAGTGAAGTCAGAAAGAGGAAAACAAATATTATATATATTAATGCACATATATGGAATCTAGAAAAATGATACTGATGAACCTATTTTACAGGGCAGTATAGAGATACAGACGTAGAGAAGAGACGTTGGACACAGCCAGGGAAGGAGAGGATGGGATGAGTTGAGAGAGTAGCATTGAAACATATACTTTACCATAAGTAAAACAGGCTATGGAGAAGTTGCTATACAACGCAGCGAGCTCAACTTGGTGCTCTGTGACAGCGTGGAGGGGTGAGACGGGGTGGGTGGTGGGTGTGAGGTTCAAGAGGGAAGGGACATGTGTATACTTATGGCTCATTCACATTGCTCTATGGCAGAAGCCAGCACAATATTGTAAAAGCAATTGTCCTCCAATTAAAAATAAATTTTAAAAAATCTTTTAAAAAAAGAAAAACAAAAAACGTTAGCATGAATACAATATCACAAGCAGATACTGACATTGGTACACTTAAGATAAACCACATTCCCATCACTACAAATATTCCTCTTATTGTCCTCTCATCACCACAATCAGCCCCCTAGTCTTAATCACTGGCAATCACTAATCAATTCTCCCTCTCTCTAAATCTGTCATTTCCAAAATGTTAATGGAATCCTACATTGTGAGATACTTTTGGGAATGGCTTTTTTCACTCAGCATAATTTGTTACAGATTTATCAAGGTTGTTGCATTAACATAAGTTTTCATTTTTCTGGGATAAATGCCCAGCATTGTAATTGCTGGCTCATACGATAGTTGCATGCTTATTAATTGTTAGCCCATTGCCAAAGTGTTTTTTCAGAGTGACTGTACCATTTTATATCACCACCAGTGATGTATGAGTGTTACACTTTCTCTGCAGTCTCACCAGTGTTTGGTGTTTCCACTGTCAATTTTTTTAAAAAAATAATTTGAATAGGTGTGTAGTCATATCTCATTGTGGTTTTAATTTACATTTCTTTAATGGCTAGTGATGTTAAACATCTTTTCATATGCTTACTTGCCAACTATATATCCTCTTTAGTGAAATATCTCTAATGTTCTTTGTCCTGTATCTAATTTGATTATATTTTTAATGTCAAGTTTTGAGCATTCCTTATATATTCTAGATACCAGTCCTATGTTGGATATGTGTTTTTTTGCAGATAATATTTTCTCCACCTCTGTAGCTTGTTCTTTCATTCTCTTTACAGGGTGTTTTATGGAACAAAAATTTCTAATTTTTATGAAATCCTATTTATCACTTTTTAACTTTCATGGGTCATGCTTTATTGTCAAGTTTGAGATTTTTTTTGCCTAGCCCTAGAGCTCAATCATTTATCACTATATTCTCTCTAAAAATTGTATAGCCTTATAGCCTTATGAGGTACATCTTAATTTTTGTTTGCTTTCATTTTTATTTTTTGCTTAAGAAATTTCATTATCTCAATACCATTTATCCTTTTTCCACTGAGTAAGTTTTGCACTTTTGTTAAAAATAAATTGAGCATATTTCTGTCTTAAATTTGACTTGTCTTTTCTGCTCTGTGGATTTGCATCTATCCCTAAGGCTTCCCAGATGGTTCAGCAACAAAGAATCTGCCTGCCATGCAGGAGACACAGGAGATGAGGGTTCAATCCCTGGGTTGGGAAGCTCCTCTGGAGTGGAAATGGCAACCCCTCTGATACTCTTGGTTGGGAAATCCTATGGGCAGAAGAGCCTGGTGGGCTTCAGTCCATTGGGTGGCAAGGAGTCAGACATGACTGAACAACTGAGTATGCACCAATAACCCACATAGTCTTGAATATTGTAGTTTCATAATAAATTTTTGAAAGTAGGTAAGTTTCTCCTTATATTGTTATTTTTCAAAATTGTTTTAGCTTTTCCAGTTCATGTGCCTTTTCACACAAATTTTTAAAAATCTTGTCTGTATCTATAAACAGTATTGCTTGGATTTTGATAGTTTTGTGAAAATATCCATTTGCGGAGAACTGGCATCTTTACTGAATTAGTAATCAATCCTTGAAAACAAAACATCTCCATTTATTTAGTTAATCTTTAATTTACTTCATCACTATTTTGTAATTTTTAGCATATGTCCTATATGTGGTTTGTTGGATCAACATTTATTCATCTCTTTTTAAAAGAAATTATAAATGGTGTTATATTTTAATTTTAGTGTTCCTTTGTTTATTACTGGTATATAGATATCAAAATTGATTTTCATGTTGACCTTGTATCCTGTAACATTTCTGAACACAGTTATTATTGCTAAGAAGTTTTTTCCTTAGGTGTCTTAGAAATTCCTACATAGACAATAATACATGAAATGAGGACTTTTCCTGATCTGTACTTCTTTCATTTACTTTTCTTGCCTTTGTAAGAAAAGGTAAGAATATACTATATTGAATAACATTAATGAGAGTAGACATCCTTGCATTATTACTGTTCCTAGAGGAAAAGGAGGCAGTATTTCTTCCTAAAACATTTGGTAGTCTTCTCCATTGAAACCATCTGGGCTTGGTTGTTCCCCCCACCCATCCTCCCACTGGGAGGTTTTAATTTATGAATTCTATCTTCTTTATAGTTACTGATCTATTCAAATCATCTATTTTATATTGGGTGGGTGTCGGTTGTTTGTGTCTTCAAGAAATTAATCTCGTTTGTCTAAGTGACCTGAAGTATATGTGTAGATTTGTTCATACTATTGCCTTATTTGCTTTTTGATGTCTGTAGAAGCTAGAGATGATATGCCTTGTTTCCCAGTATTGGTAATTGTTTGATACCTTCTTTCAAGATCCTTTTGGTTCTTAGAATGACAAGTGACTTTCTATTAAAGTCTGAATATTTGCAGTAATATGTAACTAGAATTGAATTTATTTAAATCATTTATTTTATCTAGCTTTCTGTTACTTCATTCTTTCAGAGGAAGGCTGTGGGGAGGGTTCCACCTCATGGCATTTGGATTAGAGTACAAATGCAGAATCCTTAATTGGTCTTTATCAACATCGTAACAGGGAATTCTCCCTGTTAGTAGTAGATGGAGGTTGGAGTTCTGGTCTCCCACTGACTCACCATGGTAGAAACCCCAGACTGAGAGGGATTAGAGTACCTTGTTACTGCTCCCCACATAGTTTCCATGGACACCATTGAGGGTGTAGCCTCTTTACCACTGGCCAGTGGAGAATGTCTGATTCTCCACTATAGTGGACATCTTGTGTAAGGTAAAAATGAAATGATAATGGAACACAAACAATCATCTAGCAGAAAAGACTGTATTAAAATAACAACACAATTTCCAAAATAATCTTTTTTAATGGAGGATCAACTGCATACATGAAACTTATTAGATTTGAAAACATACTTAGGAAAATTTAGAAGAAAGAGGAAATAGATTTTTTTTTAAAGTGAGCAACAAGAAAATGAACAAACAGATCCAAGAGGAAAAATGGGAAGTGGGGTATTCATTTAATATAATTTCCATAGAGGAAAGGGACATTAGAGTATATGGGAAAGAATCAATAATCAACAAATAATAATCATCACAATTTAAAAGTTTAAAGATTTAAAGAAAAGCTTGAAATTTTGTACTTTAGATTTCACAAAGAACTAAACAAAAATATTTATAAAAATTGGTAAAAGTTCTGAACTTTAAAATTATCAAAAAATACATTAAGAAAAGAAAAATACAGGGTTGGAAAGGAAAGAAGGGAATTAAGTTACAATTCATTGTAGACAGTATGATTTCTATTTAGAGACTTCAAGAGAATTAACTAAAAATGCTTCAAATGATGATGAACAGTAAAAAGACCAATCTCAAAATACATTAAAAATTATATATTATTCATATAATAATGATAAAAGTTGTTTAGCTCTTACTGTGTCCAGGACTTTTAAAAATACTCTACATGAATTGCTCACAGCAGCATTATGAGGTAGTCATTATTCTCATTTTACAAATGAGGAAAGTGAGGCATAGAGAAAATAAATTAACCTTTCCAAAGGTTATATACCTGGTAAGTGGTACATAAATAGTCCATAAATTTTTTTTTCCTCCTAGAAACAAGATCAAAATCCACAAGGATTCTGACTCTTCTTAACATAAAATATGTTTTATTGAAAAGATGGTATCAATCAAGAAATTATGAATTGAGAGGAAGCACAAAAATTCACTCATCATGACACAAGGGACTCAGTTCCCTAGGAAAGGTCTTCAATTCTTCCAGTTTCACCCCATGAGTGTCATTCACAAAGTCTGTAAGGTCTGTAAGGGAGAGGGGATGGGGCTAGCTTGGTTCACATGCTTTTGGGCTCATGGATGGGAGGGGAAAGCAAGATACAAGTCTATCAGTTAAAAAACTCACTGCAAATACATGGAGTTGGAGGAGAAGGGTTCTGGAAGGGAAAGGGTGAAAGGATACATATTAGATGTACGTTTGAGACCTAGACTCTAGGGACAATAGCTACAGGAGGTAGGCAGCAGCAGGCAGTGTAAATTCACTACCACAATAACGAAGGCATTG
This sequence comes from Cervus elaphus, assembly GCF_910594005.1. Classification (NCBI taxonomy): domain Eukaryota; kingdom Metazoa; phylum Chordata; class Mammalia; order Artiodactyla; family Cervidae; genus Cervus; species Cervus elaphus. The sequence goes on along the minus strand of NC_057841.1, from coordinate 31,432,274 downwards.
ATTTCTTGCTGGAACCTGAACATATTATCTGCTTTAAAGATTACTTGAGGGCACACTGAAGTAGTCTTATGTTGGTAACTTTCTATCTAGGATTCATTTTAAGTGGCTTTTACACTTTCTATCTTGAATCAAATCAAAGAGATGACCCTGAATAGAAGTATACTCCAGAGAGTTTGAGGGATCCAAATATTGTTTCTCACTCAGTCAAACAGGGACTTTCGAGGGTACGCTTCTTAAAGTACCATCGGTCACAGCACAGGAGTTTAAAGGTCTTTAAAAGGGCTGAATGCTTAATTAAATTGCTGTTAGATTAGTGTCATCTGTTTTAATAGTGTCAGCATAGATTTTATTTGAATTACTTGGGTATTTATAATGCCTTAAGAAAGAACTGGAATTTAAAAATAAGCCTCCAAATAAATGTTTTGTGGAGACCAGGATTTCTCAACCATCACACTATTGACATTTTGGGATAGATGATTCGTTGCTTGATGTACAGAGTCTGTCCTCTGTGTTGCGGGATGTATACTAAAATCTCTGGCCTCTACTCATCAAATGCTTGTAGTATCCTACCAACTGTGACAAAAAAAAAAAAAAAAATCTCTAAATGTTGTCAAATATCCCCGCTGTGTGGGGGGAGCAGGGGGAGGAACTGCACAAAAAATCCTTGCTTGAGAACCACTATTATAGACCAAAGGGGGAATTCTGGACAGAATTACCAGAACCTAAAGTACACACTCAGAATGTCACCAGATAAGTTTAAAAGGAAGTTCTACCCGCCTTAAAAGGGTTAACCTCACTGTTTAATAAGAACTTGACATGCACACAGTTTTTGTTTTGAAATTTTTATTGGAATATAACCGCTTTACATTGTTGTGTTAGTTTCAACATTGTGTAATTGTTGTGTAATTTTCAACATTATAGCAAAGTGAATCAACCATCCATATACACATATCCCTTCTTTTTTTGAATTTCCTTCCCATTTAGATCACCACAGAACGCTGAGTAGAGTTCTTTGTGCTATATAATAGCTTCTCATTAGTTATCTATCTTATACATACTAGCGTGTGTATGGCAATTCCAATCCCCCAGTTCATCCCCCAGCCTGCCCTCTTGGCAAACTATCCAAGGAAGGGAATCTCAATTGTGATGCACAGTTAGAATCATCAGTGAGATTTTTTTTTTTTTTTAAATTACTGATGCCTAAACCATAATCTAGAAATCTAAAAAATTACACCAGAAATTTTGGTAGTGGATCCAGACATTTTTATTTTTGAGATATTCTCAAAAGGATTCTAAATAGATAGCAATCTAATATGTACTAATCTAAAGTAACTGTCCTTAAAAGCCCACCAGAATCAAGCCATGGAAGATGTACAGGCATTTACCATACCTGGACTCCAGTCTGATTTCATGGTGAACCAAAGGTTCAGGGACAAAGTGCTTCAGAGCACTGCTCCAAGGGTTCATGCCACCTGAAATCTGTATTGCAACTAAATAATTAGTCAAAAAAACTGAATAAAGGAAACTTACAGATGAAGGCATTTTCTGAGAAACTGGGAGTCAAAATACCAGTATAATTCTATATGGGTCCAGGCATTGCACTAATTTATTAGAAAGCTAGATAAGCCACTTTTAGCATCAAAGAAGAAATCCCTGGGCAATTTTCAGTTAACTGTTGGTATACAGTGCTACAGTAATTGTCCTGGACTGATCAGCAGGCCTGATTCATTGCACATCTGTATCTAGCTGATAATTCTAACTCCATGAGATGTTTTGAATCCATTCTGATCATAGTAGAACTTAACAATCAAGATAACACAGTAACTTTCTCCAAAGGCATTCAGGTGGTCAACAAATGCATGAAAAGTTGCTCATCATCACTAATTCATAGAGAAATGCAAATCAAAACCACAATTAAGTAGCACATCTCACCAGACAGAATGGCCATCATCAAAAATATCTACAAACAGTAAATGCCAGGTGATGGTGTGAAGAAAAGGGAAAGCTCTTGCACTATTGGTAGGAGTGTAAATTGGTACAACCACTAACCGGAAACAGTATGAAGTTTCCTTAAAAAACTAAATATAGAACTACTGCATCTGGACCCATCACTTCATAGCAAATAGATGGGTGAAAAAATGGAAACAGTGGCAGACTTTATTTTCTTGGGCTCAAAAATTACTATAGATGGTGACTGTAGCCATGAAATTAAAAGACACTTACTTCTTGGGGGAAAAGTTATGACAAACCGAGACAGCACATTAAAAAGCAGGGACATCACTTTACTGACAAAGGTCTATAAAAGCTATGGTTTTTCCAGCAGCTATGTATGCATGTGAGAGTTGGGGCATAAAGAAGGCTGAGTGCTGAAGAATTGATGCTTTTGAACTGTGGTGCTGGAGAAGACTCTTGAGAGTCCTTTGGACTGCAAGGAGATCAAACCAGTCAATCCTAAAGGAGATCAGTCCTAAACATTCATTGGAAGGACTGATATTGAAGCTGAAACTCCAATACTCTGATGACTTGATGCAAAGAGCCAACTCATTTGAAAAGACCCTTATGCTGGAAAAGATTGAGGGCAGGAGGACAAGGTAGCGGCAGAGGATGAGGTGGTTGGATGGCATCATTGATTCAGTGGACATGCATGCATGTGTGCTAAGTCACTTCAGTCATGTTCATCTTTTTGCAATCCCATGGACTGTAGCCCACCAGGCTCCTCTGTCCATGGGGTTCTCCAGGCAAGAACACTGGAGTGGGTTGTCATGCCCTTCTCCAGGGAATCTTCCTGATCCAGGGATTGAACCTGTGTCTCTTACATCTCCTGCATTGGCAGGTGAGCTCTTTACCACTAGTGCTACCTGGGAAGCCTTCAATGGGTATGAGTTTGAACAAAGCTCAGGAAATATTGAAGGACAGGGAAGCCTGGCGTGCTGCAGTTCATGGGGTCTCAAAGAGTGGGACACAACTGAGAGACTGAACACCACCACCAACAATGACTCAGCAATCCCACTCTTGCATACATACTCAGAGAAAACCACAATTAAAAAGGATAAATGGACCCCAATATTCATATCGGCACTATTTACAATATCCAGGACAGGGAACCACCTAAATGGCCATCAACAAAGGAATGGATAAAGATATGCTACATATATACAATGAAATATTATTCAGTCATATATAAGAATGAAATTGGGTGTGCGCTCTGCATCAGGTTCCTCAAAAGTTGAGTTTTCCATGTGATTCTTGTTGCAGTGGTTTATTTATTAGGGGCTACCCTGGGTGTTCATTGGAAGGACTGATGCTGAAGCTGAAACTCCAATACTTTGGCCACTTCATGCAAAGAGTTGACTCATTGGAAAAGACCCTGATGCTGGGAGGGATTGGGGGCAGAAGGAGAAGGGGACGACAGAGGATGAGATGGCCAGAAGGCATCACCGACTCGATGGACATGAGTTTGGGTAAACTCCAGGAGTTGGTGATGGACAGGGAGGCCTGGCATGCTGCGATTCATGGGGTCGCAAAGAGTCTGACATGACTGAGTGACTGAACTGAACTCTCAGGAGAGTGGTTGAGAAAGGCATGATATAGCAGAGGGGGAAAAAAAAGAAAACAGCAAGCAAGAATGTAGTCTCAGCAGGAGTCTAGCTTTAGTCTTATCCTATAAGGGACACTTTAGAAACCAAATTGTAAGGCAGAGATAGACCCACCTTGAGACAAGGGTGCCCAACTTTTGAACTTGCAGGAGAGGGAAAGGCCCCTGAGATTCTGTCTGGTTGAGTGCAGTGCTCCGGAGAAGTGTCTGATAGTTTGTCAGCCAACATGCTTAGCAGATAGAGGAGAAATGCACCCTCTGGGAAGGGAGATTTGGCATTCACCAACAGCATTCAATGGGCTCCCCTGGTAGCTCAGATGGTAAAGACGCCACCTGCAACACAGGAACCTCAGTTTGATCTCTCAGTCAGAAAGATCCCCCAGAGAAGGGAACGGCTACCCACTCCTGTGTTCTTGCCTGCAGAATCCCAAGGATACAAGAGCCTGAGGGACTACAGTCCATGGGTTGGCAAAGAGTCAGACAGGACTGAGCAACTAACACTTTCATTTTTCACTTGGAGGATTATGGACTCTGGTGAAGATGGCAATGAATACATGCTGTTTTAGATCAGATGCCAGAGAAGGCCTCTCTGATAAGTTGACAGCTAAGCTGAGAGCAGAATGAAGTGAGGGAACAAGCACTTTGGATGCAGTTTCCTGGGCTAAAATTGTTAAAACACATATAACACAAAATAATAAATTTAGTGGTGGTTTTCCATCAGCAAAGCTTAAGACATAGACAACTATTATAGTAAGCATAGTGTCACAGGATCAATCAGTCACCAATCAGTCACCAGTGACAAGAGGTCTCTGAGTTGCACCAGAAGAGTGAGGACACCGACACAGATCTGACGTTCTATTTGGGAAGCATGCTTATGAACCTATTGCAAGAAACCAACAAGAGTATGTGGTAGAGAATTGACATCTTAGTACATGCTTAAAAAAAATTGTTGTTATTTAGTCACTAAGTCGTGTCTGGCTCTTTTGCAACCCCATGGACTGTAGCCCACTAGTCTCCTCTGCTCATGGGATTTCCCAGGCAAGAATACTGGAGTGGGTCGTCATTTCCTTCTCTAGGGGATCTTCCCCACCTAGGGATTGAACCCGTCTCCTGCCACTGCAGGCAAATTCTTTACCCCTGAGTCATCTTTTCACTGTAAAGTTGTAAGTGTAATTTTATTATAATTTAATGTTTATAAAACAACTTTTTCTAAAAAATTTTAGAAGCATAAAAGGGACTATTGATTCTACTCAGCTTACTTAGAAGAACATTACAGATTTGACCTTAAGACAATAGAAAACAACATAACTACATTTTACGATTACCAAAGGAATGAAGGATGAAGTCAATAAAACTGCTCATAGTATCTCATAAAATGAGTAACATTTTGAATTAAATTGTGAGTAGTGAGCTGAATATCAATGAAATTTATTACCTATGTAGGAGCTAAAATTTTAACAATTTACAGTACTTTCCCACTTCTTGCTTTATTGACTGTTAAAGCTCTTAAAACATCCTGTTGGGGAAAAAAAGAAATAAAGGTTTGGGCAACTATTTATACTCATCTTCAATATGAATAGCCTCAAGTAGTTAGAGCACCTTTTAAAAAATTCAATCACCTTTTAGGGAAAACTAGATTTTTGTGTAAAATTTTAAATGATTTTTGTTTCTTTAATCATATGATACATGCTAAAAAGTGTTAGTCAATCAGTTGTGTCTGATTCTTTGCAGTCTCACGGTGGACTGTAGCCTGCCAGACCCCTCTGTCCATGGAATTCTCCTTGCAAGAATACTGAAGTGGGTACCGATACCCTTCTTCAGGGGATCTTCCTGACCCAAGGATTGAACGTGGGTCTCCTGCTTTGCAGGCAGATCTTTACCATCTGAAACACAGCTCTAAAAATATTCCACACACAAAAGGATAAAGTTGCATACGGCAAGGTTAAAGGATTGTTGGGAACTTTGGCTATTTACCAAACAGCACAGTTTTGTTTTATTTCAAGAGTAATATTAGAATAGCCTAATTATTATGAAAGCTTAATTTAGTCCCACTACAATTTCCTTTGTTAAAATTTGAGATTCTTTTTATCCTTACTAATTTATTTCTGAGTGAAATAACATCCTTGGGAATGAATGGAAATCTTTATTTTTCTAATAATATCATTTTTGTGAGTCAATTATTTAGAATGTTATGAACAGATGGTTTAATGAGAGAACTGAAGCAAATAGACTCAAGCTAGTCCTATATCACTGACAATATATCACTTCACAGATCTGAAGAGACTCCTTGAATTTTGACTTAAGAAATAGGAATCACAGGCTGCTGAAATAGTTTATCTTCTATTTGAAAAAGCCCAGATTGCATGTGCCACTGCTGATAGGTGTGCCTCTCCTCAGGTTTGACTCCAGTCATATCTAAGTTAAAATAGGACAAGGAAAAATTTGAACTTTTATACATGAATCATTGTCAAAATCTATAATATTCCTCTGTGTGTGTGCTCAGCTGTGTCCTACTCTTTGCGATCCCATGAACTGTAACCCACCAGGCTCCTCTGTACATGGAAATTTCCAGACAAGAATACTGGAGTGGGTGGCCATGACCTACTCCAGGGGATCTTCCTGACCCAGGGATCGAACCCACATTTTTGTGTCTCCTGCGTTGACAGGCAGATTCTTTACCACTAAGCCACATGGGAAGCCCACAATATTCCTCTGTGCTGTGCTTAGTCACTCAGTTATGCCTGATTCTTTGCAACCCTATAGACTATAGCCCACCAGGCTCCTCTGTCCAAGGGGATTCTGTAGGTAGGAATATTGGCGTGGGTTGCCATAGCCCACCAGGCTCCTCTGTCCAAGGGGATTCTGTAGGTAGGAATATTGGCGTGGGTTGCCATGCCCTCCTCCAAGGGATCTTCCAAACCCAGAGGTTGAACCCAGGTCTCCCGCACTACAGGCAGATTCTTTATCCTCTGAGCCACCAGGGAAGCCCAAGAATACTGGAATGGGTAGCCTATCCCTTCTCCAGGGGATCTTCCCAGCCCAGGAATCGAACCAGGATCTCTTGCATTTCACGTGGATTCTTTGTGAGCTGAGCTACCAGGGAAGCTCCAAAATATTCCTCAAGACATAAGTAAAACTTACTTATTCAAAAGTATTTTAAACTAATTGTTCCAGAATAGATATTTCCACATTAATGTTAATTATACCTGTTATAAGTGACATTTTTAAATTATCACAATAAATAACTTTAGGACCTTGGTAATAAGTCTCATCTCATGTTCACATCTTCAAGTCAAATTTGACTTGAATAGAAGAGTTGCTTTGCTAGTCTTCAAGTAGTTCTCAGAGAAGGTTTTTCTACATTGTTGTAGTTTGGGGGTGTTGGTGGGATTAAGTGAGCTTAGAATCTTCCTATTCTACCATCTCGATCCTGCTTCCCTTACTTATTGCTTGAAATGTGCAAAGCCATGAAGTCATTTGTGCAAAGAATGATCACAATATTCAATTTATTTGAGAAAATTAAGGATTCAAAATTTTTAAATATGGCAAGTTGTGCTGCTTGGTGGGTTGATAGATAATTTTCCAGAAGTATCACCAGGAAAACCTGCTGATACATAAAAACTTATTTGGTTAGACTTACGAGTGAAGGTTTCCTTAATAGTGTCTTTATAGTGTTTCAGAAGTGAGAACTCTGAAGAGGGTATTTATCATGATGATGAACTTGGCTGGATAGTCTTATGAGACTTAGGACCTGGACTGGGTGATTTGCTAGATGGAACACTGGTTGGGACTGGCAGAACTTGTGACATAAAAGCTTGGATTGGTAGGCAGAAAGAGACAACTGTCTTCAAGAGTCTACTGATGCATAAGCTATGTGTTAATACTTCACTGTCATAGCTTCCAAAGTAAGTATTTCTTGGAGAAAGTAGACAGATAATTTTTTACCAGATTCCTGTGTTGCTTAGATTGTTTAGCACAAAATCAGAAGTGTATGCTATATGCCAGAATTGATCAGCATGGAAGAGTTAAGTATGGGGGTTTCACTTCTTAACTGAACCTCGATCTTTTTTCTTTTAAAAAAATCACCTTCCAGGGAAGTTGGAAGTTACTTAGTTGCTTATTATTTAGTTCATTTAATAAACAAGGAAACAACAACCTAAGCCTCTTACCATTTATATGAAAATAGAATGCCTAGGCACTCAAATTATGTAATTAATTTTCTATTTCTACCAGCTACACTGATATTTCATATTTCTACACACTGATTTTTTAAACAATTTATCTCTTTTTCCTTAAGTGTCTTGACTTCCGGGAAACCTATGTGTGAAGGAATAACAAATTCAATAACAAACAGCAAAACCTTGAGAACTCTGGGATTTGTCAATTGACTTTGGCTTTCTGCTTTTGACTGGATATGATCTTGCCCGAAGAATGATTTCCTGTAAATAAGGAAAATAAATATTTTGAGTTTCTTTGCCTTGGATTCTTAGCTTTAGAAAAATTACTCAGAGTCTGCCCTGAAGCTGAAATTCATGGCCCATGAACATCTTTTCTCTTCCTTTATTTAACTCTAAAATAAATCAGCCCTAGGTTTGCAAAACCGATAAGAGAACTGGATCAACTCTGGCTGCTTTCTAACTCTTGTGGAACACTTGTGCTATGCTAGGTGAGGAATTGTCAACACTAGGCTAGAGAGCAAGAACTTTAAAAACAAGCATTTAGGAACTAGAAGTTGATATTAATCTGGTCGTTGTCGCTCAGTCGTATCTGACTCTTTGTGACCCTATGGATTGTATCCCACGAGGTTCCTTTGTCCAAAGGATTTTCCAGGCAAGAATAATGGAGTGGGTTGTCATTTCCTACTCCAGGGAATCTTCCCAACTCAGAGATCGTACCTGAAACTCATGCATTTCAGGTAGATTCTCTACCACTAAGCCATCCAGGAGGTCCAGGAATCTGGTATGCTAAAACATTTTACATGATCTTATTTTGTCACTACTTTTCAAGGACTTGCAACATTTAGTTGTGTGTGTGTTTGTTTTTTTCTTTCTTGCATATCTTCTGTAGTGTTGCTGATTTTAAGGTTTTGCTCTAAATCCATTAGCCACAGATAACTTTTTGATAGCTTTGCTGTTGTTTAGTCTCTCAGTCATATCCGACTCTGTGACCCCACAGACTGCAACACACCAAACTTAACTGTCTTTCACCATCTCCTGGACCTTGCTCAAACTCATGTGCATTGAATCAGTGATGTCACCTAACATTTGCATCCTCTGTCATCCCCTTCTCCTGCCTTCAATCTTTCCCTGCATCAGGGTCTTTTCTAATGAGTTGGCTAAAGTCTTGGACCTTCAGTTTCAGCATCAGTCCTACTAATGAATATTCAGAATTGATTTCCTTTAGGATTGACTGGTTTGATCTCCTTGCAGTCCAATGGACTCTCAAGAATCTTCTCCAGCACCACAGTTCAAAAGCATCAATTCTTCAGCGTTTAGCTTTCTCTATGGCCCAACTCTCACATATAAATGTTTCTATATGATCACATTTCCCAATCATTAACTCTTGAGTCAGCATTTTACTTTAGAAAACAAAGACACAGGGGCTTCACATGGTTTCAGGTTGAGGCAAAAGGGAGAAAGGTCTGATTTTGGTGTTGTTATAAGGAAGCAAGATAACAGTGATAGCTTAAGCCCTGTTTATTCTAGTTTTAATCTGCCCTACTGATAAGAAGAGACAATTGCCTTTCATTTTTAAAATGTGACAAGTATACTGCCATGCAACAGAGCTACAGTAAGACTCAGTTAATCTGAGTTCTCATCTTGGTTCTTTTTTTTTTTTTTCTAGTTTTTAAGAGCATTTTTATTTGCATATTAGTTAAAAGACTAGAAACCTGCTAGATGTCAAACCCTGGAGGACTGCTTTTCCAAAACTATTATACCCATTCAAAATGATATATATTAAGTGTATGTAATGGTACTAAGTGCTTATAATACTTAATTTTTTTCCCATTTATTTTTATTATTGGGAGGCTAATTACTTTACAATCAGCAGACAAATGGATAAGGAAGCTGTGGTACATATACACCATGGAATATTACTCAGCCATTAAAAAGAATTCATTTGAATCAGTTTTAATGAGATGGATGAAACTGGAGCCCATTATACAGAGTGAAGTAAGCCAGAAAGATAAAGACCAATACAGTATACTAATGCATATTTATGGAATTTAGAAAGATGGTAATGATAACCTTATATGCAAAACAGAAAAAGAGACACAGATGTACAGAACAGACTTTTGAACTCATCTTGGTTCTTAAAGCACCTAATTGTATAAATATACAAAAGTCCTCTGGACCTAAAGTTTTTATTTGGACAAAGAAAATTATTGATCTATTTTATTGATAGAATTTTCCCATGTCTCTGAAGGCATAATTTAGTTTTAATTATAAAATATCCATAGTAAATTCGATTGCATGTGGAAAGGGATGTTAAGAACATAAACAGGTTCAAGATGAAGTTTTTGTATATTGTTGGCTATAGCGTGTGGAATGAATTTACATATAAAACATGAGAGTGAAATTAAAAGACAAATAAAATTAAATTTAAAAAACAAATTAAATAATTAATCAGTTCAGTTCAGTTGCACAGTCCTGTCCAACTCTTTGCGACCCCATGAACCATTGCACACCAGGCCCACCTGTCTGTCACCAACTCCCGGAGTCCACCCAAACCCAATGTCCATTGAGTCGGTGTTGCCATCCAACCATCTCATCCTCTGTCATCCCCTTCTCCTTCTGCCCTCAATCTTTCCCAGCATCAGGGTCTTTTCAAATGAGTCAGCTCTTAGCATCAGATATCCAAAGTATTGGAGTTTCAGCTTCAGCATCAGTCCTTCCAAAGAATATTCAGGACTGATTTCCTTTAGGATGGACTGATTGGATCTTGTTGCAGTCCAAGGGACTCTCAAGAGTCTCCTCCAACACCAAGTTCAAGAGCATCAAATCTTCAGTGCTCAGCTTTCTTTATAGTCCAACTCTCACATCCATACATGACCATTGGAAAGACCATAGCCTTGACTAGGTTGGTTTAGGTCATAGTTGTCTAGATTGGTCATAACTTTCCTTCCAAGGAGCAAGCATCTTTTAATTTCATGGCTGCAATCACCAACTGCAATGATTTTGGAGCCCAGAAAAATAAAGCCAGCCACTGTTTCCCCATCTATTTGCCATGAAGTGATGGGACCGGATGCCATGATCTTAGTTTTCTGAATGTTGAGCTTTAAGCCAGCTTTTTCACTCTCCTCTTTCACTTTCATCAAGAGGCTCTTGAGTTCTTTTTCACTTTCTGCCATAAGGGTGATGTCATCTGCATATCTGAAGTTATTTCTCCAGGCAATCGTGATTCCAGTTTGTGCTTCATCCAGCCCAACGTTTCTCATGATGTACTCTGCATATAATTTAAATAAGCAGGGTAACAATATACAGCCTTGACATACTCCTTTTCCTACTTGGAACCAGTCTGTTGTTCCATGTCCAGTTCTAACTGTTGCTTCCTGACCTGCATACAGGTTTCTCAAGTGGCAGGTCAGGTGGTCTGGCATTCCCATCTCCTTCAGAGTTTTCCACAGTTTATTGTGATCCACGTAGTTAAAGGCTTTGGCATAGTCAATAAAGCAGAAATAGATGTTTCTCTGGAACGGTCTTGCTTTTTCAATGATCCAGTGGATGTCGGCAATTTGATCTCTGGTTCCTCTGCCTTTTCTAAAACCAGCTTGAACATCTGGAAGTTCATGGTTCATGTATTGCTGAAGCCTGGCTTGGAGAATTTTGAGCATTGCTTTACTAGCATGTGAGATGAGTGCAATTGTGCGGTAGTTTGAGCATTCTTTGGCACTGCCTTTCTTTGGGATTAGAGTGAAAAGTGACCTTTTCCAGTCCTGTGGCCACTGCTGAATTTTCCAAATTTGCTGGCATATTGAGTGCAGCACTTTCACAGCATCATCTTTCAGGATTTGAAATAGCGCAACTGGAATTCCATCACCTCCGCTAGCTTTGTTCGTAGTGATGCTTCCTGGGGCCCATTTGACTTTACATTCCAGGATGTCTGGCTCTAGGTGAGTGATCACACCATCGTGATTATCTGGATCATGAAGATCTTTTTTGTACAGTTCTTCTGTATATTCTTGCCACCTCTTCTTAATATCTCCTGTTTCTGTTATTTCCCTACCATTTCTATCCTTTATTGAGCCCATCTTTGCATGAAATGTTTCCTTGGTATCTCTAATTTTTTTTTTTTTAAATTTTTTATTAGTTGGAGGCTAATTACTTCACAACATTTCAGTGGGTTTTGTCATACATTGATATGAATCAGCCATAGATTTACACGTATTCCCCATCCTGATTCCCCCTCCCACCTCCCTCTCCACCCGATTCCTCTGTGTCTTCCCAGCGCACCAGGCCCGAGCACTTGTCTCATGCATCCCACCTGGGCTGGGGATCTGTTTCACCATAGATAGTATACATGCTGTTCTTTTGAAATATCCCACCCTCACATTCTCCCACAGAGTTCAAAAGTCTGTTCTGTACTTCTGTGTCTCTTTTTCTGTTTTGCATATAGGGTTATCGTTACCATCTTTCTAAATTCCATATATATGTGTTAGTATGCTGTAATGTTCTTTATCTTTCTGGCTTACTTCACTCTGTATAAGGGGCTCCAGTTTCATCCATCTCATTAGGACTGGTTCAAATGAATTCTTTTTAACGGCTGAGTAATATTCCATGGTGTATATGTACCACAGCTTTCTTATCCATTCATCTGCTGATGGGCATCTAGGTTGCTTCCATGTCCTGGCTATTATAAACAGTGCTGCAATGAACATTGGGGTGCACGTGTCTCTTTCAGATCTGGTTTCCTCAGTGTGTATGCCCAGAAGTGGGATTGCTGGGTCATATGGCAGTTCTATTTCCAGTTTTTTAAGAAATCTCCACACTGTTTTCCATAGCGGCTGTACTAGCTTGCATTCCCACCAACAGTGTAAGAGGGTTCCCTTTTCTCCACACCCTCTCCAGCATTTATTGCTTGTAGACTTTTGGATAGCAGCCATCCTGACTGGCGTGTAATGGTACCTCATTGTGGTTTTGATTTGCATTTCTCTAATAATGAGTGATGTTGAGCATCTTTTCATGTGTTTGTTAGCCATCTGTATCTCTTCTTTGGAGAAATGTCTGTTTAGTTCTTTGGCCCATTTTTGAATTGGGTCATTTATTTTTCTGGAATTGAGCTGCAGGAGTTGCTTGTATATTTTTGAGATTAATCCTTTGTCTGTTGCCTCGTTTGCTATTATTTTCTCCCAATCTGAGGGCTGTCTTTTCACCTTACTTATAGTTTCCTTTGTAGTGCAAAAGCTTTTAAGTTTCATTAGGTCCCATTTGTTTAGTTTTGCTTTTATTTCCAATATTCTGGGAGGTGGGTCATAGAGGATCTTGCTGTGATTTATGTCGGAGAGTGTTTTGCCTATGTTCTCCTCTAGGAGTTTTATAGTTTCTGGTCTTACATTTAGATCTTTAATCCATTTTGAGTTTATTTTTGTGTATGGTGTTAGAAAGTGTTCTAGTTTCATTCTTTTACAAGTGGTTGACCAGTTTTCCCAGCACCACTTGTTAAAGAGGTTGTCTTTTTTCCATTGTATATCCTTGCCTCCTTTGTCAAAGATAAGGTGTCCATAGGTTCGTGGATTTATCTCTGGGCTTTCTATTCTGTTCCATTGATCTATATTTCTGTCTTTGTGCCAGTACCATACTGTCTTGATGACTGTGACCCATCACAAGCAAGGAAATCGAAACTGTAATCAAAAATCTTCCAGCAAACAAAAGCCCAGGACCAGATGGCTTCACAGCTGAATTCTACCAAAAATTTAGAGAAGAGCTAACACCTATCTTACTCAAACTCTTCCAGAAAATTGCAGATGAAGGTAAGCTTCCAAACTCATTCTATGAGGCCACCATCACCCTTATTCCAAAACCAGACAAAGATGCCACAAAAAAAGAAAACTACAGGCCAATATCACTGATGAACATAGATGCAAAAATCCTTAACAAAATTCTAGCAAACAGAATCCAACAACATATTAAAAAAATCATACACCACGACCAAGTGGGCTTTATCCCAGGAATGCAAGGATTCTTTAATATACGCAAATCAATCAATGTAATACACCACATTAACAAATTGAAAGATAAAAACCATATGCTTATCTCAATAGATGCAGAGAAAGCCTTTGACAAAATTCAACACTCATTTATGATTAAAACTCTCCAAAAAGCAGGAATAGAAGGAACATACCTCAACATAATAAAAGCTATATATGACAAACCCACAGCAAGCATCACCCTCAATGGTGAAAAATTGAAAGCATTTCCCCTGAAATCAGGAACAAGACAAGGGTGCCCACTCTCACCACTACTATTCAACATAGTGTTGGAAGTTTTGGCCACAGCAATCAGAGCAGAAAAAGAAGTAAAAGGAATCCAGATAGGAAAAGAAGAAGTGAAACTCTCACTGTTTACAGATGACATGATCCTCTACATAGAAAACTCTAATTTTCTTGAAGAGATCTCTAGTCTCTCCCATTCTGTTGTTTTCCTCTGTTTCTTTGCACTGATCACTGAGGGAGGCTTTCTTATCTCTCCTTGCTATTCTTTGGAACTCTGCATTCAAATGGGTAAATCTTTCCTTTTCTCCTTTGCTTTTCACTTCCCTTCTTTTCACAGCTCTTTGTAAGGCCTCCTCAGACAGCCATTTTGCTTTTTTGCATTTCTTTTTCTTGGGGATGGTCTTGAATCCTGTCTCCTGTACAATGTCATGAACCTCCGTCCACAGTTCATCTGCCTATCAGATCTAGTCCCTTAAATCTATTTCTCACTTCTACTGTATAGTCATAAGTGATTTGATTTAGGTCATACCTGAATGGTCTAGTAGTTGTCTCCACTTTCTTCAATTTCAGTCTGAACTTGGCAACATGGAGTTCATGCTCTGAGCCACAGTCCACACCCGGTCTTTTTTTTTTGCTGACTGTATAGAACTTCTCCATCATTGGCTGCAAAGAATATAATCAATCTGATTTTGGTGTTGCCAATCTGGTCATGTCCATGTGTACAGTCTTCTCTTGTGTTCTTGGAAGAGGGTGTTTGCTATGACCAGTGCGTTCTCTTGGCAGAACTCTATTAGCCTTTGCCCTGCTTCATTCTGTACTCCAAGGCCAAATTTGCCGGTTACTCCAGGTGTTTCTTGACTTCCTATTTTTGCGTTCCAGTCCCCTATAATGAAAAGAACATCTTTTTTTGTATGTTAGTTCTAAAAGGTCTTATAGGTCTTCATTCAACTTCAGCTTCTTCAGCATTACTAGTTGGGGCATAGACTTGATTACTGTGATATTGAATGGTTTGCCTTGGAAACGAACAGATATCATTCTGTCGTTTTTGAGATTGCATCCAAGAATTAATAGATATCTAAATATTTACAAAAACATTTTGAGATAAAGCTTTAGCTTTATCTCTGAGCAAATTTGACAAAGAGTAAAAATGTTATATTCTTATTAGAATTCTGTTTTGATTTTTCTTTTCTTTTCTTTTGTCCTGTGGACAGGTTGAATGTTACCTGACCCTCATGCTTTGGAAAATTATGATAGTTAAGAGATTCCCTCTCAGATTTTGTTTTTTTCGAAATCCCCTTTTTTTGTTGTGGGACATAGCTTACCTCTGAGAAGTACATGAATCAGATAAGATCTGCTGTCCATACTTTCTCATGACTCCTGTCAGATCCCCAGACGATTGCCTTGCTTCCTTGTAACACCACCAGTCGAGGACCTTTCCTTCTTTTGCCTCAAACTTAAACCATATGAAGCCCCTATGTCCTTGTCTTTTGAAGTAAAATGCTGACCCAATAGTTAACGATTTGGAAATGTCACAATACAGAAACAAAGAATAGCTATTGGGCTGGGATCTGGTAACAAATTAGACTATAATTCTGCTATATACCAAAGTTACCCAAACCCAGCTCCCTGAATGATATAGTTAGAGGTCTGACACATATCACTAAGTTGTTTTTTACAGGAGGCAGACACCCTCCAGATAAAAACTGCTGATCACAAGAACTTGGATCCTAGACTGGTTGAAACAAGTAGGTTGATGATGCTTCCAACTTCACCTTGATGCCAACCAATTTGAGAATTGTCTGTAAGCTGATCAGACACTGCTCCTTGAACACTATAAAATCTCTCACTACCCACTCTGGAGTGGCTCACACAGTCTTGAGGGCATTAGTCTGCTGTGGCCCCATTGTCTGGCCACCCAATAAAAGTTACACTGCTTTTCTACTTCACCCAAAAATCTGTATCCATGTTTCTATTCAGCACTGGTGAACAGAGGCCAGTTTCGGCAATACACCTATGGACAAAGCCAGTCATTGACCCTCTGACTTCTCATTCTTTGTCTCATGAATGGTTAGCAGAGGTTAGAAGTGTTTGTCGTGTTTGTCCCTCTTGAAACTAGCTAGACAAGGGGATAAATATTTCCTTTGTATCTAACTGACTGGAATTTCCCCAATTGTGTAATGACTGCACCTGTATATCACCTCATTTTTAATTTATCTTTTCTCCCTGGGAAAGTCTAAGGCAAAATTGCTCTGCTCAGACAATGATGTTGGATCTCCCTTTTGTGATGTGTGTGCTAAGTTGCTTCAGTTGTGTCCGAATCTATGCAACCCCATGGACTATAGCCTGCCAATCTCCTCTGTAATCGTGGGATTACTCCAGGCAAGAATATTGGAGTGGGTTGCCATGCTCTTCTCCAGGGGATCTTCCCCACCCAGGGATCGAACCCGTGTCTCTTATAGCTCCTGCAATGGCAGGCAGGTTCTTTATCACTCGTGCCACCTGGGAAGCCCTGTTGCAATAGCCAGAGTCAAAGCAACATCCTTACTTGCTTGCTTTTTGCTTTTGACCCTGCTTTCCCTTTCTCTTCCCTTTTTCTCTTCTTTCTCTTTACTTTTTACAGGATTGGCAGGGTTTCTCAGATATTATCAAGGTGAGGCTTGAAACACTGAGAGAACACTTCCCTTGTTTTGCTAAGTAGTAAGAATGATGAGTAGCAGATGGGCATGTGTCTACCAAAATGAGAAAAGAAAAGATTAATTGCACACTAAAAAGATAATGCTTCTGAGCTGAATAGCATTTTAAGGACCACACAGCACTTGGTTATGATAGCAGAGTTTAATTTGGCTTCATCATTAGGAAAGCTTGGATTTGAAGATTTTTGATTATAAGTGCCTCAGATTGAGATTCAAAGTTGTCAACATAAATAAAAATACACATGCAAATGTGTGTATCTCTCTGTGTGTTTGATACACATTTATTTTTGCCTATGTGTGAAAGTGTGAAAATGTTAGTCATTCCATCATGTCCAACTCTTTGTGACCCCATGGACTGTAGTCCACCAGGCTCCTCTGTCCATGGAATTCTCCAGGCAAGAATACTGGAGTGGATAGCCATTCTCTTCTCCAGGAGATCTTCCTGACCTAGGTATTGAACCTGGGTCTCCTGCATTACAAGTAGATTCTTTACTATCTGAGCTACCAGATAGCCCCATTTCTGACTATAATGTCCCTCAGATAAAAGAGGCTGAAATAGTGCAACTTAGTTAAAAGCTCTGTGTGTATGTATATGCTTGCGTGTATGAATTTTTGTTTCCATCGAATTTGAAATATGTAATTATTTTTCTCTTTCACTGTGTGTGTGTGCGTAGAATGTACACAATCATATATAAAGTATATTACTCCTTTATCAAATTGAGGGGCAAATCAATATATTAAAATTTTTAAGATGGTTTCAAAGAAGTTTCTTTTATATTACTTTAATCTTTAAAATAATCCATTGAAAAAGAAATGCTGATTCAAATAGTTACTAGAATTCTTCCTCTTTTTTTTTTTTTTAATAAATGTATCCAAATTCTAGAGCTCTAAGGTATCTTTACCTCTAAAAGATTTACATGTAGACAAGGGGCTTTCTTGGTGGCTTAGTGGTAAACAATCTGTCTGCCAATGCAGGAGACATGGGTTGGGTTCTTGGGTTGGAAAGATCCCCTGGAGAAGGAAATGGCAACCCACTCTAATAGTCTTGCCTGGGAAATCCCATGGACAGAGGAGCCTGGTGGGCTACAGCCCATGGGGTCACAAAGAGTTAACCATGATTGAGCAACTGAACAGCAACAAATCTCAAAATCATTCATTTGGATAGGCAGCAGATATAAGCATTTCTTTATTTCTCATATTACAGAGGGATCTCAGTCCTTCTCCTTCTGCAGGCACATTAAGTGATGAGGTTCACAGCATGCTTTCTTGGATCAACACCAGAGCTTCAATCCCAACACATCTCAGAGTGTATTTTTGATGAATAAATTACCAAACTAATGAGACACGCTAAGAGGTTAAGGATTGATCAAGAACTTAATCTTCTTAATGAAGGGCACAGCGTGAGACACATTCCTCCAAATAGATACAATAAACAATCTTCTAAAACCTAATTAGAATAAAAATATAAAGAAAGGTGCAAAGCCTTAGAAATTGTTTATCAGATAATAACAGCATTTTCTGCAACAGTGGAAAAGTTTTGTCATGTCATCAACCTTCTTTACATTTGAATCAGGTGAGTCCCAGAAATTTAGTAAGATAAAATAATGGTATTTTAATGTAGAATTTTAATCTATCCCGATGTTGTCTGGGGTCCATAAAAAATGCCTCAAAATATGGCTTTGGATTTTTTCAGAACTTGCTATATCTTGAGAAAATTCGGCTTTTAATTTTTTTGGAAAACTTCTAAAAACACACTTTGTGCACCTATGAGGCATTTTGACCTTGTTTTAACATTTTGGGTGTCAACTTTCTGGTTAATTTAGGATTTAATCAAGTTTTGAGTTCTTGTTTACTCTGTTTGGATATTAAAAATAGCTTATATAACTTCAGTGAGAGATTTAGTGAAAACTGCCAGTAACAAATCAAAATATTTTCATGACAAATTGTTATTTTTAAAAATGGTACAAATGATACAAATGATCTTATTTACAAAACAGAAACAGACTCACAGACTTAGAGCATCAACTTATGGTTGCCAGGGGCAAAGAATGAGAGGAAGAGATAGGGAGGTTGGGATAGACATGTACAAACTGCTATATTTAAAAAGGATAATCAACAAGGTCCTACTGTATAGCACAGGGAACTCTTCTCATTGTTATGTGGCAGTCTGGATGGGAGGGGAGTTTGGGGGAGAATGGATACTTGTCTATATGGCTGAGACCCTATGCTATCCACCTGAAACTATCCCATTTCATCTGCTATACTCCAATATAAAAGAAAATATTTTCAAAAATGATAAGAACAAAGAGGGATCAGGTGGCACATTGACCCAACAATCCATCTGGATTTAAAAATATAGCAAAAAAGAAGTGACTAAATCTAAATAAGACTCAATCTAAATAAGAGCCTAACAGTTGAATTGGTGATATGCATGCTTATATAATGCTCCCCTTTTCAAGTAAAATGTAACAGATTAATTATTATTTATGATTATTGCTGATTGATTATAACATAATACTGTCATACAGTATGCATTTGAGTAATATACTTTTCATTCTCTAAATCTCACACCATCTGCTTGAGTTGAATATTTAGAGTATGTTTCTATCTACATCTACTCAAGATATCACCATGGTATTTAACAAGTCACAATTGTGCAATTCAATTCTCCCTCCAAAGATTCTTGAACCTATTATATATCTGTTTAACAAATGGCTGGGTCTTGATTGCGATATCAGTAAGCAAGGTTTTACTCTTTAATGATAAAGAACATGTGAGATATACTATCCTGAAGGTGATGAAAACAGGGAAATTAAGCTCAATTGGACATATACAAAGTTGTAGCAATCTTAAACACAATTTTTAAATGAGCTCCTTTATAAAAAAAAAATCATATCTCTATCTGGTAACATTTAACTCATTGATTAACATGGAATTTCAGTGGTGTGATTCCAGGAAAAAAAGTACAATTTCCAAAAGAGATAACTGCACTGTGTCCTTGCTATGATATCTGTTCTACCAGGAGGCCATTAGGTACTTAGAAATCATAGGATCTGCTCTTAGGAGAAAGACAGACATCTTTAATACAGTCAAAAATATAATCAGTATTTCCAGTTGTCTTGAAACAACCAACATTCTCTCCCTATGGACAAGTATTCGATTCTCATGTAAAATAATTTGTTTCCACGGAGACAGATTCATACTCTTGGACACCAGATCCTGTTTAGTGAATCACTTTCTTGTTTCTGACTCTGCTTTAGAAGAGTTTCATTATAACTGTGAATCAGGTTATTTCCTTAGAATACTAGAATGCCAGCAATAACTTTTAGTATGAATTTGTTTTCAAGCTGTGCTCTGAAAAGTTCTAGTGATTCAGAGAGGACCATAAGGGGCTGCCTAACGTGGTTGGATGAGCAGCTGTCCCGTGCCAGTCCACACTGGGCTGCCAAATAGGACTTTACATAAACAGCTAAAAAACCAAAAGCCAAACCCCCAAACCTTTAAACTCCTTCAGTTACAATATGAATAGAGGAGAAGTCATAATATAACATAAATTCATTTCAGTATCTCAAAACATTTCTCTTTGGGAGCATATGAATATATTGGACAAGTTATTAGGAACCCTGAGTCAAACATATGATTTTGTATTTACCTGATGTGTGAACTTTCAGGCTTGAGGCTCTATAGCTGTGGAAGAGAAAAAAAAAAAAATAGATGGGTCACTCAAATCCCTTCTAGCTTTGAAATAAACACTTCTAATAAAATTAACACCAATGATCACAAACAAGTAGCATTTGTTCTTTGAGGATTATATTATAACTCAGCTTTTCCTATAATATTAATAATTACCTCACCTGACACATTATTAGTCAACATGAGATCAAATATATATATGTAAAATTAAACTTTCAGCCATTCAGACATTTATAAATACCCTCTTGTTCACTTACAGTGAACAGCATTTGTGTATTTGTAACTAGGATCTGTTATTCTAACCCAAGAGGTTTTCAGGCTCAGTGGTATCTTAAGTAATTAGTTTCCTTAGAAACCTGAAATATTTAGAGAATTCATAAACCTTTTGAGAGTATTCAATTATCCTTCCCATAGTACTCTACAAATTAAAAAACAAATTTGATTCTGTATAATTTACAGTTTCAGTACTTACCAAACTTGCAGTTGTCTCTGGAAAAGTTCATTGCACACATTCCATGGGAAACATGGAGTGCGTTTTCTTTTCTCAAAATACATGACTCTCCATATTTATTGCCTTGTGGACTTTTATGAGTACAAACCTGAGCAATTTTTATTTCCTATTTTGCCTTTTAGGATTTTAGGTAATAAAACTTGATCATAAGTGTGCTAAATTATTAAAACTGTAAATTTAGTATGATTTCCTTTTAAAGACTTGCAATATTAATTTAGCAAAAACTTTTAGAATATTTGGCTTTTGCTTTTATCTCTCCTTTTCCTGAAAATGGCACACATTGTAAATACACAGTTCTATGAATCTTCACAAAGTGAATGTACTCTTACAATCATATCAGAATATAGGATTACCAGGACCCTAGAAATCCTTGTTAGGGTCCCTCCTTATCACAGTCTCCCTCCAAGGGTGAGCCCTATCATAATAACAAATACCTGAAAAGTCTTCCTGATTTTAAACTATAAGAACAGAATCATAGAGCACGCCCTCTGTTGTGTCTGGCTTCTCCAGGTCAACTTTTTTTTTTTTTAATTCATCCATGAATTTGCAAGTAAGAGTTAATGGTATTTTTTGATAGTCAACAGTCAAAAAAATAGTACTTGAACTGTTTAGGGAAAAATGTTCTTACAAGTGTTGTACAAATGTCTGTTCTTCATTATTACATAGTATTCTATCTCATACATGTCTTCTGTCCTAAATATAACAAGGCTAACCAAAAGTAAATGATGTATAATCAGAGAATAATCTAACCTCAACCAAATATAGCAAGATTTTTCTTTCCCCAGCTTTTAGTTTCAGGGTGCAAAATGTATCTTAGAGATGCCACAGAACAGAATTGCTCTCTTAAAGTGAATAATAAGATTTACTGCCTATGTGGGGCAGAAAATAAAAGAATTTCATATATATGGCTTTTGATTTATAGAAGAAAGTTAGACTATATGTTATGCTAATTCCAGATTAGTATTTAAACATTCTGTCCCATTTCTAACTTGCATTTTGAATGGAAAACAATTCTATTTCTACTGCTTGACTGTGTCTGGGTACTTTGATGGAAGACATCTGTATCTGATTTATTTCTGTAAGTCTCAAACTTAGAGTAACCTTGTAAACCAGAGTAGGTACTTGTTAAGTGTAGTCTCAATTATAAAAAGCCAACCTTTCTATTTTTCCAAATCAAACAATAATATATAATCAGAATCTCTATTTTTTCATGAAAGTAAAAGTCACTCAGTTGTGTCCGACTCTTTGCGACCCCATGGACCATACAGTCCATGGAATTCTCCAGGCCAGAATACTAGAGTAGGTAGCTGTTCTCTCTTCTAGGGGCTCTTTCCAACCCAGGGATCCAACCCAGGTCTCCCTCATTGCAGGTGGATTATTTACCAGCTGAGCCAGCAGGGAATCCCAAGAATACTGGAGTGGGTAGCCTGTCCCTTCTCCAGAGATCTTCCCCACTCAGGAATCAAACCGGGGTCTCCTGCATTGCAGGCAGATTCTTTACCAGCTGAGCTACCTACATATATTCTGTAAACTGATGCCATTAATATTGGTTTTTGTCTTGATGAATTAAGTCTATCCTTTCTGAGTATAGGAATTATTCTGCATAATAAAAAATACTTATGCTATTCTCCTTGGGGTAAATAAACATTTTCAATATATTCTTGAATTTTTCAAACAACAACTAAAGCTAAAGTACTTTTCCAAAGCCCATGAACTTTCCTTTGCCAATAGGAAAAATTCTAAGAGAAAGTGGTAATTTTACCTTAATCTCTAAATCAATACATAATCATTGGCCTAACTTACTGAATTCCAATGGATTGATAGGTATTACTCTTGAATGCATCAATGGCTACCAAACTTTGCCATGAAAACAACCAGGGAACAGGCCAGTGGGTTAGCAAAATGTATTAAGAAGAGAAAAAGAAGATAATCAATCAGCTAAGTAATTCCACTTCATGAGAGAAAATGATGAGATATATTAAATTCAATCTTCAGGCATCATATTGCTAACCCTCAGAAAGTCAATATAACAAAGTAAGCATATTTTCTAGTGGGTTTTTTTGTTTGTTTGTTTGGTTTTTTTGGTGTAGTACAAAAAAGGAAAAAAGTTGGATAAGAAAATAAAAGGAGTTATTTTTCTAACTATTTCTTCTACCTCTTTGTTGGTTTGAAACTATTCTAATGAGGCAGGCAGATATTTCATCAGTAGAACTGGAATCTAGGAAATTCAGTAGTTTTTGTTTCACAATAAGAAGTTTCATTTCAATTCCCTGCCTGGTGTTTTTCTGAATCAACTTGTTTAGATATATTTAACATCTTCCAAGCATTAATGACCCAGCAAAGGATACCATGTGCAAAACTTTCCCTTTCAGCCTGGGAAGTTATTAGTTAAAATCATCCAGGAAATGTGGTCGACAGTAGTCTCCAGGTCTGATCTCCTTTCTAAATGGCAGCCATCCTTAAGCTGTGCAGCAGAGCAGAGGGAGAAAGAGGGAAATCAAAGAAGCCAGCAAGCAGATGGCTTAACTGTGAAGTCCATCTTATCCATCACTGGGCCATGTGCTATTTTGGCAGTGCAGGAAATGTTATTTCTAGGAACAGCATGAACTGCTGCTAAAGCCAGCAAATGCACTCCTATGGTAGCACAATTGGCCAGCAGAATTAAATGCCATGGCCTGGGATAATAACTTTATATCATAGGTAGTGGTATTAAAATATTTAATACCACATGTAGAGATATGGATGCCTTTCTATCTTAGTCTGTCCTTAAAAAAAAAGAAAATAGAGGCACTCCAAGGTAATCCTCATGTGCCTTGGAAACCAATTTCAAAATGCAAGATACACTTGTGGGTTTGTTAATCATTAACTATAACATTTACAAACATACTAAATTCTTTTTATTTTCAACTTGAGGGCTTTTAGTCATGTCCATTTTTCCAGGATGATGAAAACTCATAGGAGAGAACTGTATTTTGTCATAATCTGATAACATAAAAATATTTATGGTACAGACCAATCCACACAAAGCAATGGGTAATAATCTGGTTGAAATGAAATCTCCATTTCTGTCAATTATTGGGTTGATAATGAGTTATAATAAACCAGTGTATTAAAAAGAAAAATATTATATCACACAAAGAATTTATATTTAAAAGGCTTCTAGTGTTGTGGCTAACATAACAGAAAAAAGAGGAAGGAGAAAGGAGGGAGTGGATATATTAAGGATACTAGTTTTATGTTCAGCTTTGTAAAGTAGTTAATAAAAATGCACTTGTAAAAAAAAAGTAAGGACTACACACATAATTACTACTTACATATATTCAAACATGATTAATACAAGAGGTAATCATTTTACTGGCAAGAAGAAAGAAAATAAAAAGTCTGTATTTTGTGTAAGCTGATAAATAATCTGTTGTGTCTTTTAACTTGGCAAACATCATTATTTCCTCTCCTTGAACTAACAAGAACTTTGAGTCTAGTTGTTCAGATGGTTATCATGGAAAGAAAGACAATTATAATTAAAAATACAAGTAATATACAGTAAATAGTTTTGAATTTGTAATTTATTTTGAAAAAATCTCCAAATTTTTATTTATGAAATATTAAGTCACACCTGAAACCTATTTATATATGATTTAAATATTTTTACCTGTGTTTGTAGTTTTACCCACATCTCTCACCTCTCCTGCATTGGCAGATGGATTCTTTACCACTAGCGCCACCTGGGAAGCCCTTTTAAAAAGTAGCCCTTAAGATAAAAGGCTTTTGCAGATATAGTCTCTTTTTATTCCCATAAAACAGTAAGTCAGTCCCGAAATTATGCACCTTGTGTTGAGGGAGAACAAGGACTTAATTAATTTCAGGTTCCACACGGGAACTTGGAGGTGGGGGGAGTATGCCAGGAGATGCCATTAGCAATTGTCAACTTTTAGGCATCTTTATGTAATTAAACCCAAGATCCCTAAGTTCTCTGGGATCTAATGGGGTCTAACTTTCCTTTGCTCTTCAAATGGGTATCAGGGATCACACCTAGCAGAGCCTGGTCTTCTGTCAGCCCTCCCAGAAGCAGTCCCCGAGGCAAGGATTCAGTTGCAAGTGATTTGTTACGTCTCCCCCCGGAGAAAGCAGGAGAAGCCGAGATCTTCAGGAAGAAGCAGACAAACGTTGTGTGATTTCAGTGAAAACCAAAACTCAGCCCAAGTTCTTAAGGAGCTCTGTAATGTAATAACACCCTGGGATTGTCCAGGCTAGAGGCAGAAGAGACAAGCTTCTGAGTTTCTTACACTAGACAGTCATTGTTAAGGGTCCTGGCTGGGCTCCAGGCGGAAATTCCCCGAGCTTTGGGCACTTCCGGTTCCGCACCCGGGTAAGAGCTCCGCCTCTAAGAGGGGCAGATAGGAGGAGTCAACTGCAAAGTGCGTGAAGCTGGGAGGTGGTTGCAGGCATTGCCCACCAGTCCCAGGGGACTCAGAGGGCACCACCGGTGTCAGCTACAGCTCCATCTCTCATGAGCACAGGTCCAACTCCCCCTTGGTTATTTCTGAAGAGTTCCGACAGGGCTCTATCGTTTCCTTGCTGTGGCGTATTTCCTGTCCCTTCACTAGACTCCTTTGGTTTTGTCAGTCGGCTCCCCTGAGCATCTGGGAGCTGCTCCTCTCAGATGTAATCCTGTTTCCGTGGTCAGCTCCGTCCTGAAGGTCAGGTCTTTCTCTTCAGTCGCAATAAGGCAAGGCTGTGCAGCAAACAGACTTAAGTAAATCTTTAAGATAACAAAATGGAATTAATTATAAAGCGAAAAAGGAAAACTTAACTGGCTCCTAAGTGCTCTGGTGTGCCATTCTTAGAGTGACCCCCTCAGCTTTCTCCCTGTTCTGCAAATCTGAGATACGCCTTGGCTTCAAATAAGATAAAAATCTACCTCTTACTTGGCACATCCAGCAAAACCTTAAAAGGCACTAGCAGAAGTTAACAAGAAAGATATCATAATTATTTTTTTCAAACGAAAAGATCGTCATACCTTTTATTCAACAGAATTCTTTTTTAAAGTGTTATTATCTCATCCACTTTTGTAAACAATTAACCACACATATGTAAAGTGTATAATTGGATGAGTTTTGACTTATGTATGGGCTTTCCAGGTGGCGCTAGTGGTAAAGAACCTGCCTACCAATGCAAGAGACAAAAGAGATGAGGGTTCGATCCCTGGGTTGGGAAGATCCCCTGGAGAAGAAAATGGCAACCTACTCTGGTATTCTTGCCTGGAGAATCCCACAGACAGAGGAGCCTGGCAGGCTGCAGTCCAAGGGCTCACAGAGTCAGACTTGACTGGAGCAACTTAGAACTTAGCACTTGACTTAGGTATATACCTATGAAAACAACAACACATCAAATAATGAACATATTCATCACTTTCCAAACTTCCTCATATTCCTTAGTGATTCTTCTCTCCTACCCCTTAAGTCGAATTCTCCCAGTCCAATCTTACACACCTGGACCACTTTCTGTACTCATGTTTTATAGAAGAAACATTAGCTAAGTCCTGGCCTTATCACTGCATCTCTAAATATTCACATAAAAAGCTTATCCAAACCAAATTTTAGTTTAGGTCCTAGAATGTAGAAACTGTTGCCTTTTACAAATCAGCACTTTTTCCCCTTCTCTATCTAGGTATGACATCTAGTCCACACATCATCATTAAATTATTTTACAAAAGAGGAAATTAAGTCTTAAAACTTAAAGCGACTCTTAGAAATCAGTTTCTCCATGGCAGAACTAGGATCTCATCCTGGATCATGTGACTCCAAATATACATTTTTAAAAATACTATTCTGGGCTACCCTGGTGACTCAGCAGTAAAAGAATCTTCCTGCAATGCAGGAGACGCTCAGGAGACCCAAGTTTGATTCCTGGGTCAGGAAGATCCCCTGGAGAAGGAAATGGCAGCTCACTCCAGTATGCCTGCCTGGAAAATCCCATGGACAGAGGAGCCCGGCGGGCGACAGTCCATAGGGTCGTGAAGAATCGGGAATGGCTTAGCAACTCAACAATAACAGCAGCAGTTCTCCATCATTTGCCACATTCTGTACTATTTCACTCTTTTATGAAAAAGGTTATTAAGAGTGTCAAATTTTGTCTTATGTGTGTGTGCTGGATTTGGAAGGTTTGGAGGCTATTTGCCATGTATAGCATGGGCTCTTAGACTCTTAGAATGTTCTAATAAACCTATCCTCTGTTTGGAGAGTGTCCCTCATTTTGAAACTGTGCTAAGATGGAGAATGGACAGCCTCTGCCAGTAATTTGAATACAAGAATACAATCCAGAAACGGAAAGCTCACTTATGAGGCTTTGCTGCAGAAAGGAGCAATGTAAAGAAGCAGGCAGGGCCCCACAGAACCCATCTATGAGAGAACGTGGGGCTAAGCTGGCCGGCTCTTGTGGGCAGAGACAAATCAAATTGGTGAGAGCAGCATGCACTTGCTTCCAAAAGCATAAGAGAAAAACCTATTATTTATTTTTAAACATGTGCAAGTCTTCCCTTGTAGACCCAACCACAAAATAAAGTCATCTACTCATCCCCACTTAGCCCGGCTCTCTTCCTCCCTTGCTCATGTGCTGTCTATACACCCTAGGTCTACTTCTTTGTCTTCCTTTACTCTTCAGAACATTTCCGTATGGATTCACTATCACTCCCATCACACCACCAGATAGTTCTCAACAAGGTCACTGATAATCTCTAGGTCATTAAATCTAATGAGCATTTTCCATTTCTCTACTTGCTACATTTTTCATTTACATTAAAAATATGTTGAAACATTCTCTTCCCTTTGTGTCTATGCCTTCAAACTCTCCTGGCTTTCCTCTCACTGATCTGTACACTTTTTCCAAGCTCAGCCTCTTTTTTGCCTTTAAATCTTAGTCTTCTTCATTGCATGATCTAAGGTCTATGTCTCTTGTTTGATAGCTAAAAAATTTATTCTGAGAATATGGCTTTAATGTTTTAGATATTAGTGAACACCTGGATTCTAGAATAGTGTCTGACACTCAGTAAATAGGCAATTTCTATCCGTTCAATATAGTGTTGGCAAAAAAGTTCATTTGAGTTTCTTCATACTGTCTTATGGATGTTACTGATTAAGTGAGCAAAGCATCAGAAACCAAGAGCAAGTTCCATTTTTGTGGTGTACCAGACTTTAACATGAGCAGGGAAAAGCCCAATAAGATTTGGTACAAAAGTGGAAAACCATGGCAAACCATGCTATATGGCTAGAGTCCTTGATGTGAGATTAGACTTCGTGGTCTCTGAAAAATATTTTTCTATAGGAGGTGTGTTATTTATTGACTTACACAATCAGGAAGCTCTTGCTCATAGTTTGAAGCACCATGTTCCACTTACAACCTAAATGTCTGGGCAGAATTGACCATACACAACTGTTCTACTGAAGTTCTGAATTAAACTTCAGGCCTAAGGTTCAGAAAAGGAACAAGAGGAGAGACTTCCTATTGTTGGTAGGTGGTTGATCTTCTCCAGGGAAGCAGTAGGGCTTGCTTGTGGAACATAAAGGCTCATAGACAGATATGGGATTTTGTCTGGAATATGATCAATGTTCACACATGGGAAGGAAAGATCAGGAGCAGAAGGAATAAGGACACATTGTTATAATGTCTGTTGTTTACTTTGACACATAGACTTATTGTGTCTATTTGGGCTAGGAAGCTGACACTTTAAGGGCAGTGAATTGTCCTAAATGAGAAAGTACACTTCAGGGGTCTTCACTGGCTAACTATCAAAAAGACCACACTTCAGAAGTATCCTGTATGTAAGTACTATATTAGTATTTTATATATGGTGTGCAATATTATATAATAGAGCCCAGACACATGCAGGAGATCAAATCTTCTTATTTCCCTAGAAATATCAGAATCTATCAATTTTTAAGGAGACAGACGTAGGTATGGAAATACCTAGGTTACATGACCTGAATATTTAAAATCCATCTAAAACCTAGAACACAGCCTGAAACCTAGTAAATACTGGACAAGTGCTTTCAGATGAGGAAATCAGCCTTTAGTTTTTAAAGGTCAGTATTATTTCTTTTGTGAATTACAGCATAGAGAGGAGACTTCATCTGTAGTTGATTGAATCCTCAGGGCCTGATATTCTCATAAGTACTTAAATATATTCACTGGATGAATGAATGAATGTTTGCTGGGGGAAAAAAATCAATGAATGAATAAATAAAAATAGTTCCTGATTCTAAATATTAAAGTGCATCATGAAGGTACAAGGAAATTACAGTCTATATGAATGTATGAGACGTATATTCTTTAAGAAGCACTCTTTGTTTTCTACTGCTAGAGAAGTAAGATAAAATAATCCATCTCAAAACTTCCATATATGTACTATCACATTACTAATGTAAAGGTAAGAGAAAAAAGGGAGTGGTTACCTCTTGAAATGGTTCTTTTTATTATTAGCATGGAGATCCAGGCAAAAGTATTTTCACAGTGTTGTTTTTGATCTTGTACTGTTCAAGGTTTTTGTTTTTTTTAAACCAATGAAGCATTTCTTTACCAGTTTCTTAAACAATAGAAGAGGTAATGCATTTAAGAAGTGGAGTTAGTAATGATGTTATCTAGATACTAAGCAAACATTGTAAATCATTCCAGAGTCTTATACTCCTTGGGTCATCAAATGGAGTTGATGTACTAGACTAGAAATCTATTAATGTTGGTGCAAAAGAAATTGTGGTTTCAGACAGTGAATTTTAAATCATTATAACTAGGCTCACACACATCTTTATTAATCAAAATAAGAACCATTACAATCAACACATTTTTGCCAATGAGAAATCAGTTTTTTTATTCTTGTTGTGTAAAAATCCATGCTTCAAGATTCAGCAAACTCTTGGAAAGCATTTTCTGTCTCCTACTCTTTGTGGAAGAATTTTTCCTGTAAAAAGTAGTCAAGATGCTTGAAGAAGTGGTAGTCAGTTGGTGAGAGGTCAGGAATATGGTGATGAGGCAAAATTTAATAGCCTGATTCATTCCTCTTTTGAAACACTGGTTCTGTGACATGAGGTCTGGTGTGGTCATGGAGAAGAATTGGGCCCTTTCTGTTGACCAGTGTCGGCTGCATGCATTGCAGTTTTTGGTGTGTCTCATTGATTTGCTGAGCATACTTCTCAGGTGTAATGGTTTCACTGAGATTCAGAAAGTTGTAGTGGATCAGATGGGCAGCAGCCCATCAAACAGTGACCATGACCTTTTTTTGAGCAAATTTGGATTTGGGAAGTGCTCTGGGGCTTCTTTCCTGTCCAGCCACTGAGCTGGTCTTTGCTGGTTGTCATATAAAATCCACTTTTTGCCACACATAACAATCAGATAGAGGGATGGTTCATTGTTGCATAGAATAAAAGAAGACGATACTTCAAAACAACCATTTTTTTAAATTTGTGGCACCCACTTACCCAGACTTTTCACCTTTCCAATTTGCTTAGATGGTGAATGACCATAGAATGGTTGACACTGAATTCTTTGGCAACTTCTCATGTAGTTGTAAGAGAATCAATTTCAATGATGGCTCTCAATTGGTCGTTGTTAACTTCCAATGGCCAGCCACTGTGCTCCTCACCTTCAAGGCTCTTGTCTCCTTTGCAAAACTTCTTGAACCACCACTGCACTGTACATTCATTAGCAGTTCCTGGGACAAATGTGTTGTTGATGTTTTGAGTTGTCTCCACTGCTTTATGACCTATTTTGAACTTGAATAAGAAAATCACTCAAATTTACTTTTGTCTAACCCCATTTCCCTAGTCTAAAGTAAATATAAAATAAACAGCAAGTAATAAGTCATTAGAAAAAAAAACATAAAGTGATAAATGCACATTAAAATGATGTATAACATACCACATTTATTTAAGAATGTATTCCAATATCAGACCACAAAGTTCAACAATGCAAAACTGCAATTACTTTTGCACCAACATAAATAAAACATGATTAAACAGCTGTTGAAAGTTGCTAATGTAATGGAATTAACACAAACTAATCTCATAGGCGACTTATGTATAAAATAATACCAACGAATAGTTTACATTACATTACTACACAGATTTGCCAAGTATGAAATAATTTAGAAAACTTGAATTTGTAACCATGGAGTTACTTGATGTTTATGAAATCAGAACAAGGAAAGTAGAACTTTTACATAATTTTTTTTTTTCTATCTAGAATGAATTACCCACTGCCAAAACACAGCATGTATCTCCAGTGACTGTAATGTTCTTGTCTGCCAGTGTGGCAGGAAGGAGTAGAAGAATTATTAATGAATGGTGACATTTATGTATTTTCAATTTTTGTATAAGATTGAAAAGGGAATGAGCTTAAGTTACATGCATTGTTTATATCATTGTAACTGAGTAAGTGGTCATACTATAATTGGCTTAAGTTCCTATCTAGAAATTTAGGAAACATATAGTAAGCAGAGAGTTTATAAAGGTGTCTCTTATCTTGAAAAATGCAGGGAGTGCTAAATAATTTCATTCTCACTCTAATTTGAAGACTTATTCTTAGACTTGCATATTGCTTGCCCCTTGCCTCTGACATGGTTATAATCAGCTTAGGCTATAATTCCAATCACTCTTCTCTACGGAGATAATTTACCTGAAAACACTGTCCCTAAATGCATCCATTGAGTTGATCCATACATACAAGTACACTTATTCCCTAACTTTAGTGAATATAAAAATCATCCAGAATGTGTAGTCAAATTTCCAGTTCCTCAAAGGAAGTCCATACTTTCTCATTCTAAAGATCTGTCTGAAACTTGGAAATCTGCACTTGTAACAAGTACCTCAAACGACTTTAGGCGAGTAGTCCAGAAACCAGGAATTGTGAAAAACCCTCAAGTAGTGGTTTTGTAGTCGCAGCGTCCATCTGTCCCACTTTCCCTCAGAGTTGGCTATGCTGGTGTCTGTTCCTGTTCAGAGGACTGAGTGGGTTATCCTGGAGCTAATGCTCTGGCCTGAATGTCAGTTGGTGCCCACTGGTAGAGTCACGTGTATCGACAGGCCAGACTTCTGTATTAATCAGTGCAGCACTGATGTAACAAGTACTTAGCAGGTTCCTGTTACCTCTGCTAACAGCAGCTCTTGGTCCCTTTAGTCCCTGAAGGAGACTCTTTTCCCACTCATTTCTGAAATAAACTTGCTTTTTCCTTTCTCTGGGGAAATATTTCTACTCATATTTCCCACAAAGCAAGGATAATTTTTTTTCAAGTCAATAACAACACACAGTCTTGTTGTGATGTATTTTTAGGTAGGGTTGACCTATCTACACATCTGTGGCAATCAAATAACCCAATTTATTTCAAAGGCGTCAAGATTGTTTTTGGTCCAGGATGCAATTCTTGAAAATAAAATCTACAACTAACATGGATTAAATACAGAATATATATATATATATATATGTGTGTGTGTGTGTGTGTGTGTGTGTGTGTGTGTGTGTCCATGTGTGCATGTGTGCATGTTTAGTAGTGTCTGGCTCTTGTCACCCCATGAACTGTACTGCTCACCAGGCTTCTCTGTCTATAGGATTTTCCAGGCAAGAATACTGGAGTGGGTTGCCATTTCCTCTCCAAGGGATCTTCCCAACCTAGGAATTGAACCTGAGTCTCTTGCATCTCATGCCTTAGCAGGCGGGTTGTTTACCACTAATGCTACCTGGGAATATATATGTATATGTGTAAATATGTATTGCAAATGCCTGTTTGCAATCTATGTTAATTGTAGAGAATTTGTTTTTCAAGAATTGCATACTGGACCAAAAATAACCATGAAGCCTTTGAAAGAAATCAGGCTGGTAAAGAACCCACCTGCCATTGAAGGAGACACAGGAGACAAGGGCTCAGTCCCTGGGTCAGTAAGATCCCCTGGAGAAGGAAATGGCAACCATGCCAGTATTCTTGCCTGGCAAATGCCATGGACAGAGGAGCCTGGAAGCCTACAATCCACGGAGTTGCAGAGTTGGACATGACTGAGCACCCACATGTGTGCGCGTGCGTGCGTGCGCACACACACACACACACACACACACACACATATAAAATCTAGAATATATTAAGAATTTTCCTACATGTGAAATGTCCGAAGCCAGTGAATAGCACAAGGAGAGCAGTAGATGGCTTTGCTTTCTGATGTCTTGTATTACAGATTTTAGAATTCACTCACCCCTCTGCCGTGGTACAATGCAGCTGGTGATAGTGAGGCATAGTAGGCATACATGGGCCTTCAAGATCCCACCCAGCCCAGTGAGTCTGTTAGTCTCTTCATTTCCTGAGCTCAGATGTGGCAGTGATGGATGCTACGCCTGCACACAGCAATGCCTGCAGCCAGCATGGGACCGCATGTTTCATGAGCGAGGTGCAGCTCTTTATTTTTCACATCTTGGCTGCTGGTCTATTTAAAATAGCCTTTGATAGCTCAGTTGGTAAAGAATCTGCCTGCAGTGCAGGAGACCTCACTTGATTTCTGGGTTAGGAAGATTCCCTGGAGAAGATATAGGCTACCCACTCCAGTATTCTTGGGCTTCCCTGGTGGTTTAGTTGGTAAAGTACCGGCCTCAATGCGGGAGACGTGGGTTCAGTCCCTGGGTTGGGAAGATCCTCTGGAGAAGGAAAAAGCTACCCACTCCAGTATTCTGACCTGGAGAATTCCACGAACTATATAGTCCATGGGGTAGCAAAGAATCAGAAATGACTGAACAGCTTTCACTTTCACTTTGAAAGAAGCACATGTAGCTCATACTGTTTGATCATTTTTATGAATATGGTTTCAGAAAGCTGTCCTTAGGAAAAGTCTCATTTAGATGATAAATTATGTGTATTTAACTCGATTTCAACAGTCTATTGTGTTTTATTTTATAATATCTGTTTCTTAAGACATAGTGCTCTCTTCCTCTTCCCTTGCCTTGTAGACGTTAGCCTTTCCTTTAAATTATGACTTTAACTTGCTTTATCTGCTAACTTGAAGTAATTAATTTTATGTTATACTTGAAAGTAGTTGCCTATTCAAACACTAATGTGACATCTTTATCTCTATGTTTTGCTGTTTTAAAGTGTATCTAATTAACAAAGGGCAGAATATAGGGCCATAGCTTGAGCACTCATACATTTGTATGCTTTTTTCCTGGAGGTGTATAACATTTTGAAAAGAGAGACCTGTTTAAAAGGGTGAAAAACAAAAGCAAGAAACCTACAACATTTCTGTGCACTTAAAAAAAAAATCAAACAACTAACAGTGCAAAAGATATAAACATAAGGATAAAACTAAACAATATTTTCAAGAAAATAGCTGTGAATTTTTTTTTTCCCCTAGAAGCTTCTTCCTTCTTTTATCTGCTATTGTGACAATCCCTTGGAGCACTGCTGTGCTGCTGATTGTCTCTGCTCATTGGTTTGATGCTGACAGCAATATTTTGAGTTCTTTCTTCAGTGTGCTATAAACTTTCCTTTTTCATATATTCATCATCATGATTTTGAAGTCTAGGGGTTGAAACTGTTTGAGGGCATAACTGGATAGGTCTCTTAAAATTTCCCTGAAGGCTATGTTGCTCTGATGGTGAACCTGTACTCGTTGATATAATGATATCTGTGCTGGGCAGTAAAAGATGACTTTTTTCAAGATTCTAAATGTTCTTCAGATCGAATTGCTTTCCAGAGTTCTCTGACTTTATAGAGTCAGAGAGGGTGTTTCGGTTTCTCTTTTGTCATTTTCATTCTCTTAGATGCTGAGTTAAGTTTCAAAGCTATAAAAGTGAGGAAGACAGAAATCTTGCTATTTACCCAGTGATCATTTTTTGTTTCGCATTCTGAAGCACACAGAGGTTGGTAACAATAGAAATAAAGGAAAGAAATGTGCCCTATTTTTTTTCTTTTCATGATCATTTCCTTTGAACACATAGAAGGGATATTGTACAAAAGGCAAGTTATGTTGCTCATCATGTGAAAACTTAGCTAAACAAATGTGTTGGTTGCTTGAATGCTGTCATCTTAAAAAGTTATGCTCTCATTTCAAAGCCCTGCATAGCTTTGATCTAAAATTTTAAAACAGTTTTTAGAACCAGAAGCAGATGTATTTTTATGCCCATTGATTTTTTTTCCCTCCTGTTTTTTCTGCCTTCCTTCCTGCCATCCTTTCCTCCTCTTCTTTCCCTGCCTACCATATCTTTCCTCCTCTTGTTTTCTTCCTGCTAGGACTCCCGGAGGTAACTTGCAAAAATAGAGGTCTCCCCTAAGACTGGGACCCCCTGGAGTTTTTAACTCAGTCTTGTCCACACTGGGTGTTAGTCACTCAGTCACGTCCCACTCTTTGCAACCCATGTAGCCCATCAGACTGCTTTGTCCATGGGATTCTCCAGGTAAGAATCCTGGAGTGGGTTGTCATGCCCTTCTCCAGGGGTCTTCCGGACAAAGGGAAGCCTCTAGCAATTTGTCAATTATAGTTGAAGTTTTCCTGCCTGAGTATTGGTTTCAGTGGAAGTTTTGCCCTGTAAATTGTGAATCTCTTGATCACCTGTTTCTCCAATTTGGGGGTGGGGAGTATGAGCAATAGTTTGTCCTGTGACAATTCTCTGATAAACCCCAGAAGAGGGTAGTTGATTTCTTTTTTTTTAAATTTATTTTATTTATTTATTTATTGTTTCATTTATTTTTATTAGTTGGAGGCTAATTACTTTACAATATTGTAGTGGTTTTCGCCATACATTGACATGAATCAGCCATGGATTTACATGTGTTCCCCATCCTGAACACCCCTCCCACCTCCCTCCCCATCCCATCCCTCTGGGTCTTCCCAGTGCACCAGCCCTGAGCACTTGTATCATGCATCCAACCTGGGCTGGTGATCTGTTTCACCCTTGATAGTATACTTGTTTCAATGCTATTCTCTCAGAACATCCCACCCTCGCCTTCTCCCACAGAATCCAAAAGTCTGTTCTGTACATCTGTGTCTCTTTTTCTGTTTTGCATACAGGGTTATCGTTACCATCTTTTTAATTTCCATATATATGCATTAGTATACTGTATTGGTCTTTATCTTTCTGGCTTACTTCACTCTGTATAATGGGCTCCAGTTTCACTCATCTCATTAGAACTGATTCAAATGAATTCTTTTTAATGGCTGAGTAATATTCCACTGTGTATATGTACCATAGCTTCCTTATTCATTCGTCTGCTGATGGGCATCTAGGTTGCTTCCATGTCCTGGTAATTATATACAGTGCTGCGATGAACATTGGGGTGCATGTGTCTCTTTCAGATCTGGTTTCCTCAGTGTATATGCCCAGGAGTGGGATTGCTGGATCATATGGCAGTTCTATTTCCAGTTTTTTAAGGAATCTCCACACTGTTCTCCATAATGGCTGTACTAGTTTGCTTTCCCACCAACAGTGTAAGAGGGTTCCCTTTTCTCCACACCCTCTCCAGCATTTATTGCTTGTAGACTTTTGGATAGCAGCCATCCTGAGTGGCGTGTAATGGTACCTTATTGTGGTTTTGATTTGCATTTCTCAAGACAGTATGGTACTGGCACAAAAACAGAAATATAGATCAATGGAACAGAATAGAAAGCCCAGAGATAAATCCACGAACCTATGGACACCTTATCTTCGACAAAGGAGGCAAGGATATACAATGGAAAAAAGACAACCTCTTTAACAAGTGGTGCTGGGAAAACTGGTCAACCACTTGTAAAAGAATGAAACTAGAACACTTTCTAACACCATACACAAAAATAAACTCAAAATGGATTAAAGACCTAAATGTAAGACCAGAAACTATAAAACTCCTAGAGGAGAACATAGGCAAAACACTCGCTGACATAAATCACAGCAGGATTCTCTATGACCCACCTCCCAGAATATTGGAAAAAAAGCAAAAATAAACAAATGGAACCTAATTAAACTTAAAAGCTTTTGCACAACAAAGGAAACTATAAGCAAGGTGAAAAGAGAGCCCTCAGAATGGGGGGAAATAATAGCAAACGAGGCAACAGACAAAGGATTAATCTCAAAAATATACAAGTAACTCCTGCAGTTCAATTCCAGAAAAATAACGACCCAATCAAAAAATGGACCAAAGAACTAAACAGACATTTCTCCAAAGAAGAGATACAGATGGCTAACAAACACATGAAAAGATGCTCAACATCACTCATTATCAGAGAAATGAAAATCAAAACCACAATGAGGTAGTTGATTTCTAGTTGAGCTTTTTTCTTGTGGTGGAGATTGGAGTGAACATGTCCCAGCTCCTTGTAAGCCAGACTAGAGACTGGAATTCTCCAAAGCCTACCTTGTTGTTTTGACCATGCCTCAGCTTGATCAAAAGTTCCCTGACCAGGGATTGAACCTGTGTCCTCTGCTATGAAAGGGCTGAGTCCTAACCACTGGACTGCCAGGGAATTTCCTCTAAAGCCTACTTTTAATGTGCAGGTTTAGAGCTTTGCAGAGTTTTGCACATGTTATGTTTTCTAGAACTTTTAGCTTTCATTATTAGTGAATTTAATACACCACATCTTTTGATTTTAAGTTTCTTTCTTTCTTTCTTTCTTTCTTTTTGCGGAGGGAGATTAAGAGCCCTGAAATCATGATTTGGTGTCTTAGGGGAGATTTGCATATGATTCCTGCTGCTTCTGATGCTGCCTTCATCACAGGAGAAGCCCAGTGGTTGTAAGGGTCAGATCTTAGCCCTTCTGCACTGCAAACTTCTCTGGCCTAAGGCCCTATATATGTGGTCCTTTTGTACCAACCTCTCTATGTCAAGCAGGCGCCTTAATCTTCAGTTCAGTCACTCAGTCGTGTCTGAGTCTCTGCGACCCCATCGACTGTATCAAGCCTGGCTTCCCTGCCCATCACCAACTCCTGGAGCTTGCTCAAATTCACGCCCATCAAGTCACTGATGCCATCAAACCATTTCATCCACTGTCATCCCCTTCTCCTCCTGCCTTCAGTCTTTCCCAGCATCAAGGTCTTTTCCAAAGAGTCAGTTCTTTGCATCAGGTAGCCAGAGTACTGGAGCTTCAGCTTCAACATCAGTCCTTCCAATGAATATTCAGGGCTGATTTCCTTTAGGATGAACTGGTTTGATCTCCTTGCAGTCCAAGGGACTCTCAAGAATCTTCTTCATCACACAGTTCAAATGCATCAGTTCTTCAGCACTCAGCTTTCTTTGTAGCCCAACTCTCACATCCATACATGACTACTGGGAAAACCATGGCTTTGACTAGATGGGCCTTTGTCAGCAAAGTAATGTGGCTGTTTTTTTAATATGCTGTCTAGGTTGGTCATAGCTTTTCTTCCAAGAAGCAAGTGTCTTTTAATCTCATGGCTGAAGTCACCATCTGCAATGATGTTGGAGCCCAAGAAAATAAAGTTTCTCACTGTTTCCACTGTTTTCCTCATCTATTTGCCATGAAGTGATGGGACCGGATGCCATGATCTTTGTTTTTTGAATTTGAGTTTTAAGCCAGCTTTTTTCCTCTCCTTTTGGCCTTCTTAGAATGACTTTTACACCAGAATGCACACTGCAAGTCAACGCCAGCTTCTCTGAGCCGCAACCTACTTTTGGCATCTATTGGCTATGACTCCACTTCCATCCAGAATCTGTGTTCTGTCTGTCTGTCCTCTCTATACCTTTTCTCTCTCCTATTTTCTCAAGTTGAATAGAGGATAGGGAACCTTTCTAGGGCAGAGAATCTTTGAAAGAGCTTTTTGAATAAACGCAAAGTAAAACCAATCAATCAACTGACTGAAACATTTTATCATAATTTAATTGCCAGAATTCTAGTCACTAAAGCCATGTCTGACTCTTTTGAGACCCCATGAACTGTAGTCTGCCAGGCTCCTCTGTTCATGGTATTTCCCAGGCAAGAATACTGGAGTGGGTTGCCATTTCCTTCTCAAGGGCATCTTTCTAGTCCAGGGATTGAACCTGCATCTCCTGCATTGGCAAAAGGATTCTTGGTCACTGAGCCACCAGGGAAGCCCAACTTCCTTCTTAGTGGCACCAAAAATGATGTTATGCAATTGACAGCAACTTGTATTTAATCAAACCATCCATGATGTGTTGAAGTCAGCTCCTCCTGACAGGTGAAGTAGAGTGCTAACGTCTCTACCTAACTCCATGCCCACCCATGTCAAGTTGGTGGCTTGAAGTTAGCTATGGTAGGAGTTTTAACCACTTGTAAATCAGCAAACATCAAAAATTAGCACTCCCTCCCTGAGAGCTAATTGTTAAATTGTACCCAGAACACTGCTGATCTTATCTCTGAGTTACAAGGTTTACTCTGGAAAAGCATTGTATGTATGTGATTGGTTGTAGAAATTAAAAACTTATAAAATTAAAACATTTCAGAAATTTATACAAATCATCCTTTATGGGCATGAATCAGTCACTGGTAAGTCAGAAAGGCCTAGCACAGATTTTTTTTTTTAATTTTATTTGGGTTGATACTGAAATCATAGATAAAACTCTAATTAAGTTCTTTCTTCTTGTTGAATCTTATTAAAGATATTTTAAAAAGGCTTTTTAAATAACCAAACATAGTTGAGTTTATCTGTTGGCATAAAGAAGACTTAAAATGACTTATTTGTACCTTCCATACTTACAGCAATTGGACATCCTTAGACTT
Organism: Cervus elaphus; assembly: GCF_910594005.1. NCBI lineage: Eukaryota > Metazoa > Chordata > Mammalia > Artiodactyla > Cervidae > Cervus > Cervus elaphus. Next base: position 31,392,664 of record NC_057841.1, on the reverse strand, counting down.
CTTTAAAATATGTTCCAGATTTAGCTGGTAGTTAAAAGACTTTTTTAAAAAGAAACTTTGTAAAGTTGAAAAACTTTTTACAAAGGGCAGCAAGTTTTTTTAGATAATATTTTCTCTTTGACTATTATTAAACCATGACCTTAGAAAGACCAGTTTCTTTTTCTTTTGAGTTCTAGCAATGAAGAAGCAATTTTCTGTTTATGGTATAAAAGAAACAATATTCTCCAGAGAACAATAGGTGAGAGACGATAATTTTTTTGTAGAACCCAGTACAGATGAGTTATTAAAATGGAAACTTTTATTATGGTATTTATACCTCTAACTGAAAGAGCAAGTAGATATTAAATAATAAAAAAGTTATATACTTAAATCACTCTCTAACTCTGAACAGTGCTTTAAAATTTTTGTCTAGGTTAAGTGGATACCCTTGGAAAAGTTATCACTCATTTCCTCTTCACGTCTTCAGGTTTTTATTGTTCATCTATTTTAATTACTCAGTGATTTAATCTAATATATCTCCAGGGCTTAGGATAATGTCTTATGCATAATAGGATCTTAAAAATATTGGTTAAGCATTTGAATATATATATATGTGTGTGTCTGTCTATCTATCTATCTGTCTTTCTACCTAGCTATATGTAGATCTACTTTCATAAATTGATGACAATATTCAGATATATGACATGAGAAGAGTTCCCAGAAATTAAAGGTCTTTAATCAGGACTAAATTAACCTCTGTCCCTGCTCAAATTCAACTTTAACTTTGCTTTCTTTCACTACAGGTCATTTCCAATCCTATTTCTTGAATCCTTTCCTTCTTCCTTTTGCTGTTTTATTCACTAGCTTCTCAAATTACATTTTTATTCATGCCACCTTTTTCAAAGGAATTGCTGAATCATACAGGCATGTGAAATATTGACCTCGATTCCTTTCCTTCCTTCATATTAAAATGTATTACTGCATTACAGGTCACAGAAATGATTGGCTAGTAGAAGCTGTTGTGCAGTTACATTTCTATGCATCAAAAGATAAATACAGCACACAGTGCCTGAAAGAAGGAAAATGTAATCAAGAATTTCATCCACTGCCATTACCATTCAAGTGGAAAACGATTTCTGAAATGTCTAAAATGCTACTCTGGCTCTATCATTGATAAATACATAATAAATGAACACTTCCTTTCTCCAAATGGTTTATAAATCAACATTGTATGAAGTATAAATAGTATTTCCACAACTTACACATGGATACTTATTATAATAACTAACAAATATCAACTTACTCACTTCCAAGGGTGTATTAACTTATTGATTTAAATGTTGCTCGGAGAAAAGTTTTAAACTGTTTTACTTAGTTCATTAACGTAAGATTATTCACTTTTTATATTTTAGGTCAAAAATAATGATGACTCTTGTGGTATACATTAGGGAGAGCTTCCTAAGTGGCCCTAGTGGTAAAGAACCCACCTCTGGGGGCACAAAAATTCAGGCACGACTGAGCGACCGAACATAGATGCGTTCAGTTGCTCAGTCGTGGGTGACTCTTTGCGACCCCATGGACTGTAGGCCACCAGGCTCCTCACTGTGGAATTTTCCAGTCAAGAATATTGGAGTGGGTTGCCATTTCCTTCTCCAGAACATACATAATCATGTATTAACAAATATATCAAGCTCAAACCTCTAAATTCACATAGCCTTCCAGTATAAGATTATGGAAATAATAAATATAATGAAGTTATGTACTGTCCATCTTACTTTTTTTTCTAGAGGGAAACTAAGATTGGAGCTCTTTGACTAATCAGACTAATCAGGAAATTCTACACTTGAGTGGTCACCAGAAGGTGGTTTTTAATGTGAGAATTGAACCCACTTACTCTTTCATTGTATTTAAATTATATTGATCCCCCCAGGATAGAAAGATGTAATCCAATTGGGTTGTGATTATTTTTTAAAATATTCATTCTGAAATTATGAGATTATTACTTGTGGAAAATATAGTGCTTACATCTGTTCTAATACCTTAGAGATTAAGGATAGCCTCTTGAGGATAGTCATCAAGAGATTTTGGAGGATTATTTTTTTCTTAAATTTCTAACTCCTCACCCAGAAAGTGTTGGAAGACAGATTGAGACAATTTTTAAAGCTCTGAGATAATTAGCAGAAAAGGAAAGGAATTATCATCATTCAGCAATTGCTTTCAGTCTGCTGTGATCAAGGTCATAGTGTTCATTTTGAACATTTCTGTTTTGGGACTAGGGAGTGGGAATGGAACTAGTCATCTCTTGACTAAATGAGTGTAAGAAAAATAGAAAAGTTAGCATAACTCAAGAATGTTTGTTCACTCAAAACTGTAATATAATATATCAATTTATATGCAAAGTCATTCTCTCATAAATTAGGTGATATTGCTTATATTCAAAATTCATAAACTCCTAGGGGACTTCAAAACTTTGATATTTTGTGAACCTGAATATACACTTTTCCTCTTTGACAGCCAATTCTTCTGAGGAAGAAGGTCACATTTGCCCTATAAGGCTAATTTTCATTTGTAAAAATACATCTCAAAATGCTCTTGAGGTATAATTTTCAGCAGCAGCAAAAACCATTCACCAGTAAGTTGAAGGACCCATCTTTCTCTTTTAAACACCAAAATCAGCAGCCGTCTTATAAAAAGGAACAGACCCTGGGGTGATTATGTTCAGAGTACTGGAAAAAAGAAAATAATTTCCTTTTACCTGCACAAAACATGAATTCTAAATATGAAAGTAATCAGAGAGGGGCAACTGGTTCTAACATTCTGAACTGACTATAAAATTAGCACAAATAAATTTGTCTTAAGATTTGTGCTTTGGATACACACAAATGAGATGAGGTCATTTGCACTGAATCTGACCTATTTGAACCTAGAGAAAACAATCTTTCCGTTTCTCAACAACCTCCATATAACCCTATCAATAAACATTGTTTTCAAGTTTTCAAACTTATTTATTTCTATTTTAATTATTTCAGCAATACAGGAACTCTACAAAGGTTAAACAATGATCAAATATGACAAGGTATTGAGCCAAATCAAGTTCAATTAATTAGATCTAGAATACAATACACACAACAACCAAAAAAAGATCCTTATTGTCTGAGCTAATGATCACTTGTTTAGCTCAACCTAGAAAAAAAAAAAGTTCACCACAAAAATCAGTTAATGTGGTGAATAACAAACAAAAATATTATAAAGTAATCAGAACAGGTAGAGAATGCACTTAGAGATCAAGAAAACCAAGTTTTAAATTCAAAACCATTTCTCCTACTTATGAAGTGATTTTTGAAATGTTTCTTATCTTGTCAAAAGCTCACTTTCATCATCTGTGAAATAGGATAATGCCAAAAGTTTAATTTGCTAAAACTTACAGAAATGATTTGGCTTATAAGAATTACTCAGAAAAGTAGCTATTATAAATTTTAATATGGACTGTTTCAAAAAAAATACCATACCTACAACTTTACAAAGATTTTATCATCAATTTAATTCTGTAAGCTAGCAAATAATTCTTGAAGGATAAAAATAATAGCTTTTAATACCTTTAAATCCTTCCTTAGAATTGCACACTATACACACATACAGGTGTGTGTGCAAACACACACACACACGCACAGGCATACTTGTTTCACCATGTAATTGTTCTTACAGTAACTTCAAGAAAAGTCACATAACAACTTTAGAATAATTTTACAATACTCTTTTGATATATTCAGAAATTATTCCTAATGAAAAATGTGTTTAGATTCAAATCTATGACATATATGCTTCTCAATCAAATCACAAAATGACATTTTTGTATTCATCTTTTCCCATATTTTCTTTGACTTTTAAAAATTTCTCTGCAGCAAATGTCAGCATTTTTTTATCATTAATTCCACATCACAACCTGAAAGATCTTATTGCTCTCTACATTTTAACAAGCCAGTTTTTAAAAAGCCCATGGATGCCTTTAGAATAGATACTCCTGTTTTTACCTCTTGTTTTTGATGACTTGGCTGCTTACTTTTGTTGCAAATCTGTTGAATCTGGCTTACAGACATCTTTTGGTCAAAATAATTGATGTGTGTCTCTGCATTTATGTTTGTATATATAAGTATACAAAATAAACAGATAAATAAGTTGTTTATAGAAGGGGACACTATCTCTAGTTCACCACAGACCTTACCACTCTCTATTGCCTTATTCTGAACTGCTTCACGTTTTATCATCCAGGAAGACAGATGAGTTTTAACTGTATCTTTTGTGATCTCAAGTGATAGAACCATTAAATAAATCACCACCATTGCCTAGTTGGAACACACTGGTTTCAGCATTCTCAACAGTTTTCCTGCTTATGGTTAAAATTTATGATATTTATTTTTAAAATCAATTCAGACTAAATTCACGGGCTAATAGAGATCTTAGGTTCTGTGCAACAGATGGCTACATCCATGTAAAATATTCAGAAAGCTTTTTTTTTTTTACGATATTACATTTGTCAGAGAGATAGCAAAACAGTTAACTCTTCCTATTAATGCATTTTTAGGAGAGAAACTATGACACTTTCACAGTTTTATGTGTGTCTCATATAAAAATGAAGAATCAAATTTCACTTATTTAGCACTAACAACATGAACTTGTCCTTTGTGAAAATGTGCCATTGCATTGTTTCCTTGCAAGGGTACATTCAAGCAATTCTAGTTATTTTTATAATGACAGGCAGATAGCAATAGTTACTGCCAAGCCAAGTGTGGGCGTGAACTCAGGCCCTTTCTGAGAATAACTCTTCTAAGGGTCAGCAGATTTTCAAATATTTATCTTTAAATTTGAGTTTCTCTTAAATAGTGGTGCTAGTGGTAAAGAATCTGCCTGTCAATGCAGAAGACATAAGAGAAGCATGTTCGATTCCTGAGTCAGGAAGATTCTCTGGAGGACGGCATGGCAACCCACTCTGATATTCTTGCTTGGAGAATCCTCATGGACAGAGGAGCTTGGGGGCTATAGTCCATAGGGTCTCAAAGAGTTGGACATGACTGAACTGACTTAGCATGTGAATAGCATCTACAATACATTATATGATTTCCTTTGTCTTCTAAGCATGTAAGGAAAGAAAGGACTTCCCTCATAGCTCAGTTAAAGAATCTGCCTGCACTGCAGGAGACCCGGGTTTGATCCTCTGGAGAAGGAAATGGCAACCCACTTGAGTATTCTTGCCTGGAGAATCCCATGGACTGATTGGATGTGGGTATTCTACCTAATGACTTATTGCAGAAGCATGGTGATTTGTCTGAAAAGTCTGGGAGGATAGGTTAGAGGGGTTGGCCTTAGAAATGCCAAGATATTGGAGGAATTGAAACATGCTGACAGTACAGTTTCAGACAAGCAGAAACAAGAGTGGATTTGAACTTTTAGGAAGTCTGGTCAGTGTAAAAGAAAATATCAACTGTGTAATTCAAATGGAAAAATGGGGATTTCACATAAAATCAAAAATATACATTGTGTTATCAACTGTTGCTATCCAGGTAAACAGGCCCAAGAAGAACTTTGTACAAGGATAACAAGACTAAAGATTAGTTTTTGAAGTAAAATCTTAGCCAATAGAGAGTGTTTGAAAATCAGACAGGTTTTAGTCCTTGTCAGGGGGTGAGGTAGAGAATGGGCAGGGATTGGGAGCTGAGCACCATATGTGCTGGGCTGGATGCAGACAGTCAAGACTGCCTTTCAGGAGATGTGAATTCGATCCCTGATCCAGGAAGATCCCCATGCCATGGAGCAATTGAGCCTACGTGCCACAATTACTGAGCTTGTGCCCTGGAGCCCGTGAGCCTTAAATACTGAGCGCACATGCCATAACTACTGACGTCTCCATGCCCTAGAGCCTGTGCTCGGCAACAAGAGAAGCCACCACGATAAGCCTGCGCACCGCGACTAGAGAGGAGCCCCTGTTCACCACAACCAGAGAAAAAGTCTGTGCAGCAGTGAAGACCCGGCACAGCCAAATAAATACATAAAAGGCTGCATTTAAAGCCGGGATTGAGAGAAAGCCCCAGCAAATGAGATGAGATCTTCAGGTCTGGAGGGCCAAGAAACAGGGCCCTGGGAGCACTGTGCCTAAAGAGACACACAGAAGCTGCCCCTGGTCATGGGAGGAAGGAAGGTGAAGGAAGGCCAAGCCCTCGACATGAGACATTTATGTACTTGAGCCCCTTCTTGACTTAGATCAGAAACTGAGTCTGAATTGACCCACAAGTAGAATATCCAGTGGAGCCTTGCTTTGGGGGAGCTGGATACAGTAATATAGTATTTATGGTTAATATTTAGTACCTCAAACAATAAAGTTTATACTAGGAATACTAGGACTGTGTTCCACCCTGGTTTTGGTGGGCATATAGCTTTTCATTACCTAGCTGCTCTGCTTATCTCAATGACTTCCATGTTCTATAAGCACACCTCAAGCACAGGCTCTATGGTTTAACATATTTTTGTATTAAATATGGTCATCAGCAAAACGGACTTCCTTTCAACCTTTTCCTTCAATTTTAACCTTTGAGATAAAGACAATAATTATTTGTTCTTTTGATTTAACTTATTTACTAAATTTGTAACTGGGCAATTTTTAAAAAAAGTTTTTGTTATTGCTCATCAGAATTGTACAGTGTTTCATTTATGAAGTAGGTTAAATGCAAATTGTGGGCTGATTTGCAGAAACAAGCTGCCACATCCAAGAATGGTTCCTCTGGGAGGATTTCATATCAGATTCCAAGCAAATAATTCAAACCCAAGTATAAAAAGAAAATCAACCTATTTGCAGCTTCAAAATTGCTTGCATTTGGTTGTTTTGAAATGCAGCACACCTGCATGACTCAAATTACTAATACCTCACTTGTGATTTTTTTCTGATGTTTGCAGCTGAGTTTACAAATCCTATCTATTTTGTGGAAAGCATTTATAACTCTGGTATTAGTAAAGTGAAATACTATCACCTTAGATGCTTTTGTTGTTCAATCATGCTTTAGTTGAATTCATATATTATGTTTCAGAAAACAAGGTTCCACCTGAAAAGTATCAGAATTTCCATAATAACTAAGAATCATAACATACCTGAAAGAGGAATGTAGTTGAAAAATAACTTGCCAGTCATTTGAAAGTCTTACACGGAAATGGAAAAGGAGAGAGGAAAGAAATAAATAGCATTAAATTCAAAACAAAAGGTGTATTAGAAAGCTATTATTAATATAATGACTTAAAAATTAAAGAAAAGTTTCCTTTATTGTACTGGAAAAGGAGACATATTTTTCAGTGTAATACAGAAGAGAGAGGCATGTTAAGAAGTCTGAATATTGTTTAAAAATCCAAGCAAGTAGAAGCAAGTGGAGAGAATTCCAGTGAGGGTGAAATTAATATGAATGTGGGAGTAAGTTTTAGGCTAGAAGAAAGAACATGTATGATGCTTCCCTAATAGAGAAGGAGCAGACATAAGATATGATATTAATTGAGGAAATCCACTCTTCACATTTTTTTGTGAAAGCAGACAATATGAAGAATTTTTGCCTTGTCAATTTTATCTTTCATAAGTAATAAGAAAATACAAATGTCCTGTCAGTGTTTAGATTGGAGAAGACGAGATTCAGAGGTGTCATGTTGGCTGTCTTTAAATAAAGATTTGTCATGTGAGAAAAGGATTACTTAGCCTAATACGCAATTCCTAAGACCAGTACACAGAAATTCAAGGGAAGTTAAATTTAATTTAAAAAATGCATGAGTTGTTATTCATTCATTATTAATGAATAGTATAAACTCATGAAATGGGGTTTCCTGTGAGGAAATCATGGGTTTCTTTGTGATTTGAAAATTCAAACAGGGGATGTCTCTGAGCCTAAAGGACATTCATCTTTATTAGAATAGAAGAAAATATTGATACACTAATAATATTTAACAACAGCTAAAGTTTACTGACTGCTTACTGTAATTCCAACATGACTTTAAGCCCTTTACTTATTAACTTACTTGGGAAGAGTTGAGGGTCACTGAAGAGTTGATAGGAATTAGGAATAAGATGGCACTTGAGAAGATCATATAGAACTCTTGATGAGAAAAAATAGAAGATAATTGTCAAAATTGGTTGCTTGGACTCAATAAAGGAAGTGAATACCTAGAACTTTAGAAAATGAGATACTTGTAACTTAAAGAAAGTACTTTCAGTATAATATTGAGAAGAGGAGTAGCATACAATGATGTTTCTCTGTTCCTTTCCAACGTTTATTGTGGTGCTAGGACTCACCTTTTCACACTGTTCATGGGGTTCTCAAGGCAAGAATGCTGAGTTTCCATTCCCTTCTCCAGTGGACACTGGAAGGACTGATGCTGAAGCTAAAGCTCCAATACTTTGGCCACCTGATTCGAACAGCCAACTCATTAAAAAAGACCCTGATGCTGGGAAAGATTGAAGGCAGGAGGAGACAGGGGTGACAGAGCACAAGATGGTTGGATGGCATCACCAACTCAATGGACATGAATCTGAGCAAGCTCTGGGTGTTGATGAAGGACAGGGAAGGCTGGCTTGCTGCAGTCCATGGGGTCGCAAAGAGTTGGACATGACTGAACAACTGAACAACAACAAAGGACCCATCTATGTAGGAAAGAGAATTCAAAGTGGTAGAGATTAGATGATCTGACTTTGCAATGTGTTAGTCGCTCAGTTACGTCTGACTCTGTGACCCCATGGACTGTATCCCACTAGTCTCCTCTGTCCATGCAATTCTCCAGGCAAGAATACTGGAGTGGGTTGCCATGCTCCTCTCCAGGTAATCTTCCAGAACCAGGGATGGAACCCAGATCTCCTGCATTGCAGGCAGATTCTTTACCATCTGCACCACCACGGAAGACTTTTAAGCACAAATAAATCTCTGTGAGACTGGCAAATAATTTTCTGGAAAACTATTCAAACCACTGTAACTTATCTTTAACAGATATGCTCTCTAGAGATATGCCAGCTTAATTCCTGAAACCCAGTTAATGACAGCTGTAAGAATATTTTTCAATAATCTATTATTTAAAGTTAGTAACTATAGCAACTCTCTATTTTTTTTTTCTCCTCTAGCAGAAACAAAATTGTCCATGATTTATTGGTTATTTTTACTTTTTGGCTTCAAAGTTACTTTATAGAAATGTTTTTACTATTTTGTTCTTTAATCTTATAAAGATTATCTACATAAAATTCAGTAAACACAATATTTTATAGTGAAATGCTGATAGTATTTCTTTTAAAGTTAGGAACAAGAGATCAGTCACTGTTGTTACAATTTTTTTTTACACTTCGTTGTGTGCAGTGCAGTGAGACAAAGAAAAAAATTTATATGCAGTTTGAAACCAAACAGTGAACAACAAAGCCTGACAATAGTTGGAAATCATATCACTGTGAATGAAGACAATTTGATAGAATATAAGTAATAAATTACTGATTAATTTATTAATAATTTAAAAAATTATTCATAAGACTTTAATACAAGTATCATAGTTAAAAATTGAAAGTGTTATATACACATTTACATGTATTTTAAAAATAGTTTTAAAAAACCCATTTTAAATTATGAAAATGCAAGCTAGCTAGCAATTTATCATACAAATTCCTATACAACAATTACTTTTAAAAAATTTAAAAATCTGATTGAAAAACGTTTAAAAACTAAATAAATGAGGGGTAGCTCATAGCTTGAAATATTCAGTAATGAAAAATCTAAAATCCCTCAAAATTGATCTGTAGATGTAATTCAATTCAAATCCATTGTGAGACTGGCAGGGTATAGTCTGTGTGGTCGTAAAGGGTTGGTCACAACTGAGTGACTAACACACATCCACACAAAGCATCAACTGGTTTTGTTACCAAGCATACACCATATACTTAAAAATCGTACATCAAGGCTAAATGCTTTTCTGTGAGTTCCTGAGAAGAAAGATGAAAAAAAGAAAAAGGGCCTTAAGATCTATTTTTCTACTTAGAACAAGAATATTCTAAGTGCAATTTGTATGTATATAAATATTATATGTGATACCAAACCTCTACAATTTCTGTATAGTTTCCTACTTCTTTATTTTATGTAATGGTTAACAATTTATTCAGATTACAATTAACTTCACTTTCCTTGAAACTATAGTAGATCATAAATTCCATAATTGGGAACTTTTTTCAATTGATTATTTTTGGAAGGCTTCCTACAAAGAGAAGGATGCAGTTGAGGAAAATTTTTTTTTTTTAAAAAAAACCCTTAGATTCTTTAAAGCAGTGTTTTTTTCAGATTATGATCCCAGGGTCACCAACATCAAGATAGCTTGCAGAATTATTACCTCTATCAGTCCTATCTTAGAATTCTTGATTCAAATTTCTGATGGTAAGATCCTGCATACGTCTTTTTCAAAAGATCCCCAGGTGATCTCTGTGCACACTTAAGAGTGAGGACCTCTGGGGTAAGTATTATATCTGGTGTTACTGTTTTTAGAAATGGGAGCTCCTGGGAAGAGATTTGCTGAGGGTACAGGAGTTCAAAATTGAAACTCTGACCTATTACTTCTCATCTTGTGTTTTATAGTTGCTGCCTAGATACGTTCCTACTTTTAGCAAAGCTTCTGTTCCAATCTGTCAAACCACTCTTCTTAAGTTATAACTGTAAACATCCTTTATTTTTTCCTTAAATCCTGATCCCCATGCTTATGATATCTAGGTCAACGGCCTTAACATGGTCCTCAAGGATTTTCAAATATGGCCCCCACATGTATTTTCACTTTATCTTCCAATGCATTCCTTGGAATTCACCCAAGATTATCTGCTCGCACCCACCCAGATGATGAAGAAAATGGATACAATGTAAAAGTGAAACATAAGTTTCTGTAAAAACATTGTTGATGATTCTATCAATTTAGCAGTAGCTTGTGGTTACTGATACCGCTTTGAATGTTAAGATGTCTTCCTGATCAAATTTCCTTCCTAGCAGAATAGTGGGAGGCATCCCCTCTTCCTAGCTCTGTGTCCTCACGTCCAGAGATTAGGCAAAGGTGTTCTATTAGATATCCTTCTTCTATGCTTTAGCAAATTATGAAGGACTTACAGCTGGCTCAAAAAACTCTCTAAACAATCAACCAAAATTAAAGGCTACATTGAGAAGGAAAATACAGTCTATTGTGAAAATTTCCTGCTAAAAGTCTACACTAGTGCTAATTAAATGAGCAACCCTTGGTTGTTTATGTGCCTGGTGGAGACATTTGCCACTTGAGGCTTCTGCAGAGCAAGGTAGGCAGCACTATACTGTCACATTCATTTATTTTTGGTTATTGGAACAAATTTTTGAAGCACTTAAGTTTGAAAGTACTATCCTGTTACTTCTACCAAACTATTAGCCACTAGGCTATATTTGAAGATGACGTGGAAATAACTGTAAGGGTAGATTAGGCCACATTCCTCGTTACTTGTCAGGGGACTTATGGTTAGAATCTGTGGACTGCGTTGAGCTGAAAATGGTTTAACACCAATAATCTTATGCAACCAGCTGGTTGCCCTAGAACTAGAGACCAAGTCTTTCTTCCTCTTTTTCTTTTTTTTCTCATCCTTTGCCAGGATGCTGAAGCCAAACACTAAATGAAAACATTCACTATCTGTTGAATGTGCTTTAAATTAACTAATTTAGATTAGGTTTTCAATCAACCCACTTCTAAAGATTTCAATGTTGATGTGCTTTCAAAGCAGTTGGGAGCGTCCCTGATAGAGTAAATTTGCTATCAATCTGAAACCCTGAGGAAGTTGATGTAATAATGTAAATCCTGAGACATTTCGTTGACTACTGCCAGAATCGCCACCATTGGCTGTTTAGGGATCAGTCCAGGGAAAGGCAAAGATGAAAGAAATTCAGTTTTTGTTTTAACTTCAGTTTCCTAATAAGGTAAGATTTTCTGAGCAGGAAGATCCATAAGACAGCTTGATGCTGTGTGTCCGAATGTAAGATGCAATACAAAGGCAGTAAAGAGTGTCTTTATGGTTTCTAATCCTTCTTTCATCTCTTCAGTCACTTTAAATATACATATTGTGCAATCTTTTTTAGAATGTCTTCTATGAAATTGCTGGGAATCTAAATCTACACACTATTTTGCATGTTTCTCTCACTCCTCTGGATATGTTATGTTGTGTGATTTTAACTTTTTCCTTTTGAATTAGTTTTTAGTTCCATTAGGATTTTGTTCTTTATGGTTTGTTTGCTTGTTTTTTTAAATTACAGAGTGATTTTAAAAAATATTATTGTCATAATCCTGGATTTTAATTGAGCTGGAATTTGTTTAAAACAAATGATCATTTTCAGAATTTTAGTTTCACGCCCTTTTGTAAAGGTGGAACCTCTTCCTGTATCTGGCATAAATTCAATTTTGTTAAATTTCTTTTCCCCATGTGGAGTCTGGGGCAGAGACAAGTTCCCAGAAAGAGTAAAAGAAATTATTATTCTTATTTGTTATCTTAGGAATAGGCCCTCTTTCTTGGATATCAGCTTTAAATTTCTCTATCACTCTTAGATCAAAGTTTACCCATCCTCTTGCCACGTGGGAATCCCAGATTCCTAAAGAGTCTTCGATCCTATATCTAGGTCTAATATGAGCTTTGTAAAACATGGTGATCCTCTTCCTACACAGGTTTTAAACCTATGTTTAATTAGCTTTAACAAGCTTCCTGTTACTTCTCAGTTAAAGCTACACTAAAGCTACACATTCTCAACTTTGTTTATGAGTTCTTGTCAGGTCTTGCTACTATTTCTTTCTTTTTTCTGATCTTTTAACTTCACCTTCACACTTTGTATTCCCCCTAAACTTGCCTTCTTTTAGTTTCTTGAATATGTCATCCTTTCTTGCTTCTGGGTCTTTAAATAGCTGTTTCTACTTCATAGATCATTCCTTTTTCCTTCTGTTCTTACATTAATTTTAGCTCTTTCTCAACTTTACCATTCTTCTTTCCTTTCTTCCTTTCTTTTTTTCCCTTAGAGTCTCCCTAACTGTGCCAGTTCCTATAGCATGGAGTTTTCATAATCCATGTGATTCTTTGTACTAAAACTTATCATTTATCATTGCAATATCCTATTTAATTGCTTCTCTTCCTTGCTAAGCTATAAACTCTATAAGGCAGGGAAAGTGTCTACCATGTTTACTACTGCATACCTAATGTCTAGAAAACTATCTGTCTTAGTAAATTTTGGGTTACTATTTGTTTTATGAAAGAAATAAAATGTACACATTGGATAAATTAACAAACAATGACCTTAATTTTAAAAGTTTTGGCCTTGGTTGCCACATCAAAATAACTTGAATCTAATTAACTCCCAATTGACTAATACCCCACTATAATATTATACCAACAGTTGCTTGTCTTATCCTATATATGAAATATGTTAAAGAACCTGCACGGCTAGTTCCCATATATGTAGGAATATATTACCTATACCTTTTTGGTGATAATTCAGTTTTCAGCACTTTGAATAAAATGACTGGTTCTTGTGGCTGGAATTGGATGTCATGTGGATTCTCAAATGTCCTTTAGGTCATATAGTCTACCTTGTCTTTTGGTCCAACTTTGGACTAATCCTATGGCCAGATTCTACCAATTCACTTTAGTTTTATCATAGCAATAGAGAAATTGCAACCATGCTAATATCACACTGTACTAAGCTTGTGCTGTGCTGTGCTAAGTCATTTCAGTAATTTCTGACTCTTTGTGCCTCTATGGTTTGTAGCCTGCCAGGCTACTCTGTCCATGGGATTCTCTAGGCGAGAATACTAGAGTGGGCTGCTATGCCCTCCTTCAGGGGATCTTCCTGACCCAGGGATGGAACCCACGCTCTTATGTCTCCTGCATTGGCAGGAAGATTCTTTATCACTAGCGCCAGCTGGGAAGCCCATACTATGTTTAATCTTTAACAATAGTCTGTGAATATGAGCAAGAGAAGTGGGGCACCCTGACTGGGAAAAACCAAAATAAGTTTTCCCTTAAGAGAGTTAAAGCCATCCTAGGTGGAAGATGTGAGAGGCAGAGACTATATACAAGATCCCCAGCTGGTACTGGCATACCCCTGCAGGAAGAAATTCTGAATTTTAAAAAAAAACCCAAAACCAACAGACACAATCTTCATGCTACCTTACCAGTGGGGATCTTATCTGTTCTTGACAAGCTGTCAAGAACTCTTGACCTGACGTTCTAGAAAGAAAGAAAGCAAATAAACATCAGTGTATAGCTACTTACATTTATTAGTGGGGTGAGGTAATGGTACTCTTTTTAACTCAATCATTCTACTATACATATTAAGCTGTTAAAATATGTACTGTAATTATAAATACAAAACATATGTATTTTTTTTATCTAGGTTCTCAATTACAACCTGGGATTCTCTCATATGAAGAAATTTTTTTCTTTATATTTTTCAGAACCTTGCTGTCTTTGTCCATATTGAAAGAAGTTATACCTAGTGAATTCAGTCTATATATGAACTTTCACTTTTTCCTACTGGAAAGAAAAACCGGCTGAATTTTGTCCTAAAAGAGCTGGGAATCAAGACAGCAGCAAGTTTGTAAATTTTCTGTCCCTCAAACCAGTTCAGAGTAAATATATTATTGACTTTAGGATTTTAAATTCTACTCAGCTATAACCTTGTGCTATAAAACAAGAAATAGCAATCTGATTGCAGTTTTGTAGTGTTTTTTGTCTCCATATGTCACTTGCAAGCTGTATTTAAGCCATCTTTTATTTTTTTTTTTTTCGTAATGGACTGACATTCAGTGCTTGAATTCTGAGAAAATTTAGAGTAGTGTTAAGCAGAAAGCTAGGGTTTTCTAGGTGGCGCAGTGGTAAAGAATCTGCCTGCCACAGCAGGAGATGCAAGAGAGGTGGTTTTCATTCCTTGGTGGGGAAGATCCCCTGGAATAGGAAATAGCAACCCACTCCAGTATTCTTGCCTGGGAAATCCCATGGATAGAGGAGCCTGCTGGGCTACAGTCCATGGGGTTGCAAAGAGTCAGACATGACAGAGCAAACACACACACCCCAAGCAGAAAGCTAGACCTTTGAATATCGTGACATGTCTAATTAGGAAGTCAGTTCAGTTGTTCAGTCATGTCCAGCGTGGACTGCAGCACGCCAGGCCTCCCTGTCCATCACCAACTCCCAGAGCTTACTCAAACTCATGTCCCTTGAGTTGGTGATGACATCCAACAATCTCATCTTCTGTCATCCCCTTCTTCTCCCGCCTTCGATCTTTCCCAGCATCAGGGTCTTTTCAAATGAGTCAGTTCTTCGCATCAGGTGGCCAACGTGTTGGAAAACTAATTAGGAAACTGATAAACTATTTTCTAATATCCTTAAAACACTTGTCAGGATGGGCATGGTGACTTTCTCTGAGGAAAATCTTGACCACAAAATCCGGGTTAATGTCTTATGGGTTGTAGGTTGCTTTGTTTTTACATAGACTAGTATGCATTTTATGTTGTTTTCTTCATTCCTTCTGTAGAGAATGCCAGAATAAATTTGAACAGTTTTTCGTGTGATTTTGATCCATCTGTCTTCTAAACATTGCCTCTGTGAAAACTGTTTTTAATTTAGTAAACAAGTACAATTACACTGTAAGTTTCAAAGCGAAAGGGGCAGTAATAGATTAGTAAATCAATGTTAGATTAATTTGAGAAATGGAACTTATGGAGCACTGCCTGATCAACCCTAGAATTTAGACTCAGCATGTGTGAGTCTGTGTGTGTGTGTGTTTATGACTGTCAAGGTTGCTAAAATTAAAGCAAGTTGATATTTTTTAAGCTAATTGCCACTGGAATTTATTTTGGGAAGTTTACAATACCTAGGCTTAGATGAAAATGGTTTGGAGTTTTTCTGGAATTACTTAAGTTGATAAGTGAGTATCCTAAATACACATGTTTTGTTTTGGAGAATCCTCTCATTAATTTCATTATCACTTGAGCAATTTCAAGGAGTTCACAGAGCTAACACATGATATGATTATGGCTACAGAAGTATTTTTAATAATGACGTCAAAACCCATTAGAAGACGATCTGGCCATCTTATAGGTAATTTCCCCCAAATCCTCGAGTTTATACACAAAAGTCTTGGAATTGAAAGAGGAAGAAAAGTGTCTTCTTTCTGAATTTTGTGAGTACTTCATAGTGTTTACAAGCACATGTTCTGGAGTTAGGCTTCCTGGGTTCCTGTTTTAGCTTAACTATTACTAGATTTACATCCTTTTGCCATTACTTACTTTTGTTGTCCTTCAATTACTTTTGTAAAATGAAAATATTGAGTGTCTACCTCATTAGTTACTATGAAGATTAATTTACAAATGTACACACAGCTCTCTGCACAGTGCCTGGCAAAGTAAATATTGATTCAAAGTGGATCTTGTTATTTTTTGTTATTATTTAACCAGAATATTATAATGACAGTCTTCATAGAAATCAGAACTTCCCACAACACATTTTCCTTATACTCTATACAAAAACTATTTACAGTCATTAAGATACTTCAATTTCATGAGTGTGAAACAAGATTATACTTTCATTTCTATATCAATGCTACTTTTCAGAATTTTTCCATTTTGGAACTTACAATTTTTAACCTATCAGGATTGTTTTGTTTATCATTATAAACCTATCTTTATTTCTTTATTGAAGCATCAGACTGAAATAGTGAGTTCCTAGGCCCTGAAAACAGTCTAGGTTTCTCCTTTTTTTTTTTTTTTTAATTATTATTATTTTTTTTTCCAGTGGGTTTTGTCATACATTGATATGAATAAGCCATGGATTTACATGTATTCCCAATCCCGATCCCCCCTCCCACCTCCCTCTCCACCCGATTCCTCTGGGTCTTCCCAGTGCACCAGGCCGGAGCACTTGTCTCATGCATCCCACCTGGGCTGGTGATCTGTTTCACCATAGATAGTATACATGCTGTTCTTTTGAAATATCCCACCCTCACGTCCTCCCACAAAGTTCAAAAGTCTGTTCTGTATTTCTGTGTCTCTTTTTCTGTTTTGCATATAGGGTTATCGTTATCACCTTTCTAAATTCCATATATATGTGTTAGTATGCTGTAATGTTCTTTATCTTTCTGGCTTACTTCACTCTGTATAATGGGCTCCAGCTTCATCCATCTCATTAGGACTGGTTCAAATGAATTCTTTTTAACGGCTGAGTAATATTCCATGGTGTATATGTACCACAGCTTCTGGACACTATTTAAAGTTGTAGTTTGACTTTATAGGAAAGTTCGACATGCAGTTTTTTCTCATTGGATTTAAAGGTAACATTTGCAAAGTAAAAGAGTAAATAAAATTCTCTCTGATCCTTTATCAGGGAGCCTGAAACTCTGTATTGATTTTGCCACAAGTGAGTTTCATGGCCTATGATGATGAATTGATTTGGGGGCTGTCCAGTGTTGCAACATCTTTGCACATGGCCAGTTTTACTGACAACAATGCTGCTTTGGAGCCCCGAAGAACTACCATCTCTGATTTGGGGATTTTCATCCCCTGTCATCTCAAATGTCATTTCAGAATAATTCATCATATGTCTCTGTCACTGGACTAATAATGAACCACTTTGATATTTACTCAAATATACACTGTGTCACTTCTTGTATGACAGGTCCTACTGTTGGCTACTTGAGATCATGAAGAAAATCAGACACATCAAATATAGAAGGGGGAAGATGGGGAATCGCTGCCGAAATGACATTGTGCATGCCCACTGAGGCTGCCAGTCCAATGAAGGAATGATAGAAAAAAGACAGAGAGCTTCTAAGACTATCATGACATTTTTAGAAACAACAAGCAAATCATGGCTCTCTTTCCTCTAGCATTTTGGCAGCTGTTGGAAAAAGACTTTCTTAGCGTGGGTACTACAGATTCCATCTTTTGGTTCTTTAGAATCACACGTGTACTGAGACAATTGTTACATGAAACAAGGGTGGCTTTTCTTCTCTGGCTACTTCTGGTCTTGAGTGGGAGGGAAAGAATCAAGAACTCACATGACTACAGATCATTTTCTTCCACTGAGCAATACTGGAAGCATTTTCATTGTTTAAAACTGTTCATGTTGCACATATCCAAAAAGGTGGCTTATATCATTTGAGCTGTATAGCTTGAGCCATTAGAATGAGAACACTTCCGACTTGGGAGCTGTAACCACCTGGGTATTCAGGGATACACTTTATTTTATTTTTTTTTTTTAATTTTTTTATTAGTTGGAGGCTAATTACTTCACAACATTTCAGTGGGTTTTGTCATACATTGATATGAATCAGCCATAGATTTACACTTATTCCCCATCCCGATCCCCCCTCCCATCTCCCTCTCCACCCGATTCCTCTGGGTCTTCCCAGTGCACCAGGCCCAAGCACTTGTCTCATGCATCCCACCTGGGCTGGTGATCTGTTTCACCATAGATAGTATACATGCTGTTCTTTTGAAACATCCCACCCTCACCTTCTCCCACAGAGTTCAAAAGTCTGTTCTGTATTTCTGTGTCTCTTTTTCTGTTTTGCATATAGGGTTATTGTTACCATCTTTCTAAATTCCATATATATGTGTTAGTATGCTGTAATGTTCTTTATCTTTCTGGCTTACTTCACTCTGTATAAGGGGCTCCAGTTTCATCCATCTCATTAGGACTGGTTCAAATGAATTCTTTTTGACGGCTGAGTAAAATTCCATGGTGTATATGTACCACAGCTTCCTTATCCATTCATCTGCTGATGGGCATCTAGGTTGCTTCCATGTCCTGGCTATTATAAACAGTGCTGCGATGAACATTGGGGTGCACGTGTCTCTTTCAGATCTGGTTTCCTCAGTGTGTATGCCCAGAAGTGGGATTGCTGGGTCATATGGCAGTTCTATTTCCAGTTTTTTAAGGAATCTCCACACTGTTTTCCATAGTGGCTGTACTAGTTTGCATTCCCACCAACAGTGTAAGAGGGTTCCCTTTTCTCCACAGCCTCTCCAGCATTTATTGCTTGTAGACTTTTGGATAGCAGCCATCCTGACTGGTGTGTAATGGTACCTCATTGTGGTTTTGATTTGCATTTCTCTAATAATGAGTGATGTTGAACACCTTTTCATGTGTTTGTTAGCCATCTGTATGTCTTCTTTGGAGAAATGTCTGTTTAGTTCTCTGGCCCATTTTTTGATTGGGTCATTTATTTTTCTGGAATTGAGCTGCAGGAGTTGCTTGTATATTTTTGAGATTAATCCTTTGTCTGTTTCTTCATTTGCTATTATTTTCTCCCAATCTGATGGCTGTCTTTTCACCTTACTTATAGTACACTTTAAAACTTACCAGGCAAGTTTATGTTTGCTGCCTCTCCTGGCAAGCGTGAAAGCTGGTGGGGTGCAGGAAAGGCTCTCCAATCATCAGATGGCTTTCAGGGCCCCACACACCTATTACTTTTCTTATGATGCAACAAAGCTATTTCCAGTCCTATT
The DNA here is from genome assembly GCF_910594005.1 of Cervus elaphus. Taxonomy (NCBI): domain Eukaryota; kingdom Metazoa; phylum Chordata; class Mammalia; order Artiodactyla; family Cervidae; genus Cervus; species Cervus elaphus. The sequence continues at coordinate 31,373,149 of NC_057841.1, read as the reverse complement.
TCTATCACCAACACTCCCAGACTGTCTTATTACATTTATAGTCACATGATGTGAATCTCCTGAATATTTGGGATAAATCTATTGCTCAGGAGAATACGGTTATGAGGATAGAAATTAATGTAGCTTTGCTAACTTCTGACAACATTTTGCATCATTCTTTTCCATTTGAGCTTTGTAAAGTTAATTTAAGGACATTCTCAGCTGCTGTAACAATTGGTTCCTCCCTTGCCCACCCTCTCTTCTGGCAGAATGACTTTTACTTTGGAAATAGACTCCATTCTGTCAATATTAACCATTCTCCAATCTTTATCCTTTTGCCTTCAGTTCAGTTCAGTTCAGTCACTCAGTCATGTCAGACTCTTTGCTACCCCATGTACTACAGGACACCAGGCTTCCCTGTCCATCACCAACTCCCAGAGCTTGCTCAAACTCATATCCAATGAGTTGGTGATGCCATCCAACCATCTCATCCTCTGTTGTCCCCTTCTCCTCCTGCCTTCAATCTTTCCCAGCATTATGGTCTTTCCTAATGAGTCAGTTCTTCAAATCAGGTGGCCAAAATATTGGAGCTTCAGCTTCAGCATCAGTCCTTCCAATGAATATTCAGAAGTGATTTCCTTTGCCTTACAAATGATAAATTCCTTAATGTAATCTCAACATATCACCAGATATACACCTAAGAACTGACATAACCAGAACTCTTTCTATAATCTAGACTTTTTTTTCTTTTTTCTTTTTCTTTTTTTTGGGGTGGGGGTAGGTGGAGGTAGGGGGTTGCTTGTTTTTAACTAATAGATTTTCCTTCCTTTAGCAAAAACTCACCTAAGTACACTTTGGTAGATCAGGATTTAGTTCTAAATTAAGGTCCTAAAAATATATCTATCTTCACCTCCAAATTTAATCAACTTTCAAATGCAGCTAGTGAGTGGCTGACAAGAAGACACTGAAAAGTTAGGATTTTTTCTCAGACTAAATTGTCTGGAAACCGAAGTGCTCTCTTCATTCACTGACCCATTCCAGACTAAATGTCTTATTGATTTGTCAGTAAGGAAGGTAATATTTGGCCTTGGGTCATCTTGCAATAAATAAGGGAAGATGGACATTTTGGTAGGAAATTAATAAATGATGTGCTTACAGAAAGAATTTAGGCTTCCAGTGATGACCTTGACAACTTATAAAGCACATTCAATGTATTTTGGAGAAAGTGTTCTCTATTCATATTAAATGAAGAGTTTGGGGCTTGAGAAAAAAAGTTTCCCTAAATCTTACATCCTCAGCAGTCCTTCGAGCATTTGAGAGATTAGCCAACGCATGGTGTTTAAATCCACGGATACTTGAAGACAGTTCAATTAAGAGTCTTTGTGTTTAACCTTTGCTTTTAAACTGTTTCACTTTCCCATTTTACCATGGCATACTATTATTTGTGCATTACTGAGAGCGCCTCAAGGGCAAGTTTTTAAAAATTAGTAGTGTTATTCACACTTGTCTTCTGGTACACTATTTTTCAGCTTATGTATTTGAATTGAAATAGATTGAAGCTAGAAACTGTGTTGAAAGAATAAGATTTCATAATGAATTGCTCAAGTGGGAAGGAGAAAACCTACCTTTCTTGAATGGTTTCTGATTTTGTCGTTTGCATTAAATAAAGGGATATCTGACAAATTTGGGTTATTCATTGCCAATAGGTGTTACCAAAGTAAATCTACTAACAGCTAAAGTAGGTGCTATTAGCAGCACATTCAAGACTCTGGGGAAGTTCAAACTTATTCTCTCCCCTGGGAAAGGGGAATCTGATTATTTTTAAGTGTAAGATTTCTATTCTGGGTGTAAGTATTTATACTACTCTGCAAGGGAAGGCTGTTAGCCGAGGAATAGGAGCTTAAATGGAATAGGTCTGGGTAGATGACTCTGGGGTCACTTCCACATGGCCTTTGATCAACCCATCTCTTTGCAGCCTGTATTACAGCCAGGCTGGGGAGAACCTCTGTAAGGGATTAGTGACCACTGCCCTCACTGGGGATTGGGCCTGAATCTAGACTAAAGAGCTACCTCAAAGATAGCATCTGGGACCCAAACTTCACATAATAACAAAAGTGCTCTAGCCCATGATGTCCTGCTTCCTTATGCTGTAGTCCTAGCAGCAAATCAGGAGGCTAAAGACACCGCAGGGTTTCCTGGTTTTAGCCTTTTCAATGGGTCAAATTTCTAACAAGTATTTCCTACTACTTATCTGTGCCTTTTCAGAAAATAATTAGCAGCTCAGCTGTGATGGTGTTCTCAGGATAGATGTAAGTTGATAAAATATGCAAGGAAGTTTGTATCTGTTTTTTCTAATATATTTCCAATTCCTCTCTTCTTTCACCTCTTTCTTTACTAGGGATCTCCTATCAAACTTCTGGCTCATTCTTAAAAAACAGCTCTATATTGAGTTAATCCAAGGTTATGTTTCAAAGTGATTGCTGCTAGGTTTACAATACTCAGAGTTTGTTTGTTTACTTTCTAGGGGCTTAAAATTAAGCATAAAGTAGACTTATTATCTTAGTGTGAGAACTCCATGTTAGAAGTATACTTGATACATACACAGACATATCCATGTTACAAATCTATAAACAAACAAAAAAATGTCTAGCATCAATTTTGAAATTTCCCACTACGTTACTTTTGGTGCTTTATAGAATGCTAAAACAAACAAATTAAAAAATCCAGTATTTCCTATATGTTTAAGCAGCCTAAGGTGGTCACTTTATGGCTCCCGTTGACTTTAGCAAACATTGTATCTTTCCAAGTACTACTGACTCTACTATTTGTTAAGTGGCTCATTGCTTCTTCAATTTTTTCATTGTGATTAAGACGGGAACCTGAAGTAAGTGCCTAGTTAAGGTAGTGTTGGGGAAATATAGTGAGCAGAGTCAAGTAAAATTAGATAATGGTTTTCAATCTTGGCTCTATAATGGGAATCAACCTGAAAAGATTAAAAAAGAAAACTGAGGCCCCATCCCCAGAGATTCTGAAACAGCTGAAAGTCGGTGAAATTTTAAAAGTTCCCCAGGACGTGTTAATACAGCTAAATCTACAGTCCACTGTATTAGACATTGGGTAATCACACTTTATCAGTCTAATCATTACTTAGGAGTAGTATGTCCACAAGATTGTTATGTGGAAATTTGAAGTAATAGAGATTATATATACAAATATTTTTTGCATATGACATGACTCCTATAGAACCTGAAGAATAAAAGGATTCTCCACAAAGGAAGAAACACTAAAGTTGAACTCCTTATGCTTCTGAATGTACCCACTATTTATGTCATTATTCAATAAAAATTGCATGTTATTTGGAGCAAAGAGTGCTTCCTTTTTGCTGTACTAAGTTACCATTATAAATAGTTTTAAAGATAAAAGTGAAACATTAGAGTCAAAATGAATTTCAAAGTAAACATGAACTCATAAAGCTTCACTTGACAAAGTTTTGATGTACACACCAGGTCAGAAAATTATAATTAGATTTTGAGTATAAAACATAATCTTAGAGTGTGCTATGTCTTGGTGATTTGGGTACTTTTGTATTAGTAACTCTTAAGTTGATCTTTTTCATTTGTAAAAGTAATAACTATGGAAGTGGAGCACATGAAAATGTATACAGCAGAAATTCAATTATATGCAAATATATATCTATATACATTGCATATATATAATGGTACACATACATTAAGAATATATAACTACATTCTTGTACTCTGGGTATAAGAGTACCTGGCTATACCTACCTGACTTGTACTCTGATTTCTGCTTATTCTTTAAGTATTCTAGGAGAGTTACCTTAGCTTACATACTATTTATAGTTTCATAGGATCACGAGGGAACTTAATCAATTGTAAGCATTTAGAATATCACAACTACTTAATAAGAACTATTGATAGATATCATTAAATGGGCTTGTAAATTTTAGAGCATTATAAAACAACAATATGCATTTGACATTGAAAGAGAAAGTGAAAATCACTTAGTCCTGTCAGACACTTTGCGACCGAATGAACTATACAGTCCATGGAATTCTCCAGGCCAGAATACTGGAGTGGGTAGCCTTTCCCTTCTCCAAGGGATCTTCCCAATCCAGGGGTCGAACCCAGGTCTTTAGCATTGCTGGCGGATTCTTTACCAACTGAGCCACAAGTGAAGACCAAGAATACTGGAGTGGGTAGCCTATCCCTTCTCCAAGGGATCTTCTCAACCCAGGAATCTAATCCAGGTCCCGTGCATTGCAGGCGGATTCTTAACCAATTGAGCTACCAGGGAGGCCCGATTATGTATGATGCTCTGCTCATTTGCCTCCAACTCTTTGCAACCCCATGGAGTGTAGCCCGCCAGACTCCTCTGTCCATGGGGATTCTCCAGGCAAGAATACTGGAGTGGGTTGCCATGCCCTCCTCCAGGGGATCTTCCAGGAATTGAACCAGGGTCTCCATTGCATGTGGGTTTTTTACCAGCTAAGCTATCAGCCCTGATATAAAGTTCAAACTCTATGTCTAGATATAACATGGTTTGTCATATATCATAGTATATGTATACTCACTCTTTTGTAGTGAGTATTTAATCAAAGAAGAATAGATAGCTTTATTAATTTTAACAGTATAAATAAATAGTTACCCATAAGAACAACTTTTCAAAATTCAGGATATAAGCAAACTCTGAATGAAAGTAACTAGGCAAAAGCACTTCAGTGTAAACACTGCAGTACTTTGCCAAACTTTTACTTTGATTATCAAATAGCTTACTTTGTTTCTTTAAGCAAGTAATGGATTTATCAAATATTTTAAATATAAGAAAATTGTTACTAAAAATGATTTTTAAAATATTTAAATGTTATATTTCTATTTTTGAGGAAAATGAAAAATTAAAATGTTTGAAAATATTAGCAAAAAAGGACATTTTATAAGATGTATCAATCAACAAATCAAAATTTAAGTAGTGCCTATAATATACCTCTCATGGCAGAAATAAGCAGTAAACTACTCACAGTTCTTCATGTGACTGAACTGTATTGTAGCTACAGTGAGGGCTTTCCAGGTGGTGCAGTAGTTAAAAATCTGCCTGGCCATGCAGGAGACTCAAGAGGCTCCAATTTGATCCCTGGATTGGGAAGATACCTGGGAGTAGGAAATGGCAACCCACTCCGGTATTCTTGCCTGGGAAATCCCATGGACAGAGGAGCCTGAGCTACAGTTCATGGGGTTGCAAAAAGTTTGACACAACGGAGTGACTGAGCACACACGTGCACGCCCACATATCCACACTGATCAGTTTCGATTACTCCTCGTTAACAAACTATGTACTCTGTTCCTTTAAGCAACCTGATACAAATTAGTCTCTTGAATTCTAAACAGTTTTTTTGAGAAAAGACATTGAAAAAACTCCTTTGTAAGGTCCATGGTTCCTGTTTTGTTTTTTCTCTCCTTCTTCTACTTTAAAAGCCGACTAGCTGCACCATTTTATTTGTGTCAAGTAGTTTGAGCTTCCCGTGTCCATTTTCTTCAGCGACTAATGCTATCTCACAGTAGCGCTGTGCTTTGGGCCCAAGGGAGCCCACTGTCAGTTTTTCCAGATGGCAAGCTGCCAATCTACAGTACTCTGTTGAAAGTCACCGAGGGAATTCATTTCATTGCAAAACCAAAGAGCATCATTTCATGCACACCTCATGTACAGAATCAGCTCACAACAGCTGATAAAGTAGCCAAGAAAAAGAGACAGATGGAGAGAGAGACAGATAAGGACACAGAAAGAGAAATAGAGAAAGAGGGAGAGAGAGATTGTTTTAGTAAATTTAGCCCTTTTTCTAGGCTACTGTACAGTGACATATTACATTTTGTGAACAAAGTTTTTAGACTTTATTGCCAATTTACATGAACTTCTCTGCTAATAGCTGGAACAAAATTTTCAATTTGCCCTAATTAAAATAACTAGTTTTCAGGAATGACTTTTTTCCCCTTCATATTTAAACTGAATATTAAAAAAAGGTAAATCACTTTAAATGGTCTTTAAATTGCATTCTCTCTATCAGAACTGTTAACTCTTTTTGCCTGAGGAGAAAACCCTCAATGTATGAATATAATATCACACTGGAGTGGAAAGTGGTTTTTCTTTTAATAAGTATTTTGGCTATTACAGAGTTTGTATTTAAATGGGAAGCATTATGAGTTCTACCAATGGGGAATGCTGAATGAAAAATATGCTACTTTTTAATAGCTGTGTAAATGGAAACCTGAAGCGTGGGGAACTATATGACCTAAAGTATTTCAGGAGTTGAACAGATACACCCAGGGGTGGAAAGCTTAAAGGCAAAGGGCTATAAATCAAAGGATACAACGAAATATAGCATATAGCTTATGAAAACAAGAGACAGTGATTCCAATTCCAAGTCCACCAGCTACCAGGGGTCTTGGGCAGCCTCTCCAGATTTTATCTGTAAAAGAAGCAGTTTGATTTGGTTCTTAAATGTCTCCTTTCTCTCAGGGGATATTTGGTTATGTTATTATAATGCATCCTAATTTTTATGATATATAACAATGATTTTTTATGAAGGAGAAATTCAGAAACATAATATTTTTCTGATGGTTCGATTTCTTAATATAAACAGACACTTCCTAGAGTTTGTGTATATTCAATAAGGACAGTGAGATGCCAGCCTCTGAGAGCTCACACTATGATTATATTGTCCTTATATTTTTTCAGCTCCTTCAAATGTCTTTAATCAAATAATTAATGAGTTTTATTTACTTAAGAATTGAAGGAATAATTATACTGGATGGAAGTTATTTTAATTCATAATTAAACATACAATTGTATTTGTTATAGTGGGCAATGGCAGAGATAGATTATTTCTTAGATAACCTAAAATTTGATAATACTAACATATTCTAAATATATTCTAAAAATAATAATACACTTCAATTTTTCATATATGATACCTTCTAAAGATAATAATATACTTTGTCATATATGGTACCTTCAATAAAAGTTGAATTGCAGTATTGAATCTTCTTTAAGTTGCTATGATTTTCAACCTTAATAAGAGATAAACGCTTTACGGCAGGATAAATAGAAAAAAAAAGCACTGCAAAGTGTTTTGAATTTTAAAGACCCTTCTAGATAGTCTCTATTTTGCTAAAATTTTCCTGTGCCTGTATTAAAGACTCTCCCAAATGTGTGACGCTAGTTCAGGTGCTGTGAAATTCAAAGAAAAGCAACCATTTGCCCTGCTTTTCATAACCTTAAAGTCTCAAAAAGGTAATATAGTACGTGACATCCACAAATGCATATGATCATCATAGAGAACCAGATACAGAATATGATTTTAAAAATTGTGGCTAAAAGAGAATAATTTCATATTCTAAGTATAGAATTCTCAGGGGTAGAATTTCTCAGGAATCAAGGCACACGTTTTTCAGGAAAAGTCAGCTATTTTTCTGATAAGAGAAAATGAGAGAAATTGACATTTGTGATGAATTTGAAAGGTGAACATAGATAGCTTTACTTGTGAGACCTCTACAAATCACACACACTAAATAGCTTTCCCAAGATTCGGGAATGATGTCACAGCGGCTGGCTCAAGGATCCTGCATCTAGTGGTGGGTTCACTACACTGTCGTCTAGTGAGTTCAGATTTCATGCAGTTGGGAAGGTTTGGTTCAGTTAGTTTAATTCTGCATTGCTTTTATCCTCAGTCATGGCAGCTTAGACGATAAAGAATCTGTCTGCAATGCAGGAGGCCTGGGTTCTATTCCTGGGATGGGAGGATCCCCTGAAGAAGAGAATGGTTACCCCCTCCAGTATTTTTGCCTGGAGAATTCCATGGAGGAGGAGACTGGCAGGCTACAGTCCATGGAGTCACAGAGAGTCAGACACAACTGAGAGACTAACACAGTACACGTGAATACAGTGGCTGGCACATGGTGAGAATTTGTTTAAAAGTGTTTGAGCTGAGAAGAGAAAAATTAACAAGTATTTAGGCAAGAATTTATATGGGGATATATTATAAAACTGAGGAGGAAGCATGAAAATAAGAAAGTGGGCATGGTAAGGGGGTCTTTGAGACTGATAGTCTGTTTGCAGGGGTCCCCAAACTTTTTGCACCATGGACTGCTTTCATGAAAGACAATTTTTCACAGATGGGGTGGGGAGTGGTTTCAGGATGATTCAAGTGTTTTATATTTATTGTATATTTTAATTCTATTATTATTGCATCAGTTCCACTTAGATTATCAGGCATTAGATCCCGGAGGTTGAAGACTCCTGGCCTAGAGCAGCCAAGAGTCTGCTTTCTCAATAACTTGCTTCCTTGTTTTCTTTTTTTGCCACACCATGCATCATGTGTGCATGCCTGCTTGTATGCTCAGTCGCTTCAGTCATTTTCAGCTCTTTGCAACCCCATGGACTATAGCCCGCCAGGCTCCTCTGTCCATGGAATTTTCCAGGCAAGAATACTGGAGTAGCTTTCCATCCCTGCTCCAGGGGATCTTCCCAACCCAGGAATCAAACCCGAGTCTCCTGCATCTTCTGCATTGCAGGCAGATTCTTTTACCATTGAGCCATAGGGAAGACCATCATGCACCATGAAAGATCTTAGTTCCTTGACCAGGGATCGATCAGGAATCAACCACCTCTTACAGTGGAAGAGGCGAGTCTTAACCACTGGACTCTCAGAGAAGGTTGCTCAGTATTTTGCTTCTGATTGTCCAGATTTCCTCATTACTGCTCCACACAGGTGAAAAAGGTAAGGTGATTTTTAGAGAGCCATTCTTCTCCAAGATTTTTGTATACTTTTTCAGCGTAATAGTGGTGGTGGTGATTTAGTCGCTAAGTTGTATCCGACTCTTGCGACCCCATGGACTGTAGCCCGCCAGGTTCCTCTGTCCATGAGATTTTCCAAGCAAGAATACTGGAGTGAATTGCCATTTCCTTCTCCAGGGGGATCTTCCCAACCCAGGAATCGAACCCAGGTCTCCTGCATTGCAGCAGATAACAGTGCTTCACATGCAATTAATGTAATAATTGATGTTCATTGTAATAGAAACTGAACTCAGGACCCCTTCCCAATCAAAACGGATGCTACTTCTACCCTTTGAAATAAAAGGAACAAACGCTTGAGACTTTGACACTTTCTCATGTCAAACCACTACTAAGTGGCAGGCCTGGGATCTCACCCTTGTTCTGACTCACAACAAACCTTTGCTCCTAACAACTGCCAGAGTATTGTATGCAAAATATATGCCCTACATAGATTAGCTTCATTGGTTAAAAATAGAAAAAGGGGAAAACCATTCTGCTCTGTTTGAAAAATATGTTGAATCAAGAAATCTGTTGATTTCTTTACTAAGATTTCTTAAGATTTTAAATTACTGTATGGATCACATTTCCAAAACGATGGTGGAACAATGTCTGTTGCATTTTTAAACTTATGTGACCACATAGCACCTTTTCAAAAGTTATTTTTTTTTAACTCATTTGTTTGTTTTTCTAGGTTGCCTCCTGTCCACTTTCTTGTCTCTTGCACATGTTTCAGCCATACATCAGAGCCAGCCCCAGACCATCCCCTGTTCCGGTAAAACCTATTCTAGGTACTTGTGAGAATTTTCTTCAAAAGTAGATTCATACAGCACTGTGATATTTTGGTTGCTATTGTCTTATTTTGAAAGGCTACTAAAGAAGCCAAAATTCTGCTTTTTTTCTAGACATATTCCTCACAAAATTTTCATTACCTATTAACTAAAAGCATGTGTCACTTTGGACTTTTTAAGATCTCTTTTTCAATTTGATGCCTGCTTCTTGATGGTAGTAATGATGTTTCATTTACTTTGATGTTTCTCCATGCAAATGGTAGAATTTCAATAAATATTTTCAAAATGTTACTTCTTTTTACTCCCTCTCTGATTCAGCATCCCTGTGAATGCTGATGTATCGGTTATGTCTGTTTCTATCCTTTCTGTAATTAAGATTATTTATCATCTTCATATATGAGGTTTTAACAGCAGTCTTCTCAAGGAAGACTTTCTAGTGGCCCCAGCTTTCATATAATTCTTCAGTTGGCAAAGAAACAGATCTGGAATTTATTTCCCCTTAGCAAAGTGTAGTTCATAACTATATTTTTTTTCTGATTGTAACAGATAACAATTTGAGACATCACAGCATCTGATCACTCTAGGTAGTCTAGGGGAGAGGAGATTACTGTTATCCAGTTTGGATATGACAGGCCATGATGCTGGAAATGGAAAAGAAATATTGGCTTCAAGCAGTGGTGAAAATAGGGTGGTGTGGCTACATGAGTTACAAACACAGAAGGAGAGAACAGGACCAGAAATATTTGATCTGGGCGCCTTCTGCTAATTCATCCCATTCTTTCTGCAACAACTCCTGTTAGGCTCCATTACCAAGGGGACTTGTTTCACCTTGACCTTATATTTTCATCTAGAGCCTTCTAACAACATGCACGTTTTTGTACTGATTAGCCTCATACAGACACATGTCTAACCTGTTACCTGCAGTGGGTCATCTTTCCTTGAGTTCTTGAGAAAGTATTTCTATTTCTACCCTGCTCTAAGCTCCAGTCTCAGACTGAGTTTTTTCTTAAGCTTCTTAACTGGTCAAGGATTTAAGGATCTCATTATATGGATTCTGAAAATCATTAGTTTATGGTTTTCTGTGTTTACTGGCTTATGCTAAATAGACAAAATTTTCATTTTCTCTAATTTTTTTTGTCTCAACTCTATGAATAGTTTTCTTATTTGTATAATGCCTGAATAAGTTCTAACCATTTCTGTCTATCCTAGTGGGACCAGCTATATTTGTGAGGGTCAAGTGGTAAATAGATGTCCATGAAATAAAAATCATACAATGATATGTCCAAAATCTATGTCTTTTGAGAACAGTTTTGCTGTTGTTATTGTTGTTTTTTAATAGCCAAATTTTATTATCTAAGGTGGTTGAATAAGGTCGTGAATCGTGGGTGACAACATTCATCAAGGAAAAGAAACTAGCTATGATAGTGGAACAAGGAAATTGATTTGCTTATATGGTTGGTAATAAAGGATGTATTTGTGTTGCTTTTGCTTTGTGGCTTGTAAACTGGTTCTGAAAGCAATTTTAGAAGAGTTTTCAAAAAGTGGTATCATCAGAATAACCCATGGCCAGAATCTGAGTGATTATTTAGGAATATGTATTTGCATATGGGATTCCCAAGGGGTGCTAGTAGTAAAGAACCTGTCTGTGAATTGGAGAAATAAGAGATGTGGGTCCTATCGCTGGGTTGGGAAACTTCCCTGGAGGAGGGCGTGGCAACCCACTCCAGTAGTCTTGCATGGAGACTCTCGTGGACAGAAGAGCTTGGCAGGCTACAGTCCATAGTGTTCAGACAGTCAGACATGACTGAAGCAACTTAGTATGCAGGCGTTTGCATATGTAAGGTCTGTCTGAGAGGATACCAGTTACTAAAGACAAACCTAGTAAAGTAGTGATCTAGTAAAGTAGAGATCAGAGATCTCACCATGTGAGTGGCTGTCACTTACTCACATGTAATAGAGACATTTCACCAGAGTCTGGCCAGATGTTACGGTTTTAGTTCATCTTACACCTTGGCTTAGTTATGTTTGCCTGGACAAGCAGTGTGACCAAAAGAAGCCAGAAGTGGAAACCTCGGCTGAGAGAAAGCAATGCTTTCTTGACCCTCAGAGCCGGTCTCATTGTTACTGCTGACTCCAACTTGGCTCATACTGATCTGGCAAACGGATTTGATACTTGTTTTACTCTCAGTATGGGGAAATATTTTAGAATTTGCCTTTGGGCAGAAAGCTCAAGTTATCACTGGTTTCATGCCTGCCAAATGAGAAGTTGTCAATACATGTTTGTTGAGTTGAATAGATTTGAATAGAACATCACTAGATGCAATTAGCATTATGACAGGGAAGAGGATGTTTGTAGTAATTATCCAACATTTGTGGATCACCTACTATATACTAGTATGCTGTGAAAGACAGAGTGAAACTAACATCTCTGAGCTCCAAAAGCTTCCAATCTTGCAATGAATGATAGCGAGAAATACTGCCTTTCTTTCAAATGTATAGCTATGAGTGATAGCAAAGCAAACTATTACCGTGCCCTAGGCAACATAATAGCCAAGTTTCAAACCATGTTTCAAGCCAAGGCTGTTCTTGGCAAATTAAACCAATTATATCTCCCTGGCAGGGTTGTCATGCATATAAATGTTCACCTATCACTTAGCATAATGCTTGCCATTTACTAAAAGCTCAATAATGAACCATCTTGCCAACCAGAGTGGGGGCTTCTTGGCCATTTGATAGTAGTAATGCTTCCTTATGAACATGAATTTAGAAAACAACCTAGGAAGCCACTGTGGAACAAGGCATTACTTCAGGAAAATCATGTAAGTTATAAATTAGGAGACAGTAGAACTAAGCATGGGGTATTTTCTAGCTCTTTATAGGTTATATTTTCTTTGTGTAGTTATTTTTGTAATAAAAAAAATTCAGGAAGCACTCCTTCAAATTCCCCAATAAGAAAAGAAAGTACAGTTGGATAGCATCTCTAGTATAAAAGAGGCAGGTAGGGAATTTCAGGTAAGGCAGTAGGAACAAAACAATGTCCAATATGCTCTGTCAAAGTCAAAGAAATCTTATAATCCCCCTCTCCGAGAACACGGAACAGTATCAAATGTCTGTGCAGATCATTGAAAGAGTCCAGAAACTAAGGAAGAAATCTCTTCACCTAAGCGTTGTATGACTAGTTTGGGTAAATATAGTAACCATATAATGTTTTCTTGAATAAAAGTAGGAACACTTGGCCAAAAATTTTTTTCATTGATTTCAGTCTTGTCATTGTTTACTCACTGATTTTTTCTTTTAAACAAACCTCTCTTCTTTGATTTATTTTGATTGAGCTTGGTGAGGACAAGTGATGTATCTAAGTGTCATGTATCTAAGTAAAGTGCCAATAATATATATTTTTATTCACTTTTTCTATCTTCCTCTTCCCATTTCAACTAGAAATTAGGCAGCTGATTTCTTCAGGCTTGTAGCTGAGCAGGACCCTATGGGTCCTTCCTGGGACAGACACCTCCCCTCCCTACCATGTCCTCTGCCTGCCTCTTGTTTGGAGAAAAGCATTAGTCTCCCAGGTCTCCTCAGAGTCATAAAAGCATGGCTCATGAATTAATGACTGAAAGAATGTGAATAAATAGTAACAACAAAAAATAGCAATTGGGCAAGGAGAACTCAGTAACAATTTAAACAACAGATCGGTTGGATAGCCCTTATAGAATCTCTAGTTCCTCCCTGCAGGACATAGATAACAATATCTCATGGACATTTCTGAGTTGTTTTGCAGATACTAAAACCAGCACCAGAGGGAAAAAGCTAACAGGTTGTAGTCACGACTCCACCCTGAGCAGTACTAAACCATGGCCTGCAGAATGCCAGGAACAGGTCTCAAGGAAATGAGAACAAACTCATTAAAATAAGCCAGATGATGCTGACCAGACCACTGCATGGTCAGTTTCAAGATGATTGTCAGAACTGACTGTGCAATTCTAAACATGGTACCCATCTGCACACCCTGAAACTTCCCAGGTTTTCCCTAATAAAACCCTGTTTTCTCTGGGAGATGAGTTGGAGGATGCTAGTCTGCCATCCTCCCAGGTAGCCAGCTTCCTGAATAATGCATCTTTCTTTTCCCACCAACCCTTGTGTCTTGGACTTTTGAGCTATAAGCAGTGGAGCTTGAGTTCAGTTCTGGCTCCAACTGGTAATGGGCTCATCAGGTCACGGACTAAATAATTTCTCCTCTTTGGCCTATTTCTGATCTGATACTGCCCCCTGGACATGTTACTACATTTTGCTACTGATGGTCACCACCCTCCCCCTCCCCTGCTTTCAGCTATAAATCTGACCTTATTAAAACGCTCACAAAGTTGCATTGTAGTAGCCAGCCTCAGAGAGATGTTACCCATTCATCCCCCCACTCTGGTATTCTCACCTTTGTGTTTCTTCCCAGATTGTGTGATCAATGGAATATGAATATGGCAGAAGTGGTGGTATAGTATTACCTGGTTTTGATTCTAGAGACTACTACTCCTATCTTGATTTAACTTGATTCTGTGTGTGTCTGTGTGTGTCTGTGTGTGTGTTTTCACTTGCTCTAAGGGAGGTTAGCTGCCATGTATATGGTCATTCAAGCAGCCTATGGAGAGGACTGCACGGCAAAGATCGGTCTCTGGCCAACAACCAGCAAAGAATGAAAGCATATCAACAACAACTTGAGGACATTTATAAGTTAATTCTACAGCCTCAGGTGAGTCTTGAGACAGCTGAAGTCTTTGCCTACACTTTGAATATACCCTTGTGAGAGGCTCTGAGCCAGAATCACTCAACTAAGCTGTTCCTGAATTTCTGACTCAGAATCTCTGTGAGATAATGCTGCTGCTGCTGCTAAGCCACTTCAGTCGTGTCAGACTCTGTGCGACCCCATAGACGGCAGCCCACCAGGCTCCCCCGTCCCTGGGGTTGTCCAGGCAAGAACACTGGAGTTGGTTGCCATTTCCTTCTCCAATGCATGAAAGGAAAAAGTGAAAGCGAAGTCGCTCAGTCATGTCCGACTCTTAGTGAACCCATGGACTGCAGCCTACCAGGCACCTCTGTCCATGGGATATTCCAGGCAAGAGCACTGGAGTGGGGTGCCATTGCCTTCTCTGTGTGAGATAATAAATGTTAGTTGCTATAAGCTGCTACATTTTTAGAGTAATTTAGACAGCGGTAGTGAACTAAAATTCCCAGATGGTGCAGTAATGAAGAATCCTCCTGCCAATGCAGGAGACTTGGGTTCAATCCCTGGGTTGGGAAGATCCCTTGGAGAAGGAAGTGGCAACCCACTCCAGTATTCTTGTCTGGAAAATTCTACGGACAGAGGAGCCTGGTGGGTTACAGTCCATGGGGTTGCAAAGAGTCGGACATGACTGAGCATACAGGCAGAGAACTAATACAAGCAGAATGTGTATACCTAATACTATCCCACCGCTCTGCCTTCCCTTCTTTTGAGAACTTGGAGTTAAGACATACTTCCTCCATCTTGGATTCAATACTCTAGGGTTGACACTTGGGTTTTCACAAAACCGAGTGGTACTATTCTCTTCCTTTCATGTTTTCCCACAGTGTGGGGCTAAGCTTCTGCTTTCATCTCTTAGAGGAAGAAAAGCTGAATTATGTGGTTCCAGACTAGTCTCCAAAGCTGTGGGTGCTAAGTTGCTTCAGTCATGTCCAACTCTGTGCCACCCTATGGACTTTGCCCGCCAGGCTTCTCTGTCCATGGGATTATCCAGGTAAGACTACTGGAGTGGTTGCCACGCCCACCGCCAGGGGATCTTCCCAACCCAGGAATTGAACACACGTCTCTTACATCTCCTGGGCCTCACACTTACACAGCCCACTTAATAGAGGGTTGGAGTATTTGAGGAGAGTAGAGTATAGCTATACAACTAAGTTAGACTGTTTGATTTGGGTCTGATGCTGTTTTTATCCTCCCTTCCTATCATTGCAAAGACTAACATTCCACAGATATAGTTGATTTTTATTTATGTTCTATAAAGTCACTGTAAACCCTGAATTAGCAAATACTGAACCATTGCTCCTAGGGGAAACAGAAGGCTTGGTTCCTGCAAGCTTCTGATCACATTCTCATTAATTGATCAACATGTAACCTTGTTTTAAGAATACTTTATTTGATATATACTATTGATTCATTAACATTGAACTCACAAGTAACACCATTGCAATTCATGCTGAATAAAGCTTATCTAACATGTGTTTTCCTTGTATTTAGTGGACTGTGCAAACATCCACAAGTGACTGCAAAAGTGCCTTGAGTACTGGTTTTGAGATTAAAAATACATTTTATCAAGTAGGCAATTTGCAAAAATGAAATCCACAAATAATGAGGATCGACTATTTGTTGAGTTCCTCACGTATTCTGAGAAATATGAAATTTTAGAGTCATTGATTCTGGTGCTTTCTTGATCTTACCAGAAGGCATCAAAAGAAAAATTTTTAGCAACTAAATCAAATTTGGTACCTGGCCAATAGCAATTGTGAGACACAAAGACACCATCAGTGTTAGATGAATTTTCATTGTACTAAAATGTAAAACAAACAAAATAGCAAAAATACCAAAAAGAGTAGCAAACAATTGATGAATTCAGATTATGTTATTATATTATTACATTACATTGATTTATTTTAATATAAATTATAATTGCCCCAATCAGACTACTTTCCAACTAGGAAAAAAGTCAACGGAGAGAATCAGAAACACTTAGAAATAGTACTCCTTTTGCACAGGCTTATGTGTTTGTCTGTTTTAAGTTCTAACTAAAAGAAAATATTACTTTTTATTAACCAAAGCATCTTATTTACTTCTTAACAGTACTCTCCTTCATATTTATCTCTCGCTGGTTGGATTTCCATTATTTATTCAAACACTTACCTAACATCCTTTTTTATGGTTTGAATTTTTGCTCTTGTGGTGACTCCTCTGAAGCATAGTATAGAAAGGTGCTGTGTTAATAACTCTCATTTTATTTAATCTCAGAGTCCAGACTTTCATGGATCATATTCCTCTAGTTTTTGATAATTAGTCCAAATGAGATGTTCTCAAAATTTAGTGAATATCTGAATTTTTTTTGTGGAGCTTCTTAAAAACACAACTGCTACAAACATATCTTAGTTTCTGAGACATCCTGAATGGGATCTAGGCATGGGAAGCCCAGAGTGCTTCATCAGGAGAATCTAGGGTGAACAAGGGGACCGTCACACAAATTTTGTTGCTCCTGGCTGCGCCAGCTTTAACTTTGGCTCTTTGATAGACTTAACATTGCCAGTTCAAATTTCTACTCCTAACATTTAAACATATACATTGCCATTAATTCAGAATTTATTTGCTCTACCTTGATAGTCATTAAATCATACAGAATTTCCAATGGAGGAATCTAATTTTTGCATTCTATTAAACAATAAGTGTGAGTTAGTTGATATATCATTCATAGATTAGGTGGGTATGTTTAACTTTTTCCTGAAAATGCTTTCAACAAAAGATTATATTAATAAGAGAATTCTACCTGGAGAAGGAAATGGCAATCCAGTCCATTATTCTTTCCTAGGGATCCCAGGGACAGGGGAGCCTGGTGGAGTACAATCCATGGGGTTGCAGAAGAATCAGACACGACTTAGTGACTAAACAACAGCAACAAAAGGTAATCTAGAGAGATGAAGCATAGCATAGGAATGTGCTCAGAGAGATGGTGCGGATGAATCTATTGCAGGGCAGCAGTGGGGACACAGAATAGAGAACAGGCTTGTGGACAGAGTGGGTGGAGGAGAGAATGGGACAGATTGAGACAGGTGCACTGAAACATATTTATTACCATATGTAAAATAGAGAGCCAGTGGGAATTTGCTGCCTGACACAGGGAGCTCAAATCCCGTGCTCTGTAACAAACTAGTCATGTGGGATAGAGTGGGAGGAGGGAGGGACATTTAAGAGGGAGGGAACTTATATACTTATGGCTGATTCATGTTGATGTATGACAGAAGCTAACACAATACTGTAAAGCAATTATCCTCCAATTTAATAGAAAAAAGAAAAAAAAAAAGAGAATTCTAAATTGTGAACTAGACTACTGAAGTAATACTTTTCTCTTGATTAGAATTTTTGGGTCCATCAGATCAGATCCAGAAATTGTCTCTTTGCATGATTAGTCTATTATCATTTTCAGGGATCACATCCTTTAAGAAGTCTACCTGGATTTGGTATTATAATTCTCCTCCCCTTGGAGTAATTTAATCTTTACTTAAAAAAATAATACCAAGTAATACAAGAATCAAATTCTTATGGATGAATGAAAATGATTTCATAGTCTTTTTTTTTCCCTTGAAAGCAATTGTTTAAAAAAATTGAATGCAAAATAATATATTCACATGTCCTAAAAATTTACATAGTATAGATTGGATGCTTAATGTGATTGGTATTAAAAGAAATCAATAATGAAAGCCTTTAAACACTGAAGCAATCAAACAGTGCTGGATAATAATAATTGGAAATCATGATATATTTTATAAATCAAAGATGGCAAATCGATAATAAGGTTGAAGGTGCATCTGTGGTGATCAGTCTTGGCTGCATTTTCCTGACAGGTGACCACATAATATTGATTGGAAAAAAGCTTATATCACATAGATGGGCTAAGCTGATGTCTGAGCCATTCACCGCTAATAGCCACAAAAAGATTGAGACTTAATGAATTAGTTCTTTTATGTGTACATAATTACATGAACAAATAAGAAATGCTCTAGTGAGAATAGTGGCATTGTTAACTTAAGTGATTAGTACACGTTGGATTATATGAAATTGAAAATACAAAGCTGTGTCATCAATCAGAGAATCTTGGAAGCAGAAATTACCTTAGAGACTCTAATTTGACGCTCTTATTTTACAGATGTAGAAACAAAGATGTAGAACAGATACGTGGTTTCATTAAACCAAAACAATAGGCAAAAGCTAGATCTAGAAGTCATGACAATACTCTTTCCATTTCTGATGTATATATGTAACATCTAGGAATTAAACACAGTTAATATTTCTTTTGCAAAAGACATTTTATGAGTTGTTTTCTGGAATTTGATTCTATTTTACTAGAAATAAAATTTTATTTATGAAAGCTAGATCTCCAGAGAAGTCCATAAAAGTTCTTATGCTAAAACTCATCTTCCCTTCTACAATGGAAAGAGGACTAGAAAAACTTTTTGATTCATGGAACTTGAAGAAGAAAAAGTTGAAATCTAATGCATTTTCTTATAAATTTAAATAGTTTCAATGAATAACATTTCTAATATGTTTTCTAGGTTTATATTCTGCAGTATGCACTTATACTTCTCACTGTAGCAAAATTTCAAATTCAGTAGGTGAGGAAGGGACTGGAATTGTGTTTTAACCTCAGCATCCTTAAGACCCTTCATGGTCTTAAAAGGAAATTTTTATTTTTAATTATTCCTTTATTATTTATGTTATAATCCAGATGAGCTAGTTTTCTTGATTTTCAAACCAAATATAATGACTCTTTGCTGTCGTCTAATACATATTATACATTTTTATACTTCCAGTGTTTCCATTCACAAACTCTAGTTAGTGTTTAATCAGCTTCAACTCAAATTCTTTCTGACTCTATGTATTGGTTACCCATTGTTTTACAACCACCCAAGAGCCTAGTGGATTGAGACAATCATTTATTTAGCTCACGATTCTGTAGGTTAGCAATTTGGGCTGGCCTTGGCTGGATTGTTTTTCTGTTGATCTCAACCATGATCACTTAGGTAAATACAGTCACCTGCCAGTCAGTTGAAAGGATTTTTTACGGGGCATTGGCTCACTGTAGGCTCTGAGGACAACAGTGCCTGGATCACTGTTGCCCCTCAAATAGGAGGCCAGCCAGAGCTTTGCATGTGGCGGTTTGGCAAATACCCAAAGAGTCTAAGTAGAGGGGAATCCTCACTGTGCAACAACTTTTAGGTCTCCGCTTACAGCATGACACTAATGTTCTATTGACCAATAAAGTGACAGGGTCAACACAGATTCAAAGGGTGAAGGGTGAATTAACAGGCTCCTCTCTCAATGGGAAGACCTGCAAAATCGTATCACAAGAGCTGAGATGCAGGGATGAGAAGAATTTGTCATCATTTTTATAGTCTATCATATGATACTGCTCATGACTGCTTGAATAGAATGTCAGAAAATAACTTGATCAAAGTCTCACGCCTCATCAGTTTTAAAGAAAGATTCATGCCAGGATATGTTTGATTCCAAAGTTATTGAATTCATCTTATGAAAGTTCCTAAATCCAGCTTACATCTTCTTTCTTTTATCTCTACTGAATTACCTGAAGGCAAACCATCATTTCTGACCTGGATAAAATCTTCTAATTGATCTTCCAGTTTCCAACATCCTATCTGGAATACACTTTTCATGTAGCAATTTGAGTGACATTTTACAATGTAAATCAAATTATGTTTTTATTCAGTCACTAAGTTATGTTCAACACTTTGTGACTCCATGAACTGTAGCATGCCAGACTTCCCTGTCCTTCACCAACTCCCAGACTTTGCTCAAATTCATATCCATTGAATCGGTGGTACTATCTAACCATCTCATCCTCTGTCACCACCTTCTCCTTTTGCCCTCAATCTTTCCCAGTATCAGGTCTTTTCCAGTGAGTCAGCTTTCTGCATCAGGTGGCCAAAGTATTGGAGTTTCAGCTTCAACATCAATCCTTCCAATGAATACTCAGGGTTCATTGCCATTAGGATTGACTGGTTTGAGCTCCTTGCACTGCAAGGGACTCTCAAGAGCCTTCTCCAGCTCTGCAATTCAAAAGCATCAATTCAAATTATACTATAATCAAATTATACTATTTCCCTAGTTAAAACCCTCCAATGGCTTGCCATCTCCTATTTAGAAAATAAAAATCCAAGCCTCTTATCTTAATTTATAAGATATTCCACTTTTCTTGCTCCCCATAGAAACATCATTATATGCCACCCAGGTTTCTTGAGCAACACTGGCCTGTTCATTGTTCCTCCAATACACTTGAGTTTTTCCCATCTTAAAAGCCTTTCTTTGCCATCCCTGGAGACAGGACTTCTGAAAGGGGGATTCTTCCCTCTCACACTACTTGACTGTCTGTCATGGAGACTCATTGCCGTTGTCAGTTTCACAGAAAACAAAACAAACAAACAAAAATCTTGATTATTTTCTGTAAGGTAGCCATAATTTTTCCTGGGTTCTTCCTAAAGGCAATTTTTATCACATCAACATTGGGGTGGAAGCTACGGGAGTGATGTCAATATAATACTTATCAGTATTTGAAATTACCATGCATACTCACTTATTTTTACAAGATCGATTTCCTCGTTACCCTTTGAAGCCAAACAACAGTAGAGAACTTATCTATCATAATCTCCACTACATTCTTAATGAATGGCCAGTGCTTGACACAATATCTGTTGAAGTAAGACATGGCATGCTTCAATCCTGGGAAAATCCATGAAAAATAACACAGGGCTCTCCCCATATCCTTGGGAGCTTTCAGTGATGAGCAGAACCCCAACAATTCCACAGCTCGTCCTCCTAAAGGTTCTTTCCCTGATGAGAGTCCCTATACTGTTGTTTAACATTATACTAAAAGGATTAAAGCATTTATCTTCGGGGTATGTAGGTCGGGTGTGACTTCAGGGATGTCTATGGAGCCAAAGAAGAAGGAATCATTTTCAATTAAAATTAATTTTATGTAACCTCTAAATGACTGATATTATCTCTACCAAGTATGACAAAAGGGAAATGACAAAGTTTAGGAAAACTGAAGACCTGAATGATGGAATGAAGTAAATATTGAGAGGAGAAGCATAAGAGGACTGTGAATTTAGTGACACAGAAGACAAATTTTGTTGACTTGCTTTGATTAACCCTATCGTCTTATAACTGGGTAGAGACAAAAATATGAGCTAAGTCTGGAGTATTTTTGTCATTCCTGACTGAAAATACAGGCAGCTATGTTTTAGATGATTTATGAATATTTTTTAACACAGATTGTGTAAAGGATTTCAGTCTCAGTGGAATAAAGTGTACTTGACAGCAGAGTTATAACTAGGAGGACTGGTAAGAACAGTTATGGAGATTAAAGAATGTGTCCTAGATTTATAAGAGTGTATAACAAATCATTCAGTCTTATAATTACCTTAGAGAATTGGTAGAGAAAAGAAAATAACTTGTTAAACTGTAAAGCATGCTATCTTCTCTCAGTGTTACTTATGAGGGTGTTTTTTTTTTAATGCTGTGTGGGCACTGGAAAAAATGGCATTATTGAAATTGTGTATGTTGGAATATTGACATTTTAGAAGATTTGCCACATATCAAAATGTCTACAAAGAGTTTATGGTAGACCCTGACTAGGGGGAGCATACATCTTGTTTAGTTGAACTCTTGTTTGTGTAATGCAGAATTCTTTATATACCTATTACATACTATTTGTAGATGTGTATATACAATATTTATATTTCAGTGTTTTTATTTTTGAATATTTTGTTTTTATTGGAAATGATAATATCCTGCTCCTGGACTCATTCAAATTTTTGTATAATAACATTATTAACTTGGTAGTTAAATTGCTTGTTTTTTTTGCAAATTGTGTAGCTGCTCTGTTATTATATATTCAGACTCCTGAATGCTGCAGTTGTCAGAATATAAATGTACACTCAAGAAGACTCGGGATATTTAAGAATCAACATTATTTACTCACTTATTCAACAAAGTTGTGCTTATTGAACATCAGCAAAAAAGCAAGAGAGTTCCAGAAAAATATCTATATCTCTTTTATTGACTATGCCAAAGCCTTTGACTGTGTGGATCACAATAAACTGTGGAACATTCTGAAAGAGATGGGAATACCAGACCATCTGACCTGCCTCTTGAGAAACCTGTATGTAGGTCAGGAAGCAATAGTTAGAACTGGACATGGAACAACAGACTGGTTCCAAATCAGGAAAGGAGTACGTCAAGGCTATATATTGTCATCCTGCTTATTTAACTTATATGCAGAGTACATCATGAGAAACACTGGGCTGAATGAAAAACAAGCTGGAATCACGATTGCCAGGAAAGATATCAATAACCTCAGATATGCAGATGACACCACCCTTATGGCAGAAAGTGAAGAAGAACTAAAGAGCCTCTTGATGAAAGTGAAAGAGGAGAGTGAAAAAGTTGGCTTAAAGCTCAACAGTCAGAAAACTAAGGTCATGGCATCTGGTCCCATCACTTCATGGCAAATAGATGGAGAAACAGTGGAAACAGTGGCTGACTTTATTTTTTAGGGCTCCAAAATCCCTGCAGATGGTGACTGCAGCCATGAAATTAAAAGATGCTTACTCTTTGGAAGGAAAGTTATGACCAACCTAGACAGCATATTAAAAAGCAGAGACATTACTTTGCCAACAAAGGTCCGTCTAGTCAAGGCTATGGTTTTTCCAGTAGTCATGTGTGGGTGTGAGAGTTGGACTCTAAAGAAAGCTGAGCGCTGAAGAATTGATGCTTTTGAACTGTGGTGTTGGAGAAGACTCTTGAGAGTCCCTTGGACTGCAAGGAGATCCAACCAGTCCATCCTAAAGGAGATCAGTCCTGGGTGTTCACTGGAAGAACTGATGCTGAAGCTGAAACTCCAATACTTTGGCCACCTCATGCGAACAGCTGACTCATTGGAAAAGACCCTGATGCTTGGAAAGATTGAGGGCAGGAGGAAAAGGAGACAACAGAGAATGAGATGGTTGGATGGCATCACCAACTCAATGGACGTGAGTTTGGATGAACTCCGGGAGCTGGTGACAGACAGCGAGGCCTGGCGTGCTGCGGTTCATGGTGTTGCAAAGAGTCAGACACGACTGAGCAACTGTACTGAACTGAACTGATTCTGACCCGGATAACCACTATGGGGATATCACTCATCTATAGCTAGACATCCTGGAGTATGAAGTCAACTGGGTCTTAGGAAGCTTCACCATGAACAAAGCTAGTGGAGGTGATGGAATTCCAGCTAAGCTATTTCAAGTCCTAAAAGATGATGCTGTTAAAGTGCTGTACTCAATATGCCACCAAATTTGGAAAACTCAGCAGTGGCCACAGGACTAGAAAAGGTCATTTTTCATTCCAATCCCAAAAAAACACAAGGCCAAAGAATGTTCAGAGTACCACAAAATTGCACTCATCTCACATGTTAGCAAAGTAATGCTCAATATTCTCCAAGCAAGGCTTCAACAGTATGTGAACTGAGAACTTCCAGATGTTCAAACTGGATTTAGAAAAGGCTGAGGAACT
This sequence comes from Cervus elaphus, assembly GCF_910594005.1. Taxonomy (NCBI): domain Eukaryota; kingdom Metazoa; phylum Chordata; class Mammalia; order Artiodactyla; family Cervidae; genus Cervus; species Cervus elaphus. The sequence continues at coordinate 31,349,179 of NC_057841.1, read as the reverse complement.
AGAGATCAAGTTGCCAATATCTGTTGGATCAAAGAAAAAGCAAGAGAATGCCAGAAAAATATCTACTTCTGCTTCATTGACTACACCAAAGCTTTTGACTGTGTGGATCACAACAAACTGTGGAAAATTCTTCAAGAGAGGGGAACAGCAGACCACCTTACCTGCCTCCCAAGAAATCTGTATGCAGATCAAGAAGCAACAGTTAGAATCAGATATTGGAACAAGGGACTGGTTCCAAATTGGGAAAGGATTACATCAAGGCTGTATATTGTCACCCTGCTTATTTAACTTATATGCAGAGTACATCATGCGAAATGCTGGATTGGATGAAGCACAAGCTGGAATAAGAATACAGGGTGAAATATCAACAACCTCAGATATGCACATGACACCAACCTTAAAGGAAAAAAAAAAAAAGCAAAGAGGAACTAAAGAACCTCTTGATGAAACTGAAAGAGGAGAGCAAAAAAAAAAGTATCTTAAAGCTAAACATTCAAAAAATGAAGATCATGGCATCTGGTTCCATCACTTCATGGCAAATAGATGGGAAACAATGAAAACAGTGAGAGACTTTTTTTCTTGGCCTCCAAAATCACTGCAGATGGTGACTCCAGTCATGAAATTAGAAGATGCTTGCTCCTTGGAAGAAAAGCTATAACAAACTTGGACAGCATATTAAAAAGCAGAGACATTACTTTACAGACAGGTCTGTCTATTCAAAGCTATGGTTTTTCTAGTAGTCATGTATGGATATGAGAGGTGGACTATAAAGAAAGCTGAGCACCAAAGAATTGATGCTTTTGAACTGTGGTGTTGGAGAAGACTCTTGAGAGTCCCTTGGACTGCAAGGAGATCCAACCAGTCAATCCTAAAGGAAATCGATCTTTAATATTCATTGGAAGGACTGACGCTGAAGCTTCAATACTTTGGCCACCTGATGCAAACAGCTGACTCACTGGAAAAGACCCTGATGATGGGAAAGACTGAAGGCACAAGGAAAAAGGGACAACAGAGGATGAGATGGTTGGATGATATCACTAACTCGATGCATGTGAGTTTGAGCAAGCCTGGGGGTTGGTGATGGACAGGGAAGCCTGGAATACTGCATTCCATGGGCTCGCAAAAAGTTGGACACGGCTGAGCAACTGAACTGAACTGATTATGTGGGGAGACTAGCAAGTGACTGTGAAAAATATAAGACAAATATCTTTGGAAAAAGTACTCCAAATTGTTTTTTGATATAGATAATATACATTCACAAATCAATAAATCATAAAAAATGAAAACACTGTGTGTGATTAAATGCATGCTTTAAATTGTTGGATTTTATGGTGTATGGATTATATCTGGATTTTATGGTATACAGATTATAAATCTGCTAAAAATGCTATTGCAAATTAATAGTTACAGAAATATAGCTGCTCAAAATGAATTCTTCAAAGGCTAGTACTGACTGGTATGCACAGGCACAACTAGAATGTTCTTTAATGTTGACATCTATTCTGTTTGGGTTGGCCTCTGTTCTGATTGGTTGGTGTAGATGGTTCACTAGTAATTAAGCACTTGATATCACCCACTTGCAAGGAGACATTTTGAAGTAGACAAATATCCTTGAAAGATGGAAAAAATATGGAAAAATAAGCTATGACCCCAAGAAAAATCCAAATGGAAGAAATTTGAAAGTAGTAGCCTACTGGGATAAATGTTTAGGAAAGAGATTCTCAGAGCACGGAAAAGGCATCACTTTGTATCAGAATATTGGAGAAGCTTATTAAAAATGCCACTTTCCTAGCTTCACCTCAAATCTAGGAAATCTGTTTTCCTGTGAGTAAATGAAGCAAGTTTCTTTATAATAAGAACTCTCAATTTTTTTAAGGATTGAAATGATAAGTTGGAGAGCCATTAGTTTAGAGGATGCATTTACTACTTAGCCAAGTTATATGAAGAAATTATTGAAACAGAATATTAACTATCAAAACTAGACAGAGAGGTTTGTTTCAACTTTGTAGATGGTGGTAAAACAGTTTACAAACAGCTGGGCAAGGAGAGATTGCTAGAGGTTTGCTTAATTTAGTTAAATCATTTGGAACTTCCTAATCATTAGAAAATTGTTAGAAAATTAAAAATCATTATTTAGAAAAGATTGATGTATACTTTTTTCTAGTTTCTCCTGAGGATAAGGAGAACTGGAAATTGCATCACCTCCACACTTCACATGAAAAAAGTTGAACAGACTACAACTTCATGAATTATTTTGCGCCTGTCAGAGGGTGGGGATCACAGTGCAGTATACAAAGGTAAATCAACGCAACAAGAATTTTCCCTACCCCAACCCAACCACCATCAGCAGCCTAGCAAGCATCAAGTAACAAGTAAAGTGAATACTCTCAGCAGAGTTTAAGAGCATAAAGGCGGACCAAACCTAAGGCACAGTGAAAAGGGATCACTTAAGGATAGAACAAATATTAAGAAAAACTCTCGCGAATCTGCTTCCACTTTAAGCAAATGGTTGTCCTAGAGGAATATGAAGAAAATGGTTCTATGAGGTTGATTGTAGCAACAAGAAATCACAAACCCACTCCATCTCTACATTAAGTCAAATTCTCATGCTAAAGGCCTATCAGATGTAAAACTATGTATATTTCCAGGCATACTAAGATAAATAAATAAAACAAAAAGCCCTATTTACTTCTGTCTTTATTATTTTCTGCTGAAAGCCTTTCCTTCCTCCAAAAAGTTACTAGACATATAAGAAAGAAGAAAAATATGACATATTTCTAAGAGAATAGAGAGAAGAAAACTGTAAGAAAGAATCAAACAAAAATTTGAGAATTTCTTTAAAGGAAAAAAAAAACATCAAAACTATTGTTTTCTATGAACTCTGTAGTTGATTCCAGGCAACTGAATGAACAATCAGTGCACTTGAGAACAGAAACTCAATATAAATCATAAAGAGAAATATAAACAAACAAAACCAACCAGAGACTCCAAGAGCATGGTATAGTCAAGACCCACAATCTCAGGTAGGTGAACCACAAATGGGAGGAGAATCACAATGGCAGAGGTTCTCACCAAGGACTGAGGGTCCAAACTCCATGACAGGCTCCCCAGTCCAGGGGTTCTACACTGGGAAGATGAGGCACAAGAACATCTGGCTTTGAAGACCAGTAAGACTGGCAACCTACTCCAGTATTCTTGCCTGGAAAATCCCATGGATGGAGAAGCATGGTAGGCTACATTCCATGGGGTCGCAAAGAGTCGGACACAACTGAGTCACTTCACATACCATACATACAAGACTTACTTATGGGAGAACTAGAGGACTGCAAGAAAAGAGAGTCTGCTCTTAAAGTGCACATGCAAAATCTCATATACTCTGAGATCAATTCATTTGAAAACAGCTTGGGTCAAACCCATTTGCTGATCTTGGAGTGCCTATTGGTGAGGCAGGGGACAACTGAACTCCCCCTGGGACACAGATGCTGGTGACAGCCCTTTTGGGGAATTTGTTCTACCAGGACGATACTAGTATTGGCCAGCTCCATCTTGGAATCTCCCCTCTATCCTATTAGCACTGGGATTTGCCTGCCATCTAGCTGATTGACACCAGTCCTAGAACTCAACAACCCAAATAGTCAGTCATGCAAGGGCCCAATTTGCTAGCATCATGAATGAAACAGTGGCTATCACTACAGACCCCACAGACATTACAAGAATAGTAAGTAAATACTGTGAATACTATGAACATGCACTGAACACCTAGATGAAAGAGGCTAATTCCTAGAAAGACAAAAGCTACTAAAAGTCACTCAAGAAATAGATAGCATGAATTATATTTGTTAAGAAAATTGAAATCACAGTAAAGAAAAATTCGTAAAAGAGCCTAAATGGTTTCACTGAAAAATTTTACTACATATTTAAAACAAAGAATTCCAAAGGAAAAGAACTTTTTTCTCAACTTATTATATCAGGATGAAATTATCAGAATGCCAAAGTCAGATAATGATAATACAAGAAAAGAAAACCACAAATCAATATTTTGCATGAACATAAGCACTAAAATTCTCAAAAAAGTTAGCAGCATAGCATATTCAATAATATATCAAAATCAAATACATTTATCTGAGGAAATTCAAAGCTGGTTTAATATTCAAAATAGGTTAATATAATTCACCAAATTAAAAGTCTAGAGAACAAATAAAATGTAAAATCATATTAATAGATGTGAAAAATGCTTTAATAAAATTTAAAATCTATGATTTTTTAAAAAACTGTGTATTCCAAGAATATAATATTTGTAGGATACAGCTGTTTTACAGCTGGACTGAGTCAGCTCTATGTTTATCTTCAGACATGCCTGGATATCTGACTCGATTCTTAGCTAAGGTAAAGTTCATGGGTCCACTAAACAATTACCTAGTGATTTATGAGGTGCTGTTTAAAGGCTGAAACTCCCCTGGCATCACCCAGAGCCAGTGTGTTTGTTCATGGCTTTTCACTTGCATAATCCTTTAGACAACCTGACTTGATCACATGGCCATTAGAGACTCTAATGGGAAACTCTACCTGAGCTCCCCTGAGGCCAAGATCCATTGCACAAATTTGGGTTATTTAGTCTGGAGACAAAATGCTTCTTGGTGAATAAGAAGGACCCTGTGGAACTACACCTTGATGCCTCTGTAACCCTGGATGCACGCCTGCATTCTCTTTCTCTTGCTGTAACCTATAGTCTGTTTTTTTTTAACCAAAAACCTTACCTGAGTATAGATACAGAATAGGTATAGTATAGTATTAAATACCAATAATAGTATGTGTAAAATACCAAAACATAATTTTTATAAGCAAAATATTCTTTATCCTCATAATAGACATTCACAAAATCTCTAACATCATACTTAATGGTGACAGACTGAATTCCGTTAAGACTGAGAACAAGACAAAAGTGTGCTCTTATCAATCCCACCCAACATTCTATTGGAATTCCTAACCAGTGCAGTTAGGCAAGGAAAAAATTGATGCATATGGAAAGTAAGAAAACTACCTTTGTTTGGCAGACAGACAAATGTGATTGACATCTATAGAAAATCTCAAAGTACAAGAAAGCCCCAAGAAATAATTAATGAGTTTAGCAAGGTTGTAGGATGTAAGATTGTAGGATATAAAGTTGACACACCACAGCAATTTTGGAAAAGAGTGTTTTGGCTACATACTGTATGGATAAAAACATAAATGTTATAACAGACAAATACTACTCTCTGGTTAATAAACTTGTTTTAGCAATTCCATAATTATTTTATATCTGCATAAGGGTTGAAAAAAATAAGTAAAAGTATCAGTGATATTGAGATCCAAATTTGTCATTGTCAGAGAAAGAAATTACAAGTAAGGAATCTTAAAGACTACAATAAACCCTGTTGAGTTCATTGGAGGTTTAATTGGAGTATTAGTAATAACACAATCTTTAAATATACAAATAAGTATATGGACAGCATACACATAGATACAGAAGTAAATTCTAGTCCTGTATGGTGAGAAAGCCAAGTAGCAATGATACTGCAATATCAATGAAATGGTGCCCAGGTCTTATTTGTAAAAACCAATTTCTAATAGAAGAAACTAGGAATCTTTAGAGAACTCATTATTTTCAGGGATGAAATAAGAAAAACTAAAAGAAGAGCCTGAGGCTTCTTGTATTCTTAAAAGTAAAGCAAAACTCTTAAAATATTGGGAACATTGTTAAAAAGGCATAAGAACCATCCTGGAAGGCACTGCCCATGGCCACATTACTGATAATTTTAGCACCAAACTAAATAATGATACTATTGAATTACAGCTATACAATAGTTATAATGAATGAATATCTATGAGTCAATAGTAATATAAAAAAAAAAAAGTAAATAGATTAAGTGGGAGAAGGGGCAGCTCTTTCTTATAGAAAAGTCCAGTTAATGAATGTAAATGGAATGAGGGAAAAACAAAATCACTCTTAGAGAATCACAGTAATAACTGGTGCAGGCATGAAACATTTATGGATGCTACATTTTATGGATAAAAATTTACTTAGGAAAAGTATATTTGCACAGTATATATTTGCACACTCGTCCTTGAAATAATTATTTATTGCAAAAGGAAGCATTAACTTTACAGTGGAGAACCCTGGAAAACGCTTTTTTAACCATTTGATTGAAGTTAACCTCACCATTGATAAGACATAGTTATATCACATAACTTTTGATGGTGCAATGAGAGGGGATATCTCTTCTGCAGTATTGTTGCCTATGCATAAACTGAATGAAATTATAAGGTGATCTAAAAAAGCCAATAGAGGGACATTATCTAAAAATATTGATCAATAATCTTCAAAAGTGTCACACTCCTGAAAGTATAGAGAAGACAGAGGAACTATCACAGATTGGAGAAAAGTGAGGAGATGTGAAGCCAAATGCAATGCAAACTAAATGCATAGGGTGTTTGGAAAACAAACCAAAAGATATTAGTGGAAAAACTAGTGAAATAAAAATAGAATCAGTATTTCAGTCAATAATATTTTACTAACATTGTCTCCTTAGTTTGACACTCAGATTATGTAGTGGAAGCTATGCCAAGCTTATATAAGCATTCTCTGCAATGTTTTCCAGCTTACATTTAAAATTATTACAGAATAAAAATGGTAAAGAAAGAAGTCTAACAATCCTGAAAGCAGATATTGGGTGTTAAAGTGGTGATTATTATTTTACAAATAAAAGCATAAAATCAAACATAACCCCAAAACTTGTATAAAGCCACAGATTGAGAAAATTGACTGTTTCTACATGTTCTTACCAGTCCGAATATATGTGCATGTATGTGTGTGTATGAAAGTCATACTTATGTGCATATGGTTCTTGTGTGTATACTAATGACTCAGCTCAGAATCGAAGCAAATACACAGCCAGATTTTCAGCTAGAATAAAGACATGTGACAGCATCAGGATGTGCCGCTGTCTTTTGTCTCTGATTCATTCTGAAAATGGTGAGACTTTAACAAAGTAGCCAGTGTCACATCTGTGCAAAGATGGCTTCTGATAGAACTTGGCTCATACTGCATCAGAGCTATGTGTTTAGAGTGGGAGAGGAGCAATTCCCCAAAAGAGAGATGCAAGTCCTGCAAGAAAGATAGCATATAGGACAGACAAAATCGTTCATATTTTCACTCTTAAACAAGATGTATTTTCATACAACACTGAGGAAGAGTAAAAGTAGAGGCAATGAAATAACACAAAGCAGTTTGAAATATAATTTTTGTGACAGTTTGATCGTGGCATCTTATAAGTAATAATAAAACAATAATAAAATTAAATGTCCCAAGTATATCTAAAAGAAATATTCATTTAAATAATTAAGCATTGCTTCAAAATGCCCATGGAATAATTTAAATTGTAGTATTAATAATATTGATTTTAGGGAGGGTTTCTGTATGAAAACAGATTCTTTGTTCAACTGCAAAATGTAAAGCATACTGAAACTAACAAGTTATTATGGCAAGATTATAGGACACAAGGTTAATATATCAAAATCAATAGCTTTCTTATATTTTTGCAATGAAGAAATAGAATCTGAAATTTAAAATATAGTACCATTCATATTAACATTCCAAAAAATAAAATAGGTGTAAATTTATGTAAAGTTCTGTGAAGAAATATATAAAATTCTGATGAATGAAATCAAAGAACTAAATAAATGGAGGGATATTCCATGTTTGTGAAAGCTTCAATATTGTAAAGATGTTGGTCCTTCCCAACTTGACCTATAGATTCAATGCAATCTCAATCAAAATGTCAGCAACTTATTTTATGGATATTGACAAATTGAGTCTAAAATTCATACAAAAAGGGAAAAGACCCAGAATAATCAACACAATATTGAAAAAGAAGACAAATTTTAGGAGGGCTGACACCACCCAACTTCAAGACTTACTCTAGAACTACAATAATCAAGACAGTGTGACACTGGCCCAAGAATAGACAAATAGATCCCTAGAACAGAATGGAAAATTCAGAAATAGATTCACATAAGTATAGTCAACTGATATTTGACAAGGGTCAAAGCCAATTCGATGAAGCACAAATAGTCTTTTCAACAAATGATTCTGGAAAAAAGGACATCTGCATGTAAAAAGAACCCAGACCCTACACACTTTACAAAATGGAATAACTCAAAATGGATCACAGATCTAAAAGCAAAAGGCAGAAAACATAGAACTCCTAGAAGACATCATGAGAAAATCTAGATGACCTTGGGTATGGGGATCACTTTTCAGATACAACACTGAAACATGATCCATGAAAGAAATAATGGATTAGGTGGACTTCATTGAAATTAAAAATGTATGCTCTGTGGCAGACATTGCTAAGAGAATGGAAGTCCAAACCACAGGCTGGTAGAAAATATTTGAAAAAGACACATCTGACAAAAGACTAGTATTTAAAATAGATGAAGAACTTTTAAAATTCAACAGAGAGAAAACAAAACCAATTAATCAATGGGGCAAAAACCTTAACAGACTCCTCGCCAAAGGAGATAGTTCATGTCAGTTCAGTTCAGTCGCTCAGTTGTGTCTGACTCTTTGCGACCCCATGAACCACAGCATGCCAGGCCTCCCTGTCCATCACCAACTCCCGGAGTTCACCCAAACTCATGTCCATTGAGTTGGTGATGCCATCCAGCCATTTCATCCTCTGTCGTCCCCTTCTCCTCCTGCTCTCAACCTTTACCAGCATCAGTCTTCTCAAATGATTCAGCTTTTTGCATAAGGTGTCCAAAGGATTGGCACTTCAGCTTCAACATCGGTCCTTCCAATGAACATCCAGGACTGATCTCCTTTAGGATGGACTGGTTGGATCTCCTTGCGGTCCAAGGGACTCTCAAGAGTCTTCTCCAACACCACAGTTCAAAAGCATCAATTCTTCAGTGTTCAGCTTTCTTTATAATCCAACTCTCACATCCATACATGACTGCTGGAAAAACCATAACCTTGACTAGATGAACATTTGCTGGCAAAGTAATCTCTCTGCTTTTCAATATGCTATCTAGGTTGGTCATAGCTTTCCTTCCAAGGAGTAAGTGTCTTTTAATTTCATAGCTGCAATCACGATCTGCAGTGATTTTGGACCCCCCCCCCCCCGCAAATAAAGTCAATCACTGTTTGTACTGTTTCCTAATCTATTTGCCGTGAAGTAATGGGATCAAATGCCATGATCTTTGTTTTCTGAATGTTGACCTTTAAGTCAACATTTTCACTCTCCTCTTTCACTTTCATCAAGAGGGTCATTAGTTCTTCTTCACTTTCTGCCATAAGGGTGGTGTCATCTGCATATCTGAGGTATTGATATTTCTCCCAACAATCTTGATTCCAGCTTGTGCTTCATCCAGCCCAGCGTTTCTCGTGATGTACTCTGCATATAAGTCAAATAAGCAAGGTGACAATATACAGCCTTGACGTACTCCTTTTCTTGTTTGGAACCAGTCTGTTGTTCCATGTCCAGTTCTAACTGTTGCTTCTGACCTACACACAGGTTTCTCAAGAGGCAGGTCAGGTGGTCTGGTATTCCCATCTCTTTCAGAATTTGCCACAGTTTATTGTAATCCACATAGTCAAAGGCTTTGGCATAGTCAATAAAGCAGAAATAGATGTTTGTTTTTTTTTTTTTTTTTTGGAACTCTCTTGCTTTTTTGATGAGCCAGCAGATGCTGGCAATTTGATCTCTGGTTTTTCTGCCTTTCCTAAAACCAGCTGGAACATCTGGAAGTTCATGGTTCACGTATTGCTGAAGCCTGGCTTGGAGAATTTTGAGCATTAATTTATTAGCGTATGAGATGAGTGCAATTGCGCGGTAGTTTGAGCATTCTTTGCCATTTCCTTTCTTTGGGAATGGAATGAAAACTGACCTTTTCCAGTCCTGTGGCCACTGCTGAGTTTTCCAAATTTGCTGGCATATTGAGTACAGCACTTTCACAGCATCATCTTTTAGGACTTGAAATAGCTCAACTGCAATTCCATCACTTCCATTAGCTTTGTTCTTAGTGATGCTTCCTAAGGCCCACTTGACTTCACATTCCAGAATGTCTGGCTCTAGGTGATTGATCACACCATTGTGGTTATAAACATATTGCAAATAAGCAGATGAAAGATACTCTATGTGATATGTCATCAGGGAAATGCAAAAGATACCACTATTCAGCTATTAGAAGGGTCAACATGTAAAACAATGACAACATCAAATGCTGGTTATTATGTTGAACAATAGGAACTCTCATTCATTGCGGATGGGAATTCAAAATACACTTTGGAAGATAGTTCTGCCATCTCTTACAAAACTAAACACACTCTTAGCATGCAATCCAGCAATCGCACCTTTTAAAACTTACACAAAGTTCAACACTTATGTCAGTGCAAAAACCTGCTCATGGGTGTTTATTATAGCACCTTCATTTATAACTGTCAAAACTTGGAAAGAACCAAGATGTCCTTCAGTAGGTGAATGGATAAATGATCTATGATACATCCTGTTAATGGAATATTATTCAGCATTAAAAGTAAGTTACCAAGCCATGAAAAAGCATGGAGGGATCTTAAATGTATATTTTTAAGTGAAAGAAGCTAACCTGAAAAGGCTCCATACTGTGTGATTCTAATTATACGACATTCTGGAAAAGGAAACTATGGAGACATTAAAAGGTAAGTGTTTGGGGAAAGGGAAGAATAGGCAGAACACAGAGGGCTTACAGGGAAGTAAAAGTGTTTTGTATAATTACAATAAAGATACATGTCACTACACATTCATAGAAACCCATAGAATGCACACCAAGAGTGAGCCCTAAAGCAAACTATGGACTTCAGATGATAATGATGTGTCTACCTATTGAACAAATGTAATATTGGGTGAACTTGATAATGGGGATGGGGTGGAAGTGGTGGCCATGCATGTGTGGGGGCAGGGCATAAATTGGAAGTCTCTGTTATTTTCTCTCAATTTTGCAGTGAACCTAAAAACTGTAAAAAAAAATAAAGTCATTAACAGTTAAAGCAATATAAAATATATCCACTATTTGAAGTAAAATGCAAGCATAACATTTTTTCTTATTTTAAAGCAATAATTTGTCCCTGTAGTTATTTATTCTTAACCCAAGAATATAATATGTATATATTGTTATTTTATTTTTTATCTCCTAGATACATTTGGATAAGGATATGATGCTGTTCTTATATTAGAGATTACTATTAATCTCTCCTCCAGTGTTTTCCACTTTTAGAAACTTTGGGAATCTCTTTGAACTTGTTTTCTAAATAGTTTAAGACTTGTCCTGATAACTCAATGTTACTCTGATGTGAATAAAATAAAACCATCACAGCAAAGAACATTAAAGAAAACGGAAAAGAAAAAAAGTTCCTGAATTTAATTTCTCTCTGCCAATTACAAGCAGTGTTATCCTGAACACTTTGATACTTGACCCTCCATTTTCTCAAATTTTAATTGGTAATAAGAAGGCCTGCTCTACTAATTTATTTTTATTCATGTTGGTATCAAATGAGGCAATATAATATGAAAAGGGCAAACAATATGAAGAAAAAAACACGTATTAGTACCTTGTACAAGGCACCAAGCAAAATCCTTTTAACCTCTCAAGCTGCAGCAGAAGGCATTTGGTAGTGAAGGAGAATTTTTCCTGAAAAAACAAAAAAGTTTCTAAATAGAACAGGAGAAACTTCCACTTGAAATTATCCTAGAAAAGCACCTCCACTCCCACCTCCCACAGAAGACAGAGGTTATGTGTTTCAGCCAGCAGTCCATCAAGACAGCAGCAGAAAGTAATTTACAGAAATGTTGTAGCAGTCATTATAAAGCTTTAGCCGAGACCATTCAAATATTAGGGAACCCAGAATATCAGCTGTAGCCTAGCTTTCATGGACCAACTCTGTCTAACCCCATGCCAACCTGTGTGGAGCTCTAGTCTTGTCTACTTTTCATTGTGTTGTGTATTTGTGGATTGTGGTGAATGATTTGCAGGGGAAATGTGTTGAGGAGGCGGTTGTGGGTGGAGATAGTGTTGGTGATAATATTACATATCTCTTACCAGATAATATTTCTTTTTTATACACATACAACACACACACACACACACACACACACACACACACACTTTTTTTTCCTCTCTCTCATTAAAGTTCTCCTAGACCCTATAGCCAAGAAGTGGTGCTTTCTTCCCTAACTCTTCTCTCCAGTAACTGTTGAACAATGCTCCTATATTCTACTTTTATCTCACATATCCCTTTTGAAATATCAAGGTTGTCTCCCACGTATCTTGAAGATTAACTTCTGTTTTCCTTAGGAAAATGGGATTCCCTCTTCAACTCCTGCCACTTGACTCTTGCGTTTGTCTGGCAAAGGTATCCATCTCAAAAACAGAAGTTTTCTCCCACTAAAAAAATTATTTAATCCAGGGGCAAAGAATGTAAATTTTGTTCCCTAAATTATTACATTAACTATTGAATATATTGGTTTTTGACTACCCCACACCATCCCAGCTTTCTCCTGACTTCTGTAAGGAGAAGTTAGTTATGTGTTCCCTGTCTTCACTTCCAGACAACTAACACAGTTTATTAAATAATATCCATAGGTCTCTTTCTGGTTAAAATAGGGTTCTTTTTGTTGGTGTTGTATATGCATAATCGTCTGCTTTCAGAATTTTAGCACTGGGCTTCCCAAGTGGTGCTAATGAAAGAGAATCTGACTGTCAATGCAGGAGACTCAAGAGACTCAGTTTTGACCTTTGGGTAGGGGAGATCCCCTAGAGTAGGAAATGGCAACCCACTCCAATATTCTTGCTTGGAATACTCCATGGACAGAGGAGTCTGGTGTGCTACAGTCCATGGGGTCGCAGAGTCAGACATAACAGAGCACAGAATTTTAGCAACATTTTAGAAAACAACTTATGGACACATACAAAGTAGGCAATGTGTAGGCCTTGCTTCCTTCTCATGGGAGGTGTTGATGGACTGGGTTTTCTATTTTAGTGTGGTTGGTAACCAGTACAAAGTCTATGTATACATGTATATCACTACTAGTTTAAATATATCTTTATCTTCAGTTAGGATCACCTCTGTTTCCTTGGGTTCAGACACATTTTGGTTAGATTTATGTAAACATGATTTTGCTTGGCATTTGACAATTTTTACCTCTGCTCCTTTATCTCCTTTGAAATCTCATCCCCCTTCATTCCACCTTGATTGAGTTTTTTTTTTTTTAACTTTGTATTTTGTGTTGGAGTATAGTGAATTAACTATGTTGTGACAGCTTCAGGGGAATAGCAAAGGGACTCAGCCATACATATACATGTAGCCATTCAGAATTTGTTATTGTGCTTTTATTCCCAAAATTTGCATGCTGTAAAGTTCATCACTTTTGGAATATAGGTCTATGAGTACTTAGATGTAAATAGATTTTTTGTAACAGCCAGCACAGATAGAATACAGAATAATCTCATTATCCCAACAAATTCCCTCCTCTTGCCCCTTTATATTCAGACCCTGCTCCATCCCAAACCCTAGAAACCTCTGTTCTGCTCTCTCTTTCTATATTTTTATCTTTTTCAGAATAAATGGAATCATACAGCATGTGGCCTTTAGAAACTGATTCTTTCACTTAGAGCAATGTGTTTGAGTTACATTCACATATGAGTTGGGTGAATCAATAGTCCTTTCTGTTTTATTGCTGAATATTCCATTTTGTGAATGTGCACAAGTACATCCATATGTCTACTGAAGGACATGTAAATTGTTTCCAGTTTTTGTCTACTGATAAAAAAAGCTGCTCTAAATTTTTGCATACAAGTATTCTTTTGTGAAATACATTTTCATTACTTTTCGATAAATATCTGAGAGTGGGATTGTTAAGTCTTATAGGAAGTTTATACCTAATTTTATTTTTTTAAAATACTGCCAAAAAAAAAAAAAAACCCACCTGTTTTCCAAAGTGGTTATATAGCTACCCTTTCTTTTAAAATTTATTTGTCTTATTTAATAATCACATAATTCTCTCTGATCTTAGAAAACTGTGGCTATTTTCTTAACTGTCTTTAAATAATTAATATATTTTAAGGGAAGACTTCCCCTGAGGTGTAACATGGTTGAACTTATGTTACAGAATTCTAAAAAATGGCACACAGATGTTTTCTACCTAACTCTCCTTAAAATTTCTTATTTACTTTTCTCTGATATTGTGCAGAAATAACATAAACTTGCCCCTAATATCCTATCATCTACCTTGTGGGTGGCTCTTGTGTTGTACAGGATGATGTTGAAATATCATCACTTCTATATTCTGGAAATATGGACTTGCAGCATGAATTGTGAATTATAAGCCTATTTAGGAGTAATGCTGGGATAGTAGTCATGTATGGATGTAAGAGTGGGACCATAAAGAAGGCTGAGAGCCAAAGAATTATTGCTTTCAAACTGTGGTGCTGAAGAAGACTCTTGAGAGTCCCTTGGACCAAAAGGAGATCAAACCAATCAATCCTGAAGAAAATCAGCCCTGAATATTCATAGGAAGGACTGATGCTAAAGCTGAAGCTCCAATACTTTGACCACCTGATGCGAAAAGCTGACTCATTGGAAAAGACCCTGCTGCTGGGAAAGATTGAGGGCAGGAGGAGAAGGGGATGACAGAGGATGAGATGGCTGGATGGCATCACCAACTCAATGGACATGAGTTTGAGCAAGCTCTGGAAGTTGGTGAAGGATAGGAAGGCCTGGCATGCTGCAGTCCATGGGGTCCAAAAGAGTTGGACACGACTTAGCGACTGAACAAAAACAACAATTTGAAAACAGCATTGCAAGAATACACATTCCTGTTTCTCTAGAAGTTTCCTGAGTTTCAGTAATCATTACCCTTGGAAATTTTTCTCTGGTTACCTATCATTCAATAAGGCCATGGAAGAAGAAAGACTAGTCATGAATATGTACTTCTCACCTTGCAGATGTTGGCCTTTACTACATCCCAAATCAATGATGTATACAAATGAGAGATATGGCAAAGTGAGTATTGGAAATCATTTACAACCTATGTTGGTTTGAAAACAGATCTGCTTGTGTTACTAAAGTAATCCAATATTTCTAAACTTTAGGTTGGTTCTGCAATCTTTTTTTTTCTCTTAGATTCCAAGACCTTAGAGTACACACAGTAGTGGTACACTTCTTATTGCTGAGAATGTCCTTTTCGTTGGGTTATTAATGAAACCAGCAGGAAGACTTTTCTAATATTTTCCTCCTACAAATATCTCAAACATAACCCTGATAAAGCCAGTTTACTAACTGGCAACTCCTCCCTGGTTTATCTATCCTAGACACGAAGATTCTTACCCTCAGCTTTCAGACAGGATTCTCCAGGCCAAGGTATTTGCCTATAATGATGTCTGGAAGAATGTTCATTCAGGACTAAAGAACAGTTCACAGTCCCACACTATGTAATGGGGAAAAAAAA
This sequence comes from Cervus elaphus, assembly GCF_910594005.1. Lineage (NCBI taxonomy): Eukaryota > Metazoa > Chordata > Mammalia > Artiodactyla > Cervidae > Cervus > Cervus elaphus. The sequence goes on along the minus strand of NC_057841.1, from coordinate 31,333,658 downwards.
TGTAAAAAAAAAAAAAAAAAAGTGAAAGCATTAGTGCTCAGTCATGTCCTACTCTTTGTGACCTCATGGATTGTAAGCCTGCTAGGCTCCTCTGTCCATGGAATTCTCCAGGCAAGCATACTGGAGTGGGTAACCATTTTCTTCTCTAGGGGATCTTCCTGATCCAGGGATCAAACCTGGATCTCCTGCATTGCAGGCGGATTCTTTACCGTTGAGCCACCAGGCAAGCCAATGTGTACTTATTATAAGAAATTATTTAGTAATAATAATATCCATGCACCCATGTTTTATCCTCTGTAGCAACATGGTCAATGGTTGCCATATACAGTTCAAGGAATGCTACTTTCTTCTTTTTTTTAAATCTATGCTTGTCTAGTTCTATGTCCCACACTATTCTTGCATACCTGTATACTTTGAATAGCCATTTACTAATTTGGGGATTCTTGGTACTAACTATTCTCATTTCTAATCTATCATTGCTCACAGTTTTACTATAAAGAGATTTCACTGTAAGGAAGAATGGATTCCAGGAAGGGAAGTGGGGGTGGGATGAACTGGGAGATTGGGATTAAGGCACATACACTACTATGTATAAAATAGGTAACTAATGAGAACCCACTGTATAGCACCGGGAACTCTACCCAATGGTCTGTGATGACATAAATCCAAAAAATCCAGAAAGAATGAGGGGACACGTGTATGCATATAGCTGATTCTCTGATGGCTCTGTGGGTAAAAGAATCCGCATGCAATGCAGGAGACATAGGGGAAGTGGGTTCGATACCTGGGTTGAGAAGATCCCCTGGAGGAGGACATGGCAATCCATTCCAGTATTCTTGCCTGGAAAATCCCATGGACGGAGAAGCCTGGTGGGCTACAGTCCATGGGGTTGCAAAGAGTTGGACTTGACTAAGCGACTTTCTCTTTTTCCACTTGCTTAACAACACTGTTAGTTTCTGCTATACAATGAAGTGAATCAATACATACGTCCCCTCCCTCTTGGATCTCCCTCTCACCAACCCCTCCATCCCACCCACCTATGTCATCAAAGAGCGCCGAGCTGAGCGCTCTGCACTGAACAGCCACGTGCAAAACAAATGGAAAGTGGGAAGCTGCTCTGTTTGTTTGTTCTGCCAGAGTCAAGGAGCTGCATTTTTAAGTAACTGTCTAAAGGATGTGTTGGAGGTGATTTTTTTTTTAATTTACATTTTTGAAAATAGCTGAATTTTTTTCTTCATACATGATTGATAGTTTGGGTTGAATAGAATTCTGAGGCAAAAAAATAATTTCCCTTGGGAACTTGGAGGGAATTGCTCTTTTGTCTTCTGCATTCAGCGTGGCTGTTGAGAGTCACGCTGATCTAGTCTTATCCTGGTCTGCATCTCTCCCATTCTTTTCTTGGCCCCAATTTATAAAATCTCTTCATATTTACAATTCTGAAAGTTTACCATGTTGTAAGGAAGTGCATATTTTCCCCACTCTTTCAGACTAGAGAAACATGTCTTATTTGGGAGAATTTTTTTTCTTTTTTTACATATTTCTTATTCCAGTTTCTCTGGACTTTCTTAAAGACCTATCAGTTGTATATCAGGGCTGAACTGTTTCTTCATGTTCCTTAGTTTTTCACAACTTTTAAATTTCTTTTTCTTCATTTTCAGCTCTTAGGGGGAAATTTATCAAACTTTATTATCAAGGGTTTCTTTTGATTTTTCACCTATATTTTATTATAAAAATCTCCAACATAGAGAACTCAAAAGAAATTTGTAGTGAAACCTGTTTCCCAACTACCTAAATTAAATTCTATTATTGAATTTTAAAAATTTCGTATTTCTTACAAAAAACCTTATGCTCTAATTGCTTCTTTTACAGCATATCTTGTTTTAAGGATGTACTTTTTTCCCCCACTCACTCATTTCTTTCTTTGTAAGTAACTGTATCTGTTTATCTTTGTCTCCTTTACTTAAAGGGCTTCCCTGGTGGCTGAGCTCATAAAGAATTCACCTGCAATGTGGGCGACCTGGGTTCAATCCCTGGGTTGGGAACGTCCCCTGGAGAAGGGAACAGCTACCCACACCAGTATTCTGACCCTGGAGAATTCCATGGGCTATACAGTCCATGGAGTTGTAAAGAGTCTGACAAAGAACTCTCCAAATATCTCAGGTGTCCTGTTGGTTCACATATTCTACTGTGTGGAAAAAATAATATTAATAACTTGGCAAGGGTTTATACAGTGGTACTTATGAACAGCTGGGTTTTATTTTGTTTTTTGAGTGTTTCAGCAGGGGATGATCTTACTTGGGAAGTCCTAAATACCAGAGGAGGGACCCATTCATATTCCACAGAAAATTCGTTGTTTTGCTACTTCCCTTTTTAAATGGGGGATATTCTGCAAGGTTATGGCAACATACTGCAATATTCTTGGCTGGAAATTCCCATGGACAAAGAATCCTGACAAGCTACAGTCCATGGGGTCACAAAGAGTCAGACACGACTGAGTGACTAAGTGCACGCATAGATTTATGCAGAGTTCTGCACATAAGCTGGAGCCTATGGATAAGAGTGTATGTAAGTGTGAGTATATGTCTGTGTATGAGGGCATGTATATGGTCCTGGGCAGCTTAGCTGTCTTTCACAGTGTAATCTAACCTTTCCTTTTTTCTGTCCACTGGATTTGCAAAACTGAAGACCTTAGTCTTCTGCCGGCCAAGTCACTATTATTTTTCTCACCACTCTTAGCTAGGTCTAGGATTTTGGATTCCTTCAGCAGGCTTATTCAGTCTTACTTTTCCCTCTCTCCTAGTTTCTCTGTTATCATATTTATGCCTTCTTGGAAGTAGGGGTAAATGTATGTGAATAATTATTATTTCCAGAATGAGTTCCCTTCTCACAATTTCCTCAATAATGCCATTCTGGGCTGTCTCCATATCTGAACACTCTAAGGTCTGCTCTGCTTTCTAGCTGTGAGCTGCATTTTAGAATCTGCTTGGGATTTTTTGTGATAAAAAAAGAAATACATGAAAAAGTGAAAAAAATGAACAAATAAAACTATTTGCAAGTTAAATATGTTTGAATAAAATATATATTTTCCCAGATATACAAAATTCCCACGTGGTATAACCGAGCCTTTTGCCTGGAAATAGTAACATTAGGTTTCTTACTTATTGTCACGCCTCTGTATAAGTCCTAAATATTCATTTCTGGAAGACATGTCAGGGATGTAAAGGCCAGAATTCCCTGGGGTAACATCTTGATTATGCTATCTTGCTGTCCTAGTGAATGGGGAAAATTATTTAATTTCTGTAAGGATCACTTCCTAGCCTTACTAGCTGAAGAGTTACTTAAGGCAATAATTTGCACCTAACGGAGTGATAATAAGTGACTATGAGAACTTTTCCAAACACCCTATCTTATACTTGAAACTTTGTAAACTAATTCACTTTGAATGTAGACACTTTAGAATTATTTCCCATCAATCACATTAATAATTCATCTCCAAGTTGTCAAGATACAAAAGAAGAAACCAAAGGCCTGGCTCTAGAGGAATTTATAGTAAGTCTAAGACCAGCCAACATCCTGTGACTTGTACAAGTATCATAGAATCCAGTTCTCCTGCATGGAAATAACATTATCTGTTTCAGGGGGTTTTCATTGGAATTAAATATGTTAAAAATGTAAAGAATTTAGAAATATGCCTGGCAGAGAAAATTCCTCAAATGTGGACTGTTGTTAAAATTATTTTCTTATTACCACTATTGTTTGATTTATGTGTGCATGCACTTTTCTAGGAACTTCACAGGTATCATCTCTTCTATCATACTATTATTTTATAAATGGAGACATGAGGCACAGACAACTTAAGCAATTTGTTCAAGGCAGCACACCAAATAGGTTGAGTAGGCAAGATTTTGAGCCTAGGCAGTCTGGTCTCACAACTAATACTTAATCACCAAGGTAAATGATTTGAGCAATAAAGGTGTGACAATCAGGTAACAAAAAATATTGCAGATTTGGGTTAGCATAGAAGACCTTTTCAGAATTTTCAGGCATCTTCTCTATAGCTCCTAGATTGGGTTGGCAATGGCAACCCACTCCAGTATTCTTGCCTAAAAATTCCCATGGACAGAGGAACCTGATGGGCTATAGTCCAGGGGGTCACAAATGGTCAGACATGACTGAGCACACATGTCTCATTGCTATAGAAAGGAGAGAAAGGAAGGCTGGCAGGTGGGATTAGTGACATAAAGCTAGCCATTATGTTATTAATACATGAATTCATCTACTTGCTGATACCACCTTGAATTTTTTAAAGGAGAGAAAGTGTTTATTCTTGGCAAAGAGGACTTTATATATTAGTAATAGAAATATCTTGAAAGTAAATTGAATCTCAATGATGGAAGTTAAACATTATTATCTTCTCTTAATGTTTTTAGGAGCTATGAAAAAGAGCTGTGAACACTGATAAAACATAAATTTTGTGGAATCAGCAACCTTGCAAAATGTTCCTTACTGCATTTTAATAGTAATATATAACAACACAAAGAACATTGCAATTCCAGAATAGCCTCCCTCTCCTTATTTTATGAGTGACTGTTATTTTTTTTTTCAAGGTACTTGTAATTTCCCTTTTCCCCCTCCCTATTTAGATGTTTAATCTTAAAATCCATATGTTGTCCATTTTCTCAGTATAGTTAAATGCAAATCCATCACCATCCTCTGGATTGATTTAAGGGAGCAAATTTAATTCTGCACTGTAAATAAAGATACTTTGAATATATAATAAGAATGCTACTTCTCTTTCTTCAATCCTTATTCTAAACATTTAAGTTATTCACAGCTGCTATTCCCATAACACTTAAAGCGATTATATCTATTGCCAACAGCTATAAATTATTAACATCAAAGCCAGCGGTTCCCTGGCACACAATTTCAGACTTCCACAGAAAGAGGAAAACTTGGGGAGGGTTAAGTAAATTAGGGAATTCAATTGGAAGCATCATCACTAGAAATTTAATCTTTGTTTACAAATACATTCCCTTTCCTCACTGGTTCTTGTTCATAAGACTGTTACAGAGAACACAGTTTCTGTGGAGATTCTGGAAGTTCAAGTTCTAGATAGTGGAGATTATTCTACCCAATCTTTGCTCCACAGTTTTAAGAAACGAGACAGCACAGCCATTTCTCACTTAACAATATTTTGCAGTTATTACAGTTTATTCAGCCAGGGCTTACAGACTAGATTCATAAAACAAGAATTTATTGGATTCAAAGAAAAGGATGATGAAGATAAATTGAGAAATGTCTAAGTAGAAATTAAAATTATTGCTTTCTCAGAATTCAGAGACTGGCTGGCCGTATAGTAAGCAATATCCAGTTAAGAATGTTAGGAATTAAAGGCACTGTAACTGATAAGATGGATGTCTTACTTTTGCAGATACAACTTGGGCAGTTTAAAATAAATATTGTAATAATTGATCTTTCTGCAAGTGCAAGTGCTAACGCTTGATATATGACATCAACTTCCTGCCTTTGGCACTGATGGAAGGTCCTTATATTTCTCCTATTAAAAAGATGGCCAAGCCTTTGATTATGTGGATAGCAGTGTGCTACAAATAACGCTCAATGAAAATGGGTGGGAAACAAAACCAGTTCTGTCATGCTTGCTGACAAACGAAGATATCATTGCAGATTAAAGAGACTTGAATGACAATGTCATAGCAAAGAAGTGGGAAAAAGGGATAGTTTACTCCTCTTTTTTACAGAAGCTGACTGGTTACCTGTGTAAGTATGAAGGAGCTTCTGGAAGATTATTAAGAGCTCTATTGACATTCTGATTAAAGCTAAATTTTTCCAGTCACTTTATTTAATTTTTAAAATTGAAGTATGAGGAAAGAAGGAAAGAAGAAGGAGCACTAATTCATGTCCGACTCTTGTGATCCCATGAACTGTAGCCTGCCAGGTTCCTCTGTCCATGGGATTCTCCAGGCAAGAATACTGGAGTGGGTTGCCATTGCCTTCTCTAGGGGAACTTCCTGACCCAGGAATTGAACCCAGAGCTCCCACATTGCAGGCAGATACTTTACCAACTGAGCTATGCAGGAAGCATAGATAATTTACAATCGTGTGCTAGTTTCAAGTGTATAGCAAAGTGTTTAGGTTATACATATACATATGTACATGTATATACATATATATTCTTTTTCAGATTCTTTTCCATTATAAATTGCTACAAGATATTGAGAATAGTTTCTTGTGCTATATAGTAGGTCTTTGTGTTTACCTATTATATATATATACATTAGTGTGTATATGTTAATCCCCAAACTCCTAATTTTAGCAGGCTTGGGTGTCATTCAGTCGAGATTCTATTGGCTCTCAACCACCAATTTCAAAGGAATACTTCAGTTAGTAATGTAATAATGCATCTGCAGTCAGGGTGTTTATGAAAATTATGCCTCAGCTCAGTTCTGAATTATCTCACAGATATGAGTTTGTCTGTTTGTTTGGAACAGGGTCATTGTGACTCTTCAGGCTACAAGAGTAAAAACAAAATAACATTAGATGTTTAAGTAAATCAGAATGCATTGGCTGAATATCCTCTTGTTGGTGCCCAGAGTTATTACAAGCCAGGTTTTAATTTTCTAGTGTCTTCTAGTGAATTTTTGTCTTTTGTTCAGTTCAAAATTTTAAAATGCATTACTCCTGCCCTTTTTACTTTGTAATAAAAAATATTTATCTTTCCTATCATGAAAGTGAGTCACAGACTGATATAGCTAAAAGATAGATATTCGACTAGAAAACCCATCCAGAGTTTTGGATACAGAAATTCAAACTAGGATTCTATGGGAAATACAATCCCTAATTTCACTGTTTTCTTGAAAACAAAACTGCCATCTGGTAATTAATTTAAGATTTTGCATATTAATTTGATTTTTTGATCCTCTCTGTTCCACCTTATTAATAACAACTTCCCTAATATGAAAAGGTGTTACATGTTTACATCATATTTAACACAGCTTTGGGATAAAGGGACTTGGGTTGAATGGAGATGAGTGGGCAGGAAGGGGAGCTTTTACTTTCTTTAGTGTGTGTGTGTGTTTTATCATGTGTGTGTACTAAGTTTAAAAAATAAACTTTACATTTGAGCTATAGATGGATAATAGATATACAATTTCTCTCTATATATAGACAAAATATAATAAACATACACATAGCTTCCCTTGTGGCTCAGACAACAAAGAAACTGCCTGCAATGCAGGAGACCTGGATTTCGGGAATGGCTACCTGCTGCAGTATTCTTGCCTGGAGAATCCTATGGACAGAGGAGCCTAGTGATCTATAGTCCATGGGGTCACAAAGAGTGAACTTTCACATTTCATTTCACTAGTACTTTCACTTTTTATTTGTATATACACTTAAACCAACTTAGACAGCATATTAAAAAGCATAGACATTACTTTGCCAACAAAGGTCCTTTTAGTCAAAGCTGTGGTTTTTGCAGTAGTCATGTATAGATGTGAGAGTTGGACTATAAAGAAAGCTGAGCGCCGAAGAATTGATGCTTTTGAACTGTGGTGTTGGAGAAGACTCCTGAGAGTCCCTTGCACTGCAAGGAGATCCAACCAGTCCATCCTAAAGGAAATCAGTCCTGAATACTCATTGGAAGGACTGATGCTGAAGCTGAAACTCCGATACTTTGGCTACCTGATGAGCTGACTCATTGCAAAAGACCCTGATGCTGGGAAAGATTGAACGCAGGAGAAGGGGACAACAGAGGATGAGATGGTTGGATGGCATCACCGACTAAATGGACATGAGTTTGAGTGAACTCTGGGAGTTTGTGATGGACAGGGCGGCCTGGCGTGCTGCAGTCCATGGGGTCACAAAGAGTTGGACACAACTGAGTGACTGAGCTGAACTAAACTGATACACTTAAAAATATACCATTATAAATATGTTATGGGCTTCCCAGGTGGTGCTATTGGTAAAGAAGCTGCCTGCCCAATGCAGGAGACATAAGAGTTACTGATTCTGTTTCTGGGTTGGGAAGATCCCCTAGAGGAGGGCATGGCAATCCACTCTAGTATTCTTGCTTGGAGAATCCCATGGACAGAGGAGCCTGGTGGGCTACAGTCCATGGGGGTCACAAAGAGTTGAATATGACTGAAGCAACTTAGCATGTGCGCATGCATAAATATTATATAAATTTTTACAAAGTAAACACACCTATGTAAACATCACCCAGATTAAGAAACTGAATGTTGCCCAAGCCCCGGAAGCTCCCTGTGTTCACGTTTTTGTCACTACCTCCTTAATTACTATTCTGACTTCACATGGCAGACATGGCTTTTGTCTTTTCTGTTTTACTAAATAATGGAATAACTCTGTAAGTACTTTACTATGTCAGGCTATTTTTGTTGAACATTGTTTATGAGACTCATCCATATTCTTGTATATTGTTTTAGATCACTGATAGCATTGCTGTATGATATTCCATTGTGTGGATAATTTCATTTATTCATTCAGTGGTTCATAGGGCATTTGGGAAATTTCAAGCTTGTGGTTACTGTAAATTGTGATACTGAACATTTTAGGACACATTTTTATGGTAAACCTGCGCACGTTTCTGATATGGGCACTGATATATTTCCAGGAGGGGAGGGTATGTGATCTGTATATATTCAGCTTTAGTAGGGGTGGTGGTGGTGTAGTCGTTACGTCATGTCTGACTCCGTGAACCCATGGACTGTAGCCCTCCAGGCTCCTCTGTCTGGGATTTCCCAGGCAAGAATACTGGAGCGGGTTGCCATTTCCTTCTCCAGGAGACGTTCCTGACCCAGAGATCTTACCCGGGTTTCCTGCATGGCAGGCAGTGTCCTGCATTACAGGTGGATTCCTTACCAACTGAGCCACCATTCAACTTTATCAGATGCTGTCTAAAAGATTCCCAAAGTGGTTGTACTAGTATAGACTCATACCAACAATGTATGAGAATTCTGTTTCTTCTATATTTTCACAAATATCTCATATATTTTTTTGTCTTTTGTGTTTTAGCTATTCTAGTAGGTGTGTCATCATATTTCTATTGTTTTAGTCTGTATTTCTCTGTGATCTAGTACCTTTCACAGATTTATTAGCCATTGGGTATCTCACTTAGTAGTGTATTTTGCCTTGTTTTATTTTTTTCTCTATAGTGTCTTTTTTATTTATACTTCTACAAATATTCTGAATATAAACTTTTGATGGATAGGTATATTTTGATTATTTTCTTCCTGTTGGTGGATTTCCTAGTCTTTTTTTTTTCTTGATAAACAGAAATCCTCAAATTTAATACAGTACAAGTTGATAAGAAAAAATTAACAGTAGACCTAGAACACATAACCTCTCTACTGGAAGTTATCTGTAAAAACAATGGTTAAAATAAAATTATCTGTGAACAAGTTAATGATCATCCAGCAAAGCCCTCACATTAGTAGCATCCAACAGCAGAAAGATATAGGTGAGCCCTATTCACAAAATGACTTTCAGTAGGATATACTGGTTTCTCTGCATAATGAAAATAAAATCTGGAAATCATGAACATATGGTACATTGTTGATTGGTAATTTAGGACACTATGTGAAATGTGTAACTAACAGTGGATAACATAAATAGAATCCAAAACCAAGATGATTTCCCATTGTGTAACTAACGCTTCTACATACATTGTAGAAAAAAGTATGTTTTGGAGACTGCCTCAGACATCTCTAAGTAAATAAATTAAAACCACTAATTTTTTCTTGGAAAAACTTATTATGCCAATGGTTCTTTGTTTCCCATATATGTATTTAAGAATTTTCGCACTGAGTTTTATGAATCCCTTGTCACTGTAGGGACACTGGGTCAATTTTAATGGATATATCTGGGACTTCCCTGGTGGCTCAGATGGTAAAGTGTTTGCCTACAATGCAGGAGACCCAGGTTTGATCCCTGTGTTGGGAAGATCCTCTGGAGAAGGAAATGGCAACCCACTCCAGTACTGTTGCCTGGAAATTCCCATGGACAGAGGAGCCTGGTAAGCTAGAGTCCATGGGGTCACAAAGAGTCGGACACGGCAGAGCGATTTTCTTTATTTATCTAGGAAATGGAATTCTTCCTGTAACAAACATACTCACTGGATAAACAACAACAACAACAATAGTTTTTTTAAAATGTAATTTGAGGTCATTAGTTTAATATACTGTATTGGTGGCTTTAAATGCAATAGGAGTTTTGGAAATGAAATATACAACAGGACCAGAAAATTAGAAGAGGTTGCCAGGAACAAATGGACTTCATCAACTGTGTATTTGGGGACTTAAAGATTAGGTAGGGTGGGGCAGAATATGACGTGTTTAAAAAACTAGGCAGGGAAGTTGACTTTGTGAATATAATTTGTTTTGGTGTTTTCAATCAATAAGACTTATGCAAAATCATAACAGAATGACAGTTATTGTGTCTTCTTTCTTTTTTGAAAAATAATAAAGAGGAGGGAGGATTTCGAAACTTTACTTATTAATAATAAAACATTTTATACTAACTCTCCCACTGTCTGAAACATGACTTAACATTTTATATCTTTAAATTTGACTTTCTGGATAATGTTTGTCTTTATTTGGGAAAATAACTCTGAAAAGATGACATTGCATTATATTGTTTCGTGTGTTAGTCATTCAGTCATGTCCGACTCTGCACCTGCACGGACTGTAGTCCACCAGGTTCCACTGTCTTTGGGATTCTCCAGGCAAGAATACTGGAGTGGGGTGCCATTTCCTATTCCAGGGAATCTTCCTGACCCAGGGATTGAACCTGGATCTACAGTGTTGCAGGTGGAATCTTTACAGTCTAAGCCACCAGGAAAGCCCCCATGTTATTTGAGCCTCACCTGTTTCCTTTACCAAGGATATTCATTGTGAATCAAAATTCTATGGTTCTGTTATTTTCCATTGCACATACACATGTAAAAATATCACCAATGCATTTTGCTAGCAGTTCAGTGAGGTACAAAGCATGAATGGAGAGAGAATTGAGAAATAATTGTTTACTTTGTCTCATCTTATACTGTGCTCCCCTCAATATTGTTTGACTCAGTGGAGATTTTTTATGAGAAATGAACTGATCATAATTAGTGGTTAAACTGGTGGTTGACATCTTAAATTAGAAAAATTCTGTGTAATTCTTTAAAAGGCAAATGTATTTTACATAAAAGCCATATAGTTATGAAATGTAATATTTTGTTAATATAATTCTAAAATATTATTTTCAAGTCCATACCAGTTACTCGATTTGTAAAGTTTAAATGCAAGAATGCCTATAGGCCTAGTCACTATTTTCTGACTTTGTGTTAAAAAGTATTTTGTGATATTTATTTATTTATTTATTTATTTACATATTTATTTTTCAAAAGCACTTTGATGAAAGTCTGAAATTCTATGTCACAAACATATAAGACGCTGCTTAGCCTGAAAGATATTTTAGGTGGGAGCAGCTAATTGCCTGCCTCTCACATAAAGAAACCCTAATACAGTTCCTGAAGAACACTTCTGTGCAAACTTGCAACCCAATGAGTCCACCAGGATGAATTAGCCACAGAACACACCGTCTGATAATTAAATCTTTGAGTAGAATTGCTTACTGTTATCAATCTGGAGGCAGAAGAATGTGCACCAAAGATGCTGATTTTGCATTTGGGTTTATTGCTTATGAGCTATGTTTTCTGATATTAAAGAAAAAGTTTAACTGGGTCTTTAAAACTATTTACTAAATTATAAAATGTGTTATTAATTAAATGTTCAAAAGAATCAATTATTCGGCACTCAGCTTTCTTTTTATCCGACTCTCACATCCATTCATGACTACTGGAAAAACCATAGCTTTGACTAGACGGACCTTTGTTGGCAAAGTAATGTCTCTGCTTTTAAATGTGCTCTCTAGGCTGGTCATAACTTTTCTTCCAAGGAGCAAGCATCTTTTAATTTCATGGCTGCAGTCTCCATCCACAGTGATTTTGGAGACCCCCAAAATAAAGTCTGTCACTGTTTCGACTGTTTCCCGATCTATTTGCCATGAGGTGGTGGGACCGGATGCCATGATCTTAGTTTTCTGAATGTTGAGCTTTAAGCCAACATTTTCACTCTCCTCTTTCACTTTCATCAAGAGGCTCTTTAGTTCTTCTTTGCTTTCTGGCATAAGGGTGGTCTCACCTGCATATCTGAGGTTATTGATATTTCCCCCAGCAATCTTGATTCCAGCTGGTGCTTCATCCAGCCCAGCATGTCTCAAGATGTACTCTTCATATAAGTTAAATAAGCAGGGTGATAGTATACAGCCTTGACATACTCCTTTCCCTATTTGGAATCATTCTGTTGTTCCATGTCCAGTTCTAACTGTTGCTTCCTGACTTGCATACAGATTTCTCAAGAGGCAGGTCAGGTGGTCTGGTAATACCATCTCTTGAAGGATTTTCCACGGTTTGTTGTGATCCACACAGTTAAAGGCTTTGATTTTGGCATTCTCTAGGCCTTGAGAGTCCCTTGGACTGCAAGGAGATCCAATCAGTCCCTCCTAATGGAAATCAGTCCTGAACATTCACTGGAAGGACTGATGCTGAAGCTGAAACTCCAATACTTTGGCCACCTGATATTCATTGGAACAGACCCTATTGCTGGGAAAAATTGAAGACTGGAGGAGAAGGGGACAGAGGATGAGCTGGTTGGATGGTATCACTGACTCAATGGACAAAGTTTGAGTAAACTCTGGGAGTTGGTGAAGGATAGGGAGGCCTGGTGTGCTGCAGTCCATGGGGTCACAAAGAGTCAGACACAACTGAGCGACTGAACTGAACTGAATTATATGTAAATAATATATATACATTATAAATGTGTATATACATGTATTATAAATAATACATGTATAAGGGAAAATATCCATGCAGTGTGAGGCAATTCTCTCATTTTCTCCAAGTTTGAACTTACTTCATAGAGATCTTGACTTCTAAATTTCAAATCTTATTTCTTTTGTGGGTCATCACTGTAACATTAAAAATAACATTTCTTTATATTTATTTGCTGAGGAATTCACTTCACTTATATTATCTTCCTGCTGTCTTTCCTACCACCACCTGATTTTCATAGGTGTATAATTTAAAACCATTCCTTGTTACTTTTATGACTTGATATGCTATGCTTGAATCTGTATTTCTCTCTTTTTGTAAAAAAAAAAATTGGAGTACAGTTGCTTTCCCTGGTGGCTCAGTGGTAAAGAACCTGCTACCAATGCAGGAGTTGCCAGAGATGTGTGCTGGATCCCTGAGTCAGGAAGATCCCCTGGAGAAGGAAATGACAATCCACTCCAGTGTTCTTGCCTGGGAAATCCCATGGACAGAGGAGCCTGGTGGGCCAGTCCATGGCATCACAAAAGAGTTGGACACAACTTAACAACTAAACAATAACAACAACCTTTGCAGTAGTGATATTTGAAAGTGTCAGATGAATTGAAGGAGATGTGGAACTGTAACTAGATAACAGATACTCTGTCAGCTGTCTGAATTTACATACAAACATCAAGCAAAATAAAGCATTCCTATGTGGTTTGTCTGCTAACACATTGACATTGCAATACAGGTTTGTTTGTGTGCATGCTTGTATGTGACTTTAAAAAGATAGATGTTATTTGCTAAAGTTTAATAGTATTGCTAAATATAAGAACAAATGGTATTGAAATGTTCATGTATTTAGAAGACATAATTGCACAGCAGATACAGTATAGAAACAGACAAAAAGGCAAGGTGTACATTGTCTTCTTTGTATTAACCTGCAAATATATTTCTTAATTTTTACAATTATATTTCTTACAATGATGAATTACGTCTCAATGAGTGTTCTTATATTACCAAGAACAAATGAAATTAGTAAGTTCAATTTACGTAAAATGTGTGAACAGATAATGGAACTCAGGTTTATTTATTTACTTATTTATTTTCTTCTGTATACTCAAATTTCTCCAAAAGGAATTAAGCTGTTAAAGAGTATTATTTACTTGAAACACCAGTTAGAGATAAATCTCACACATATATCATGGAACATTTGCTATGATATTAATTGAAAATATTCTTAAACTTTGTACTGTGAAACAGAAAGTAAAGATTTTTGTGACCAAACATTAGGCCCAACGTTATTAAGAGATAAACCCAGGCAGTCATAATCAAAGAGAAAGTGAAAGTGTTAGTCACTCAGTCATGTATGGTTCTTGGTGACACCATGGACTGTAACCCACCAGGCTCTTCTGTCCACTGGATTCCCCAGGCAAGAATACTGGAGTGGGTAGCCTTGCCCTTCTCCAGAGGATCTTCCCAACCCAGGGATCAAATCCAGGTCTCCTGCATTGCAGGCAGATTCTTTACCATTGAGCCACCCAGGAAGTGTCCTTGGAGCCCTTCATTCTCTAGAAGAATGTGACACTACATTAGTCTGTGACTCAGTACCCATCTGTCTCTATCATTGGTTCCCGAATCCTCTAAACGTTGCAGTGATTCAGACTTCTTCCTCTTTCCTCTTCCCTTTCTATTCCTCTATTCCCTTTCTAACCCTAACCCCTATTTCTATTCTATTAAATGCACTCCTTTAAATCTCCTTAAATTCCACCTAATAGAAATACCATTTTATGTGAATCTCATGAATCACATGAATCTTATGAATCTCAAATCTCTGCCTATTCCCATTATCTATCATCTCAGCACAAAAGATGATCATCTCTGAGACTCTTTAAAAACTGGTCTTGTCTCCTCTAGAATTTATGTTTCACAAACTAATCAGATTGATATTTCTAAAGCTTTAAATAATTGTTTCTCCCCTTTAAAAATCCTGCTATTCTTATTGCAATAAGAATAAAATTTATCTATCTCAGGTCAGATGTTCAGAAAGACAAACACTGTTCACTGACCTGTACACACCGTACCCAGACATAGAGATGTCTGCTTATTTGCATTAGCACATGTAAATGCTTTCTGAACTGTAAACGAACTTTATCATATTGGCAATGGTAACAGTAGTAGTGATGATGAAGACAGTGATAAGACAATGTTCCAGTTAAACGTTTGGACGGGTGGACTGTGTGCTTAGTTATTCAGTCATGTCCAACTCTTTGCGACCCCATGTCTGACTGTAGCCCCCAAGGCTCCTCTTTCCATAGGGATTCTCTGGGCAAGAATACTGGGGTGGGTTGTGATGCCCTCTTACAGGGGATCTTTCCAACCCAGGGATTGAACCCAGGTCTCCCACATTGCAGGCAGATTCTTTACCATCTCAGCCACCAGGGAAGCCTGGGGGACCACTAAGCTCATCCAACTAAAAAACAGGATGCACTAGCTTCTACCCAAAAGTAAGTGATACCATTTTATTTCAACACTGGACTTGTGTCTATCAGAGAGAATGTGTTTAAAAATTCCAAAGTCTGTTAAGTACTGCATAACAGGTTTATAATGTTTAAATACAAATTTAAAATCTTCACCAATATGTAGTGTATCAGGTGATTTTGGAAACTTCACTTAAATACACAATGAGGATATTCATTTCCTTTGTGATTCTCCCAGGCCCCTTTGCCCCTTTGTACAGGATCTGTTTCAGATTTATTACCAGAGGGAAACACTTCTTGTCCAGAGGAGTCTCTGTATTCCTTTTCTTTCACAGAGTTTCTTTTTTCTCTTTTTTTTTCCCCTCTAATGATGACAAACTAATCTAAAAACTTAATTATTATTCATTTTAATGTTGTTTAATCTCTTAGTCATGTCCTATTTTTGAGACCCCATGGACCGCAGCATGCCAGGCTTCCCTGTCTTTCACCCTCTCCTGGACCTTGCTCAAACTCAAGTCCATTGAGTCGGTGATGCCATCCAACCATTTCATCCTCTGTCGCCCCTTCTCCTCCTGCCCTCAATCTTTCCCAGCATCAGGGTCTTTTCCAATGAGACAGTTCTTCGCATCAGGTGGCCAAAGTATTGAAGCTTCAGTGTCAGTCCCTCCAGTGAATATTCTGGATTGATTTGCTTTGGTATTGACTGGCTGGATCTCCTTGCAGGCAAGGGGCTCCAACACCACAGTCCAAAAGCATCAATTCTTCGGTGTTCAGCCCTATTTATGGTCCAACATGTATGGTCCATATCCATACATGTCTACTGGAAAAACCATAGCTTTGACTAAAAGGACCTTTATTGGCAAAGTAATGTCTCTGCTTTAATAGAAGCTAAAGTCTTAATTCTAGTTCCCATCCAGTTATGTCTTATGTACCTCTTAGAGGTACCATATCTAAATTACAGTAAGGTTTCAAATAATAGGGAATTTGGCAGTTCCCCCTGAGTTGATACAGCAGTTCCCTCTGAGTGGATACAGATGAGCACTGGGTCTCTGTTCACTGTATCTGGTAATAGAGCTCCCATCCTAGGAGGTCCTGCCATGATCCTAATAATCCCGTTTAACTCGACAACTTAACATAGAGTGTATGCAATCAGATAATCAGATACAGCTGGTTTTGACCTCTGGCTCTGATGTCATTGTTTGAAAAAAATTTTTATTTGATATACTTTTGTTTATATGAAAATGTTGTGCCCTTTCTGAATTTCTGTCTTATTGTTTGTAAAATGGGAATGATGCGATCACCATTGACTTGCTATGGGAATTTTTATATTTTATGTGCCTACTCTAAAAACTGACATTGCCAGTTGCTGTAGTACTATTCCTGGGAAGTTATTGGCCAAAGTAGATTATTGGGCTTCACTTCAATCTTAAAGTACAGTTAGTCCTAGAGACTGTTGAAAATACATCTTGGTTTACCATGATAGGCTCGTCTATCTGTCAGAAAATACCCATCTCTTAAGACACAAGTGAAATGAGGGAAATTCTTCAAGAAGTGATGAATATCCCAGCTTCATTCTTTCAATTCTATTCCTCTATCTCTAGCATAGTTGATTTTACTGACTTTTTTCAAAATTTTAATTGCTGTCATTATTTTGACGTCACTCTGCTCCCTCATACACTTTTAGAAAGTTAATACATATACTATACTTATATATATGCATACATAAAGCATGTATATATACACACACATATACATATATAAACATATGCACATATAGATACAGATATAGATACTAATAAATTTTCCTTTGGAACTTTTTTGTGAAAAATTAATTTTAAAAAGTTAAAAAGAGTATAGCATATTATAGAAATGGCTTTCCAGATGGCTCAACAGTAAAGAATCTGCCTGCCAATGCAGAAGACACAGGTTCAATCCCTGGGTAAAGATTTCCCTGGAGAAAAAAATGGCAACCCACTCCAGTATTCTTGCCTGGCAAATTCCCTGGGCAGAGGAGCCTAGAAGGCTATAGTCCATGGGGCCACAAAGAGTCAGACATAACTTAACAGCTTATCAACAACAACTTAAAGACTTCAGCAGATTTTTTAATGAAGTAAATGAAGCTGAATTTGAGCTTGGAAGTCTGTATTCTTGTTCCTTATCTCAGCCATGTTTCATTGGTCTAACTGAGGATCTCATACCTTCAGTCATAAACAGATTCTAGATTTTGGTGAAGGTCAGGTCCTACTGCTATTTCTGGATTGCAGCATTTCATACTAGTTAGACTTCTCTTACTAAACAGATGAAGCTCTCAAAAGACACTTTCATACTCACAGCCCA
The DNA here is from genome assembly GCF_910594005.1 of Cervus elaphus. Taxonomy (NCBI): domain Eukaryota; kingdom Metazoa; phylum Chordata; class Mammalia; order Artiodactyla; family Cervidae; genus Cervus; species Cervus elaphus. The sequence continues at coordinate 31,315,955 of NC_057841.1, read as the reverse complement.
TTTAATATCAACATTTTCCTGGTTAGAAGATTTCCATCTTTTCCATTTCACTTGAATGACCTTCTGGGTATGTAGTTAGGATAACTTTGATGACCATATAATATACTTATTTCTGTGTAACTCCTTAGACCTAAAAAATTTGAGAAAACAATCCCATGCACATTTGCCTTTCTGTTACCTACTTAAGAAATAAGTAAGTATTAAGTCATCACTATGATAAATTTGACATTCTTATATTTTTAGCAAGTATTACATTTTATGGTACATATATTTTATCCCTATAATATGTATTATGTTTTATTTTGTTGATGTCTATTCAAATGATATGTTGTCTACATAGTTTTGCAAATTGCTTGTTTATGTTCAATGTATTTTTGAGACTAATTCACTCTGGATCATATAATTCACATAAATCCATCTCATAGCCACTGAATAAACACTATATGTGTGTGTGTGTGTGTGTGTGTGTATATAATACATATATGTGTCTGTTTTTCATTTAATGGAAATTTAAGTTATTGCTAGCTTTTCTTTATTACAAGCATTTCTGTCTATTTATCTCCTTGTGTATTTGTATGCAATTGCCTCTCTAGAGAGAAACCACTAAGTCTAAGAGAACTCACATCTTCAATTTTTATATATATTGTTAAATTACCATTCAAATTGGTGGTACCTGTATAAATTCCCACCCGTGGCTTATAAAAATAATGTCTGAGCAGTATCCTTGTCAAAACATGTTATTTTCAGAATAAATGTTGCCAATTTCTGAGTGTGAAATTTTTTATTTTGATTTTAACTTACATTCCTGTTAAATACTGAAGGTAGACATTTTAAAACACTAGTCATATATCCTCTCCTTTGAATTGCTTGTTGCTATATTTTGTCCACTTTGCTGGATTTTTATTTCCTTTTTTTTTTTTTTTTTTTTACTTTTTCCTTCCTTACTTCCTTCCTACCTTCCTTTTCTCCTTTTTAAAAAAAGTTTTACTACCAGATTTACCAGAGTTTATTTTAGTTTATTTTGTATTCAACATACAATTTTTTTTTGTCCATTTTATGCCTTGCCAGTGTTTCTCCCAGTCACTGGGTTGTGTTTCTCTGTATGTGTGTGTGTGATTTTATGCAAATACTTTTATAAAGTATATTTTATGATTTGTACTTTATGTGTATTTTTAAAGAAGTGCAACTGGTCCAGGTGTCATAAACATATTTTGTTTATCTTAAAATTTTTGTTTTGATTTTCAGATTAAACCCTTTACATCAGGCTTGATCATTTATCTATATAACGGACAATATTTTTTCAGTACCGTTAATTAAATAGGCCATTATTTTACCCCTCTCAGCAAAGCCACTCATTTAAAATAATACATTTTCATACACTGATGGATAAATTACCAAAGGCTTTGTTATCAGAGTCTATTCAATTAAATTCTATCCTTTCCTATCTTATCACATTTTATCCTACTCTTATCTATCCTAACACATCTTTGCAATCATGCCTTATTCAGAATCCTCCCTGTCCTTGTCCATCCTATCCTATTCATCTCTTTGGATGGGCAAATACAACACGGTCTGAATTATTTCTAAATAACTTCATATATCTTTATGTGTAGGATATTTATAAGATATCTCATCTGTTAATAATTAAACCCTCATTATTGTTTTTATCTATCAGAATCTTCTTAGCTATCCTTCATCTCTTTCTTTCTATATGCATATTTTTAACCAACTTTAATGTACTGTATCCCTTAAAACTAAATTTTAAAATTAATAGAGAAGCAGCAGCATGTTGTAATATTTTGAGCTTTACTATTAATAGACTCCTCATTTATATCTTTTTAATTCTTCATTAAAGTATTTTCATGCAAATTGTATGTATTTTTATAAAGATTTTACTCACATTTGTTAGATTTAGCTACATGAATCTTTTACATTGGGCAACAATTAAAATTCTTTTAAATTACATTTCTAATAGAAAGGATTCCTGGAAATAACATACAGAAATCTTCTTGTACAATCACAATCTTGCTAATTCCTATAATTTGTCCCTAGAGTTTGTTAGATGTTCCATGAAATTTGTCACAGTCATTCTTTATTTCCAAACTTCGACATTATTTTTTTTCTCTTAGTTGATTATTACTTTCAGTATACATACTAGATGTAAAACATGATGATTACCATTTTTGCTAATTTTCATATTTTAAAGGGTGGATTATGATTTTTACTATGAAGTGGTAAATACTACAATGTAGTTCTGCTTTTTGTTTGGTTTGCTTATTTAAGTATTTTATATTAGATTCAGAAAAGTTCATAATTTTCTTATTTCTTTTTCCTATTCATTTGCTATGTATTGGCATCATATTCATTTGTTATGTATTGGCATCAAATTTTAATAAAATTCTTAGGATAAACCTCACTTTGGCTTTTTAAAAAATTACTTAATGAATTTAATTTGAAAATATCTTGCTTTGGACACTTTACTTACACATTCCAAAATATGGTTCAATTTTTTCCATTTTATCCTGTCCTGTTTTGGTTTCCAAAAGAATGCTATCCAAAGTGTAATATACAAACTGGTACCGGTTTTGTGATGGTGGATTTGAGTTGTTTTTAATTGGATCACGATAAAATAAGGACCTTGAGCCAGAACATAAGTCAACCACATCACTAAGGATGACAATTTTAATCCACCTGATATTTTTTGATATGGGATTTTCTCAGTGAAGAAAGCAACTCATTAATTTATATTCCAGTGCAAACTCCTCATCTCATTGCTAATCAATAGCAAACAGCTGACTGGCTAATTGAGTAGGGCATTGGCTTCCCTGGTGGCTCAGTGGTCAAAAAACACACCGGCCAATGCAGGAGACAAGAGATACAAGTTCGATCCCTGGGTCAGGAAGATACCCTGGAGGAGGAAATGGCAACCCACCCCAGTATTCTTGCCTGGAAAATCGCATGAACATAGGAGCCTGGCAGGCTACAGTCCATGGGGTCACAGAAGAGTTAGACATGACTTAGCAAATAAACCACAACATTTTAGGGTATATTAGTTGTGAAATATATTAGGTAGCTTTTTTTTTAATTTCCATAAGTCTTTTTAAAAGAAATGAGTAGTTTATTGAAGGTTTAGCCATTAAATTTAAAATCGTATTTTTGAGGGTTGATTTGTAAGTTGGTATGTTTGTTTGGGATAGGTTTTAAACTTCTGATGGAAGATTCTAATAGTTATTATTATACTGAAATTTTTGAAGTGCTAAATTATCCTTCAAATTTTCTAAATCATTAAAATTTTATATTGATTAGGAAAAAACATATTCATTGCTTTTTCATATCATTTTAAGTCTATTCTATTTCCCCTGTATCATCTCCTCTTTCTGGACACAAAATGTTCGGTCAGTCAGTTGAGTTGCTCAGCTGTGTCTGACAGTTTGTGACCCCATGGACTGTAGCACACCAGGCCTCCCTGTCCATCACCAACTCTCAGAGTCTACTCAAACTCATGTCCATTGAGTCGGTAACACCATCCAACCACCTCATCCTCTGTCATCCCCTTCATCTCCTGCCTTCAATCTTTCCCAGCACCAGGGTCTTTCCTAAGGAGTCAGTTCTTCGCATCATGTGCCCAAAGTATTAGAGCTTCAGCTTCAGCATCAGTCCTTCCAATGAATATTTAGGACTGATTTCCTTTAGGATTGACTAGTTTGATCTCCTTGCAGTCCAAGGGACTCTCAAGAGTCTTCTCCAACACCACAGTTCAAAAGCATCAATTCTTTGGCGCTCAGCTGTCTTTATTGTCCAACTCTTACATCCATATATGACTACTGGAAAAACCATAGCTTTGACTAGACAGACCTTTGTTGGCAAAGTAATGTCTCTGTTTTTTGATAGGTCTAGGTTGGTCTAAGCTTTTTTTTCCAAGGGGCAAGCTTCTTTTAATTTCATGGCTGCAGTCACCATCTGCAGTGATTCTGGAGCTGAAGAAAATAAAGTCTGTCACTGTTTCCCCATCTATTTGCCATGCAGTTATGGGACCAGAATCCATGATCTTAATTATCTGAATGTTGAGTTTCAAGGCAACTTTTTCACTGTCCTCTTTCACTTTCATCAAGAGGCTCTAGTTCTTCACTTTCTGCCATAAGGGTGGTGTCATCTGTGTATCTGAGGCTATTGATATTTCTCCCAGAAACCTTGATTCCAGCTTGTGCTACATCCAACCTGGCATTTCACATGATGTACTCTACATATAAGTTAAATAAGCAGGGTGACAACATACAGCCTTGACATAGTCCTTTCCCTATGTGGAACCAGTCTTTGTTCCATGCTCAGTTCTAACTGTTACTTGTTAACTAGCATACAGATTTCTCAGGAGGCAGGTAAGGTGGTCTAGTATTCCCAACTCTGGAAGAATTTTCCATAGTTGGTAAAGCATCTGCCTGCAATGTGGGAGACATGGGTTCGATCCCTGGGTCAGAAAGATTCCCTGGAGAAGGAAATGGCAACCCACTCCAGTATTCTTGCCTGGGAAATTCCATGGATGGAAGAGCCTGGTAGGCTACAGTCCATGGGGTCATAAAGAGTTGGACACGACTGAGTGACTTCACTTTCACTTTCACACAGTCAAAGACTTTGGCGTAGTCGATAAAGCAGAAGTAGATGTTTTTCTGGAACTCTCTTGCTTTTTCAATGATCCAGCAGATGTTGGCAATTTGATCTCTGGTTCCTGTGCATTTTCTAAACCCAGTTTGAACATCTGGAAGTTCACAGTTCAGGTACTGTTGAAGCCTGACTTGGAGAATTTTGAGAATTACTTTGCTAGTGTGGGAGATGAGTGCAATTGTGAGATAGTTTGAACATTCTTTGACATTGCCTTTCTTTAGGATTGGAATGAAAACTGTTGTTTTCCAGTCCTGTGGCCACTGCAGAGTTTTCCAAGTTGGCTGGCATATTGAGTGCAGCACTTTCATAGCATCATCTTTTAGGATTTGAAATAGCTGAACTGGAATTCCATCACCTCCACTGATTTTGTTCGTAGTGATGCTTCCTAAGGCCCACTCGACTTCGCATTCCAGTATGTCTGGTTCTAGTCTAGTGATCATACCATCATGGTTATTTGGGTCATGAAATCTTTTTTGCATAAGTTCTTCTGTGTATTCTTGCCACCTCTTCTTAATAACTTCTGCTTCTGTTAGGCCCATACCAAAATGTTCAGTATCAACAATTTTTTTTTCTTTTCTTTATCAATCTAGTAAAGGTGTTAGCAGGTTTCATACAGATTCTACTTTTGGTTTGTTCTATTTTTTTTTCTATGTAATTAACTTTAATTGTTATTTTATTTTCATTTTTCTTCTTTATTTCAGTTCTTTTACATTTTTAAAATTGATTGCTTAATTATTTTGGAGAAGGAAATGGCAACCCACTTCAAATCCACTCCAATACTCTTGGCTGGAAAATCCCATAACATTTTGATTTCTAATATTCATTTGATGTATGAATTTTTCATATGACACCTAACATTTCATATATATACTTAACAAAATATAGAGTAAATCAATATCTATAACCTCCAACAAAACTATACAATAGTGGTAAAGCACTGGAAACATTTTATCCCCTTAATTTCTATGTTTTATTGTTGCCTAAGCTTTTAGATTTCTTTTATATTTACTTCTAAATTAATTATTACTGTTATTATTTTAAAATCAATACTTCATGTGTTTAGCTACTTTTACTAATTTATTTGATGATTATTCTTCCTTGCATCTCTTTTTAATCCTTGTAAATTAATTTTCTTTTTATGGGAAGATACTGTTGAGATTTATTTGAGATTTGAATTTTTCTCTTTGAAAGTCTTTATTCAGCTTTTTTCTATAATAATACCTTAGTTATGTATAAATGTATAGATTGTCATTTGTTATAATTATAAGTTGTTACTGTTTTCTCATAGTTTGGAAGTTATTATTTCACTCTCTTCTTAAAATGACTGTTCAGAAGACTGTTATTAGAGCTCATTATTTCTCCTTTCTCTCTGAGTGTGTTTCAGATCTCCTTGTCACCTCTTGTGTTTTATAGTTTTAGGACTATATCTTGAGGAGTAGGTATTTCTCATTCTTTGGAATCTTGGTGGTTCCTCTCCAAATAGAACTATTCTAATGATGTAATTTCAGTTACATATTTAGAGCATTTTCATTCTATGTTTTCCAGCTGATACAAGTGTTTTTATTGACAATATTTTCAGGACATCTAATCTATGTTATTGCAAGGAACTAAGTTGGGTTTCCCTGGTGTCTCAATTGATACAGAGTCTACCTGTAGTGCAGGAGACCACCTGCAATACAGGAGGCACAGGTTCCATCCCTGGATCAGGAAGATCCATGGGGTAACTGGAGTCAGACAAAACTTAGCAACTGAGCCACCACCACCAAGCCCCCATCACTAAATTTAGAAATTGTATGTTTTTTAATAAAACATATGTAAAACTGTAATGTAACAACAACAATTAAGGAAAGGTCATGCTCTATAAGCTAAAACAGAAGAGAAACAATGAATAGTTTTATATTCAATCACATTTAACTTCCCCAAAATGGCAATAACTTCAGGGGAACATTAAACACTGCAGAATGGAGATTTAGCAATAGAGTATCATCTTCATTTTGTGATGAATAAATAGAAACACTTTGCTTTTATCTTTTCCCACAGAGGGAAACAAATGGAATGGAATATGGGTATGGCATGATCTTTAGTTACCAAAAGTTAAATATCTGTCCTTAAAATGAAAGAGAAAGCAAAATACCTCTTTACAGACAGAGTTCCCTGGAGCTTCTCCAGGGCAACAAGCATGGAAATTGGAATGCAGAACAAAAATCTGTCACTACTATCTCTACTTAGTTGTCCAAAGATATTCTTAAGCCTTTTATCTATTATTCATTACCATAAAAACTGATGAATAAATATTTAAGCATGTTTCAAATATTTTTCTTCCTAACAAAAATGTGCTATTTTCTTTTTCTTAACAATTACTTTTCTGATGGCATTTAGTGAACATTATGTCATTACAGATCTCCTGTACTAAGACATCATGCTGATTCATAGAACTGGAGAAGAGGTATCACACCAGGATGTGTCAGCCTCTGAGATTTGAGAAGACACCGTATTCTTAACAAGACATATCAAGGAATTTTTTTTCAGTGTAAAATCCCTTTTATTGTTTTTTTCTATATGACTCTTCTGAAAAGTATATGTCAAACATCTCCCTGAAGAACTTACACCTGGGGCTGAAAGGGAACAGTTTGAATGAAATAGACATATTTGATCAGTACATTTTTGAAACTGTATGTCAAAACATGTTTAGAATAATTTTAAGTACATGTGAAACACTATTGTGTAAACTGACACATCTTAAATATATATATATTATGTCAAATGATCAAAAATGAGCTAATTGAGATTTGATTTTATAAATACTTTGTATTAAAAATATATGATTTGTGTAAAGGGTACAAAATTAAGGGTGCAGTTTGAATTTGAAAAGCAGAATTAAGAATAACTAAGGAAAGAGAAGGCTTCTGTGGTGGCTCAGACAGTAAAAAATCTGCCTGCAATGTAGGAGATCTGGGTTCCATCCCTGGTTTGGGAAGATCTCCTGAAGAAGGGATGGCTACCCACTTCAGTATTCTTTCCATTGTGGACATCGGAGCCTGGTAGGCTACAGTGCATGGGCTCCAAAGAGTCTGATATGGCTGAGCAACTAACACACACACAAGCTCAAGGAGAGAGAAAGGTGTCTGGAGCCGTATGGAAGTGAAAATTGAAAGAGAAAGTTGTTCAGTCATGTCCGACTCTTTGCAGCCCCAAGGACTGTACAGTCCATGGAAATCTCCAGGCCAAAATACTGGGGTGGGCAGCCTTTCCCTTCTCTAGGGGATCTTCCCAATCCAGGGGTCAAACCCAGGTCTCCCATATTGCAAGCGGATTTTCTACCAGCTGAGCCACAGGAAAGCCCAACTAAATCATTATTCCTCATGCCTAAATGTCAGTAAAAAATGTTAACAGAAAATATCTGAATTTTATCAGTATCTGATGTGTATAAAAATGAAGTATCAGTATAAGCTTGATATTGAGGATTTGGAAAGAAACAAGGAAATTTAACAAATGAAAAAATAAGTGTATTTGTTTCTAAAAAGAACTAGAGTTGGGGCAGCTGTGTGATAAATGCTTTTCATTAAATTTTCTTTTTGATGCCTTGGTTTTCCTTTATTTTTTTTGAAAATTGTGTTTATGCATCACTATGGAAAATCATCAGTGGGGATTTATCAGTTGAGGATATCTGTTTTAGGGTCCTGCCTAATACAGAAGACTGAGCTTTTGTAAGCTTGGGGCTTTTGAGAAGGATATTCAGTAAGAATTTGTGAGTCAAGCTACCATTTTTCTTTATTTTCAATATTTACCTGAATAAAGATGTGGGTTGTACTTTTTCCACCTTTGAAGGAGATGAATAATTAATTCTCTGTTAAAGTATGTGATACAGAAAGAATTACTAGTCTTTTTAAAACATAATTCTTTCAGGGATGTTCTTTACCCAGTTTTGTCTATTTTGGATATCAGAAACTTTAGTGCAACACATTGATATGTTTCATTCAATCTAGTTATCTACATAGAATAATAAATGAAAGACTTTCTAAACTAGAGCTTCTATATATGTGTATATTTGTATGTGCTGCTGCTGCTGCTAGGTCGCTTCAGTCGTGTCCAACTCTGTGTGACCCCATAGACGGCAGCCCACCAGGCTCTCCCGTCCCTTGGATTCTCCAGGCAAGAACACTGGAGTGGGTTGCCTTTTCCTTCTCCAATGCACGAAAGTGAAAAGTGAAACTGAAGTCGCTCAGTCGTGTCTGACTCCTAGCGACCCCATGGACTGCAGCCTACCAGCCTCCTCTGTCCTTGGGATTTTCCAGGCAAGAGTACTGGAATGGGTTGCCACTATCTTCTCTGATATTTGCATGTACATATATATAAATATATGCAGATGACAACACCCTTATGGCAGAAAGTGAAGAGGAACTAAAAAGCCTCTTGATGAAAGTGAAAGAGGAGAGTGAAAAAGTTGGCTTAAAGCTCAACATTCAGAAAACTAAGATCACGGAATCTGGTCCCATCACTTTATAGGAAATAGATGGGGAAACTGTGTCAGACTTTATTTTGGGGGGCTCCAAAATCATTGCAGATGGTGACTGCAGCTATGAAATTAAAAGACACTTACTCCTTGGAAGAAAAGTTATGACCAACCTAGACAACATATTAAAAAGCAGAGACATTACTTTGCCAACTAGTCAAGGCTATGGTTTTTCCAGTGGTCATGTGTGGATGTGAGAGTTGGACTGTGAAGAAAGCTGAGCACCGAAGAATTGATGCTTTTGAACTGTGGTGTTGGAGAAGACTCTTGAGAGTCCCTTGGACTGCAAGGAGATCCAACCAGTCCATCCTAAAAGAGATCAGTCCTGGGTATTCATTGGAAGGACTGATGCTGAAGCTGAAAGTCCAATACTTTGGCCACCTCATGCGCAGAGTTGACTCATTGGAAAAGACCCTGATGCTGGGAGGGATTGAGGGCAGGAGGAGAAGGGGACGACAGAGGATGAGATGGGTGGATGGCATCACCGACTTGATGGACATGAGTTTGAATAAACTCCAGGAGTTAGTGATGGACAGGGAGGCCTGGCGTGCTGTGGTTCATGGGGCCACAAAGAGTCGGACATGACTGAGTGACTGAACTGATATATAAATATGGGCTTCCCTGGTAGCTCAGCTGGTAAAGAAACTGCCTGCAATGCAGGAGACCCCTGTTCAATTCCTGGGTCAGGAAGATCCCCTGGAGAAGGGATAGGCTACCCACTCCAGTGTTCTTGGGCTTCCCTGATGGCTCAGATGGTAAAGAATCCCCCTGCAATACAGGAGACCTGGGTTAGATACTTGGGTTGGGAAGATCCCCTGGAGGAGCACATGGCAGCCCACTTCAATATTCTTGCCTGGAGAATCCTCATGGACAGAGGAGCCTGGTGAGCTACAGTCCATGGGGTCTCAAAGAGTCAGACATGACTGAGTGACTAAGCACAGCACAGCACATATATAAATATGCATGCAAGTATAAACACACATATATGCATGTATATCTATTTATTTTCACATTTTGTTCCATGGTGACTCAATGTAGAAATATACAAATTCTATAAAGTCATATAATATGAAAATCCTTCAGTGTTACTGATTCCTTTTCTATATGATTTTTCTCTGGGTGTCCAATTACACTCATGTAATTTGGAACCTAAATGATCACTTCTAGATAATGTTACAAAATATTTTTTTTCACTTTGAGACCACTAATGCATTTAGTTGCTCATTAAACACTTAATTAAAACTAGATGAGTATGATGATGTTTCCAGGTAATGATTGCTGAATATCTAACTACCCCAAAATTAACTGCTGTAAAATAACTATGATTTCACCACAGTTCACCAAAAATCAGGGAAGAATTCAGCTGGGTAATTCTTCCATTTTTCATAAGAGTAGGGTCCAATTTGGTAAACTTATGTGTCTAGTACTGATAGAAACAACTAGAAAGCTGAACTCAGCTTACATTGTGGACTTATGTGTGATCTCTGTGGGATGGTGGTCTAAGGTAGCTAGACTTCTTACAGGATTGTTGTTTTCACCTACAGCATGTATAATAAGATGTCAGAATGGAAGTTGAAAGGCTTCTTACCTTTGGAAGTCCCACATCATTTCTGCCAAGTTCTTTTTGCCAAGCAAGCTACTAAGTCCATCCTTGATTCAAAGGAAGATGAATTTCTCCTATACCTCTCAACAGAAAGAACAGCAAATAATTTAAATAATTTGTATCCATCTTTAATCAATAATACTGCAAAATGAATTTTTCAGATAACTGTTCTACAGAGGCATCCTGGTCAGTGTGCATCTGAGAAATTATGCAAATCATGAGGCCAGTGCTTCTAAGCTTTTGAATCTTAAAATATAAAAATCAAACAGACTAACTATTCCTTCCTCATCCCCCCTCCCCTTTCCAGCTTTCAACTTATATCCGTGTTAGAATCATGTTCTTATTAAACTTGAAAATGTAAAACTGCGAATGTGTATTTCACACTTTTATTTTTATTCTGACATTCTAAACATTTTCCTACAGAAAGTATAAGAATTGATCTTAAAAAAATTAAAAATCAGTGAATGCAACATAAACATCTCTGAAAGATGTTGAAGGACTGAATTTTTTTCACTGATCCTATGAAGACTTTAGCCCAAAACTATTCCTACTTACCCCATCAGATAAACCCAAATGAACCAAAGAAATAGCTAAGCTGGAAGCCAGGCTTGCTTCCTTTCATTCCATCCTGTGGCAAACAGCTATTTTCTCACATGTTCTGAGCATTTTCACACTGAACAGCATGGAGCTAGGTACTTTTCCATACATAATATCATGTAATCTTTACAATTTTTATGTTCTATTTTGACATCAAGACTAGATGTGAATTTAGTAGTGGAATTATGTAGATAAGATAAAATTTAGATCTGAAAACAATAGTAGAGATATTCTTTCTCATTTTACAGACATGGAAACAAAGAATGGAGAGTAGGGAGCATTGAAACATAACAGCTTATAACCATTTTATGTAATAGAACATCACTAGTGACCTAAAATAAAAATTATTTATATCAATTATCATATTAATGATGTATTGAAGAACAAAAAGCTCTTCAAAATTTAGCAGCTTAAGACATCATATGTGTATTATTTCACAGATTCTGTGGATCAGGAATCTGGGCATAGTTTATACGCTCCGTGCTCAAAATTCTCCAAGCCAGGCTTCAACAGTACGTGAACCGTGAACTTTCACATGTTCAAAATGGATTTAGAAAAGGCAGAGGAACCAGAGATCAAATTGCCAACATCTGTTGGAAAATAGAAAAAGCAAGAGAGTTCCAGAAAAACATCTACTTCTGCCTTATTGACTATGCCAAAGTCTTTGTGTGGATCACAACAAACTGTGAAAAATTCTTAAAGAGATGGGAATAGCAGACCACCTGACCTGCCTCTTGAGAATATATATGCAAGACAGGAAGCAACAGTTAGAACTGGACATGAAACAACAGGCTGGTTCCAAATAGGGAAAGGAGTGCACCAAGGCTGTATATTGTCACCCTGCTTATCTAACTTATATGCAGAGTACATTATGAGAAATGCTGGGCTGGATGAAGCACAAGCTGGAATCAGGATTGCCAGGAGAAATATCAATAACCTCAGATATGCAGATGACACCACCCTTATGGCAGAAAGTGAAGAAGAACTAAAGAGCCTCTTGATAAAGGTGAAAGAGAAGAGTGAAAAAGTTGGTGTAAAACTCAACATTCAGAAAACTAAGATCATGGCGTCTGGTCCCATCACTTCATGGTAAGTAGATGGGGAAACAGTAGAAACAGTGGCTGACTTTATTTTGGGGGGTTCCAAAATTCCTGCAGATGGTGACTGCAGCTATGAAACTAAAAGACGCTTACTCCTTGGAAGAAAAGCTATAACCAACCTAGACAACATATTCAAAAGCAGAGACATTACTTTGCCAACAAAGTTCTGTCTAGTTAAAGCTATGGTTTTTCCAGTGGTCATGTATGGAAGTGAGAGTTGGACTATAAAGAAAGCTGAGTGTTGAAGAATTGATGCTTTTGGAATGTAGTGTTGGAGAAGACTCTTGAGAGTCCCTTGGGCTGCAAGGAGATCCAACCAGTCCATCCTAAAGGAAATCAGTCCTGAATATTCATTGGCAGGACTGATGCTGAAGCTGAAACTCCAACAATTTGGCCACCTGATGCAAAGAATTGACTCCTTGGAAATGACCCTGATGCTGGGAAAGATTGAAGGCGGGAGGAGAAGAGAATGACAGAGGATGAGATAGTTGGATGGCATCACCAACTCAATGAACATGAATTTGGGTAAGGTTTGGGAGTTGGTGATGGACAAGGAGGCCTGGCACGATGCAGTCCATGGGGTTACAGAGTCGGACACAACTGAGCCACTGAACTGAACTGAAGGTTCAGGGTCTCCTACAATGATGTAATTGAGATTTGACCTACACGGTCATTTCACAGTTCAACTTGGTTTAATGCTCTCTCAGGGGTTGTTAATAGAATTCAGTGTCTCTCAGGCTGTTGGACTGAGAGCCTAAATTCCTTGACAGTTATTGCTGAAAGCTTCTATCACTTTCTTGCCCTTGAGATTCTGCATAGGGAAGTTCAGAAGACTATAGCTAACTTTATCAGGACAAGCAAGAAAGGGCTCCAACCAGACAGAAGTCAGAATCTTTTCTAATCTAGTATCTGAGATGGCATCCAATCACTTTTCCAAAATTTTATTCATTGGAAGCAGGTTGGACTTCAAGGAGATCCAACCAGTCCATCGTAAAGGAGATCAGTCCTGTGTGTTCATTGGAAGGACTGATGTTGAAACTAAAACTCCAATACTTTGGCCACCTCATGCGAATTGTTGACTCACTGGAAAAGATCCTGATGCTGGGAAGGATTGGGGACAGGAGGAGAAGGGGATGACAGAGGATGAGATAGCTGGATGGCATCACTGACTCAATGGACATGGGTTTGGGTAGACTCTGGGAGTTGGTGATGGACAGGGAGGTCTGGTGTGCTGTGGTTCATGGGGTCGCAAGGAGTCAGACCCGACTGAGCGACTGAACCGAACTATTCTCAAAGGGAAGTTCCTCAAGGGTATAAATATCCAGGGGGTGGGAATTATGGTGACCATTTTAGAAGTTGTCTACCACAATTAGGGCTTCCCTGGAGGCTTAGACAGTAAAGAATCTGCTTGCAATGCAGGAGACCTGGGTTCAATCCCTGGGTTGGGAAGTTCCCCTGGAGAAAGGAATGGCAATCCATTCTAGTATTCTTGCCTAGAAAATTCCATGGAAAGGGGAGCCTGGAAGGCTACAGCTGGTGGGTCTGCAAAGAGTTGGACATAATTGAGTGACTAACACTACCATAATTATATTGTTGTTCAGTCACTAAGTCATGTCCAACTCTTTGCGACCTCATGAACTGCAGCACACCAGGCTTCTCTGTCCTTCACCTTGTCCCAGAGTTTACCCAAATTCATGTCCACTGAGTCAGTGATGCCATCCAACCATCTCTCCCTCTGTTGGGTCCTTCTCCTCTTGCCCTCAATCTTTCCCAGCATCAGGGTCTTTTACAAAGTGTAGGGTCTTTTCCAATGAGTCAGATCTTCCCTTCAGGTGGCCAAAGTATTAGAGCTTCAGCTTCAGCTTCAGCATCTGTCCTTCCAATGAATATTCAGGACTAATTTCCTTTAGGATGGACTGGTTGGATCTCCTTGCAGTCCAAGGGACTCTCAAGAGTCTTCTCCAACACCACAGTTCAAAAGCATCAATTCTTTGGTGCTCAGCTTTCTTTACAGTCCAACTCTCATATCCATACATGCAGGGACCATGGGGAACCATTTTTGAAGTTGTCTACCTTAATTATGGATGTATTAAAAAAAAATTAGTTAATTTTTTTCTAAGAAAAATCCGTTGTCAACTTATACACTCTTAAGATCAGTTTTTGTCAGCTATTTAGACATATTTCAATTATGATCTATCAAGTATTTTTAACAGGTGGATGCAAAAGGTTTTTTGTTTTTTGTTTTTTTTTTGGTCATCCTTTATTTCAAAACTATCAAAGCTAATTGAAAGAAATAAATCTTCTGCATTATTATAATCAGCTTATAAAAATTGCAAAACCACCTGGAAAATATTTTTAAGTTTATTCTAAACTAGATAGAATAGAAATTTTACCTTGCATTCTAAATTTGCTTTTGTACATGCTCCAGAATACACAGTAGCTCTTTAGATATATCAAGTGTTATTTAGGGTGTGAATGGGAAATGTATATATAAATACAGCTCCAGAGCAGGGTAAAGACATGAAGCTTAACTAAACTGAAGCATACAAAAGTCAAATTCTATCATCATTGCTCCATTTGCTGAAATTAGCATGAGCGAGTTCTAAAACATAATTTGAAATTTTTAGTAATTATCTGAAAGAAAAATAAGTTTGCTTCCCGTAATACCATTTTATTAATTCCATGAGATACACTGACAATTTCCACAGACTGGCAATTCTATGTTTCTCTAAGTAAAGGTGATGGTTTTTGTAAAACAATTGACAAGATTGCCAGTCTTAGTGGCATTTCTACCACTTTCCTTTTACTTTTCAAAGATAAATTCTGTGGTACTCTTTACTGACCATGTAGAAGATAATAGGATGCATGAAGTCTGATGAAAAATTTTCTAAATTTAAATATTATCGAATGTATTTGTATATGTGCTAAGTTGCTAAGTTGTCCAACCCTTTTGCTGCCCCATGGACTGTAGCCCGCCAGGGGCCTCTGTCCAGGGGATTTCCCAGGCAAGAATACTGGCATGGGTAGCTACTTCCTTCTCAGTATGTATGCATACTTCATACTTTAAAATTTTTTATGGATTTATATGTATACAAATTGCATATACTTTAGAAAAAGCTAGCTATTTATTTTTAAAAAATGTATTTTTTCCTTCACTTTCTCTTCATTGACCTCATTTTCATTGGCAATATTCTTGGATTCCAGGGAGTTGCCACCTTTTGGAGAAGTTGTCCTACATTTTCATACATCCCACTGAAAGAAACGTTCTCTTCAAAGGATACAATTGTTGATGAAAGTTTTGTGGAAATTGGGAATGGAAAGATTGTATGGAGGAAAACAAAAATGCCAACAGTCTACAGGTAAACTCATTATTTAGTAAGCACACTGGCATAAATCTTGTAAAGATGCTGCCTTTATTACGTTAGTCCAGTTTATTTCACACTACATTGAAAAGATAAACACTGGGGGAATATGTCTGTATTAAACACTCTGTAATAAATAACAAGTAGCCCAAGTTTATAAACCTTGGGCTTTTATTATGTTTTTGTTAAAATAAATGCTAAGACATTTTATTTATGCATGACACTATCCCTTGTTAGAACCTATTTCTAGCTCAATGCAAATTGAGCATTTAAAAAAAATGCTTACATGCATTTTTTAAGTGCATATATGAAAAAAAGTTCTATGCAAATCAAAATATCTGATTACTGCTCAGAAGATTCTGTATCTATATGAACAAATGGGCTTTTGAATATCAATATTGGTCTAATTTCATGAACTTATAAAGTAATAGTATTTAAATCTTTGTTTCCGTCTTATATTTATGTTAGTACTATGACCTATACTACCAGCCTTCCATACAAATACAATAGTGTAACTGACTTCTCCAATTAACTGCTGCTGTCACAACTTCTCCAAGTGATTAGAAAGTTCTATACTTTCCATCTTCAAGTCTCCTTTCTGATCCATTAACTTACTTCCTATCATATACTAAATGTTGGTAATGTACAACCCAATACTGCCACAAATGAATATGTTGAATCCCTCACACTCAATGGGATTATGTTTGGAGATGGAAATTTTATGGAGGTAATTAGGGTCTTTATAGATGAAATTCTAGACAGCTCAGTGTTGTTTACTGCCATGTGAGGACACAGCGGGAAAGTGGCTATCTGGAAGCCAGAAAGACAGCCCTCACAAAAAGCCAAATTGGCTGGCTGGCACCTTGATGTTGGACTTCTATTCTTCAGAACTGTGACAAAGCAGACTGTGAGTAGGTGGTTGTTTAAATCACATAATCTGTGATAATTTGTTATGGCAGCACAAGCTGACGAGACAGCCCTTATCATCTCATCCCCAACTTCCAACATGTGGAGCAAGAAGTAGGCAGGAAGGTTGATGTCTTTTGTCTTTCTTTATTTGCTGCCACAAGAATTTTTCAGTCTAAGACAGCTACTTATCCACTGCTGTCAAAAAAAGCCTGTTGACAGTGTCCCAAAGATCACAGTGATAGTGGTTCACACTTAAACCCAAAGGTTAGCTCTTGCTTTTTGGAGTCACACAGTTAGACATTTTTCTTTATTAATAATGATGTCCTGGGCATCAGAGACAGGAAGGATCTATGAGGAAGGAATTAACACTCCTCAAAGGATAATTTGGCCTTGGTATTACTGCTTCCAGATCTCTAGTCTGGGCATTTTCCCTTCCCTTGCACTTCATTGTATTTTCTTCATTGTATTTTCTCTTTGAGAGTCATATAAATATAAAGCATGGCTTTTACTAAAAAATGGAACTTGTAATATGAGAGGGATTACCTGTAATAAATGCTCAGATAATTATTGAAATATATTATATATATGTACGTATTATTATGATTATTATTAGTATTGCCAAATTCAGACTTAAACTGAAGAAAGTAGGGAAAACTACTAGACAATTCAGGTATGACCTAAATCAAATATATTATGACTATACAGTGGAAGTGAGAAATAGATTTAAGGAACTAGATCTGATAGACAGAGAGCCTGATGAACTATGGACAGAGAGGTTCATGACATTGTACAGGAGACAGGGATCAAGACCATCCCCATGGAAAAGAAATGCAAAAAGGCAAAATGGTTGTCTGAGGAGGCCTTACAAAGAGCTGTGAAAAGAAGGGAAGCAAAAAACAAAGGAGAAAGGGAAAGATATTCTCATTTGAATGAGTTCCAAAGAATAGCAAGGAGAGATAAGAAAGCCTTCCTCAGCAATCAATGCAAAGAAATAGAGGAAAACAACAGAATGGGAAAGACAAGAGATCTCTTCAAGAAAATTAGAGATACCAAGGGAACATTTCATGCAAAGATGGGTTCGATAAAGGACAGAAATGGTATGGACCTAACAGAAGCAGAAGATATTAAGAAGAGGTGGCAAGAATACACAGAAGAATTGTACAAAAAAGATCTTCATGACCCAGATAATCACAATGGTGTGATAACTCACCTAGAGCCAGACATCCTGAAATGTGAAGTCAAGTGGGCCTTAGAAAGCATCACTACGAACAAAGCTAACAGATGTGATGGAAATCCAGTTGAGTTATGTCAAATCCTAAAAGATGATGCTGTGAAAGTGCTGCACTCAATATGCCAGCAAATTTGGGAAACTCATCAGTGGCCATAGGACTGGAAAAGGTCAGTTTTCATTCCAAACCCAAAGAAGGCTCAAACTACCTCACAATTGCACTCATCTCACATGCTAGTAAAGTAATGCTCAAAATTCTCCAAGCCAGGCTTCAGCAATACGTGAACCGTGAATTTCTGGATGTTCAAGCCGGTTTTAGAAAAGGCAGAGGAAGCAGAGATCAAATTGCCAACATCTGCTGGCTCATGGAAAAAGCAAGAGAGTTCCAGAAAAACATCTATTTCTGCTTTATTGACTATGCCAAAGCCTTCAACTGTGTGGGTCACAATAAACTGTGGAAAATTGTGAAAGAGATGGGAATACCAGACCACCTGACCTGCCTCTTGAGAAACCTGTATGCAGGTCAGGAAGCAACAGTTAGAACTGGGCATGGAACAACAGACTGGTTCCAGAGTGTATCAAGGCTGTATATTGTCACCCTGCTTATTTAACTTATACGCAGAGTACATCATGAGAAACGCTGGGCTGGAAGAAGCACAAGCTGGAATCAAGATTGCCGGGAGAAATATCAATAAGCTCAGATATGCAGATGACACCACCCTTATGGGAGAAAGTAAAGAGGAACTAAAAAGCCTCTTGATGAAAGTGAAAGAGGAGAGTGAAAAAGTTGGTTTAAAGCTTAACATTCAGAAAACTAAAATCATGCTATCTGGTCCATCACCTCATGGGAAATAGATGGGGAGACAGTGGAAACAGTGTCAGACTTTTTATTTTTTTGGGCTCCAAAATCACTGCAGATGGTGACTGCAGCTATGAAATTAAAAGACACTTACTCCTTGGAAGGAAAGTTATGACCAACCTAGATAGCATATTAAAAAGCAGAGACATTACATTGCCAACGAAGATCTGTCTGGTGAAGGCTATGGTTTTTCCAGTGGTCATATATGGATGTGAGAGTTGGACTGTGAAGAAAGCTGAGTGCCGAAGAATTGATGCTTTTGAACTGTGGTGTTGGAGAAGACTCTTGAGAGTCCCTTTGACTGCAAGGAGATCCAACCAGCCCATCCTAAAGGAGATCAATCCTGGGTATTCATTGGCAGGACTGATGCTGAAGCTGAAACTCCAATACTTTGGCCACCTCATGCGAAGAGTTGACTCATTGGAAAAGACCCGGATGCTGGAGGGATTGCGGGCAGGAGGAGAAGGGGACGACAGAGGATGAGATGGGTGGATGGCATCACCGACTTGATGGACATGAGTTTGAGTAAACTCCTGGAGTTGGTGATAGACAGCGAGGCCTGGCGTGCTGCGGTTCATGGGGTCGCAAAGTGTTGGACACGACTGAGCGTCTGAACTGAACTGAACTGACTGAACTGAGAGGGTCCAGAGAAGGCAATGGCAACCCACTCCAGTACTCTTGCCTGGAAAATCCCATGGACGGAGGAGCTTGGTGGGCTGCAGTCCATGGGGTCGCTAAGAGTCGGACACGACTGAGTGACTTCACTTTCACTTTTCACTTTCATGCATTGGAGAAGGAAATGGCAATCCACTCCAGTGTTCTTGCCTGGATAATCCCAGGGACGGAGGAGCCTGGTGGGCTATAGTCCATCGGGTCACAAAGAGCCACAAACATGTCTAAGTGGCTGAACACACACACAAAGAAAGAGAGATAGTTAGAATATATACACATTTTTAGAATAGCCACTCATAGAAGGGCCGAATATTTTTGAAGGCAAGGAAAAATATGACAGTCTTTTAAATGTGTTCACTTCATAATCTGGAAGGATTTTAAAGGTGCAGGCCTACAAATTACTTAGGGAATGTATTTCAGAGAATTATCAATGAAGAAGTAAAATTATCAGGAATTTGAAATGTACTAAAACAAAGAGCACAGTAATTATTTCTTGAATGGAGTTGAATTTGACTTGTATTATTCTGGGAATATCATATCACTACCAAGTGAGATAGTATTTAATAGTCTGTTTGAAGAAATAGGATTTAAATTCCAATTCTGGTCTCTCTGGCCTAAACAGAAACATAAATGTCAATCAGCAGATGAAATGAGAAAATGATGTGGAAATACATCAGATGACATCAGTGAGCCCAGAGCTACCACTCTGAAGAATTTGAATAAACTGAGCCAGACATCTGAAGACTGAATGGCCCTAGAAATCATATTCATATAAAAAAATCTTGTTGAATTTGCATTTGATTTTAGAGAGTGAGTGAAGTTTTACATAGACTGTCTACCATGAGGTTCTGCCTATGGATTTTGGAGTCTTACAGATTTTTGTAAAGATTCAACTTCTACCATTTCTAATCGTAGAATTTACCACCTACTCACTAAAATTTACTTGTAGCCCCCAAGACAACATTCTCACAAGTGATTTCCTGGTAATTCATGAACATGTGCAGAGGGGCAAAAAATTAGAGTTGTCAGATGCACATGTTCCCAGTTAAGGTTGAACAAGGTGATGCTCTGCCTCCTGGTGTCAGCTCTCAAACTGCACACAAGTGTCCTTTCTGTGGTTTGTTTAATTGTTCATGTTTTGGTACCTTTTATCGGTGGTTTTGCTGTTTAATCTGGCCCTCAACTACGGTGCATGCTGAAGTGCTGTTTAATGCTCCTACGTGCAAGAAAGCAGTAACATGCCTTACAGAGAAAATTCACATGATAGATAAGATTTATTCAGGCTTGAGTTATAGAGGTGTCTGTACATTCAGTGTTAAGAAATCAATAAATAAGGTATCTTTAAGCAGAAACACATGTAAAACATGATCAATTGATGAAATGTGACCAGAGGCTTGCAGCATTCCTATGTTTCTCCTAGCAGTAAGGTTTCTGGTATTTGCTAATTCAATGTTTGTGTTGACTTTAAACAATATAACTACTGTGAATAATGAGAATGCACTGTCTGTACATAAAAAACAAAATTTGAGGCAGCCTTTTATTTTTGCTTCCCAAGAATAATATGGTATGAGAACTAGATTTCAAATTCAATGATGCTGTTTATCAAATGTTTCCTTTTTAGAAGTTATCTCTTTCAATTATATTTCCCTTATATATAACAGGGGCAAAAAATACCTTCTAAGTTTTGGGGGATGTACTCAAGATGTTAAATATATATATATATGATTCTAGAACACTACATGTATGTCCTTTGGACCTTTGAGCAAGTAGAGACTCTTTATTGTTCAAAGGTTGACCATGTGATGTTTCTGATGATTCTAAAGAGTTCAACACCAAATGGGAATACTTTCCAACTAAGAAAGGTAAAATTCAGTTTCCTCAAAAAGAGAAGGGAGCTACTAGTTCTGTGCAGCCAACTTAAGTCTAAGAACAATAAATTTCAGAGAAACATAGACTCCCAGATGAATCTGATGCCCTTTTCCTTTCCTCTCTGGGACTCTGAAATCTCATTCTTAGCTGATTAACTGAAATGAAAACATTTACAAATTCCTTTTTCTTACATGAAAAAGTTGGCTCAATTAACTTGCAAAGGGAGATGATATAATAAGCATCTAACTCACATGGACCTGACTGGAGCGATGTACTCCCTGTCATCTGGTTGGCTGTTCTAGTCTTGCCAAGACTCTCTTTTTCTGCAGCTGCTGGGTTTGGTTTTCCTGTCGTTCACCAATACAGTCAGATAACAGCTAGAGAATAGTCAGAGCTCTTGGCAACGGGATAATGTGCCTCAGAATGGTTCACAACAGAATGACTCTAAAATGGGCTTTGTATAGTTTTGTGTCCAGGGTTCATGATCACTTATCCACTTGGACAGAGTTTTTTGTTTGGATTTTAGAAGGACAGTCCTTTATCAGTTAAATCTGAAAATCTAGAACACATCAAAGATGAGAAAAAAGATTTTTATCAACTAAAAAGAGATTTTTCTCTTGGCTGCACAAAATTGCTAAGTGAGAAAATCAGAATGGCTAGTTGGATGAGGAAGGTGCTAGGGGACACCTACCATGCCAAAAGATAGGAAGAAACATTTAGAGTGAATGGCGATCTTTTTTCTTCCACTGAAGAACAAGTTTTCTTGTGTGATGGAAATCAAAACCCCTGTCCATGACTAAAAGTAACTTTCAAGTCACTGTGTTTACATAGAAAGGAAACAATACATTTTTCTTGGCTACTGTATGTATGCATACTCAGTCGCTTCAGTCCTATCTGACTCTTTGTGATCCCATGAACTGTAGCCCACCAGGCTCCTCTGTCCATGGGATTCTCCGGGCAAGAATACTGGAGTGGGTTGCCATGCCCTCCTCCAGGGGATCTCCCCCACCCAGGGATTGAACCCACATCTCCTGGGTCTCCTGCACTGGCAAGCAAATTCTTTACCACTGTGTCACCTGGGAAGCCTGGCTACTGTACAGCTATATTTTATTTTACCATGGTAACTACAGTGTGGCTTCATTTTTGTGTTTTTAAGAAATGTGAAGGATTTTAATTTAGAAAATGGAATTAAGCTTCATAAATTGCTCGTGGGAATGCAATATGATATCAACCCTCTAGAGGGGAGTGAAGTGCATTTGCCTTTTGACCTGGTGGCCGTGGGAGGCCTTTGAGCACCAGTCACTCAGTTGTGTCTGACTCTTTGTGACTCCATGGACAGTAGCATGCCAGGCTCCGCTGTCCATGGGATTCTCCAGACAAGAGTACCGGAGTGGGTTGTCATTTCCTTCTCCAGGGGATCTTACTGACCGAGGGATCAAACTTGTGTCTCCTGCACTGCAAGTAGATTCTTTACCGTCTGAGCCACCAGGGAAGCCCATGGGAGGCCATTATATTTGTTACAGTAAACAATTTAAAAAACAAACAAGAAAAAAAATCCCTTCAAGCGTCCACTTTAAGGAATTGGTTAAATAAACATGGTGAAATACTATGCAGCTGTAGACAGGAATGATAAAGTGTTATAGAATTTATTTCACTCGGAAAATTCAGGGTTATTTACATATTATATGATACCTTTTATTTTAAAAAGTATGAGGAATGTATATTCATATTTGCTTGCTTTACATAGAAGAATTACATGGAAACATATATAAGAAACTTATAAATGGTGTTATCTGCAGAGATAGATTTTAGGGGACTTCTCAATAGATTATATTTTTATTTTTGTTGTTGTTCAAGCATGTAAATACAAAAGGGAAATTTTTTTAAAAAGATGTTAAAAGGCGAAAAGAAGAGCTCATAAATTAACTCGACTAACCTCTTTATTTACAAATAAAGAAAATTAGGACTAACAGATAATTTATACAAATGTGCATATCTTCTACTCCATCTTTAGTGCTGACTTCCTTTAAGGCAAGTACTATTTCCATTAATCTTTATATTTCTAGTGATTCTTAACTCAGTGCTTTTATGAAATAAACAATAGTTGACTGATTGTCACTTAAACATATGCTGACAGTTTATTTCAATGATCATATCTTAAAATATTCCAGCATATTAACCATCTCTGTGACATGTCTTGTGATGATTGGCAAACTTTTTTCATCAATACAGCTTATAATGGACTTTTTAAAGATCAGGCATGGTTGGGTTCCATTTTGACACATTTGAGTAATAACTTTTTTATCCACTCTGCTGATTTTAAGCCTTGCCAATCTTAATGGCATGTCTGATTCACCTTTTCTGTAGCTTAATGCAATATCAAATAGAGGACATAATGAGTGGAAATGCAGTTGAGGGTACAAATGAGCCCCTAAATTATTATTCCATTCTATGACATTGGATAGTTAAAACCTATTCCAATTAAACTCTTTTGAGAAAGTAATTTATGATGAAAAGACTGAATATTCAAAAATGGTTAAATGCTCAGAAGTTTTATTCTAATAAAAGCATGTAAGTCTAAAAGAGATTTCAGAATATATCTACTGGAAGCAGAATCCACTTGTGGCAGGACTTGTTAGTAATACTAAGTTTGAAATAAAGCATTTATACATTTAAAATATTGCTAAATTATACCTTAAACAATTGAGATTCTCTTTTTTGGAGAATAGTTAGATAACACATGCAAATAAATATGGGTATGGTTAAGAGATTTAGCAGAACATCAAACATTCTCAAAATTTACTTAAGTTTTTTATATACATTTACATTTTTTTTTATTTCAAATATTGTTGCGTACATGTTAAGTGTAACTATTTAGTCAGGTTGGGAACTTTTTGTTTAGTGGGAATATGACCAAATAAGATTAAGTTGAAATTTTAAATTATGCTTTAGAAAAATGCTTAGAGCTTTTTGTACTTCCCAAAGCAAGTTCCAAAAAGTATTGCTTATGCGAAAACTTAATGTAGTCAATTACTATTTATTTTCAATGTCTGTGACATACGTGGTAGGAATAAAGCAAAGTACTAGTCTTTGCAGAACTTACGTTCTATTGAGAAATTCAGATCTCACATAAAGGACTGAGCATATACCTGGCATGTCAGATTATGAGAAGTGCTAGGGAGATGACCAAGGCAGCCTAGGACAATAGTGTACAATGGTACGAAGGTCTACCATTCACACAGGATATTCAGGAAGGCCTCTTAGATAAAAGGTTATCTGAGCAGAGATGTATTGTAGAGCAAGGGAAGCCTGGGCTATCTAGGGACAAAGGGTTATTAGCAAATCTAAGAGGAAAAATATTTTAAATCCAAGAGGTGTTAGTGTCCCTGGAAAGTTGCAGGAAGGTCAAGCAGGCTGGTGTGGCTAGAGAGGAGAGGAGAGAAATAAAAGTGAAGCCAAAGGCCTTTGGAGTGTGGGAGGTTTAAAGATGATAAGGACTTTGGATTTCTTTTTCTGTGTGAGGAAGAAAATCACTGGAGGATTGTAAACAGAGAAGTAAAATGCTATTCAATAATTACCAGTCAATATTAGGTGTAATAATGTTAATTTTATATTAAGTGTATCATCAAATATATTAAATACTTATTACAATTTAAATATGCATCAAACTTTTAACATTTCCATTTCTCAGTGATTAATTATCTTGCTCTAATTTTGTTCATCTAAATGCACAGTATGCTTTCTACTAATATGTTATAAATACTTTGTATATTTGAACATGTTTCAAGGTAAAATCTATTTGTGAAACTGTATGTCAAGGCTGTATATTGTCACCCTGCTTATTTAACTTATTTGCAGAGTACATCATGTGAAATGCTGGACTGGATGAAGTGCAAGCTGGAATCAAGATTGTCGAGAGAAATATCAATAACCTCAGATATGCAGATGACACCACCCTTATGGCAGAAAGTGAAGAAGAACTAAAGAGCCTCTTGATGAAAGTGAAAATGGAGAGTGAAAAAACTCTTAAAACTCAACATTCAAAAAACTAAAGATCACAGCATCTGGTCCCATCACTTCATGGAAAATAGATGGGGAAACAATGCAAACAGTGTCAGACTTTATTTTCTTGGGCTCCAAAATCACTGCAGATGGTGACTGCAGCCATGAAATTAAAAGATGTTTGCTCCTTGGAAGAAAAGCTATGACCAACCAAGACAGCATATTAAAAAGCAGACACATTACCAACAAAAGTCCCTCTAGTCAAAGCTATGGTTTTTCTAATAGTCATGTATGGATGTGAGAGCTGGACCATAAAGAAAGCTGAGGGCTGAAGAATTGATGCTTTTGAACTGTGATGTTGGAGAAGACTCTTGAGAGTCCCTTGACTGCAAGGAGATGCAACAAGTCAGTCCTAAAGGAAATCAATCCTGAATATTCATTGGAAGGACTGATGCTGAAGCTGAAATCCCAATACTTTGGCCACCTCATGCGAAGAGTTGACTCATTTGAAAAGACCCTGATGCTGGGAAAGATTGAAGGCAGGAGGAGAAGGGGGCAACAGAGGATGAGATGGTTGGATGGCATCACCGAATGGATGGACATGAGTTTGAGCAAGCTCTGGGAGTCGGTGATGGACAGGGAAGCCTGGTGTGCTATAGTCCATGGGGTCACAAAGAGTAGAACACCCCTGAGCGACTGAACTGAACTGAGCTGATATGCAAGAGTATTCATGCAGAATTTGTAGTAGCAAAATATAGTAACTTTCCTGTTACTGTCATTGATAAATGACAAACTAAAAAATGTATTCTAATATCAAAAAATCTTTTCAAGCAAAGCAATGACAGAATAGCTTCTTATTGTGAGCCACAGAAGAGCCTTATCAAATATTTTAACCAATTTATTCACCAAATGAAATTCAATGACATCATTTTCCCATGACCTATGAATAAGAAAGGGAGGAAAAAACTTTAGTGGGCATATAGAATTGTTCAGGAAATCAAGACTACCTTAAGGTTAATATAACTGAGTCTAGAGAAATATTTTGATTCTGTTCTTTCAGTGAATATCTACCATGTGCCAAGTATAAGCTCATTGATATAATTAAGAAAAGCCTTTCTTACCATTTATTAATACAGATTTCTTGAAATGTAAAAATTAGTAACTCAGTTTGAAAAGAAATTAAGTGCATACAAGTTACAGAGATACTCCATGCATTAAGGGATTGACAAAGCTCTGAGATAGAGAAGATATCAGAACAGCATTCCTAGAAATTCAATGTCTGAGCTAAGTTTTGAAAATCAAATGAAAGCTTCTTTCTTGTTGTTTAGTCGTGAAGTCGTGTCTGACTTTGCAACCCCATGGATTGTAGCCTGCCAGACTTCTCTGTCCATGAGATTTGCCAGGCAAGAATACTAGAGTGGGTTGCCATTTCCTCCTCCGGAGGATCTTCCTGACCCAAGGATTTAACCTGCATTTCCTGCATTGGCAGGCAGATTCTTTACCACTGAAAGCCCAATGGAAGCTTTAGGGGTGGGTAAGTAGGATGAGTGCATTAAAGTAGTGGGAATATTCTGTGTAATGACATTGACCATTGTCTGGAGACCTCTAAGTAGCTAGGTTCAAATAATCAATTGTCTTTTTCACCTATTAAACATAAAGAAGATGAAAATAAGAGAATAGGGAGGGCTGGGCCTATGGTGAAACAGAAGATTCAAATCCATCTTAAGTAAGTACAAATATGTGTATTTGTATTTGCTTTGCAAACATCAAAGAAAATGCGTCTTTAGGCCAGGTTTCTTAGATTTGCTTACTTGTATCACCAGATTTGATATAAAGGTTGAGGAAAGGAGGGATAGTAATGGATTGGTATGCTCTACTACTAATGTCAGATTTGGAACCTAGGAAACCATCAACAGGGTATTTATGAGAACAACATCTTGGTAACTAAGTAAAGAATAAATTAGACATTCATATATATATATATAATATATATATATATATATATATATATGTCATCATGTGCAAAATAGGTAGCTAATGGGAGGCTGCTATATAACACATGGATCTCAGCTTGGCGCTCTGTGATGACCTAGAGGGTTAGGATGAGTCGGAGTGGGGTAAGGAAGGCTCAAGAGAGAGGGGATATGTGTATACTTATAGCTGACTCATGTTGTTGTATAGCAGAAATTAACACAACATTGTAAAGCAATTATACTCCAATTAAAAACCAATTAAAAAGAGAATAAATTAGAAGAAGGAATAAGGAAAGCTATTAGGTTGCTCTATGGGGATAGTTCAGGGTGGCAAACTTGCAAATGTAGCTGTTTGTTATTGTTTTAGCCACAAAGTCGTGTCTGACTCTTTTGCGACCCCATGGACTGTAACCCTCCAGGCTCCTCTTTCCATGGGATTCTCCAGGCAAGAATACTGGAGGTGGTTGCCATATTCCTTCTTCAGGAGCTCTTCCCCACCCAGGGATCAAATCCGCATCTCTTGTGTTGGCAGACCGATTCTTTACCACTGAGTCACTAGTGAAGAGTAAGAGAGTATTGACTAGATTTGGGTCACTTTAAGGATGATGAAAATATAGCCAAGAGTGAATTTTCCGATGTGGAGGCCTAGATGGGTGGTACCAATGGATACAAGAAAAGAGTTGTATGATGCCAATCAGTGTTAGCGAAAATAAAAATGAGTCTGGCTATCTTTTATGATACATCAGGAACGTGATGAGGAGATATTTCCCATGGAACATACTTTTTATATGTAAAATGTCTGCTCATCATGCTCTTGATGTATTATAAGCCCCTACTTTCTTCTTAAATCTATATTAAGAACATGTTAGTAAGTTTATTTTAACCAAAATCTTTCATTAGAGTTTAAATTATATGATTCTGCTACCAAATAACTGTCCAAACTTAGGCATTTCACCTGAATATCAGCTATAAAACAAGAGGACTTGCTTAGATAATTTCCAAGGACACTTCTAGATTTCTTGTAGTATAGCTTTTAATTATCTCGACTATTATAAAACTTTCTTAATATTGTATAAAATCAAAATTTGAAACTTATTTCGTTTGAGATTTTGGAAAGTAATCTATACCGTTATGCTGCTGTAAATCACAAATACTTTGATATTTATAATATAAAGTATATGCTGATATCATAAATATTTAATAAAACCAAATTTAATATTTAAAGACCTAAACAAGGAGTCATGCATTCTGGAAGCAGATAACCATCAAAGTTACCTGTAGACCTGCACAAGCAATGTTTTTTCATATCAGTGTTTGATATTATCAGATTTCAATGGGTCCAAAATTTGTCTCTTTAATGAATTTAGAAAACATAGCAGCACTGCTGCAAGATCTAAATTATAGAGGACTTGATGTTGACAATGATGGATATTACAGAAGTAAGATGTAAGTTGGCTGCATGATTTGTAAAAACTGTGGAACAAAATGCTAATTATAAACATTCTGTGTCATTCGGTCAGACATTTGCTGAAGTGAGACGACTTTGCAGCTGATCAGTGTGAAATAGACAATTCTATTTCTCTTGTCGGTGTGATGAATCTACTTTCACAATAGTCTTTTTCTCTTCATAATAGACAGTTAATTCACATCCTGTAAGTTCATGAAGACTATTCCACAGACAGTCATCTGGATTAACTTCTGTTAATTACCACTGAAATGTTGGGCTTTCTGCATAAACTATGAAATGATTCTTTAGAGAGCAGACTGAAAATGACTTTGGAGCCTCTGCTACAGAACCCCTTGGTTCTGTGATGCAACATTTAGCCTCTTTGTAATTTAATTTCCTACTTTGAAATGTCACTTGCCAAATACCAATTCGACTCCCCTTACTCTACATCCCAAAATCCCATCATAAATGTCACATATGATAAGAAATGGATTATGTGGATTTGCAAGAGGGAATTTCTCAGAGATGAATTCTCAGAGATACAATATTATTTTCACTCCATGAAAATGTTCACGTGATTTGCATAGTGATTCTATTTCCATAATTGTGCATCTAAGCCCATGGACCTCTGTATTATTTCAATGTGATTATGTATGATTCAGGTTAGCCTTCATGTAAGCTGAGAATCCTATATTTAATTCTAGTTCAGTTGAAATTTGGCATAAGTCATATTCTACTTTTGTCTACTGACATAAACTATTGGACAAATTACTGTTTCATTTTTCTATAAAAATTGATTGACTTTCTAAATCTTCCTAGTGCTTTTATTTCTTTTGGAAGTAAAGAACATTCAAGTAAGACCTATTCAGAGGTCAATTGCTATTCTTCAGAGTGACTTTAAGTTATTTAAACCTCCAGGGATTCTGAAATAGACTCTAGTATAAAATATTTCAGTGGTGTAGTGTTCCATCAATAAAAGGATACACTCATACTAAATCAAACAAATAACAACAACAAAAAAGTGGAAAGCTTAGAGGTTAGCTGAGTTTGTAAGTATTACAGTCATGTTGCTGAAGACATGTCATTCTAAAAAAAGATTCCTTGATCTAGTTTTCTGCAGTTTTCATATAATTAGATTCTATATTCTTTTTTAGCAATGAGATAGCAGTATAGAGAATGATTTGTATGTTTGAAACGTTTTGTAAATCTCAACTTCCTACTGCACTTGAATTATACTCTAATTTCAAGTCATTGCTTTTTAAGTGTATACATTTAGCTGCATAAAAATATTTTTAAATTGGAACAATCTCCTTATTTTTCTTGATTAACCCTTGAGCTCTATATATTGGTAAACTTTTATGTCTAAAATAGCTTACATTGTTCTCTTGGTGATGGTATAGGTAAATCTAGAAGCACTTTATCATGTCTTCTGAGCTTCAAAATGTTGACCTCTTAATATAACACTTGTTATTGGTTCTATATTTCCAATAAACATCAAATAAATACAAAGCATTATATAATGATAAAAATCTATTCAGTAAATTATGTTTAAAGAAGTCCTAGAAGATATTTAATATTATCTTTATGTATATCTCACCCATTTCTTCTCATCTTAGACTTCATGGTTATCATACCCTGGAAAAGACAAAGTTGTTAACAATTGCTTTTCAAGGCTGGCAAACAATTAATCCAGGTAATACAACATGACATCAGAATGAACAAGTAGAATGCATTTGCCAAAATCTCATTACATTCAGCTATGGTTATCTTGACTATTACCTTTATTTTTGTCCTAAGATTCCCTACTTAAAATATAAATTCCAAGGAGATTTTCTGGGTTTGGGAATCTGATTTTGAATAAGGCTTGATTACTCTCAATACTTCTGTGAACTAAGAGAAATATCCTATTCAGTCTCCTTACTTTAGAAATGGTGATAATGCATTCCCTAAGTTGGTTTTATTTTGGATCAAATATATTTTCATTTTAGATCAAATATATATTTTAAATATATTTATATTCGAAAATATTTTCAAAACTGTCAAACACTATATAAATACAAGCTGTCATTATTATTATTATTAAAAAAAAATTTTCCCACCAAACAAATTATGAAAAAACAGCATGGCATTTGCTTTTTTATGGGGTATGAATGGACATGACTGATGCAACTTAGCATACACACAGTGAATGAATAAGGCTGCATTGAATGTTGACTCAATTTGGTTTAGAATGTATACTTTGTGTTTCTTCCCTAATTTTTCCCCATGGATATTCTGTGGTTTAGTATCTCTTTATTTGCATCAAAGGCTTTGAATCAGGATGCAAAACTAATGGTTGAACTTGAGTATTAGGACTCAAGGAAATCAAGAGATACACTACAATGGCAGGAATGATGATGGTGTGAGGATGGCCGTTGACTGCAACCAGGGTGAAAGAGAAGGCCTAACACTGTCTCACAATAAACTGTGGGAAATTCTGAAAAAGATGGGAATACCAGACCACCTGACCTGCCTCTTGAGAAACCTGTATGCAGGTCAGGAAGCAAACAGTTAGAACTGGACATGGAAAAACAGACTGGTTCCAAATAGGAAAAGGAGTGCGTCAAGGCTGTATATTGTCACCCTGCTTATTTAACTTATATGCAGAGTACATCATGAGAAATGCTGGGCTGGAAGAAGCACAAGTTGGAATCAAGATTGTCGGGAGAAGTATCAATAACCTCAGATATGCAGATGACACCACCCTTATGGCAGAAAGCCAAGAAGAACTAAAGAGCCTCTTGATGAAAGTGAAAGAAGAAAGTAAAACAGTTGGCTTAAAGCTCAATATTCAGAAAACTAAGATCATGGCATCCAGTCCCATCACTTCATGGCAAATAGATGGGGAAACAATGGAAACAGTGTCAGATTTTATTTTTTGGGCTCCAAAATCACTGCAGATGGTGATTGCAGCCATGAAATTAAAAGACACTTATTCCTTGGAAGGAAAGTTATAATCAACCTAGATAGCATATTAAAAAGCAGAGATATTACTTTGCCAACAAAGGTCCATCTGGTCAAGGCTATGGTTTTTCCAGTGGTCATGTTTGGATGTGAGAGTTGGACTGTGAAGAAAGCTGAGCACCGAAAAATTGATGCTTTTGAACTGTGGTGTTGGAGAAGGCTCTTGAGAGTCCCTTGGACTGCAAGGAGATCCAACCAGTCCATCCTAAAGGAGATCAGTCCTGAATGTTCATTGGAAGGCCTAATGTTGAAGCTGAAACTCCAATATTTTGGCCACCTCATGTGAAGAGTTGACTCATTGGAAAAGACCCTGATGCTAGGAGGGATTGGGGGCAGGAGGAGAAGGGGACGACAGAGGATGAGATGGCTGGATGGCATCACCGACTTGATGGGCATGAGTTTGAGTAAATTCCGGGAATTGGTGATGGACAGGGAGGCCTGGTGTGCTGTGATTCATGGGGTTGCAAAGAGTTGGACACGACTGAGCGTCTGAACTGAACTGAATTGAACAGTCTTGGTGAGGCCCCAGAGAACCTAAATAAAGCAGGGTTCCCAGACCTTTTAGGTACTTTGTGCAATTTGGCAATTTTGGTTCTTGCTATTGCTTGCTTTCAGCAAGGAGATGTGGTGAGTCCCATGTAATTTCTGGTGTTTACTTTTAAAGAGTAGGATGGAGTGGGTGTGAATACTAGGGCTTGGGTGTTAATGATAAAGCCAGTGGGAATGAGAAGGCTGAACTCAGAAAGAAACATTTGACTTTATCACCATATATAGCAAGGAGTATATGTGAATGTGTTTTACATATAATTCATATATTCTTTCATTTATCCTTTTCCAGGCACGTGACTGGAAAAAAATTGTATGCTACATCTTCCGTATTATTATAATTTTTTACAGTTCTTAATTTACTATTTCAATTTCAACCATTTAAATTTTTAACATATATATGTATATACATATATATGTGTGTTTATGCATGTGTGTATGTCTATTGGAGTAGAAACTGGCAACCCACTCCAGTATCCTTGATTGAAAAAGTGTCATAAACAGAGGAGCCTGGCATGGGGTCTCAAAGAGTTGGACATGACTGAGCAATTGAGCACGCATATTTGTGCACATATATATATATATACATATGTATATATACAATATGCAACTGACCACACATATATATTTATGAACTGGTATAATGTTATTTTTATGTTCTCTGGGCCATACATAGTCTCTATTCCAGCAGCTCTTAAATCTTCAGAAGCACAAAATTCACCTGTGATGTTTAAATCGGCTCCTCTCTAGACTCAACCACTTTTGATTCTTATTCGGCAGGTCTGGGACTGAATCTAAAAAGCTGCATTTCTAATAAAAACTCAAAATAATCTGATGGATGAATCATGTGGATTACATTTTTGTAACAATGTAAGCTTTGAAAACTTTTAGAATTTTATTTTATACAGTTAAAAAAAAAAATGTGAGAAGGCGGAAATAGCTCCACAAGAGAGTTTACCAATGTGCACAGAACTCCTATGGTTCATTCTAATTAAATGAGTTTTCCTTTAATTTGCCCATACATTCCTTTTAATTGTAAAAATAATTTTTTCAAACATTTTCCTGCATTGGATGTTATTTGCTTCTTCCCTAAGGTCTGAAGGTACTAAGATTGGCTTACAAAGTCCCTTTGTCTCTCTAGCAGTTTGATGTAGCTACCATTGCTGAGAGATCACTGCCTGGAATTCCTCATCCCAGGTTCCTAGACCTTCAATGTAGAATAGCATCACTGCTTGACATTTGAGTAATTTTTTAAGCATCTAATTATCTGTGTCACTCTGTTAAGATTTTAGGGTTTCATACAATTTGAAAATATCGAATTTTAAGTTCAAAGGTCTTCAAAGGATCATTGCTTGTATTTCACTCAAGTGCAAATGGCCTGTACAATAGTAGACCTTATTAGATCCAGGGGTGAGAAAGACCTGATTAAGAGCACTCAGAAATTTAAGGTGGGGGAGATTTTTGAAAGAACTTATGAATTGAAAGGATCAGATAGTAAAGAATCTGCCTGCAATGGAGGAGACTCAGGTTCAAAAACAAAGGCCATCTGCTCTACCATACATATGATCCAGTAGGAAATGTTATTTTTAGTGCATATTGTATACTTATAGCATTTTGATTCTAAAGTGTGAGTTTTATCAATTGAATATTGCAAGCTAAAATGCAAAATTTGAAAATGTGCAATGGTGATTTTTTAATTTGCTGTTTTACATGCTTTTTAAGGGATGTTCACATGCTTTTTAAGAGATGTTTTAAGGGATGTTTACATGCTTCTTAAGGGATGTTTTAAGGGATGTTTACATGCTTTTTAAGGGATGTTTCCCAGGTCTTAGGTTTCCCTGGTGGCTCAGATGGTAAAGAATCTACTTGCAATGCAGGGGACCTGAGTTCAGTCCCTGGGTCAGGAAGATCCCCTAGAGATGGGAATGACCACTCACTACAGTATTTTTGCCTGGAGAATTCCATGGACAGAGGAGCCTGGTGGGCTACAGTCCATAAAAGTGTCAGACATGACTGAGCGACTAACACTTTTTTTCCCCCTAGCACTTTAAGTGCATATGTCAGATGTGAATATACCAAATTCCCAAATTATGCACTGTAGTTTTCTATCTGTTGGTCAAAAAGCATGAACACTGAAGTCAAATGTGTCTCGGACATTCTCTGCTCTAACTGCCTGCTTTGTTAACATAGTGACATTTTTTTGTCCACTCACTAGCTGGAAAACCTCAGACAAGTTATGTAAACTCTTTGCTTCAGTTTCTTCATCTTTAAAACTGGTACAATATTAGAACCTAAATTATAGGGCATTGTAAGGGTGATAATATGTTTATTTAAAGCAATTAGGACAGAGTTTGGAATGTGCTAAACTCATATGGTAAATAGCTAATTGCAGATATTATTATTAGGATCACTTGGAATGGGGAATTCCAAGAAGCATCTGTGGAGAAAATGGTGAAGAATATTCTGTCTATTGCAGAATATGACAAATATTGCTTAAGATTATTGCTGGATATTTCAGAAGTATGCTCAGATATTTTGCTTTAGTTTTCCTGAAGGAAGATAGGAAAATTCTTCTTTCTTTCTTTTTTTGTGGGATTCCCTGAAACACTAGTAGCTTAGATAATTTATTCTAAATAATAGGATGAATTATTTAGTCAAATGTCTTAGTGTAGGCTGTCTAAGTATCAGAGACAGGGTGGCTTATAACAATAGAAATTTATTTTTCATGTTTTCTGGAGACTGGAAGTCTGAGATAAGGGTGCCAGCATGGCCTGATTCAGGTGAGGGCCCGCTTCTGGATTTCAGACCGTGTTCTGGGAGAGGGAGGAGGTATAAACTTGATTTTCATAACATTAAGTTATCAGACTGATTTTTTTTCTTTTCCCCTTCATTATTTATATCTATCTGACAATTGTGTTTGAATTCTAGGATGCTTCAGAGAGACTTACTTTCACACCTATTCATACATATTAAATGGCAGATAAAGTATGAAATCTCAGTAAAAGATTCTGTATCCCATATCTAAGGGAAATATTTTTAAATACCATTTCTCTTACTAAAAGAAAAATACAAAAATTAAAAAAGTCTAAATAACATAAAAACAAACATAAGAAGATTTAGATAAAATTCATGTTAATGGTTTTATTATTAGCTAAATTTCAGGATAAAATTATTTTTAGTGAGCAATACATAAATTTTAATTTCTAGATTTATAGTGATATTTAAAAGAATATAAAATTTTTGGCATGATAATGAAATGAATTTTAAGGACTTGTATCTTTCCAGCAAAAAAAAAAAAAAAAGCCCTGTCGATATTTCATTGCTTGAGAGGAGTTTTATTTAAAGCACACAAAATAATCTCTTACTTTTAGTTTGGTTTTGTTTGCCTGAAAGAGTTGGTGAATAGGTCAGCAACAACTGTACATACAGAACTGAACCCACTTGAGTTTGAGAGAATTTCCCATGATGCACCTTGTCCACTGCAGAGATTGCAATAGGACAGGAAATGCAGTGAGATTTATTGCAGAGTCCCAGACGAAACCCATGAAAGTGACTGAATAACAAAAACATAATAATAACTAGCTTTGTTGTACATGATTCTTGTATATTAATGATACCAGTTTTTTGCTTGTCCTGCATTCTACTTATCTTTCCTTAGAAATAAGAAATACAGATTTGATTTGCCTTTCCCTGACGTTTAGGGATGTTGAGCATCTCTTCATGTGCTAGTTAACCATCTGTAGGTCTTCTCTGGAAAAATACCTGTTCAGATTCTCTATCCTTTTTTAATTGAGTTGTTTTGGTTTTTTTTAATATTGATTGTATCCATTTTTATGTTTTAGATATTATTATTTTATTGTATGTATCATTAACAAATATCTTTTCCCATTCAGTAGGTTGCTTTTTTGTCTTGTTAATAGTTTCCTTAGCTGTGCAAAAGCTTCTTAGTTTGATGTAGTCTTATTTGTCTATTTTTTTTTTTGTTGAACTTTCCTGAGGCGACAGATCCAAAAAGATGTTCCTAAGATTAATGTCAAAGAGCAAACTGTCTATGTTTTCTTCTAGGAGTTTTACAGTTTCAGTTCTTACATTTAAGTCTTTCCATTTTTAACTTATTGAATTTGCATGGTGTGATGAAATAGTTTAATTTCAATTTTTTTACATGTAATTGTCCAGTTTTCCCAGAAAAACTTATTGAAGAGACTGTTTTTCCTACAGTTTATATTCTTGCCTCCTTTATCATAGATTAACTGATTATATGTGCATGGATTTATTTCTGGGCTCTCTATTCTGTGCCATTGGTCTATGTGTTTTTATGCGAGTACCTGTTTTCATTACAATAGCTTTGTAATATAGTTTGAAGTCAGAGTACATGATACTTCATATCTGATGGAATGGCTATCATCAAAAAGACAAGAAATAACAAATATTGGTGAGAATGTGGAGAAAAATCAACCCATGTACACTGTTGGTGGGAATGTAAATTGGTACACCCACTGTGAAAAATGGTAATGAGGTTCCTCAAAAAGTTAAAAACTAACATATAACCCAGCAATTTCATTTCTGTGTATTTATCAGCAGAAAGCAAAAACACTATTTTTAAAAGATATATGCTCTCCAATATTCATTACAGCATTACTTACAGTATCTAAGATATGGAAACAACCTGTGTCCACTGATAGATAAATGGAATAAAAAAGAAACTGTGATATGTCTCATATAGCATCATATCATTTAGGTCCATCCATGCTGTCCAAGGGGCAAGATTTCATTGCTGAAAGGAAATCAATAGAATACCAGCCATAAGAAAATGAAATCTTGCCACTTGGACAACACGGATGGATTGAAAGGATAATACACTATGTGAAATAAATCAGACAAAAAGACAGATACTGTATGTTTTCATTTATATGTAGAACCTAAAATATAAAACAAAGAACAAATATAGCAAAACAGAAAGAAACTCAAGGATATAGAGAACAAGTTAATGTTTATTAGGGTGAAGAGGAGAAATGAAAAAAGAGATTCAAATTAGATGAAGGGAATAAGAGGTACAAACTGTTAATACCATTATGTAATAATAAGCCACAAAAACGTACTATGCAGCACAGAAAATATAGTTAATAAAATATTCATAATTTTGTATGATCAAATTACTGTCTTGTCTACCTGAAACTAATATAATATTGTAAGCCCATGAGTCTTCAATAAAAGTGTAAATAAAATAAAGAATATAACTATTTCCCTCAAACAGCTAGTATCTCAGACATTATTCATAGAGCCTAGTATTAGAAAACATTTCCAAGTGCAAAACACATAAACCAGTAAAACATAGATAATCATAGTTAAATACTTTCCTATCAGACCCATTCATACTTTCACATAACATGGAAAATGGCAGTCATTTAAATCTATGTTGCTCCATAGTTACTCCAAAAACAATGTAGAAAGACAAGGAAACCAAAGTAAATCACACAAAAATAATGTGCTCCAAACCCCAAAACTTCCAAAATTATAAATTATCTTCTTAGAAAAAAAGAAAAAAAATCTACCAAATCCTAGCAGATGATTCTCTATTCTCCAGCCTTAGCTGTGAGCTAGAGCGCACACAGCCTCAACTATGGCTGAACACGCAGGTCATCAGTAATGGGACAAGCCAACACAAAGTGCCTATTGATATGATGTACTGGGGACAAAGTATACCTGCTGGATTCTTACAAAAACTATATAACCTGCATTGAATAATCTGGACTAACTAGTTCAATTCAAACTTTGAGACATTCTCAAAGATACCTGGCCTGAACTTTCCAGTGTTAAGTCTGACCAACATGAAATCTAATGGTAATGTGTCATCTGAGATTGAATCCTGGAATAGAAACGGATATTAGTAGCATAATTGGCAAAATCTGAATAAGGTTCATAGATTAGATAATATAGCATTATCGTTATTTTCCTTCCCTTTTGATAATTGCATTCTGCCTACATAAAGGAATGTTCTATTTTAATAAATACACTGAATTTATAAACTCACTGAAGTATCTAGAGGTAAAAGGGTATTTAAATGTAGAAGCTGACTCGAAAAAATGTAAAAAAATATGCACATAGATAAATAGACACACAGATAAAGAAAATGAGAGAGATTGAAAGAGAATGATGAAACACATGTGAAAACATGTTAACATTCACAGAATGTGCATGAAAGAAATGTACATGAGAATTCTTTGCAATAGTTCTATGCGTCTTTCTACTTTTTACTACAGTAAAAATAGAAATGTTATAAACATATGTCCCCAAATTCTTGATGAGTTCAGCCTTAAACTGGAAGCATACAGATTCTGATAATGAAAGGTTGCAATATAATCATTTGTAAAGCACATTTCCTATCTGTTTCCCCCTTGTTCTTTTGCATTGTGACACAAAGCTTTATGAAGCCCATTGTATCATCATTAGACAATTATTATTTTTTAAAAATTGACCAAACTGATTGTATACACTAGTGTTAACCTGAAACTTGTAATAACTGATACACACTCCATAACTTGGAGTAAGAAAAAACAGTATCTTCAGCAATATTGAGGAGCTTCCCTGGTGGCTCAGTGGTAAGGGGACACAGGTTCGATCCCTGGTCCAGGATGATCCCCTGGGAGCAGAGCCCATGTGCCACAACTATTGAGCCCACGGGCTGCAGCTATGAGCGCTAGAGCCCATGCTCTGCAACAAGAGAAGCCACTGCAATGAAAAGCCCACGCACCACAACTAGAGAGTAGCCCCTGATCGCTGTAACTAGAGAAAAGCTCACAAGCAATGAAGACTCAGACAGCCAACAATAAATAAATAAAATGATTTTTTTTTAAGTACTGAATTGTCAGAAGACAAAGAAAGCATTTTAATGAATTTCACCATTTTGGAGATAAATGAGAAATTGGGATCACGGGACAAGAGAGAGGACGGGGCTTCCAGTCCATCGAGGGGAGGCAACGGCTTTAAAGATGAATGGACTTCGTGAGCAAACAATGGCTGCGTTTGCAGGGCTGCCGCACGCAGGCACCCAGTGCTTGTAATTGAGGATGATTACGGTTAATGACGCCAGTAATGTGCACTCTCAAACCGGCAGGACAATGTAATTTGTATCAAACCTATTCAGTATCTCTTCAGGCATTCTGCCTGGTTTCATCTTATTGCAGCACTGGTTGCAGAGGGCTGGTCTGGAAGCTTCACAGCTGGCTCAAATTAAAATGTTCATGGTTTCCCCCACCACCCCCATCCCTCCAATATATTCGGAAGTAAATAAAGCTGTTTGAGTCTTGATATCAGCTGGATGGCTCAGGGCCTGTCGTAGTTTCACGTGACAGGACCAAGATCTTTAGTCCTGAAAACACTCGTTTTTAGCGTGCAGAAAGGAAGCAACACATCTGTCTGTGAAATTCACTGATGAAGTGTTAACCAGAAACAACTACACTTTGGGGCAAAAGGAAGCTGTTTTACATTTCAGTACACTGTGAAGCCCAACATTATGTGAGGATTTTCAAAAGATAAAAAGAAAAAGTTAGTTAATATCAAATATGTCCGTCTCCAGTTCTCCAAATACCAGGAGGAAATCCCTAGCAAGCAAAATTTTTATGGAACCAATTCAGGAACAGATCCTGTTTAGAAGTTAGACTATTCATTTAAATCCAGCGTCAGATAAAACAAGTACATCTTTTTAAACTATGAATTGAAGAAGCATAAACATGTCTTTTTTTCTTTTTGTTTTCTGGCTTACTCATTTTAGAGAGGAGAAAGAAGTCTCTATATAATTGTGCTTGTAATTTTAAGACACAGATTACAAATACTGAAGCATGACAGAGTATGTACACAAATGAGATGGAAACACATATAAGGCTCAAGATAATTACAGTTCTGAAAAAAAATGCTATTGTGTTCCATCCCTCAGTTTTGTAAGTAGAGTTTTTCTTTCCATGCAAGCCAATGCAAATCATGACATTTGATTAGTTCCAGAAGCAACATTTTCAGTCCAAACAATAATGTCCATCAATGACAACAATAAGTTGGGATTGGAAAGTAAGGTGAAAGGGTATCCATGTCCTGGTCTCAGTGCTAGCTAAATGGCATGGAGGATGATTGACATGTGGAAGGAGCAATGATATCTGGATGGCAAAATGGGTGTAAGCTTCAGGAAAATATGAATAACTCAGATGATTTTGGGACCATGAAATTCTTCATACACAAGTATCACACAATTTATTTTATTTTAAAAATGCTTATAAATCAAAGTAGCTTGCTCTCACATGTATTCTCACATGTTATAAAGTTTAAATTTTATGACAGATACCACACAATAGGTTGTAGATTATGCTGTTTAGTTCCTGTGATAAATAATGCTGGATGTGAACATGCACTTGTTCATATGATTATAAATGCCATGAGCTAAATTGACTATAAATGACTTTATGTTACCTAGCATGGAAATACTGTCATTTCTTAGATGAAAAGTAATTTTAAAAAGTCATCTGGTATAAAGACTCAGGATTTAGCAGTTTTACCAATTGAGTAGAAGAAATCACCAACACAATCAAATACAATATTAATCTGGGTGTTTTGCAGTTTTTCCTGTATTACATTCTTAAGAAAATTACTTTGAATAGTAAAAGGATAGCTATTATAATGCAATGTAAAATACATAATTGTTGGTCTGAGAGTAATACAGTTCATCTATGTGATCTATGAGAGACAGTCAAACTGTTGGACACATTCAGACAAAATAAGGCTGGAATTCCCCTCATATCTCTCCCAACAACTCCTTAGTCTCCCTCCAGCAATTAGTGGCCATTTCATCTTGATTTATCTTTTGGATGTTGGTAGCCCATCCCTGGGTGTTGAAGATCCTCTGTGGGAGGAAATGGCAACCCACTCCAGTATTCTTGCCTGGGAAATCCCGTGGACAGAGGAGCCTAGTGGGGTTACAGTCCCTGGAGTTGTAAGAGTTGGACATGGCTTAGCAACTAAGCATCAACAATAGACAATACTCTGGATGAGCTCAAATACTTATCCAGAATGCTAAAGATTACATATCCTGGGCTCCCTTGCAGCTAGGACACTCCAGGGATTTCTTGGCAGATGCATCCATACAGAAATTGGAAGAGAAATGTCTTCCTGACAAATGCCTCATGGAGACATTTCATTTTTCTTTCCTTTACAGTTGAGGAGTAGTTTACAAGCACTAGCAGTAGTTATCATTAGAAATAACAGACATGCAGACTTTTTGACAACCTTCAGGGTCAAAAATAATTACAGCAGATGAGAGAAGAGGTTGTAGCTGTTTAGTTGCTAAGTCCTGTCCCAACCTTTTGCAACCTCATGGTTTGTAACCCGCCAGGCTCTTCTGTCCATGGGATTTCCCAGCAAGAATACTGGAGGGGGTTGCCATTTCTTTCTCCAGGGGATCTTCCCAACTTAGAGATCAAACTCGCGTTGAACATGATTTGCAGGCAGATTCTTTACTCCTGAGTCACCAGGGAAGTTCCAGGGAAGAGGTAGCCAGCCCTCGATCTTTTCATGAAACACAGCATACCAGGCCCTTGAAATGAATAAATGTCAATATTAAATACTTTAATAAACATCCCAAGAGTGGACTTTGGTGATATGTTCTGCTGAAGAAGTCAGCCCACATCTATTGGGCTTTCAAGAAATAATAACACGGGAGAAAAGGCCAAGCTGGCTAACTGAAACTTCTCTTCCCAAATATTTTGTACTGGTACTATTTTCTCCCCCATTTACAGCATGTCATATTTTATATGATATTGTGGTGACACACGATGATAGTAAAGAAAGCAGCAGACACTTAACAGTAAGACTTACTCAGAGATTTCCAGTCTGCTCTTTGGAACAAAAAAAAAAAAATCAGCATTTTATTTTTCTTTCCAAAATGTTTTTAGTCTAGAAGAGAACAAGAAAGGTTTTAAATCATCAATAATTTCCTGGATATTTGCTTGCCATTACTTCTTCAGATAGCACTCTACTGAAATAATCTCATGAAATATAGAATAAGACTAAATTGCCACATTTTTCTCTTAGAAAATTATTCTTTTTCCCTAATGTCAGGTGGTAACCTTTCACTACTTGACACCTGCACAGGGCATTCTGCAAAAAGGCACTTTTCTATGAATACTTTGAGACCTGCATTCAGTCTATTGCTTGAATGGCTAGGGAAGAATAAAAAGCTATTCTTTTTAAAAATAAGTTTACTGTGGAAAAGAGTATGTATGGCTTGGTCTCAGATTGAATTTATCCATGACATGTTAACATTTTGAAATATAAACTTTCTAAAGTTGTGCACTCATATCAATTTACATATATATATACATACATATATATGCTTCCCAGATGGTGCTAGTGGTAAAGAATCTGCTTGCCAACGCAAGTAATGCAAGAGATGTGAGTTCAATCCCTGGGTAGGGAAGGTCCCCTGGAGTAGGAAATGGCCACCCACTTTAGCATTCTTATCTGGAAAATTCCATAGATGGAGGAGCCTGGAGGGCTATGGTCCATGGGGTCACAAAGAGTTGGATATGACCGAGTGAATGAGCATATATAGCATACACACATGTACAGCTTTTTAACAATAGATTCCTCCCCATCCCCAACTAAATCAGATTCAGTATTGTGTTATATAGGTGCAAGGACATTTTGGTGGCAGTTTGTTTTTCCAATACTAAGGAGTTTTGTCAATTTTGGAAACTAAGGACACCTTAGGAGATCAGAATTAAGAACCAGATTTTAAGGTCTGCATATAGATCTGTTAGAAAACATTACATTTTAAAAAACATATTTCCAATAAAAATGTACATATATTTTTAAACCATCTTGGACATAAACTTTACGGGTAGCAATAAGTGAATCAGAAACATATGGCCTGTATTTTCACTCACATAAGAAAGGCTGGTTAGCTTAGTGTCTGAAATAGTTGATGAAACTTTTTTTTTTTTTTAATGTCAAGACTGATACAAGCAAAAGGACTAAAACTCTAGAATTCAAGAGTAGTTACTGGAAATGTGTTAGCAGCAGTCCCCAGCTTTTTTGGCACCAGGGACCTGTTTCATGGAAGACAAGTTTTCCAAGGACCGGGGAGGGTAGCTGAGGGGATGATTTGGGGATGATTCAAATTTATTCATTTTGAATTTATTTTTTAAATAAATAAATGAAGCAACTTACATTTATTGTACACTTTATTTCTAATATAGTACTGCCACTGATCTGACAGGACGTGCCAGCTTGCAGCCTGGAGGTTGAGGACACTTGTGTTAGAGAAATGCAATCAGTAGGGTATGTGTGTATGTATGTGTGTGTGTTGACTTCTATTGAATGACAGGCATCTTTTGCCCCTGCTTCCAGGTTCTTTAAGGTAATTTATATGTACATTCCTCTATGTGTTTGTGTATGTTCTCTCCAAATGAAATGTATTTCTTTTTCCAATGTAATACTTATAAAGTAGGAGATAAAAATTTTAGAGCTCTAAGAATGTAATGATTACATATGTGAATATCGCTGCATTACAGAGATAATTATTAGTCTTCCAAGCAGAGACAACTGTAGGCAGAGGTAAAAACTTGGGAAACAGGATATGAGGCTTAAAATAGTTACATGTTACAGTATCCAAAGGACTGGTCCTCTGTAAAATAAGATAGATGTCACAGTCCTTGCTATTTGTATCACTAATGTACTTCACAATCTGAAACAAGATGCTGCACTGGAAAGGAATTGTAGAGGTTATCCAGTGAATCCTAGTCCTCCATTCTGTCCTATGTCTACTGATGATGTGCCACTTAAAACTAACATTTAGGAAAATAGTAGCTTTTATATTTTAGGACAGTACAACCTGTTATTGATTGAGTCTCAGAAAATGCTTTATAGTATCTGAGTAGAATTCTCCTGTTGAATCAGATGACAGTCTTCTGCCTAAAAGTATCACATATGGAAACCAATAGCACTATATC
The DNA here is from genome assembly GCF_910594005.1 of Cervus elaphus. NCBI lineage: Eukaryota > Metazoa > Chordata > Mammalia > Artiodactyla > Cervidae > Cervus > Cervus elaphus. The sequence goes on along the minus strand of NC_057841.1, from coordinate 31,271,620 downwards.
TTTTATTAACCATGTCACAATTTTCAGACTACTGTTTCAAATGTTTTTATAAGGTCGCTGAAGCCTCAGAGCAAAATGAATATGTGGTTGTTAAGGCGCATTCCTGGGCAAGGAGCCAGAGGGGCAACCAGGTAAACCTCACCAGACGTTTTGCGATGACATGTGACATCATCTAAATCATACGGCTTCCCTTTCTTTGTGCTTTGCTCGTTTGCTAGTCATTGTCTGACATTTATTACACTTTTCTCCCTCACTTTTCTATATTTAGTCCAAAGCCCTCTTGAGCAGGTCTTCTAGGCCCTAGTAAAAATAATTTTTCCTATTCTCTTGAGATGAGCTCTGCCTCTGGTTATGCACTCATGTTTTTGACATATAATCCCATTATCCAGGAATCAAGATCCTGCTTATTGATTCCATCTGTACAGTCCATTGTTCACATCTTAGGTCTTTCTTTCTCAGGTTCTAACTCTTAGGAAGACAGTGTGATGACAGCACCATCTGTGCTCCCAAGTCTTTCATCTTCTGATCCAGGAAGGTATGGTTCTTAAAGTGTTTTTCATCTAGACATGGGTCAGTAGGAGCGTTAGGTGGCTGTGGATGCAACATGAATGTGTCATTGAGCAAGATGACACACACTCCAACCAGGAATGACCCAGATTCAATCTTTTCAGGAACCCTAGATGTGAAATCATCAAACTTCTCCTTTTTGAAGGTCTGAGTTGATCTGATGTGCTTCGTTCCCCGGAATTCTTTGCAGAAATTGTGGGAAATTAGACTTTGAAGCTTCTGGATCTGGAGTTCAATCTTTCAATGCATCAGTCTACCTAAGTCTATGCACTTCCCTGGTGGCTCAGTGGTAAATAATCTGCCTGCCAATACTGGAGACACACGTTCAATCCCTCATCTGGGAAGATCTGGAGAAAGAAATGTCAAATCACTCCAGTATTCTTACCAGGAAATTCCATGGACAGGTGAGCCTGGTGGGCTGCAGTCCATGAGATCACAAAAAGTCAGACATGACTCATCTACTGAACATGCAAACCTAAGCTAATATCTTTCAAATTGATTCCTGCTTCCTCACTTTTCCCTCAGTTCAGTTCAGTTCAGTCACTCAGTCACGTCCGACTCTTTGCGACCCCATGAACCGCAGCACGCCAGGCCTCCCTGTCCATCACCAACTCCCGGAGTCCACACAAACTCATGTCCATTGAGTCGGTGATGCCATCCAACCATCTCATCCTCTGTCATCCACTTCTCCTCCTGCCCTCAATCTTTCCCAGCATCAGGGTCTTTTCCAATGAGTCAATTCTTTGCATCAGGTGGCCAAAGTGTTGGAGTTTCAGCTTCAGCATCAGTCCTTCCAATAAATATTCAGGACTGATTTCCTTTAGGATGGACTGGTTGGATCTCCTTGCAGCCCAAGGGACTCTCAAGAGCCTTCTCCAACACCACAGTTCAAAAGCATCAATTCTTGGGCGCTCAGCTTTCTTTATAGTCCAATTCTCACATCCCTACATGACCACTGGAAAAACCATAGCCTTGACTAGATGGACCTTTGTTGACAAAAAGTAATGTCTCTGCTTTTTAATATGCTGTCTAGGTTGGTCATAACTTTCCTTCAAAGAGTAAGCATCTTTTAATTTCATGGCTGCAGTCACCATCTGCAGTGATTTTGGAGCCCACAAAAATAAAGTCAGCCACTGTTTCCACTGTTTCTCCATCTATTTGTCATGAAGTGATGGGACCATGCCATGATCTTAGTTTTCTGACTGTTGAGCTTTAAGCCAACTTTTTCACTCTCCTCACTTTTCCCTCATATATGGGCATATGTCCTACAAATTATGTGATGTGAAGCAAAATAGACCAAACTAGAATTCAGGTGCCCTGATTTGAGTTTTAACAATGGAAATAGCTTTGTAGTATTAAGCACTCATTAAACTATCCTTAGGACTCTTATTTCCTCATCTGAAAAATTCATATAATGAGTTGATGATTGTATAGTATCAGAGTGTCTGTTGACTTTTAGGTAGGAATTTATCTTTTTTATGTAAGTAAGATATGATGTGGCACTTTGAAAAATGTTCCCTAAGTTTGAAAAAGAAAGCAAACAGTTTATTGTGTGTTTTGTCTTTCAAAAAAAAAAAGACAGCACTTCCCTGTGATGTTAAACTAAATTGTATGTTCTCCATAAATACTCCAGAAGTTATAATAATGTTATCCATTTAAAACCTTTCAAGAGCTACCATGTGGGTGATATTTAAAGATCATTGTTCTGAAGCAATAATGTAGAATGAGCTACTGAGCTATCAATAGCCTGTGCTAGTGACAAACATAATTGTATATAAATGTTTTATATGATGCACCAACATGAGTATTTGATGAGTACATGCCATTAAATTCAAATGTATTTATCACTGCCATTCTGTGCAAGGATCTCATGTAAATTATTTCCCTTGGATGAGCTTTCCATTGCAAATATATTTCATTTATAAAACTCTTATTAATTTAACAGGCTCATGGTTTTACCATTTTCCTCATTAAGGAAATTTACCATTTCCTCATTATTATGACATGTTAACCGAGAAATTTTCATAAAAAGGATTTAAAATGGTGGTATAAGTCCCTGGGATATTTTGTTTTATACAGCATAGCATTTCCTTCTAGAAGAATTGTATATCATAAATACAGCAGCATGTAGATGCCACACTTTGCCCAGGATAGAGCTTACTTTGTTTCATTTTATCACCTACTTTTTGAATACATAATATATCCCAGGCACTGGGATAGGTGATAGAAATACACAGACAAAAGGCCCAATCACTACACTTCAGGGACTCACTGTTTCCCTGGGCAAAGGTCTGCCAGGGGCAAGATGGTGGACGGAGCCTTTGTACTCACCTTTCCTCTTTGCAAGTCCCAACATACAATTGAACGAAGGTAAAGAAGAAATAAATTCATAACTAAGGGCACGGGAAGACAGCAGCAAAAAGATGGGTTTCAACAAATTTCTGGTAGACACAAAGAGATGGATGTCTGAGTGATTAATCAAAGAACAGAAAGACACAATCTAGAACACTCGCAGAGGGAGTTGTAACTAATGAAAAACAGATTTTTCTGACAGAAACTCCAAAGGGACCGCAGACTGAGTGATGGCAGGTGCTTTGATGGGTGGGAGGAAGAAACAGATCTAAGGACAAGATGATTAATGGAGGACGTACATGGCTGAAGTGAACTGCCCATACCTCTTCCTATAAACCCTTATGCTGGATGGTTTACTCCAGGCATGAATACAAATTTTAAAAAAAAGCTGTCTGGGGAAAATAATGGTAATTAGTTAAAACAATAGAGACCCAGAGTGAAATCTTTCTTATCTGGTCATATACAAGTCCCCCAGTACAGGAGTCACTTCCATGAATTCTCACTGGAAAGTATTTCCCACTGAATTCAAAGTCTCCCAGTTCAACATTGTGAATGGGCCACTGTGTCTTCTCAGAAGTTTATGAAAACACTCCAACATGGAAAAAAATGATGGAGATAAGCTAAGTAAATTCTAACAGTGATATGATTAATTTAGAGAACCGAAATGAGTTTTACAAATTTCATGAACATCTGAGATGAATTTGAGAAAGCTCTTCATGTACAAACTAACCAAATGCTAAAAAAGAAAAATAATAATAATAATGAGAAGGAAGAAAAATTCTTGGAAATTAAGTCATTGTTGGGATAACATGTTCAATAGGAATGTTGGAAGAATAAATATGAAGTAATTTCTCATTTAACATAACTATAACACAAAGAGATACACAAGAGAAAAGAAATGATCAGTATATGATGCCTAACATTTGACTAATAGGAGTTTTTGGTGAAGAGGATGAACAGAACAGTGGTAAAGTGATCAAAGATAAAGTGCCAAATAATCCTTCAAAGCTAATGGGAGAAACAAATCTAATTCTAATTAAAAGAGATTTTCCAAGCACTGAACCTTAAAATATCTAGGCATATTATTGTGAAATATAAGAAAAAACAAAAATCAAAGATCCTGAAATCACCTATAAATGACAGATAATCAGACCATCATTAACTTAGCATCCTAGATGAAAATGGAGAAGCACTTTCATAGTTCTTAGGCGAAATGATTTTCTATGTAGATTTATATACTCAGCAAACTTACACTGTAATATGAGGAGTAAATAAAATATCCTAAAACCTGAAGGAATTCAGGAAATAACAAGAGGACAAGGTAGGAAATTTCCCATTTTAACATTGTAGTAGCCTAAAGTCTAGTTTAGAACAGAAGGAAATATCCAAATGGGCTTCCCCTATGACCCATCCGTAGGTGGCCCTTCCACCTATGGCCCAGAAAAGAATCTGCCTGCAATGCAGGAGACACAAGTTCGATCCCTGGGTCATGAAGATTCCCTGGAGTAGGAAATGGCAACCTGCTCTAATATTCTTGCCTGGAAAATCCCATGGACAGAGGAACCTGGCAAGCTATAGTCCATGGGGTCACAAAGAGTTGGATATGATTGAAGGGACTTAACACAACATACAAATATCCATATCTATTCTCTTTATATAACCAGTAACCATCATAGGGGAACCAGAGAGGAGAGAATATAGTCAAACAGTATGTGGTCCTACTTTTAACTCCAATTTATATTTGCATTGCTCTTTTTTAATTAACCTATTGACAAGTTTCCCCCTTCACCTACCACTGCCTTGTCATGGCAAAAGGGCTTGCACAACTCAATGAAGCTATGAGCCATGCTGTGCTGGGCCACCAAGATGGACAGGTCATAGTGAACAGTTCTGGGAGATGGTGTGCTGCAGTCCATGGGGTCACAAAGAGTCAGACACGACTTGGCGACTGAACATCAACAACACTGACAAATTAGGATAGATTTATTTTAGTTTTACGAGAAGAATATAAAAACAAAGACATAGTGAGTGAATAAAGATGAGTTGGAGGGAAAGAAGGAGAGCAACTGTTTCCTCATTTTAGAAAGTGGGTGTCAAGACAAGATAATTAAGACTGATAGAAAATAGTTATTTGAATTTGCAGATGACATTAGTGGAGCAAGAAACTGAGAATTATGAAATAGCTATCTGATAAATAAGAGCAAAATTTATACTCCGTTTTTAGAAATACTGTTTATAGTTCTGAGGGTATTTCTCAGACTAACTAATTCCAGAAACGCTTTTAAATATTTGCTTCTGGGTAGTGGTATGGATACTGAGGCCATATTAAGGTTGATTTTACTGTCCACTTTTTGGTAGTATCTGGTTTTTCAAACTTTTTTGTAGTAATTTGATAAAATACATTAAAAGAAGTAAATGCAATAGGAAAAGTGCTAGAATATTGATATCTATAGAAGTCTATATGAACACATGGAAAGAATGATGGTTAGTTCCAATTATTCTCCCTCTGTATCCATTTTAATAAACCATTTAAAATGCAAGGTCATGGACTGTATTTTTTAGCTTGAGAGAGGCTAATGCACTTGCTCAAATGCATTATGTCTAGGTATACATTTACATATTGATCAATGAAAGTTATTAAGGCTCTATGTTCATTTACTCTCCTAGTGGGACTATCTCTATTTCTGTTCTATAATTGATTAACTATTATTGATTATCTGGTCTTCCTTGATGACTCAGTCAGTAAAGTCTGCCTTCAATGCAGGTTCAGTCCCTGGATTGGGAAGATCCCCTGGAGAAGGAAATGGCAACTCACTCCAGTATTCTTACTTGGAGAATTCATGGGGTCACAAAAAGTCAGACATGACTGAGTGACTAACACATATTATCAATTATCTATCATTGATTAACTCTTGCTTGATTTTAATTTCTTACTGGCTTTAATTTTCCTTCTCATAAAAATTTTCTTCAGTTTGATTACTTTGATTACTCTCAATGATTTAACTAGGTGTACTCCTGGTAAAGACCCTGTCTGCCAATGCAAGAGACCCAGGAGACGTGGGTTTGATCCTTGCATAGGGAAAATCCCCTGGAACAGGGCATGGTAACCCACTCCATTCTGAATCTCATGGACAGAAGAGACTGGCAGCCTGCAGTCCATAGGGTCACAGAGAGTCAGACATGACTGAAGCGACTTAGCACACATGCAATGATTTTGCACAGAAAGATCATCAGATTTTAGCACAAAGATCTGACCCTGGAAGACATTTCAAATATGCTGGCCCATGGTCTGCCCAAATATTTCTAAGATCGTGTTCTACTATTTTACTGTTCAAGTATACTAATGCACTGATATAGAATGATTAAGCTTTTCAGGAGTGCTTTTTATAGAGGATCTACAAACAAGATCTCCAAATATTCTTTCTCTGACCACCAAAGGTAGCAATGCTTAGTCACACCTTGCCAATCCTTCTCTTAAACACTTTGTCTATACGTGTAATGGCAACCTTCTATTGATGTTGTAAGCACTAGTAACTTTTAGGAATCATGTATTTTATAACTGGTTAAGTTGAGAATCATGTGAGTGCATGCTAAGTCACTTTAGTTGTGTCTGACTCTTTTTGACCCTATGGAATGTAGCCCCTCCTTGGGGCTCCTCTGTCCATGGGATTCTCCAGGCAAGAATCCTGGAGGGGGTTGCCAAACCCTCCTGAACTAGGCTCTCTTATGTCCCCTGCATTGGCAGGCAGTTTCTTTACTACTAGTGACACATAGCAAGTCCTAAGAATCATAGATGTGAGCTTTATTTTTGTGTCATGGTAAGCTAAATTTTAAAAATGGAGAGGTTCCTATAGAATAATAGAGTTAGTTGCTCAATCATGTCAGACTCTGTGACCCTAAGGACTGTAGCCCGTCAGACTACTGTATCCATGGAATTCTCCAGGCAAGAATATTGGGGTGGGTAGCCTTTCTCTCCAGGGGACCTTCCTGACCCAGGGTCAAACCTGGGTCTCCTGCATCGTAGGCCGTTTCTTTACCATCTGGGCCACCAGGGAAGCACCCCTATAGAACTATTTGCATATAATTGCTTCTTCCAGGGCTTATTCTGGGTCTGGCACCTAAAACAATTACTCTGCTATGTCTGTTTTTAAATGATCATTAATTATGCTATCTGACTCTATGTGTTTTAAATGTAGGGCATTTGTTTGTTCTGATTCATTATAAGCTCGTAAAACCCTGCAAAAGAGATCCAATTTGAAATGGGGTTTATTTTTAGATTTGAGTGCATGAGAATAAAGATGTTGTAAGATTGTTGGCAGCTTTTGTGTCCTCACTGGTAAAATGTGTTTTTATTTCTATATAATTACAAAAATATGTAATTTATCCTTTCAAGCAGTGACTATAGCTAGAGATTGGAGTGGAGCCAAAGTGCTGAACATCTTGCAGAATGGAGTTAAGGGTAATCCACAAATTGAACACTGGCAACTCTCACCTCTGCACCTGGAAAACTAGTTTAAAAGATCTGGAAAGGTGGGACACAAATCATCTGGGTGAGCAAAATTCGTTAGGAATAAATCAGCCTGGGCTTTGCAAATGTAAATCATCTCCCCTCTGCCTTGAAAGGATACTTTATGATGCTTCACAAAGAGTAAATAAAGGAAGGTTGCCAGATGTACTCAGTTTAGATTTTCAATGCCTCTTGAGAGAGATATTTTCATCCTGAGCATCACCTGACAGTGAGAATCTGTGTCTGCATTTAGAGAACACACAAGAAGCTCTCTTGCCATCTGGCCAATCTAAGGTTCAGCTTTCCCAAAGACCACAGGGATAGATGCCACCCCCAGACAAATCCATTTCTTGTCGCAGGTCGATTCCCAGGAATCTATAAATTCTTCACGACAGAGGGAGAAGAGGGAAAGTTCTGTCAGTGATTAAAAACTGGAGACAGGACAGAAAGGCAAGATTCTGGATGATGTCTTGCTGCTGTAACGAAAGAACCATCTGCTTATTGGAACAGAGTCACGTATTTAACTCATTGTTTAGAATAGGAGAGGGTGAGCTGCTTCTGTTGAATTACTGAGGACAAGCACTTGGAAGGAGAAGAATAATCCTGAGAAAGCAGCAGGTGAAGAAGTAGGAATACACACAGCCACACACATTCTTGTCTGTAAGAAATAAAAATTTTTTTTTAGAATTATTTCCTTTATTCAACCAATTTGTCTACTTAGGGAGATACTACACACAAAATTAGCCTTAAATTCAAAGACTGGAGACAAATGATTGATTAAAAAGTGTAAGTAAAAAAAAAAAAGTGTAAGTAGATGGGGAGGGAGGTGGGTGGGGGGATCGGGATGGGGAACACATGTAAATCCATGGCTGATTCATGTCAATGTATGGCAAAAACCACTACAATATTGTAAAGTAATTAGCCTCCAACTAATAAAAATAAATGGAAAAAGAAAAAGTGTAAGTAGATTTCAAAGCAAGGAATAAACTCTGCTGTTTGAGGTGGTCGGGGAAGGTGTCACAGATCAGATGTGACTTGATCTTTAAAAGGGATGTGAGTCAGTAATTGGGGTAGACATTCGAGCAGGGTAGAAAATGGGTACAAAGAAAATTATATGTATATATAAATTATATATATATTAGGGAAGCGTTTAACAGAACTATATATATATATATAATATACAGAACTATATATATATATATATTAGGGCAGCATTTAACAGAATTACATATAAATATATATATATAATTATATATAAATTATATATATATAAATATATATATATTAGGGCAGCATTTAACGGAACATTTATTGACTGAAGAAGTACTGTGATAAGTTTAATGTGTCCATTGACGACTGTTGAACAGGTGAAAGGCCATGATCAAGACAGCCTATATTTACTATATGTGATATAATACATAAAGAATGGGTCACATCTGTGGGTAAAAAAACAGAGATGCAATGGTTGGAGTTGGCCAGGTTTCAAACCCTGACTCTCTTGCCTGAACTGATTTTTTTCTAAATTGATTTAGATGAATATTAAATAAGAATCAAATGCAATGAGGTCTCTTTTTGAGGAGGGGGTCAAAATGGGTCAACAAAGAACAACAATAACAACAAAAATTAAAAGAAAAGCACAGAAGAAAATCCTGATCTTCAAGTTACTAACATCTGTCAATAATTAAAATAATGTTGCTGACTCATGAAGAAAAGATAGTTCAATGGGACATAATAGAAAACCCAGGAATAGGCCCAATTTATACAAGAGATGGGTGGATTAGGCAATAAATCACATGGGAACAAACAGATAATATTCTCATAAGAATATTAACTAGAATCTATACATCATATACCAGAATACATTGCAACTAGCTACAGCATTCAAATATATAAAATAAAAACATAAATGTATCTGAAGAAAATATGGAAAAATTTTTTTCACCTTTGATTAGAGAGGACTTTTCTTCTAGTTCAAGTTCCAGTACATATTAAAATTGTTAAATTTGATTCCATAAAAACAAGAAAATTCTATACAGCAAAGTCAAAATAATAATCCATGAAAACATCTACTAAAAAATAAAAATTAAAAAAAAAGAAAACATCTACTATTCATATGGCAGACAAATGGCTAATATTTATAACACATAAAGAGCTTCCACAAATACATTTTTTAAAACTACATTTAAATATAGAAATGAGCAAACAAGGAGGAGGACAGGAGAGGAGGGGAGAGGGAGAATAGAGCAGAATAGAAAAGAAAAAGGTTCTTAAACATTAGCAAAATGCTCAAGTTCATTCATAACTAGAAAAACACAAACTAAAATTCAACCAATGTACCATTCTTTTAGCTTCCTATTTGACACAAGTTCAAGTTTCCTACTTGCTAAGTGGCAGAAGTTGGGGTGAGGGTGTAAGTACATCCCATATCTATGGATGGTATTTAGCAACATACTATAAATGCATTCTTCAATCCAGTGATTCTCCTTCTGGGCCTTTATCCAACAGATGTACTTTCCCATTTGAAATGCTCTATGTGAAAGAGTTTGACTGTGTGGATCATAACAAAGTGGAAAATTCTTAAAGAGATGAGGATACCTGACCACCTGACCTGCCTCCTGAGAACCCTGTATGCAGGTCAAGAAGCAACAGTTAGAACCAGACATGGAACAACAGACTGGTTCCAGATTGGGAAAGGAGTATGTCAAGGCTGTATATTGTCATCCTGCTTATTTAACTTCTATGCAGAGTACATCATGAGAAATGCCACGCTGGACGAAGCACCAGCTGGAATCAAGATTGCTGGGAGAAATATCAATTAACTCAGATATGCAGATGACACCACTCTTATGGCAGAAAGTGAAGAACTAAAGAACCTCTTGATGAAAGTGAAAGAGGAGAGTGAAAAAGTTGGCTTAAAGCTCACCATTCAGAAAATTAAGATCATGGCATCCGGTCCCATCACTTCATGGCAAATAGATGGGGAAACAGTTGAAACAGTGGTTGACTTTATTTTGGGGTCTCCAAAATCACTGTGGATGGAGACTGCAGCCATGAAATTAAAAGACGCTTGCTCCTTATAGAAAAGTTATGACCAACCTAGACAGTATATTAAAAAGCAGAGCTGTTACTTTGCCAACAAATGTCCATCTAGTCAAAGCTATGGTTTTCCCAGTAGTCATGTATGAAACTCCAATACTTTGGCCAACTGATGCGAAGAACTGACTCATTGGAAAAGACCCTGATACTGATTGAAGGCAGGAGGAGAAGGGGCAACAGAGGATGAGATGGTTGGATGGCATCACCGACTGGATGGACAGGAGTTTGAGCAAGCTCTGGAAGTTGGTGATGGACAGGCAAGCCTGGCGTGCTGTAGTCCATGGGGTTGCAACGAGCTGAACATGACTGAGCGACTGAACTGAACTGAACTGATATGCAAGAGCATTCATGGAGAATTTGTAATAGCAAAAAATAGTAACTTTTCTGTTACTGTCATTGATAAATGACAAACTTCAAAATGTATCCTCATTTAAAAAAATCTTTTCAAGTAAAGCAATGACAGAATAGCTTCTTATTGGAAGCCACAGAAAAGCCTTATCAAATATTTTAACCAATTTATTCACCAAATGAAATTCAATGGCATCATTTTCCCATGAACTATGAATAAGAAAGGGAGGAAAAAAACATCAGTGGGCATACAGAATTGTTCAGGAAATCAAGACTACCTTAAGGTTGATATATGTTGTTAACCATTTTGTAATTTTAGGAAATACGAAAATAATAATAATACCAACTAACACCCTGTAGTATTACAACATGCATTTTTCTTTCTCTCTGTGAACACCTATGGTAATGTTGTTAGGCCCAGCATGTGTAGCTTTCAGGCAAAAAAAAAAAAAAAAAAAAAAACTATTCATTGTGAATCAAATAAAATGTTTTCTGCTATAGAAAAAAAGTGGTTTCTCCACGCTTAAGAATGCTATTCAATTTTAACTATGTGTGAGACTTCTTTTTCAAAAATAGAATTTGACTTTGCATTTCAATTCATTGAACGGGTATTCATGAAACAATTATTTCCAATGACTTGATCTTCATTAAAAAGCAGCACTGGAGAAACTAAACAAAATTAGGATGACTGAAGGCTAAGGGCAAAAAATCCTCAATGTTATAAATATTAATCTCCCACATAGATATCTTCAGCTCAAACTCTTGTCAGAAACAGTGTTGGCAACAGTGAATAGAAGAGAAAGGGTAGCAACCTTCAAAGCTGAAATTATTGGTGAAGTAAAACCCTACCATCTCTGCCTGATTTTCACCCTGAGAGTCACAAACTCAGCAGATACTATTGGAAGGATGGTGGATGCCCAACTTTTGATTTATCTTTTTTTATCAGATATACTTTTTCTATGTCTGAATTGTCAACTCTTCTATCATGATATAGTCATTTTTCAACATTTAAGTCTTTGTTTCATTTTTGTTTTCTTTCCTAGATGATCTTGTGCCCAGAGAACCACAGAATGGTCTGTTATAAAATGAAAGAAATAGATTGTTTAGGAAATTAATACCAATCCTTGGGGTGATAATCTTATCTTTCCCTTTTCCATGTCCAGAAGTAATTGAGAAATAAGCACAGGCATCAGAGAACCAAAAATATCCATTTGTAAAAGCTGATAAACACTGGATTGGAACGTGTAGCTTAGCCTTAAGCCGGAACCAGGCTTCTGCTCTGTACCGATTCTCAATCCCAATTATCTTTCTTTTATCTGGAACCTCATTGCTGACTCCTATAATATATTGTGTTCCTTTTTTTTTTTTTTTGCATTGTGTGATGCATGTTCAGTTGTGTTCGACTTTTTGTGACCCAATGGACTGCAGCCTGCCAGGGTCCTATGTCCATGGAATTTTCCAAGCAAGAATACTAGAGTGGGTTGCCATATCCAACTTCAGGGGATCTTCCTAACCCGGGGATCAAACCCACTTCTCTTGCATCTTCTGCATAAGCAGGTGGATATTTTATCACCGGTGCTACTTAGGAAGCCATATAGTGCGCCTATAAGATGACCTTATGATAGAGTGGGTAAACGGTGACTAAGAAGCCCAGAAGGAGAAGCGGCACCTAGAACACAATTTCACACATCATCAAATTTCACTCATTTTGGGAAAAAATAAGCCAAAGAAGCTAGGGTGGGAGTGGAGATTCCTGGATCTTGAGTCATGCCCACGAGTGCCTTAAGCCAACAACAACATGTTAGTAGAATGCAAATGTGTTCTCTCTTAAGACTAGGTCAGCAACCACTTTTTGTTCATCAGCACTTCCTCTTAGATAACATCAGATAATCTGATACAAAAACTCCTGTCAAAACTCTAACACCTGGAACTAAAAACTTGAGACAGAAGAACTGAAACATACCAAGTAAAATGAGAGAGGAGACACATACTCAGGTGGGGGTCGCAGTTCAGGGTTTTTGGGTACTCAGGCTGCTGCATGATGGTTCTGGATGTCAGCACAAATTGCAACACAATTTTGCAATTTTGGGGGCCAATTTTCTAAGATAAAGGTAGCAATAACATCTACCTTATGCTATTTATCTAGAATTAGCAAGGATATGCAATTTCTCTTCCATTTTTATTTTCTTCTGGACCCACTCTAACTACTGGGCTCTGATTGCAAACTGAACAGAGTATTTTGACTTTTATCCTTGGAAGCATTATGAGCAAACTCACCTCAATGAGTAATCATAATAATGAAAATGAACATTTGTTGAACACTTCTAATTGTATTAGACGTCATGTCTCAGCCCCTTGCATGCATTATTCCATTTAATATTCATAACTTTAATAGGTATTATCAAACCATTTTGCAATTAGACTCTATTTTTATCTGAGAGCAAAATTCTTTCTCTAGGGTACAAACCTTTAAAGAGCTACACAGACACCCAGGAAACTAGATAAACAAACTGATTTTAAGCTTCTTAATATTGAATATTGCATCTATCAAAGATGTAAGCCATGTTTTTTTTTCTAATCAAATGGCACCATTTTATTAATTCAGCTACCTCGTATGTCCCCAGCATGTTGTACTCATTTCAGGAGAATAGTAATGAATGGGGCAGGCACTGGATTTCCAATTGAGTCATCATCTAGGTGGCAGTCAGTTGATTTGACACAGCTGATGCTCACTTACTTTTTCCCAGAAGGCCAATAGTCCTAGCAAGATATCACAGGGTATTAGGAGCAGGGCTTCCCAAGTGGCATTAGTGGTAAAGAACCCACCCGCCAATGCAGGAGACATAAGAGACATGAGCTTGATCCCTGGGTCAGGAAGATCCTCTGGAGGAGGGCATGACGACCTGGATAATGCCATGGACAGAGGAGCCTGGTGGGCTACAGCCCATAGTGTCGCTAAGAGTCAGACATGACTGAAGGGGCTTAACACGAGTGCACAAGAAGTTGAATACAGTAAATATTCCCCTCTAGGCAAGTATCATTTACTTACATTGATATTACCCCAGAGTAACAGGTAAGAATCCTAGGGAAGATTGCTATGGATTACTATATAATCTGCTAACGACTCTCTGTGAATGAACTTCATTCTTGAGTGAATGCATGCAAGGGGCCTTACTGAACAGTCTGAATTCCAAAGCTCTGAGCTACAGTTTAGATGTTCCAAAAATAGTGGAATACTGTCAGGCGCATAGGAAATCACTAGCTAGAAAATGAGAAACAAAAACAAACAAAAAGAAAGTTCTGTGCATCTTGTGCTAAGGCCCCAACAGAGCTGAAATGGCCTTGATTTGCACATAATAAAAAAATTAAGCACAACAGGTGGAATTGCTGTGGTCCTTTAAAGTTATTTTTTACCTTAACCTCATATAGTAAGGGCTTTCCTGGCGGCTCAGATGGTAAAGAATCCGCCTGCAATGCAGGAGACCTGAGTTCGATCCTTGGGATGGGAAGATCCCCTGGAGAAGGGAATGATAACCCATTCCAGTATTCTTGCCTGGAAAATTCCATGGGCAGAGAAGTCTGGCAGACTATAGTCCACGGGGTCACAAAGAGTCAGACACGACTGAATGACTAAACACGCATATACAGTAAATACAGTGCACTGGTGGATAATTTGATCAATATTAGACAATGAGACAATTCAAAACTAAAAGAATGAAAGCACCAGGCAAAGTCACAAACAGATGATGTTGGAGAAAATGTTTTACATTGACCTGGAAATTCTTTTGAATAGAATAACATATGTTGAATAAGGCCAACGGGTTTTAACTGTCTTAGCTCAGGTCCCTATTTGAGAAGGCAAAAATGGGAGAAAATGCCTTATTTTACTTTTGTCAATTGAATTCTCATTAATGTGTTTGCCTGGCCAGTTCTTGGACAGGCCATGGGAAAGTAGAAAGTAAGACCAGTATTAGCTTTCTTTACCTTTAAATTCAGGGCTCCCCTGGTACCTCAGCAGGTAAAGAACCCTCTTGCCAATGCAGGAGACACAAGAGATGTGTGTTCGATCCCTGGGTTCAGAAGGTTCCGTGAAAAAGGAAATGGCAACCCACTCCAGTATTCTTGCCAGGAAAATCTCATGGACAGAGGAGCCTGCTGGGCTACAGTCTGTGAGGTTGCAAAAAGCTGGACGCGATTGAGCGTGCACTCACAGACACATGCACGTACTCTTGAAATTCCAGCCTTTTGTGCCTCAAATACTAACGCTTATGAAAGAAAATTGTGTTCCTCCTGCACTGGATGCCTTAGAAAAAGTTGCTCCTATGTCTTCCCTGCCTCTTCACTGCCAATAAACCAGAGGAGTGGACTAAATACATAATATTGTAGACTTCAAACATCAGGTCAGAGGATGGGATGACTTGAGAGAGTAGCATTGACCTATATACACTAGAGTGTGTAAAATAGACAGCTAGTGGGAAAGTGCTGTATAATAGAGTTAGCCCAGCCTGGTTCTTTGTGACAACCTAGATGGGGGATCCAGGGTGGGAGGACGGTTTAAGATGGAGAGTATATATATACATATATATATATGGTTATGAGTGATTAGCATTGTTGTATGGCAGAAACCAACACAACGTTTGAAAGCAGTTATCCGCTAATTAAAAATTAACTTTAAAAAAGTGAAAACCAAAAAAAAAAAAAAAAGTGAAAACCATCCAAAACAAAACAAAACAAAAATGTGAAACTTCGAGGACAAGCCTGCAATCAAGCAGTGTAAAAACGAATATAAAAGTCATATTTGAAACAATGCTATAAGATATCCCTAAGCTGCCATATATCTTATGAATGTTTTGATTTATTAAGTAAATGTGGACAGATGCCAAATTATAAACTTCAAAAGGCTTGGCCTTTCATCATATGGAGTTGAGATGGTGAATGGATGTGATAGTAGGTAGAATTCTCTACTGGGTACCACAAGAGGGGAGAAGTTAGTGAAAGCAGGTAGCTGACACAAGATGCTGTGATGTCACAAATTTAACAGATATTTTCTTTATTCAATACTACATTTTAGTGCTTGTGCTAAGTGCCAGAAAACTTATAATGTAACTTGTCTTTTATAGTTTAGTGGGGTTTTTGGTTGTAATTTACATGGCGACAGAAAATTCCTACACTTACCCATTTATCGTTGTGTAATGACTTTCAACGTTAGTGTCTTAATATTAAATTTAAAACAAAGGGTGATGTAAGTCATTAATTTTTTCTAATTATTTTTTTATTTATTTTTGGCTGTGCTGGGTTTTCATTGCTGAGCGAACTTCCTCTAATTGTGGAGACTGGAGGCTACTCTCTAGTTGTGGTGCTCAGGCTTCTCATTGTGGTGGCTTTTCTTATTGCAGAGCACAGGTTCTAGGGCATGAGGGACTTCAGTAGCTGCAGCACGTGGGTTCATGGGCTTAGTTGCTATGTGGCAAATGGGATCTTCCCAGACCATGTCTCCTGCATTGGCCGGCGGATTATTTACCACTGAGCCACCAGGGAAGCCTGGTCATTAATTTTTGATAAAATGATTCAAGTTATGGTCTAACGTATCATATTTGTATCTAGTGATTTTTAAATACTTCAATCACATAAGGCAAAAATGCAATACCATCTGCAAAATATTTTTAAATAAATTTCCATTTTATCAACATTCTGGAACATACCAGAACTGAAGTAAAATCTCCATCTCACAAAAGTATTACATAAGGCATCTACTTTTATGGATCAAAATCTTTTGTCAGAAAGCTTTCAATATGCTTTAAAACACTGTCATATTTTAAGTTACAGAAGAAAATGACTTTTTTACTTGGTAAGAAAAGTAATGTTTCCTGACTTATGTCATGTAAAAATTCTAGCATATCAGACTTTTCTACATTAGAATAGCTTAAACAAAATGTTTCGGTCATAAGCAAGAGTGTTGCAAGCAAAAATTTTGTATTTATAATACAACTGGATTTATGGTCCTATGCCTGACACCATAAGTGACTCATTCTCCCATGAAAGGCTATTATATCTACAAACAGAATAGAGTTATCCTCAGATTTTCATTGTTTTTCCATTTATGATTAAATATTTGTATTCCATCTTTATCTCCCAGTTTTCATTTTTACTGCTCCATCTGGTGATCAATCATGTCTTGTGTTTTTAAATAGTGGTTGGTAGCATACATTTTTTACACTGTCAGTAATCGAAAAAAATGTATTGCTTATAATGTCTCCTGGGGTACATATTGATGTCATGCACATTGGAGTCATTGAAAGATTTCTGAAAGGGAAAAGGTTAAAGGGCAGACATTTTTAACGCCAAAATTCTGATCAATATAATAAGGAATTGCATTGCTAAGCCTATTTATTTTCTCTTGCTTTGCAGAAAAGAAAAAGAGGAATGCAATCTCACAGGATGGAAATAACTTGTGGTGAACCACTGCCGTCCAGATCAACTTTAAGTCCAAAGGGCTCATTCATCTTAGACTAGATCCTGGTACATTCGAGTGCACTGCTGTTCTTGAAATCAGGCACAGAAATTCTTGAAGCAAAGCTTCACATTTGCATTTATGATTTGCTTAAAATATTCCATTTAGCCTTTCCTCCCAGGAAACAAAGCCAGCCTACTTGATTATTGAATAGCCCTTTTCGGATGCTTAGTTTGAGGAGATTTTATTAAGATTACGGGAAACTTGAATTTTACAGAATGAATCATGGGTTATGTTTCAGTTTTGATTTGTCTCCAAGGGTTGAAAAAGATAGGAGACTAGGATACATTATATATTAGCTCTGTTTCAGCATGCTCTTATTGTAATCTCTGGAAGAGTCAAATGCTTTGGAGAAAAAAGATTAAACTGGTAGAATAAGAATTATAAGAAAAGACAAATTCATATACACAAAAGTAGACCTGGAATAATTACATACAATATTTTCCATGTAGGTGTGTGTATTTTAGTTGTATATTTCTATGCCTACATTCACACTACTCAGTTGAAAAAATGATTTGGAAATATCTAATCATTACTTTAAAGAGGAAGAATCCAGCTAACTCCTCCATGTGAAAAATAATGCTTAAGACTTGTGCATGCGTACACACACACACACACACACACTTCTAATCAACTGACATTTAAGGAATACCTATTGTGTACAGAAAAGCACCACTATGGAGCATACAGAGATAAGAAAACTTCTTTTTTCCCTAAAAGAAGAGCAAGAAGCAATAGAATAAACCCTTCTCTTGGGTTCTAAGAGGTCTGAAATCCCTTTGTGTAACCTTCAGAACAACCTTGGCATCTCTGCCTTTCCTCCTGTCTCTGTCCTGTGATGCTAGGATGCTAAGGCAGAAAATGGATACATCACCTCCCACGTACCGCTTGATGTTTGTTGTTTAGTCACTTAGTCCTGTCTGACTTTTTTGTGACCCTGTGAAGAAAGCTGAGTGCCAAAGAATTGATGCTTTTGAACTGTGGTGTTGGAGAAGACTCTTGAGAGTCCCTTGGACTGCAAGGAGATCCAACCAGTCCATCCTAAAGGAAATCAGTCCTGGGTATTCATTGGAAGGACTGATGTTGAAGCTGAAACTCCAATACTTTGGCCACCTCATGCAAACAGTTGACTCATTGGAAAAGACCCCGATGCTAGGAGGGTTTGGGGGCAGGAGGAGAAGGGGACGACAGAGGATGAGATGACTGGATGGCATCACCGACTCGGTGGACATGGGTTTGGGAAGACTCTAGGAGTTGGTGGTGGACAGGGAGGCCTGGCGTGCTGCAATTCATGGGGTTGCAAAGAGTTGGACACGACTGAGCGACTGAACTGAACTGAATTGAACTGGACTGCAGCCCACCAGGCTTCTCTGTCCATGGGATTTCCCAGGCAAGAATACTGGGGAAAGTTGTTATTTCCTCCTCCAAGGTATCTCCCTGACCCAGAGGGCCAACCTGTGTCTCCTGCACTGCAGAAACCTTTACCACTGAGCTACCAAGGAAACCACCCTCCCCCACCACCACAAGATGCCTAAACCCAACCTCTGCCCCCATGCACTCTTGTATTCCTCTTATTCTTCTGAAAGTGTCTTCCCAGGGTCTGTCAGGGTGCCCAGAACACACTAAGTTCTTACAGAAGCTTAAACTAACCTGATTCTCAATATTGAAAGGTAAGAACAGATAATACTTGGGGGAAGGACAGTTTTTGTTCATATTCAGTGGTCATTTCTCAGACAAGCTTTATCTGACCTGTTTATCTAATATAGTACTTTCTGTACTTCACTATCCTCTCCCTAAATTACTCTGGTTATTTTTGTCATAGCATTTTTATCATTATTTTAACCCAAATTGGATTATAGACCTGTTCACTTATTTATTTTCATACTATTTCTAATAAAATATAAGTTACAGAGTTTGTTTTGTTCATCTCTGCCTAATATTAGGCAGTTAGCAGATGTTAAATAAATGTTTGTTGAATTAATGAAAAACTAATTTCTTGGGTTCTTACGTTGGCTTCTTTCAGAAGCAGACCCTAAGCCAAGGACTGAGGTGCAGTGATTTCTTAAGGACATAGTCCCAGGAGAAAGTAATAAGGGGGTACCAGGGGGGTGGAGCAGGACAGGAAGGAGCCAAGCAAGGATGGAATTTCAGGTGAAGTGCACACCAGTAGTTCCCACAAAGAGCTCTGGAATGTAAATTTCAACTCCTAGCTTACTGACCTGGAAGCAAAGGAAGTGGGCTCTTATCCTTCCCACCAGCCAGTCTGCTGGCTACTCCTAGCCCCAGGGGTGGGGTATGAAAATGCCTTTCCTGGTTTGTAGTCATAGATTTTACCTGTCTTGAAACTTCCCTCTTTGAGATGGTGACAACTGACAGAGTTGAACAAATAAATTGTAGAGCAGAAGAAGACTAGAGGGCCCCATACTTTTCTATCAGATGAAATATGTATTTTTAAAGTGACTTAATTTTCATACAAAAGTATTAGGCTTGTAAAGCATATCAGTGTGTAGTATTGATAATATTTGATCCTCAAAGCAACCTTTTAACTTGGAAGTAAAGAATAATCTCTCTCCTTTTCTCTTTCTCCCTCTTTTCATTTTGGGAAAATGAGGTACAGAGAGGTTAAATTTTGGGAATTGAGTCAAGCTTCAAAGAGTGGCTTTATTGCAGAAATTATTTTTGTTCTTACTGCTGCACCAAGCTGTCATATAAAGAGATTATTCTGCCTGTATTTTCTTAATCACTAAGAATCTAAAAATAAAAATGTTCAGGCCAAGTAAGTGGGGAAGAAGGACTCAAAACAGATTAAGGCAGGAAATGTTAATGACAGAAAGAGCTTAGAGACTGTGGAATAGAGCTGCCTCCTCCATCTGTGCTGGTGAGCAGTTGCGACACCATGTCACCCCTACGCCACCCTCCCTTCTGTCAACCCCCTCGTACTTGCCATTAGAGTTGTCTTTATTCAGCTGAAGCCCACTTTAAAACTCTGCATTGCACAATTTTTAAGATTTCACTGATGGAAAACACTTTAAGAAATAACGCTGCAAGGATGGTAGTGGGCTTCAATGGCCAATGATGAGTGAAAAGAAGTATTTGTTTGGAAAAAAAAAACAGAAGCTGAAAACAACTGATGACCTATAGACCAGCTGGAATGACTTTTCCTTCAGGTTATGAAAGCACTTTGCTTCTGTTATTTGTTTGGACACTGTGGAAATAAGATACTTCAATCCAATCAAAACCTGAACTTCTAGCAAAAAAGTTTTTTTAAAAAACATCTAATTGTATTGTTACTTCATAACTGTAAATATTGGGGTCTTCCTGAACTACTCCTCCATATTTAAATATTAGTGTAAAATTGTAACCTATTGCTTAGAAATAAACCAAGCATGAAGACCTTGATATTTAGTTTAGTTCTATATTTAAATGACTTTGTACTAAATTTCACAAAATATAAGAAAATTAATTTGAACAGATTGTCAGAAAAGGAATATGGTTTTAGATTATTCCTTCGACAAAGGATATTATGAATAGCAGTACTATATTTTTTATAAAGTAATTTGCAGTTGTTATTTACACTTTTTTTTCCTCTGCACTGTTTCTATTTCACTTCTACACTAGACCCTAAGCAACTTGGACTGGGGTGGGTCATTGATATAAGCCTGTATTAACTCCTTTAGCTTCTACTGTGGCAGGTGGTATGTGTTGCAAAATCCTCAACACACATTTGCCAACTGATTGGGTAAAGAGAAAGATCTAATCCCCGTATGCTAGAAAACAAAATCCCCTTCATCTTCAGGGGTCATGAGGACAGAAAAGTTACACTGGGTTCACAAAGATTTAAATATCATATGTATTGTTAGAGTCTGTAAGGATTTTCTCTGGAAACAAGCAGAGCATACTGCATGGGGAGCACATGTGTGTAAAGACAGGCACAGGAGGCCGCCGTCTTGACTGATGTTATCCCCTTTGATTTCTAGAAGGGAACACCTCCATCTCTCTAATCTCGATTTTCGCTGACCTGACCTCAGCAAGCCCACCTGATTGCAGTGCCTATAACCATCTTTTGTCTTTCTTTCATCTACACTTCTTTAGCTTTTTGACCATGGTGACTGCCCTATGTTCTTTTCCGAGTGAAATGTATAATTACTTCTATATTAAAGCTCTTTAGCAGAAATACACTTGCAGCTATTTATTTTCACTATGAGATTTCACCCTTGCAAGTATTTTCTCCCCACTGCTGAGTTTCAGCAATTTCAACTACCTGTCACTAGAGTCCCACTCCTCTTTGCTTTAGCTTTTCAGCATGGTTCAGCCCTTCGTAGGGCTTCCCTAGTGGCTTAGATGGTAAAGAATCTGTCTGCAAAAGACCCAGGTGGGTTCAATCCATGGGTTGGAAAGATCCCATGGAGAAGGGAATGGCAACCCACTCCAGCATTCTTGCCTGAAGAGTTCCATGGACAAGGCACATGGTGGGCTACAGGTCATGGCATTGCAGAGTCCCATGTGACTGAGTGACTAACACATTCACTTTTCTTTCAGCTCTTGATAACAAGGTTTCTAAAATACTATGGCAGCTACAGTGTAGCATACAGCTTCTTTGACTGGTAGTGACCATGACCCCAGTCTGCCTTGAGCTGGCACTTGACATACTTTACATAATAGTGTGACAACAGAAATAACTTGGCACCAGCTCTTAAGATAAAAAAAGGTCAGAAACTGCATGCTTATTTGCATTTGTTACCATGCATTAAATTGTGAATATTCTGCCTCTCTTAATGTCTCTGATGCTTCCTGCATATTATGTAGGAGTCGCTGGCCACCGGAAGTGCAACTCCATAGGGAGAGTACCAAAAGAGTAAAGTTGAGGCGGTTTGGTGCATAAAATAATAATTCCAATTCTCTCTTCAGCCAAATCTACCATGAACCTCATTGCTACCGAATCAGAATGATTAAATTTTGGCCTCTCCAAAAAGCTTCCTGGAATAGGCAAATGTTGAAATAATAAGATAGTTTAAAGCTTTCAAAGTTTTCTTGTATTCATTTGATTTGTGTGTGTGCATGAGTGTGTGTTTTGAAAAGCTACCATTGTCTATAAGCGTCTTAAGTCTATGTAATAATCTTTCATGATTTGACTCTTTTTTACTTCTTAAGTTTTATCTTCTAATTTTTTGCCCTTCAGTTTTTGTTCTAGTAAATATAAAATCCCTATTGTTGTCTGAATACATTATGCTATCTTCCTGCTTAATACCCTGAAAACATATTTCACTTTCTCCTCCTGGATAGTTCCTATAAATCTGGTAAAGCTAAGGATAACCATCCTCTTTTTAATTGGTGTTTGTTGAGTATCAAAACTAGGCTAAATGTCTCTCTTCTATGCCCTCATTGCTCTATGAATATCACTATGATAATGCTTATCACACTGTGTATAAATCATCTATATTTCACATGAATGTTTACCCCCACAAGCAATGTCTCAATGAAAGGGCTTATATCTTATTTATCTGTGAATCTGCAGTGCTTTGAATAGTTCCTAGTATGTAATACATGTCTGCTACTTTTGAAATAGATGCTATTATTGCTTACCTATTTTTGTCATGAGAATTAGCTTTAAAACAATTGTTTGGATTTACTCAGGCAGTAACCAATGGAGCCAAAATTTGAATCTAGACCTCTTCCCAAAGCTATTAGAGTTCCAACAGACCCTAATGCTCTAGAACACAGGTTTGTGCCAGTCTGAAGACTCCTATGTCTAAATTCATGTATAGAAACAAATATCTTATCCTGTGCCATTTGCTTAGTTCCAGAAGAAGGAAGTCCTTTCCAGTCACATTTTATTCCATGCCCAAAGACAAGGAAAACTTACTTACATTGGTTAGATTCAAGGCCACTCTTCAGACTATATTTTATAGATGGTATAAGTAAGTATAAATCTAAACATATATAGCACATTTTTGGACTCTTTGGTGGCTCAGGCTATGAAGAATCTGCCCTACAATGAAAGAGACTGGATTTGATCCCTGGGTCAGGAAGATCCACTGGAGAAGAGAATGGCTACCCACTCCAGTATTCATGTCTGGAGACTATCATGGAAAAAGGAGCCTGGCAGTCTCCAGTCCATATGGTCACAAAGAGTCAGACATGGCTGAGTGACTAACACTTTCAGTTTCACTTTTGGACTTGGGAGTTGTAGCCCCTCAAATGTTTGTCCCATAAAGGGGTAAGTTCACAAACTGAAATTTGGCTCTAGGGATCAGAAAACAGATCTCGTACTTCTTTGATTGTAAATATCATGCTAACTTAAAATAGTCTTTCGTATACTTTACCCTAAGCTTCTTGAAATTCCACATCAGAGTTTATGTCCAAAGCAAAGTTTAAAATGCTCTTCTGTTACATTTTGCTTATATCTACATATTCCTTGGAACCTTGTAGAAAAGTAATGATTGACTGTAGATAAAAATTCGATTTTCACAGGTTTTCTTGAACAAAATACTATAAAAATATTGCCTATCAATAGAATGCCACTATTTTTATTACCCAGACAATTTGGTTCTTCCAGGTGGTCCAGAGAGACCCACTTACCTATTGTGGAGAAGGGATGTACCATTGCTTAATGATGAGCTTGTTATGGGGCCTGCATATTCACTGAGTCACTGAGAAGGGGAGAGTAATGCTTCCTTCCCATGTTTCTTATCAGGATTCCTGGATTGGCCCAAGAAAGAACAAGAGAGGCATGTGCTAGATTATAGACCATAGTTTCACAGCTGAAGTGAAATCAGTTCAGTTCAGTCGCTCAGTCATGTCCGACTCTTTGCAACCCATGAACTGCAGCACGCCCAGCTTCCCTGTCCATCACCAACTACCAGACTTTACTCAAACTCACATCCATTGAGTCAGTGATGCCATCCAACCATCTCATCTTCTGTTGTCTCCTTCTCCTCCTGCCTTCAATCTTTCCCAGCATCAGGGTCTTTTCCAATAAGTCAGTTTTTCCCATCAGGTGACCAAAGTATTGGAGTTTCAGCTTCAGCATCAGTCCTTCCAATGAATGTTCAGGGCTGATTTCCTTTAGGTTAGACTGGTTGGATCTTATTGCAGTCCAACGGATTCTCAAGAGTCTTCTCTGACACCACAGTTCAAAAGCATCAATTCTTCGGTGCTCAGCTTTCTTCATAGTACAATTCTCACATCCATACATCATCCATCCATACATACATACACTACTGGAAAAACCATAGCTTTGACTAGACAGACCTTTGTTGGCAAAGTAATGTCTTTGATCAAAAATTGGCTTTCAAAAAAACATGCAAGAGTTCTTTTTCACTTTTGTGGATATTAGGGGAAATGTCTCATAGTTTAACCCACACTCAGAAAGATACCAACACAGCAAAGTGAAAAGTTGAGCTGTTTTCCATCAAACACGCAACTTATGTTGGCAATATCTTACTCTTAATTCATTTTAGTCAATGTGAATCAGGAGTTGGCAAGCCATTTTCAGCATTAATTCATTGACTTGACTGAGCACCCATTTATCTGGAAACAACTTAGTTTGATTCAAAGTCAACTATGAACACTAGGAAATGACTCCAAGTGGGATTTAATGTATTAGCTATCAGGAACACAGTGAAAAGAATACTGAAATCGTCATAGACCCTGGCTCAGCACTGACTCTTTGAAGACCTTCTTTGCAAGAAATGGAATGGGAATCTATTCTTGGCACTTGCCTGAACTCTAGTAAAAAAGTGAAAAATAAATCAACATGAATAGTAAAAACTATTCATTTCCTCCTGTGTATTTCAAGCTAAAAGTTCTTAAGAAAAAGAAAAGAAGGAAAGGAAAGGAAAGAAGGAAGGAACGAAGAAATGGAAAAAGAAAACTGTTCCAATAAGGGCATCAAAGATTACATACAGAAAATCATTTACCTAGCTTTTATTCTGTATAAACCTCACAGTTCTCCTTTTCTTATTAGTTAGGTTAGGTATGATGCTTTTATATTCAAGTGGTACGATAAGATTCATGACATTGAAATAAGGACATTTCAGATTTTGTTTAGACATATTTTTAGACAGCTACCATTGCATGATTTCAAGTACATTTAAATAAAAGCTTTTATTTAGAAGTAACTTTAAAGTTATAAAATTTTATAAGAGTAACAAACAGTACCAGGTTCAATTATTGTTAACATTTTGCCCATCGGCTTCCTCCTTTGTTCTACCTCTCCCTTTCTCTGTTTATGTATCCACACACACAAACACACATATAATATTTTTGTGATGCCTTAAGAGAGGACATTGCATTCCTCATGCCACTTTCCACTATTTATTTTTTTAAATAGAAATATTCTCATATGTAATTATAATTATAAAATTCTCTAAATTTAAAATTGAAATAGCACTTTTTGCTAATCTACTACTCATAGTCCCATTTTGCCAACTGACTCAATGCCCTGAATGACAATCCCTCCCTTGTTCCTCCCCACCTTCCAGTATAAGATCTAGTCTAGGATCAAATACTGTATTTAGTTGTCAGAGTTAGTCTCTTGGGTCTCTATTTGTCTGAAACATTTTCAGTCAGTCTTTCCTTGTCTTTTGACATTGACATTTTAAGGAATCGTTTTTAAAATACGAAAACCCTTCTTTTGAATCTGTTTTTTATATATTCATTTTTGATTCAGGTTACATATTCCCCAACACAATACCATGGGATTGTGTCACTTTTAGATGATCACATCCAGAGACAGTAGATATTCGTATGCCCCTCAATGGTGATTATAACTTGAATCATATTGTCAAATGGTTGTTGAATTCTCCACTAAGAGTTACATTTATTTTTTCTTGCAATTAGTAAATAGTCTTGTATTGACACTTTAAGGCAACACAATTATCCTACTCCTCATCAAAAGGCAAATTGATTCTTGCTTAGATCAGTCCACTATGATGGTTGTAAAATGCTGTATTTTTCCCTCTTCCAAAACTCTCACAACATTCACCACTTGACACTCAAATGTAAGCAAAAACTTGTTGTTCTCTCCCATTTATTTGCCTACTTATTATCAGTATGGACATGTGGATATTTTCCCCCCATGGTTAAAAATTCATCATAAAACTTAATTATTTTGGTATTCAAATCACTGTTCAAGTTGGCTCTTGAATCTTTGTGACATGCCTTGCTTGTTTTCTGGCATAGCAACATATTGCAGGTTCCTTTTGCACCTATTCTTCCCCAGCACTGGAATCAACTAATTATTTATCTTAGTGGTACTGATTCCATTTGGTGAGCAATGGTACTGGAGACTAAGATCTAGGGTCTAGGTGTGTTCATTTAGACTTTTTCTCCCAAGACCTTTCAAGCAGACATGTACATTTATATATACATAGGAGAAGGGGACGACAGAGGATGAGCATCTCTGGATGGCATCACCGACTCAACGGACATGAGTTTGGGCAAACTCTGGGAGTTGGTGATGGACAGGGAGGCCTGGTGTGCTGCAGTTCATGGGGTCACAAAGAGTCGGACACGACTGAGCAACTGAACTAACTGACTGATGTATATATACCTAAGACATGGACACCAGAGAAGGCAATGGCAGCCCACTCCAGTGTTCTTGCCTGGAAAATCCCAGGGACAGCAGAGCCTGGTGGGCTGCCGTCTATGGGGTCGCACAGAGTCAGACATGACTGAAGCGACTTAGCAGCAGCAGCAGCAAGACATGGACACATACACACAGACATATATATACTCATACATACATACATACCTCTAAATACATATGTATATATATACATGTAACCATATAGGCCTAACATGTGTACATACATATATAACCTGAGATGTGCATACATGTACACACATGTGTATACCTAAGACACGCATAAACTTATGAGTGTATGCATGCTAAGTCACTTCAGACATTTCCAACTCTTTGTGATGCTATGGACTGTAGACCACCAGGTTCCTCTCTCCATAGAATTTCCCAGGCAAGAATACTGGAGTGCGTTGCCATTTCCTTCTCCAGGGGGATTTTCCTGATCAAAGAATTGAACCCAGGTGTCCTGCATTGGAGGCGGATTCTTTACCATCTGAGCCACCAGAAAAAGATACCTAAGCATTAATATATATGAGCATATACATACATATACAAGTACATGTTTTAGAAATCACAAGTTTACACCCAATATCTTCAACCGAAATATATTTCAACAGAGTTTTTTCTTGCCTTCCTCCTTTCTATATTTTTGTCTCTCCTTCCATGTGAAAATTTCAACTCCTAGCATTTGTCAAATGCTATAAAACATCTAAAATACACTCACAATTTATTTGTCCACATTTCCTCTTCAAAAGCAAATTTACTAAAAGAATTCTCTCCAACCAAAGACTGAGAATGTACAAATTCTGTGTTCATAAGTCATTTTCATTATTGCTTTATTTTTCTTCCCTGTCAGTTTAATTATAATTTTAATTTGAAATACAATTGGCTATTTTTGCTTCAGGTTGCTTTCAATTTTAGTCTTACTTCCTCTCTTCACAGTCTTATTGATTTAATTTTTCAAATATGTGTAATATCAACAAGCCTCCGGTAAGAAAACTGTACAAAATGATGCACTGTGAGATGTATCAGTCCTTTCTAAATCCCTTCCACCCAAATTCACTGAAATCTCATCCATGTAACTCTGCCAGTATATTTGATCAGAAAAGCAGAGCTGGTGTTCTTTAGGGATTGGAGCTTATGTAATTGTAAGATCTGGTTAAGCTGTCTCTAGTAGCCTATTTCTGACTAACGCTCCAGATTGACATTCACAGGGTGGGCTCTAATAAAGGCAAAAACAAGGAAGCAAGGAAAACGTAAAATCGATGAGGCTGGGGTGGAATCCACAAGGGTAAAAGAGGACCTGTATGATCTCTCCCACTGTCTCCAAATCTCCAACTTCAATTATGGGAGTGCCTTCTGTTTGTGCCCTCAGCTCAGAGCTGAGCTCAGGCAGGATCAGAAGTTGGAGAAGCTACAGCAGAAGAACTTCAGGAAGTAAAAGAGTTGTTAGGCTAGCTGTTGTTCCCAAGTCAATCCAGAGAGGCAGGTAAGTGACAGCATGCATGACGTGCAACATGCCCCTATGTGTGTGCTCAGTCGTGTCTGACCTTTTGCAACTCCAGGCTCTTCTGTCCGTAGAATTTCCCAGGCAAGAATTCTGGAGTGGGTTGCCATGCCCTCCTGCAGAGGATCTTCCCAACCTAGGGACTGAACCCACATCTCTTGTATCTTCTGCACTGGCAGGCAAGTTCTTTACCACTAACACCACCTGGGAAGCCCAGGACCTCCTAAACATAAAAAGAACATGGCCACACCTTTGCTTCTGCCTTGCCAGTCTGGTGGGAAAAGTCCCTTACTACCTATGTTAATTCAGATTTAATTGTGGAAGGGAATTCTGAGAAATGTGGTTCCAGCTTAGCTAAACTGATGCAATATTTGTTGCTGTTGTTCAGTCACTGAATCATGTCTGACTGTTTGTGACCCCATGCAGTGCAGCACAGCAGCCTCCTCTGTTTTACACTATCTTCCACAGTTTGCTCAAATTTGTGTCCATCGAGTTGGTGATGTTATCTAACCATCTCATCCTCTTCTTCCCTCTTCTCTTTTTCTGCCTTCAATCTCTCCCAGCATCAAGGTCTTCTCCAATGAGTCGGCTCTTTGCATCCGGTGGCTAAAGTATTGGAGCTTCAGCTTCAGCATCAGCTCTTAAAATGAATATTCAGGGTTGATTTCCTTTAGGATTGACTGGTTTGATCTCACAGAAGTCCAAGGGATTCTTGAGCCTTCTCCAGCACCAAAATTCAAATGCATCAATTCTTTAGCTCTCAGCCTTCTTTATGGTCCAACTATCACATCCATAAATGGCTACTGGAAAAACCATAGCTTTGACTATATACAGACTTTTGTTGGCAAAGTGATGCCTCTGCTTTTTAATATGCTATCTAGATTTGTCATAGCTTTCCTTCCAAGGAGCAAACTGACACAATATAAATCACCATAATCTGTCCCTTGAGTTGGCATCCACATTTATCTCTTCTAGCCTTACTGATCTTCCAAAAAATTTAAAAAAAAAAATGTTGCTATCTAATATATCTAATGCTATTATCCTTTGTACAGCAAAACTATTTTAGTCCTTTCCATAAAATAGGGCTTCTCCATTTTTGAGTTATTTTCATTTCTGTTTTAGACAAGCCACATTCTCCTTTCATATCCTGGGACTTTAATACTAAGATATTAGGTGAACTGCTTTTAATGCATAGAATGTTAGATGGTAGATAAAGGAGAGAAGAGAAAAGAAATTAATGTATGCCCAAACATATCAAAGTATGAAATACATACTCATAATTATTACAGTCCTTGCAGGCAATCTTGTAGGCAGTCAGGTAGTGGTAGCTGGTATTTCTATCTTTTCTCACAACCCATTCCATATTCTCTTTGTACTCAGCAAGCTACGTTGCAGGTCACAGTGTTTGATTGCTGGGGGTTAGCCAAATCTTCATTCCTAAAAAATGGGAAGTGTTAACAGTCCTATTGATATGGCGCTGTTCTATTCTTCTACTGACTTCAATCACAGCACACAGAAATAGTAAGTGACTGTAGGAGTCACCTGCATTCCAGATATATACCTCCTTATCCCCATGGGTAAAATCCATCCAGTTTCCATTTAATACTCAGGCTCACCTCCTCTAGCCAGAATGCACAATCTACTTCTTGATCTGCTCTTTTGCTAGCATGAAAGAGACTGTTAGTCACTCAGTCATGTCTCTCTGCAACCCCAAGCTCCAGTGTGTGTAGAATTCTCCAGGTAAGAATACTGGAGTGGGTTGCCAGTTCTTTCTACAAGGGATTTTTCACTAGCATATGGACCTCAAAGTGGTCATGTGGCAGTCTCAGATTCCAGTCTTATGGCACCATTGGTGGGTCCCCTAGCAAAGCATCTTTTCTTAGGAATCAAGACTTCAAGATGAACAGAACCTAAAGTTACCCAATGGGAAGCCAAATTTTCTGTAGTGGATAAATAGTGAGAAAAGATACACCCATTTCCACCCCTTGTTTTTCAGACCTTAAATCTTGGCTATGGAAAAAATAAACATGACATTTTTGTCACTGATTTAGAGATATCTGGAGGACATAGTAAGACACAGAACTGACCTCTCAAGTATAAAAATGTGTTATCAAGAGTGTTGCCACCTAGCCAATAGGTGTTGCTGAAAAGTGTTGATAGTACCGAGTTTTTAAAAGGTCATAATTCTATTTTTTTGAGTAGGTACAATTCTAACATGTTTTCCAAAGTCAAAACAACACAAAAAAATCATACTCAAAGACACATCCTTTCCTCTCACTTCCCTTCTACCTCATCACCCTCACTCCATCTATTGAAGTATCAGATTTTGTTATTTACTGATATTTTAGCAATTTCTTTTTATAAAGATAAGTTGATACATATTTTCCTTCCTACATAAAAGGCAAAACATGAATTATTTTCTTTGCACTTTGCTTTTGACAGTTAATATCACCTAGAAATCACTCTATATCAATGCATAGAGATTGTTCCCTTCTTTTTCTTTCTTTCATCTTTTTTTTTTTTCTTTTTAACAGCAGCATAATGTGACATTGTGTATATACACCTTTGCTTGGTAGTGTTCAGTTCTTAAGTCATGTCTGACTCTTCTGTGATCCCACGAACTGTAGCCTGCCAGGTTCCTCTGTCCATGGAATTCTCCAGGCAAGAATATTGGAGTGAGTTGACATTTCCTACTCCAGGATATCTTCTGGACACAGGGATTGAACCCATGTCTCTTGCATCTCCTGCAGTAGCAGGCAGATTCTTTATCAGTGATTCACCCGGGAAGCCCCATATTAAAGATACATATTTCCCTTTACACACACACACACACACACACACACACACATATTAGGTATCTGATCTGTTTTGAGTTTATTTTAAGGGTTTGTTATCTTTTTCAAAATAGTCAAAATGTTGAACCAACATTATCTATTAAAAACTGAGACAGTCAATTCCTAGGCAGGCTGATAAGAAGTCTAAGGGTCCCCATGGAGAGAGGGGTTTGGAATTCTCAAGGAGGAAGAAAGGACAAACTTTTTTTCCCCTCTACATTCCTTAGGATAATATAACAATAATGTATCCTGCTTGAGGACAGTCTCTGGAAAAAACCTTCTGGCTAATTCTGTTATCTCAAAATGTAAATCATGGGAGTAGGTCTGGTGAGGTCTTTACAACCTCTAGACATTCTTTTGATTCACTGTAATAACTAATTTGAGAGTATATAATTCCAGTGCTAAGGCTAGCAAGAGGGTACTCTTTCTACCCCCTTCTGATGTCTATGTCAGGAGCTTTCTCTATCTCCTTTATACTTTAATAAAACTTTATTACACAAAAGCTCTGAGCGATCCAGCCTCGTCTCTGGCCCCGGACTGAATTCTTCTCCTCGGGAGGCCAAGAACCCCGGCGTCTTTGCGTGATTCAGCAACAACCTTTCAAAACAAACACACAAACAAAAAGCTTTGCTCCATCAATTCTTGATTTCACACTTCTCATATATTAGATTTCTTGAATAGTTTTGCCTATTCTGGAGTTTCCAATCTGTTTCATTAGCTGATCTCTCTTTTCATCCGCCAGGACACACTCTTTTAATTATAACATGCTTCTAATTTGTTTTTGTTTCTTGTCAAACTAATTCCCACCTCTCTCTATAGCTTTTCTTTTCCACTGTTTTCGTGGCAATTATTGTAGGTCAACTGTTCCACATCCTTAAAAAAAATTAAAAAAAAATAAAAAAAAGCTCCTTGGTGTATTAATTGGAATAGTTTCACATTTATACATTAACTCAGGGAGAGCTAAGATCTTAACCATATTGAGTTGTCCCAACCAAACACAAACGATGCCCTTCTATTTACTTAAATCTACTTTTATATCTTTCAGGAGTATCTTATAGTTTTCTTCATAAAAATTATGCTCATTTTTTGTTAAACTTATTTTGGAATATTTATCTTTTTTTGTTGCTATTTCAAATACATCTTTTAAATGAACACATGATGGTTATCTACCTCCAAGTAGCATATGAAGAAATTAACTATATTCTTTTTTTTAAAACCTCAATTAAGTCTTTTTGTAAATAGAACTATATTGGTACCAAACTAGGCTCTGTATGGAAAAAATAAAGGAACAGTTCTACTGCTTAAAAAACGCTGTTGTTGTTTAGTTGCTAAGTAGTGTCTGACTCTTGTGATCCCATGGACTGTAGCCCATCCGGCTCCTCTGTCCATGGTATTTCCCAGGACATAATACTGGAGTGAGTTGCCAACTCTTTTTCTAGGGGATCTTCCCAACTCAGGATTGAACCCATGTCATCTGCATTGGCAGATGGGTTCTTTATCCTGAGCCATCAGGAAAGCCCGCACTTAGAAAACAAGTTTCCTCAAAAATCATAATGCATTAGATGTCTGATAATGTATAATGTGATTGATACCATCTCCACCTATTATATAATATGACTGAGCATTTTCTAAAACTCAATGTCCTCAAATGTAAGGTGGATATAATAATATATTTCCAGGATATTTAAGAAGTAGAATTATTCTAAGCAAAGGGCTAAACGGCGGGGGGCACTTAGTAAATGTTGTTCTGATTGTCATTGTTTAGTCACTCAGCTGTGTCCAGCTCTTTGCGACCCCATGAACTGTAGCCCACCAGGCTCCTCTGTTTGGGGACTCTCCAGGCAAGAATGCTGGAGTGGGTTGCCATCTCCTACTCCAGTGATTCTGATTATTTGCATACATATGTTTGATAGGAGAGAGAAAATTGCTTTCTAGCAAACACCTATTTGACCTATGCATCCGGTAAAACTATACTCTATTTGGAAAGAGGTTGAAAGTGAAAGTGAAAGTCACTCAGTCGTGTCTGACTCTTTATGACCCCATGAAATATATAGTCCATGGAATTCTCTAGGCCAGAATACTGGTGTGGGTAGCCTTTCCCTTCTTCAGGGGATCTTCCCAACCCAGGGATCTAACCCAGGTCTCCCGCACTGCAAGTGGATTCTTTACCAGCTGAGCCACAAGGGAAGCCCAAGAATACTGGAGTGGGTAGCCTATCCCTTCTCCAGGGGGTACTCCAGTCCCGGGAATCAAACCCAGGTCTCTTGCATTGCTGGCGGATTCTTTACTGACTGAGCTATAGAGATATTGGAAGATGCATATCTGGTGATATTTTTCCATTATCCCCTCCAGAAGATATGGTGGAGATAATGGAGCAAATACAACACTTTGGCCACCTGGTGTGAACAGCTGACTCACTGGAAAAGACCCTGGGAAAGACTGAAGACAAAGAAGGAGAAGAGGGTGACAGAGGATGAGATGGTTAGATAGCATCACTGATTCAATGGACATGAACTTGGGCAAACTCCAGCAGATGGTGAGGGACAGGGAAGCCCGCTGTGCTGCAGTCCATGGGGTCACAGAATTGGACATGACTTGGCGACTGAACATCAACAAAGGAACTAGACAAAGAGACTGACATAGAGTGAGGTAGCTCATATTTTAATACTTCTTCTCTTGGGAGAGATCCCCACAGGTAAAAACTGTAATCTTGAGGTGACCAAGACAGCTCTAAAAACTCCCTCAGCTTCACTACATTTTAGACAGATTTCTATTTGACTTTAGACCTCTGAATTTCCTTTGCTTAGGGTAATTACTTTAGGAAACTTGCAATTGTAATTTTTTTCTTTGACCCTTTGAGATGTAAATCTCTCAGCCTCCTGCCAGTTTTAATACACAACAATGTCTTTCTCAAGGACCAGGAAGCCATCCCTTTGAAATGTAATCATCAAGAAAGATAGAAACCCTATCTACCATCTTTGTAGGAGGACAGAAGCTTAACTTTGATAAGTGCCAATTAGCAAACACAGATGGCCTAATAACAGGGACCAACCCCTCCCCTGATGACTTCCATTAATTTTCCAGCAGCTCACCTTAGTTTAGGAATTCTCATGTCTTTTTTGTTTCCAGGGAGTTGGATTTAACCTCTCTCCCCCTCATTGTAATAGTCCTGAATAAAGCCTTCCTCGGCTATTTAACTCTCCCTAGTGCAATTTTTCTCTGACAGAGATATTTAAGAATTATCTTACAATGCAATCTACAATTTAACTCTATTGATTCTCGGATAAGGTATAAGACCTCCTCTGAGGACAATTAGAAATTTATGGATAGCCCTTGGGGTAGCTTAAATAAGTGGGCACAAAGAATCCGTTTTAAATTGATATGTAATAACTGATTTGGTGTCCATGCTCATAAACACAATAGTCATTGACTATTTGGGCATAAATTTTATTTTCTCTAATAAAAGAGAAGAGTTTGACAGAAATATTAATTTATATTTAGTAAGATTCTATTTTTCTCTCATAGGTTCATTTATTCAGAATTTATTATAATTTGCTTTTCAATTGTCATCCTAAATTTAAACAATTTGTTGAATTGTACTAACACATCTCTGTGTCTAAGAAATAGCTCTTAGCTTGGCTTCTATTTAACTTTTCCTTTTGCTTTTATCCTGGAAATTCTTCTTTGGTTGTTTACTTTATCTGGCCAATTTTCATATTTACTACCAACAATTTTTTCTTTTCTTGTCAATGCCTAGTTTTTACTGTTAGCATCTTTCATTTATTTGTCAAGTATATAAGGTATAAAGGTGTTTAAGACAATTTCTGTCTTGAAATGTCATAAAGTCTAATAGGAAGAAAGGTAAGTAAATAGATGATGATGATGCATTATGGTAGTTTCATAGAGTTATCTTATACTGACTATAGAAAAGCATGTGATGGACAAATGATTCCTATCCAGCCTTGACAATGAGAGTAGTGGTGGACTCATGTGAGTTTGTGGGAGCAAACATGTCTCAAATACGTTTCATATGACAAGAATGTGAACAACGAGGATGTTGGCAGAAGGTATTAGAGAGCTGGAAACATAAGCGAAAGTATCATGTAAGAGAGTGTGAACTTTATTTTGAACATGAAAGAGCTGTTGAGGCATTTTATAGTTGGAAACTACTAACATGATCCTGTTTGGGATCTAGAAGAAAAATCTGGATTTAGTATGGAAAATGGTTTGGAAGTATTCTCAATTTACCTCTTTAATAATCATAAAATAATTTCATTATTGAGCAAATTTACAACTGTGACTACATAACACTAGCATAACCCCTAGGAAATGAATATTTTTGACCAAACTAATATTTATATTGTTACCTTGTTACTTTTATGTTATCATATTATCATTTTTAGGGACTACTCTCAAAAATTATAGTGCTCTTTTTACCAGCTCACTTTTATAGATGAGGTCATTAAAACTGTGTTAATGACATGCCCAAAGTTACACAGTCTTATATAATAACAATGCACCATATTTGTGTTGCTGTGCTGTACTTAGTCACTCAGTTATGTCCAACTCCTTGCAACCCCATGGACTGTAGCCCACCAGGCTCCTCTGTCCATGGGGATTCTCCAGGCAGGAATACTGGACTGGGTTGCCATGCCCTCCTCCAGGGGATCTTCCCAACTCAGGGATCCAACCTGGGTCTCCTGCATTGAAGGTAAATTCTTTACCATCTGAGACACCAAGAAAGTCCAAGAATACTGGAGTGGGTAGCCTATCCCTTTTCCAGGGGATTTCCCCAACCCAGAAATCAAACTGGAGTCTCCTGCATTCCAGACAGATTCTTTACCAGCCGAGCTACCAGGGAAGCCCACTTGTGTTGCCAGGCTAAATTTATTGCTCAATTTGAAAGTCAAGACTATTTCACTCACCAATCTCTTTTCAGTGGGATTTTATTTTTTTAATGAAAATAGAGAAGTATATTTTCATTCAGATTATAAGACAGAGAAAGTGAATCTTGATATGGGGCAGGGATGTGGTTATGAGAATCTAGCCCTCTGTATATTTTCAGCAACCTGAGGGAGAGGTTTGTAATTGTCAGGGTTGAAATCAAGCACTAGGCTATTTTCTTTCTAATCTTAAGGACTACTACCCCCAAATCATATTTGTCTTACACTATACTGTACTTCCTAGTTTTATACCTTTAGAGTAGAGAAACATTGATCTTGATTATGATCCTGTTATATCGTTTGGGCAATAGTTTTGTTACCTTATAAAATTAATCTTTAACACTTGCCAAAATATATTTTATTGAACTGTGGATCTGAGTTCAAAAATGTATATATTATTTTTCAGCCTCATGCTTCAAAACTCTTGTCAAATTGTATTTCTTGCCTCTTCTTTTAAAAATAATGGTTGCATTTGAGTGTACGCAAAATGTAGGTGCAATAATATTTCTGATTGTCTTCTGCTGCATTGAAAGTTCATCCACTTAACCTAGGAGTTTATGGTTAGAAATAAGCTCATAAACCATTTATGGATCACTCTCTTTTCACTCTCCTCTGTGGTCTGTGAACTGGTCTACACAGCTTGCTTAATGGAGCCCTCCCTTGTCCTCTGGCTTCCTGTTGTGGTTTATCAACGGAAGATGACAGTGCATCAGAGGACGGGAGGAGAATAAGTCTGAATTTCTAATCTCCTGGAACCCTTTTTTTCTAGGAACTTGGGGCTTCACAGGTAGCACTGTGACTCTGATTGTGAAAATCTCTGCCATGTTGACTGTTTGCAACCCCATGGATTGTAGTCCATGGAATTCTCCAGCCCAGATGACTGGAGTGGGTAGCCTTTCCCTTCTCCAGGGGATCTTCCCAACCCAGGCATCAAACCCCAGTCTCCCATATTGCAGACCGATTCTTTACCAGCTTAGCCACCAGGGAAACCCAGGTAGCACTAGTGGTAAAGAATATGCCTGCCAACGCAGGAGACACAAGAGAAGCAGATTTGATCGAAGTCTAGAAGATCCCCTGAAGGAGAGCGTGGCAACCCACCCCAGTATTCTTGCCTAGAAAACTCCATAGGTAGCGGAGCCTGGCGGGCTATAGTCCGTGGGGCTGCGAAGAGCAGGACAGGGCCGAGAGACTGAGCACACACTCATGAGGGCAGCCTCAGCCCTCGGGGTAACTGCTCTGGGTTCTGGAAGCTATTCTGCCCTTTACACACTAGGGGGAGTTCAGCTCCCGGATGTGGCTAGTCTAAGTGTCTTAACATTTTCCCTTATTTTCCTAAGCTCTGTCGTTTGTTTATGTCTGTTCAAGGGATCCACTTTAACATGTCTTTTCAGAATTGTCATTTTATTGGAGGAACATATAAAAAGCTGTTTTACTAATGTCAAGAATGTGTTAATTGGAGGCACATGGGTGATGCTGAAAAGCCTCCGAAAACAGCAGCCTCATTTCTGGCATGGCTATCCACTTCCTGCTGTGTATGACACTGAGCACATTTTTAAAATACATTTTTTCTTCAGGCTTTTTTATTCAGAAGTGAAATATATATACATATATGTATATGTGTATGTATTTTTATACACACAGATGCTTTAGAGCAGCACTGACCAATATAAATAAAATACACTGAGATCTATAAACATGAGCTATGTGTACTTTAATACTTTAAGTAGTCACTTTAAAAAAGAATAAAAGAAATAGGCTGGAGAAGACTCTTGAGAGTCTCCTGGACTACAAGTAGATCACACCAATAAATCCTAAACGAAATCGACCCTGAATATTCATTGGAAGGGCTGATGCTGAAGCTGAAACTCCAATACTTTGGCCACCTGATATGAAGAGACAACTCATCAGAAAAGACCCTCATGCTGGGAAAGATTGAGGGCAAAAGGAGAAGGGGGCGACAGAGCATGAGATGACTGAATGACATCATCAACTCAATGGACATAAGTTTGAGCAAACTCCAGAAGATAGTAAAGGACAGGGAGCCTGGCCTGTTGAAGTCCATGGGGTTGCAAAGAGTTGGACACGACCGGGTGACTGAAACACAACAACAAAAAATTTAAAAATATGTCTACTCAACCCAGTATATTAAAAATAGTATCTCAATATGCTTTCTATATTAAAGCATAAAAGAAAGTATTTTATATTTTCATGTACCAAAAAAAAACAAACACCCTATTGTATATTTTACATTTACTGCACATCTCAGCTGAGGCAAGCCATGTTTCAAAAGTTCAAGGACCAGACACTGGTGGTGGTTCCTTTATTGGATAGCACATTGTTAGGTGTTCTCTAACATACATGAATTTAAACAACCTACTTGATGAACCACTATTTTCTGTTCTTTTTCATTAACTAAAAGGTGCTTATAGGATTCTGAATGCTGGCACATGCAGGCAATGTTCTTGACCTTTGTGAACACCTGCTTCCACCAATTAGATTAAATCTTTATGAAAAATTCATTGTATTTTTTGCAGACCGTTTATTTAGGTTATATTTTTCACTCTAATAATTATTTATTCATTTATAAATCAATGAAATATTTATGTAAAAAGAAATAGAGTTGTTGCTATGAAAATTAGGCCAAATATTTTGAAAAAGATTCATAAAGGAAAGACACTAAAATTTTTCTTTTGAATTAGATACAGTCAAAATAACTGAAGACTGAGAAAAAAAATCAGCAAAAGCTAGAGGGGTTTTGTATGAAGACTACTTTGCAAGTGTAGAGCTCCTGCTCTACTTAAAGAAAATGAACCTGGCTCTCACAGAATGAGCTTGTGCTTGTAGTTAATGAAAAAATAATGATAAAAAGCAGAATTCTGATATAAGGATATATAATCAAAGATTTTAATGTTCTATGCATGAATTGTTATATTATGTTTTACTTTTATATGTATAAAGCATAATTTAAAAAAAAAACTTAGATTTTTGTCTGTATTTTTTTAATGATTCTTCATTTCAGCCATTATTTTTTATTAACTGGCTATGGTCCTTCTACTGCCAGCCCCATGGGGGCAGGTGTCACATTTGTTTTGTTTGCTACTATATTCTCAAGGCTAGAATGGCTCAAAGTAGATGCTCAACAAATATTTGTTGACAGATTGACTGACTCATTCTTTCCATATGGCACCTCCTACTAGGCACGCCTGTT
Source organism: Cervus elaphus (assembly GCF_910594005.1). Lineage (NCBI taxonomy): Eukaryota > Metazoa > Chordata > Mammalia > Artiodactyla > Cervidae > Cervus > Cervus elaphus. The sequence continues at coordinate 31,232,164 of NC_057841.1, read as the reverse complement.
GGTTTTTCAGTTTATAGTTTGCTGTCACATTTTTTAAAACATGATACTATTTTATTTACTACAGACATAATTTTATGGTCTTTTTTTTTCCTAAGTGAAATGTTATTCTAGTCATCTAGCAGAAGAAAACTCATACAAAATTTAACTTGGTAAATTTAGACTTGATGTCTATTAGAACAATGCTGTACTGAGGAAAATGGAAGAGAGTAAATAAAATTAAGTCTATCTTATCCTGAGAAGGTCAAAAAAACTTTGTTTTCATATGCTTCTGGGGAACTGTGAATAAATATTCAATGAGCCTCATCTGGATTCACAATCTGTTCATCAAAATACCTAAATTTGTCTCTTCCTAAGTATCCGTATTAACAGACACTGACTGTGGTTATACACATACACTGATTTAGAAAATTCCCTGAAATTAGGCGTACAAATGGTAAATTGATAATTGTGGAATTTACTCCTCCCCCCCCACGCTGATGGTGAAGATTTGGTCGCAGTGTAGCAAAGAGGAAGGTAATATTTAGGTTGGAAATGGAATCCTTCTTGACAGACTTGCCAACATAATTATCTTTTTTATCGTTTTCAAGATATACCATTTTAATGGAAACTTTTGAAGTGTTACATACACAAAAATAGACTATAAGTGTACAGCTTGATCACTCTTCACAAAGTGAACACACAGTAAATAGCACCCAGATGAAGATAATGAATGTTGCCAGTCAGTAGCCTGGAAATTTCTTATACCTTATTCCAGTCACCAGCCTCCCTAACAGTATGTATGTAATACCCTGACTTGATTGCGATAGATAACCTTTATCAATATGTAAACTTTATATAAATGGAATCATTCAATATGTACTCTGTTTTGCTTGGCTTCTTAAAATACTATTGAAACTGAAAAAACAAAAGCAAAACCAAAAAAATCACATAATGGATGTTAACTATTAGGTAATATATTTTTATTATTCAAAGTTGTTGTAGCTTGTTTATTCTCATTGACTTAATGGTTTTCCATTGTGTAACTATATCTTGAATTGTAATCCATTCTTTAAGTGATGGATATGGGGATGTTACTATGGTTTTGGCTCTTAGGAATAGAGCTGGTCTTTAGTAAAAAATGTCTTTCAGTGAACATAGGAATGAATATCTCCTAGGTGTAAGCTCAGGAGTGGAAATTCTGAGTGCCAAAGTTAAATTATAATAGATACTATGAAATAACCTGTTCTGGGTTGAGTTACTTTACAAAAACAAAAGGCCAAGGGGAAGATTTAGTCTTAGAAACATCAAATGTTTGGTTATATTAGAAAATGTTTTATATATTTTCTAGTGTATTTGTTAATATCAAAGTAGATTTTTTAATACTATTTTTCTCTTGAAATGAATAATAAAAATATATTACCTAATAGAGAGTTAACATCCATTATGTGTTTTTCTTTTGCTTTTGTAGTTTTAATAGTATTTTAATTGTCCACAATTGTAGAACCATAATTACTAATAAAAATTGTGGTGAATATTAGAAAAATATTATACTCATAAATGATTTATTTTTAAGTGTATCAGGATTTACTATATCTCAGAATCTGGAGATTTCTGAGGTCATGAGATATATTTTCAATGACAGGGATTGGCGAGGTCAAGGAAGTCTCCATGGAGTGATGACATAGGAGGTGAGTTGTAGAATCACTATTTCTGATGGTGAGGCTTAAATATTTGTATTTTGATATAAGACTCAAAGATGACCGTGAGGTATATGGTTAGAAGTCACTAACATTATTCTACCAGTTGCTTAGATAAACCTGTAAAACAAAGAGCTTTCATGTGTACATGGGAGATATGCAAACCCCAATGAATGTAATGAGAGTTCCCATTCTAAAGTCTTCTTTATCAAAACATTATCAATTCTCCTTGTCATCTTCATTTGTCATTTCAATGAATCACTCAAGTAATTAGGAAATGTTTATTCCTTCTTCAGATCTAGTCCTTTAAATCTATTTCTCATTTCCACTGTATAGTCATAGGGAACTATGGACTGAGGTTCGTGACATTGTACAGGAGACAGGAATCAAGACCATCCCCATGGAAAAGAAATGCCAAAAAGCAAAATGGCTGTCTGAGGAGGCCTTGCAAATAGCTGTGAAAAGAAGAGAAGTGAGAAGCAAAGGAGAAAAGGAAAGATATTCCCATTTGAATGCAGAGTTCCAAAGAATAGCAAGGAGAGATAAGAAATCCTTCCTCAGCGATCAATGCAAAGAAATAGAGGAAAACAACAGGATGAGAAAGACTAGAGATCTCTTCAAGAAAATTAGAGATACCAAGGGAATATTTCATGCAAAGATGGGCTCAATAAAGGACAGAAATGGTACGGACCTAACAGAAGCAGAAGATATTAGAAGAGGTGGCAAGGATACACAGAAGAACTGTACAAAAAAGATCTTCACAATCCAGATAATCATGATGGTGTGATCACTCATCTAGAGCCAGACATCCTGGAATGTGAAGTCAAGTGGACCTTAGGAAGCATCACTCACTACAAACAAAGCTAGTGGAGGTGATGGAATTCCAGTTGAGCTATTTCAAATCCTAAAAGATGATGCTGTGAAAGTGCTGCACTCAACATGCCAGCAAATTTGGAAAACTCAGCAGTGGCCACAGGACTGGAAAAGGTCAGTTTTCATTCCAATCCCAAAGAAAGGCAATGCCAAAGAATGCTCAAACTACCGCAATTGCACTCATCTCACACGCTAGTAAAGTAACCCTCAAAATTCTCCAAGCCAGGCTTCAGCAATACATGAACCATGAACTTCCAGATGTTCAGGCTGGTTTTAGAAAAGGCAGAGGAACTAGAGATCAAATTGCCAACATCTGCTGGATCATCGAAAATACAAGACAGTACCAGTAAAACATCTATTTCTGCTTTATTGACTATGCCAAAGCCTTTGACTGTGTAGATCACAACAAACTGTGGAAAATTCTGAAAGAGATGGGAATACCAGACCACCTGACCTGCCTCTTGAGAAACCTGTATGCAGGTCAGAAGCAACAGTTAGAACTGGACATGGAACAACAGACTGGTTCCAAATAGAAAAAGGAGTGCGTCAAGGCTGCATATTGTCACCCTGCTTATTTAACTTATATGCAGAGTATATCATGAGAAATGTTGGGCTGGAGGAAGCACAAGCTGGAATCAAGATTGCTGGGAGAAATATCAATAACCTCAGATATGCAGACGACACCACCCTTATGGCAGAAAGCCAAGAAGAACTAAAGAGCCTCTTGATGAAAGGGAAAGAAGAGAGTGAAAAAGTTGGCTTAAAGCTCAACATTCAGAAAACTAAGATCATGGCATCTGGTCCCATCAGTTCATGGCAAATAGATGGGGAAACAGTGGAAAGAATGGCTGACTTTTCTGGGCTCCTAAATCACTGCAGATGGTGACTGCAGCCATGAAATTAAAAGACGCTTACTTCTTGGAAGGAAAGTTATGACCAACCTAGACAGCATATTAAAAAGCAGAGACATTACTTTGCCAACAAAGATCCATCTTGTCAAGGCTATGGTTTTTCCAGTGGCCATGTATGGATGTGAGAGTTGGACTATAAAGAAAGCTGAGGGCCAAAGAATTGATGCTTTTGAACTGTGGTATTATAGAAGACTCTTGAGAGTCCCTTGGACTGGAAGGAGATCCAACCAGTCCGTCCTAAAGGAGTTCAGTCCTGAGTGTTCATTGGAAGGACTGCTGCTGAAGCTGAAACTCCAATACTTTGGCCACCTGATGCAAAGAGCTGACTCATTTGCAAAGACCCTGATGCTGGGAAAGATTGAGGGAAGGTGGAGAAGCGGACGACAGAGGATGAGATAGTTGAATGGCATCACCGACTCGATGGATATGGGTTTAGGTTGGATATGGGTTTAGGTGACCTCCGGGAGTTGGTGATAGACAGGGAGGCCTGGCATGCTGTGGTTCATGGGGTCACAAAGAGTCAAACATGACTGAGCAACTGAACTGAACTGAACTATTCCTTCCTAGAGGTCTTCCCAAGTGGCTCAGTAGTAAAGACCCTGCCTCTCAATGCAGGAGATAAGGTTTCAATCTATGGGGTGGGAAGATTCTCTGGAGTAGGAAATGGCAACCCACTGCAGTATTCTTGCCTGGGAAACCTCATGGACAGAGGAGCCTGGAGGGCTCCAGTCCATGGGGTGGCAGAGTCCAACACCACTTAGCCACGCCACTAAATAGAAATATGACCTAGACCAGAAAATAAAGAAAGGCTTCTCTTAGAAAGTGATATATTAGATACAATTTCAAGGTGCTACTTGGGTGAGAGGAAGTGGGAGTAGGGAGACAAGCCATGCTGTTCATTAGGAAGTATGGGTTTAAGGGGTGGCTGCCCTGGAATGAAAGGGCAGGAATGCAGTATAAAGAATAGTATATATCCTCAACAGACTTAAGATTTTTAAGTTCAGACTCCAGAGACAAAATTATTTTCATTTATGTGGCCCCAGAACATGCCAGCATGCCTGATATAGAGTAGGACCTTAATGAATGAATATTTGCTGAGTAAACTAACATACATAGTAATAACAAATTGAAATTACCCCTAATTGATAGTGGCTTGAACTGATGATTTAATGTAGCAAATCATGGAATTTCTCAAAAACATTTTGTCAGTTTTTTTTTTTTTTCAGAGCCTCTAAGAAGCATATGCACATGATAATACACTTTATTTACACTTTATAAAAGCTATAGCTGTAGCAATGGAACAACTTCCTCCAGGAATCAGTGGAAACAGATGGAATAGCCCTCAGGTCTTTATCTCAGCTATTCCCTCAGGTTACCTGGGTTTCTAAGGCACTCAGTTCCTGAGGGATTATTGTGATGGCTATCTCATTCAAAAATATTTGCACTGTAACTGAAGCACTCAATTCTAAATACAGATGAGAATAGTAGGAATATCAGAAAATGTCAGAGCCATTGAAAGAATATTTTGTGTTTCATAAGCGACTGCCTTCTTGACCCTTATAATAAGGTCAACCATGAGAAGCCTAGCAGGTTCGCTCATTGCTTGGGTTCAAAGGAAGTGCTACCAAGTAGTTGAAGGTAAAAGATATCTCTCAAACACCTATGTTTTCAACTTTTTACTCGTCACTTAACATTAACTGACCTCTAGCAATTTACTTAGTCTTTGTGGGTCATAGTCTGAAAGCATATAAACCGTAGGTAAAATACTAAGCACTTGTAGGAAATAAATCATATACCTATGTGAAATAATAGGAAAGTGTGTGTGTGTGTGTGTGTGTGTGTGTCTTCCTTGGGTTCTTGGCACAGAGCTCCTAAAACCTTTGCATAAGGAATAAGAACACTAGGGGCCTCTCTTATTCTAATATTGGTCTTTGACCCCATCCCCAACACAGGGCTAAATTCCAAAGAGCTCAGAGCACTGTGAGTACCCTTTGTTCTATTGACGCAACTCTGGGTGGGCTTCCAGATGGGGGCTGGCCACCAGAAAGACAAAACCTGATTAGAAGCTTGGAAATGTCAGTCCCACCCTTTATCCTCCAAAGAGGAGAGAAAAGCTGAAAGTGGAGTTAAGAACTAACCATGCTTATATGAGGAAACCTTCATAAAATCCCAGTAATAGAGGTTCAGGAAGCTTCCAATTTGACAAACATACCCATACTAGGAGGGTGATGGAAAAGAGCTTTTGCACTCAGGAGCCCCCATCCAGACCTTGGCCTATATATCTCTTCATCTGGCTGCTCCCCAGTAAGCTTCAGCAGAGCCTTTAATGCACGGGTAATGATAACTAAGTGTTTTCTTCAGCTCTGGGAGCCACTGTAGCAAGTTAATTGAGCCCAAAGTCGAGGTTATTGTTGTTCTTTTTCAATCACTAAGTCCTGTCTGAATCTTTGCAACCTCAGTGACTATTAATATGCCAGGCTTCTCTGTCCTTCATTATCTCCCAGCATTTGCTTAAATCCATGTCCCTTGAGTCAGTGATGCTATCTAACCATCTCATCATCTGCCACCCTCTTCTCATTTTGCACTCAATCTTTTCCTGGCATCCGGGTCTTTCCCAATGGATCAGCTCAACGCATTAGGTGGCCAAAGTACTGGAGCTTCAGCTTCAGCATCAGTCCTTCCAGTGAATATTTAGAGTTGATTTCCTTTAGGATCGACTGGTTTGATCTCCTAGCAGTCCAGGGGACTCTCAAGAGTATTCTCCAGCACCACAGTTTGAAAGTATCAATTCTTGGCGCTCAGCCTTCTTTACCTCCAGCTCTCACATCCGTACAGGACTACCGGAAAAACCATAGCTCTGACTATACAGACAGTTGTTGACAAAATGATGTCTCTGCTTTTTAATACATTGTCTAGGTTTGTTATAGCTTTCCTTCCAAAGAGCAAGAGTCTTAATTTTATGGCTGCAGTCACGGTCTGCAGTGATTTTGGAGCCCATGAAAATCAACTCTGTCACTGCATCCACTCTTTTAACTTCTAATTGGAAGCCACTGGGTGTTGGTCTGAAGCACAAGTGATAAGGGAGTCTTGTGACTGGCATCTGAAGTGGAAAGGGCAGTTCTGTGGTGTGAGCCCTTCACCTGTGTGATGTATAATTGTCTCCAGGAGACAGAGTCAGGATTGAGTTAACTGAAGAACATTGAGCTAGCGTCATTGAGAATTGCCTGTTGTAGGGGAGAACCTCCACATGTCTGGTGACCAGCAGTGTCAGAAATAAAGTGTTGTGTGACTCAGAGGGAAGACACTGGGTTTTTAGGCAGGAAGGAAGAACTGGGTTTTTCCCCCCACACAGAAGGAAAATAATAACCTGACTTTTTCTAATTCAATCTAACACAGGCCCTGTTCTTTACACAAATTACACATTCCGAGAGTCATTTCCATTCCCCCACACTAATTCTCCTATTTTGTGCTTGGTTTTGGCCTTACAACATTGAAATTCTAGGAATAGTGGCCAATTAATATTCACAAAATTCAAATCATGCTAATTTGACTTTACAATATCAAATAAATGATACGCTTATGTGGGCACTCTAAAGGGTCATAAGAAAAATAACCTCATGCTTGTTGAGAAGCTTCATTATGTTGCTGCCCAGCTGTCACGTATGATCTCTATGTGTGACTGTTTGTTCTGACCATAGATTGAAGGTTATAGTGAAAATTCACACCGTTTGTACTTATTTTTCTCTCAGGGAAAATAAGGGGACTCTAAAAATAATATTCACACAAGGCTATCAGGCAGCAAACTAGAATTTTCTTTTCTGTAAATCATAGTGTAAGTTATATCCCATTATATTTCTATTTTGATAACAATATCTCTGAACTGTGCCTGGTATTTCCCACTTTGTCCTATATGTTTTTACTATCCATCTCTCATGACATTATTTCCTGTGGATCTCCTTGTAGAAATTGCTTTGATTCCCTTTTATTAGCCCCTATTGGATCCTCTGGTATTTGGCTGTCCTTCTGTAAGTATAGCTCTATCTCTTCAAAGTGGCAATTAAATAATTCACATGTTTTCTACATCCTGCTTATTACTAAATATATCCATTCCCTCAATTTATGAATAGGGGGTTGGTTTGACCAGGCCTTTCCTGCATTGTTTGTTTGTTTAATTCCTTGGGAGTTCTTGAATCCCTAACTGTTAATTATTCTACCAAACACATTGCTCAGAATTCAGTAGACTTGTTTTTTGACGGCTCCCATCTTTCTTCTTAAAGGACAAGGGCCTGATTGCCAAGGCAAACATGTCCTAGAAGCCCTTGTTTGATATCAACTCTAAAGTATTTCACTACCATTGCAGTGGTGTCAGTTACGCTTTTCTCTACTTCTTTTTGTATTTAGGAATATTTTCTTTAGGCAAAAGTAGTCCCTGTTTTTGCTTCTCTTTTACAGCTTTTAATATATTACCTAGTTATTAATAATTCATTTAAGATTCTGTAAAAGGAAGATGTCTCCTCCTTCTTTAACAGATACGAAGTTGAGTTTATTTCTTAACTATTTTAAGATGTATAGAACAAACGCTAATTCAAGTGAAATATCACTGCTTTTTAAGTTAAAATGATTCAATAGGTAACTTCATTGGCATGAGTATCTATTCTATAGATAGTAAAAGCCATTCTGTCATTGTTATAATTACATTAATAATTGTTTGCAAGTTATTTGCAGCATTATTTGCTCAGTTGGTTCAGTGTTAGATGTTTATGTATTATTGAGAGTGGGAAGTAAAATAATCACCTCTGGTGAACTGTGATGAAATTGCACCTGTCAAAATATGCATTATTTTGCAATGAATTAATGGAAAAGCTAAATCTTTTTTGACTATAGAGTATATCGTACCATTGTAACCTTCCCCCTTTTCCAAAAAGAAATATCACACACACACACACACACAAGTACATAAAACATAAATATAGAACTCAATGATTTATGACAAAATAGAAACCCAAGTAAACACCACCAGATCCAGAAAGAGAACATTCAGTTCAGTTCAGTTCAGTCACTCAGTTGTGATTGACTCTCTGTGACCCCATGGACTGAAGCATGCCAGGCTTCCCTGTCCATCACCAATTCCTGGAGCTTACTCAAAATCATATCCATTGAGTCGGTGATGCCATCCAACCATCTCATCCTCTATCGTCCCCTTCTCCTCCTGCCTTCAATCTTGCCCAGCATCAGGGTCTTCTGCAATGAGTCAATTCTTCCCATCGGGTGGCCAAAGTATTGGCATTTCAGCTTTAGCATCAGTCCTTCCAATGAATTTTCAGGACTGATTTCCTTTAGGATGGACTGACTTGATCTCCTTGTAGTCCAAGGGACTCTCAAGAGTCTTCTCCAACAACACAGTTCAAAAGCATCGATTCTTCAGCACTCAGCTTTCTTTATAGTCCAACTCTCACATCCATACATGACTACTAGAAAAACCATAGCTTTGACTAGATAACATTTGTCAGCAAAGTTATGTCTCTGCTTTTTAATATGCTGTCTAGGTTGGTCATAGATTTTCTTCCAAGGAGTAAGCATCTTTTAATTTCATGGCTTCAGCCACCATCTGCAGTGATTTTGGAGACCAAGAAAATAAATTCTCTCACTGTTTCCATTGTTTCCCTGTCTATCTGCCATGAAGTGATAGAACCAGATGCCATGATCTTAGTTTTCTGAATGTTGAGTTTTAAGCCAACTTTTTCACTCTCCTTTTTCACTTTCATCAAGAGGCTCTTTAGTTCTTCTTCACTTTCTGTCATAAGGGTGGTGTCATCTGCATATCTGAGGTTATTGATATTTCTCCCAGCAATCTTGATTTCAGCATGAGTTTCATCCAGACTGGCATTTCTCATGATGTACTCTGCATATAAGTTAAATAAGCAGGGTGACAATATACAGCCTTGACATACTCCTTTTCCTATTTGGAAACAATCTGCTGTTCCATGTTCAGTTCTAACTGTTGCTTCTTGACCTGCATACAGCTTTCTCAGGAGGCAGGTCAGGTGAGCTGGTATTCCCATCTCTTTCAGAATTTCCCACAGTTTATTGTGATCCACACAGTCAAAGGTTTTGGTGTAGTCAATAAAGCAGAAGTAGATGTTTTTCTGGAACTCTCTTGCTTTTTCGATGGTCCAGCAGATGTTGGAAATTTTATCTGTGGTTCCTCTGGCTTTTCCATATCCAGCTTGAACATCTGGAATTTCATGGTTCACATACTGTTGAAGCCTGGCTTGAAGAATTTTGAGCATTTCCAGCATCTCAGAAGCCATGTTAATTCTTCTCACAATCACAATCCATCCTCTTTTCTTAAGGTGAAGACTATCCTGACTTTAATCACTATGGTGTGTTTTTTGCTTGTTTTTGTTTTTATATAAATGTTAATAACTTTTTAAGTGCCCTCCTATGTCTTACTTTTTACCCTCAGATTGTCTCCTGTTTATGCCATGTATCAGCAATTTATTGTAACTGTCTTATAGCATTTTTTAATATAAATGCACCATAGTTTTATTTATCTTGTCTGTGTTGAAGGTCATTTTGATTATTTCGGATTATGGCAATTTTGGGTACATAATAGTAAGGAAGTTGCATTTATAAGTAGTGATGATATTATAAGTACAAATCTAAGAATTTGATAGATATTTCCAAATAATTTTCCAGAGTGATTATCCAATTTAAACTCTAACTATTGGGATTTAAGAGTTCCTATTGCCCCACATCCTTACCAACTATGTTAGCCATAAAAGCCAGTCTGTGGATTGCTCTTTGGACTCTTTAATTAATCAATAAAACCTGATTTTAATATATTCTCATTTATTGGTATTTTCCTTTAAGATAATTATTCTTTGAGTATGTTCTATTTAAGAAATCATAGAAGCATTTTTATATTCTCTCTTATATATCCAAAATTCCCAAATGATAAGTCACATATAAAGAGAGATTTACTGTTCATACACATGTCCACATATATAAACTAAGTGAAGCAGAAATTACTATTTGTATTTTGGATTTAGCTTTAATTTTCATTTTTTCAACGTCATTTGACCATAATCTACTTTCCATCTAGTAAAAACCTTTGAAATTTACCTGTTTTAAATAACTACATTTCAGTTTAATGAGAATAGATTGGGTAGCTGGTAGGGAATTTTTCAATCTGAGAAGCTAATAAACAATTCTATCCTGAAAATGTTCTATGTTTGAAGCTCAAGAGAAGAAATCAAAGTAGGATTCAGTACTAGGAAACAGGAGTCCAAAAATTAGGTGACAAGACTGGATGACAATTTCATTCGGCAATAGTATTGTTGAAAAATTAATTAAGGAAATTGTTAAATAATATCTGATACAACTACATTTTGAGGTAAAAAGACACATTTTCATCTCAAATATCAACAGGGTCAGTTCAGTTCAGTTGCTCAGTCGTGTCTGACTCTGTGACCCCATGGACTGCAGCATGCCAGGCCTCCCTGTCCATCACCAACTCCCAGAGTTTTCTCAAATTCAAGTCCATTGAGTTGGTGATGCCACCCAACCATCTCATCCTCTGTCATCCCCTTCTTCTCCCACCTTCAGTCTTTCCCAGCATCAGGATCTTTTCCACTGAGTCAGTTTTTCTCATCAGGTGGCCAAAGTATTAGAGTTTCAGTTTCAGCATCAGTCCTCCCAATGAATATTCAAGACTGATTTCCTTTAGGATAGACTGGCTGGATCTCCTTGCAGTCCAAGGGACCATCTTGGCTATCTATTTCTTATTTAAAAAAAAAAAAAATGAAATGGGAGTCTACTGTCTTTATTGGAACCAAATATAGTACTTTCCATAGTCATATTTAGTCTCATGTTATCTCTGGATAGAAGCCCTAAAACCATATGATATTCATGCTTTTTTTTTTTATTTGAGATTTTCAACATTATTTGTTAAGTATGCCTTTCTGTCATATATTGGTGAGCATTTGAACCACTGTCTTAACTATTATTGTGGTATAATAGGATATAATGCCTAATCAATCCCCACCATTACTTCTGCCTAAACAATCCTCCCTTCATATACAAAAAGGAAGAAATAATTGACCCAATTTGCATAATGCTTTAATGTAGTCATGCTGAGCAACATGATTCACAGATAATCAACTTTGTTAAAGATAATGGTGTTCCAAATTTTAATAGAGTGCTGTTACATTGTTTGAGGGAGGGGCAGGGAGGGGAGAAAAGCAGATGTTTCCAGAGAATTTAGAGCGGTTTAAGCAACAAAACAAAAAGGGATACTAATTATTAAAGCAGTGTTTAAAAACAATTTCAAATGGAAAGATTTCTTCAAACACAGAGGTCCACCATGGAATTTCAGTAAAGTATTCTCGACCTGCTTGTCTATACCCTGAGCCTTATCCATTTTCCACAGCCTCTGATCTATTTGTAGGAGGACCTAGTGCCATGTGGAATGCAATTTGATAACCACTGAATTATTGTATAAAAATAATATTCTTGTCTCAAAAAACCAGAAGTAGTTCTATCCTCTACTTAGAAAAAAAAATGTTCTAGAACTATCAAAGAAAAATAGAGCATGCGAATAGAGGAGAAAAAGTGGGAAGAGCCTGGTCTTTTTAGTAGACTATTTCATGCTTCTGGACAAGTATATGATGCTCTCTGAACCCCAGTTTTCAACATATGCAAACAAGAATATAATATCTACCTCCAGGGGCATGATGAAAGAAAGTGAGTTGAAAATGTTAAAAATGCCTTGTTGAAAAAATAGTAAAGCAAATTATCCTAAGTATAAACTATTTTCTATATTATTCCTCATTCTATATCCTCTAATATCAACTGCTAGACCAGAGGTCAGCAAACTTTCCATAAAGGACTAGATAGTAAATATTTTAGATTTTGACAGCCCTCTCTTCTGTTAGTCACAGTTACTTAACATATCTGTAGCTCAAAAGCAGCCATATCCAGCTATAAACACTTGGGTGTGATTATGTTCCAATAAAACTTTGTTTACAAGAACAGGCAGCTGGCCAAATCTGCCCAGTGCACCATAGCTGGCAGACTCCTGCACTGGACATTTTCAGCTCCAAGTGTTGTTCATAGCCCACCAGTAGCAGCATTCCCTAAGAGCAGGACGAGCCATATAGACTGTGAGGCTTAAAGCAAGATAAAAGTGGAGGACACTTTGTTCATAAGTTACTAAGAAAATTAAAATGCTGATAGAAGAGCATTAAATTCAGTGTGAAGACTTTGTGTAACCGCGCAGGTCACAGAACTGAGAATGCAGCCCAGCCTGGGAGCTGGTTAAAAACTACATCCTCAGCCCCCACCCCAACCTACTGAATGAGAATCTGCATGTCAATAAGATCCCAAAATGATTCATATGTATGTGTGTTTTGAGAGGCACCGAGAGACTAAAATTAGTTTAAGACTGTATTTCTGGCTAGAAACTCTCTAATAAGGCCTGGGTAATTACTTCTGTCTGTGAGAAATCTACTTTGAAATTCATACAAAACTGTTCACAAAATAATTGAGAAACTGACATCAACAAATATTCTGTTTTCTCTAATCTTCCAGTTAAATGATTCAGTTTGTCTTCTTGAGCTCTCACTACATTTGATTGGCTGCTGAGTGCTGATCATTCCCACCCAGAGAATTTTCTCTCTTGTTCTACCACCTCTCAGAAGAGTGCAGTGGGTAAGAATGTTGATTCTGGAGCTGGAAAGCCTGAGTCTATGTGCTGGCTCCACCTGTTACCAGCTGTTTGTTGTTGGGCAGGATACTTCTTTAATCTGTTTCAGTTTCCTCTTCCTTTAAATAGAGAGGATTAAAAAAAATAAATAAATAGAGAGGATAATAACTCAAACCATCATTGTGAGGATGAAATGTGTTTTCTATGTAAACACTCAATTAGTGTCTAACACATAGTAAACACTTACAAGTATTAGATTTATTATCTGTTAATTCCCATCACCTTCAGAATTCTTCTGGCCTTCATAAACAGTTTCCTGAGCTCTTGCAATATTAACTGTTCTCAATTTCACATGGTAATTAAGATCAACTGCACATCAAACCAGTACATCCTAAAGGAAATCAGTCCTGAATATTCATGGGAAGGATTGATGCTGAAGCTGAAAGGCCACCTTGGCCACCTGATGCGAAGAACTGAATCCTTGGAAAAGACCCTTATGCTGGGAAAGACTGAAGGCAGGAGGAGAAGAGGACAACAGAGGATGAGATTGTTAGATGGCATCACTGACTTGATGGACACGAGTTTGAGCAAGGTCCAGGAGTTGGTGATGGACAGGGAAGCCTGGCGTGCTGCAGTCCACAGGGTTGCAAAGAGTCGGACATGACTGAGCGACTGAATTGAACTGCACAGCGTTTAGGAAGCAAAGTTAGCCATGCAATTTGAATACAGAAATAATAAGAAATAATTTTTTGAGCATAATATAATGGGAGATAGATAACAGTCTAAGGATGAAGTCAACACGAGATCAAGTGCGAGATACCAACTGTAATAAACTCAGCTGAGTCCAAGCAGGCCTTGAGAATAAAACTGAGGAACGTCTAGAACAGAGACAGATATTATAGCCATTTGGCTGCAGCTGGCCTACTGCCTCTTTTCATAAATAAAGTTTTTAAAAATATTTCTTTGGCTACCTTAGGTACTAGTTTGTTGCTGAGACTCTCTAGTTGTGGTACGAGCAACTCTCCAGTTGCTCTGAGGAATGTGGTGTCTTAGTTCCCTTACCAGCAATCAAACCCTCATCTTCTGCATTGCAAGATGGATTCCTAGCCACCAGACCAGACCACCAGAGAAGTCCCTAAAGAAAGTTTTAATGCAACACAGTCATGCCTATTCTTTTTCTTATTTTCAGTAGTTGCTTTTGCACCACAATGGTATGGTTGAGTAGTTGTGACAGAGACCTATGGCCAACAAGACCTAAAATATTTATTATTTGGCCCTTGACAGAATTAAACAAACAACAAAGTACTGGTTGTGGAGTATTACAGAATGCAAGGCTGAGTTAGCGGGATTTTCAGATAGAACTCAATTATTGAAAGAATCCTTCAAAATAGGACTGAGAAGATAAAGCTGGAAAGAAATCCAAGTCATCTGGCAGAGAATCAGGCCCTAGAGCATGAGTGGGCACTGAAGTAGAAACAGAATATTCAGTTTACTGTTTATCTTCATTGCTGAATCATTTGAGGACTCAACCCTCTTTACAGAAGACGCTAAAACTACTTCTAAAATACAATTCTAGTGTTTTGATGAGTGGACTCTGTTGACTGTGGGGAAAGATATAGAAATTGACATAAAGCTTGCTGATGCCTCCAGTGATTAGGATACCACAATTATCATCCTTAAAAAAATCCAATCATGTAAACTTATTTTGACACCATCATGTAAAAACTCTGACCAGGTAGGTAAATTCTGCTTTGGAAAGTCATGTAAATTCAGCATTCCAGAGGTATCATTGCATACTTGGCTTTGAATATGGAAATATTTAGCTTGGAATCCAGCTTTTGCAGATGTTTTCCCTATAACCTGAAAATCCTTCCCTTGCCCTTCTCCACATAGCAGATTGTAATTCATTCTATAAAAAGTCAGTTCAAATACCATCTGTTCTGGAAATCCTTTCACTAGTCTTGCCGGCATAATTAGTTATTCTTTTCACTGTAAGTGGAGAAGATCATGTTATAACCCAGGGGGCTAGTGGACACATGGAGCAGAAATCCAACATCTCAGCAGGGCATTGTCTAGGAGTGATGTCTTCCACATGCAGCAAGCTAAAGTAACAGAGACTCCTCCCAGCGTTGGTAGGAACAAAAAGCAGAAATCCACCATTCCTGGGATTCATCCCAATAGTGACACCATAAGAAGATAAGCTCATGCAGGAGCTGTTCTCCCCTAAGTGGAACTGTTCAACAAGCAAAAGCTTTCCAAAATGAGTTAACAGATGAAACCAACTGGTAGTCTTTGCAGTGGTTTTGTGAGTAGATAGTACCCTCAGAATAATATGGGGAAAATCACTGTATAAAATAGACACTGAGCAAGAAAAAGGAAGGTGAAAGAATTAAACTGGGTAGAATTTTCCCATCACACACACACAGACACACACACAAACAGACCTGGAAGGGGTTCAAAGGTTTCTGTCCTCCATGATCACCAATAAGGTGATTACTCCTCTCTTGTGAATGGGGACTCCTTGATTAAGATCAAAAGTAGACCAAGGGGCTATGACTCTGGATGATGTAATCTTCCCTGGAAAAAGCAAAATGGTGACTTTTTTCCACAAAGAGAACTTTAATGTCATAATGTTTCTTTGTTTCCATTTTGCTCAAACTCTTTGGTGGTTTTTGCTTTATTTTCTCTTAGATCTTATTCAGTTGTGTCACACAAGAAGGAGTTTCTTTCTTTTTTAATTGGAAAGAGGTTTCTACTTGTTTGGAAAAATTGTTTCCCATTTCTCCAATGTCTTTTTTCCATATGTTAAAGCCAAAACGAATCCATGATGGAAACCCAGGAAATAATAAGCACGGAAGAGAGGCTTTAGGGGCTTTTTTTCCTAGTAAGTTTAAAAGGACTTCTCATAGATAGTATGAATAACAGGACATTTTCTCAGCTGGAAGATGACAGGTTTGAGTTCAAAATAAGCAGGACTCATTTGCCTGGAGTGCCCCTTTTAGCCATTAACTAATAAGCCTGAAGCAGCACTTAATATTTGATGGAAAACTAGAGTTCATATATATTAACACTGGACTTAGATC
Organism: Cervus elaphus; assembly: GCF_910594005.1. Lineage (NCBI taxonomy): Eukaryota > Metazoa > Chordata > Mammalia > Artiodactyla > Cervidae > Cervus > Cervus elaphus. The sequence goes on along the minus strand of NC_057841.1, from coordinate 31,215,915 downwards.
ACTATGGCTAACAAAGTCTTTGGATAAAAAAAAATAGACAAGGCTGACACAAAAGACTTACCTATGAAATTATACAGACCACATATCTGAATTTTCAGTACAACTAGTTAATACAAAAATAATAAAAGAACATAACTTTTGGAGATTTTTAAACATTAGTTTACATAAGTGGACCAATAAGGAAATCAAAATAAAATTACATATGCACTGGAAAGAAAAGATGGCCTGAAAACTGCATGAGAACATATTTTAATTTTGTCTGAAAATATAATAATTGCAAATTCATCCCTTTATAGTCGTATACTACTGTTTGAATACCCACATTCACATGCACACAAACATACACATGAGAATGAATGAATGGATCCAACTCTAAAAGTAACAAACAAATATGGAAACTAAAGTAAATGTTATCAAAGAGATGTCTCTACAAAAGTCATTGTGTACCAATGGTTTTACAAGTGGTTTCTTAAAAATCTCCCCATGATAGGTAATTATTCCTCTGGGGAAATATTCTAAGGAAAGAAGATATCTGTAAGAGATATAGACAACTATACACAAGGCATCCACTGAGGCATCATTTATTTTAGATAATTTGGAAATCTTATCATATATTGTAAATCAAAGCCAAAGCAAGCTATGGAGCAGCCTTCACTCTGTCTCTCATACTTGTCACATAACCTACCAGGAAATCATATTGGCTCTTCCTTCAATATATACCACACATAATCAAACCGTCTATATCTTACCACTTAAACTGCTACCTCTCTGCTCTGAGCCGCAGTCCTCTCTTGCCTGAACCCTGCAGGGGTCTCTAACTGGTCTCCCTGTTTACATTTTGATTTCTCCACGCCAGATTCTCTTTACAGAGCAACTGGAGAAATTCTGTTAACATATATATCTAATCATACCTTTTCTAAAATCAAAATAATTCAATTATTTCCCTACAAACTCAAAGTGAAATTCAGAAACAACTCTGGCTTATACCGTCTGGGACCCTGATGCCTCCCTCATCTGATCCCTGGTGATCTTAGACTCCCAGTGGCTTAGACGGTAAAGCGTCTGTCTACAATGCAGGAGACTCAGGTTCAACCCCTGGGTGGGGAAGAGCTCCTGGAGAAGGAAATGGCAACCCACTCCAGTATTCTTGCCTGGAGAATCCCATGGATGGAGGAGCCTGCTGGGCTACAGTCCATGGGGTCACAAAGAGTCAGACACGACTGAGCGACTTGACGTTCCCTAATGATCTTCTTATTCCCTGGATTCCTCCAGTCTCTTATTTCCTTGGTGCCTCTTGAGGTGCCAAGCATCTTCCTCAGGACTTGACTTTGCACTTGCTGTGGCATCTGCCTGGAATTCTCTTCCCTCAATAGCCAGACAGCTTTACCTCTCACTTCCTTCCACTCTTGTCCAAAACATTCTCACCTCATCAAAAAAGCAACCCTAACAAAGCTTTCTAAAATAGAGAATTATCCATCTTTCACTTTATTCCACTTTAATTCTTCTTAGTGCTTATATTAGATTACATATTTATTGGTTTATTATCTATTTCCTCCAACTAGAAAACAAATCCCATGAGAGCAGGGATTTTTCGTTTGTTTTTGGTTTTTGCCCTTGTGTCCAGGGTCTGGAAAAGTACATGGAGCACAAGAGAAGCTCAATGAATATTTTTTGAATTAAAAATAGGTGAAAATAATATCACAGGAAATGTGAAATAAATTGTGGATTTACCCATATGACTGCATTGTATTTAATTGTTAATATAGATGTCAAGACCATGGAGCACTTAATAGTTGAATTTAAACATGAAGTTTAATCTACAAATGTGCACACAGAATATTCTGTCAACAATCTACACATTTTATATGCATGGGAAAAGCATAAGGAAATAAACCAAATCCCTATCAAGACTTTCTCAGAGTAGTACGTGTAACAGTATTTGTTATATTATCTAGTATATTTTCTTTCATCTTTAACTTTTCAGTGTATATTTTTAATTAGGAAAAAAATTTAAGAATTGAGCACCTACTGTATCCATCCCACTGGGCTGGGACTGGTGGATATGAAGTTAATAGATGCTCTAATTCTAACTGGGATAAAAGATAAATAAACCAATCATTGCAAACTTGGTAAAATTATGACAAAGATCACATGAGCAATGTGTGTGTTCATCAATTTCTTAAAGCCTTTTATTTCCCACTAAATAAAGATAAATAAAGTACAATAGAGATAATATACATCTTCATAATTCTGTGGTGATATAAGGTGAGATAATGTGAGTAAAAGCTTCAACACAACTTACTAATACTATGCTATTATTCATTTTTATAGCTATTTTTATAAGTATAGTACAGGGAGGAGTGACTCCTTTTTTGAGCAACATCAGGGGAGACACCACGAAGTACTAAGTACTGGACTGAGCCAAAAAGGTAATGATATTTGACTGTAGAGCCAAGAGAATGGCTAATGTAGGCTATAATATCAAAAACTCCAAATCTTAGTGGCTTGAGATAACAAAAGAATATCTTATACAGCCTGAATTTCTTTTTTTCTTTTTAATTTATTTATTTTAATTGGAGGCTACTTACTTTACAATATTGTAGTGGTTTTGCCATACATTGACATGAATCGGCCATGGGACAGCCTGAATTTCTAATGCAGGTTCACACGGGAGGGGCTGTCCCAGGTCATCAAAATCCCTCAGGGACTCACCTGGACAAAGGCTGCATCTTGACCTGTACTTGACCCATGAAGCTACGGGAGCAGGATGCGCTGAATCATGGGCTGTCTCTGAAATTTGCAAGGCAGAAGTGACACACTTCACTTTCATTCACATTTCAACAGCCAAATAAAGCTATAAGGCTAATTCTACCTTTAAATTGATGGCAAGTCTTCCTACCCTGCACATGAAAGCTAAAGAGCTGGAAATACTTCGTGAAAGCACTAATGATCACAGAGAGAGATTGACAAGGTGACGTGGTGGATTTGTTTCACCATGAGAATAATTTGGGCAATGACACCAGGTAAGGCCCTGACAAAAACAAGATGAGACTATATCATATTCAGCAGTATGTCAGAACAGATACCCCAAACCTGCTACTCAAAAAAATGCCAGAAAATGTTGAATATCATTTTATAAAGAATAGTTTAAAATGCACGTCTGAGCTAGCAATAAAATCAGAGTAATCCTTAGAGGCAGAAAGCAAACAGAAAGCATAAATCCACAGTAATAAGTGAAATAAAGTCCATGGCTTCTCTGGGAAAAGGTGTACATCCCTTAATATAGAGCTTTGATTTTAATAACACTTGTGTGCCCAGAGCCCACACAAAGTGAAAAGATCAAGTCAGGGATCACATATAAAGCTGAGATTCAAGCAGTGAAAAGAGTGAACCTGGAAAAATAAGTAAAATGGAAAAGTAGTCATTTGCGAAGATAGACTGTTCAAAGCTTGTCAGTCTTAGACTTGGCTTTCAGAATTATTACCCACAGGTTGGTGCTCATGTGATTTTGTGGTCCAAATTCACATTACCTCTGTGGGCTGACAATCCCGGGAGAATAAGGTTTAAGGGAGCCCATAAAGCGATTATGCATCGCCACAGTTACAGGGACAAATCAAAGGCTCTCTGAAGAAACAGAACTCCAGTCTTGGTCACAAGGATTTCCTACAAATACAGTGAATTCCTAATAACAGTAATCACAAAGAAAATGAGGCAGTAAGGCAATATAAATGATTTGTTGTTGTTTAGTTGCTAAGCTGCGTTTGACCCTTTTGTGTCCCCATGGACTGTAGCACGCCAGCCTCCTTTGTCCATGAGATTTCCCAGGCAAGAATACTGGAGGGGGTTGCCATTTCTTTCTCCAGGGGATCTTCCTGACCCTGGGATCAAACCCATGTCTTCTGCACTGCAGACAAGTTCTTTACCACTGAGCCACCAGGGAAGCCTAGATATATAATAGCTTCCCATTTAATGATACTATTTAATGATAGCTAATATAACATGCAGCCAGATCGAAGAAAAGTACTTCACATATTGGAATTATCATTCATAGAATTAAAAATATGTATATTTAATGTATTAAAAGAGGGAATCTAAAATATGGAACAGACAAAGAGAGCATAAAATTAATTACTCACAGTTTAAAATGTCCAAATAGGGGAAAATTTTAGAAATGAAAATAATACAATCACTAAAATTTAAATCTATAAGACACTTGTGTTTGTGTGTGTGTGTGTGTGACAAAATGACTTAAAACGTTTACTACTTCAACCAATTTAGCATGTATTATTCAGTGACAAATGCATTTACAATGTACAACCACCACCAGTATGTAGTTCTAGATATCTTTGTTTGCCATCCCCAAAGGAAACCCTGTACCCATTAAGCAGGGAAGTGTTCCATCCTCTTTTATTTTACTGTTTAAAAGAATTTCAGAAATGTTAATTCTTCTTTAGATATTTAGTAGAATTGACTATTGAGGTCATCTGGCCATGAATTTTCTTTTGTTGAAAGGGGTTTGATTACTGTTTCAAGAGTCTTTAAGTGTTAATATTGGGAGAGGAAATTAATATCCAGACTGTATAAGGAGCTTCTAGGAAGCACATCAACAGCAAAACAAATAACCCAATTAAAAAATGGACAGAGGACTTGAATGGAGATTTATCCCAAGGTGATATATAAGTGACTCACAAGCATATACAAAGATGCTCATATCACTAGTCATTTGAGAAATGCAAATCAAAACCATAATGAGCTATCATTATGACAAAAAAAGTATCAGTAATAACTGGAAAAGCTTTTACTCCTATGCACTGTAAAATGGTTCAGTTGGCATGCAAAACAGTGTAATGCCTCTTCAAAGAATTAAAATTAAAATTAACAAATGATTCAGGATTCAGCAATTCCACTTCTAGGTACATCTCTAAAAGTATTGAAAGCAGGATTTCAGAGAGATATTTGAACACTCATGTTCACAGCAGTATTATTTACAATATATAAAAGATAGAAGCAATGGAATATCATCAACACAGGGATAAACAAATGAGGTATACATACACAATGGAATATTATTCAGCCTTGAAAAGGAAGGAAGTCCTGATGTATGCTACAACATGGATTAATCTTTAGGACATTTAGGCAGGTGTAGTAAGCCAGTCCCCCAATACGATTGCTGTATAATCACACTTATATGAGGTATTACAGTAGCCAGTCTTAATAGAAACAAGAATGTAGAATGGTGGTTACCAATGGCTTGGAGGAAGGAGAAAAAGTACGTCGTTATTTAATAGGTATAGAGTTTCAGTTTTGCAAGAATAGAGTTCTGAAGACTGGTTGCACAACAATGTGAATACACTTAACTATATTGACTGCACTCTTGATAATGGTAAAGATGGTTAAAAAAAAAAAAACAGGCAGGAATTAATGATCAGTATTTTCTGATCATGTGTCCTGCATTTGGTATGAGCATAAACCTATATTCCTTAGCATGTATGGGAGCTTTTCAAAACTCTTTATCTCTAAAGTAACACATTCCCCAGTTTTTCCTCCGAGTTTCAGTATGTTTATTGTTTGACTGAAGTGTTATCTTTTGCCCCAAGTGGCAATGCCTTATTCCTTTGCCTTTCAATGTTTTCATGGAATGTCCTCAGAATTGCTTGACTTTCTACCCTGATTAATTTTAGAGTTAGTGAAAATAAAAGCCAGCTGTTTGAATTCTTTGGGCTAGTCCAAAAAGACAACCAGAATTTAAGGACAAAGTAAGTTCTGTTACTTCTAGAACCAGGAACCCACAGACCACCAATGAACTGGGTAGGGCAGATGAAACAAGGATAAGTTAAAATGCCACACATCTTTCTTTCTGTTTCAGTTGATTTTTTTTTTTTAATTGACTAAGACTTCACTTGGTTGCTGTCAACCTCTGAGTTCTAATAAAGATCATTTTTGTCAGGTTCTACTTGTTTCTGTGGAAGACTAGGCCCTTAAGAGTTCCCTACTCTGCCATTTCCAAGAATTCTATGAGTATTTTTAAAAGAAGTTTGGTTAGCCATCTGTATGTCTTCTTTGGAGAAATGTCTGTTTAGTTCTTTGGCCCATTTTTTGATTGGGTCATTTATTTTTCTGGAATTGAGCTTCAGGAGTTGCTTGTATATTTTTGAGATTAATCCTTTGTCTGTTGCTTCATTTGCTATTATTTTCTCCCAATCTGAGGGCTGTCTTTTAGCCTTACTTATAGTTTCCTTTGTTGTGCAAAAGCTTTTAAGTTTCATTAGGTCCCATTTGTTTATTTTTGCTTTTATTTCCAATATTCTGGGAGGTGGGTCATAGAGGATCCTGCTGTGATTTATGTCGGAGAGTGTTTTGCCTATGTTCTCCTCTAGGAGTTTTATAGTTTCTGGTCTTACATTTAGATCTTTAATCCATTTTGAGTTTATTTTTGTGTATGGTGTTAGAAAGAAGACATACAGATGGCTAACAAACACATGAAAAGATGCTCTACATCACTCATTATTAGAGAAATGCAAATCAAAACCACAATGAGGTACCATTACACGCCAGTCAGGATGGCTGTTATCCAAAAGTCTACAAGCAATAAATGCTGGAGAGGGTGTGGAAAAAAGGTAAACCTCTTACACTGTTGATGGGAATGCAAACTAGTACAGCCGCTATGGAAAACAGTGTGGAGATTTCTTAAAAAACTGGAAATAGAACTGCCATATGACCCAGCAATCCCACTTCTGGGCATACACACTGAGGAAACCAGATCTGAAAGAGACACGTGCACCCCAATGTTCATCGCAGCACTGTTTATAATAGCCAGGACATGGAAGCAACCTAGATGCCCATCAGCAGATGAATGAATAAGGAAGCTGTGGTACATATACACTATGGAATATTACTCAGCCATTAAAAAGAATTCATTTGAGTCAGTTCTAATGAGATGGATGAAACTGGAGTCCATTATACAGAGTGAAGTAAGCCAGAAAGATAAAGAACATTACAGCATACTAACACATATATATGGAATTTAGAAAGATGGTAACGATAACCCTATATGCAAAACAGAAAAAGAGACACAGATGTACAGAACAGACTTTTGGACTCTGTGGGAGAAGGCGAGGGTGGGATGTTTTGAGAGAACAGCATGTATATTATCTGTGGTGAAACAGATCACCAGCCCAGGTGGGATGCATGAGACAAGTGCTCGGGCCTGGTGCACTGGGAAGACCCAGAGGAATCGGGTGGAGAGGGAGGTGGGAGGGGGGATCGGGATGGGGAACACATGTAACTCCATGGCTGATTCATGTCAATGTATGACAAAACCCACTGCAATGTTGTGAAGTAATTAGCCTCCAACTAATAAAAATAAATTAAAAAAAAAAAAAAGACGTTTGGAAATAACTGAGGGAAAACCTTAGTAAAATGAAAAACAGATATGAAGAAATTTCAGTAGAGGGGAACAAAGAGATGGAAAATACAAGAGAAGACTCAAGCTGGGGGGTGAGTGGAATAAAAACATCTACAGTAAATGCAAACTGGGTTCCAGAAAGAGTTAGAGAAAGAATAGGATGAGGGCAATATTTATAGATGCAATAGCTGATATCTTCTCCAGAATTCGAAAGAAATATACAAAGAGACAGCTTCATAATGGGGAAGCCCAATTGATCATAAATAAATTCACACCTGGAAAACGCAGGGAATCCCTCTAATATAAAAAACAAAGATATTTTAAAATTAACTATTATTTTTTAAAATTTCAGACCATTAAATATATGTATACTAGGGATCCATTGCCTATATTTCATGTCTAGTGTTTTCTTTCCTCCATTTTTTAGATCTCTTCTTAATTCCTGTTCATTTGCCTGTAGTTTTCTCTTATCTATTTTTCTAAAGTACTTTTGATCCTATATAATCTCCTCTATACATCTCATAATTATGTTTTCATCTATGAAATTATTTTTGTCATTTTTTCCCCCCAATTTATTTTCTGCCTTTCCATTTCACACTTCTTCTTTGACATTCTCTCTTCTGAGTTTTTATACTTCTTTTTTTATGGTGCTTATATCAGTTATTTATTGCAACAATAGTACAGCATAACAAATCATTCCAAAACTCAGTGGTTTAAAACAAATTTATGGGCCAGCATCTCAGTTCTGCTTCTCTGGACCAGGTTGAGATCATTTTACATTTTTGTCTTTGTCACACTGGCAGGCATACTGGAGCTATGATGGCTCAGCTAAGATGTCTTAATATCTGCTTATGTGATCTCTCATTGTTCAGTAGGCTATCATGCACTTGCTCTCATAGCAAGGGCAAAAAGAGCAATCAGAAATGCACAAGAATTTTATTAAGCCTCTGCTGATACCATATTTTTAACTTCTCATTGATTAAAGCAAGTCACTTGGCAAGGTTTAGAGCCAGAAAGGGAGGAGACATCATTTAGAATCATTAATGCAATATATATACCACACTAAATAACACTGCTTTGTTATAGTCCTTCTGTTTTGAGGTAGTATTTTTCTGAATTTATTTTGTCTGCCAAATGTTTCCTTTCTCGTTTTCCATTTTTAGGTTGTTTTCCTTACATAATTGTGCTAAGAAGCCTGTAGTTTTATTACTCATGTTCATATATGAATATCCTGAGTTTTTCCTAACCTGCTTTTAACATAAGGATTCTATGAGGGTGGTTGTTTGGGTGGCTTCTTCAGTTTCTTAATTTCTGCTACTTTTGATACAATGAAAAGCAGATTTTGATACATAAACCCATCATATATGGAATAGAGAAAATGACTTCCATTTTCCTGACCAAATTTGGATAGAACAAATTTGAAGAATATTTTACAATATTCAGTACAAGTGAAGATAAACATACCTATGACAGTATAATTCTGTTTGCCTGCCTACAGCCATAGAAATTCATACTATTTTGCACCAGGGTACATGCTCAAGAATGTCCATAACAGCAATGTTTATAATGGCTAAAATATGAAGACAAACAAATCATGGGAGTCTTGCTATGAGATACTATGAATAAATACTATGTATGAAAAACACTGAGTAAAGCCCAGTGAAAAGTAATAACTTGAAAAAAACCTTAAAGATACAGTTGAATGAAAGAAGAAAGGCACAGACAGATCATTTCAATCATATGTGAATTCAAAAAATTGTCATATTAGATGATATTGTTTAGATAATATAATTTAAAAAGCAAAGGTGTGAATGTCATTAGAGTCAGAGTATTATTTGCTTCTGGAGAGGAGAGAGAATAATAATTGGGGATACTTATTAAACATCTGGGAGGCTTTAGGGTGCTTGTTATGGTCTATGTTATTGCCCTGGTTTGAGAAATATATGAGACTTTATTTTACAAGACTTCTTATGTCTGAGGTGCCTATCATATACCAAGACAGAGATATTGAAAATATTTTTGGATATTTGAGCCTGGAATTTAGAGAAGTCTAATTTGGGGTATAAATTAGGTAGTCTTTAGTACATAGACACAATATAAAGCATAAATCTAGATGAGATATGCAAAATACATGTTCAAGAAATAGTTTGCCTTGGGTTGAATTATGTTCCCCCTCAAAAATGTTATATGTTGAAGTATCTCAGAAGGCGATGTTACTTGGAAATAGGATCAGTGCAGATGTAACTAATTAAGATGCGGTCATACTGGATAGGGTGGACCTCTAATCCCATATAGGCTTCCCAGGTGGCACTAGTGGTAAAGAATCAGCCTATCAATGCAGGAGAGTTCCAAGATGGAGTTTCCATCCCTGGGTCAGGAAGATCCCCTGGAGGGGGGGCATGACAATCCACTCTGGTATTCTTGTCTGGGAAATCCCATGGACAGAGGAGCCTGGCAGGCTACAGCCCATAGGTTTGCACAGAATTAGAGATGACTGAAGTGACTTAAAAGGTCAGTTTTCATTCCAATCCCTAAGAAAGGCAATCCCAAAGAATGCTCAAACTACCGCACAATTGCACTCATTTCACACGCTAGTAAAGTAATGCTCAAAATTCTCCAAGCCAGGCTTCAGCAATATGTGAACCATGAACTTTCAGATGTTCAAGCTGGTTTTAGAAAAGGCAGAGGAACCAGAGATCAAATTGCCAACATCCACTGGATGATCGAAAAAGCAAGAGAGTTCCAGAAAAACATCTATTTCTGCTTTATTGACTACGCCAAAGCCTTCAACTGTGTGGATCACAATAAACTGTGGAAAATTCTGAAAGAGATGGGAATACCAGACCACCTGACCTGCCTCTTGAGAAACCTGCATGCAGGTCAGGAGGCAACAGTTAGAACTGGACATGGAAAAACAGACTGGTTCCAAATAGGAAAGGGAGTATGTCAAGGCTGTATATTGTCACCCTGCTTATTTAACTTATATGCAGAGTACATCATGAGAAACACTGGGCTGGAAGAAGCACAAGCTGGAATCAAGATTGCCAGGAGAAATATCAATAACCTCAGATATGCAGATGACACCACCCTTATGGCAGAAAGTGAAGAGGAACTAAAAAGCCTCTTGATGAAAGTGAAGGAAGAGAGTGAAAAAGTTGGCTTAAAGCTCAACATTCAGAAAACTAAGATCATGGCATCTGGTCCCACCACCTCATGGGAAATAGATGGGGAAACAGTGGAAACAGTGTCAGACTTTATTTTTTGGGGCTCCAAAGTCACTGCAAATGGTGACTGCAGTCATTAAATTAAAAGACGCTTACTCCTTGAAAGGAAAGTTATGACCAACCTAGATAGCATATTAAAAAGCAGAGACATTACTTTGCCAACAAAGGTCCGTCTGGTCAAGGCTATGGTTTTTCCAGTGGTCATGTGTGGATGTGAGAGTTGGACTGTGAAGAAAGCTGAGCACCAAAGAATTGATGCTTTTGAACTGTGGTGTTGGAGAAGGCTCTTGAGAGTCCCTTGGACTGCAAGGAGATCCAACCAGTCCATCCTAAAGGAGATCAGTCCTGGGTGTTCATTGGAAGGACTGATGCTGAAGCTGAAACTCCAATACTTTGGCCACCTCATGCAAAGAGTTGACTCATTGGAAAAGACCCTGATGCTGGGAGGGATTGGGGGCAGGAGGAGAAGGGGACGACAGAGGATGAAATGGCTGGATGGCATCACTGACTCAATGGGCATGAGTTTGAGTAAACTCCGGGAGTTGGTGATGGACAGGGAGGCCTGGCATGCTGCGATTCATGGGGTTGCAAAGAGTTGGACAAAACTGAGCGACTGAACTGAACTGAACTGAAGTGACTTAGCACTTACGTGAATCCAGTATGATTTGTGTCCCTATAAAAAGGAAATGTTTGGACATAGACATGACAGAGGGGAGTGCCATATGAAGGTGGAAGCAGAGATGAGATAATTTTTGTATAAAACATGGAACGCCAGGTTGTGAACCATCAGAACCTAGGACAGAGGGACATATTCTCCTTCACAGCCCTTGGAAGGAACCAACCCACTAGCAGCTTGATCTCAAACTTCTAGCCTTCAAAACTGTTAGGAAATAAATTTGTTATTTATGCTGCCCAGTTTCCACTGCTTTGTCAACAGCTGCCCTAGTGAATTAATATATTGTCCAAGGCCAAGACCCAATATTAAAAAGGCTGAAAAAATGAGAAGGAACCAAAACAAAAAAAAAAAGAAGAAGAAGAAGAATTAGACAGTGTGATAGGATGAAAACCTACAGATTATGAGGCCCTGGAATCCAAGTGACAAGTTGGGAAGAAAGGACTTGGTCAAGTGTATTAAAGTTGTATGTAAAAGAAAGTCTAAGTGTTAGTTGCCTAGTCATGTCCAACTCTTTGTGACCCCCATGGACTGTAGCCCGCTAGGTTCCTCTGTCCATGGAATTCTCAAGGCAAAAATACCAGAGTGGGTGGCCATTCCCTTCTCCAAGGGATCTTCCTAACCTAGGGATCAAACCTGGATCTCCTGCATTGCAGGCAGATTCTTTACAATCTGAGCCACCAGGGACGTCCTTGAAGTTCTATGAGAACTGAGAATTAACTCCTGGATTTAACAAACTTAAGGCATTGGTGAAATGCCGAAGTGCATTTTGATGGTGTAGTTGCAGACAAACACTCCCTCAAGGATATTTAAGCTAGAATAAGAAAAGAAGACCAGAAGAGACCTAGCATTGCCAATTCTCGTGAGGAGATTATAGAGAGGCAGAGAAATGGTACAGTACCTGCTGATTGAATTGAGATTGGAAATGTTTTCTGAACATGGAAGTAAGAAAAAAGACCATGTTAGTACACACTTGGGAATGATCCAACAGAGATGGATATATTGAAATTTTAGAGTTACTGGGCTCCAGTCATTGAAGGGGCCAAAAGAGATAGTATCTAATGCAGAATTTGGTGAGGCCGCCTTTAGGAATTGGACTATCTTCAAAAAAGGAAGAGAGACTGCAGAGAGCAGGCATTCAAAGCGTATGAATATAGATATGGGAGCCATTGACAGAAATTACTTTTAGATTTAGAAAAACATTTTAAGCTAAATAGGATCTAAGCATTCTAGAATGAATGAGATGGTGTCAAAATTTCGAAAGAGTGGGAGAGGTGTGAAAAGTCAATGAAGAGAATAAACAGCTTGTTGTTGTTTAGCTGCTAAGTCATGTCTGATTCTTTTGCAACCCCGTGGACTATAGCACCCCAGGCTCCTCTGTCCATGGGATTCTCCCGGGCAAGAATACTGGAGCCAGTTGCCATTTCCTTCTCCAGGGGATCTTCCTGAACTAGGGATTGAACCTGTACCTCCTGCATGGGCAGGTGGATTCTTTACCACTGAGTCACCATGGAAACCCATTAAATCATTTAGAGAAATATAAATGAAAGTTCAGAAACATCAAGGGCCCATTTGAAATTTGTGGTCATCAATGTATTGTGAGAACATTAAGGATAATTATTAGTTTTCTCACCAGTCATAATCAGCTGGTTTATTCAGCTGGCCTTTCATGAGGACCAGGTGGAGGGAATAACAGACCAAAGTGACAGTCATTGGCATCTTATAGTGGCTGTGGTGAGATATGAACAGCTGGGAAACCAATTTAGAATATATTTTCAGAAACCTCCTATTTGCCAGCAGTGGCATTCGTAGAATTCCTTTGATAAGAGTCTTCCCAGAGAGAATGCTAAATAAATCTTCTTCACTTATCTTTTAATTATGGTAGATTTATCGTGAAGAAATCACCACATAATAAGGCACATCTGTTTAAATAATGATTAAAATGTTAGAAAGATATTATAAATCCACACACATTATAGTAGTAACAAAAACAGTAACTATCAATTGTACTGCAAATTACTGTTAACAATGTGATTTGTCCACATATTATTTCATTTATTTCTTATATTTTTTATGAGATATTATTGTCTTCATGTTACTTATAAGAAAACTGAGTTTCATAAAAATTATTTTGAATGATTAGAGGGCAATTTCTGCATATCTCTTAATTTCTGCCTGACCATTACATAGTTTTCTTTCTAGAAGTTGCTCAAAAATAGTTTGTTTCTTGCTTAATTACATTCCTTAGTAGCATTTAATTTGATCCCAGCAAAGTGTGGAATTAGCAAATCACATATATGTATAGAAAAGCACAAGTTATTAGGAGACATCTTCCTTTAGGGAATGATAATAAAGAATAATAAAAATGTATAAACATGATAAACTTGGGGGATTAGACCAGAAGCAAATATCATGATTGTTAGGTCAGAGGAGCTACCCCATGCTCGAGGTCAGGGGCGGCAGCCAAGAGGAGCAAACCTACGTCCAAGGAGCGGCGGCTGCGCAGGGCGAGAGGAGCTACTCCACGTTCAAGGTCAGGAGGGGCAGCCGTGAAGAGACACACCTCGTCCAAGGTAAGGAGCAGCAGCTGTGCTTTGCTGGAGCAGCCGTGAAGAGATACCCCATTTCCAAGGTAAGAGAAACCCAAGTAAGACGGTAGGTGTTGCGAGAGGGCATCAGAGGGCAGACGCACTGAAACCATAATCACAGAAAACTAGCCAATCTGATCACAGGACCACAGCCTTGTCTAACTCAGTGAAACTAAGCCATGCAGTGTGGGGCCACCCAAGACAGACGGGTCATGGTGGAGAGGTCTGACAGAATGTGGTCCACTGGAGAAGGGAATGGCAAACCACTTCAGTATTCTTGCCTTGAGAACCCCATCAACAGTATGAAAAGGCAAAAAGATAGGACACTGAAAGATGAACTTCCCAGGTCGGTAGGTGCCCAATATGCTACTGGAGATCAGTGGAGAAATAACTCCAGGAAGAAATGAAGGGATGGAGCCAAAGCAAAAACAATACCCAGTTGTGGATGTCACTGGTGATAGAAGCAAGGTCTGATGCCGTAAAGAGCAATATTGCATAGGAACCTGGAATGTTAGGTCCATGAATCAAGGCAAATTGGAAGTGGTCAAATAGGAGATGGCAAGAGTGAATGTCAACATTCTAGGAATCAGCGAACTAAAATGGACTGGAATGGGTGAATTTAACTCAGATGACCATTATATCTACTACTGTGTGCGGGAATCCCTTAGAAGAAATGGAGTAGCCATCATGGTCAACAAGAGTCTGAAATGCAGTACCTGGATGCAATCTCAAAAATGACAGAATGACCTCTGTTCGTTTCCAAGGCAAACCATTCAATATCACAGTAATCCAAGCATATGTCCCAACCAGTAACGCTGAAGAAGCTGAAGTTGAATGGTTCTATGAAGACCTACAGGACCTTTTAGAACTAACACCCAAAAAAGATGTCCTTTTCATCACAGGGAACTGGAATGCAAAAGTAGGAAGTCAAGAAACACCTGGAGTAACAGGCAAATTTGGCCTTGGAGTACAGAATGAAGCAGGGCAAAGGCTAATAGAGTTTTACCAAGAGAACGCACTGGTCTTAGCAAACACCCTCTTCCAACAACACAACAGAAGACTCTACACATGGACATCACCAGATGGTCAACACCATAATCAGATTGATTATATTCTTTGCAGCTGAAGATGGAGAAGCTCTATACAGTCTGCAAAAACAAGACTGGGAGCTGACTGTGGCTCAGATCATGAACTCCTTATTGCCAAATTCAGACTTAAATTGAAGAAAGTAGGGAAAACCACTAGACCATTCAGGTATGACCTAAATCAAATCCCTTATGATTATACAGTGGAAGTGAGAAGTAGATTTAAGGGACTAGATCTGATAGAGTGCCTGATGAACTATGGATGGAGGTTTGTGACTTTGTACAGGAGACAGGGATTAAGACCATCCCCATAGAAAAGAAATGCAAAAAAGCAGAACGGCTGTCTGAGGCCTTACAAATAGCTGTGAAAAGAAGAGAAGCAAAAGCAAAGGAGAAAAGGAAAGATATTCCCATTTGAATGCAGAGTTCCAAAGAATAGCAAGAAGAGATTAAAAAAAAAAAAACCCTTCCTCAGCAATCAATGCAAAGAAATAGAGGAAAACAACAGAATGGAAAAGACTAGAGATCTCCTCAAGAAAATTAGAGATACCAAGGGAACATTTCATGCAAAGATGGGCTCGATAAAGGACAGAAATGGTACGAACATAACAGAAGCAGAAGATATTAAGAGAGGTGGCAAGAATACACAGAACTGTACAAAAAAGATCTTTATGACCCAGCTAATCACGATGGTGTGATCATTCACCCAGAGCCAGACATCCTAGAATGTGAAGTCAAGTGGGCCTTAGAAAGCATCACTGCAAACAAAGCTAGTGGATGTGATGGAATTCCAGTTGAGCTATTTATAATCACAATAAACTGTGGAAAATTCTGAAAGAGATGGGAACACCAGACCACCTGACCTGCCTCTTGAGAAACCTGTATGCATGTCAGGAAGCAACAGTTAGAACTGGACATAGAACAACAGACTGGTTCCAAATAGGAAAAGGAGTATGTCAAGGCTGTATATTGTCACCCTGCTTATTTAACTTATACGCAGAGTACATCATGAGAAACCGTGGGCTAGATGAAGCACAAGCTGGAATCAAGATTGCCAGGAGAAATATCAATAACCTCAGATATGCAGATGACACCACCCTTATGGCAGAAAGTGAAGAGAAACTAAAAAGCCTCTTGATGAAAGTGAAGGAAGAGAGTGAAAAAGTTGGCTTAAAGCTCAACATTCAGAAAACTAAGATCATGGCATCTGGTCCCATCACTTCATGGCAAATAGAATGGGAGACAGTGGAAACAGTGTCAGACTTTATTTTTGTGGGCTCCAAAATCACTGCAGATGGTGACTGCAGCCATGAAATTAAAAGATGCTTACTCCTTGGAAGGAAAGTTATGACCAACCTGGATGGCATATTTAAAAGCAGAGACATTATTTTGCCAACAAAGGTCCATTTAGTCAAGGCTATGGTTTTTCCAGTGGTCATGTATGGATGTGAGAGTTGGACTGTGAAGAAAGCTGAGCACCGAAGAATTGATGCTTTTGAACTGTGGTGTTGGAGAAGGCTCTTGAGAGTCCCTTGGACTGCAAGGAGATCCAACCAGTCCATCCTAAAGGAGATCAGTCCTGGGTGTTCATTGGAAGGACTGATGCTGAAGCTGAAACTCCAATACTTTGGCCACCTCATGCAAAGAGTTGACTCATTGGAAAAGACCCTGATGCTGGGAGGGATTGGGGGCAGGAGGAGAAGGGGATGACAGAGGATGAGATGGCTGGATGGCATCACCAACTCAATGGACATGGGTTTGGGTGGACTCCGGGAGTTGGTGATGGACAGGGAGGCCTGGCGTGCTGCAATTCATGGGGTTGCAAAGAGTCAGACATGACTGAGCGACTGAACTGAACTGTGGTCAGACTTTACTTTCTTTTTTCTTTCTTCACTAAAATTGATTAGTGTTCACTTTTTACTTCCATATTGCTACATTATATAAGTCAGAGTTTTGTCATGAATTTAGATATTTTGGTAGACAGGATTTAATACAGAGAATTCAATTCTTAACCGAGACCACTGGAAGGGCTGGTGAGTGAGGGTCAGAAAGAAACACTGCTGGCTTTGGGGAAACCAGTAAATGTGAACTGTCTATGATCTCTCTGCTGTCTGCTGAGGTGAGGAAAATGACCTGAAGATGGTCAGGCTCCCGCTGAAGGTTTTACTTACTACCTGAGTTCATATCAGCCGCTACTGGGAGAGAAAAATGACTTCTGCTTTCTACCTACTTGATTTCACGCAAATGCCTGTTATTAACATCTAAGCGGGAATTCTGCTGACAAGAGCCTGAAAAATGTAGTTTTTACAGATTCTGTCAAATATCAACAACTGTATGTGATTCAGTCCTCCTCCTTGGATCCCTGTTATCTGAGAAATACTTCTATTAATATTCACACTTAAATTCTTACAAATAATAAAAGCAACAGCACATATTCCTTTAACGTGATGATAGTTTTGTTATATTCTTTCTTCCCCAGTCTAACATTCTTATACAAACAAAGCTGCTTGTCTCTACACCTCACCCTGGGCTTCCCTTGTGGGTCAGCTGGTAAAAAATCTGCCTGCAATGCAGGAGACCTGGGTTCAATCCCTGGGTTGGGAAGATCCCCTGGAGAAGGGAAAGGCTACCCACTCCAGTATTCTGGCCTGGAGAATTCCATGGACTGTATAATCCATGGGGTGGCAAAGAGTCAGACAGGACTGAACTTTCACTTTCACTTTTCATACCTCATCCTGGGTTGGGGGGATAGGGAGAGGAGAGACACAAAATCCCATGATTTATTGTATCCATCTCTGTATGATGATTGCTGAATTTCCTGTTCAGTTACAGATTACCTTTACATTCTATAATTTAGAAAAAAGAGAAATAAAAATATTATAACATATGTTTTATAAGACAATGTGGGAAGAAAGGAAGAATAAAATGTAAAATTAGTTACTATGTACAAATATAATACAATCCAGGAGTTCGAGCTCAAAGTGAAAATAGTTTTTGTGGAAGGGGCCATTGCTTTGCTTCAAATGACTAGTTACTGCGTATTGCATCCTATTGGTGATAGCATATTGAGCATCTTTGCATCTCCCGTTTCACAAGGTCCAACTGGCGGAGCCTCTTCTCAAGTTTCCACTGCCTTCAGAGCATTCACTCACTCTGATCCCCGTTCAGATCCTGTGGCTTTGGGCCACTTGGTAAACGGCTGGGAGCAACATGCTCAACTCTCAAGACAACCAAAACATCTTTTCTGTTTTTAGTGATATGGGGAGTTAAGTAGAGTAATTTTTCTTTGATTTTCGAAGGATGCTTTGGCAAACCTTTGAAGTCTAAAAACTTTGTCAAAGTGGCATGCCTCTGAATTCTGATTTTTTGTGAGGCCAAGCATGTTTTTTCATCAAGTCAATTAAGGTATTTGCTACTTTTCCTTCCCACTTTGATATGGTGGACCAGAGACATGCTCTGTTTATCAACATCCCTGCATTTAATTTGGTTTCTGCTTCTCTGGTATGCACCCTCAAAGGCCATCCCTACACATACTCTCTGATTTTCTTTTGATATAAATTGATAAAGCAATTACAATTATTGTGGTTTATACATTCCCTCCTTATAGGTTAAGCTGGAAGGAAACTAATTCTTTAGAATGAATTGGGGTTTAACTTTTTCTCTGAGTAGGTAGGCTTTAAAATTTGGTGAGGATAGGTCTTGAGCCTGGAAAAGGAAATGGCAGCCCACTCAAGTTCTTGCCTAGAGAATTCCTTGGACAGAGGAGACTGGTGGGCTACAGTCCATGGGGTCGCAAAGAGTTGGAAACAACTGAGCGACTAAGTAAAGCAGAAAGAGATCTTGAAGGGAATTAACAACCCTTGGAAATAAGCAAATTACCTTATGATAAGGTCTTCTAATATAAGGAGACTGATTTCAGGCAGATGAGAAAGAAATGGTTTTGTTGGCAGGGGAGACACAATAAAATTTTGAGGTTCAGCCTATTCATAATCCCCATAATCTACTAAATATCACCATTCTAAATTATTGTGTCACATTTCATTTTCTTTCATGTAAGAGTCCTACAGATTTTGTGAATGATTCTATCAACTAATAATTTTGGACCTTGAATGGTTTACATAGGTCTTATTTTTAACATTGATCCTGAGGTTCCAGGCGATTTGAGATTAAAAAAAAAAAAACAAAACAGTAACAGAATCTTGTTTTTGTCTTGGTCTTGCCTTAAGCCAAAAGTTTAAAGTTCTGAATTTGTAAGTTTTTTGATATGCTAACCACACAGTCAGCAGTAGCCTTTGCATAGTACTTATAGGCCTCATTTCCTCAGTTAAGTTCTATTGCAATGATCATTGTGGTCTCCCAAAGCCATATTTTGAAGAAACATTTCTTTTCAGGCAACTCCAGGAATGCTGGAGCCTACTTGTATTTCATTTATTTTAGCAATTATTTCATTATATTTTTCAAATAAGACTGAGTCAGTTAATCAATTCTAGTTTCCCACCACTGAGCCATTTATTTTAGAAAGTTCTGAATCAGTCAAGGCTTTGAAGAGGGTAAAAGCAGAAATGACTCTCTTTATCTCAGAGGGAACAGAGGGAATTAGATGCTTACATCTGAAGAGCTAGCAGAACACAGACCGGGGAGAAGCGCTGCTATAATGCAGCTAGGAAGAACAAGTGTTGCAGGAAACCACTGTTTATGAGTTCAGACTCCTGGAGCGCTGAGGCTCAAGAATCTGAGGAGTTTTCTAGGAAACTGCTGAGAGCTTTATACATGCAGTTTGTTCACCCACTTCCTTGAAGCCTTAAAAAGAATGAAAACATATTTCCTTCTGATTTTTGAGTTTAAAAACTTTATTTTTCTGTCACAATATAAAATAAGACCCTGCTGGCAAAGGATTCTGGGAAACAGTTTTTAGGTTTCTGGACTCTGACATGGGAGATAGTTTGATGGCTCAGAACAGCAATACATACATTTTGTTGTTGTTGTTTAGTCACTAAGTCATGTCCAACTCTTTTGTGACCCCATGGACTGTTGCCTGCCAGGCTCCTATGTTCATGGGATTTCCCAGGCAAGAATACCGGAGTGGGTTGCATTTCCTTCTCCAGAAGATCTTTCCAACCCAGAGATTCAAACTACATCTCCTGCATTGGCAGGTGGATTCCTTACCACTGAGCCACGAGGGAAGCCCAATGTATATATAAAACCTACAAAACGAGTACTTTTAACAAAACTTTGCATCAGTGTCACTCACATCAGTATTTTTCATATATCATCTGACAACATCTCTGTGAGTTTGACATGACAATCCTGTCAAGTAATCATCCTAAAGCATCTCTTCTATTGACCCACTTTTCTCTATCCCACTCAGTGATTCTAAATCTAGCCATCATCATCTCTCCTTTGGAGGCTACAATAGACTCTTAATTGCTCTCCCCCTTCAAGTATCATTTGCCCCCCAGTCTATTCTCACTGAAGTCAGAACAATATTTCAAATCGTGAATCTGAAGATGATATTTTGTTGCTCAAAATGTTCCATTTCTCCCCAACGTTCTTAGGTGAAAGTAAAAACTTATACACATAGTCCATTAAATTTCATTATTTGGACTTTGCTACTTTTTTCTAGCCCCATCATTGCACAATTTGAATAATGTTCTTCATATGTCATAATACTCCATTCACAGTGATGTGTAAAATTCAAGTTCCTTGATCAACTTTCCTCTTCTCTAATATCATCCCTAATTTACTCTGCATCTCCTCTCCTCTGATCACTTTTCAGTGTCTGACCAACCCCTCAACTGTCCACCCATCCTCTGGTTCTGCCCCAGCTGCACATGGTCCCTGGTGAACCCAGAACCTCAGAACATTTGGTGTGTGTGTTAGTCACTCAGTCGTGTTTGACTCTTTGTGACCTCATGGACTATAGCCCACCAGGCTACGCTGTCCATGGAATTTTCCAGGCAAGAATACTGGAGTGGGTTGCCATTTCCTTCTCCACAGAACCGCTTTGAGTTTTGCTAAATTAATCCATATCACCTGAAAATGTTAACGAGCAAAATGAACTTCACTGCAGATTTTGTCAAGGGGGTATGTGCCACACCACACAGAAAAACAACTTTCAGATTTGTTATTTGGACACACCATGTCACATTTTCTTTCTTCTGGATGCTCTTCGGGACTTCAAACTTCTAGCCCCATTATTTTGCCCAAATTCAGCTGTGCTCCAACCCCATCTCCTGACTGGCACACCCAAACCCACATTGTTGTTCAGTCGGTCATTTGTGTCCTACTCCTTGCGACTCCATGGACTGTAACATGCCTGGCTTCCCTGTCCTTCACCATCTCCCAGAGTTTGTAGAAACTCATATCCTTTGGGTCAGTGATGCCATCTAACCATCTCACATAAGGCTCAGTAAAATAAAGTCCCACCTAGGTAACAGAGCCCAGTCTTCTTAATAGTTGGCAGGGGTGGGGAGGGGGGTTGTATTCAAAATAGCTGATAATATTAGATCGTGCTTATAACAGTTAGCATTTATTGGATAGTTATTATGTATACGGTACTTCAACCCTGTAAAGTGCAAATTTTCATGCAGATATTTTTTCAGCATTTGGACTCAGCTGGAATCTGACTCTCCATGTGCCTATCTGTTTCTCCTTCAGAGAGCTGGCTGCATTCATTCCCCCCCCCATTCACCTCCTCGTCATGAATCTACACTTCCTTAACCCTCAATGCTACTTCCAAGCATTGCTGTTTGGCTCACGCAGAAAGTTCCTATCTTTGAAGTTTCACCTTTATTTATCATCCTTTGATATTGTCATATGCTGAGACCCTAAGGTGCACAGATCACAGTGTTTCTTTTTATTTTAAATCCTCACAGCCTCTATAATGGCTTCAAAGAATATGTGGTTAGCCCACTGGACACCTTATTCTCGTGGATGTTTGACTTCCTGGATCCCAGTTCTCTTAGCTTCCACCCTCCTCTAGACAACCCATGGTCTCAGCTAGATTTTATCATCACTTATATTTTTATTACCTCCAATATAATAAAATTCCAAATACTAATCTCTGATCGCAGCCTTCATTTATTTCAGCCTCTCACTTCATTGCTTTCACTATATAGCATGTATCTTCATCATAGCTTTGAATTTTCAACTCCTCCCTCATTTTTCTCCCATTGCACTGCTTCAGTTCATTTCCTGTGAATCCCAGCCTCCATGGTGAGTCATATCAACATTTTACTTGAAATTTACATGTTTGAATTGGTTGTTTGGATCGCTTTTCTGGCTTATATAAGTGATTTTTGGCATACATGCCATAACAATTTTTGTTACTTTGAGCTCAATCAAGCCATCTATCTCTTCTCCTTAGGATGCTGAGATTTGCTAGAAGAGATCATACATTAATATAGATTGATGCTTCTTCATTTTTTTTTCTGCACTCACTGGACACTCAGTTCTATTAGCAATCATTTTCCTTGTTCTTGTTCACCTTCTTGTCATTTCTCATAATATGTCTCCCAAAGAGTAATTTTCATACTTAAACATCTTAGCTGATCTCTTTCCATTTCTCAATTTTCACAATATCTTGCCTCCTTTTCTACAGAGAACATCTAAGCTATCAGGTATGAAAATACGTGGGTGACCTCACATCCTGTGCCGCACAGACCTAACTGTCTCAGTGTATATCTAGAGTGACTTAACTCCTTCCTAAGTGGAAGAGATGGTCCCTTTGTCTTTAAAGGTTAACCCCCATCTCTGGTTCTAAATACCATTTTATTCAACTTTCCTAAGTCATTTGCTCCCAAAAGTATCTCTTTCTCATCTCTTGCTACATCTCCTACTCCTAGTTTACCCATCATTATTTTGGAATTATATGCTTTTTTGTGACTTGAGGATTCTGAACCATATTATCTCTCCATAACACATTTTTTAATATAAACATTTATTTATATGTTTTTCCATCAGATTCTAAAACTTTTAGGGAAACAAACTATTTTTTTCTAACATTTTGTACTGTGTTTAGAACAGAGTGGTATTCAAATAATACAAATTTATTTGAATTTATGAAATTAATGAAAAAATAGGTGAACATACCCAAGATACAAGATTTTACTCTCATCTTGTTAACAAGTCCCTCCAGTCTTTGTTTTTTGGTAACATATTATATCTCCATAGAAACATTTATGTTACAGTAGACTATCTTTCTACAGGATCATATTTTATTTCTAGCATGCATTTAGTTACAATAAAATGTAAGCTGAATGTTCAGTATTGTAAATGAGTTCCACTCTATTGACTTTCACATATTTCATAATTTATCCTCTTTGATACAGATGAATTAGTAAAACTAAATTATTCATGGGGTGCCAGCTGACCCTGTGCTCAACTTATGGTATATAATTAGGTGGTAGTGAGTTCTTTGAAGGAAGCAGACATTTACCAGTTTATATAATATGGCCTGCTCACAGTAAGATTATAGGTGGATATACATAAAAATCCATTTGAACTTCCTGATATCAAGTGAAAAAGAAGCTACGGCAGAAATAGAAAGTGTTCCCTCTGTTTCTCATCCTCTTTTGTCTGGTGATTTATGGATGACCAGGAATCATCATATATTTCCTCTCAGTGGCTCTGGATCTGTATCCTAGAGGATTTATTATTGTTTAAGATGCTGACTGCTTAACATTTCTATTTCACTAAAGCATCCAATTAATTATATTGACTTAATTTGCATTATTTGAGAATCTATCACTCTGTCTCAGTGACATAACAAACATCACATATACACTTGCTTTTGTGGATGGTACAGATTTACTTTTCCAAATATTAATGCACATGAACTGTTTTGTGTCAGTTTTTATGCCATAAATTAAACATATGTGATTGTTTGTTTACAAGATTTCATATTTGATTATATTTTATTAAGAATTTTAGAGAAAATTATACTAAAAAGAGAAGGACGACTGAAGGACAATAGAAAATCTCAGCCACTCCATTCTCTCTTTCCAAGAACCACAGATATATTTAATCTTGGAAACTCTAAAGTACACTCACTGATAGCATGCCATTTATCACATCTAAACAAAAGTCCCGGGTCCTACTGTTTAACTGAATCCTATCTTACTAACACCATGGAGAGGTGTTTTCTCCCTTAGCATACACACCAAATTTGTTATTGATTTTTTTTTCTTCTGCTGATCCTACAGGCACTGTTTCCACTTGTCTACTTTTGTTTTTCCAGCCTTCTGCAAACCACATGGGTGATGCATTCACTACAGAGCTTAGGTCAATCTCTTGTTAAGTTATTCTTTTCTTTGGTGACTAGGATACTTTTGGAGTTTATAAATTCAGCAGTTTTTATGTGTATCCCAAACACATATCCCATTTCTGGCTAGAAAGACTATCTTCCTTACTTGCCTCAGTGTCAAACCCCTATGGCACCAACCATGTTTCCATTCCAGGTACTACCGCTTATGCAGAGAGCTTTTGCTGAGTGTTTTCATTATTTTTAGCTCATTTATTTAGATATAAATGTAGTAAAGAATAATTCTTATTTTACATGGTCTTATTTTTATTAAATAGATAGGAAAACTGTTTTAATCTTTTATGTTTTTCAAGATACTTCATACATAAGGTTCCTAAAGATGTCTTTCTAAATCAATGTGATCACGTAGTTGTGATCATGAATTTAATCAATCCATGATTAAAAAGACTGTTATGATAAGGAGACAGAAAATCCCTAAAATAATTTTATTTTCCATCTTCATATATCAATAGTGTGGAACAGTCTTTTTTATAGTCAGTTGAATTCTTCCCTTTTCATAGTTGAGAAGTATGCTGTTCTAAAAGTTTGCAATTATTTGGGTCAATTTTCAGCACTGAGATTATATTTATGTCAAAGCTTTATACAACTCTGACACTTGGAGTCTCAAATACGTGTGACATTATAGAGTGCCCTGTGAATAAGAGTTTGCATTTACCATCTCATAAAAATGGGCTAGACCTAGCAGTGCTGGCAGTGAAAGAAAACACAAATGCAAAGCCAGGAGGACTGAAAATCCTATATCTAGTAAAGCTGCATTTCTGGGGTAACTGGACTTCACACTATAAGCGGGAAGGTCAGGATTTATAGTCAAACACTTTGAAGAAAAATATGTAATAGGGTGGAGGAGGGAGAAGGCACCATGGAAAGTATTTCAATTGCATTTTAGTTTTTTCTCTCTGTAAGATGTCTTAGAATGAATGACCTATGATCCAGAGAGTACTACCATAGTCACCTTCACCTCTTGAGTGATCATTATTGATTTTCTTTTCACTTAACAGAGACTCCAAAAGTTGCTTCTAGAAAAGTTTGCTGAAGCTCCTCCTCCAGCACGTCACCCTTTGTCCCAATTTGTACACTCAGTTGTCTAGGACAGAGAGAACCTGGTAGAAGTGACCTGGCAGAATCTACAGTTTTTCTATTACTAAATATGGTCGCCACTGTCACTGCAAACATGAATAAAATATAATGCCAATCCAAGATGCATTAAAAAACTCCAAGCTGTACTGTTTGAGGTCATACCAGGTCTAGCTTGAGTGTATTTTGCATAAAACACAGCATGGACAAAAGATGAAGCCATTGTCACCTTTAATAGCTTTTAGTGTCATATAGTTATCCAGACATGTACTTTCCCAGTTTATTCTCTGCTCTCTTGTATTTACATTTCTGTCAATCACTCTTTTTCATTTTCTTTGCGTTCATTTTATGAGAAAGACTGTCATATGCATTATGCCCATTAAATCTTTAGTGCTAGCAAGCTTCAGGTAAGAATAATTCTCTTAGAAAATTGAAGAAAGTTCAGGCACAATAGACACAATAACTTCCTTGAAAAATCCTTCTGAGTTTTTCTGAGTTATGTATTTCATACCATGGAACAATTCTTTCTAAGGCCTCCCCGCCACCCACAACTTAAAAGTTTAGCTAAAGAAATAGAAATTCTTCCTGAAAAAAAACTTTAAACATTAGACAGTGTGGTCAGGGCAGTAATAAGGCACCAGACCATATAAGACTTTAATGGCTATGCTAAGGATCCCCTGGAGAAGGAAATGGGAAACCACTCCAGTATTCTTGCCTGGGAAATCCCATGGACAGAGGAGCCTGGTGAGCTATAGTCCATGGGGTCCCAAAGAGTCAGACACAACTCAGGGACTAAACAGCAAGTGTCAAAGGAGATACTTGAATCTGTCAGTGGGGTTTAATGAAAAAAAACGGCATCATTATATTTATGTTTTGAAATAATGTTTTTATGGAGTGGATAATAAAATGCAGCATGGAAAAAGTGAAAGAAGGGAAATCCATTTTGAGGCTGTTTCTTTCCAGATAGGAGAAAGCTTGATCTAGGGTCATGTGATATGACATAGAGATAAGTGGCTAAAATTGCAAATTAGAGAATAAAAGTTATAAGATATTTTAAAGGAATGAAATAGAGGCTTAGAAAGTAGGATGACTTCTAGGTTTTTGACATGCAAGAATGGTTGTTTAAAAAGATGCCATTCACTTAAGCAGGGAACAAGGAGATCAATTATAGCATGGTACCTAGAGTTGAGAATGGAAGTTATAAAGTTGGAGTGATTGTCAGTCACATTAATGATAATAGAAGTCCTGGGTAGGAGTAAAATTTCCAGGAAAAAAATGTATTGAAACAAAAACAACAACAAATCTTAGGATAGGACACTAATGTATTCTTATCCTTATTTTTGTTTGTTATAAGGTAGAAGACTTGAGTATATTTAAATGTTAATGTGAAGAATGCAGTTGAGAGAACTTTTAGATGGAAGAAGTGATTAATAACAAGGTCCCTTAGAAGACGGAGTGAGTTAAGATACAAACACAGAGGACCGATAAGTGTTACTTCTGCCAATATATAAACATTTTAATTAGTGATTTTTCTGAAGTGTAAAAAAGGTTGTGTTTTTCCCACTTTTTAGTTTTTGTGACACTTGGCAAATTACTCAAATTTGCCTTGTAACTTTTTTCATGGGGAGAGTATATAGGATAAATGAGTTAGTGCTTGAACAATGCTCAGAACAGTTCCAGGCACGAAGTAAGAAATCAGTAAATATCTGCTGATTTTTAGAACAATTTTAACATTGTAGGGAAAGGTTCCACAAGATTGTTCTGTGTAGGGTACAGATGGCTCTAAGAGAAAAGACAGATTTATTAATGTACCCATGGAGCCCATCTCAGTGCTTGGGACAGAGTCCTTGATTTATATCTGGTGATCAGAATGTAAATGAGTTTTGCAATTGGCAGGTAAGAAGTTTGCTTTTCAGACACTAGTGAAGGGATGTATATGACAAATGTACAAACTGTTCTAGGCAGTGAATTATTGTATTCTAAAATAAAGGAGGCAAATTTGTCCAATTAAGAGCTGTGGAGGATATACTGAAATATCTTTTATTAAATTAGTTTTCAATACTGAAAGTAGAAAGTAAGAGTATCATCCTGTATTCAACAGAATTGTGTGCATTATTTCCCAAATGAGGTATGCAAAATTCTGCTAAACCAACAAAGAGGAGCTTTTCTGTAGTCTTTTTAATCAATGTTATGATTGAATCATATTGGAAACAGGGCTTCAATTGACTGTTTAATTGATAAGAGGCCATAAAAGTTGCAAACAATCTCCAGCTAAGGGAAGGTCTTATTGGTACAACATAGAAATGAATATGATTATATTTGATTAAATTAGCTTAAATTAGATTAAATTAAATTGTCACCTTGTTATTCTAAGGATGTTTCATATGGACTTGCTTGTTTATGACAGAGGCTTATTTATTAAATTCCCTCTTTCCTCTCTAGGATATTCTATGGAAGTTGTTCATAGAAAGCAGTCAACCATATTATCAGAAAGTAGACATGTTTCCACATGGGACTATCTTACTCAGATATTTTGACTTATTTTTAATAGTGTCAATTACCTTAATGTTATGGTCACTGAGATTTTCACTTCAATCATCTGTTGTTTTAGGGAAAAAGCTTGTAGAAACTCTGTTCTAAAATATCCCCGTTTTCCCAGAAATTACCAAGGAAATGGAAGAATATAAGAAGTAGTAATCTTCTAGGAGTCCTACTGTACATGATAGTAAAAGCCTGAGCAGATTAATATATATTAATATATGTATACATATATTAATTGTACATATGCATATGTTGATACCTACAAGTATAAGTCACTTCAGTCGTGTCCAACTCTTGTGAACCTATGGCCTCCAAGTTCCTCCAAGTAGCCTGCCAAGTTCCTCTGTCCATGGGCTTCTCCAGGCAAGAATACTGGAGTGGGTTGCCATGCCCTCCTCCAGGGGATCTTCCTGACCCAGGGATCAAACCTGCATCTTCTGTGGCTCCTGCACTGCAGGCAGATTCTTTTACCACTGAGCCACCAGAGAAGTCCCAATACCCATATACATTATATACATATGTGTGTGTGTATGTGTATATGTACACATGTATATAATGTGTGTGTGTGTGTGTGTATATATATATATGTCTTCATTAGCAGGTCCACGTATGCATAATAGTTGAAAGCAATAATAGGATAAATACAGTATTTACAAGCTTTTGCCTACAAATGAGAGTTCTCTGAGACCTACCAGGGACTATAGTTTAGTGCTATATTGGATGATGCTTACCTATAATTACAGTACTATAAAACAAGTTTTTTCAGAAGAATTTAGAGGTCGAATTATGGTTCTTTACCTTTGAAGTTTCTTTACTGTTTCTGTCCAACTGCATCTAAATGCCAAAAGTTAATGTAAAAGTGAGGTTATGTTGCCTACTCACAGGGCAATTCACTGGTTTCTCTTTGGGGTATTCCGAAAACTGAGATCATGGCATCTGGTCCCATCACCTCATGGGAAATAGATGGGGAGACAGTGGAAACAGTGTCAGACTTTATTGTTTGTGGCTCCAAAATCACTGCAGATGGTGACTGCAGCCATGAAATTAAAAGACGCTTACTCCTTGGAAGGAAAGTTATGGCCAACCTAGATAGCATATTAAAAAGCGAATCATTACTTTGCCACAAAGGTCCGTCTGGTTAAGGCTATGGTTTTTCCAGTGGTCATGTATGGATGTGAGAGTTGGACTGTGAAGAAAGCTGAGCACCAAAGAATTGATGCTTTTGAACTGTGGTGTTGGAGAAGACTCTTGAGAGTCCCTTGGACTGCAAGGAGATCCAACCAGTCCATCCTAAAGGAGATCAGTCCTGGGTGTTCATTGGAAGGACTGATGCTGAAGCTGAAACTCCAATACTTTGGCCACCTCATGTGAACAGCTGACTCATTGAAGAAGACCCTGATGCTGGGAGGGATTGGGGGCAGGAAGAGAAGGGGACGACAGATGATGAGATGGCTGAATGGCATCACCGACTTGATGGGCATGAGTTTGAATAAACCCCAGGAGTTGGTGATAGACAGGGAGGCCTGGCATGCTGCGATTCATGGGGTCACAAAGAGTCAGACACGACTGAGCGACTGAACTGAACTCAACTGAAGTCATACTAGAAGAGTAAATGAATGAAAGGAGCACAATTAACACATTTCTCAGAAAATTAGAATAATGAGAGTGTTCAGAAATACAGTGGAATCAAAGATAAATTCTCTTTAATTAGTTTCTTCTTAGTCATTTTTTAACCTCAGTTTAGACATTACTTCCTCACGGAACCCAATTATAAGATTTGATCAAGCCCATCTGATATGTGTTCAGTGTACCTGTTTCCTCACTTTATTCTGCACATCACATACATGACTAAATTATTTTTTTGTAAGTAGTTGCTTTATGCTTGGATTCTTTACTAGACTGTGAGATTATCAGGTAATCCAGAAATTTGGGATGCCATGCATATCTATCATATATAGTAATAGACATGTAGCACAAATTTCAAGGCATATTTTACTTAAAGACAATTTCTGTATTATATATGCCCCAGAAACTTAGTAAATTGCATTAATTTGATAAATGAATATATACTGCTACATTTTCAACAGAAAATGTCTGCTATTTCTAATAATTTACAGGTTAAAATTGTGTCGATATGCTGAGCTAAGTCACCTCAGTTGTGTTCAACTCTTTGCGACCCTGCGGACTGTAGCCTGCCAGGCTCCTCTGTCCTTGGGATTCTCCAGGCAAGAAGCAGTGTCCCTCAAAACTCACACCCACTGAGAATCTCAGAATGTGACCTTATATGGAAATAGAGTCTTTGCAGATGCACTGGTAAAAATATCAAGATCATATACTGAACTTAGAATAGACAGTAAATCTAAAGGCTAATAGTGTTCTAATAAGAAGAAAGAACACAGAAGCAAAGAAGAAGAGTCACAAACTAGAGTTAAGCTGCCACAAGCCAAGGAATGCCTGAGTCCACCAGAAGCTAAAAGAAGCAGATAAATATTCCCCTTTAGAGCTGACACCTTGGTTTCAGACTTTCAGCATCCAGAACTCAGAGAATAAACATGTGTTGTTTAAAGAAAAGAATAAAAGAAATAAAACCCATTTGTTTTTTTCTTCTGAAATCAATATGCATGTGAAAAATGAATGGCAAAAAAGTAGATATTTGTCATTAAGCAATTTAATTATTGCTCTTGTCTTCTTGTTTCAAAATGTGCTTCCAATTTTCATAGTAGCATCTTGTACCTACTGAGAACATGGGTTTAAAGGTCAGAATATAATAGAGGTTCAAATCCTGACTTGTAGAACAGTTTTAATTAAATAATATAATGTTCTAAAAGTATTTAATGCAATGCTTTTCATATGATATTCTTTCGATAAATGGAAACATGATTCTAATAATACAGCACCTTTCTTGAGACAATGGTTTTGCTTTATTTATATCTGTACCCCTAGGACAGTGTGTGTGTTAGTCACTCAGTCACGTCCGACTCTTTGTGACCCCCACGGGCTATAGCCATCAGGCTCTCTGTCCATGGGGTTCTTCAGGCAAGAAGGCTGTAGTGGGTTGCTATGACCTTCTCCAAGGGATCTTCCCAAACCAGGGATCAAACCCAGTCTCCTGCATTGTGGGCAGATTCTTTACCATTTGAGTCACCACGGAAGCACCAGGACAGTACTGGCACATAATAAGTGTTCAGTAAATGTTTATTAAGTGAGTGAATGCTCAAAAGACAGAGTTTGTAGAGTCTGTCAAAGAGATGTGTTAACCATCTAATTATCTAATGCATTTGGACACTGAGCAAGCGATCCAGCTACTTCCATGTAAGAAGAATAAGCAAATAGCTACTACTTCTTGTGCATTTATTATATGCTATGAACTGCTAAACATTTTGAACACATCCTAAGAAACCTATGACATATGTAAGAAACTTTAAAGAAAGATAAGTAGAGCTTGAGAGAGTTTAAATATTTTTCTTGCAATTAAATAGCTAAGTATGGTAGAACTGGTATCTCAAGTGAAGTCAATGTGGTGGAAATATCATACTTTTCCTAGTACACTATATTAATAAAAACTACTTAAATGTTCTAAGTATTCTGCTCAATTGTAACCAAAATTATGGGGGGGGGGAGGAGTAATTGGCCTAATAACATGAATGTTAGTGAAAGTATATTGGTGTCTCTCTACCCCATGTAGAGAATATTGGTTTTCCTAAAATTCAACAAAAACAAAGGAAACAGAAACTAACTAAAAAATGTTAAAAAGGTATTTTTAAGAGATAGGAAATAATGACCTCTCTCTGTGCTAGGACCAGTCTTTTGTGTGACTTTGTGCTAATCTTATTTTATATATTTAATTATTGTTCAAAATAATAATGGTTATTATTTGAAATTCCTCTTGGAATTATTTCATGATTATTCTAAATCGAAGATGGGCTTGCTCTTAGAAACTGTTGATTGCCTAGAATAATCTTACAGTCAAGAGTATTTGAAATACTATGCCAAAATATAAGTCTCTGAATGCTATTTAAACTAGAGTAATTAGCTATGCATTTGGTTAAGAATTAAATGGCCCATAGTGGCAAAATATTAATGTTTCCCAAAAGAGGTTTTGCTTCTTAGAAAACTTGGGAACATTCGTGCCTCATGTTTATATTACTGTCAAATCAACAATTTTATGGATGTTGTACTTTTAGATGGCATTAATGATTCACAGACACATTTAATTACATAGAAAAACATTGAAAAATCATTGCTGGTTAAATGATGGAGGAAAACAGAACAATTATTTTGTGGTCTAGTGATTTCTTTGAAAAAGCTTTTTGATGCATCAAGGTATGTGTATTGACTTAGCAAACCATGACGAGGGATTTACAATAAATAATATTAGTCAGACCTTACTTGGGGATTTCAAAAAGATTTCATTAAAGGTTTTTAAAGAAAGTGTCAGTTCAAGAGCCTTTATTTCAGGTCTAGTGCAAAGAAGAAAAAAAATATGATTGGAAAATTCATTCCTTTGACAGTATTAATATAACTATTATCTACACAGAACTAAAATACAAACATTTATATAGAATACTTTGCTAGAGATGATATTAAATTTTAATGAAAAAATCAATTTCTAAACTTAGACTCAAGTTATTCTGATAAAGAAAATAAAAAGTGTGGTAGACTATATCAGTCTTCTCTAGGATTACACAGCTCCTGAAGGTTCAAACTCATCTAGATCTCTTTGGGATGATGTTACTATAAAAAAGGTGTAAAAATTTTTCATAGGATGTGTAAATGCAGAGAAAAAACTACACATATTGTATAACATAAAATATAAGGATGTCTTGATTTGGGTCCTGCATCTAACACCTATTGACTTAATTAATATCATCAGCTATGTGACGTATTTGCACTTCAGAATTGTCAGATACCAAAACAGAATACTAATAAACTGTGCTTCACAGGCCTAGCGAGAGGAGCAAATGAGAAGAGAGACTTTCAATAAACTGTGAATGCTATGCACAGACATACTGATGGTCTGTGAGGTTTTAAATCAATACCCATTGCTAAGAGTTTTGCTTTCTCTTCTGTTTGTCTGTTTTTGATAACAGAGTGGAGTGATGAGAAAGAAAGGTAGATGATTTATCCCATGATGTGAAATTTGACCATTGACTGAACTACTAAATACGGGTTAAAAAAAACGTTCAGTATCCTAGTGGGTGTAATGACCAAGCTATGTTCCTAGTTGTTACACGCAGCTGTCCGGACCTTTCAGACCAAGAGAGGAACGGTCGGAGGCTCACTGGTGGAGGCTGCACCCGCCTTTTGTGCAGCCCAGGGCTCCGCCTGCAGGCTACCAGGAGCATTGCAGATAACATCACGGGTCTGTGGACTAAAAATGCAATTTAACGTTGTTTAAATCAGACTTTCTGTAGCAAAGCCACTTTCATTAAGCTTTATGGATATGAAATATACATTTTACTCGGAAGGAAAGGAGCCAAGGTGTTTTATGTGCTAAATTATAAAGATAACAGAAAGGAAAACTCGCTTTTCATCTCTGAGCAAACTTGCCACATGGTGTTTTCTGGAATCTCACATTTCTACATAATATCTTTTGGTTCATTACTTTAATAAAAAGGTTCCTTAGAACAGCTACCATTGTGCTTTTTAGATCTAATGCTTTCTCTTTGCACGTCTCCCTTAGGAGGCTGTTCTGACCTTGACAGCTTCTATCCCATTACTGAAATATTACAGCGATAATTCAGAAACACCATGGTTAATAGAAAGTCAGTAAAGTGACATTTAGATGTCTAGAGATTTGAATGTTGGGATATTCTACATTAACTTTCTGTATGGTTTTTCAATGAACCTCTATTCTGATGACCAATGTGATGCAAAATTTAAAACAAACAAACAAAGAAAAAAGCAGATGTTAGTCAAAACCAACATCTGATATTTCCTGGAAGACAGCAGGCCCTTCGTTTCTGTGGAGTCAGTGTGTGTAGTGTGAAGAACACAAAACAAAAAACCATACTTGGCTTCAATTTAAATTGACTCACTAAAATAAAAATAAGGTTATATCCACAGTAAACCCACCTGGCATTTACTGGGACTATTTTAAGCTATAGTTCTCCCTTTATCTCCACCTGGGACAGGGAAAGGTATAAAAAGTTACAATCCAAGTTGAAGTTAAGATCCTAATCTCCTGGCCATGCTTGTTTTGATAGATGATGGACTGAGAAGATTCGGCTGTTTTTACAGACCTCAACCATTAATCTACTTTGAATATTCATATCATGCTTGAACAGTGCAAACGAGTTTATAGGTCTTTCTCATCTCACAATAACCTATCTCTTTGTGAAAAGCTAACTCAACCTTACTTCCAGGATAGGTTTCAGATTTTTCATGACTCCATATTATCTCTAGGAAATTACATTGGTCCTTAAGTACTTCTCAGTACTATTTAATGGCATCTACTAGGAGCCTAATGGAACTCAAACTCAGATTTACGATAAGACTCTTACTTCTGTTTCTCTGTCCCATTCTCTTCTTTTTGTCTTTGTCTCAATCTTTTATTCTAAAAGACCATCTCCCTCTAATATTCCATCGTGAGGATGGAGACCATATGAGGCAGGAAGTTTTGTCTAGTTCTCTCATTGAAATTTTCCCTGCAAGGCCTGCCACTAAATAGTAAGTACACAATAAATATTCGCAAAATGCAAGAATAAGTCTTTCTATATATCAATGGAGGAAGCTATTTTGCAAACTTTTTTCTCCCCTATAATGTCTGATGCCTAACAGACACTAAATAGGTATTTACTGAACAATACACACACGTTTACTGAATAATACAAGTAGGTAAAAACAGTAGATTCTATACCCTGTCTTAATTTTGGATACTATAGGTGTTCCATCACACGCTACCTAATTTTTTCCATGTTGATTTATGGACTCATGCAAGTTCCTTTGCCTAAATCTCACTCCCTACATGTTTCTATGCTCTAAGTGAGTCTTGATCACTTTCCCCTCTCATCAGTCAACAATTCCAGTAAGCTTTCTTCTCAAGTGATACTTAGGGATGAACAGGTCCATAAAATGAGATTATGCTTTACACTTTTCTCCTCATCGTGTGCACTAAAAGCAACCAGTTATTTATTTATCCATCTCTATTCAAAAAAACAATAATCTTGTTACATTTATCTATCCATCATTCATTCTAATAATACTTTGTTAAGTACTTAATACCATTTATTAGCAATGCAGCTGATTTAAAATGTAGATTATCAGCCTAGATTATGAGTTCATTATAATGTAGAAAGACACAATAGCCATTATTCACAAATACACTAGAATTATCACTGGAATTATTTCAGATAGCAGTGTAAACATGTAAAATATTGTAAACTCTCAATTCTTATCATCCTATGTTTGTCTATAAACAGCACAAAAGTTCAAGAAATTTAAGTTAAAAAATTTGTATGATTGAGTCACATCAGGGCACCCTACCTATTAATTTTTTTCTCCAAGTACATAATATGATGCTGGGAGAGAGACAATATTTACTAATTGTTGGTTTAAGAAATAAATCCATGGATCAGTGTATAAATATGATGGCTAATTGGACCAGGATTATTTGCTTCTTATATAGTCACATCTATATAGTCTTGTATATTTGAAAGGTATAAGCTATACCACTTATGAAGAGGAAATGAAAAAGGAACTTTCCTTCATATATTTGTAAATATATGATATATAATCTTCCTGTATTATTATATAATCTTTCTGCATTACATATATGACTCTTCTGTCTTATATATTTACATAATTATGTCATTAAATTACACAAAGTTATATTACATTATATATATCAATCTATTCTATAGATGTGGCAATATAAAATTAAAATATTACATATGACATACATATATAATACATAATTATGTATGCCATATATTTTAGTATTATATATTGACACATTATACAGAATAGAATGATTATGTATAATAATAACAACCTAAGTGTCCATTAAAGAGTGAATGGATAAAGAAATTGTGGTGTAGATATATAATGAAATATTATTCTATCATAAAAAAGAATGAAATCTTGTCATTTGTGACAACATGGATGGTTGTTGAGGGCATTGTGCTAAGTGAAGTAAATCAGACAAAGATTAATACCATTTGATCTTTCTTATAAGTGGAATCTAAAATTTACATGCAGTAGCACCCCTCCCCTGGATCTGCAGTTTCACATTCCATGGTTTCTATTACACATAGTCAGTTCAGTTCAGTTCAGTCGCTCAGTCGTGTCTGACTCTGCAACCCGATGCACCGCAGCACACCAGGCTTCCCTGTCCTTCACCAAACCCCAGAGCTCGCTTAGACTCATGTGCATCGAGTTGGTGATGTCATCCAACCATCTCATCCTTTGTCATCCCCTTCTCCTCCTGATTTCAATCTTTCCCAGCATCGGGGTCTTTTCCAAGAAGTCAGTTCTTCACATCAGTTGGCCAAAGTATTGGAGTTTCAGCTTCAGCATCAGTCCTTCCAATGAATATTCACAACTGATTTCCTTTAGGATTGACTGGTTTGATCTCTTGCAGTCTAAGGGACTCTCAAGAGTCTTCAACACCACAGTTCAAAAGCATCAATTCTTTAGCGCTCAACTTTCTTTATAGTCCAACTCTCACATCCATACATGACTACTGGAAAAACCATAGTTTGGACTAGATGGACTTTGTTGACAAAGTAACTAATGTCTCTGCTTTTTAATATACTGTCTAAGTTGGTCATAGCTTTTCTTTCAATGAGCAAGTGTCTTTTAATTTCATGGCTGCAGTCATCATCTGCAGTGATTTTGGAGTCAAGAAAATAAAGTCTCTCACTGTTTCCATTGTTTCCCTATCTATTTGCCATGAAGTGATGGGACCAGATGCCATGATCTTAGTTTTCTGAAGTTTTAAGCCAACTTTTTCACTCTCCTCTTTCACTTTCATCAAGAGGCTCTTAAGTTTTTCTTCACTTTCTGCCATAAAGGTGGTGTCACCTGCATATCTGAGGTTATTGATATTTCTCCCAGCAATCTTGATTCCAGCTTGTACTTCATCCAGCCCGGCATTTTGCATAATGAACTCTGCATATAAGTTAATTAAGCAGGGTATCAGTGTACAGCCTTGATGTACTCCTTCCCTGATTTGGAACCAGTCTGTTGTTCTATGTCCAGTTCTAACTGTTGCTTCTTGACCTGCATACATATTTCTCAGGAGGCAGGTAAGGTGGTCTGGTATTCCCATCTCTTGAAGAATTTTCCACAATTTGTTATGATCCATACAGTCAAAGGCTTTGGCATAGTCAATAAAGCAGAAGTAGATGTTTTTCTGGAACTCTCTTGCTTTTATGATGATCCAATATATGTTGGCAATTTGTTCTCTGGTTCCTCTGCCCTTTCTAAAACCAGCTTGAATATCTGGAAGCTCAAGGTTCATGTACTGTTGAAGCCGGGCTTACAGAATTTTGAGCATTAATTTGCTAACATGTGAGATGAGTGCAACTGTGGTAGTTTGCACATTCTTTGGCATTGTCTTTCTTTGGGATTGGAATGAAAACTAACCTTTTCCAGTCCTGTGGCCACTGCTGAGTTTTCCAAATTTGCTGGCACATTGAGTGCAGCACTTTAATAGCATCATCTATTAGGATTTGAAATAGCTCAACTGGAACTCCATAGTCAACATTGGTCCGAAAATATGAAATGGAAAATTCTAGAAATGAACAATTGAGAAGTTTTAAATTTCTTGCTGTCATTCTAAGATGCATGATGAAGTCTCATGGTGTCCTCCCCCATCCTTCCCGAGACCACCCATCATCGACGTCATCTGCTCCTGCTAGTCAACCATCACCATGCCCCACCACCTCAAACAGATGATCCTTCTCCTGAGATATAGTCAGAGAGTCAGCAGTAGTTTAACACTACATAACAGTGCTTCTGTGGTTCACCTTGCTTCATCTAATCACATAGGCATTTTATCATTAGACATTGTCTCAGGAAGAAAGAAGTGAATTTATAGTACAATGAAGTACTTTGAGAGAGAGAGAGAGGCCAATTTTACATAAACTTGTGTTAGAGTATATTGTTATAATTGTTGGGGTTTTTTATTTTTTACTGTTTTTCATCTTTTGCTGTGCCTAATTTATAAATTAAATTTTATCATAGTTATGTATGGGTCAGGAAGATCCTCTGGAGTAGGAAAAGGCAACCCACTACAGTATTCTTGCCTGGAAAATTCCATGGACAGAGGAGTCTGGTAGGCTTTAGTGCATGGGGTTGCAAAGAGTCAGACATGACTGAGCAACTGAGATAGTACATGTATGGACACCAAGAAAGCATAGTAAATATAGGGTCCCGTGCTATCCATGGTTTCAAGCATCCACTGGGGGTCTTGGAACATATTCACTGCAAATAATGGGGAACTCCTACTGTATATAAAAAAACAATTTTCCTAGATGCATCGAATAGATTGGTGGTTGCTACAGGCAGGGCATGGGGGATGGGAGAAGTGGATAAATTGTCTTTTGGTTTTCTAAAATTTAATAAATTGAATACTTGTAATATAGATCTGTATGATATACATTGTTCCACAAAATCCTATATGGTCAAAATTAAAGAAAGAAATCATTTCTCTACTGTGGCTGTTATAGATAACTGTTCTTTATGAAAACTCATAAACCAAGAATATTTTGTGATAGTGATTATAACATGGAAACCAACATCCAAATCAGAATAATAAAACTTTTTATCAAGAAGATTCCATAAACATTATGATAGAGAAACTGTATTGTACTTAAGCAAAGTTAAATGGAAGCAGATTTGGCTCCCAGTAATGTTTATGTACAGTGAAATCTGGAATAGAATTGCTTACATTGCTATATTTTTCCCATATACATATATGGGGACAATTACATAGAGGTGTTTCCCCCTTTTCAATTGGAGATTTTATGGAGTTATCATCATAAATATCAGGAAAACTCCTCATATTATTAATAGTAATATTTTTGATGGGATGAATTCCAACTACTGATTATTCGTCTGCCTCCGTTTGAGAGTATGAGCCTGATTGGTCCAACTTAGGCCTCTTACCTTCCCCGAGGCCAGGGAATGTAATTAACAATGCCACCAGAACACATTTAAAAGAAAATGGGTAATTTCCCAAAAGAAAATTGAGATGTGAGGAAAGTTTATGGAGTTTCTGTGGTTGAAAATCAACAAATATCCATTAAATTGGCCAAATGCAAAGGTAAACTAGAAAATCAGAGTTCTTTGCATGATATCATCTTTACTTCACGCTGTTGTGTTAGCTGCTCAATCGTGTCTGACTCTTTGTGACCTCAAGGACTGTAGCCTGCCAGGCTCCTCTGTCCATTCTTCAGGCAAGAATACTGGAGTGGGCTGCCGATCCCTTCTCCAGGGGATTTTTTAACCTAAGGATTAACCTGGGTCCCCTGCATTGCAGGCAGATGTTTTACTGTCTAATCACCAGGGAAGCCTATTTACTTCATAACCATCTTTTCCTTTTTTGCAGAAAGTACAGATTAATGTTGACATTTGTGATTTTCTGATAGCAACCAGATTTCTAATTCATGCCACTGTTTTAAAAAAGCCTGAATGATAGAGTATATAAAAATTAATGTAAATCCATGCACTGTTGGTAAGCCCTGATTGTCTGCTTTAATGAAGAGGAATTATCAATGTCACGTTATATATGAAGAATAGCAATGGGCCTTTCCTGGTGGCTCAGTGGTAAAGAATCCACCCACCAATGCAGGAGACACAGATCTGATCCCTGATGAGGAAGATCCTACAAGCCACGGAGCAACTAAACCCACGGATTGAGCCTGTGCTAGTGAGCTGAGAGCTGCAACTACTGAGCTCCCATACCCTACAGCCTGCGCGCTTCAACAAGAGAGGCCACCACAATGAGAAGCTTGGGCAAGCAATGAAGACCCAGGCCAGTCAAATAAATAAATTGGTAAATAAATAAAATTACTGAAAATAAATAAACCACCCATAAAAAATAATGACACAATTTCATAGCATATTAAAACTCATGAGTGTGGATTCAGATGACATGTGATTCATTTCTGTCTTCCTATTCTCCCCCATTCTGTTTATTTCAGCTGCTCGATATGCAGAAGAGGGTAAAGTTAGGTGGAAAGAGGACAGATATATGTAACAGAAAGCAGAGAATTCACTCACCTCCAGAATTATTTTAGCTCAATATCCTTCTAATCCTCCAAAAATTAGAAATATAATTTTCATAAGTAGTCTGGCAATTTGGTTTCTTGGTATATACTCACAATAATTGAAAACAGGATTTTGAAGTGATATTCATCGACCCACGCTCATAGCACCATTATTCACAATAGTGAAAATGTGGAAACCCTGCAGAAGTCTGCTGACAGATGAATGGATCAGCAAAATGTGGTATATCATTCAATGGAAGATGGGTGTGCACAAGGACAAATGAGAACAACAATAGGGCATTGAGTGCAAGGACTATGGAGTATTTATGTGCTGCATACAATTCCAATAAGCATGTTTTCTAAACATCATTCAAAATAGTTGGGATGTTTCAAAATCTGGAGAGAGTGTTTTCTGTAACTTTAACAAATTTAATACAAATTGGTTATTCCCTTCAAGCATGCACAACACTGAAGTTCACTATTTAGTGCAGATAGGAAATGAGCTCATTGTCCTGCTCTTTCTGGTACATATTTAAATTCAAGTAGCTTCTGATATCAATAGGAATATAGAAACACTACTTAATTTTTATTTCCTAGCCATGATTTTTCTTGAATCTTACAATTTTTTCCATCATTATCAAACTATTAATTACATGCAAGTTCCAAAACTGTCTTGAACTTGTATTATGAGGGAATATCCTCTATTTCCATACATGTCTCTATTCATGATATCATGACACTTTATTGGAGTCTTGAAATTACCTTAATTACAGTTAAAAGACAGTATTTGTCTTAACAGTTAAAGATATTATTTTAATATTGCTTTTATCCAACAAGGTTTATTGTATAAAGGTTTCCTAGATGTACTGGGGCATGAAGATTTTTCAGGCAATTAATCTCTTCAGATAAAGACAGATATTTCTAGAAAGGGAGTTAAATTATGCATAAAATTATGCTCTATAATTCAGTATTTTCCCCTTAAGGACAGCCTACTCTATAAATGCTTTAGCTCTTGTTAAGTAAAATGAGCTGCCTCCAAATTGCCCCGATTGTCCTTCAGAAGGGCTAAGAAAAGTGTCCATTACCTTCAAATTCTGGAGCTTTAGTTTCGGTTTGGCAAATTCTACATGTTTGCATATTTTTAGATGAAGGAGTACCTCCGATCTTAGAAAAAAATTAAGCTGGTCTTCTACCATTCACTGGCTACACAGTATATTTTAGAAGCATTTGCTATAAAGCACCTAAGAGAGAAGATAGAATTTTGGAAATATGTTTTTCATTAATTTTTTTGTATTCAGAAATAAGTACAGACACGTGTATACACACATACACAGAATACATTACAGTCCATCATTTGCATTAATGATTAAATTAGTGGAATTGGGAACGTGTGAGTGTAACGAGCAGAGGTTTATAGTAACCCCATCATGGAAAGGACACAGCCAATAAGCCTATAAACATACAAGGGAAATTGAATTCATTCATATAGCAAAGTACATATATTCATACATCAAGAAAAATGCAAGAATTTTTATTTTGCAAAGACACTCCTAAGTATAATAATACACCAGTATCTTCAAAGAGCTTCAGTGCTTAAAGCTTGTTAGGCTACAGCTGACCATATAAAGCTGATAAATTTGTTTCAGAAGGGCAGTGAATCAAAGTTGTGCTTCCTTAGTTTCATACAGTCCAAACTTCTTCCCCCTTCATTGACTCCAGAGTAAGAATGAAATAGTGAAACATGATATTACCACAATACCTATAAAAACTGTGAATGCAATGAGATTTTTCTGGAAGAATATAAAGTATGTCACAACTGTAAGAAGCATTGCCTGGCATGGGATTTCCAGCCATAAGGATGGGTGTTGCTACTTGGGCTTTTTATTCTATACCTTTTTTAGGGGCATTTCTGAGGTATCATAAACTTCTTTGAAGGAGAAAATACATATAGGGCATACTTGAAGTCGCTCTATCAACCTATGTTAAAAGTAATAAAATCAAGCATCCTAAAGAAAACAGCTTTGGTGGGAACTACAGCTTAACTTCAAATTCTGGAATTCCTGAATAGGAATTTTCACTCTGCTGTTCTCTAATATGTTAAGAATTTTTCACTCTTGTTACGCTCATTACTCTCTCTAAAGTTTCATGGTGATAACATGGGAGATTATCTCCTATAGTCATTTCCTTT
Source organism: Cervus elaphus (assembly GCF_910594005.1). NCBI lineage: Eukaryota > Metazoa > Chordata > Mammalia > Artiodactyla > Cervidae > Cervus > Cervus elaphus. The sequence goes on along the minus strand of NC_057841.1, from coordinate 31,173,600 downwards.
TTAATCTAAGTGCTTTTTTAAAAAATAATTTAATCGACCATACTGTTATCTTTCTTTATGGCAGCTATACAGTAGATTAAGTTAAACCTTTAAGGGATTCTGTTTAAGGAAGTTCCAAATCTCTTTTCATGATCAATATGCTGCTGCACTTCCCTTAGGTAGAAATATTCTATCAATCCATTTCTGAAAACCATCACGGCACTGCTTTATTAGTATTAAATTGCATTCGTTTAAAGTATCTGAGAAGAATGTTAACTTTTTTATTTTTGGTCTGAACACAGAGGTACACAGCACATTAATTCAAGTCACAAAGGACACTAAATTGGGTGATGATATGAACACGCAGAGAACACAAACAGATGATAAAAAGAGATCCAGAATGAAATAACCAAATAATGTTCACACTTCTTAACTCTATTTTGGATATACATGAAGAAATATCTGAACACTGATTTCTAATAGCTGGGGAAAATATTTTATGCATGACTACCTTACGAAGAAATCTGTGGCTGATAGAAATAAAAACAATGTAGGTACAAATTTATAGTAAAGAACAGTATCGAAGAAAGTGTAACAAATGTGATTAGCATATACTGAAGCATCCCATTAGGGTATAAAGAAGTGAATGGACTTTCAAAATAACAGTATTTTCTGAACACAACTGATCTGCTTAATCAAGCCGCTGTATTGATGCAGAAAAATCATCAGTGTGGGGAGGTGTAGTCAACCTGTAAACAGAAGTTTTAGCATTGTCATAAGTAGAAATAGAGAAATTACATGAAAAGAGTATAATAAAGGTTCATAAATGTAGAAAACAGAAATGTAATCCAAGGCAAGGCAGAGATGCTTCATCACCAAACTATTATAAAAGTGGAAACCAGTAGATTATAAAGAGCACCTAAGAGAATGCATATGCCTGTCATTCATTTCTCTAATCTATATTTCAGTTTGGAAACATTTTATTAGTTTTTTTTAATATTGTCAATTTGTAATTTTGAAATGAAATTATTATAGGTCCTGGTTAGAATTTGTCCATTAATTTTATCATAAAATACAGAATGATGCCACATAATTTCTGTGTTGACCAATTCTTTCTTTCAACTTCTTTTTACAATGCAAAAAAAAAAATTTCTTTTGAGTGTGAATCACGATACTTATAGTCAGATTCTAACAGTTAACCTCTTGTAGTGGATAAGAAAGTAAAGCAGGCTATAAATATCAGGAGCTCAGATGAATCATTTAAATTATTCTCCAGTTAAAGTTTAAGGCTCTCCACACTCACTGAAAGTTCATAAATTCAATCCATGATTACAAAACACAAATTCTTCCTCCTAGCACCAAACAACACATCAACAGAAAAACAGAATAAACCACACCCTTAAAGGTTATTAACAAGCCCATGAGCATGCCTCATGATAAAAGGCGCAAATAAGGGGATGTGGCTATTCTGTAGTTTGGGAGATAGGACTGAAGCTCTACACAGCCACTCATGTGCTTTCTTGTAATTATAGACACACACACACATAATACCAACCAATCCATCATCAACTAAATATAAATCAAGTATTTATTAAAGTAATATTAAACATTTATTAATATAAAATAAGGGCTTCCCAGATGGCTCAGTGGTAAAGCACCCGCCTGCCAATGAGGAGACGTGGGTTTGATCCCTGGGTTGGGAAGATCCCCTGGAGAAGGGAATGGCAACCCACTCCAGTATTCTTGCCTGGAGAATCTCCATGGACAGAGGAGCCTGGTGGGCTACAGTCCACAAGGTCACAAGGAGTAAGATTCCACTGAGCAACTGAGCAAGCAACATAATATTGAAAACATTAAACTCACTGGCCTCAAATTTTATTGACTGTTTCCTAACCTGTGCATATTTGTAAACCTTGTTGGTTTCTTCCTTCTCCTTCTCCCTATCCTCACCATCCTTTCCCTCCTCCTCCTCCTTCCTTCCCCTCCTCCCTCTCTCCCCCTCCCCTCCCTTCCCCCTCCTCCTCTCTCTTCCTCCTCCTTTTTCTCTCTCACTCTCCCCCAACCCTTCTCTCCTCTTTTGATGTATATACCTTTTCAGAATCATTCATCCAGTTGAGGGGGGGGGGGGGGGGGGGGAGGATCAAAGACAGCACTCACTCAGAATCAAACCTGTGGAAGCCATACTGAAGTTCCATTTAAGCAGAAAGGACATGGAGGAAGGGCTTGGAGTCCTATTATTTCCCTTTTGTGCTTTAGAATTATACTCGGTTACAAATTTCTGTGTTTCTGAAATTCCATTATTCAGGGTCAGCTGGGGCTAACTTTTGTTCCTTTAAATCTTAAAACATATTGCCTTCTCCTTTTTACTTATGGTGATCAAAGACCAACACCCCCCACCCAGAAAAAAAAAAAAATTGGTATTCAAATAACCTTATTTCTGTCTGTGTAGAATAATCTGACTCACACTATGAAATCAAGTCTTTGAAATCAGTGATTTAGTAAATATGGGTTTTTCTCAGCTCTTATGGACTACAAAATTCCAATGAGTTTTCAAAAGAAAAAAATGGAAAAAAAAAGAAGAGGAAAGAAAAATTATTACTGTATAAGATCCTTTAATACAAACTGTTCCAAACTGGGGACTTGGGAAGTTCTGATAGTGAATTCAGTACATATAGTGGAACAGAGGTGGCAGGTGGTGCTAGTAGTAAAGAACCTGCCTGCCAATGCAGGAAATTTAGTGAGACATAAGCTCAATGGGTCGGGAAGATCCCCTACAGGAGGGCATGGCAACCCACTCCAGTATTCTTGCCTGGAGAATTCCATGGACAGAGGAGCCTGGCAGGCTACAGCCCATAAGGTCACAAAGAGTCAGACACGACTGAAATGACTTAGCAGGCACGCAGCACAGTGGAATAGAAATTGTTCTAATAGAATAGCAGTGGGAAGGAAAGCAGTTCACTAGTAAGGATTAGGAAGGATTTGTGAAAATATTAAAATCAATGTTTTTATTCTCATACATAAACTCTGGTTAAATTGAGATTTATTTATGTTAGATCAGAGTCTTTACATCATTCCAATCCGATTCATCCCGTGTCCAGCATGTATCTTGGATTCATCCACTTCTATCCCCTATGAAAGTTTCTTAAATGATCTTCCCACTTCCACGCTCTTTGATCTCCTGTCAGTGCGTACGCACATGTGCTGCATGCTCAGTCATTTCGGACTCCTTGCGACCCCACAGACTGCTGCCCACCAAGCTCCTCTTTGCATGGGATTTCCCAGGCAAGAATATTGGAGTGAGTTGCCATTTCTTTCTCCAGGGGATCTTCCCAACCCAGGAATCGAACCTGCCACTCTTTCATCTGCTACATTGGCAGGCAGATTGTTTACCACTGTTCTACCTGGGAAGCCCTGGGAAGACAGACCTTCTTGAAATATAAATTCAATCATATACTCCTCTGTTCAGCATTTTCCAAGGTCTTTCCATGACTCAAGCATCATCTCAGAATCCTACCAAGGATAGAAAAATTCTGTCTTATCTTTCTTCTGCATTCTCTAAAGCCTCTGGTCCCATGTCATGGATCTAACTCATCCTACTTCTTCTGGTATAATAATGTTCCATTCCACTCAATTTATGATCAGTTTCTTTCAGCTTCTTTCCATTCAGATCCTGTACTAAAATCATTCCATTAAGATGCCTCATGACTTCCTGCATTTTTCTTTGCTAGCACTGATAGTATTTGGTAACTCTATACTTGTTCTTGATAATAAGTGTATTATATTTTTCTCTCCCATTGTGTTTGAGTTGTATAAAGGATGTGGCCCCTCATTTCCTTACTAATTGTCTAAAAACAGTGCTTGATGCATAGCTAGGTATTCATGTCATTGCGGGACAATAGGAGTTTAAAACAACTTTCTAAGTCTGGGAGGGTGTGATAAGCAGATTGAAATCTATTAATATCTCTTGTACCTAACCTAGAGATAGCAGAAATCCATAGCAGTGAAGTAATGCTATCCTGGTTGTAATTAAAAATAATGGACTTTATTTTTAACAGAAAATAATCTTTCAGGAACTACAACTTTTTGTTATTGAAAACATTTGTAAAAGCATTAATAAAACTGATAAGTTCACCCCAACTTTTCCCCCATCATAGCTCACATAGGGGATGACCAGAGTTATAAGGAGGAGCAGAGTAAATGGTCAAGAGGACTTGGATGTCCTGGGGATGAGGAATCTTGGGTTCACCCGAAAGCCATAAATATAGAAGAATTAGGACCACTAAGTCCTATTAACTCTGTCTCTTAAATATTTATCTCCTCTTTTCCTAGTCTATTACCATTGCCCAAGTTAAGACTTTTATAATTTCTCACCTGTAATGTTTCAATTATCTTTTTAATAATGTCTCTGCATTTAATATTTCCATATCTCATTCTTTCTTCATATTTCCATCAAGTCATCTTTTTATAGAAAATTTGATTAAGCCACTCTCTCATTCAAAATCACCCAGCTGCTTCACTTCACCTCTGGCATAGAGTCTAGAAGTCCTTTTCACGCACACAAGATGACTGTTGGTCTGGGTGGCTGCTCGTTTCCACTCACCAGAATCACCATCGTCTTCTAAAGGACCACAGTGCTAAGCCAGAGTCGTTGAAGGGCCTTAGGACACTTCAGAATCTGTTCCCTTTGATCAGATTTCATCTCACTTTATTTTATAAATATTCATTTAACTTTCTAATTTCAGATTAAGTCCTCTGTTGTCTTCTGATCAAACCTAGACCCTCTTTCTCCTATGTTCTCACTGTGCATGGTTTACATACTTTCAGAAAGCAACTGCGCTGTTACAATTGTGTTTTCCCTTGAACAAACATCTTTGAATCCAAAGCCTACATAATGCCTGAACAAAGCAGGTACATGATATTTGTTAAAAATATGAATTTAAGTCTCATTCTCTTAAATTTCCCTGTGTTTATTTTATTGCCTAAAAAAGCATTTCCATAAACAGTTTCTCCTGATGAAATTGAATAGTCTCAAATTACTTCTTAGCTTTATTTTGCTGTTTTGTTTTTACTGTAGGATTAGATTGCCTTCAACTTTCTCCATTTCCTTCTATAATCTCATTCATTTGCCTCGAAAACCATCCTTTTTTTTTTCCAGTCTTTATTTATTCCAACTTTCCTCTTGTTAGCTTTAGCGTTCTCGTATCTTGACTGGGTTGCCTCGCTCCTACCACCACTTTCTTTCCACCCTCCAAGTTCCCTTTTCTCCTTGGTCATGAGAAACAGTTTGCTTTCTCCTTTCTTCCATTCATTTCAATTTTAATAAAGTTATAAGAAGTACTTTCAGAGAGCAAATATTTACAGGAGAGAGCTTTCTTAGTGTGACGTGTTCTTCAACTTGTCTCTTCGGTTTCAATTTCTACTTTAGAAAAATATGCTCTACTGAGAATTTCATAGGAACTGGAATAAGCTGTGAAAAGGGGAAGTGTTAGTCACTCAGTCATGTATGACTCTTTGTGGCAGGCTCTTCTGTCCATGGGATTTTCCAGGCAAGAATACTGGAGTGGGTTGCCATTCCCTTCTCCAGGGGATCTTCCTGACCCATGGATTGAATGAACCAGGGTTTCCTTCATTGCAGGCAGATTCTTTACCATCTAAGCTACCACGGAAGCCCTAAAAAATTATAACTTATAAAAACCATTACAGATATAATTATAAAAATTAAAATTATAACTGAATAATTTAAAAATATTGCCTTGATATTATGTGTATATAGATACATATGAAAGTGAATGAAAGTGAAAATGTTAGTAGCTCTGTCGTGTCCTAATCTTTACGACCCCCATAGTTCCTCTGTCCATGGGATTCTCCAGGCTAGAATACTGGAATGGGTTGCCATGCCCTTCTCCAGGGGGTGTCTTTCCAACCCAGGAATCAAACCCGGGTCTCCTGCATTGCAGGAAGATTCTTTACCACTGAGCCACCAGGGAAGACATAGATATGTATACTAATGTATTTCAAGGTAACAAAATAGTTTACTTTATTTGAATAACCAATGGATGCTTAAATGTCTTTTTAATAATTTGGTTAGGGAATGGTTGCCAAACAAAAATGGTAGGTATTAAAGATGACATAACCATAGACTGAAGTCAATAATTGTTCACTTCTTAAAAGCATCATCATCCTTTAAGCTACAACAAACTGTCAAATACATCAAGCATTTCACTTGAATTTTTTAAGCACTCTGAAATATCCAGACGTTTGTAATCCTATTAAAAAAAAAGGGTTCTTGATAGTTTGTATTCTGTCTTATGTAGGCATCATTTCAAAGTAGCGTCCATGGTAAGGAAATTCATTCTATAAGGCAATAATTTGGTGGGTGGTGACTTGTGGCTAGCCAACTCATTTTTTTAATTTATTTTTTTTCTTGAAAGATACTTACTTTACAGAATTGTGTAGTTTTCCATCAAACCTCCACATGAATAGCCAACTCATTTGACTAGACTTCATTACTAATGAACAAGACCAAAGCAATCAATTTTGTGCCTTTATTTCATTTGATTTAGCTAATTTTAATTAAAATTTCCATTTAACCTCAGCCAATGTTTTACAAATATATGCTTTTGGTTTCAAAGTGGATTGTGCCAAATGATCAGTTGAACCTATCTGATTATCAGAAAACATAATGCATATTGGCACAAAAGGGTCTGCATGTGAATAATAATGCTTTAAAATTAGGTAATTTTTTCAGCACCAGTCATTTCTCAAAAAGAAAATACTAGACCTCTAATCATCCACTGATAACCCATTTTATATATTGCAAATAGATGACCAGATGGAATGAATGCTTTATCCACAAGAACACAATTAAAAGTTGGGTTAAATCACCAGATCATTATTTGGCTTCAATATTAATTGAAATAATTAGTTTTGCCTTTTATATTAATGTGTATTATCTTATGTTTCTAATAATCACCACAGACATTTTGTTATGTTTCTCCAGGGCTCTCTTTTGCATTTATATTAGCAACATCAGTGGCAGAAACAATTGCATGTGACTGACGCTAGCTTAGTGGCCTGTGATACTAGATATCTTGTATATCTTTACAGGTTATGCCTTGTCAAGTGTGACATGTTGATCAGATATTAGCAGATAATGGCCATTTTAACCTTCAAGGAGAAATAAAAACACCATCTAGTTTGTACCAGAAAATACTATCTTGTCCAACTCTCAACTAGGAAATTGATGACATGCAGTAAGTGGTCTGTTGAAGCCCACACAAAGAGGTTGGTAACTGACAGCTGAATCCTGAATCCAGATCACCTGCCTTCAAAATGTTTAATGTCTACAATACCATCCTCTGCCAAGTTGGGCTTTTGGGGCTTCCCTGATGGCTCAGAAGGTGAAGAATCTGCCTCCAATGGAGGAGATGTGGGTTCAATCCCTGGGTTGGGAAGATACCCTGGAGAAGGGAAAAGCAACACATTCTAGTATTCTTGCCTGGAAAATCCCATGGACAAAGGATCCTGGCAGGCTACAGTCCATGGGGTCACACAGTCAGACATGACTGAGCATGCATGCACACCTAATATCCTGGATATTCTATGAGTCAGGAATGGAGGAAAAATATAAGACATTATACAGTCTGAATTTTAAACAACAGGTGTAAAAGGTGTCCTTGTTTCATTGAACAATTACATTTGCTAATTATACTTTGAGTCACCAGATATTTTTTTTTGGTAGAAGAAATGTGGAAAAATTAAAACTGATTTTGAGAAATATTACCAGCATTTTAATATAAATAAAATGCCAGTTCAGGAAAAGCACAATATTATGGAAATGTATATTTCATTGCAGGCTACTGTTCAGTGCATCTCATGGAAAATTAATTTTATTAAAATGTTCAAATTTCTGCTATACCAATAATTCAGATAAATGCATCTATATGCTTCTCAAATGATTCTTCAAAGTAACACCCACAGAGATTCCAAAAAATTTTGACTATTATCAACAGATAAATCACCTGAGCAGAAAAATAAATTATTTGTAAATGAGAGCTGATGTTTCCTCTGAAGACCACAAAATTCTGTCTTCAGGTTTTAAGAGTGACAAAGATAGAATTCTCTTTTTTCCTTAATACTATCGTTGTCATTGCTCAATTTTTGGCTCCCAATGCTCAAGGATTTCTTAAATTTAAGTAGACATCTATTCATTCAAAAGCCATTAATTCCTATTATATACCCAGAAATTGGATATACAAAGATAAAAGATAAAATTCCTACTTCAAAGAATATACAATCTACTTGGTGAGACACACACAAGTAACAAGAATATTACAATCCAGTAGAACACATGTCATGATGGATATGAGCCCTGGTGTTAACACGGTACGAAGTAGAAGAACCCTATCTGGAATAGTGGAGCAGTGTAAAGTCATTAGTGATGACACTTGCTCTGAATCTTGAAGTTGAACTTATCACATCTAAAAAGACAACTAAGGACGGATAATGGATGATATTTTACATTGGGCTAGATGGTATTCTCTTCACAAATGATTCTTAAAGTGCAGTGACATGATGAGGAGATAGATTGACAGATAACTTTTCACTAAAAATATCTCAAGATGAAATTATGTTAGTAAACAAACATACATCCATGGTATCTACTGACTAGTTTTCTCAAATTATAAAATTTTTGGTGTTTGCTTTAAATTATTTTCAATTTTAGTAATAAAATATTATAAATAATCTTGAAACTGTGTTACCATCCCCAGCCTCACTGTCTTCTCCCCCTCGTGGTCATTCATAATCCTGAATTTGATGGATGGAATTTTACAATTCCCATGCATATCATGCTTATGTATTTGCAACAAATATAGGCTCAAATATATATGATTTTTATAAAGTATATAAAGCATTAATTATATTTTTTGTTTCTTCCTTTCCCCATGTGCCTTTTATTTGTTTCTCTTGTCATAGTTCCCTGGATAGGATCTCTATTTTTATGGTAAATAGAAGTGATAGTAAAACCATCCTGACTGATCCTTAATAAAATGCTTTTAAGGTACCACTGTTTAGAAATATCACTAATTGCAAGGTGTCTTTTTTTTTTTTTTATCCTGTATGAGGTAAAGGAAATTTTCTTGCTATTTCTAGTCTGCTGAACACATATTTTAAAACTTATGAATCATTTTTCTGCCTTTGTGAGATGATCATCTTTTTCCCTCTAATCTATTAATGTGTTGATGTTATCCTTCCTGCTGTGGCTTCTTGCAACCAAGATGATGATAATGATGATACTCACCAGCGGGAATGTTCAGGGGTGCTCAGAGCACTGCAGGATCCTGGCAATATGCCCCTCCTCTCACCCCAGTGCTATCACTGGCAGGAATAAAGAGGATGCCAAGAAAGCTTCAGGTGCCCCTGGTAAGCCTCTGCTATGCACTTATTCCCTTTCTTACGACCACAATCTGCCAAAGAGTCCAGTTTTCAAAGGGAAGCTATAATTCAAACTAATTATCTATTCCCCCTTCAGGAAGTAACTACCTGCTTGAATCCACTGATTTCTCATTTTCCTGTTTATCTCAGTTAACTCCAAGCCCAAGATTTCAAGGCATCACATGTCGCTTAAAACGCTTATTCATACAGTTTTCTGATGTACATTTTTCAAGCACTACTGCATCCTGAAACGTCACCACTCTGGGAATTCTGTATCTGTCATCATTAAAATCTCCTCTTCTAGTCTTTTCTCTGCAGGGTCCTTTCCCCCTTCTCTACACAAAATCCTTTTACCTCTCTCTACATAAAATCTATCTCATCTAAGCACACAGCCTCCACAGCAGCTCTCTCAAGTACGGCTCTCCCTCAGTCAATGACCTTGATCTTGAAGGTGATGCTTGTATCCTCCTTACCTGTGCCTTGCTACTTCAAGTCGATCGTTTCTTATTCATTCTCAAATCTTCACTCCAGTGATCTGAAAGCTTTACCACCAACACCCCTCCTTGTTTTAGGTCATATACCAATATTCAAGTCACTAGCTCTCTTCTTGAAGATGTTACCATTTCTCTCAACAGCATTACTTCTTTTATAATTCGCAAGTATTAATATTTAAACATTCATGACACCATCCTTCAGTCACTGACTCCCAGTTCCTCAACTTCTTCACCCCTAATGATTTTTTTTTCCTGCTCCATGGCCACTGAACTTGCCCATTTGCTATCAAAATCGGGTAAAGATTTATCTGCAGACATTCAATAGGTTACCTGAATAATAAATCTATTCTTTCCTGCTTCCTATTACATAATCGTATTCTCCCTTCTCATGATGAACAGGGTGAATTACCTCTGCCAGAATGATGACTATTTTCCTCATCCAAAGTTTCAATGTGCAAGAAATTTGAAGTCATCAGATGGCATTGCCTTTTGAGAAACAAAACCTCAGAATCACCATGGTTTTCTACCTATTGTAGACACAGTGGCACATAAGGGTCGCTAATTTAAGGTGTGTACTATTATGGATAATAATTTCCTATCTTGGCAGGCATCTGCTTAAAGGAAGCTGTATATTTTAAATGCTCTCTGACACTCTGTCAGGACACAGTGTACCTAGACCCCTGAGTCCTGTATTTATATGCACTGCTTTGGCTATAATGTGACCCATTTGTTGCGGTGTAACGTTGTGTGGGACCCTGCATCAGTGGGCTAAATACTGGAGGGCTTTGGATTGTGATGCTATCAGAGTCACTGCGGTCAGAGAAGGGAAACCGCATGCATGATATTTACATGTTCTAGTCAAGATGAATTGTTGTCTCTTCCATGGTGATAGGGGTCTAAAGTATTAATAATTTAAGTACCACTATGTGGTTATCGGGTGTCCTTGAGGGAGAGTTATATAAGGCTCAGTACTGGTCTCTGTTATTAGTTGTTTGGACATCTGATGGCAGAAGTACAGGCTCATTTATAACCTCCATCTTTCTACTATGATTACTCCTGTAGGAGACAGGAAGAATAAAAGAAAAGCAGGCCCTGGCAAGGGCCGCAAAAGAAATTTATCATTATTGATAAACTGGATGCTATAAGGCATGAGACTCTTGCAACAAGTCCAGAGGGAACAGTTCATAGTCTTGAAAACAAGATACGATCCTGGGGATCAGGAAGCCAACCCCAGACTGCTTCTCAACTGGCGTCTCAGAGTCACATGTTTTACGTATCTGGTAGAAAATCTATAGATGAGAATATTAGCCTTAGTTACTGATTTGTTATTGCTTACTTTTTCTTAGTTAGTCAAAAGTTAATGATCACTTTGTTCTTTGGCCCTGAAGGCCACATGAGTTATAGCTTAACTCCCCACACGGTCTTTCATTCGCGGCTGAAAGTATAATAAAGCTGGCTTGGATTCAGTTTCCACACCTTCACCTTGGAGTGGTGTTGGTCCCCTGATCCTCGCTTTTCACTGAATTCTTGTGTCTTGTTTCATTCTCACGCTGTATCGTGTTTTCGGAAGCCCTGCTTGTTGAGTCGGTCTCGGCAGCTCCCTTCATGTGTCCTCCGTGCCAGCACTAGCAAGAATATGACAGGGGTGAGGAGTGGGAATGGTGGCAATGATAGAGATTGGCTGATGTCAATTAGCTAGTTGTTTAGTGACTTCCTTAGTGACTACTCTGGTCGTCCTTAACATGCCATAGAAATATCTTCATATTTCAAATTTCATAGCCACTCCATCAGTTCACCTAGATGCTTTTGCCTCTGATCTCCTTGTCTTCATCTTCTAATTTTTCTGCTTACAGACCTGTAACTAATGAGCCAGACCATTAGCTCCTGCCCCTGAGCTGTATACTTATTTCTCTTTCCATACCGAATAGATGACTTAGTGGGGGACTTCTTCCTGCTGTCTGTACAGACCACTTTTCGGGGTGTTACAGCCATAGTCCACCTTTGGTTGGCGCTCACATGCTCAGCTGAATTATTAATGAATTATGATCAACATTTTCACCTCCAGTAGCTGGCTTAAGGGTCTCATCATACAGCCAGGGGTATGACCTGAAGAAGAGGCAGCACTACAAATATGGTGGATATCATGGGAGTTTAGACCAGCTGCTGTGGAAACTTAATTGCATCCCTCGGCTCTGATCATATTCAATTTCAGATATATCATATCCATCCTAGAGTGGATTGCTCCTAGGCCTGTCTGAACTTATCACACTGTCATTTCATGTTATCTGAACAAACAATCCATATCTATGAGGGACTAATAAAATGTGTCTAATATTATCTATTGCAGGTGGCATTGTCTTGCTCACTGTTGGCTAGGATTGATTTTGGAGTTCTCCTATTGGAGCTTTTTATAGATTCTACGTAATATTTTTCTACCATGAAAAAGTGAAATTAGTCACTTACTCATGTCTGACTCTTTGTGACCCCACGGACTATAGCCCACCACGATCTTCTGTCCATGGGATTCTCCAGGCAAGAATTCTAGATTGGGGGAGCTATTCTCTTCTCCAGGGTATCTTCCTGACCCAGGGATCAAACCCAGGTCTCCTGAATTGCAGGCAGATTCTTTACCATCTGAACCACCAGGGAAGCCCTTTTCTACCACAGGTACTTCTAATGCATGACGTCTGTCAAGCTGTATGGCCAAAGTAGCAGGGTTGCTTGCACCACAGACTAGCCCCCTTAATCCCTGGTCAAGCCTGGCAAACTTCCATGTCATTTAGAGAAGTAATCCCAAGCATAGAATATGCTTCATGTAGAACCCAAAAAGGTTTACTCAACTTCATGTTTCCTTTTTATCAGGCTCAAGGATGAACTACAGTAATTTGTCTTTTTCCTTTGGAGATGTGCCCCCACACCTCAGGACCCTTAAGAACTTTACTGATGTGGTAAAATCTTAAATAATCATACAATTCACACATACACCCACCCCTTTAAAATTCATGTGTCTTAATGAAGCTTATAATATGCATAGTACTTCTTGCTTATATGTCCTGCTTAATATGATGCCATCAAAGTAAGGAACCGTAAGAAGTTCTACAGAATGGCCAGGCAGTCTAGATCTCTTTGAAACATAAGATGGCAGTGATTGGAAGGTTAACATAGCCCATGAACAAAACCATACATGTATATAGTTAGTCATGTCAGTGGATGTGACCTATTTCTGTTTTGTCTTCCAGATAAGGATAGAAATACAAGACCAGTTGCATTATATCATGTACCTGAGGTTATATTAACCTGCCCAACAAACACATCACAGTTGGCATAGCAGCTAGCTACAACTTTGAACTACTAATTAATTGTGTTTGTAGTTGTCCACTGATGTTCTCTAGAATCCGCCAAGTATATCCAGGGGTCAGACTAGTGAATGAGTATAACCTGCCAGGCATCATCCAGGTTTTTGAGAGGTACTCATTCGTACCATCACCCCCAGAGTGCGATATTGTTTTAAAATTACTCTTTACCTTGGTTTTGGAGCAGTTTATGATGTTTTCGACTTGGTTTTCCTCAACCATAGTCTTTACTCCAAGGCTGATGAATAAACATGGGAGTTTTGTCAACCAACAAGTATGTCCAATTCAGCTGTAGTTGGGAACTGGGGGAATGACTACTGGATGGTTTCATGGACTCGGTAAGTGCCAAGACCTCATTTAACACCTGACTTGCATAGGTTTCCATTCTGAAAAAGGGTTCATGATGTTGCCTTGATTCCCTTACTTGGTGAATTCCTTCAAACACTTGGTGAATTCCTTCAAACACTTGGTGAAACAGTTGTGGGTGTTTGTTTTTCCTCAGTTTAGCCATTCAGTCAGGTCCGACTCTTTGAGACCCCATGGACTGCAGCACGCCAGACTTCCCTGTCAATCACCAACTCCTGGAGCTTTCTCAAACTCATGTCCATCGAGTCGGTGATGCCATCCAATCATCTCATCCTCTGTCATCCCTTCTCCTCCTGCCGTCAATCTTTCCCAGAATCAGGGTCTTTTCCAATGAGTCAGTTCTTCACATCAGGTGGCCAAAGTATTGGAGTTTCAGCTTCAGCATCATTTCTTCCAATGAATATTAGGGACTGATTTCCTTTAGGTTGGAATGGTTGAATCTTCTTGCAGTCCAAGGGACTCTCAAGAGTCTTCCCCAACACCACAATTCAAAAGCATCAATTCTTCAGCTTTCTCTCACATCCATACATGACTACTGGAAAAACCATGGCTTTGACTAGATGGACCTTTGTCAGCAAAGTAATGCCTCTGCTTATTAATATGTTGTCCAGTTTAGTCAAAGATTTTATTCCAAGGACCAAGTGTCTTTTAATTTCATGGCTGCAGTCACCATCTGCAGTGATTTTGGAGCCTACCCCCAGCCAAAAAAAATAAAGTCTGTCGCTGTTTCCATTGTTTCCTCATCTATTTGCCATGAAGTGATGGGACCAGATGCCATGCTCTTAGTTTTCTGAATGTTGAGGTTTAAACCAACTTTTTCACTCTCCTTTTCACTCTCCTCTTTCATTTTCATCAAGAGGCTCTTTAGTTCTTTTCACTTTCAGCCATAAGGGTGGTGTCATCTGCATATCTGAGGTTATTAATATTTTTCCTGGCAATCTTGATTCCAGATTGTGCTTCATCCAGCCGGAATTTTGCATGATATCCTCTGCATATAAGTTAAATAAGCAGGGTGACAATATACCAGTCTGCTTTTCCATGTCCAGTTCCAACTACATACAGATGTTTCAGGAGGCAGGTAAGGTGGTCTGGTATTCCCATCTCTTTAAGAATTTTCCACAGTGTGTTGTGGTCCACAGAGCCAAAGGCTTTGGTGTAATCAATAAAGGAGATGTAGATGTTTTTTTGGAATTCTTTTGCTTTTTGATGATCCAATGGATGTTGGCAATTTCATCTCTGGTTCCTCTGCCTTTTCTAAATCTAGATTGAACATCAGGAAGCTCATGGTTCACATACTGTTGAAGCCTGGCTTAGAGAGTTTTAAGCATTATTTTTCTAACATGTGAGATGAATGCAATTGGGCGGTAGTTTGAGCATTCTTTGAGATTGCCTTTCTTTGGAATTGGAATGAAAACTGACCTCTTCCAGTCCTGTGGCCACTGCTGAGTTTTCCAAATTTGCTGACATATTGAGTGCAATACTTTCACAGCATCATTTTTTAGGATTTGAAATAGCTCAACTGGAATTCCATCACCTCCTCTAGCTTTGTTCATAGTGATGCTTCCTAAGGCCCACTTGACTTCACATCCCAGGATGTCTGGCTCTAGGTAAGTGTGAGTGATGACACCATCGTGATTATCTGGTTGGTGAAGATCTTTTTTGTACAGTTCTTCTGTGTATTCTTGCCACCTCTTCTTAATATCTTCTGCTTCTGTTAGGTCCATACCATTTCTGTCCTTTATTGAGTCCATCTTTGCATGAAATGTTCCCTTGGTATCTCTAATTTTCTTGAAGAGATCTCTAGCCTTTCCCATTTTATTGTTTTCCTCTATTTCTTTGCATTGATTGCTGAGGAAGGCTTTCTTATCTCTCCTTGCTATTCTTTGGAACTCTGCATTCAAATGGGAATATCTTTCTTTTCTCCTTTGCCTTTCAGTTCTCTTCTTTTCTCAGCTATTTGTAAGGCCTCCTCAGACAACCATTTTGCCTTTTTCATTTCTTTTTCTTGGGGATGGTCTTGATCCCTGCCTTTTGTACAATGTCACGAACTTTGTTCATAGTTTTTCAGGCACTCTGTCTATCAGACCTAATCCCTTGAATCTATTTTTCACTTCCACTGTATAATTGTAAGGGATTTGATCTAGGTCATACCTGAATGGTGTAGTGATTTTCCTTACTTTCTTCAATTTAAGTCTGAATTTTGCAATAAGGAGTTTACGATCTGAACCACAGTCAGCTCCCGGTCTTGTTTTTGCAGACTGTATAGATCTTCTCCATCTTTGGCTGCAAAGAATATAATCAATCTGATTTCAGTATTGACCATCTGGTGATGTCCATGTGTAGAGTCTTCTCTTGTGTTGTTGGAAGACAGTGTTTGCTTTTTAACTTCCTACTTTTGCATTCCAGTCCCCTATGATAAAAAGGACATCCTCAGTGTATAGTTACCCAAATAAATGGCCATAGTTCCCTCTAGGGGATCATCAGCATATTCACTTAGGGTTGCTTTGTTGAGTCCTTTCTCTTAAAAATGTTGAACTTTGCCAGAGCTCTATCACCCTAGAAAACAGTGATGGTTGATAAAATTCCCCCCACTTTTTCTGTTCAGGGAAACTACTTACTTCAAAGAAACATTCTTCCTCATGTGACTTAGATAAGCTTCCTAGAAAGTCTCATTTTAATCTATGAAAAGACCAGGCCCAGGTCCTTAAAATTTCCATTCTTTGTCTCATCAATGATTACTGAGGTGTTAATCCTCATTGATTAATCAGAACCAAATGCTTTTTAACTTGACCCATTCTCTCCTTTCTCAGAATAGCTCTCCAATTTTACAGTAAATGTTAATAGATCACAAAATTGAAGAATTTTAAACAAAAACATATATTTTCTATCATCCAACTTTTTGCGAATGATGTATTTCCTGGTTTCAAGGCTGAACTGTATTTATTGACAATATTGCACATATTGCTAAGTTAAGAAAACTCTAGGAACAAAATAGATGACTACATAAGAAAAAGCAAAGATTAGGGGACTGGAATGCATTTCTCTAATAGACTAACAGGTAAAAGGTAGAGTGTTAGTCAAGAGCATTAGAGGACTTTAAATAAAATACCTCAAAGGAATGGCTAGTAGAAAGAATGCAAACCTAAGACAAAAGCTTCAGTGACTTAGTTACCTGGAAAAAGCCCAAGCACAGGTTGCAACTTGAGATACTGTACATTAATATATAATTTTAATATGCAGCCTGATGGGAGCTAATTTGCATGTTATAATTACCTTTCCAACTGTCTTTCATGAGATAAATACACAGCCATTAACAAAACTTTAATGTATCACATTTTTTAACTAAATAAATTTGCTTTATGATATTGTTTAATCTTTCTAAGAAAATGGCAAAACCCCCTTATGCTTTATTAAGCACAAAGAATTGGGAATATTTGAAGTTTTGATTTTTAGCGTGAAAGAATACTTCATAGCAGTAGCTAAATTAATGACATTGTTTTCCAAATAGTTGCTACACAATAACTCTTGTCTTATTAAAATTATTATTTTTAATTAAATTAAGCTTTGGTTTGTGTGAAACTAGCTTTGTGGCAATCAACATGAGAAATGGTAAGAGCATAGGAAATGGAAAGGGAGATTAATGTTTATACTGAATTCACCTTCTGATATGTCAGCCTCCATCATTTCTGGGAAAAGTGGGGAATCGATCCACTTATATACAAATAGGAATGCTAAATAATTACGTTCTTCACCCTTTAGGATTAGTCAATAAACACCCAGATACACATCCACACCACACACATGCATATATACACTGAAGAAAAATTACAAGGAAAATATACTTGAACCAAAAGTTATTTTCAGCAGGTACAAATTAGGGATAAAAAGCCTTTTAGGAGGATTTACAAAACAGCTGAAGAAAGAAGAGACACAAAAAGTAAGGAAGAAAGGGAAAGGTACATCCAACTAAACGCAGAGTTCCAAAGAAAAACAAGGAGAGACAAGGCCTTCTTCAATGAACAGTGCTTAAAAATAGAGGAAAACAACAGATGGTGTTAGATTAGAAATCTCTTCAGGAAAATTGGAAATATCAAGGGAACATTTTTCCCAAAGATGGGCACAGTAAAGGTCAGAAATGATAGAGACCTTATTAGACTCAGAAGACATCAAGAAAAGATGGAAAGAATACACAGAAGAACTGTACAAAAAATACCTTAATGAACTGGATAACTATGAAGGTGTGGTCTGTCACCCAGAGCCCGGAATTCTAGAGAGTGAAGTTAAGCAGGCCTTATGAGGCACTGTTGTCAATAAAGCTAGTAGATTAGGTGGAATTCCAGTAGAGCTATTTAAAACTCTAAAGAATGATGCTATCAAAATGTTTCATTCAAAAGGTCAGCAAATCTGGAAGCACCAGCAGTGACCCCAGGACTGGAAAAGGTCAATCCTCATTCCAATTCCCAAGAAGGGTAGTATTAAAGAATGTTTAAACCACTGGACAATTGCACTCATCTCCCATGATTCTAAGGCCATGCTTAAAATATTGCATGCCAGCCTTTAGGATTATGTGAACCAAGAACTTTCAGATATCCAAGCTGGGTTTAGAAAAGGCAGAGAAACCAGAGATCAAATTGCCAACATCTGCTAGATCATAGAGAAAGCAAGGGAATACCAGAAAAACATCAACCTCCGTTTCATCAGCTACACTAAAGCCTTTGACACTGCAGATCATCAAAAAACTGTGGAAAGCTCTTATAAAGATAGGAACACCAGACCATCTTACCTGGCTCCTGAGAAATCTGTATGTAGGTCAGGAAGCAAAAGTTAGAACCTTGTATGGAACAACTGATTGGTTCAGGATTGAGAAAGCAGTATGACAGGACAGTCTGGTGTCACCCTGTTTATTTAACATATATGTTGAGAACATCATGAGAAATGCTGGGTTGTTTGAGTTACAAGCTGGAATCAAGATAGGCAGGAGAAACCAACAACCTCAGATATGCTGATGATACCAGTCTAATAGCAGAAAGTAAAGAGGTACTAAAGAATCTCTTGATGAAGATAAAGGAGGAAAGTGAAAGAGCCAGCTTAAAATTAAATATTAAAAAAGCTAAGATCATGGCATTCAGCCTCATTACTTCATAAAAGAGAAGGGGAAAACATAGAAGTAGTGATAGATTTCCTCTTCTTGGGCTTTAAAATCACTCCAGATGGTGACTGCAGGCATGAAATCAGAAGACAATTGCTTCTAAGTAGGAAATCTATGACAAACCTAGATAGTGTGTTGAAAAGCAGAGGCATTACTCTGATGAAAAAGGTCTGTAAGTTAAGGCTATGGTCTTCCCAGTGGTCACACATAGTTGTGACAGCTGGACCATAGAGAAAGCAGAGGGCCAAAAAATTGATCCCTTTGAACTGTGATGCTGGAGAAGACTCCTGAGAGTCCCTTGGACAGCAAGGAGATCAAACACGTCAGTTTTAAGGGAAATCAACCCTGAATACTCATTGGAAGGACTGATGCTGATGCTGAAGCTCCAGTGTTTTGGTCATCTGATGTGAACAGTCAACTCTCTGGAAAAGTCCCTGATGCTGGGAAAGATTGAGGGCAAAAGGAAAAGAGGGCATTATAGGATAAGATGGCTGGATGGCATCACCAATGCAATGGATGTGAACTCCAGGAGATGGTGAGGGGCAGGGACGCCTGGTGTGCTGCAGTCCACAGGGTCACAAAGAGTTGGACATGGCTGGGCAACTGAACAACGTGAATGACAAGCAACTTATCAACATAAAACTATAAAAGATGTGTTATTTTGACAAATTCTGCCCTGCCTGATACGTCATCTGATATACAACCTGCCCTCTTTACAATACCACTCTAATTCTGCTCTACTGAGGTCCAAGTGATCTGTGTTCTAATTCACCTGGTGAGGTCCCTCCCTATGGATGGCCAATTAAAATGAACCAAAACGTGGCATTATATACAATAGCCAAGCTAACCTAAATACCCATCAATGGATGAATGAATAAAGAAGATGCAGCATATACGTACAATGGAATACTACTCAGCCATAAAAAGATGAAAGCTTGCTATTTTCAACAATGTGGATAGACCTTGAGGGTACTATGCTAAGTGAAAAAAGTCAGATGGAGAAAAAAAATACCATCACTCATACATGGGCTCTAAAAGCAAACAAGTGAGCAAAATAAATTAACAAAACAAACAAAAACAGAAGATAGAGTAGTGGTTAACAGAATGGAAGAGGTGGGGGAGGGTGAAATTGGAAAAGGGGATCAACTGCATGGTGATGGATGAAAACTAAATTTTGGTGATGAACATGCTGTAGTATATAGATAAGTAGAAATATAATGTTGTATACATGAAATTTATATAATATTGAAACCAATGTTACCTCAGTGAAAAATGTCTAAAAAAAAAAACCCACCAACATGGATTCCCACTTACTTCTACCTTCACCTTCATGCCCATGTAAAATGATATCCTCTACTTTATTTGCAGGTTGAAATTCTCCTGTGGCCTGAACTCAAATACCAACGACTCCAAATGCCTTTTCAAACTACTCTCACATAGAAAAAATCTTGTTCTCTTGTTAGCATAATAATTTGGTCTTATTTACTTTATTATTCCTATTATCAACCAGGCCACTGTCCAGTCATATGAAAGTGTTTAATAAATTAATTTTTAATAGAATAGAATATTTTAATTAAATGAAAGATATTTTTATCAGAGATACAAACAACCTAAATATCTATAAACAGATGAATGGATTTTTTCAATGTGGTATTTCTGTACAATGGAATGTTAATCCATTTTTTAAATGAAGGAAATTCTGTCATATATGACAACATGGATGAATATGGAGGCCATTAAACTAGGTGAAACTTACCAGCCACAGAAGGACAAATACTCCACTTATATGAGAAACCTACAGTAGTTCAGCTTGTGGACTCAGAGAACACAATAGTGATTATCAGGGCTTGGGGAGGGAGAAATGAAGAGATGCTATAATAATTAACAGCTACAAAATTTCAGCTATGCAAGACATCCTAGAGACCTCAACATTAGGTCTATCTATACACAACTAAAGGATGTTGTGCAATTCAAAATTTGCAGGGTCGGTAGAATGGAAAAGGCGGGTAGAATGAAAAGAAAAAAAAAAAAAAGCCTTGCTATGAACATTGGTGTACTAGATTTGCATGATAATAAGTCCTCAATTCAGAATTCGGTTGCTGGGATTTCTAGTTTGGAAAGGAACTAACGATTGCATCCCACAGGTAATATATGAGTGATATCATTTCTCTGCTTCTTCTTCAGCATTAGGTATTATCACTATTTTTCATCTTAGAATTCATTTTAGAATGGATTTAGAATTTTCATTTTAGAGAGGACAGTGATCTTTCATTGCAGTTTTAGCTTGTGTTCCTCAAATGGTTGATGTTCAACATTTATTCAGGTGCTTATTTGATGTCTATATATCCTACTCAGAGTAATATCTGCGTATGGGTTTTGCCCATTTTCTAGTTGGATAATTTGTTTTTTAATGCCAGGTTTTCACAGTTTGAAAACTATTATTTGGATACTAGTCCTCTGTTGAATATGTCATTTGAAATTATTTTCAACCAGGGTTTCTTTTTTTTTTTCCTTTTTACTCTGATTAGATACTCTTGCTACAGACTATGCCAGTTGAATGCATGTCCCAGAATTGGTGCTCAAAGGTTAACTGAATAAATGAATGAAAGCAATATTATAATTACTAGCATATCAGGAAGTCTTTAAGGATCCTGATGACAACATAATGATTAGAAGACAGGGTTGATTATATTGTATTTGCTGAATTATAGAAGGGTAGGGGAGGAGTGAGAAAAAAACACAACAGGAAAAGATTTTTCCTATTTAAAACAATCTTTTAAGTGGCACTTGTTTAGAAAGGTTTTCATACTTCACTCACACGTTAAAAAAAAAAAATCCTAAACTGGAATTCCAATTGAGCTATTTCAAATCCTAAAAGATGATGCTATGAAAGTGCTGCACTCAATATGCCAGCAAATTTGGAAAACTCAGCAGGGGCCACAGGACTGGAAAAGGTCAGTTTTCACTCAAATCCCAAGGAAAGACGATGCCAAAGAATATTCAAATTACTGCACAATTGCACTCATTTCACACGCCAGCAAAGTAATGCTCAAAACTCTCCAAGCCAGGCTTCAACAGTACGTTGAACTGTGAACTTCCAGATGTTCAAGCTGGAATTAGAAAAGGCAGAAGAGCCAGAGATTAAATTGTCAACATCCGTTAGATCATCGAAAAAGCAAGAGATTCCAGAAAAACATCTACTTCTCCTATATTGACTATGCCAAAGCTTTTGACTGTGTAGATCAAAACAAATGGGGGAAAACTCTTCAAGAGATGGGAATACCAGATCACCTTACCTGCCTCCTAAGAAACTTTATGCAGGTCAAGAAACAACATTTAGAACTGGACATGGAACAACAGACTGGTTCCTAATATGGAAAGGAGTATGTCAAGGCTGTATATTGTCACCCTGCTTATTTAACTTATATGCAGAGTACATCATGCAAAATGCCAGGCTGGATGAAGCACAAGCTGGAATCAAGATTGCCGAGAGAAATATCAATAACCTTAGATATGCAGATGGCACTACCCTTATGGCAGAAAGTGAAGAAGAACTAAAGAGCCTCTTGATGAAAGTGAAGGAGGAGAGTGAAAAAGTTGATTTAAAACTCAACAGTCAGAAAACTAAGAGCATGGCATCTGGTCCCATCACTTCATGGCAAATAGATGAGGAAACAATGGAAACAGTGACAGACTTTATTTTGGGGGGGCTCCAAAGTCACTGTGGATGGAGACTGCAGCCATGAAATTAAAAGACACTTGCTCCTTGGAAGAACAGTTATGACCAACCTAAACAGCACATTAAAAAGCAGAGACGTCCCCAAGACACATATTAATCAAACTAACAAAGATCAAACACAAAGAACAAATATTAAAAGCTGCAAGGGAAAAACAACAAATAACACACAAAGGGATTCCCATAAGGATAACAGCTGACCTATCAATAGAAACCCTCCAGGCCAGAAGGGAATGGCAGGACGTCCTGAAAGTAATGAAAGAGAATAACCTACAACCTAGATTACTGTATCCAGCAAGGATCTCATTCAGATATGAAGGAGAACTCAAAAGCTTTACAGATAAGCAAAAGCTGAGAGAATTCAGCACCACCAAACCAGCTCTTCAACAAATGCTAAAGGATCTTCTCTAGACAGGAAATGCAGAAAGGTTGTATAAACGTGAACCCAAAACAACAAAGTAAATGGCAATGGGACCACACCTATCAATAATTACCTTAAATGTAAATGGGTTGAATGCCCCAACCAAAAGACAAAGATTGGCTGAATGGATACAAAAACAAGACCCCCATATATGCTGTCTACAAGAGACCCACCTCAAAACAAGAGACACATACAGACTAAAAGTGAAGGGCTGGAAAAAAATATTTCATGCAAATGGAGACCAAAAGAAAGCAGGAGTCGCAATACTCATATCAGATAAAATAGACTTTCAAATAAAAGCTGTGAAAAGAGACAAAGAAGGACACTACATAATGATCAAAGGATCAATCCAAGAAGAAGATATAACAATTATAAATATATATGCACCCAACATAGGAGCACCGCAATATGTACGGCAAACACTAACGAGTATGAAAGAGGAAATTAATAGTAACACAATAATAGTGGGAGACTTTAATACCCCACTCACAACTATGGATAGATCAACTAAACAGAAAATTAACAAGGAAACACAAACTTTAAATGACACAATGGACCAGCTAGACCTAATTGATATCTATAGGACATTTCACCCCAAAACAAGCAACTTCACCTTTTTCTCAAGTGCACACGGAACCTTCTCCAGAATAGATCACATCCTGGGCCATAAATCTAGTCTTGGAAAATTCAAAAAAATTGAAATCATTCCAGTCATCTTTTCTGACCACAGTGCAGTAAGATTAGATCTCAATTACAGGAAAAAAATTGTTAAAAATTCAAACACCTGGAGGCTAAATAACACGCTTCTGAATAACCAACAAATCATAGAAGAAATCAAAAAAGAAATCAAAATATGTATAGAAATGAATGAAAATGAAAACACAACAACCCAAAACCTATGGGACACTGTAAAAGCAGTGCTAAGGGGAAGGTTCATAGCATTACAGGCTTACATCAAGAAACAAGAAAAAAGCCAAATAAATAACCTAACTCTACACCTAAAGCAATTAGAGAAGGAAGAAATGAAGAACCCCAGGGTTAGCAGAAGGAAAGAAATCTTAAAAATTAAGGCAGAAATAAATGCAATAGAAACTAAAGAGACCATAGCAAAAATCAACAAAGCTAAAAGCTGGTTTTTTGAAAAAATAAACAAAATTGACAAACCATTAGCAAGACTCATTAAGAAACAAAGAGAGAAGAACCAAATTAACAAAATTAGAAATGAAAATGGAGAGATCACAACAGACAACACTGAAATACAAAGGATCATAAGAGACTACTACCAGTAGCTCTATGCCAATAAAATGGACAACTTGGATGAAATGGACAAATTCTTAGAAAAGTATAACTTTCCAAAACTGAACCAGGAAGAAATAGAAGATCTTAACAGACCCATCACAGGCAAGGAAATCGAAACTGTAATCAAAAATCTTCCAGCAAACAAAAGCCCAGGACCAGATGGCTTCACAGCTGAATTCTACCAAAAATTTAGAGAAGAGCTAACACCTACCTTACTCAAACTCTTCCAGAAAATTGCAGAAGAAGGTAAACTTCCAAACTCATTCTATGAGGCCACCATCACCCTAATTCCAAAACCTGACAAAGATGCCACAAAAAAAGAAAACTACAGGCCAATATCACTGATGAACATAGATGCAAAAATCCTTAACAAAATTCTAGCAAACAGAATCCAACAACATATTAAAAAAATCATACACCACGACCAAGTGGGCTTTATCCCAGGAATGCAAGGATTCTTCAATATCCGCAAATCAATCAATGTAATACACCACATTAACAAATTGAAAGATAAAAACCATATGATTATCTCAATAGATGCAGAGAAAGCCTTTGACAAAATTCAACACTCATTTATGATTAAAACTCTCCAAAAAGCAGGAATAGAAGGAACATACCTCAACATAATAAAAGCTATATATGACAAACCCACAGCAAGCATCACCCTCAATGGTGAAAAATTGAAAGCATTTCCCCTGAAATCAGGAACAAGACAAGGGTGCCCACTCTCACCACTACTGTTCAACATAGTGTTGGAAGTTTTGGCCACAGCAATCAGAGCAGAAAAAGAAGTAAAAGGAATCCAGATAGGAAAAGAAGAAGTGAAACTCTCACTGTTTGCAGACGACATGATCCTGTACATAGAAAACCCTAAAGACTCTTCCAGAAAATTACTAGAGCTAATCAATGAATATAGTAAAGTTGCAGGATATAAAATTAACACACAGAAATCCCTTGCATTCCTATATACTAACAATGAAAAAACAGAAAGAGAAATTAAGGAAACAATACCATTCACCATTGCAACAAAAAGAATAAAATACTTAGGAGTATATCTACCTAAAGAAACAAAAGACCTATACATAGAAAACTATAAAACACTGATGAAAGAAATCAAAGAGGACACAAACAGATGGAGAAACATACCGTGTTCATGGATTGGAAGAATCAATATTGTCAAAATGGCTATTCTACCCAAAGCAATCTATAGATTCAATGCAATCCCTATCAAGCTACCAACGGTATTTTTCACAGAACTAGACCAAAGAATTTCACAATTTGTATGGAAATACAAAAAACCTCGAATAGCCAAAGTAATCTTGAAAAAGAAGAATGGAACTGGAGGAATCAACCTGCCTGACTTCAGACTCTACTACAAAGCCACAGTCATCAAGACAGTGTGGTACTGGCACAAAGACAGAAATATAGACCAATGGAACAGAATAGAAAGCCCAGAGATAAATCCATGAACCTATGGACACCTTATCTTTGACAAAGGAGGCAAGGATATACAGTGGAAAAAAGACAACCTCTTTAACAAGTGGTGCTGGGAAAACTGGTCAACCACTTGCAAAAGAATGAAACTAGAACACTTTCTAACACCATACACAAAAATAAACTCAAAATGGATTAAAGATCTAAATGTAAGACCAGAAACTATAAAACTCCTAGAGGAGAACATAGGCAAAACACTCACCGACATAAATCACAGCAAGATCCTCTATGACCCACCTCCCAGAATATTGGAAATAAAAGCAAAACTAAACAAATGGGATCTAATGAAACTTAAAAGCTTTTGCACTACAAAAGAAACTATAAGTAAGGTGAAAAGACAGCCGTCAGATTGGGAGAAAATAATAGCAAATGAAGAAACAGACAAAGGATTAATCTCAAAAATATACAAGCAACTCCTGCAGCTCAATTCCAGAAAAATAAATGACCCAATCAAAAAATGGGCCAGAGAACTAAACAGACATTTCTCCAAAGAAGACATACAGATGGCTAACAAACACATGAAAAGGTGCTCAACATCACTCATTATTAGAGAAATGCAAATCAAACCCACAATGAGGTACCATTACACACCAGTCAGGATGGCTGCTATCCAAAAGTCTACAAGCAATAAATGCTGGAGAGGCTGTGGAGAAAAGGGAACCCTCTTACACTGTTGGTGGGAATGCAAACTAGTACAGCCACTATGGAAAACAGTGTGGAGATTCCTTAAAAAACTGGAAATAGAACTGCCATATGACCCAGCAATACCACTTCTGGGCATACACACTGAGGAAACCAGATCTGAAAGAGACACATGCACCCCAATGTTCATCGCAGCACTGTTTATAATAGCCAGGACATGGAAGCAACCTAGATGCCCATCAGCAGATGAATGGATAAGGAAGCTGTGGTACATATACACCATGGAATTTTACTCAGCTGTCAAAAAGAATTCATTTGAACCAGTCCTAATGAGATGGATGAAACTGGAGCTCCTTATACAGAGTGAAGTAAGCCAGAAAGATAAAGAACATTACAGCATACTAACACATATATATGGAATTTAGAAAGATGGTAACGATAACCCTATATGCAAAACAGAAAAAGAGACACAGAAATACAGAACAGACTTTTGAACTCTGTGGGAGAAGGTGAGGGTGGGATGTTTCAAAAGAACAGCATGTATACTATCTATGGTGAAACAGGTCACCAGCCCAGGTGGGATGCATGAGACGAGTGCTCCGGCCTGGTGCACTGGGAAGACCCAGAGGAGTCGGGTGGAGAGGGAGATGGGAGGGGGGATCGGGATGGGGAATAAGTGTAAATCTATGGCTGATTCATATCAATGTATGACAAAACCCACTGAAATGTTGTGAAGTAATTAGCCTCCAACTAATAAAAAAATTAAAAAAAATATATATAAAAAATAAATAAATAAATAAATAAAAAGCAGAGACGTTACTTTGCCAACAAAGGTCCGTCTAGTCAAAGCTATGGTTTTTCCAGTAGTCGTGTATGGATGTGAGAATTGGACAAAAATAAAGCTGAGTGCCAAAGAATTGATGCTTTTGAACTGTGGTGTTGGAGAAAACTCTTGATAGTCCTTTGGACCACAAGGAGATCAAACCAGTCTAACCTAAAGGAAATCAGTACTGACTATTCATTGGAAGGACTGATGATGAGGCTGAAACTCCAATACTTTGGCCACATGGTAGGAAGAACAGATTCATTGGAAAAGTCCCTGATGCTGGGAAAGATTGAAGGCAGGAAGAGAAGGGGACGACAGAGGATGAGATGGTTGGATGGTATCACTGACTTGATGGACATGAGTCTGAGTAAGCTCCAAGAATTGGTGATGGACATACAAGTCTGGCATGCTGCAGTCCATGGGGTCGCAAAGAGTTGGACACAACTGAGTGAATGAACTAAACTGAAATAACACAATGTAAAGCATTTATTCATTTGCACAACAGTCAAATTACCAATACCTACTGAGTATGTATTCTGTACCTGGCACCAGTCTGGGTGGCACTGGAGGTTACACAGATAAGAAAGGCACTGAAGAATTCACTAACAAGGTTGGCAAAGTAAGAAGGGAAAATAGCCTGCTATTTTTTGTTATAGTTGTGGTTTTGAGTGAAGATATGTGCCGATCCAAGTAGAGGACTGCTAGTCCAATGTTTCTATTAAAAACTACCATCACAGTCAAAACACCAATAGTAATAACTAAATTTATCAAGCACTTACTAAAAATAGAATACTGTTCTAAGTAGTCTACAATTAATCCTAACACCACAATATAAAGTGATGCTATATTAGGTGGAGAGAGTAGCAAGAATCAAGACTTATTTTCATAGCTGTGGGGAGCAGGTGGGATCTATCTATCTGTCTATCTATCTATCTAACTATATCTATCTACCATTATTATTATCTATTTAAACTCTATTTATGCAGATGCATACAGATTATGCAGATAGATTATGCAGATCTATTTATGCAGATGCATAAATGATCATATATTGAATTGTATGATTAGTTGTAATTCAGAATCTATTTTACTCAAGAGAATGTAATGACAGCCTCCTCTTTAGCTCTGCCTCTAATGCCATGCTCATAAGGTTTTGAACTAAATGTTACCCCTGAGTCTCAGGACACAAAGCCAGCTTATTGCCCTATCCCATTTCTAAAGGATGAACTTGGTATGTTCCCTGGGTAGATAAGCAACTATTGAAAATCAAATGCTACATGTCAGACAAATTGCCTCCGTGTAGTGCTCTGCTGGATGAATTAATTGCCTTTTGTGCGGTTCTGCGTGAACTGTCAGTCCACTGTGGCATATTACTGGGAAGAGAGAGAATAATGGTCTCATAAATCTTTCAGGAAAACTTTCTACTTGTTGCTTAACTTGAATGTCTAACAGTGAGTTTCATTTGCTCTGAATAGAGGAACTATAATTAGAGCATTCTTAGATAGAAGTGACTATTAATACTATCATCAAAATTATTTTCTTTTTTACATTTCCAACAGTAGGTTTTTCTCTAGTGTATCATTACTATCTTCCCTAACAAATAAAAGTTCTCCTGATCTCCTGTTAATATTAAGTTTTCTGAAATGTTTTCATCCATTTCATTTGTTAATAATTAGAAGTTGCTGGACTGTCTTACTCTTCTTTTTTTCTCTTTCTTTTTTAAATTATGAAAGTATGATAGCACATTTACAGGAGACTTGGAAAATACAAAACAAAGTAACATATAATTCCACTATATATTGCAATTACTTTTTAAGTAGATAAATTAAGATTTTTAGTTAGACTCTCAATATCAAATTCTCAAGGATTAATAGAGTGAATATACAGAAAAGTAGAAGGATATATAAAAGACTTGAAAAGCATCATAAACCAATTCAACATAATTAAGACATACAATTTTCACACAACAGTACCAGGCTGTCTTATTCTAATGCCACAGTACCCAATGAACCTCTCCTTCATATATGGGCAAAGTATGGAAGGTGTGGCTGATTTCGCCTATCATAACCACTGGCAGAGTTGAACAGTGGAAGCTGGATAAGATATGGAGTTAGGCAAGGTTGATTTGGATCCTAAATCCACTAATTGCAGTCTTTATGATATTAAAGTGTTCTAAAGTTTCGTTACTCAGTTGAAGGCTGGACTGTTAGGTGAAGTCTTTCTTATGAAATCAGTAGGCACCTCCTTCATTCCTCATTGTATGACAAATACATTTTCCTTCACTTTTAGCTGAGACTTGTTTTGGCAAAAGTTATAGCCTGTAATGTTCAATTTTTTTATTATAAAAAGTGTGTTCATGATGCATAAAATATGAATAGCTCATATTGTTTCACAAGTAATATTTGACTCACATCATAAAAATTTTACATTCTCTATTCTGGAAATCAATACAAATATCTTCAAGAAATAGTTGTTCAATTATTTAACAAATGAAAGAATGAAGGTCGAAGCAATCTGGAAATTTAATCAATGAAGATATAGGCTTTCCAAAAATATAATGTACTTTGTTTTTTGCTTCATTAATCTTTGATTTTGTAAATATTGAATCTTAAAATATATGGAGAGAACTTTTTATTCTCACAATTATTTGTGTGTATTTGGAGATGAGGTGCTTCTGTGTAAACCACGGTTTATAAATCTTTCATGCATAATGAACATTAGAGAGAATTTGGCTTTTTGCCATTGTATGATTAGGAAACTGATGCTCATGACAATTAATCACAGGTAACTTAATTGATAAAAGAGATCATGAGATTGCAGATACATATCAGAGTATTTCAAACATTTTCTTTCAACAGAATACTACTTTAGTTAAAATCATTAGGAATCCTACACACACACACACACACACACACACATGCAGATATTCACACATAAATATTTATACATATATACAGAACTGCTTTGATGAAGAGTGACAGGAACCTCCCCTTCCCATTTAAATTTCTTTTCTACTCTTATCTTCATTTCCTCTGCCCAACGTTCCCTAAAAGATTCTGAATAGCCCTAGATGATTCATGAGAAAGTTTGAAAATTATTAGTTTTATCTCTTCTGATCATAAAATCGATTAGTTATTCAATGTTTTCTTGCAATTTCATTGAGACATGATTGACATACAGTGTTATACATGTTGGGATTCCCTGGTGGCTCAGTGGTGAAGAATCTGCCTGCCAATGCAGAAGCTGCAGGAGATTCAGGTTCAATTCCTGTGTCAGGAAGATCGCTTGGAGGAGGAAATGACAGCCCACTCCAGTATTCTTGCCAGGAAAAGCCCATGGACAGAGGAGCCTGGAGGCCTACAGTCCATGGCACACCTGTATGCTATATATACTTCAGCTGTACAGCATGATGATTTGACCTTCATACATCAGCAGATGGTAAGTTTAGGGAAATTACATTGTCTCATATAGATACAATATAAAAAAAAAAAGTTTTCCTTGCCATGACAACTATAACATATAGTCATGTTAATTACATTAATCATGTTGTACATTATATCCTTATTACTTGTTTGTTTTATACCTGGAAATTTGTACATTTTGACTACATTCATCCATTGATTAGCTATTCAGTTATGTAAATGATATGTGATTTAAAAAAAGGTTAATTTTATATTTCAAAATAATATAAAGAATAGAAAACTACATAATACAATAAAATTACAATTCAAAATCATGTAAATTGCCTTCCTGGCTATTTTAATTAGTTGTGATGATAAAATCTGAAATGAGAGTTTCATCATAAAAACAACTGCAGGAGATACAAGAAATCAAACTATTCAAAGATGACAATCCTACTATATTTTAAGCATAGAAGATTACTTCTTAGCTTATTAAAATTGATGAAATTTTAACTCAGTGATAAAAATTTATCTCAATTTTAAGGTATCTTGGATAAAACTGTTAAGAATTAATAATTAACAGAATTTTATACTTTTTACAATGTGACCAATGTTTATTCTAAACTAGAAAAACTCATGTATAAGTATATATTTACAATAGATTTACACTAACACACTAAGAGAAAGAATTAAAACTGTTGAAGCATTTCTTTGTGAGACTTTGTGAACCTCCATGACTCATATGATCATGAGTTTATTTTCCAGTCTTCTTGGCATCATTCTTTAGAAGTGAAAAACTAGTGCATCGTAATTCACTTAACCACTTAGAATGGGAATGGAGCCAGTGAGATAATTTCTGGCTTTTATTTTCCACTAACTTTATTAAGCATAAAGTTAAAGTTTGTTTTTACTAAATAATCTTTAAACAATAGCTCAACGAAAACCATGCTGCTGCTGCTGCTAAGTCACCTCAGTCGTGTTACACTCTGTGCGACCCCATAGACGGCTGCCCACCAGGCTCCCCCGTCCCTGGGATTCTCCAGGCAAGAACACTGGAGTGGGCTGCCATTTCCTTCTCCAATGCATGGAAGTGAAAAGTGAAAGTGAAGCCGCTCAGTCGTGTCCGACTCTTTGCGACCCCATGGACTGTAGCCCACCAGGCTCCTCCGTCCATGGGATTTTCCAGGCAAGAGTACTGGAGGGGGTTGCCATTGCCTTCTCCTGAAAACCATGAGTTTGATAGATATCCTAGTAAACATATTTATACTATTTAAGAACACTAATAATCTAGGAAAAGTTTGCCCTAATCTAGGAAAGTTAATGCTGGTCTTTCAAATAATACTTCTAAAGTGAGCAGATTTGTGAGTTAAATGTTATAAATCAATTCTAATTAATTGATAGAAAATGGAGCTCTGATTTTGAGAGGTTCTTAGAGGCTTAGGAAATAAGATGGTTGCCAAAGGCATATAATGAAGAAATATTGTCAGAAATCTAGGGTACCTGCTTTAAAACAGTTACTGATAATGAAAGACATTAATCTGAGTGTTTGGAAAGATAAAAAAAATTATATATATATATATATATATGTATGTGTATATATAAGTATAAGCAGTTTTGCTTCTGTTTTATTTTATTTTCCTTTGGAGATTTTATATATATACAAATATACACATATATATGTATATGTGGGGACAATATTGTTTACTATATTTCCAAGGACACAAACTTTTTTTTAAAACTTGGTTAAAATAGCAGCTATATTTCAGCTATGTCTAAAACTGAGTTCTTAAAACTCCACAGCCTTTTCCAATAAAGTCTTAATTTGAGATTCAGAGCTTCTTTCCTGATAGGAGTAATTATTTTTTATTTGTTGTGGGTTTCTCCGCATACATAATAAGCAGGAGATTTTGTAGTATGTGTGCGTGTGCCTGTTTTGTTTGAATATGACACAACTTTATTTGCCTTAGTGTGTTAATAATTCTGCCACTGTAGAGGAAAATGATGTGTGGCTATGCAAGCCATAATTATCTACTAAATACATTATTTTCCTTTATTAAACCTTTAAGGAAGATATATTGAATTTTTTTCTATTTGCTGTCAACCATTCTATATAGATGTCTTATACTATCCCCATGGATCTTATAGCTATTATTTTAATAATATCAAGAGTTATTATAAAACTCTCTTAATTTTTCCAATTTTAGCAAAGTTACATTTGTAAGAAATATGTTTAAGACTCCTGTAAAATTCATTTCTGCTGCATCAATTATATGTGTGCTATAAGTTTATTTAGTTTGTATGATTAAATATGTCCCTACAAAGGTTTTCTTCAATTTTCAGAGCAGTTTGTATTCAAATTCCTGATCTGTCAGACTCAGACAATATGTAATTTTGGGTAAACTAGTTAAACTTGAATCACTTTATCTGTTAAACATGGATGATAGCAATACTATAAACATTGTCAATTCATAAACTATTATGAGGATTAAATCAGATGGCCAGCATAAACCAGTCATCAGATAACTTGGCATATAGTAAGCAAAGACATATTTGCAGTCATGACATCAAACTTTCTCCCTATCTCAAAAGGGAAGGCAATGAAGTTTTTAAAATATGAAACTCCTGAGTTGCAATTTATAATATATATATAAAACTATTGAAAACTATGTTGTTGTTCAGTCACCCAGGCGTGTCTGACTTTTTGCAACCCAATGGACTGCAGCATGCCAGATCTCCTTGTCCCTCACCATCTCCCAAAGTTTGCCCAAATTCATGTTCTTTGCATCAGTGATACCATCCAGCCATCTCATCCTCTGATACCCTCTCCTTCTCTTATCCTCAATCTTTCCCAGCATCAGGGACTTTTCCAGTGAGTCAGCTGTTCTCATCAGATGACCAAAATGGCTGGAGCTTCAGCTTTAGCATCAGTCCTTCCAATGAATATTCAGGGTTGATTTCCCTTAAGATTGACTGGTTTGATATCCTTGATGTCCAAGGGGCTCTTGGGAGTCTTCTCCAGCAACACAGTTCAAAGGCATCAATTCTTTGGCACTCTGCCCTCTTTATAGTCTGGCTCTTACAACGGTATGTGACTACTGGGATAATTAAGCTCTGGACCTCAATTTCACCATCATATTTATTTATCTCCAAAGTTTTGTGAGATTTGTGAGATGAATTTCCCCTATCACGGTTTGAAATTATTATATTTCCCCCATATCATGCCACATAAGAACACAACTGAAACAAGCATCACTATTTATGAAATTATATGTGGCAGAAAATACTACCTATAGTGTATAAGTTGTTTTACAGAAGATTTCTGAAATACTCTACAGTTAATTGGTTTCAAAGATAAAATGTTGTTAGCTAATGGAAATCGTTTCCTCTGGCATTAATGAACAATTTCTCAAACAACCCTTGATTTCATATTGGAACTGGGATTCTCTGAGCTTTCAACTCTCAGAAATCTTTAATGGTTTCTCAGTCTTATCTACTCATAAACACACCCTCAGGTTATCTTTTGACTGATCTGTCCTTCTAAAGGAGCACAAAAAAGTGCTCCTTGTGTCTTGCTATGGCTATGAAGAAGTCTTAAATCCTTTAAACAAATGGTTACAATCTCATTGTCTCATCTACTTATTGGCACTAGAGCCTCTTGTCATTGAGTGCTGTTGAACTTGTATTGTCTCAGAGTCACAGATAAGCTTTAAGGAGTGGAGATAAGTTTTATTTGTTATGGGCAATAAAACCAACATCTCCAGTGACTATCTGAAAAGGAGGTATCTGATGACGCAGATCCAGTCAAGCAGAACACAAATCAAAGCAGTCTAAGGGGCAAGGTATTGGAGGCATATGTGGTGTAAAAATATACACAATGAAATTATGGGGCAATGAGAGAATCAGAGAACAGGGAATCAAGGCTAATACAGATTCTGTCATGAAAAGTTGCGAGAGGAAGCATAAATCTTCCCATCAAGACTTCAGATAATGTCAGTTTAATACATTTTTAATGAAAACAAAAAACTGTTAAGCTTCATATTTCTCACAGGCCTCTCTCCTATGTATATATCACAGGTCATGTGGATACATATTCAATTGTTATGAGTCTAACAGGTAAGTAAACTGTAAATGATGACAGAGGATGAGATGGTTGGATGGCATCACTGACTCAATGGACATGAGTTTGGGTAAACTCTGGGAGCTGGTGATGGACAGGGAGGCCTGGCATGCTGCAGTTAATGGGGTCGCAGAGTCGGACATGAATAAGCAATTGAACTGAACTGAACTGAAACTCTAAATATTCTCTCATAAAATGTTAAATTCTGTATTTGGGTTTTGGAGATACAGATATTTACATATATTTTGCTTTATATGGTTTGCGAGCATGTGTGCTCACTCGCTTAGTCGGGTCTGACTCTTTGCAGCCCCATGGACTGTAGACCACCAAGCTCCTCTTTCAATGGGATTCTCTAGCAAGAATACTGGAGTAGACTGCCATTTCCTCCTCTAGGGGATCTTCCCTACCCAGTACTCAAACTCATATCTCCTGAGTCTCCTGCATTGGCAGGCAGATTCTTTACCACTGAACCACAAGGGAAGCCCTCATATGGTTAAATTAATATCAATTTTTTAAAATTTGCTGTTTTGTCATTGATAGTGTGTTCCATTTTGTCTTTATAACCATTTGCTGGGGCCTAGAATGGATCAGGAGTGTTGAAACACAGTAAAATCACTTATGAGAGACCACCACAACATGATACAAGATATCACCTGATAACCAATGAGAGTGATTAGCAACTTCCACCTTCAGGCATTTCTTATAACTCTCAAAAATGATCTCAAATTAGTCCAACAAATAACGTGTATTCGTTTAATGTTTTAAACAAATTTTTTAATGTTAATTAAATGTTTAATGTTTAGTGTTAATTAATGTTTTAAGGTTTTTTTCTAGGAGGCATAAAGCCAAGGAAAATTAGTTATTGTTGTTTGAGAACAAAACCGTCAAAAGCACTTATAAATATTTTAAATATATGTTATATTTATGGCCATTAGTTTATTTCAAAACATTGACTCTTCTATAAGATAGATAAAATCTAATATAAATGAAGTGTAAAATTGTTAAATGTATTATTAATTCTATACACAAAGAAATTAACAGTATAATATTAATATATTAATACAATATTGATATATTTACTATTAATTCTTAAACTTCTTTAAAAATACTGAATATTTCCAATATACATTGTCTAAAGAGGCAAAGTGAAATGGATCTTTGATTACATCTTTCTTAATAAAATCTAAGCAGGAAAAAAAAAAAAAAAAATCTAAGCAGGTATGGGACTTCCCTGGTGGTCCAGTGATTAAGAATCTACTTCACAAAGCAGGGGATGGGGGTTCAGTCTCTGATCAGAGAACTAAGATCCCAGATACCGGAGGGCAACTAAGCATGATGAAGATCCTGCATATGGCAATTAAGACTTAACACAAACAAAATAAATAAATGCTTTAAAAAAATCTAAGCAAGTAAAGGGAGGGCATTTTTACTTGTTCAAAATTTTATTCAGATAATCATTTAAATTCTCACATTTGCCCGGTAAAACTTGGCACAGAATCTCTGAGCCCTTTTATTACGCAGTTGTCTCTCGGTTTCTTCTCAATAACATCTCCGGCGTTCTCGTCATCATTATGTAATATTACAACAATACCTGGGAGGGGACGATAGTGATGAAATTTTCTGGAGGAGGTACTGTCAGCTGCCTGGCATTGGCCTCTCAGTCCAGCCCTGCCTCTTGGCTCCACTGTAAACCGTATTGGCCAGTGGCTTTAATTCTTATTTCCTTACCCGGATCCTTGTGACAATCTCCACGTATTAACTCTATGAAGAATACAGGACTCCAAATAACCCACATCTGTTTCCCCTACTGCAGGTGAAAATTAGGTCCAAAATCTAATTTCAAGTGTAAGTCCTAAATCCTTAGCTAGAACCTAGCTCATGTCATTTATTCCTTTTTGTCTACAGCTAAGCCACTCGATATTTTAACAGTGTAAGGTCTTTTCCTTTGTTCTTTTTATTCTTATTTTTAAAAGAAAAATCTGATTTTCAAAATGGGCAAATTCTGTTTTAGGTCTTAGATACTTGGCTCTTCGGTATCTACCTCCACCCCCTTGTACACCCCGTGAAAGCTTAATCTCTCTGAAATCTCTGGACATGCTATTTTTGGTAATGAGAATTTCTTTCTTTAGCCCTCCTTCAAGCTGACTCCCTAAGGAGAACAAATATTTTAATTAAGAAGAAGTTTTCGTGGAAGTGTTGGTCTTTTCTTTGATGATTTATTATCCTGGTTTTGTTCATTTTTTTCCCCTTTTTCTCTCTTTCTGGAAATATTGTATATCTATCCATCTCTAGATAATATATAATATATATTATATTTTATAAAATAAACATCATATAATAATTATATAATATATGTGTTTATGTATTACTTGTATGTAAAATATATTTTATACATTATGTAAAAATGCAGTCATTATATACAATGTTCTTACAACCATAGTGCCTTTTAAAAATCTGTCTTCCATGTGAATTGTTTTTAGAGTAAGAAAAAAAGCCAGAAACTGTTTTGAACTGGCATTTTCTATCCCATGAGTGTAACAAAAGATATCATCTCCTAAGAAGAGCATTCAGATCACCTGGGAGCCTATCTAACTAGAATTTGCAGCCTCTGATTCCACTGCATTCTTTATGGATTCTATGCCTCAGACATACTGAGCTGCTCAAACATATCACACATTGTCATGCCTCCATCATTTTGTTCATGTACTACTTCCATTGGGCACATCATCTCCTGACAAGTTACTTGTTATTTAAATCTCAACTCAAAAACCACTTCTCTGAAGCAAGTGAAAATGATGTGCTTTCTCTGTATTGAATTCATAACAATTGGATTTTTGCTCCCATTATTATACATATAGAGCTGCTGTTGAATTACAGTTGGCTTTTTTCTTATATGTCTCTCCTACTATGTCACAAATTCTAATCAGAGCTAACCAACAGGCATAGAATTGGGATTTGCAGTTAGTAGATTACTAAATTCAATGAAAAAATGTTCATATTGGAAACAGAAATAAACTGGTAGGTAACATACTCTTTTCTTATTGACATAATATTAAACATACAATTATTATCTCATTTATTGTTGTTTAGTCACTAAGTTGTGTCTGACGCTTTTGCGACCCCATCGACTGTAGCCTGCCTGGCTTCTCTGTCCATGGTGTTTCCCAGGCAAGAATACTGGATCTTCCTGTCACAGGGATTGAACCTGCATCTCCTGCATTGACAAGCGGGTTCTTTACCACTGAGTCAGCAGGGAAGACTTTTCATTCTTAGCAATTATTTATTAGTGATTATTGTGTCCAGACACTGTATAAGTTTTTATGGACAAGACTTATAAGAGGGTCTCTATTCCTTAGAAACACAATATCTAGTGTAAATGACAGGAAATAGAATGATTTCAGGCAGGGAGAGAAAGTCCAAGAGATAGCAAATTACTAAAAGTAGCACCGTATGGAATGGACACCCCTGGTGCTGGCGATGCTAGTTTTGTCCCTTATACCACTTGAGACTTTCACAATAAAAATCCCATTCCTCTTCCCTCTCTACTTCATTTGCAGTCTCCCAAACACCATCAGAGCAATATATTTATAACTGAAATCCCCTTCTTCATGATTCCTCATTGTCCATGGCAATGTGTTCTCCCCTAGTCTGACAATACCCAAGTTCTAGAAATTGCTGCTATATACTACAGCTCTGGAAGTTGTTCATTGTGTGCATGCATGCTAAGTCACTTCAGTTGTGTCCGACTCTGTATGACCCTGTGGACTGTAGCTGCCCAGGCTTCTCTGTCCATGGAATTCTCCAGGCAAGATAACTGGAGTGGCTTGCCATGCCCTCCCTCCAGGGAATCTCCCCGACCCAGCAATGGAACCCACATCTCTTCTGTCTATTTGCATTGGCAGGTGGGATCTTTACCACTAGCACCACCTGGGAAGCCCCAGAAGTGGTTCATTGGTGCTCATTAAAGAGCACATGTGTATATAGAAACAAATGTACTTGTAAAATGCTCAATACTAGATCTTTTTTTCCCCCTCTGGGTAGTCAAAATACGTATTAATTTATGACAACTTAGGGAAGTCTGGATTTAGAACACTTGCTTATATTTGTTTTCTCTGGCCTGAGAGTTTGCTAACCGTCTATGATCACAGAGCCCCCTTTTAAGATATACTACTATCATCTTACAGGGCTGTATAGAGAATGTTTTTGAAATCTCTGACCTGAATAATCCAATTTGAGTTTCTTAACACATTCAAGATCCTCCATGTGATAATGCAGCATCTCTCTCTGAACCATTCCTTGCCACTGACTACTTCAAGCAAGTTGGTAATTTGGGAGGTCATGTCGTAGTCTGGCTGGGATGAGGAGCCTAAGTAACAAGCACAGATAGAAGCACAGCCCTGAATGTTTCCTCCACTCACACAGTCAAAATATTTAATCACTGTTAGGGCACAGTCATGATGAACAGTGACCTGTCAGAATGAACAGTGACTATAGTGGTATATAGTCACCCTATTCCTGACCAATACAGGTGGCATCGTGGAGAGGTGCTCATACAGATTCCTTCTGGACCAGCCAAGATCTCTTATTGCATAGTAGATTTCTGAGTTGAAAGGTGCAAATAGGGTCTCACAGTAGCAATTATTTCAAACATTTTCCCACTCGGTATAGTTGTCATGATGTACAATAGCTGAATGCGAGCCCTACCTCATGTCAACCCAACCTCCCCTCAAGTACCAGTCACTAAGCTAGTAAAATACAACTGACAGAGGGAACTCTATGAAGGACCAGTTGCTTAGGAGTAGTTTCTGGAAGGTTTTCTGCAATGCAGTTTTGCCTCATTAGGTGTCAGGGAGGTAGAGAGTGAGTAAGCTCAGTTAGTTACCTACAAGGCTCTCTGTCCTGAGACATACTCTTCACCTCCCTCTCCCCTTGTTCCTCTAAGGAACGCTCCAAGTTCCTTCCTTGGAGGAGTACAAGTTAAGATATTGATTTTCCATTTCTCCTTACGGGTCCAAATGCTTATGTGGCTGATGAATCTCAGAAAGAAAACTGAACCATGTATAGAAAAAGAAAACAAATTGATGGACCAGACACAATGGGAATTTAAAATAAACTTTCTCAGAATTAAATGATTATATTGGAAGTATGAGGAGAAGCCAGAATTTAAAGAAACAAGTCATCTTCAATTGCAGAATGTTTCAGTATTTTTCTCATAAGACAAAAATGTTATGTATTGATCTTTTGGTCAGTTCAGTCACTCAGTCGTGTCCAAATCTTTGAGGCCCCATGGACTACAGTCCACCAGGCTTCCCAGCCCATCACTAACTCCTGTAGCCTGCTCAAACTCATGTCCATCAAGTCAGTGATACCATCCAACCATCTCATCCACTATCATCCCCTTCTCCTCCTATCTCAGTCTTTTCCAGATCAGGGTCTTTTCCAATGAGTCACCTTTTTCTTCACATCAGGTGGCCAAAGTGCTGGAGTTTCAGCTTCAGCATCAGTCCTTCCAATGAATATTCAGGGCTGATTTCCTTTAGGATTGACTGGTTTGATTTCCATGCAGTCCAAGGGACTCTCAAGAGTCTTCTCCAACACCACCGTTCAAAAGCATCAATTCTTTGGTGCTCAGCTTTCTTTATGGTTCAACTCTCACATCCATACATGACTACTGGAAAAACCATAGCTTTGACCAGATGGACCTTTGTTGGCAATCTCAGCTTTTTAATATGCTGATATTTAACACATGTTTTTTTAGAGTTTTCATTATATATTCACTGATAAATCTCTTTTAGACATATTTAGATATAAGTTGTCCATAACCCATGGTTATATATTGATCTTTTTAGAATCCTTAGCATGTAAAATGTTGTTTCAAGGCATATGTAAGAGTACCAAG
The DNA here is from genome assembly GCF_910594005.1 of Cervus elaphus. NCBI lineage: Eukaryota > Metazoa > Chordata > Mammalia > Artiodactyla > Cervidae > Cervus > Cervus elaphus. The sequence continues at coordinate 31,132,989 of NC_057841.1, read as the reverse complement.
ATTTCACAGCAATTTAAAAAATTTTACTAAACAGTTTTAGAAAACTGAATGAAAATGTCTGCATACTGAAATCATGGTATATGGTATGTGTTATGTAAATACATATGTATGTTTGTGGATGGTTAAAGTATATAGTGGTTGTACCTCAATTTACTGGAGAGGAAGATCAACCCCAGCACTCTCTTAGAAAATGTCTAAAAGAAATAGATTTTTAAAAGTGAAATAAGAGATTTAGAAAGTGCAGAGAAAGAAAGCAGACATCAGTATACTTATAATGGAAGTCTCAAAGGAGAAAAAAATAATGAGAAAATATTTAAGAATTATTTGCTTGAATTAAAGAGAGATACTGGGTCTCAACTAAATTTTATATACAGGCTTGAAATGATAGTTGGAAAAATAAAAGAAAAAAATACATTATAGAAGTATTATTGGGAAATTTAAGAAGATTAAAAATGATACATTCCAAAAACTTTAAAAATGCAGTTAACTATGAAAGAAGAATATTGATTGTTATCAGACTTTCCAACAGTTTTCTGGATGCAAGGTGACCATTAATATCTTCAAATTGATAGAGAAGATGAATGTTGCAATTTTATAGCTTGATAAACTATCATCTAAATCTTTAAGCTAAATAAAGTTATCCTTAACCTTGATTTAACTAGCCTGACGGTTGAAGTTGATTTTGGGAAATCCAGCAGAATCGAGAATGTGCTAAAATTCTTGCAGTGTATCAGTGAAGCATATAGACATTGAGAAACTTTAGAAAATTGGTAGATAAAATTAAGGGTGGATTTTAATAATACGGGCTTCCCTGTGGCTCAGCTGGGAAAGAAAATGCCTGCAATGAGGGAGACCTGGGTTTGATCCCTGGGTTGGGAAGATTCCATGGAGAAGGGAAAGGCTGCCCACTCCAGTATTCTGGCCTGGAGAGTTCCATGGACTGTATAGCCCATAAGGTCGCAGAGTTAGACATGACCGAGTGACTTTCACTTTTATTAATATGCTATTAAATTCTGTATAACAAAAATTCGACATATATAGCAGAAGGTAGGAAAAGATACAACAGTAAGCACAAAATAAGATGGCAGAATTCCTAATATTATAGAATACAAAAAATGTTAATGTCAACTCAGCCAGAAAGAGGAAGACAGAGAGGGAGAGAAAGAGTGAGACCTCCTCATGTTAGATACAAATATGTAATCTAATACTAGATAGTTAAGAAAATCCTATTTAAACAAGCAAACACTACACCCAAATTAAAAGATACTAAAATTGGTACCAAAAAAGCTTTAGATTCAAAAGTGAATATATAAACATCACAAGGGATAAAGAGAAGCATTACATAGTGATAAAAGGAAAAGTAGATCATGGTCTTATATGTATGTCTCTAAATGTATAGCCCAGCATTAAAAAAGCAAAAATTCCAACTTAAAGAAGCCAGAACTATATCAAAATGTACAGTGGGAAATTTCAACACCCCTTGCAAACACTAAGTGATTACCATTATATTTAACATGTAAAGGTACATCAGAGTTGAATAAGAAATTAAGCTTGGGCTAGCTATAAGAATAAGGCTTCTAGATGGTGCAATGGTAAAGAATCCAACTGCTAATTCAGGAGACACAAGAGATTCGGTTTCCATCCCTGGGTCAGAAAGATCCCCTGGAGAAGGAAATGACAACCCACTTCAGCATTCTTGCCTGGAGAAGCCCACGCAGAGAAACCTGGTGGGCTACAGTCCATGGGGATGCAAAGAGTCAGACAAGACTTAGTGACGGAGCACATGCGTAATATATAAGAATACACACACACATACTTCAAAGCCAAGAATAGCTATTCTTTTGGAATCACACGGAATATTCACATACATATGTATGCAAGCACATACATACAGAGTTGAGTATGTGGTAGGCCATCTGCAAAGGAAGCCTAAAATATGACAAAGAATCAGTATCATATAGAAAATGTTTTTACAATACTGCAAATAATTAGCACATGTATATCCAAATTCAGCACACTTTCCAAGAAAAATTTACATTTGCATTTTAAATATTTCTCCCTTCATCCTTCTCCCTCTCTGCATACAGTCTACTCACTACCAAGCTCTTCTCTCAACTGCACCTTCTGATCAGATCCCTGCTCCTTATCAAAGTCGTGCATACCAGTGCTCTATACGGCTGGCTGGCTGGGCTCTCAAGGGATAATCTCCTGGTGCTCTGGTGAATGTGATTGTCCATCTTATTACAGGTGCAATTAGAAGCAAAGGAAGAGAGAAGGAAGAGGGAGGGTAGGAGAGAGAAGAGAGGGACAGGCGTTTTTCCCTTGCCGCTGTTTAAGTACGCTGCTTACACACGTAGCTTTGTTCTTTTTGTTTTAAAGAACCTGTTTTATTGCAAGCAAATTCTCCATCTTTTGAAGGAGGGGAAAATTTAGGGTCTTGCATCTTGCCCCTTGACTTTGCATAGAAGAGAGCCTTTCTGCTTGCCCTGGGGTTTTTCTATGATGGGGCAATATACTTGCAGTTTATGAAGTATTCCCAAGGAGAACCTAGATATCAAGACAGTATATCTGACTGCAAATCAACCACCCGATTCCTAGAATGGTGGAATAATTGGCTGGGGATTTTATGTGTTTGTGGCTGATGCCAATAAGTGAGTGTGTTTATTAACAATTTATTTACAGCACACAGATTGATTTCACTAGGACTGCATGGCCAGTCACTGCAAAGAGGAAGTAAATGATTCTTCCCAAGGCATTTAGGAATCCACTGGAGCATGGATTAGGAATACATGGGATAGTACTGGAGAGTGTATATATTGGAAGTGGCTCTCAGGATATAACAGTAGAGTGATGATCACTGCCATAAAGAACACAAATAAAATCTATCTGGAAAACAAGCTAGTATAGGTTTTAATTTATATATAATTACAACCTGCAGTATAACTTGCAGCAACCCAAATTAGAGAGGGCACAAAACAAAGAGTTGATAACCTAATTATGCCAATGGTATTGAGGATAAGTATAATGGGGAAGTTCAGTGGCACAAAACTAAAAGTTGGTTTCTTATTTTGTAATCAGTGAAAATGAGATTCATAAAAATGAAAGGGAGAAATAAGGAGAAAACATTATCTGACTTTGTAATCTATGCCATCTGAGTAAAAAAAAAAAAAAATGATAGGATCAGGATCCAGTGATACAATGTTCTGATTGTCTGGTTAGTCTTAATGAAATGTATATCTGAAGCTTATTGCAGGAAATGCAATCTACTTCTAAATACATGAGAACACAAGTAAATCATTTTATCATCTATAACATCATACTTCCAAATATAAACTATTACCTAGTCTTCAAACCAAAATAAAAATGTAATTTTATATTTGTTGGGCATTAAAAATACAGGAAGCAGTAGAATGGCTATATATAAAAATAAAGGGATAGATGAATGGATAAAGAAGCTGCAGAATATATGTACAATGGAATACTACTCAGTCATAAAAAGGAACACATTTGAGTCAGTACTAATGAAGTGGATGAACCTAGAACCTATTATACTGAGTGAAGTATGTCAGAAAGATAAAAACAAATATCATATATTAACATGTGTATATGGAATCTAGAAGGATGGCACTGACGAACCTGTTGGCAGAGATGCAATGGACCCACAGACACAGAGAACAGACGTATGGACAAGGGTGGGGAAGAAGAGGGAGAGGGTGAGATTAATGGAGATACACCAACATATGTAAATAGGTAATCAATGGCAATTTTCTGTGTGACTCAGGAAATTCAAGCTGGGACTCCGTAATAATCTAGAGTGTTGGAAATGACTGGGAGGTAGGAGGGAGCTTCAAGAAGGAGGGGACATATGTATACCTATGGTTAATTCATGTTGATATATGACAGAAATCAAACCAATATTGTAAAGCAATCATCAATCAACCAAAAATAAATATTTTAAAAAGTAATAAATAGAAAGTGATAGTGGGTATGTAAAAATATAGCTGTATCTAGGCACTATTTCTTTTTTTATTTTGTGAATACATTTATACTCATTCTTGGAAATATGGAAAAGGAAGAGATCCAAAAAAGTATGACAATTTATTTGTCCTAAATTTTACTTTATTGGCAAACTTTTGGTTATATCAGGAAATTACTAGGAAAATACTACTCTTTTAGCACTTTAAAAGTTATGGTGCATTATCCACTTTTGCTTCACGTTTATAAAGATTTGAACTTGGAAAACAATGCCATGGTTTTACTGTAATTTATTACTGCTTAAATCATAACTCTTAAATCTTGTGCTCTTGACATAAAATTATTTTAAATCTGGATACACAGATGTTTTGATGAGACATTTAAGACACTGCATATGAACAGTGTGTAATTTTCTCACAGTTAAGCCAAGTTAAATTTTCTCTCCTTTAGTTTCATAATATTTAATAAATATGAAAATGCATATAGCTTATAACATGAGATTTCATCTGCAGTTATTTACCTTAGAGAAACTCATAAGCATATGCATACACATATATTGCAATATTGTTTTATCATAAAGCAAAATCAGAAGCAACTCAGACTCCCATTGTGGTATTTGCTTATGGAGGAGTATCACACAATTACAACAAATGATCTAGATCTATGATTTGAACTGTATTGATTCTCATGGCGAGGTCTTAAAAACCATGCTAAGTGAAATAAGTTGTATCTCACTTAAATCATTTACGACAAGAAAAGAATATACTCTTCAAATAACGTAGAGATACACACACACATACACACCACACTGGAGGATATGTACCAACTTATGACAATAGCTTCCTATGAGCAGGAGGGATGGCAGAAAGTAGGATGATAAAGGGAATAATTTCATATGTAAAATATTTTATGTCTTTAGTTTGAAAACTTTGAAGGAACAATGGTGAATCAACATTGGTCATTTACAAACTGTAGGAACATGAGAATTATAGACTTATTCTCTGAAATCATCTGATCTATTTAAATGTTTTAAAACTTGCTGTCCTAATCACCACTCACAAATGAGGGAGTCTGTGTCTGTACTATATTATGAGTCATAGTACACAATATTTTTAAATAGCACTGACATTACAATGAAAATGACAGTGTGATGGAGGCACCAATAAAGTATTTATAAATAAATACTTATTTATAAGCATTATAATTACAATAGTAATAAAAATATATAAAAGCAAGCTAAACATGGATAATGTCTAATTTCTGGAGTTAAATTTTATGGGAAATGGCAAGTCAAGCTTGACATTTTGAAGTAGGTTAAATAAATAAAAACTCTTAGATTAGCTGATATCCTGGCATCTCATTATTTCCTAGAATTCCAATCTCTTTGGGATGTTGCATGTAGAATTGGACTTTCCTGAATTAGAGAGTTGAAATGGAAATCCTTGTTTGAAACATAAATAATGCAGTATTATGATTTGTGGTGCATGACAAAGCTGATGAATGTGTGTCAACAAGAATGACTGAGAAGGGATATTTTAAGACTGGTGTTGCCTCTGACCTGACATTCTTCTCACCTGCATGACTCTCAGAACACTTAAGAAAATTGTATGTGTCAGTGCCCTAAGGAACAAATAGCGTTTGTAATGGAATATTCCAGGATTCTATTAGAGCACAGACTGTTTGTAACACATACAACCCTTGGATCTCTTTCTCCCCACTTATGAAATTCTGAAGCAAAATATTAAAAAGGGTGAATATTAAGGGGGAAAGGTGTGTGTGTGTGTGTGTGTGTGTGTGTGTGTGTGTGTATGTGTGTGAATGTGTATGTATTTGGGAAAGAGATAAATGATATCATCTTGAATAAGGAATGAAAACATTTAATAAATAGTCTCTTCCAGAACAAGTGGGCACTGCTGCTAATTATACCAAACAGACTTTAAAGCTTTCTGGCCATAAATTTGAGATGGAAGAGTAAAATTAATCACCAAGCTGAACCTAAATGCCATAAATGACAGGATTACAATGCTGACAGGCATAGTAATTAATGACGTAACAATTATGCATTATTGCTGGAAAATAATGTTTTCCAGTGTTGCTTGGGAAATCTGTTCCTGAGCCACCTGCTCAAGACAAAGTATTACCTAGACAAAGGTTGATGATTAAAAACATTTATTTTAATCTGACAGCATATGCTTAAATTTATGGGGAGCTGAACTGTCAGGAATGATTCCTCTTGCCTGAAACCCTGTTCTTTCTTGGCAGCATCTATTATATTTAACAATTCAAACAAAATGTTCTTTCACTAGTAAATTATGTGGAAATTTCTACCCAAAAAGGCAAGCTCGTTTCCCTTGAGTAACTCCAATATTTTCGAGAATTCAGAGTTTTAGGATAAAATTATGTCAAATTGACAAAGGAAAGACTACACATGAAATAAATACTTTATCTCTTTTTTAAATATCCACATGAGCTTTTTGAATTTTCAAAATTCACCAGAAATCACGTGAGAAATACAACAGTTTATTCTTAATCAAATTAGTATAGTGAGAAAATAAATGTTATTTTTTAATTGAGTTAGAGTATTGAGAAAATAAATGCTATTTTTCCTCTAAGACACAATTTGGCAAAGCACCAAATAAGCATGTAGAGATGTCTGGGATGGATGACTTTCTATATTTTCTATTCTGATATTTAATATTAATTTTTCAGAAAGTAATTAGATTTTCAGGACCTAACATGTGATCTGGGCTTCTCAGGTGGCGCTAGTGGTAAAGAACCCACCTGCTAGTGCAAGAGATGTAAGAGACATGGGTTCGATCCCTGGGTCAGGACGATCCCTTGGAAGAGCACACAATGATCTAATTCATCACTTACTTGTGTTTTCTTTACTTCTTTCAAAAAATGCACTATGCTTGGCTTATTACTCTTTGTTAGTCTTTGTGATATTTCTTCATCTGTATTAAGTTCATTCAAATAAGAGTTGGTATGAACAGAGAGTGAAGACTCAGAGTATTCCAAGTACAGCTATCAAGGAGAAAGTAGTTGCTAATTCCTTTCCTATCTGGGCACCTCCTCCATAGAACCTGAGCTTCAAATTTTTTCTTGTGCTTCCAAGCCAATTGGGAAATCTTGCAAACATTCATTAGATCTATCTGTAGATAATGGTAGGCTGGAGAGACTGGGTTTCTCCTTCATCTTTTCATATCCTACTGAAGATAGCCGTATACTTGTGCCAGAACGTCATGGTAGGCACAAAAAAAGGGTGAGATCATGGCAAATGAACACAAAAATATATTTATGCTGAAACCTTGCAGTTCTCTATTCCTAAGGCTATGTCTGATTCCTTAGAAGGCAATGTCTATTTCAGCCAAATGATCTTAGCTCTCTTGGGGAAAAAAAAAAGCAATACTCATTGTTTAGGAAGAATCTGAAGCACACATATTTTGTCAGACAAGTTAACTTTGCCACAAGAATTTGCTGAGTATTAAACAATTCTAAGCCAATTTTTATTTTAGATAAGGAAGATTAACTATATTCTGTGGTAACACGACAGAACTTTTAATTTTCTTTCATATAAATTATTTTATTTGTATATTAATAGCTTAAGAAATATTGAATATTGTATAAACACTTGTGCATCCTGGTATTTTTTCCTATATTCTATATTTTAGGTTATTTCAAGAGCGTGTAGAAATATCTAGAGGTCCAGACTGAAGACGTCCTTCAACAACATACTGTAAGTACAATTCATAGAAACTGAGCTTAATTTTTGTTTTACAAATAGATAAACTCAAAGAATGCTATTCTAAGCATTGGGCACTATTTTAGCCAAATCACTGTAGTATCTGCTCTCTTCCCTTCCCATCAGGAAATATGAATGTTTGTGTGTGTGTGTATGGACAAGTGTGTGTAAATAAGTCTATGTATGGTTTTATGGTGCTTCCCTGGTAGCTCAGCTGGTAAGGAATCTGCCTGCAATGCAGGAGACCATGGTTCATTTCCTGGGTCAGGAGGTTCCCCTGGAGAAGGGATAGCTACCACTCCAGAATTCTTGGGCTTCCCTGGTGCCTCAGATGGTGGCTCAGATGGCAAAGAATCAGCCTGCAATGCAGGAGACCTCGGCTGGCTTCCTGAGTTGGAAGTATCCCCAGGAGGAGGGGATGGCAACCCACTCCAATATTCTTGCTGAAAAATCCCCATGGATAGGGGAGCCTGGCGGGCTGCAGTCCATGGGGTTGCAAAGAGTCGGACACAGCTGAGCGACTAAGCACAGCATAGCGCGTGGTTTATATGTTTACGCTTACATGGAGTTAGAGCTTTGTGACTTAGTCACTCTAAGCTTTCGTGCCTTAACCCTGTTCTCACCAGTGACTTTAGTTCTTTCAAATTTGAGACTGATGTTTCCACAGTGCATAGCTGCTGTGAACCTGTCCACAGGCCCTTCCTTATCCTGGCCTGAGAGACCACTAATGCTGCTACAGGAAGGAGGTAACATCTGGATCTTATTCCAGCTTTCACCATGAGTTTCTCCCTAGATAGGAGAAAACTGCTGACTAACCCCAACCTCTGATTCACCTCCTGACATCTGTCTTCACAAACCTTCCCTCTGACTCTCCTACTCCATCCAGGTAACTTTATTTCCAAAGAGGCATCTGACCCATTTATATGCTACTTTGCGGCACAGCCCTGAGAGGTCAGAAAGGGGGGCTTTGGAACCTTGAGGGTAAAATGAAGGACTGGTAGTGACTATAAAACACCAACAACATTTGTATTTAGGTCATAAGCTCTTACCAAATCTGATACTTGCTATTGTTTTTTAGTGTCTAGAATAGATCTGACACCTGGTAGGTATTTAAATATTTATTGATTGAATTGATGACTGTAAGAAAGCACAGATAAGATGCAAGGTGGAGAGATACGAAATGTGGAAAATAGAATGGTGAAGAAAACAGGAGCAGATTAGCAGATGAAAAAGAGGAAAAGGATATGGACTTCACTGAGTAGAGATTATGGGTTAATATTAAGTTGTCTATATTAAGTCATTATGGTATTGATATAGCTAAATGTTAGATATATTGATATGTTAGATGTTTTAAAGGATATAGGTATTGATGCTTACTACAACATTAATAGAAAGAACTTTAGTAAATTATTTAATATAGATAGAGCATAATTCATATACAGTGACAAATCCATTTTTAAAATAGTTCTTTTCTTTTTAAAGATATGAATAATAAGTCTTTTCAAGAAGATGTGGCATTTATGATAGTAACTTGGGTCTTAGAGTAAATAGACTTTATAAGAAATATCTACCCCCAAATGATGTACAAACAATTCCCTCTTTCTTAGTTTGGGAACTCAGTTTTGCTAAGCCACCACTACTGGTTTTCAGGTAGAAATTGCAAAGTCCTGTGTCAGATTAAACTTTATTATAATTAAGTTTCAGTAATAGCACTGTGTTGTTGCAGAACATGAAGAAAATGTTTAAGATAAGTTTTACACTTACATTGTATATATGCACACACTGTTTCTTTCTTGGAACTGACTGCTATTCTTCAATCTTACAGACAGAAACAACAGTGTGTGCTATATTTCGACCTGTAAATCTGCATTTTCCTTCCTTCTCTTATTGTGAAGTTTTAGCAACAATAATAATTAAAAGAAAAAAAAAACTTGAAGGCACGGGGGAAAATGGTGCAAGAGGATGTGGCTTCTGTTTAATTTAATGAGATTAAAAAATCATTTAAATCTATTTGTTCTTCTTTGTATTACCGCAGTGCCTAATGACAGCACTTGGAATTAATGTACATCCACGTGCATTACAATGGTATTCACTGTAACTTAGCAACCGCTAAATGTGGCTTCTTCAGCTTGTTGATTTCCATTGCTAGACCTGGGAAGCCATAGAAAATTCAATTTACTCTAAATTTCTTATGTTGGTAGTTAAATGTTAAGCTCCTATTTACAGAAAGCTCTTTTGTGAATTGCCAGTTAGAATTCAGCATGCTCTGTTCTACACAGCAGGAGGAGTTGGCCATCTTCTTTTGGGGGAGGGGGGCTGGTAGTAGAAAACAAGTTTCCTCTGTAACTCTCTCTTGTGTCCATATGTTTTAAGGAGGATGGCTCCAAAAAGAAAAGCAAGATAGATCTACCAGTTCGCAAAACTTAGAATAGAACTTTAACTCATGGAAAGTTCATAATTCTACATGGAATAAATACAGAGAAATGCCCTTTGCTCCATCTCAATTGTTATTCTAATAAGTCAGTGCATTAAAAAAAAAAACAAAAACCTAGTGCATTGTAAAAGCAAAATAAATGTCTACATAGAAAAGTGAGAAGAGATTAAATAAAAAAAATTAATAAGGTCCTTTAAATTCAACACATTTAGTTTAAAAATAAATCCCATAATTTGTCCTTGTTTTACTCTCAAACAATATACGAGAGACTCTTAATTGAGAAAGACTCAATTCAAAGGTCGTTTAAAGCTATATACATACACCTTAAGCTACTTTCTATCTTTAAGACTTTAAGCTGTTTTTTTTTTTTTACTTTTTTTCATCAGCAAAGTATCAAAAAGAGAAAAAATAAATTTTACTTTATAAGTGTATGTATCTCAGTGCTAGGCAGTTTATTTAATATATTGTTGCTATATGTGGTGTCAACAGAGTGTTTGTACTAATTTAGTTAATCACTGAGTTCCACAAAGCAAATAGGATATTTATTTTGGAAGACTGAAAAAGTAGATTCTTCAGAAGTTATTACAGAAATAATTTTTGACTTTAGAAAAATACTGATTAATCACAAAATTTCATCTTATAGCTTTTTAAGTTTTGCATTCATGTTTGGACCTATAAGACTGAAAGTGAAAGGAATATATCATTTGAATGACCCAATTTATTATACATTGCTTTTAATATCAGCTCATGAAACACTGGGAAATATGTCATTTTCTCTTTCTGTGAAAAGAAGAAATTCCCACAAGTAAAGGCTTTAATATAGTCAGAATTTGCCTGTGAACGTGTGTTCTATTTTTGAAATGAGTATATTATGAAATCTGGAATTTTGAAAATTTCCTTTGCATCAGCATCTCTTATTATCAAGATCTCTGCCACATAGAAAAAAATTATATCTTTTTTTTTTTTCTCTTCACAAACTGACTGAAGATCTCAGAGGAAAGCTGTCCCAAAGAATTTTCCCATAACATCCTTGAGGCAAATAAATGTAACATGGCCATTCCTCCTTTTTTTTTTTTTTGACCTCTATTTTAACTCATTTTAAAACATGGCAAACAAAGAAAACAGGGGAAAAAAGTAAGATGAAAGTCAGTAAGATGGCTAGTGATGAGGTATCAAGTGAAATAATGCTGCAGCAAGAGAAATCTCATTGACTGGGTGGCACATAAGTTTTTACAAGAGCCTCACACATTTGCAAAAAGTGAAAAGCATACAAAATATTATCTGATTGGTATGTGATAAACTGGAAACAAAAAATGAAAGGGGACACCAAAATACACTCTTCATTTAGAAAATTTTAACTGCTTGACCAAGCAATCAATAAAAAAAAATAATAAAACCAGACAGACAAAGGAAACGGACACTTCTAAACAAGAAAGAGGATAACCATAATGGGGATTACTTTGAAATCAACACAACTGTGTGGGACACTTCCTTGGAGGAAAATTCATTAGGGGGAAAAGTCAATAAACCAGGCAACCAAGCCTTACTCTCAGGAGAGTCAGAGAGCTATGGGAAACAGAACTCCACTCTTACAGGGTACAAACACAATCTCACATGCTCTAGGAGCTAACACAGAAGTAATTTAAAAGGATTCTGGGTCAAGACCTACCTGCTGATCTTGGAGAACCTCCCAGAGAGGGAGGAGGCACCTGGACCTCACAGCTGGGGGCACTCACGCTGGTGGCAGCCATTTTGGGAAGCTTGTCCTACCACGAGGACACGGATACCGGCAGGTTCCATTTTACAAGCTTCCTTCTAGTTTATTAGCACTGGGACATGGCCTCACCCACCAACCTGTTGACCTCAGGCCAAGCAACTCAGGCCGTTGGAACACAACCCCACCCCACCTGCCAGCAGATCTGCTTGCCTTAAGACCCTCTGAGCCCACAACCACCTCAGGACTCAGGTCTGTCCACCAGAGGACGCAGGAGCAGGCCTCACCCTCCAGGCCGCCGCACTAACATGGGGAAACCCGCTCTGCAGCCAGACACCCGCGTGTCGGCCACCAGCCCCGGGACCAGCCTTGCCCACAGGGGGCAGACAGACTAACTCTGGGACTGCTAGGACCCTATCACCAGAGATCTGTCACCCATCTCTGCCCACCAGTGAGCTGGCATGAGCCCCAGGCTTTCTGCCTTGGCCTTGCCCACAAGAGGGCTGATGCCAGTTCCAGGACCCCCAAAGCCCTACAGCCAGGGACCCAGAGTCCTTACTTTTGAGTTAGTTTGGAAATTTGCGATGGAAGAAAGAGACATTTTTCAATGTAGATATATATATTGATATGAATTTTCTTTACCAAGACTGTGCAGGCTATTTTTCATAATAGATTTTAAAAAATCAAAAAATCTCTCACCACCTATTCTTGGTGTGTGTATCTATATACACACACACACACATACACACAAGATAGATAGATGTCTCAAAATCATGAGAAAGGCATGAGGGCATTTAACTAAGACTTTTGGGGAAAAAATTACAAACTTCCTTGAACATAACTCATAAGATCTGCTACAGTCTTCTGTTTTCCTACCTCTCTCATGCTTTCATTTGCTATAAACAAGTGAAAAATCATTCAAAATCATTTTTTTGAAAAACCATAGTTTCTCTTTTGAACTTCTCTACTTCTCATAGTGTTTCTCATTCTGAAAACCATGGTGACATTTCAAATAAAATATTGTCTTTTAATTTCTTAAGTCATCTTTCTTCTTTCCCATTCTGATGCTCCTACAGGATAAAATATAACATTCTCCTGCCTAGCATATCAAAATATAGAGTTACACTCCAGCTTATAATCTTCACTATTGCTGGACCACTATTATACTTGGTCCCAGATGGAGTCTTTGCAATAGATTTTACACTTAACCATCTTGGCAACTTTCCTAGCATCATCCTCTACATTTTACTTCTAGCAAATGCTCTTTTTTTTTTTTTCTCTTGTTTAACAACAGCAGCAAAAAAATAGTATGTTTTGGGTTAATTTCTTATCTTCACTCATTTATTTGTTCAACATAAGGACTTACTCCGTCCTCTGCAAAACATCAATATTTTACATTGGAGAAACAAAAAAATATGTCCTTCTTCCATTAAGCGTTCAGGGGCTGAGGGAAGCAGTAGTATGTCTGTCATGCTAAGTACCTTAAGGAGCTATGTAGCCTAGACTCTGCAGACACTAAATTAAACACTACACAATTCTACAAGGGAAGGCTACCTGTTGGCACACATATTGGAAAGGATAGTCCTAGCAAAGATTCCTAGCATGTGAAAATTTTGCAAGTGTTGAAGGCATATGTAGCTTAAGAAGGGCTTCCCAGGTAGCACTTGTGGTAAAGAATCCGCCTGCCAACGCAGGAAGTAAGAGATGCAGATTCCTTCTCTGGGCTGGGAAGATTCCCTGGAGAAGGAAATCGCAACCCATTCCAGTATTCTTGTCTGGGAAATCCCATGGACAGTGGAACGTGGCAGGACCCAGGCTATAGGGTCACAAAGAGTCATACACAACTCAAGTGACTTAGCACGCATACATGCAACATAAAGAAAATAAGGAAGAGAAACTGACCAATATTGTTGCTATTCTTTGAGAATTTGAATATAGGAAGAAAAGCCAATTTTTGAAGAAAAGTTGCTGAGTTTATTTTGGCTGTATTAAACTTGTGGTGTATTTTAAATGTTCAGAAGGAGAACTTTGAAGCATTTGAACACCTTATATTTCTAAATATAATGTCTTTTTCCCTTCACACTCTTTCCAAAAACATCTCTAAGAAAAGACCTAGGTTGTATTTGAATTCCTACCACATCTCTCATGCTATGAGGGGTTTCTTTTTTTTTTTTTCAATTACTTAATTTGGAGCATTAAAGTAATGTTGAGAGAGGACACATTAGCCTGAAATGACTTCAATCAATGTTAATTTTGAAAACTTATAGAGGTCACCGATAGAAAAGTGAAAAAGGAAACAAAGAAAATTAACACCAGTTAGTCATCATTCCTGAGACTGTGACCTCTTCGATTTAAAGGCCACATGTCATTACAAACAAGCTCATTAAATACTTTAAAGAAGATATAGAGAAAATGGTTATGTAGCAGAGATAACAAAGATATTCCAAGAGTAAGAGAAACTTCAAAATGTTCTCTTATACAAATGTTACTTGTGACTTTGGATAAAATTCACCATGACAGCATAAAACATGAATTCAACCTTGGCCAACTCTCAGACAATATAGATGATAAAGATGATGATATTTTATAGAAATCTGTGTTACATAAATCCAAAAGTGGCACTCTGATAAAGTAAAAGTCTCTGATATTGAAAATTAAAAACCAAATAAAAGTTTCATTATTATTTTATATAGTGTCATTTTAAATATGTAGTGTAAATTAAATATTATAATTACACTACTGAATATTTAATCTTCAATCTGAAAGCAGCATAAATATATCAAATTCCCAACGGAAATTCTATTTACGTTATTTTTCAGCACATACATTAAATGGGTCTAGAGTTCCCAATAGCAGTAAGTACCATATATATTCCAAATAGGACCTAAAGGGCATACCCTTTGTATTGAATTATCAACCCTTATCTTCCCATCATACAACATTTACCCTACTGACTATGTTCAGTCAATGCATTTTAATTATTTCAAGTTTTTATTTTCCCTTAAGTTTACTATGAGAACTCAAGCCTAGCTTTAAAGTCAGATAATAGGGCTAGAGTCCGTTGTCCCTAGCACTTTATAATCTTATAACCAAAGTGTTGTATTAAAAAACATATATTTCCAGCTGCTAACTGGCTTTCTGTTTTAAATTAGATATATCCTCTCTAGATTCAAAACACAGCTGCACTTTTAAGGCAAATGAAGGCAATGGTCAGAGACAACTTTTGCTGGGCTTCATCAAAAAATTAAAATTGCAGGCAGATTCTCTACCGTCTGAGCCCCCCTGCTAGCTTAGATGATAGAGAATCTGCCTGCAATGCAGGAGACCAGGGTTCTATCCCTGGGGTTGGGAAAGTCCCCTGGAGAAAGAAATGGCAAAATACTCCAACATTCTTGCCTGGAGAATTCCGTGGACAGAGGAACCTGGCAGGCTACAGTCCGTGGGGTCACAAAGAGTTGGACACAACTGACTAACACGCACAGGTGCTATGGTAGTCATTGTAGTTGCATAATGAAGAAGGAAACTTAAGGTGTTGTTAACAAACATCCTGCAGCCACAGTGGGGAGCCTACTGATACCAGGGAAGTAAGAGCAAAGACACAGAAAGAAATGAGGTCCATGAACAATATTCAAATACTTTTAATCCAGATCCTGAAGTCTAAGTTCTTGCTATCTAAGTCAATGAAACTCCTTTATACTTTAATCTATTTTGAGTTTACTTTTATAATGCAAGCCAACTCAACTTTATCAATAATTAATACAGTTTATATTCTTCCTTAAACAAAGTCATTTTTTCCCATTGTAAAGGTATTCCTTCCAGGCCTTAGCTACCCCACCTTCAGCATACCTCTCAGCTGAGTCTGTATGGGTATCTTTATAGCACCTGTTGATTCTACCCCCTCTTAATAGTGGGTATAGTATAAGTTTCTTCTTGAGACATTTGAGGACTTTATGGTCTAGTTCCATTTAAATTCCCCAGATTCATCCACAATCACTCTTCTTAATACTGTCTATACTCCAGATATGGTTCCTTAGGTGGATTTCTTTCACAACATATGGTTTATATATGATGACTTCAGTATCAGATATGTCTTACTCATTTCTCTAACAAGTAAACTACTCATCTTTCAATACCCAGTTCATTATTGCCATTCCATTAAGAACCTGATTTTCCCATGAAGAGTAAGTTATTCCCATCACTCTGTTTCTACTGCACTTTTGGACACTTCACTCCTGATTAATTATTGATCATTATTATGTGTATATAGAGGCTTCCCAGGTGCCGGTAGTGGTAAAGAACCTACCTGTCAATGCAAGAGATGAAGGTTTGATCCCTGGGTCGGGAAGATCCCCTGGATGAGGGCATGGCAACCCACTCCAGTATTCTTGCCTGGAGAAGCCCATGGACAGAGGAGCCTGGAGGGCTACAGTCCATAAGGTCTCAAAGAGTCAGACATGACTGAAGCAATTTAGCAAGCGTATATATATATATATATATATATATATGATCTTTGATGGAAAAGATTGCATTTTATTTACCTTTTTTTTTTTTTGAATCTGGCACAGTACTTTGCAGATATCCGTGTGTAGCAGACAAAATAAATGCTAGGCAGAAGAAAAGGTACAGAAAAGGGAAAGGAAAAAGTAGGAAACATAAAATTGTTCTCACAGAAGAATGAAACTCTGGCACAGGAGACAGTTTTTACAAATGAAGAGTATAGCCAGTACTAATTGTAGACGACTGCTTCTTAAGAGATGATCTATGAAATATGTAAATGTTCCTCTGCTAGGAATCAGGAGTAGATTCACTATTTCATCTAGGGCTTGATAACTAGTAAAATGTACCTTATTTATCTAAGAGTAATAAAAAGTAATTTCGTTTCAGTGTAAGGGTCTGACCAAATACATTACTGCTAAAAGCAAGTTTGATCAAATGACATCTTGTGAGCAAAGCATGAGGAAACACAAGTGCACAGATTAACTTAGGATTCATGTAAATTCTTTGACAGAAGGGAGGCTCTAAGAGAGTTTGTAGAAATCAGTCCATGAATTTACAGAAAATATTTTGATATATAAGTCAATGGTGTTTTTCCAGGATCTTAATTATAAACATGTGTGCCTGTGTGCTAAGTCACTTAAGTTGTTTTCAACTGTGTGAGACCCATGGACTGTAGCTCACCAGGCTCAACTGTCCACAGGATTCTCCAGGCATGAATACTGGAGTGGGTTACCATCCTCTCCTCCAGGGGATCTTTCTGCCTCAGGGATCGAACCTGCGTCTTCTGCATTGAAAGTGGATTTTCTTACAGCTAAGCCACCGGGGATTTTTCAGTAAATTGTGCAGTATTTTTCAGAAATCAATATACTTTCCTCAATGTAGTTACTCCTTGTGTTGGGGAATGATGTTAAGATTTTTACTTTTACTTTGACCCCAATTTGTGCCACAAGAGCAATTTTTAAAATATGTGCATCTGCTTTGGGGGTACTGTTAAGCCTTCCAAACAACAGATGGATTGATTGGATCTATGAATATCTTTGCCTGATGTAGAAATTTATACTCACAGGAGAACACTTGGAGGATCAATCTTTGGCCTAACTTTGCTGTTTGACCTCATATTAGAAGCTTTGATCATATCCATATTCAGTCTGGAAGCATTCTCCATTCCAGGTAGTTGAAACTCAGTGTGGCTGGACCTGCTTAACTCAGTAATATTTCATCTCCCAAAGGCACTAACTTTTGAAATTACAAAGGTACTATTCAGCTAAAATAAGTTATTATAAAAATCATCTACAATAGATTTATAAGGGTATACTTCCTCTTGCAATTCTTATTTTTGATAAATGGCATTATTTCAAAAGAGTCAACCAAGACAGACAACAAAGTCATCTTGGATTCCTCCTTTTCATTCACTTATTAATCACCAAGTCCATTTTTTTTTCTATTTCCTAACTGCCTGTCTATTCTCTATACTCAATGCCTCTACATTTTTACAGTCATTTTGCTAAATTCCTAAGTTGTTTTCCAATATTCATTCATTCTTCTTCTCTGAAAATCTATTTTCTGCATGTGGTTTTCAGGCATCATCTCAGTCTCAGTGGTCAAAAAAACCCGAACAAACAAGTGAAAACTCTGCTTTCACATACTCCAAATGTTCCTCCCTTAAACTTTTTTCTTATTAAATGGTAACACCATTTTAACAATTTCTCAGTTAAAAAACAAACAAACAAACAAAAACCTCTCTTTTCACATACTCCAAATATTCCTCCCTTAAAAATTCGTATCTTGTTAGTTACTGCATTTTCCCATTTTTTTCAGTTTAAAAAAAAAAAAAAACCCTCTATTTTTACATACTTTAAATGTTCCTCCCTTAAACAGTTTTAACCTATTAGTTACAGCATTTTTCCAATTTCTCAGTTCGAAAAAAAAAGAAAAAAACCCTCACACTGACCCAATGCTCAATTTCTTTAAAGTACCTATAACCAAATATTTCCTACCACCTTGGGCCACTGAGAGCTAATGTATTTGTCCAACCACCATTATCTAGTGTGTGGTTTGCTGGAAAGCCCTCTGACTCTTCTGCCTGCTTCCAGGCTTGTCCCTCTGCAGTCTGTTCTCCATACTGTATCTAGAAACAGAAACAATCACTCTTTATTCTAGATCTTCAGTGGTTTCCCCTGTCATTTGATCCTAAATGAAGTGTATAAGAACCTAGAAAATTTTTCTACCAGCTATTTTTTTAACCTCATCTAATATGATGTCTCCGCTCACTTTATTCCAGCCACGTTGGCCTCTTTGCCACTCTTTGTACATTCCAGGCATATTCCTGCCTTAGAGTCTTTGCACCAGCATGGAGCACACTCCTTCAGACAAACACTTGACTTGTCTCTCCACATCATTTTGGTCTATGCTCAAATATCATCATCAAAGGAATCATGAGGAAGATCTCATCAAAAAGGTCTTCCCTGACTATCTTTCTAAAACTAGACTCACTCTTTTCTCACTTTCTGTCTCCTTAGCCTATTTCATTTGTATTCATAGTACTTGCCTCCAACTGAATTTTTTTTATTTTATAACAATTTTTCTCTCATTAGAATATATATTTCAAAATAACAAGAGCATTATCTGCTTTTTTCACTATAGTACCTCTATCTTAATGATAAAACAGTGCTTGGCACATAGTACAAATTAATTAGATATTTCTTGACTTTGCTAAATCCTCTTTAAAATGGTCTTTCTAATATATGTGTGTATATTTATAACAAATATTTGTGTGTATATATATATAAATCACATTTCTCTTCAATTTAACAGCCAGTCAGTGGGAATGACTACCAAAATAACACTGGGAGAAACTTTTCAGACCTGTTCTCTAAGGAGACTGGTGAAAACCATTTTAAAAAACAAAACCACAATATTGTAAAGCAATTATCCTCCAATAAAAAAATCAATTGACAAAAAACCCACCAAAACAAAACCACCATTTAAAGCCTTTGGAAATGGTTTTAAGGGCAAACAGAAAATAAGAAACATCTGTTTGAGAAAAATCTATGAAAATTCAGCAAGAAAGGCAAGAGTATATGGTATGTGAATAACAACAAAAAGAACTCCTTTTTTCCCCTCTCAGCTCAATTAAGTGAATGTTGGATTTCAGAGTGCTACAGTCAAGAACATAAGGTTTCCTCTTTCCCCAGGTCCTAGTTAGAGGACTTTCTTCTTGACAGGCACTAGATGTCAGCATTTCTTATCCTGCCCCCAGCTGCTTTTTGCTGAAGTTAATTCCCAGGCATGTGAATCAGAGTTAAGCACTCTGTTCTTCCTGCCAGCGTCAACTGAACTCACAGAATGCAGGGTCTTTAAATGGTTAAAAATACCATTTTAAACAACCATAACATTTGTGTGTGTGTGTATAAAATAAAGAATATTTTTTATAAGCTGAAGAACTTATAGTTTCTAAAATGAGACTGTACTTTGAATCTCTATTCTCTAAGAGGAAAACTGGAGCATTTAATTGAGAAATAAACTTTTCCACATCCTTCATTTTTCGTGTAGAGGCAGCCATGGAAACACATAACTCATCTCACCCTTCAAGAGCTTACCTCGTTATGAGGTAGGCTGACATCCTCCACTGGCTGCCTTTTTGGTCCACAACAGCATTCCTGCCAAGACCACTCTCTTCTCTGGCTGCTCTAACCAAGGACAGAACACGATGGAAGTGTTAGTTTGGCCATTTCTGCACAATGTGGGACTCTTCTAATGGGTTATATTTCTGGGGTGATGGGTAATTCTGCCTGAGCCTTGCTCAAAACTCTTCTGCAGTTTAAGGCTCTAACTACATCTCTCCCATTTTTCACCTGTCTTTTCACAGGTCTCAGACCTGCATTAATTTCAGAAGGTTCTCTATGTCCTTCCCCACTTCTACTCTTCATTCCTCATAGATATTTACCAAATAAATCTCCTACATGTGTAATTCCATCTTGGTGTCTGATTCGAAGGAGATCCAAGCCTTCTCTGACATGTCAAATTTAGTAGTTCTCCCCAAAAGTGGAACAACAACGTAAGGATGATAAGTAAAAGGTAAGAAAACCAATGGAGGAAATGACTTTCCTGTCTCTGTGCTTTGATCAACTTTTATTTTATTTATTTATAGGGCCTATAAACAAACAAATGAACAAACAACCTAGCAATTTCCTGAACCATAACTCCTCATATTAAACTCTTACTCTTTTTAGGTAAATACCTTAAAATCTTTCTAATAATATGTTTATATAGCCATTTCTTAAGTTTTCTACTTAACCTCATTTTTTTCTTAATTTTTCTATGTCAATATTTCTATTTATCTACCATTGTGAGGTATATTTACTCTCCCTATATACTCTTATCCTCCCAATATCTTATTTAATTATGTAAATATTCAATAGTTTGAGTGACTGTGCAAATATTTTGACAGCCAATCAACAAAGCAAATTACTTTCTTGTTCACTTTTTTTGTTTTCTGTGGCATGAACTCTCTATTGTTGCTTATTGAGTGGTTCTCTGTGGATCATCTCTTTGTTTATCCCCAAACTCTCTCCCAGAAATGTTTATATCATACCCAAACATTTAAAGCTTTAGGGCATTTATCAATTTCCTCTTTTCTTTCCTTGGAGAGATCTTCACTGGAGCCCTTTCTTCTTGTGCTTCCAAATGGATTGCTTGTTTGTTAAACAAGAGCATGGTGGGACCCCTGACTCCCCATTACCACCATCCTGGGCAACACATCACTTCTGGTGAAAATCTTGCATTCTCGGTTTACTTCCTTGCACATGCAGAGTGTTTTATTTAGCAAATTCCTGAAGGTGGCTCAGTGGTAAAGAATCTGCCTGCCAATGTAGGAGACATGGGTTCGATCCCTGGGTCGGGAAGATCCCCTGGAGAAGGAAATGACAACCCACTCCAGTATTCTTGCTGGTAAATCCCATGGACAGAGGAGCCTGGTGGGCTACAGTCCATGGGTTGCAAAGAGTTGGACATGACTGAGCAACTAAACAATCAAAGACAACATACGTATTTTTGAAGTCTTATATTTCTGGACTGTCAGGAAGCATTTAACAAGAGGCTTCCTGCGTGCTGTTTTGGATCTGTCAGGAACCCTCTGGCCCTTATTAATTCCTGAATATTCAGGAATTAAGAGGAGAGGCACGCCCTTCCCGGGGGGCTGAGGAATCCAGGCATTTCCTTTGTTAGTTTCTCATTATGGTGATAAGTACCCTCTTCTCTCTTTAATAGGGATCGCCTTGTGTTTTGTAAATCTGGAGTTTTAATCTTTACCTTTGCTGAGAATAACTACCTTGTAAGACAGTATATATGCCCACGCCATGTTGATTAAAGCACCCTTGCTCCATCAGAGCTTTGGTCCTCGTGTCTTTCTTTCTTTCTTTCTTTCTCTTCCTCTCTTTATCTCTCTATTTCTGGCTGATTCCCTGGAATGCGAAAGCCGGTTGCGTAACCCAGGGAATATTAGCCTCTTTCCTTCTTTCACTTTCTCATCATCGACTCTGGACCACCAGGTTCTGGTCCATTAAAGGACCAACACTGGACATATTTTTACTCTGCCTCTGTCTTCATTTTCAGTTGGATGAATATAGAATTCAATATTGGAAATATATTTAACTCAGGAGTTTGAAAGCATTTTCCCATTATCTTCTAGAATCCATTTTAGACTATTAAGAAGTCTTAAACTTTTCTTACTTCCAGTTTTTTGCATGAGATCTAGTTTGATTTTCTCCCGAGGGACATTTGGAGATTTTTCTTACCTGCTGTTTTAGAAATTTCTTGATTATTTACTTTGGAATTTTTTGTTTTTACAAATTGTGCTGGGTCCTCTTGGTCAAGAAATTCAGAATGCTCACTTTTAAGAAATTTGACTTTGCACTCACTTTGTAACTTCTTCCATTCTTTTTCTTACCTTTTACTTTTCATAATTTTTCCCCATAATTTTATTTCTCTATTTTTGGCTGTGCTGCGTCATTGTTGCTGTGTAGGCTTTTCTCTAGCTGTAGCAAGCAGGGGCTACCTTTCGAGTTGCGATGCCTGGACTTCTCATTGCATCAGCTTCCCCTCTTTCTGTGGAGCAGAGTCACTAGGTTGCCTGGGCTCCAGTAGCCGTGGCACACGAGCTCAGCTGTTGTGGCTCATGGGCTCCAGAACACTGGCTCGATAGTGGTGGTGCACACTCCGTAGCATGGGGGATTTTCCCAGATCGGGAATCAAGCTTGTGTCTCCTGCATTGGCAGGCAAATTCTTTACTCATGAGCCACCAGGGAAGCCCTACTTTTTGTCTTTATATTTTTGTTCCACTTTTTGGGAGCACTATTAAATTTGACATTCAATCTTTGTGATTTTGCTTTCAGTTTTGATGTCATGTGTTTATTTTATGAGACCTGTTTTGTCTCTGAATGTTCTTTTCCTTATAAACTTTTATTCTTGGATTGTAAATGCAGTATCTTTTCATAAATCTGATAGTATTTTATTATCTCACTGCATCACTGACTCAATCAACATGAGTCTGAGGAAACTCCAGGAGATAGCGATGGATAGAGAAGCCTGGCACACTGCAGTAGAAGGGGGCAAAGAAGGACATGACCTAGCGACTGAACAACAACGACATCGACATCTTTCATTCATTCCTGTGTTTGAGGATGGTACCCCACCATGTGTTGAGCCTATGTTCTCTAGGACAAAAGTACTTCTATGAGAAGATCTGCAGGAGTTAAGTCTATAAAAATTTCTACTGTATTCAGCCACATTTCATACCCCATTTTATGAGCTACCTGAAGTTCCCCTTCTTGATGTTTTATGCTGATCTTCAGTGAACATCACATTGGGTCTTTTCTTATTCAGCATAGGTTAAACATTCTTCATCTGTTTAGTTACATAGCTGCTGTCCATTATTCCATCAAGCAACAAATTGTCCTTTCTTCTCTTTTTTCTTTGTCCTGGCTGACTTATTATTATTATTTTTATTCATTTACTCTCATTTTATGGAGGTTGCAGTTGAAGCAGTGATAAAAATATTTATATACAATCCATCATGTTTAGCTAAAGTTGTATGCCTCTTTTGGATTCTCTTCTGAAATCTCATTATGCTTTGTAAGTATTATATATAAAAAACATATATATAAGCAAACCCATCTTATCCCTCCCTCCTTACATTACTATAAATTCAACAAATGTTTTATCGAATGCCTATAATATGACAAGTAGTATTTTAGGCATGTTAAATATATAACCGAAAAAAAGGAAGAGGGATTTCCTTTCACTTGGAGCTCACATTTTACAATTAGATGGAATGTGAAAACAAGAAGTATGAGGAGGAGAAGGAGGAAAAGGAAGAGGGGAGGGGGATGAGAAAAAAATGTACTAAAAAACAAAATCTCCCAAAAAATAAGTGTTCTGGAGGATATGGAGAAATTGGAACACTTGTGCATTACTAGTGAGAACATAAAGGATGCAGCTGCTGTGGAAAATAGTATGGAAATTCCTCAAAAAATTAAACACAGAATTACTCTATAATCCAGCAATTTCACTTCCATGGATATACTTCAAAGAAAGTAAATCAGGAACTTGGAGCAATATTTGTATACCCATGTTCATAGCAGTATTATTCACAATAGTTGAGTGTCCTCTGATGAATGAATGAAGCAATAAAATATGAGATATACACACAAGAGAATATCATGCAGTTTTAAAAAGGAAGAAAATTCTGACACAGTCTAGAATATGGATGAACCTTAAGGACATTACGCTAAGTGAAATAAACGAGTCACAAAAGGACAGATATTTTGTGTTTCCACTTATATGAGGTTCCTTGCATAGCCAAATTTATAGAGACAAAAAGTTGAATGTTGGTTGGCAGGGCCTGCTTATTGTTGTTGCTGAGTCTGTCAGTCGTGTCTGACTCCTTGCGACCCCATGGACTGTAGCCCATCAGGCTCCTCTGTCCATGGGATCTCCCAGGCAAGAATACTGGAGTGGGTTACCATTTTCTTCTCCAGGGGATCTTTCCAACCCAGGCATAGAATCTGCGTCTCCTACATTGGCAGGTGGATTCTTTACCACTGAGCCACCAGGGAAGCCTAGTACGGCCTACAGGAGGAGGGGAGTTAACATTTAATGGGCACAGATTTTCAGTTAGGAAAGACGAAATAGTTCTAGAAATGGATGGTGGTGATGGTTGCACAAAAATGTGAGTGTACTTAACTCCAGTGAGCTGTTTATATAAGAATGGTTAAAATGATCAATTTTATGCTATGTGTTGTTTTTCACACAGACACAAAATGAATGGTCAGGATAGTTGTCACTGAGAAGGTGCCTTTTGAGCAAATACTTGACAGCAGTGAGGGGCTTAGCAAGGCAGAAACCACCAGGAAAGGAGTCTGTACTACTGTTAGAAGGGACGGCACAAGATGAGGCCAAAGAAGTAGTGTGGTGCAGAGGACTGATAGAAGAACGTTAAAACTGAAAATAGACTCTTGGAGGACTTCACGGGCAATAAGGTGGTTAGGATTCTGCTCTTTGATCCCTGATTGGGGAACTAACATCCCATGCCATACAGCACAACGAAAATAAACAAATAACAACAAAACCTGAAAACAGACTATTGTATTTGGCAATGTAATAGTCACTGCAGTCATTACTAGTTTGTGGATCAGAACACTTTTTTATGGGGTAGTGGGATGAAAACCTAATTTTAGAAACTACATAGAAAAATTGGAGGAAAGTGTATCCTAAAATATGAAATAAAATGAGTCATCAATTTTGGAGTTAAAATAGAATTGCCTTCCATCTAACCTAATATTATTTCTTTCGGAAAAGTATAAAAAAAAAAAATTGTGACAGAACAAAGAGGGGCTATAGAGGTTTTGCAACATAGTTACCATGTGCAATGATATTATTTTCTTATCTAGCATAGAATCTACTTAGTTTTCACTTAGCTCCTTGTTTACTCAAGGAGTCTCAGCTGACTTCTTTTTAGAGCTTCAAATTGAATTTCTTCTTTGTGGTTGAAGGGCAATGCTATAACTAAGCCCAAATTTAACTTTATATTTTAAAGGTACAATCAAACCATCATGAGTCCTGTGTAATAAAATTCCACTTAACATGAGTCTATTTAATTATTATGAGTCCATTTAATAAAAAATTTCCTCCTCCTTCTTAAATTCTAAGTAAATTAAATGAAATGGCCTCCAAGGTTATTGCCATATGCAGACTGTATCAGAGTACAGGATATTGAACTATAATCTACTTTCATCCCATTTAGAGTTATGTCACTCTTAGTCTTCTGCTGTGATTAGACAATTAGATACAAATGGTTTTCTAATGGATTTGCTACAAGACATTACTGGAGGAAAATTCATGATCTTAGCTCATTTCTCTTCCCTTTGAAGTGTAAACTAGTTAACTGCTCTACAAATCCATTAATTTGAATACCTTCTTTGAGATGATAAAGTTTTTGGTGATAGTACTGACAGATATCAATACATTTTTTAATGTAAATTTTATGATAATTAGGGACCTTTATCTATGCAGTTAATTACTGCTACCACACTTCAAGTCCTTATCAAGTTTACCTCAAGATTAAGACAGTAGTTTCCTAACTGGTATCTTTAGCTCTAGATTCCTACAAGGTACACACCTCAGTGTGGTTAATCTTATTAAATCAGTTCTCACTGATCACCTTCTTGCTTCTACTGTACTTACTGAGTGCACTTTCACTACATATCGTTAATGTCCCCAAATGATCATTTTATCAAATGATTATTTTTTTCAAATTCTTTTATTTCTTTCAATTGACAATTTCTTGTTGGAATTATAGTGTCTATAAATAGTTAAATATTGTATATTTACAGCTTAGGGGATAATCCTTGGAAGATGCATGATTGCACTAAAATCTATTTGAGTTAACTGTTAATATTATGCACATGCACAAATGTGTGTGTGTGTGTGTGCAGCTTTTCAAACCATTATCATGGAATTGAATCTGTCTTAGACAAAAAAGCCAAAAAAACCCAAAAAACAAAAACAAAAACAAAAGAAGACCAAACTGTGTTTTTAGCTAGGAGAGTGTAACTTATCCTATCACCAAAATCAAAGCTGTAAACAAAGGGAATACTGGACAGAAAGTATGATAATTTATAAAACTGTTTTCCTATAACGTATATCATTGAGAGCTGAACTCTGATCACTTAGAAGAGGAGTCAAATGAGATGATTCCTATGTCAGCTCTGGCTTTCTGTCCGGAGGCACTTCCCGGAAAGGAAAATATAAGACATTGCACTCTGCCGAAGTAAGGAAGTAGACATCAGGCTTTAGGTAGATGGGGTAGGTACAGGAGAAAAAGGAACAACTTTGAAAAACAGCTTTAGAAATTTGCTTAGATGTGAAACCAGGCAGCTCAGATCGGCACTTGAACCATGATCTATTAACTGAGATCACACACAAGGTCTCAGGACTTAGTGAAGTTCACATTCTTGATGTCTCATTGCAGGAAGAATTGAGAGGGAAACAAAGTGATAGGTAGGAAGTGCATTTATTTAGAAAGAAATACACTCCACAGAGTCTGAGCCATCTCAGAAGGCAACAGCGGCCCCAGGGTATGGGGTTGTCAGTTTTTATAGGGATGGGTAATTTCAGAGGCTCTTGAGTAGGAGGAATTTTACCGCCATCTTGGTGAAGAGGGGAAGGGGTGGGGATTTCCAGGAACTGGGCCACCACCCACTTTTTGACCTGTATGATAGGCCTTGGAACTGTCAAGGCCTGTCAATGTGCCAAGGCACCATCATTTAGCTTGCTGATGTGTTACAATGAATGTATATGGAGGCTCAAGGTTTAGTGGAAGGTGACTCATCTGCCATATTGGACCCATTTGGTTCTAATCAGTTTATGTCGTGTTTACAATATGTCATTCTTTTAAAAATTGTGCCCTGCTCCCTTCCCTCCTGCTTCAGATGTATCCCTGAAACTTTAGCTAAACATTAATCTCCACTTGCAGAGACTGAAAAATCATGAGATAGAAGAAAGTAACAATTGTTGGGAAGCTGCAAAATGAACAACTCCCAGAGCAACACAAATTTGAATTCCATCAGGCCAGAGTGCAAACGTTTACTTGAATACCTTGCACAACCAATAGAGGCAACAAAAGGGCCACGCCTTAGTAATTAGACTAGGTTTGATAACAATGAAAGGAATTTAAAAACATGCTTTGAAAAGATCAACCTCCTCTGCAAGTAACTACCTGCCAAATAAACCCAGCATTCTTTAAAAAAAGAGAAAATTAAGTCCAAATATTCGAAGATATAATATTCACAATGTATGGCAATGGATGAAATTTTACAGAAATATGTAGCAGGTTTTTTTATTGCTTTCATAAGAAATTTGCAAAATTTAGTGATTTGAAGTATACAAATTTATTATTTATAGTGCTATAGGTCAAAAGTATGGCTGAAATCAAAAAATATTAACAGTATATATTCCTTGCTGGCGGCTCTGTGGGAAAAATTGTTCCCTGCTTATTTAAGTGGTTAGCAGAATTCAGTTTTCATTAGTTTTAGGACTGAGGACCCCATCAACCCTGTTTACAGTCTTCTTGGCTGTAAATTCAGGGTAACTCCCAGTTTCAAGAAGCACATACCACCTCCCCACCTCCCTTTTCCATCTTAAAAGTCAGAACTTAGAAGTAGATTCTTTCTAAGGTGCTATCTCTATGACCTCAGTTAGGAAATCTTTTCCATTTTCAAAGACTCTTGTAATTATACTGGGTCCACCCAGATAATCCAGAATAATTTCCTTATCTCAAGGTCTATAACCTTAATGACAAAGTCTCCTTTACTCTTTAACGTAACATATTTATAGATTCCAGACAGGATATGAATTGGGGCTAGTGGCAGCATTCTTAACTATTACATCATGTGAAAAAGCAAAAAAACTGAAACACATAATCAGAAAGAAAATCACTCTTTAGGTATAATTCCAGAAATTATTTGATTTCTATTACATTTACTGACAAATAGGGATATATAAGTAGTTGTGAAAGCTATAAACATGAGATGCAATTTTAAGAAAAACATTAGGGACTTCCCTGGTGGTCCAGTGGCTAAAACATTACACTCCCAATGCAGCGGGCCCAGGTTCAAACCCTCATCAGGGCACTAGATCCCACATGCTACAACTAAGACATGGCACAGCCAAATAAATTAACAAATATTTTTTTAAAAAAACATTAAAATGATCATGAGATAAATTGATGATGTAAGAAAATGGATCACATTGAAATTATAGAGAGAAATATATTATTTCTGAAAGGGAAAATTTACTCAAATTTAACATCAGAGTAGATACTACAATAGAAAATGAGTGAATTTGAACACATAGTGACAAATATGTAAGATGAAGCTTGGGCTTGAATGTTTAAATTTAAATTATTTTTTCCAAGATGACAGGTTAGTAACATGAAGCATGGGAAAGTAGTCAGCAGTTGTCATATGGCAAAGGCAGCATTTTCTCCACTATTCCAAGCTTCGTTTCAATATTTGCAAAACATAACACACATATTATGGGTTTCATAGATTTATAATGTTTGCTTTCATAGCTATCATCATATGGAATAATATTTTAAAAAATAAAAATTTGGATCTATAAGTCTTGGGTTCAAATTCAGGTACTTTCAATTGAACTATATGACAATGAATATTTTGCAAGTTTTCCTAACTCTAAGAAGCAGTATAGGAATGGCTTGAGGGAAGTTAACCACGTCTTTATCAACTACAAATTGTCACTTGCCACTAGCACTTGCCATCTACCTCTGCATAGATTAAACCATGAGCTGCAGCAGCGCTGCCTTTCAACACTACCTGAAAGGCATTCAGGGTAGAGAGCAAAAATGAGACACTCTGGGCACTGAGAAAAACTGAAAGAATAGATCTTCAGATAGTTTGTTATTTTCAGGAGATGATTTTTATAAACCCAGTTCTTGTATCTCCTCATATCTAGAAAAGCACTAAAATATTTCATGCTTACATCTGCTCCTCATGACTAGCAGTAACCTTCATGACACATTTTTTTTTTTTTTCGCAAAAGTCACAGTTTGCACACACACACACACAAAATATGTGCTTGATTGCATGTACTTCCCCTTCACAAAAGCACATATAAACTGAACTTCACCCCTACCTCTTTGGAGCAGTTCTTCAGAACGATCTTAGATGCTATCTCCCAAGCTATGGTCCTCATTTACCCCAGATAAAATTTAACTCACAACTCTCATGTTGTACATGTATTTAAGTCAGTATGTTCCTCCATGAAGAACAGTTGTTTCAATCTGAATTTCAAGTCTTGGACATCTTCTTTCTTTCTGTTTTCTCCTTCTTTTGGGGGGATCAATCAGTTAACAAACATATTGCCTAAACCAGAGAGGGAAGGATGGAGATTTGAAATAACTTATCTTATGAACTTGCCTGTTGAACTTCTTTAATATGATGGGAACCTTCCATTTTCACTTGGAAGCACAACATTACAGCCCATAAAATTAAGTTTGTTTTTTAAAATAATTTAATTCAACACAGTTACAGCTGTCAGATAATATTGGAGCATGAAATGCTGCATTAAATGTTGGGACATTGTCAGTTGATGAAGGTAAATGAACATTCTAGATGATTACAAATACCACTTTGTGTTTAATGTAACATTATCAGTTATATAATCCATCATTGCCATGCAAAGTAGATTGAATAAAGCAAGTGCCATGACATATTTTTGCTTTACATCATTAGTGATGGAATATGAATTTGACAAGATGTCTTTAATTCCATATTAAGTTGACCATGCATTTCACTATGACAAAGTTTATAGAGGTAGATAAACTCTCTGAGTTTAATAAACTTAAAATATCACAACTTTAATCCAAATTTATTATATTGCTTATGAAAGATGGCACAATGTAAATTGTCTATGCTCAAATTCTACACTGGCTTTAAATTAAGTAAGTTCAAACCTCATTAACTTGACCACATTCCTTTAGATACTATTAAATTTTTTCTTTGGTGTAATAAACTTTACTCTGATTAACTAGAAGGAAATTACCTCTAAGTACAGGACTTATCAACAATGGGATTTTAGGCAGTGTGTAAATGTGGTTAGGGCTAGGGAGGTGTGGAGAAAAGGGAACGAATGCCCTGTTGGTGAAATGTGTTTTGCTACAGCCACTATGGAAAACAGTATGGACGTTCCTCAGGAAATTAAAAATAGAACTACCATAAGATCTGCTGTCTACATTGGTCATAACTTTTCCTCCAAGGAGCAAGTGTCTTTTAATTTCACGGCTGCAGTCACCATCTGCAGTGATTTTGGAGCCCAAAAAATAAAGTCTCTCACTGTTCCCATTGTTTTCCCATATATTTGCCATGAAGTGATAAGACCAGATGTCATGATCTTAGTTTTCCGAATCTTGAGTTTTAAGCCAACTTTTTCACTCTCCTCTTTCACTTTCATCAAGAGGGTCTTTAGTTCTTCTTCACTTTCTGCCATAAGGGTGGTGTCATCTGCGTATCTGAGGTTATTGATATTTCTCCCGGCAACCTTGATTCCAGCTTGTGCTTCATCCAGTCCAGCATTTCACATGACGTACTCTGCTGATAAATTAAATAAGCAGGGTGGCAATATGCAGCCTTAATCTACTCCTTCCCTAATTTGGAACCAGCCTGTTGTTCCATGTCCAGTGACATGAGTTTGAGGAAGCTCTGGGAGTTGGTTGTTGGACAGGGAAGCCTGGCGTGCTGCAGTCCATGGGATCACAAAGAGTCAGACATGACTATGGGACTAAATTGAACTGACCATAAGATCTAGCAACCCCACATCCGGGTTTGTATTCAAAGGAAATGAAATCACTATCTTGAAG
Source organism: Cervus elaphus (assembly GCF_910594005.1). Taxonomy (NCBI): domain Eukaryota; kingdom Metazoa; phylum Chordata; class Mammalia; order Artiodactyla; family Cervidae; genus Cervus; species Cervus elaphus. The sequence goes on along the minus strand of NC_057841.1, from coordinate 31,101,695 downwards.
AGATATTAGCCCCTCTACATTCATTGCAGCATTATTCACAACAATCAAGGTATGATTCACTAAAAAGGTTGAAAATTGCCCTTTAAGATTAAGGAACAAGATAAGGATGGCCACTCTTAACTTAGGCACCAAGGAAGTCATAACCACAGCAATTAAGCAAGAAGATGAAATAAAAAGTCATCGAAATTGGAATAAAAGAAGTAACATCGTTTCTGTTTACAGATATATGGTGGTGGTGGTGATGGTTTAGTCACTAATTCATTACAGATATATGGAATCCTTCAAAAAGGTGTCAGAGAAAAATATGCATAAAATACTCAAAAATCTAGAAAGAATTTATTTGTTCAATATAAACAACTATAACAAGTAGTATAGAAACACTGTAGGATATTCAAATATTAATTGTAATTTTGTAAAAGAGAAATTTAACTGTGACCATTTTAACTAGCAATAAATAATATCTGCAGTAAAATATAACAAGAGATTTTAACACCCTTGTATAAGAATTCATTATATGAAGTGAAGTGAAGTGAAAGTCACTCAGTCATGTCTGACTTTCTGCAATCACATGGACTCTAGAGTCTATGGAATTCTCCAGGCCAGAATGCTGGAGTGGGTAACCTTTTCCATCTCCAGAGGATCTTCCCAAGCCAGGAATTGAATCCAGGTCTCCCGTTTTGCAGGTGGATTCTTTACCAGCTGAGCCACAAGGGAAGCCAAATTCATTATGTAAGACATTAAAAATACCTAAATATACTTTCACAAAAATATACATTAAGTAACTTAATACTGTCTACTAATGCCCCTAAATTGAACTATATATTTAACCTAACTGCAGTAAAAACCCCATTAGAGCTTTGAAAATAAGGTGACAGAAGAATAAAAAGTTCAAGAGCAAATAGCCAAGAAACTCCTGAAAAACAATATTGTGGAGTCTTTATATTTATAACTATGAAGATGTTTTAGGAAGGTATGGTAATTAACCTGAGTTTTGGGCAGACAGTAGACCAGATCAGTGGGGCAGCTGAGAGCTCAGAGCAAATGTACACGGGAACAAGAACCTGCGCCCTGACAAAGACGCCACCAAGACTCAATGGAGAAATCAACCTCGTCAGAAAACGGTGTGGGAAAACATGCAAATTAAAATAGTATATATATTTACATATATATATAGTAATGGATTCTTATCTGACAACTTACATGCAAATCAATTCCAAATGTATTAAGAACTCAAATTTTAAAAAATAACTTCAAAATCAAATAAACATAGATGCCTATATTTATAAACTTGGATTAAGGATGTGTTCTTAAGACCAGATGGCATTTACCACAAGTGAAAAGATTGATAGATTTGAATGCATTGAAATTAAGGATTTCTCTTATTTAGAAGACATCATAAAGATAATGAAAGTCTAATTAACAAATTGGGAGAAGATTTGTGCAATATACACAGTTTATGAAGGAGTTATAACAAAATACATAACTTCTTTGAATCTGTGAGAAAAAATTACTTTCCCTTGTAAACATGCTCTAAAGGAATAGTTAAAAATATGCACTAGTAGATCCTTATGTAGTAATAGTTTAAAATACTATCACAATAACAAGTAATAACACAAAGCAATAGGAAAAAAATTCAATCAACAGTTGAATAGAAAAATTAATTATTTTTATGTACACAATATAATATTATATGGCAGTGAAAGTCAACAAAGGAAATATATACATATACACACCATATGAGTGAAACTGAAACAGAATATTGAACAAACAAAGCAAATCACAAATAATTTTACTTCTTAAATCTTCAAAATTCAAGACTAAAATATATATCTTTAATATACAGTCAAGTATGTAAATCTATTTTTGAAATAACTATTAAAATGATTACATAAAATAATAAGATACAAGGTTCCATCAGGGGAAGAAGTGTTATGACATCTATCAGGAGTATACAGAGGTCTTTGAATTAGTACTTAGTAATATTTTCTTTCTCAAATGAGATGTAGGTTTCATGGATACTCATTTTATTATTTCCTTAACTATAAATTCATCATGAAAAATATAAAATTAAATAAAATAGATAATTTTGGATGCTAGAAATGATAAAAGAAAGGAATGGGTCTCAACCTGATATGCTGACTGATATTATCTTTATTTCCAAATTTTATTTAATATTTTCTAAATTTGTTAAACATTCTTTATTGTAATATTTTATACCACATTAGAACTATTAGACTAGTAACTTTTGTTATTAATAATAACATTTGTCAAAATGCATCACCCTAAAGAAAGATTATTCTATACATATTGATATTTCCTTTAAAAAGTTAGGATATTTCATATGCAATTAATATGTTTGTCAGGCTCATTTTTTAAAAATGAACAAAATACTCACCACTAAAGATCTGCTTAAATGGAAAAATTTACTGCAATAGGAATGGACAAATTATATCAGACATTAGATCATAATGTGTTCAGCCTTGCTCAATATATTCTCTATATGATGGAATCATATGACAGAGATCTAGAAGATTAACCCTGGATCACACATATCAGCAAGCAAATCTCCAAAGTATCTTCAAGCTGAGTAATTTACCCCAAAATTCTCAAGGGGTTCTATTATATTTCAATTACATATAAAAATTATTACTCCAGCAATAGAAGTGAGAGTGAAATAAGTTTGATGAACAGTGGAATATATTGTACTTTAAATATCCTAAATAACTGTAACATTAATTTAAAGCAATAATAATATTAATCTGATGAGAAATTGTTTACCTCTTAAATAATAAACTCAACAGTTGCTAAGCTATGTGTCTAAAATTGACGGGTAAACAATGAACAAATTCCTTGATTAACTGATTTCAGATCACATATTGATACTATCTCCTTCAGTAGTTTTCAATCACATTCTGAAGCAAATCAGCTTCAATATGATAAAATTAAAGAATAAACTGGCAGGCTGTTGAGAATTATTTCATTAACATTGTATGTCAGGAAATTTACCAATGCAGGAGACACAGGTTCAATCCCTGTGTCAAAAATATTCCCTGGAATAGGAAATGGAAACATGCTACAGTATCCTGGCCTGCAAAATTCCATGTGCAGGGGAACCTGGCAGGCTATGGCCCAGGGGCCTGCAGAGAGTTGGACATGACAGAGCTACTGGGCACAAACACACAATAACTACAACATGTTTTCTTGGATCTGTGACCAACACAGGATGGCCTGCTGGAAACGGTCCTAATTTTTCAATCAGAATATCTGATATCCAAGCTCATCAAGAATAATTTTTTAAATGTAGTAAGGTCTTGCATTTTGTTAAATACCAAAATGACTTACGAACAAGAAGCATTGTCTCTTCTCAGGTTAACTCGGTTTCAGGAAAAGCTAAGCTACAACAGCGCTGCCACTCTGTTTTCCCCCTTTCTTCCTTCCTTTTAGAGCCCTCAGTTCTGCCCTGCCCTGAATTAGTTTTTCAACACATTCTTCTCTTTTCCTGATCTGCTCCTTACTTCTTTTTTGCATCAGCCTCTCTAGAGAAATGATTCCAGAAACCAGTCCTGAAAATGCCTAACAGCCAAAATACTTTTTGTGTGCTAAATGGCTAAAGTAGTTACTTAGTTGAAGCTTTTACACCCCATCTGCTCAGAATGAATACATTCTTACAATTGTAGTTTCCATATAAGACTTTATTTCTAGTTTTCCATGTAAACTTAGAGAAGCTAAATCTGTAAACTAAATATAAATTGATAGAGATTCTTAACATTGAATTGCTATGTGTCAAAATATATTCAAGGATGGAAATCCATGAAAATTATTTTTTAAATGATTTTCCTTAATAGCTGACTAATAATCAAGGAAAAACCCTATTAAAAGCTAGTTTCAGCTCATGGATAATTTTCATTGAGTTCACAATTAAAAGTATGGAAATTATACATGCAAATTTTAAAAATATCACACCTATGAATTCAATATTTCTGACTTCAAAATATTTAATGCAAGTAATTTAAAAGATTTATCATTTCCACAGTTGTCAAATTGAAAAGCAAAACTACATTGTTGAGATTTTTTCAATATAACTTTTTAAAATGGTTTCTATAGCTCTCGAATTGGAAAATAAAATTATATTACCAGGATTCCTTCAATTAGTCTAACTTTTAATAATGGTTAGTAAGACCAGTTCATTAGAGAGGGATGTAAAGCATAACTCTAATTTTATTCAAAACATAAAAAGAACTCTTAAAACTCAGTAATAAGAAAACAAACAACATCCTTTTAAAAATGAGGGAATTCCCTGGTGGTCCAAAGTTTAGGACTCTGTGTTTTTACTGCTGAGGGCTTAGGTTCAATTCCTGATTGGACAACTAAGACCTGCAAGCTGCAAGGTGCAGAAGAAGAAGAAAAAACACCAGAGACTTTAATGTATGCCTGAGAAAATAAACATAGAAAAGATGTTCCACATCATATGTCTTTGGGGAAATTCAGTTAAAACAACAGTGAGGTAACACTACAGACCTAATAAAATGCCCCAAATTTTGGGACACTGATAACAAAAAATGCTGTTGAGACCAAGCAACAAGAGGAACTCTTGCTCATTGCGGGTGGAAATGCAAAATGGTACAGCCACTTTGAAAGATAGTTTGGAAATTTCTTACCAAACCAAAGATACGTGTACCACATGATCTAGTAATTCAGCTCCTTAGTGTTGACCCAAAGGACCTGAGAACTTTTGTTCACACAGAAACCTGCACACGGCTGTTTATAGCAGCTTTATTTATAATTGCCAAGCAATCAAGATGTCCTTCAGCAGATGAATAAATAAACTGTGGTACATCCAGATGGTGGAATATTATTCCGTACTAAGAGGACTCTAAAGTCATAAAAAGACATGGAGGAAACTCAAATGTGTATTATTAAGTGAAAAAAGCCAATCTAAAAAGGCTGCATACTATAACACTAAGTTGTTTCGACTTTTTGTGACCGTATGGACTGTAGCCTGCCAGGTTCCTCTCTCCATGGGATTCTCCAGGTAATAATACTAGAGTGGGTTGCCATTCCCTTCTCTAGAGGATCTTCCTGATGCAGGGATCTAACCCACATCTCTTATGCCTTCTGCACCGGCAGACAGGTTCTTTACCTTTAGTGCTACCTACAGCTCGAACTACATGACGTTATGGAAAAGGCAAAAGTTGGAGACAGTAAAATGATGAATGGTTACCAAGGGTTGGATGTGTGGGGAATTGGAGAGGCAGAGCAAAGAGGGTGTTTAGGGCAGTGAAAATGCTCTGTAGGATACCATAATGATGGATATATGTCATGATACGTTTGTTCAAATCTGTTGCATGTACAACACCAAGAATGAACTCTAATGTAAACTATAGACTTTAGGTGATTGTGGTGTGTTAACATATATAAACTGTAATACATGGACCATGCTGGTGAGAGACACTGATAAGGGGAATTGTATGCATGGGGGATATGAGAAACCACTGGATCCTCCCTTCAGTTTTTCCTGAGATCTTAAACTCCTTTTAAAAAATAAAAAGCCTAAATTTAAAAATAATAAAAATGTGCTATACATGTTTAAAAATATTAACCCTATACCTAATACACAATCTTAAGCAATTAATCAGAGATTTATGTAGATGTAATTTATGTACATTAAGGGAATATTTTATTACTTTTGTAACATCAAAAGGAGAAAAATCTAAGTATTAATGCTATAGAATAATAAAACATATTGATAAGTCATGTTACTTTGCAAGTACTAAAACTCATGCTTTAGTTTTCTGAGAACTTGACAAAATTATCATTTGAAAAATTTAGTAAAAAAAATGGAACACCAAACTTTGCACAGTCAGACCTTTTTACATGTACTTGTGTAAATTTTCAGATGTTTCTATACCACATATGTGTGTGTGTTAGTCACTCAGTCATGTCCGACTCTTTGCAACCCCATGCTGTAGCCTGCCAAGCTTCTCTGTCCTTGGAATTCTCCAGGCAAGAACACTGGAGTAGGTTGGCATCCCCTTCTCCAGAAGATCTTCTGGAGTCAGGGATCAAACCTGTGTCCCTGCATTGGCAGGTGGACTCTTTACCACTGAGACACCAGGGAAGCCCATACCACATATATGATACTTTTATAATTTTATTATGTATTAAGAATGCTATAATTTTAAGGAATTTTAAAGAAAAAATTTTGTAAATATATTGCTCCAAATTTAAAGCAGTGTGTTAAATCTAGAATATATGTATTATATTTTCTTAATACTCTTCTATTTATTCAAAGTCCTACTGTATATATCCCCAGTCTTCAAAACAGTAAGTGGATCAGAGAGAAGGAAAGGGTGCCATCCATCACAGACTGCAGCAATCAACCTCTCCTCCTACTCCTAACACACACATACACATACACAATTAATCACAACTAGCTTCTGCCAAGATGAGGTGGCAGCACTTTTAAGAAAAACCAATTTGAATATTAATATCTTGTGATTTGCACTTGTATTTAGTGTCTTAGTTTGGGTTTTGATCTAAATTCATGCATTTTATGTCCTGCTACAGCAGAACATGTATATGTAATATGTGGATAATATTTATTATAAAGAGAAAAAGAAAACTTGTTATTCAAGTAGAGTATTATTAAATAACTAAAAGAATCTTGTACTGTTTACATATTTCACCATTTTCCTACTTTGCTTAATAAAGTCAGATATATAAAATCTGAATGTAAAAACAACAAAGATTTTTGTAAAGATTTTCAAAAAAGATTTTTGGTGGAAATTTTACTAGTTTTATCTGTTTATTTGTAGACTAGTAATCACTGTCAGAGACAGTTATAGAGCTTCTCAAGTACTCTTTTTATTGGGAATTAATCAAATATCAATGCAACAGGCTATAAAATTTAATATCTAGAGTTAATTTGCAAAACACTTTTATTTATAAAACAATTTGGCTAAAAAAAAAAAACAATTTGGCATAAATTTTCAGAAATGCACTTATTGTATAGAGTAAAGTCTTAAGTGAAAATAGCAATATAGAATCTATACATAGAATAAACCAATAAGGTATTTTATTATTTATTTTATTTATTATTAGTTGTTTATTATTTATGTATTTATTATTGTTATTATTTATTATTATTATTTGATTCTAATTTTACTATTCCTCACATAAGAATTGTTTAAAATTTTGTGCTTCAAATTCAATTGAACCTCTTCAATACAATCTGTGAGAATAACCATGGGCTAATGAAGGAATCGATCAATTTGCTAGTTAATCCATAGTGCATGGGGAAGTAGCAATTAGAGAAACCATGGAGAGAACAGCTGGTCTGCTTACTGGGAGGAAAAAAAAAAAAAAAACTTATTTACTGGGTTCATTCCAAAGATGCTAACTACATAGGTCCCAGGTGCACTGGTGGGGGATGTTTCCTTTGCAATCATTCTGAACTGTGATTTAATGGAATCATGTGGACAATATTTACTGCCCAAATTGGACAGTACTCCCTATATACTAATTATATTTGACATGAATGAAATCTTCAAGTATTGTTCAGTCAATGATATTCTGATTACAGAACAGCTGCAGTGAATGTTTTTCACTTGTTATATATCATGTCCTTTTATTCCTTTTAAAATAAATAGCCCTTATATATATAATTAAAATAAACACTAGAAATGTTATGGTATCCAAAAATGCAGAGATTGTTGCTTATAGTAAACTTTTTATTATAGCACTCAATGACAAGTATAGGTATCATTTTAATTTGCAATTGTTGTTGTTTAGTCACTGGGTCATGTCTAACTGTTTGTGACTCCATGAACTGAAGTAGCCCACTAGGTTCCTCTGTCTATGGGATTTTTCAGGCAAGAATACTGGAGTCTGTCGGGATTTCCTTCCCCAGGGGATCTTCCTGACCCAGAGATCGAACCTGTGTTTCCTGCATTAGCAGGTGGATTCTTTACCACAGATCCACCAGGGAAGCTCATCATTCTAATACTTTCCACTAATTATTTTGCCACTATTTGTCAAAAAACATAATACTAATATAAGGAAACTCACACATCAGTTCCAATTTTAGTAGATTTAAACGAAATTATTTTGTCTTCCAACTTTATAGCACTCACCCTTATGGAACTGTTTGTTTTTAACAAATGAAATAATAGAACTATCAAAGGAACTCAATTCAATAAAAACAAAAGGTAATTCTGTTGTCTTTTTTTTTTTTTTTGGTATCAGTAGTAAGAAATTACTAAGAAAATGCAGCACTTTCTGCCTGTGTACATATGAAATAGTCATTGTGCTTCTAAGAGAACACAAGGTTTTTGACTAGAATACATTCTTTTGTAAAATTAAGGACATTACATAGATAGTGTAATAATCTAAGGTAGTCCATGATAGTCCAATCTATACTATACTCATAACTTTTAAATGAAACCCATGTGTTCATAAAAAGAAAGCCTGGATACAGGACTCATATAGCTTCTACTTAAAAGTCAAGGTTGTAGTTTCTAAGAGATCATCTAATGCTGCTCAGTGGAGATAATTTCATGAGGGATTCTTGACTAAAAGCTCTAATGTTATTTTCTTTTCAGGTGACATGAGCGTGGGTGTATGTCGGTGTGCATGTGTATTGCCAGTAAAGAGCTCTCCATGAGTGGCCCATATCAAATGACCAGTGTCAAATTATATGACTGATGTTACAATTTAATAGCTCTACACACAGTCTTTGAACCGTGGCCATATTTATTATATAGTCCTGCCTATTTTGCAATGCTCTCCCCTTCTCAACAGAGACATTCTTCATCTTAAGTGTTTATGCTAATCAACTCATAATGTACAATCATTCTAGACTTGCAATTATCAGACTACAAAACATTGCTTTACAGCAAACTGTACACCAATAATGTAGAAGCGATTAATCTCTCCAGTTTTGTTCATTTGTTGCTATGGAAATACTGCTCCTCTACAGAGCTATTAGTAAACATTGTATTAAGATTGCTGCCAATGACAGAGTCACCCTTGGCAAACTCTGCAACAAATGCAAAGCAGCATGGTTGCACTCACGCTCTGCCAGGCATGCAAACATTGGAGCGGGCTTTTTGTCAGGAGGATTTGGTTTCAGGGAAAAAAATCCAATTTCTATTATAAAACGTACTGATCGGAAATTGACTACATATTGGTATTTATTTGGAATGCATGCAATTAGAACATATCAATAATTTATCATTCAAATCATTTTTATTTTTAAATGAAATGGCTTATGCTTATCCTTATTAGAGTTGAATATGTCTTTGACCACAATGAACTGACACATTTCTTTTTTTCAAACTTAAAAATATATAATTCTTTTCGTTCTAGAAACACTGCAAAGACATTAAAATAATGTTAATTTTTGAATAAAAGTTAATGTAGCACATCATATATTAGCTTGGGTGGAGGGGCAGGATGTTGTGCTACCATCTACAACACAATTGGTCTCATTTGATTGAGGTGATTTTAAAGCTCTAAAGTGAAAGTGTTAGTCACTCAGTCATGCGCAGCTATTTGCAGCCCTATGGACTACAGCCCACCAACTCCTCTGTTCTTGGAATTATCCAGGCAAGAATACTGGAGTAAGTAGCCATTCCCTTCTCTGGAGGATCTTTTTGACTTAGGGGTCAAACCCGGGTTTTTTGCATTGCCGGTGGATTCTTTACCACCTCAACCAACAGGGAAGATTGAGGTGATATGTGTGCTGAAATAGTTTACTCATTTCCATTAGGACTCATAACAATAGATTAACATTTCTGTAAATACGTTTACACATGGCACAAAGTGAAGAAAAATATTTTAGATTGCCATGAAGTACATCTAACTTTTAGAAAAGCTAGTTTTGATAAAATTTTCTCTAAACAAATATAGATTTGGCCTATATCAATCAAGTTAAACTGTTTAGCATCTTTTTACTTATTACTAGGTGATCATTGTTACAGTTGATAAAATAATCTTTGAATATAAGATAATAAACTCAAAAAAAAAAACCTGTATTAGAGATAATGGCATTAATTGCATAGATGCCTTTATTTTACTTATACTTTTTCAGTTTTATTGAGGTATAATAGGGGAATAAAATGACTATATCTGTAGTGTATATTTGATATTTGTGTATATTATGAAATTATTATCACATTCAAGCTAATTCATATATCCATCACCCACCTCACATAGTTACCTTCTACATGTGTATGTAGTGAGAACACCTACAGCAAATTTCAAGTAGATAACATGGTTAACGATAGTCACTATTGCTATACATTAGAGTCTCCATAACTTATTCGTCCTGTGTAACTGGAAACTTTGTACCATTTAGCCAACATCTTCCTCATTTTATTCATCTCCTTCAGTCCCTGGCAATCACCAATCTACTCTCTGATTCTATGAGTCTAACTTTTTAAGACTCCATTTATACTTGAGATTCTGCAGTATTTATCTTTGTGTCTGGCTTATTTCACTTATCATAATATCCTTCAGATTCGTTTATCAATTCATTGTTGTGAATGGCAGGATATATTTCTTTTGAGACTAAACAATATTCCATTGTGTGGTCAGTCTCACATTTTCCTTATGTGTCTATCCAATAGTGGACACTTAACTAGCTTCCATATCTTGACTATTGTGAATAATGCTGCAGTGAACATGAGATTATAGATATCTCTTCAAGATACAAATTTTATTTCCTTTGGATATTTTCCCAGAAGTGAAATTGCTGGATAATATGATAATTCTTGGGTCCCCCAGGTGGTGATGGTGGTAAAGAACCCACCTGCCAATGCAGGTAGACATAAGAGACTTGGTTTGATCACTGGGTTGGGAATATCCCTGGAGGAGGGCACGGCAACCCACTCCAGATTCTTGCCTGAAGAATCCTGTGGACAGAGGAGCCTGGTGGGCTACAGTCCATAGTGTGCACAGAGTTGAACACAATTGAAGAGGCTTAGCTTACAAACACATACATGTACATACACAAATGTATACTTGTAATATATACACGCAATTTCCTGATTCAATTATCAGGAAATTAACCTTTATTACATTGCATTATTTTAAAAATCATAACCAATTTGCTTTAAGGACTTTCTTCATCTATTTCTGTAGGAGAGTATTAATAATATTTGGGTTTCCCAGGTGGCTCAGTGGTAAAGAATCTGCCTGCCAATGCAAGAGACAATGGAATGGGTTTGATTCTTGGGTCAGGAAGATCCCCTGGAGAAGGAAATGGCTACCCACTCCAGGATTCTTGCTTGGGAAATCCCATGAATGGAGGACCTGGTGGGCTACAGTCCATTGGGTCGCAAAAGAGTCATACATGACTGAGTGAGCACACATGCATTCATTAATAATATTTACATTTAAATTTATTGCAGTTAATTAATAAAATATAACTATCAGATTTATTGAATAAATACTGTTAAAGCCAGCTAATCTTTGATAGCAATCAGCTTGAAAGTGAGGAGAAATAGCTTTCAACAACTAATTTGGACAGTGAAACTTATTTTCATCTAATAAGCATTAATCTGTGACAAAGTTGCCAGATTCACAAAGGCATCTTGGCACACATTTTATCTGGCTACATCATTATGGAAATCCTGACCTTTGATCTTAATTGGGTGCTCACATTTCCATGATGAAAGTCATAATTTTGGTTAGTGGTTTGCATAAAATGTTTGCACATGTAGTTTTGATTTAGAAATGAGTGCAGGGCATGACTGAAACTTAGTGGTTGAAGATAATTGGCACTTATGCTGGGTATTTACAAGTGGGAAAATCTTTCTTGGGAATAAAGCAAGTGAAGTTGTAGGAAACAGCCGGTTTTCAAAACTGAAAATAATTGGGAAGCAGGTAGTTTTAAATCGAAAAAATCCTGAAAAATGTTTTCTTACATTTGATGTAATAATGATGGTAAATAGAACTCAGATGCAAAAGTTAACATAGTGGCTGAGCTAGTATACTGTTCTTGGACAAGACAAATGAGTCTTATGCGGTGAATAGTGCTAAATATCTTAACTCCATAGTGTGGTTAATAAGAAATTCTGAAGATACAGAAAAAAATAGTTGTTTTAATAAAATAATAAATGGTCAATAAGCTTATCTTTATTTCATATCTGAATGGAAATAATAGTAGACTTCCATTACATGAAAAGAGAAAATCCTTTATACCTCATTTTTGTTTGTCTTCTACAGAAAATAATTTGAGCCTGAGGGATTGCAAAATATTATCATAAAGCATTCTAACTAGAACAAAGCAAAGGCCTATCTTATCTTTCAAGGTTGATATCGCACATAGCTTAAGTCAAATATTTTGTTTCTTCCCATTTTTCTGTTTTTTCTTTCTCAACATTCCCTTCTCAATGGTATTTTAAGTGCATATGAGAAAAATCTGAGTATATTTCAAAAAACATAAAAATCCTTCCTCTCTTCCTTCTTTTCACTATATATTTATTAATCAACTTTATTTAAACAAAGTTCACATAACATACAATTCATCCATTCAAAGTGTCCAACGGTATATATTTTAGTATATTCGTTGAACTGTACAACGATCAACACAATCTAGTTTCAGAATATTTTCCTTTGCTTCCCAAAAGGAAAATCTTACCCATTAGCTGTCACCTCTCATTTTACCATAAACTGAACACCTCTAATCTTATGCACCTGTTTATCTTTATAGAATTGCCTATTCTGGACACTTTAAGTAAATATAATCTTGCAATATGCAATCTTCTTTAAATGCCTTCTTTCACTCAGTATAATATATTCAAGTTGAGGCATGTATCAGTACTTATCTTTTATTGTTGAATAATATTTTCGTATATAGCTAAATTATATTTCATTTATCCATTCATCAGTTGATTAACATTTGGTTTGTTTTCCAATATTATTATGAATAAGGTTTGTCTAATTATTTGTATACTCATTTTTTAAATCCATATGTTTTTATTGAATTTGTAGATCAATTTTGGGGGTGTTGTCTTAAAATCATTGATACATGAACATGAATTTATTTAGGTATTATTTAATATCTTACAATAATGCTTGGTGGCTTGAGTGTATAAGACTTTCACCTCTCTGGTTAAATTTATTAAGTATTTGGTGCTTTTCTGGTGCTATTATAAATGAAATTGTTTCCTTAATTTTGTTTTTAGATGGTTCAGTGCTACTATATAGAAGTGAGATTAGTGTTTGTATATCAGTAGTATGTACTACAAATTTGCTGAACTTGTTTTTTTACGTCTAATATTTTTCATGGACTATTTAGGATTTCCCATGACAAGGTCATGTCATGTTAACAGAAATAGTTTTGCTTTTTGTTTTCTAATCTCAACACATTTATTTTTCTTACTTGAATTATCTATGCTAGAATATTCAGTACAATGTTAAATGGAAATGTCAAGAGAAGACTTCTTGGTCTTCCAATCTCAGAAGGAAAACCTCATTTTTCACCTTTTATTATAATGTTAGTTGTAGGTTCTTCATAGATGCCCTTTAACAGTTTGTGGAATTTCTCTTCCACTTCTAGTTTGTTGAAAATTTTTATCATGAATGTGTGTAGGAGTCTGTCAAAATTATATATGAATCTACTGAGATGCTCAGATGCTTTTCTTATCCATTGCATTAATATGGTACACTATACCAACTGATTTTGAGATGTTTAAGCAACATTGTATTTCTGTAACAATCCCCTTCATCTTAGTTTGTAACTCTTTTTATAGATGGTTGGATTTTGACTGCTAGTATTTTAGTGAGGGAATTGTGTCTATTTACATTTGAAATATTGATCTGCAGATATCTCCGCCTGTGCTGTCTTTGTCTCATATTAAAATCAGGTTTTCACTGGTTTAAGAGTGAGTTGAAATTCATTCTTTCCATGGTATGGACTAAGGTATTTGTGTTTCCCAGAATTGATTTGTTTAAACCCTAACCTCTAGTGTGACTGTATATGGAGACATGCCTCTGATGGAGACATTAAGGTAAAATAAACATACGGCCTTGACCTGATGGGAGTGATATAGAGATATAAGAAGGAGCACCAGAAACTTGAATGTCTCCCTCCTTGCATGCACCAAGAAAAGGTCATGTGAGCAAAGAGTGACAGGACAGCCAGCTCCAAGCCAAGAAAAGAGGCGTCAGAATGGCCTGCATTTCTGCAGCCTTGTTCTTGGAAGTCCCAGTCTCCAGAACTTGAGGATAATCTTTCTGGTGTTTAAATTACCTAGTCTATGGTATTTTATTATGGTAGCCTAAGCTGAGCAATACACTCTGCTTGTATTTTTGGCAAGAATTTGAGGGAGATAAGTATAGGTTATTATTTTTCTAATTTGGTAGAGGTTACCAAATTAACCGTCTGAGTGATGCCATGATAACGTCTGAGTCTGGGCTTTCTTTGTAGGAATTTTGAAATTGAATTAAATCTCTGTTTTTGTTATAGGTCTATTCTGACTTTCTACTTCTTCCTAATTAGGTTTCAGTAATATATGTTGTTTTGAAGGATTTTTTTCAATTTAATCCAAGTTGTCTAATTTATCAATATATAGTTGTTCATGGTACTCACTCATATTTCTTTTTTTTTTCATTTTTTTTTTTCATTTTTATTTCTGTAAAGTCTTATTGATGATGCTCTTTCATTCTATTTTATAAATCTGTGTTTGTTTTCATTTTTTCTTGGTTATCCCAATTAAAGTTCTTCAATTTTTTTGATTTTTAAAGAATTATTATTTGAAAAAATTCTCTATTAATTTTCTATTCCTTATTTCATTTATATTTTGTATATGCCTTTATTATTTCCTTTTTTCCTGCTTTCTTTGTGTTTCATTTGCTTTTCTTTTTCCTTAAAGTTGACCTAGGCTATTGATTTAAAATGTTTCTTTTTTAATATGAGCATTTATGGCTCTTCATTTCCTTCTGAATATTGCTAATTCTGCAAAATATTTCCTTTGAATTTTAAGATGCCCTTGTCATCTCTCTGTTTTGGTTTTTTTTGTTTGTTTGTTTTTTTGTTTTTTGTTTTCTTTTATCTAGGGATTTGCCCTAGATCAGCATAAACATCTTACTAGTTTTTTGTCCCATATTCGATCCAGGACTAGTGGCTTGAATGATCCATCCCGAGAGCTCTACTATGGGGATGCAAGTCCTTCAGATTTCCAGGGATGACTATTGTAATACTTTTAAGCCTGGCTTGCTCAAGTCACCTCTGGGTCAGAGTAGCTTATTGTTCACTCAGCATTAAGAAATATAATGTGATGGTGAATGTCACTCTAAGGCATGATTCTCAAACTCAGTCAGACCAATGGAGTCTCCAAAACCTGGGCTCTTTCCACTGGTTATTTCCATGTTCTGGTTTCAACACTAGTTTTGCTGGTACTGTTCCCCTTCTGCCTCTTCTTACTGGATTATGTGTTCTTTAGACCTTATGGATGGCCAGAGGAAAGATTTAAATTAGATAGGACACTTGGGAGCAAACTGGAGAAAATATAGTGCTAGGTCTCTATATGATTAGTATTTATCCATATTAGTCCATTTTTTGTCAAAGTCCAAAACAGTCTAACACATATATACTATTTTTATGTTGTATGTGATAAGAATACATTTCTTGGCAGGTTTGTGATTCATAGACTAGAACTTCTGTCAACGTGTTCACTAATTTTAGTGTTTTCTTTTCACAGTTTCTTAAAACTAATGATGTAAAATAAGAGTCATCACAGGAAGACACTGGAAACTAAAACAGTCTAGCAGCTTCATGCTTAGGTTGGTGAATATGTGCGTTTTAGAAAGTTGTTAACATGCATCTTAAAAGAAACAGATTAGCAAATTGCTGAATAATTCACATCAAAGAATTCTTTCCCTGTCTCTCTTTTTCTCTCAGTAAGGAATGGAATATGCTATACGTTTAAGGAACTGAAGATTCCCAAAGTGGCTATTTTCAATATAAGACACATTTTCACATTTTTTTTTCTGAATCACTGGATTTGAGATAAGAATATACTAAATTCAACTTTACTGCTCATTACTTGAAAGCAATTTTCTGTTAAGTAGGGAGTTATGCTATGATCTATATATTTTTTATTCCCAGTGTTGAAGTAATTTTGAGTATTTCAAGGACATTCATTTAAGAAGGTTGGACAATTTTTGGCAATCCTGGCTTAATCATTACACATAAAAGAAACAATAGTTAAGTTCAAAATGAGGTCATAAAACTTCCCCCTGAATTAGCTCACCAGCCAGTGGGAGTTGATAGATTTTCTTGATTTACACCTAATACCTTTTGATAGTTGCAAGGAATATGGTTACCACAGTGATCTTTACATCAACACAATTTTCCAAGAGAGATTTTCCTTTTTAAATTAGAGCTAGGCTACTCTACCTCATTCACATCCTTGGAAGTGAAAGTGAAAGTGTTCACTGCTCAGTCCTGTCTGACTCTTTGCGACCCCATGGACTGTAGCCCACCAGACTCCTCTGGCCATGGAATTCTCTGGGGAAGAATACTGGAGTGGGTAGCCATTCGCTTCTCCAGTTCACATCTTTAGTACAGCTGATTTGGAATGTCTTTGTTACTAATGAACATAAGCTCTAAAGAGGGGATGGCTGGACACAACACAGAGGTTCATGTTACTTGGGACTTCAGTTTTTGTGTCTAAAAACATACTCATATTTACTGAGCACTCAGTGTTTGCTAATGATGGACTAACAACCTGGGGGGGAAAAAAACGATTTTCTATGGAGATTAGACTAGAGTACACTGTGATTGGCCAACGTGTTCTATTTTTATGAAAGTGCAAGAAACCAGTTTATTTTCAGACCACTACTTGGCAACTACATGGCAGAACAACAGGAGTTTAGTAACCTTAATGCAGTTCTTCATTAAGTATAATTTTATCTTTTAAAGCATTATATAGATAAATTTTAGTAACTCCATATTTCATTTTCCCCATTAAGAAATTCAAGCATACATTCGTTTGTGCAAAAAGAAATAAAACCAACTTTTTTCATGCCTAACTCCATCTTCACCATCACCAAAATCACTATCAACAATGACAAAACAAAGAAAGCAAGCAAAACAAAAAATCTATTGCTTTTGTTCAGTTCATGGTTTCTTATATTTAAAGGATCATGGACTTTTTAGGCAAAATCTATTAATGTCCTGAAAACACTTTGCATTTTGAGAAGTTCTGTCTTACAGAGTATTCATCAGATACAATCACCTCTACAGAAATAATCTACCACAAGGGAGCAGGATATAGATAATAAAACATTGTGCCCATTTATTAGGGCACTCAGATCCAAGAAACCAGATTAATAAGTCTTTAAGACTCATGTTCATGTACTTTGAATTTTATTTCTTCATTCTTCCTTTGTCTTTATCTGAATACCTATTTCAGGAATACCTGCATTTTTCATAGTTTGATGTTTGTCTCACACTCATCAGTTAGATATAACAACTGCTGACATTCTTCTTGTTTTAGTCATTGTCTCTTTTCTAAACTATGGTCTATCCATTCAGCTCAAAGGACATCTATTACTTAGGTCATCTGAACCAAATAATACATTACCATATACTAAATCAAGCTAAATTCCCAAAAAAAAAAAAAAAATCAAGCTAAATTCCATAGTCAGTACCCTGCTGGTATAATTTCAGTCATATTGATATAAAATAATTCATTCAGGGCATAAAAACAGCTCAGAGATATATATTTTGCCAAAGTTAATCAGATGCTCAGGTGATAACTTTGTATATCAAGTCACTATCTACAAATATTATTATTAGCAGGGAAAAACAGAGATGGAATTCAGACCTAAAATGTCCAACCGTATTTTCCAAGTGAAAATGATCTATATTTACAAAACAATTACTGTGCATTATGGAGTACTTATCTGAATCTTACAATCTGAAGTGTGTGGGAAAAAAAGTCAACCCAATTTCTAACAAAAGTCATTATAACATACAAGCATTTAATTATGAAGTGACCTCTCAAAAATTTTTTGCCACTTAGTACTAGCTTAGGGCATATTCTTTCTAATGGTGCCAAAATATTTGTTGGTTTCACATATATTTGTATTATAAATACAATACTATACTGTATTTGGCAAAGTGAACAAACAAATCATTTAAAAATATTCAGTATTTTATTTGGTGATTTTGGAATAGCTTTAAATTGCACTCAAGCTCACTGACTACTTAGAATCTGACAGTTTGACCTGTTAATACTCAAAGAAAAGAAAATCAATGAGTAGTTTCCACTGTGAGTGAATGAGTACAAGATTATCGATAGGATCTTTTGAAAACGAATGGACCTTCACATTTTTCTTTACCTTTGTCTGCCCAAAAAGTCACCCTCAAAATGCTAAGTGAATGGTAAAGTGCGTGTGAAATACTGCACACAATATACAGTGACAAATATATCCTCTGTGAATATTAATGATTGAATTATGTGGTTCTAAAATCTGGAGTGTAGCTGCTATTATAATCCCAAATATTATAATATAATACAAAACAAACTATTTTATATGTTTAATTTCTCAAGATAGCCTCCCAATACAACTCACTTCTCATTATTTATACTTGGAAAATTGTTTCACATTTTAAATGAATTCACTTAAAGTGACTGCTTTTCTCCCCCAGATAATTCAGTTTTCTGGCAGAAAGTGATTTATCATTTGTCATTCAGAATACAGATAATGCTAAAGCAAACCTCAAAGGAGTCATTAATTTTTGCTACAAATATATTTGAGATCCTACCATGTGCCAGGCATTATTCATTGTTTTTGATACAGCAGTAAATAAAACCTGGTAACATTGACTCAAATCTCATGAAAGACTATAAACAGGTAGGTATATCCAGAGGTGGTGTAGGCTATGAAGAAAAGTTAAGCAATTGTAGGGGGAAATTTGGAGAAAGAAACGGCAACTCACTCCAGTATTCTTGCCTGGAGAATCCTGTGGACAGAGGAGCCTGGAGGGCTGCAGTCTACAGGGTCGCAGAGAGTCGGACACAACTGAAGCGACTTAGCATGCATGCATGCATGCATTGGAGAAGGAAATGGCAACCCACTCCAGTGTTCTTGCCTGGAGAATCCCAGGGACAGAAGAGCCTGGTGGACTGCCGTCTATGGGGTCGCACAGAGTCGGACACGACTGAAGTGACCTAGCAGCAACAGCAGCAGCAGCAGAGGTAAATACAGCAGTGTTCTCCAGGAAAAAAAATTTAAAAGAACAAAAGGGGTTAATATATATACTATATATATTTCATATATATATATATATATATATATATATATATATATTTTGGAATTGGAATTGGAAGCCACGGAATTGGAATTGGAAAATGGAAGCCAAGAAGTCCTGCAATCTATTATCCACAAGTGGAGAACCAGGAAAGCCATGGTATAATTCAGTCTCAGTAGAAAGGCCTAAGAAAGAGA
Organism: Cervus elaphus; assembly: GCF_910594005.1. NCBI lineage: Eukaryota > Metazoa > Chordata > Mammalia > Artiodactyla > Cervidae > Cervus > Cervus elaphus. The sequence continues at coordinate 31,082,231 of NC_057841.1, read as the reverse complement.
GGAGTCAGTGGTATATCCCACAGGTGGAATTCAAGGACCCCAGAACTAGTAGCTCTGATGTCCAAGGATAGGAGAAGATATCCGCATCCAAGAGGATAGTGAGAGAGCTCTCCCTTTCTTTGTTCTTGCTCCATTTGGGCCCTCAGGAGACTGAATGATGCCCACTCGCATTGGTTAATATTAAGGGCAAAGGGTTAATAAAAGAGCTACTTTTTAAGCATTACTTAAAAGTAAAAGTTGGAGAAGGAAATGGCAACCCACTCCAGTGTTCTTGCCTGGAGAATCCCAGGGACAGGGGAGACTGGTGGGCTGCCGTCTGTGGGGTCACACAGAGTCGGACACGACTGAAGCGACTTAGCAGCAGCAGCAAAAGTAAAAGTACATGAATTACTTTTGTTTTAAAAGAATAACTATCTGCTGAATAGAGACATTTAGCATATGTCTCCTTGACTCCTAATGCTGCTTTGGGAAGAAAAGGCAACAGCAGGGAGACCAGTGAGTAAATCTTAATCCACCAGGAGAAAGACTTGACTTGGGTTGGGGTGGTGGTCATGGAGATACTAAGAAATAGTCAACAAAGGGATAGATTGTGGTAGGATTTAGTAATGGAGTTATATGTGAGTGAGAGGGGGAGAGATTGCTTTAAACATGCTAGTGGGAAAGAGTACATGAGGGGGAAAAAAGTCTTTTTGTTTGTTGGCTAGGTTACTTTTTCTAGAAGATGGAGACCTAACCATAAGTAAAGACTGAGAAGGAAGGACACTGGAAAGAGAAATCCTGAAAATGAAATATAAGGAAATAATTCAGTTCAGTTCAGTTCAGTCACTCAGTCGTGTCCGACTCTATGCGACCCCATGAATCGCAGCATGCCAGGCCTCCCTGTCCATCACCAACTCCCGGAGTTGACTCAAACTCATGCCCATCAAGTCAGTGAGGCCATCCAGCATCTCATCTTCTGCCATCCCCTTCTCCTCCTGTCCCCAATCCTTCCCAGCATCAGGGTCTTTTCCAATGAGTCAGCTCTTTGCATGAGGTGGCCAAAGTACTGGAGTTTCAGCTTCAGCATCAGTCCTTCCAATGAACACCCAGGACTGATCTCCTTCAGGATGGACTGGTTGAATCTCCTTGCAGTCCAAGGGACTCTCAAGAGTCTTCTCCAACATCACAGTTCAAAAGCATCAATTCTTTGGCACTTAGCTTTTTTTATGGTCCAACTCTCACATCCATACATGACCACTGGAAAAACCATAGCCTTGACCAGATGCACCTTTGTTGACAAAGTAATGTCTCTGCTTTTTAATATGCTATCTAGGTTGGTCATAACTTTCCTTCCAAGGAGTAAGCGTCTTTTAATTTCATGGCTGCAGTCACCATCTGCAGTGATTTTGGAGCCCAAAAAAATAAAGTCTGACACTGTTTCTACTGTTTCCCCATCTATTTCCCCTGAAGTGACGGGACCAAATGCCATGATCTTAGTTTTCTGAATGTTGAGGTTTAAGCCACTTTTTTCACTCTTCTCTTTCACTTTCATCAAGAGGCTCTTTAGTTCTTTTCACTTTCAGCCATAAGGGTGGTGTCATCTGCATATCTGAGGTTATTGATAATTCTCCCGGCAATCTTGATTCCAGCTTGTGCTTCTTCCAGCCCAGCGTTTCTCATGATGTACTCTGCATAGAAGTTAAATAAGCAGGGTGACAATATAAAGACTTGACGTACTCCTTTTCCTCTTTGGAACCAGTCTGTTGTTCCACATCCAGTTCTAACTGTTGCTTCCTGACCTGCATATAGGTTTCTCAAGAAGCAGGTCAGGTGGTCTTGTATTCCCATCTCTTTAATTGGTAGAATATTATTCTACAACCGTGAGTCTGGAGAAAGAAAGAAAAGTGTAAATGGAAAAGCTAGCTTTAAAGGAAGGGATACTTTCTTAAGGGGCTTCCCTGGTACCTCAGTAATTTAGAATCTGCCTGCCATGCAGGAGCTGCAGCAGCTGAGCATTCAGTCCCTGGGTCAGGAAGATCCCCCGGAGGAGGGCATGGCAACCCATGCCCATATTCTTACCTGGAGCATACCATGGACAGAGTTGCCTGGTGGGCTACATCAGTAGGGTTGCAAATAATTGGACACAACTAAAGCAGTTTAGCATGCACACACACATACTTTCTTAAAAAGGATACTTCCTTAAACGATGAAGATAGAACTTAAAAAGGAAGAGAGGAGGAAAATGAAGAGATGTCCATGCTAGATGACTTCCATCATCTCTTAATTCAGAGTAAATAGGGTAGTGGCAGAGATGTGATGTATGATTTACTTTACTTGATACAACATAGATCTATTGTTTTCTTTGGCTTTAAAAACACCATGCAACCAAAAAGGAGACACTGAGTCTAGACTTCTTGAGAAATAAAAAAAATAAAATAAAATAAAACAAGAGCCCACTGAGAGAAGGGCTTATTTTGCACATTTCTATATACCTTTCAGTAAAATTTCAGTATGAACTTTGAAAAGCATGAATAACCAGAGGGATTCTATGCCACTGGAACAGTACAGATGCTCTCAGAAAGGCCCTATTCAAGGTGAGGAATCCTGATGTTACACCACATTGAATTAATAATCCAGAACCCAGCTTCCCTGGTGGCTCAGTGGTACAGAATCAGCCTGCCAGTGCAGGAGACATGGGTTCAATCCCTGGTCCCAGATCATCCCACATGCCCTGGAGCAACAAAGCCTGTGTGCCACCACTATTGAGCCTGTGCTCTGGAGCCCAGGAGCTGCAACTATTGAGCCCATGTGCTACAACTACTGAAGCCCGCAGGCCCGAGAGCCCATGCTCTGCAACAAGAGAAGCCACTGCAGTGAGAATTCTGTGCCTTGCAACTATACAGTAGCCCCACTTGCCGCAGCTAGAGAAAAGCCCATGCAACAAGGAGGGCCTGTGCAACAAGGAGGACCCAGCACAGCCAAAAAAAATTAAAAATAAATGGATAAAAATTTAAAAATACAGATATTTCTTTAAAAAATAATCCAAAACCTTATACTTGTTCCATGGCACTTAAGCAACATTCTCTTCCACTTGTCAAGCTCAAGGGGTTCTCCAACTCTTTCCAGGTCTAACTGTCGTGCATTTTATGAGGGAAGGTGGAGGTTAAAGTTCTTTCTATGGTTTAAGAGGAAGCTTATTTGCACAGTCTTGGGAAACTCTTCAACAATATTCTCTTGACCTTTTCATCATTAGTAGAAACATGGATGGACAAAAGCATAGATACACATAGTAAAAGAGAGAGTTTTCTGTGGTAGGGGATCCTGTACAAAGAGGGGCCATACTGACTTAGAAACAATAGTGTTCAAGATGTGTTGTAAATCTCTATGTCTATTTTGCTTTTTTCTCTTTTTTATTATAGGACCTGGTGTTTGGACGAGGTCTAACTAGTCAATCCTAGAAAAGAATATTAATGATAGGTGCCTGCTATGGTTTCATCCACCAGTGTGCATAGTAAAGAAGTCTTTGGGAGACATTAGCAAAATAGAAGTCACACCAAATAGTAGTATATTACAAGCAACTTGAAAAGCTAAGGGAACTCACATTCTAAGAACAGATGGAGCCTAGTGCATCTTCTTAAATGATGTCACATAATTCCAATTTCTCATACAAATATTTAGTATTTTTTATCTCACAGCTCTTTGAACTGGCCACCAAGGTATGTTTCTCTAAGCAAACTCTCAGCACAGCCCTGATCTCATCATATCTTTGAAAGGTATGAGCATTCTGGCTCAGAGGAAAGCAGCCAAAATTTAGTATGCTTCTTCAAAGCTGTCAGCTTTGTTCAGTATAAATTTCTGAAGTCTGAAAGCCTGGCTGCCTGACGTAGAGTTTCGCCCTCTCACTGTATACTGGTGATCACTGTCTTTATGCTACCAGCAAGGCCATCGCATCTCAGTCGTGAGAGACAAGTATTACAGTAACATTTGGTTTCATAAGAATCACCATCCGGTAGCTCAGGAACCTTCATGATTTCGGTTGACACATGTTCTCCTTTGTCAAGGCGAGACTTCATTTCACAGAGACTTGGAAACGAAAGTTGAAATTATACTTGAAAGCTAAAATTCTTCACTTGGGTGCACAAATGCTCGGTTGTTCAGCCACGTCCGACTCTGTGTGACCCTGTGGACTGCAGCCCACCAGGAGTCTGTGTCCATGGAATTCTCCAGGCAAGAATATTGGAGTGGGTTGCCATTTCCTTTTCTAGGGGATCTTCCCATAGGAGTTGTGTAATAGTCAAGACGAAGAGCTTGCAATGAGATGCAAATGACCACAACAGCTTTCTCTATTCTAAAACTATTCAACCCTCTAAAAGTGATCATCGATGTCTATGTCCACAGTATCTCTGAAGTCTTTTTTTTTAGAGATATATTTTGATGTGGACCTTTGAAAAAGTCTTTATTGTTTTTGTTACAATACTGCTTCTGTTTTATGTTTTGGTTTTTTGGCTGCGAGGCATGTGTGATTCTGGGTTCTAATGCAAGTTGTTGAACCTGCACCCCTTGCATTAGAATTGACGTCTTAACCACTGGACTGCCAGGGAAGTTCCCTGAAGATTTCTTAAATTATAATATTTAAATATTGTAAAAAGAAATTGCTCCACAATTCTATATCCGGTCAGTGTTGCACAAGGAGATTTCCTAGGACGCTTTTTGTTTTCTGCCTATGCAGCAGGAGGGACACATTGTTTGGTTTAGCCCCTGTTCACTTTGACTCTAAGTAATTTAAGTGAAATATATCTCAGGAGTAATTTGTGTAAGCTAATCCCCTCTAGAAGAACTTATATTAGGTCCTTGGGGAAGTTTGTCACTTTTATTTGATGTTACAAGAATTTATACCCTGACAAGTACACTATCCGGGTGTCACTAGTAGCATCAATTTAATTAAGGTAGTGTCAGCTCTTCTCTAGTTTGCCCAGTTTAATGTCTCAGTCTTTTATAATCAAGAGGGCCAGGAAATTGGCGCTCAGTTTACTAGCCCTGGTTTGTTTTCTTTTCCTGAAGTGTGACTTGAATGGTTGAAACCACTTTTTAGTCATTTGATGTTAATGTGGATAGATACATATTTACACTTCTTTTTGCATACTTGAGTCAGTATCAGATGGTCTTCTAGTGCTACCCTCTATATATTAAGAAATAAAAATAAAATCAGTGGATGTATTGTAATTGGATTCATTAGTTTATTAAATAATATATAAAAGATTAGGCTTTTGAGATGTAATAGGATTTTGGAGAGAGATTCTTATGAGGAATAAAAGACCTAATATTTGATCTATGACATACAATAGTGTTTTTAAAATACAAATGTTTCTGTTAGCATGTACCTATATTAATTTTACCAATTCATACCAATTCATAATCATTTAAAATTGAACCAATGTTTTGCTAGTTATTTAACTCATTACAGGCAGCAGAAAGCTTTAAAAGAGTATAATTTTGAAGGCAAAATTTTTGTTCAATAAAGACTGTTGTGCAGTTAATTATTTATATAACACAGGGAGACACACTCTATTCAAGCTGGAAAAGAGTACCAGCTGTCATTTCTAGAAAATCTCACAATATTGATGATGGTAGATAGATGATCTAGATATTTATGTAGATATAGGTATTAATGGTATTAGTATAGGGAGAGAAACAGAGAGATAGAGATATATAGCAGATAGACAAGACTTTCTGGCCAAAATACTCAATTAGTTCTTATATAAATAATTAGTTCTAGTCTAAATCATTTGCTGTGTGAATTTTAATAACTCATTTTCATTTTTGTGTCATAAAATGGGAATACTAAAAAGCAGAGACATTACTTTGCCAACAAAGGTCTGTGTAGTCAAAGCTACGGTTTTTCTAGTAATCATGTATGAATGTGAGAGTTGGACCATAAAGAAGGCTGAGTGCTGAAGAATTGATGCTTTTGAACTGTGGTGTTGGAGAAGACTCTTGAGAGTCTCTTGTATTGCAAGGGGATCAAACCAGTCAATCCTAAAGGAAATCAACCCTGAATATTCTTTGGAAGGACTGATGCTGAAGCTGAAGCTCCAATACTTGGCTGCCTGATGTGAAGAGCTGACTCACTGGAAAAAAACCCTTTCCTACATAGGAAAGACTGAAGGCAGCAGAGGATAAGATAGTTAGAAAGCATCATCAACCCAATGGACATGAATCTGAGCCAACTCTGGGAGACAGTGAAGGTCAAGGTAGCCAGACCTGCTGCAGTCTATGGGGTCCCAAAGACTTAGCAATTGAACAACAACATTGAATAAGAAAACATTTAGGCATTTAAGGTTCTTGACTTCAGTTGTAAAACTGTGGCTCTAAATACTAATAATCTAGTTTCTGAAATTATATGCATTCACGTGTATATATATATTATATAAATAAATATATATGCAGTAACACATCTGCATATATACTCTATGAATTTGTAAAATCCATAATGACAAACGTTCATCATCGTATTATCATGTGTAGTATTTTTGCTGCCCTGAAAATCCTCTTTGCCCTGCTTATGCCTCTCTCCTCAAATCCTCTGTATCTACTAATTTTATTGTTCCCATGACTTTGTTCTTATGTCATATAATTGGAATCATACAGTATAGAAACTTCTCTGATTGACTTCTCTCACTTAGTAATATGCATTTAAGTTTCCACCATGTCTTTTTCTGGCTTTACAGCTCATTTATTTTTTGCATTAAATAAGATTTCATTATCTGGATGTACCACAGCTTATTTTTCCATTCACCTATCGATGGACATCTTGGTTCCTTCCAAGTACTGGCAATTATGAATAAAGCCACTATAAACATCCACATGAAGATTTTTGTGTGAACATGTTTTCCAACTCCTTTGGGTCAATGCCAAGGAGTATGATTTCTGGATTGTAGGGTAAGAGTATATTTAGTTTTGAAAGGAAGGCCAAACTGTCTTACAAAATGGCTGTACCATTTTGGATGCCACCATCAATGAATGAGGTTTCCTGTAACTCCATATCTAGGCCAGCATTTGTTGTACTGCTGTAACCATTTTTAATAGATGGTTAGTGGTATTTCATTATTGTTTTATTTAATTTCATTCTAGGAAAAACAGAGCATCTTTCATAAAGATGACACATTTGCCAATCTTATATCTCTTTGGGCTTCGCTGGTGACTCTGATGGTAAAGAATCTGCTTGCAGAGCAGGGGACTCAGGTTCAATCATTGGGTCAGGAAGATCCCCTGGAGAGGGAAATGGCAATCCAATCCAGTACTCTTTCCTGGAGAATCCCATGAGCAGAGGAACTTGGCGTGCTACCACTTATGGGGTCACAACAGTTGGACACAAGAGCTACTAACACACACACACACACACATATTTTCTTTGGGGAGGTGTCTTTCTGGATCTTAGCCCATTTTTAATCATCATCATTTTAAGAAAATGATTTTTTCTATTTTTTGAACCAATTATTTCTTTTGCCTTTTTGTTATTGAAAATTAATTTTATTTCTGTAATGGTAAGATGTGGTTTCTAATTATTTTTTTAAAAAATTTGCAGTGTTTCTGCAAAATATGTAATTATTCATTTAAAAATATTCTTTGCATACTCAAAAAGAATGTGGATCCACTAGATTTGATGGCAGTGTGTTTCAAGTGCCCCTCACTACCAATCAAGCATATTGTTAAGTAATTTAAATCATCTACAACTTTATTGTTTTAATTATGTTTTGACCTATCAGTAATAAAGAGTGCTATTTCTACCAAACGATAGATTTTAAAAGATTTTTTTGTCATTTAAACAATGGGATGGGGAATACGTGTAAATCTATGGCTGATTCATATCAATGTATGACAAAACCCACTGAAATGTTGTGAAGTAATTAAAAAAAAATTTAAAAAAATAAAAAAAATAAAAAAATAAAAAAAAACAAAATATGTTTTCTACATTTTATGAATATTTATTTGGTGCATGAAAGTTTTGACTTCATAAAGCTTCTTAGGGAGTTGATGTTTTCTTATTATATAGGAACCCTCTTTATTCTTAATACTTTTGACCCCAAATTATATTTTGAATAATATAAATACAGAAATCTTTCTATTAGTGTTTCATTGACATTTTCTCTTTTATTGTAATCTTTTTGTTATATTTTAAATGACTCTCTTGTAAAAAGTATGAAAATCATTAAAAAATATTATTTAGCAATTATCTTGGTGACAAGAATACACAGAAGAACTGTACAAAAAGATCTCAATGACCCAGAGTTACAATGGGTTACAATGGGTTACAATGACCCATTGTAACCATTGTGGTTACAATGGTGTGATCACTCACCTAGAGCCAGACATCTTGGCGTGCAAAGTCAAGTGGGCCTTAGGAAGCATCACTGCAAACAAAGTTAGTGGAGATGATGGAATTCCAGTTGAGCTATTTCATATCCTAAAAGATGATGCTGTAAAAGTGCTGACCTCAGTATACCAACAAATTTGGAGAACTCAGCAGTGGCCACAGGACTGGAAAAGGTCAGTTTTCATTCCAATCTCAAAGAAGGGCAATGCAAAGAATGTTCAAACTACCACACAATTGCACTCTTTTCACATGCTAGCAAGTTCAGTTCAGTCCCTCAGTTGTATCCCACTCTCTGTATCCCACCCCATTGACTGCAGTACTCCAGCCTCCCTGTCCATTACCCACTCCTGGAGCTATCCATCACCAACTCCCAGAGCTTGCTCAAACTCATGTCCATCGAGTTGGTGATGCAATCCAACCATTTCATCCTCTGTTGACCCCTTCTTCACCTACCTTCAATGTTTCCCAATATCAGGGTCTTTTCCAAGAGTCAGTTCTTTGCATCAGGTGGCCAAAGTATTGGAGCTTGAACTTCACCATCAATCCTTCCAATGAATATTCAGGACTGATTTCCTTTAGGATTGACTGATTTGATCTCCTTGCAGCCTAAGGGACTCTCAAGAGTATTCTCCAACACCACAAGCTAACAAGGTCATGCTCAAAATACTCCAAGATAGGCATCAACAGTATGTGATAGTTCAACAGTATTTGAACTGAGAACTTCCAGGTATACAAACTGTAATTAGAAAAGGCAGAGGAAACAGAGATCAAATTGCCAACATCTGTTGAATCATAGAATAAGTAAGAGAATTCAAGAAAACCATCTACTTCTTCTTCATTGACTAAGCTAAATCTTTTGACTGTGTGGATCACAACTTACTGTGGAAAATTCTTTAAGAGATGGGAATACCAGACCACCTTAACTGTCTCCTGAGAAATCTGTATGCAAATCAAGAAGCAACAGTCAGAGCCGGACATGGAACAACAGATTGGTTCCAAATTGGGAAAGGAGTGCATCAAGGCTGTATACTGTCATCCTACTTATTCAACTCATATGCAGAGTACATCATGTGAAATACCAGGCTGAATGAATCACAAGCTGGAATCAAGTTTGCTGGGAGAAATATCAATAACCTCTGATATGCAGATGAAACCACCTTTATAGCAGAAAGCAAAAGGAACTAAAGAGCCCCTTGATGACCATGGAAGAGACGAATGGAAATGCTGGCTTAAAACAACATACAAAAGATGAAGATTATGGTTCCAGTCCCAACACTTCATGGCAAATAGATGGGGAAACAATGGAAACAGTGATGGACTTTATTTTCTTGGGCTCCAAAAATCAGTGTAGATGGTGACTCAGCCATGAAATTAAAAGACTCTTGCTCCTTGGAAGAAAGATTATGACAAACCTAGACAGTGTATTAAAAAGCTAAAATATTAATTTGCTGGAAAGGCCCATCTAGTCAAGGCTATGATTTTTCCAGTAGTCATGTATGGATGTGAGAGTTGGACCATAAAGAAGGCTGAACACCAAAGAACTGATGCTTTCAAACTGTGGTGTTGGAGAAGATTCTTGAGAGTCTTGAACTGTAAGGAAATCAAGCCAGTCAATCCTAAAGGAAATCAACCCTTTTACTTTGATCAAAATATAAATATTAAAACTTTGTGTTTATTCTCTTTTGCTATGCTTCTCCTATGTCCTTTGATATCATTTTCCAGTTAACTTTAAAAAGTCATTTCAAAATTCCTCTGTTTTTTCCTCTTAGCTGGTTTGGATGTTTTATACTCTCTATTTTAAAAACAATATCACCGAAACTTTACCATTTTATGCTAGGTAGAATATGAAGTTAATGTCTTAAGCCTCTTCCTAAACAAAAATGTAGAATCTTTTACTGTCTATCAACACATTTCTAATTTCTATAATATTTCCACAAATTTTCATTCCATCCTTTCTTATACTATAAAAATCAGACATCATTCTTGTCAATATTTTATATAGCCAAACTACATGTAAATGTGTTGCAGTACCGAACTACATGCTCAGAATTTCTCCTCTCATTTAAAATTTTTAGGAATCACCTAGGTTCTTTGAAAGTTTGTCTACTAGATGCTTTCTTTGTGAAATTTTCATGGTGCTTGCTAAGTCCCTTCAGTTTGGTCTGACTCTGTGTGACCCTATGAACTGTAGCCTGCCCGGCTCCTCTGTCCATGGGGTTTTCTAGGCAAGAATACTGGAGCGGGTTGCCATTTCCTTCTCCAAGATATCTTCCTGACCCAGGATCGAACCTCTGTCTCAGGTCTCCTGCACTGACAGGTGGGTTCATTCCCATTAGCACCATATGTGCTATGAAGTACAATTTTTACTGGAAAATACTGATGTGTTCGATGGAAAATATTGCCAACAAAGGTACGTCTAGTCAAAGCTATGGTTTTTCCAGTAGTCATGTATGGATGTGAGATTTGGACTACAAAGCAAGTTGAGCCCCAAAGAATTGATGCTTTTGAACTGTGGTGTTGGAGAAGACTCCTGAGAGTCCCTTGGACTGCAAGGAGATCCAACCAGTCAAGTCCATGGGGTGGCAAACAGTTGAACATGAATGAGCGACTGAACTGAACTGATTGATGTGTTTGTTTTTCCTTTGTTCTTGAAAGGTGATTTTTAGTGCAAAAATTTCAGGTTTTATGGTCAATTTCTTTTTGAAGTGATTACAGGGCTGATTTCGGACTTTTTCTTTTGCTGTTTTAAAGTGTGCTCATCACGTAACTGCCATTTACCGACAGGTAATTTTTTCCTTCAGTATTCTTCAGTTCCTCTACAATGGGTTTACATCATAGTTTTATTTTATCCTGCTTAGTATACATTATACTTGTTTCTGTAGATTCATCATCAATTTTGGTTTTTGTTCATTTATTATTTGTTCACGTTGCCTTTTCTTCTTTTTATGTTTTCCTGGTGACTCTCATTAGACATGTAAACTTTCCCATTATTTACTCATATTTCTTAAACTCACAAGTATTTTAAAATTCTTATCTTTTGAGGCTACATTTTGAATAATTTAAAGATGTCTGTTGAGTTATTAAATTTTTCTTTAGCTGTGTCTAATTTTCTTTTTTACTCACTGAATTGTTCATGTCAATTATTTTATTTCTATTCCTTATGTTTTTATTAATGTTTAAATCTGATCATTTCAGAATGTGTTTTCTTCATTGCTTATTTTTTATGCCACTTAAAAATTCCTTAAATATTTATTAATCTTTTTAAAAAATTGGGGGTGTGCTGATTCTTTTATAAACAGTGAAAATAAATGATGAGCCATGAAAGAATTAATTAATTAATCTTGCAGTGGCAGACCATTTAAAAATATCTAGTCTGCCTTAAGTTCAGGAATTGGAATGCATATTTTTACCACATTAAAGTTTTTGAATATGGAGTATTTTAAAGTATAATTCACTTGTATTGTACATAAACTTCTGTATCATCTGTATATCACAGGCTTTTTCCCTTTTAAAAATATCAACAATGATCATAGCCCATCAAATGACCATGGTCTTATATATGTCATCACGTAATGATGTTGTATATATCATCAACATATATAATCAGTTTCAGATTCAGGTGTTACAAACAAACATAGCCTATGAGCAAATTAATGATATATTTATACCTGTCATTGTTAATATATTAAAGTTGCTTTTTCACTAGAATGGCCAGTAGTTTTGTTTCTGGTATGGTAATTTATGGTCAAATACATATCTATACTCAATTTATATTAATTTAATTATTAGATAGCATGAACCTATCTGTCATGTTTTCTTTTTTTTGTGTGTGTTTATATGACCAAATTATTTGTCTATTTTTTAACATGAATTTTTATTTATTTTCCTAATTTTCACTAATGTACTTTTACTGTATTATCCCTTGGCCACATTCTACAAATAGATTTCTCATTTGAAAATCAACTTGGATTACATACTATATGCTAAATATTTTAGTTCTTATGTTGCAACCAAGTGTGTCTACCTGTCAGGAAGCATTTAACAAGAGGCTTCCTGTGTGCTGTTTTGGATCTGTCAGGAACCCTCTGGCCCTTATTGATTCCTGAATATTCAGGAATTAAGAGGAGAGGCATGCCTTTCCCAGGGCTGAGGAATCCAGGCATTTCTCATTACAGTGATAAGTACCCTCTTCCTTTTTATGAGCCATATGGTAAAAGGTGATTGTTTGCAACTCTCTCTCTCTTTGATAGGGATCATCTTATGTTTTGTAAGTCTGGAATTTTAATCTTTATCTTTGCTGAGAATAACCACCTTGTAAGACAGTATATATGCCCACGCCATGTTGATTAAAACACCTTTGCTCCATCAGAGCTTTGGTCTCCGTGTCTCTCCTTCCTCCCTCCCTCCCTCCCTCCCTCCCTCCCTCCCTCCCTTCCTTCCTTCCTTCCTTCCTTCCTTCTTTTCCTTCTTTGTGTCTTTCTCTCTCTCTCTTTCTGGCTAATTCCTTGGAGCGCGGAAGCCCGCTGACCTCACTTTCTTGCCCGGGAGAAGGCGCACTGTGCCTTCACCCACTCAAGAGGGCGCCTGGTGCCTACGTGCAGCAGCGGGAGCCCTAAGAACAGGGCTCTATTGGCTTTCCGCGTAAACCAGGGGATAGCAGCCTCTTTGTCTCTCTTACTGTCGGGACCACCAGGTTCCGGTCCATTAAAGGACCAACATCTACCTTTAATTGTGATACTTCTTATCACTTTGAATTTTAGTATTTTTCTTCAAAAAGTTTGATATTCAGTTTTATTTTCTTTCATATTTACCCATTTTCAATTGTATCTTCATTTGTTTAACAAGATTTTAAAAATGTGTTATGTTATGGGAGGTTAAAAATATTAGCACAAATATTAGCACAAATTAGCTCTAACACAAATAACTAACAAATGGCCCCAACACCATATATTGAGTACTCTTTTTACTCTCCATTAATTTGTCATGGTTTGTTTTATTAAATGCATGGCTTATATTAATCTATCCCATTGACTTAATCTATCTATAGTCTGTGCTCTTAGCACTAGACGTCAATCAGTCTAGTTGTTCAAGCTGAAAACTGGGAATCATTTTTGATGTTTGGAAATTTTCCCATTTTTATTTCATGTATTCCTTTTCTTGTTTCAAATTTCATGCCTCGGCAAAATCACAAGTACAAATCATCATCACCTCTGGTCTACTCCCTAGATATACCCTCCTAACTGTTTTCTTAGCTTCCAATTTTATATCTTTCTACTGAATTTTCCAGTCTGTCAAAGCCATATTTTCAAAACATAATCATATTGCTTCCTTGTTTGAAACTCTTTTAGTTGCTTCCCATGGCTTTCTTTATTTGAACTACAAAGTGCAACACACTGTTCTCCATATCCATTGCTTATCTTATAAAACACTTTTCCCCACAAGTCACTTTTACATCTTCTTCACTAATTTCATGTTTTTATTTAGGAATAAAAGTGCTGAAGAAAGTAAATATATGAATGAATTTATATTTTTAATCAACCAATACATTAATCTTTTAAAAAATTAAGCATTGAACTAGTAAATGGCATTGGAAGTTAAAAATAAAAAACAACAACTAGCCTTTGATTTCAAATAACTGACAATCAATAAATATCAAACATGGCAAAAGAAGAGCCTTCATGTCAGAGAAAGCTACATTAGCAAAAAGCTTAGTTTGAGCATAGGCAGTGAGAAAAGCAAATAAAAGATATTTTTTCCATCCAATATATATTTTTAAGCATCTACTATGTGTCCGGTATTAGTAAATACACTGAATATAAAGTGGTGAATTAAATAACTAATCTGAGCCCATGCAATACCTATGAGAAGTTATAAGACCTTAAGGTAAGTAAAGAACAAATTAAGAAATTTGGATTTCATCCTGTATAAAATTGGGCTTTGTGAAGTGTCTTAAACTGAGAAGAAATATGAAACATTTGCAATTGAGGAAGATAGACCAAAGTTCTGATACAGAGACTAATCAGATGATTATTGCAAGTAATAAACGAGTAGAAACTGATATGAAGGAAGAATATGAATAAGAGAGATGTTATGGAGATAGAAGAAACAGGATATGGTCAGAGATTAAATGTAAGGGATGCTTAAAATACTAGACTCAAACATAATTTCCAGATTTCTGACATGGGTGGTTGGAAAGTGAAGAGCCCAAGTAGAAAGAGAGGAAATCTAGAAGAAAGAATATGTATGAGGAAAAGCATGAAACCAGTTTGGAGTGTAGTCAGACTCAAGTATCCAAGGGCACAAAGTGAAAATTAATATGAATTTAAATAGAATGTACCTATATATAATCACAGGCTTTTCTGGTAGCTCAGTCACAACATGGGGAAGCGGCAGTACCTAATCAGGATTTTTTGTCTGTCACCAGATTTATTGTACATAAAATAGTAGCCAACTTTGATTTGACGTTTTTACAGTATGACAATGCCCAGAAGTCTACAATTTTCTTTGAAATTTAGATCATCACAGGAATTTAGGCTCACTGGAGACTGATTGTTACTTCTTTCCCAGTAGAATAAAAGTTTTAATTCTTACTAATAGAACTAACTAAAACTACTAATAGAACTGCCTGTTGCTAGACCAGGTAGTTTTTTTCTACTTATATTTATTTGTAATAATTTGCTTTTTCCTTGAAAATAATTAGCAATTATAAATAACCACAGTCAAACCAGTCAGTTGACTAAGACAATCAATGCCAAGGGGAATTCATGTGTCCTCATTTAAAACTGTTGGAAGAATATTTTATATATATATATATATAAAATATATATATATATAGAAAAAGACTTAACTCCTGGGATCCATACATTTTCCAAAAGGCAAGGTCTAAAACCCAGTAAATTGAAAATTTCCTTCCAGCCCCTCTTCTTGAAACATAAAACAGATTAAAAACAAAGAAAACTTTGTCTCTTTGTTCTTTGCAGTTTCAGTTTCTTGGTTGAATGGTCTTCAGTTACTATGCATTGAGTTTGAATGTTTTTGATTTAAATAAATCCACTCCTAATATTCCTTAAAAGTTATCATTACAGACTTGTGGTTATTTTTTCCTACTATTTTTGTGGTTTATTTAAACAATTTTATGATTGTTTTATAAATGCTATGAACATCTGGGATCTAAACAAGTCATATTTTGATATACAATTATAGTACCAAAGTTGTTTTACCATCTTAGCAAAAACCATATATTATTCAACTGTGCTGAATGGATTGGGAGCATTTTTGGCATAGATTTTTGGCTTATAAATGTAGAGTGTTGAATAAGCACAAAAGGAGTAACAGTCGGTATTTGTTTTAAATGACACACATAATAGGCAGAACATCAAAATAGTGGTTAAACTTCAATCCCAGTGTTCACAGGTCACTTGTCACAGCTACAATGTCATGGCTTTTTTGGACCCAGAAAAAAAAGCAGCCTGAAATGTAGTCATGTTTTCTGATGTTTTTGGACTAGTCATCTCTTTGGGCAATGGAATTTCTGAGGTTGTCCAAAAGCAGCAATTTGTCAACAACTTGAAAATAGGTTTGTGACATGATGTATTTATTTGACAGTATAATGCAATAATAGACAGACTGTAGAATGATGACTGTAAAGGAAATTATCATTTGTAAGTGCTCTTCCTTGCAATTAATTTCAGATGTCTATGGGAAAAATTCTGATTGACAAAATGATTATGGGTGGGTGGATGAACAAAATACATGTTACTGGTATTGTCCTATGTCTTTTTGTACATTTATAGAATCAAAATTAAATGATGCTTAGAAAATAGAAGAGTTTTAGTCATTTCCTTTCAGTGGAAAACACAAGTAAAATGCAAATTCCTTAACATTTTAATAGGCTGCAACACTGATTTGAAACAGATTACAGATCTGAATTTGCATAAAGCCAGCAAAGCAAAGGTTCCCGTCTACTTCACATACATCCTGCAGAAATTTCCACCATTTATTTTTTTACCTATTAGACTTACAATATTATGGTTACCTACAGAAATATATATTTAAAGCTTTCCCTATTTTATGGAATTTTAAAAGTAGCCAATAAGACTTAGACTTTCTGTGTATAATTTTATTTAACAATTAAAAATTTACTGAGTACCTTTAATACATGGGGGTTTAAATTATTTTTCATTATAATTACTTAAATGAAAACACCATTGTTCAGTAGCTACGTCATGTCTGATTCTTTGTGACCCCATGGACGGCATCACACCAGTCTTCCCTGCCCTTCACCATTTTCTGGAGTTTGCGCAGACTCATACATCAACTAAATCTCAAAGTAAAATGAATTAGAAAAATCCTCAATTATATGTTTCAAAATATACTCAAATAAAAACTAATTAGATAATCTAAGTTTAGCTTACATGAAATGTAGTTCTAAATTTAGAGGAAAAGATATAAATTGTCCTTGTTTCTTTGGGATGATAGGAAAAACTCCATCGTTAAAATTTTTTGATTGAATTCTTATTGAGCTAATTTATAGATTCACATATGGGCTTCCTTGTTGGCTCAGTGGTAAAGGCTCCACTGGCCAGTGGGAAAGATGCTGGTTGGATCCCTGGGTCAGGAGATCCCCTGGAGAAGAAAATGGCAACCCACTCCAGTATTCTTGCCTGGGAAATCCCACGGACAGAGGGGCCTGGCTGGCCACAGTCTATGGGGTCACAAAGAGTTGGACACGACTTAATGACTAAACAAAATGGTTGTTAAAACATAAGAGATCTTGTGCCGTTTCCTTCAGTGATAACATCTTGCAAAGCCAGGATATTGACAGCAGTGCAATCCACTGACCTTATTCAAAATCCCCAGTGTTAACTGCACTCAAAGCTGGGGTGTGTGATGTTCATGCATGTGTATTTAGTTCAAAACGATTGCATAACATGTCAAAGTTTGTATACCCACCATCACAAGATATAGAACACTTCCATCACACCCCGTACTTCCTGTTCCATATACTGGCCATGGCAATCACTATTCTGTTCTTCATTTAATATATTTTTCATTTTAAAATGTTATATAAATAGAATCTTACAGTAATTATTGGATTAATTTATTTCACTCAGCAAAATTCACAGGAGTTTCATCATAGTTGGTATGTTATCAATAGCACTTTCTTTTCTATTGCTGAATTGTATTCCATTGAATGAATATATTATAACCATAATATAAGCCATTCACCAGTTGAAGGGTATCTACTGTCTTTAATTTAAAAAATTTTAAATGAATATGACCATTAATTCATAGGATATTATCATTAATGCATAGGTTTTTGGGTAATGTGTTTTTTCTAATATAAAATATCTAGGGGTATAACTGTTGAGCACTATGATAATTGCATATGTTAATTTATGAAAATAAAGAAACTACCAAACTATTTTCAAAGTGGTTATACAATTTGATATTTCACTAGCAATGCATGTTACCTAGTTTTTCTGCATCCTCCTCATCATTTGGTGTTGTCACTACTTTTTGTAAAATAGCCATTGTGATAGATGTTTTATAACACAAAAAAATGACAAAAAAATAGTCATTTTTTTGTGTTGATCTTGTATTCTGTCATCTTTCTGAACTCATTTATTATTTCTAGGAGTTTGCTTATAGATTCCTTAGAATTTTCTGTGCTGAAAGTTATATCGTCTGTAAAGTGGGCATTTTCTCTTTTACAAACTTTGAAGATTTTAATTATTTTTCTTGCCTCCTTATATGCACTCATATATGATATGTTATATCTGAGCCTATGGCTTTAATGCATAATAGGGTTAAAAATAAGCATTTTAAATGCAGTGTTCCCATGATTTCCACTAAAGTAAATTCAGTAAAGGTAGTTGACATGCATATGATAATCATAAAAGTAACACCAATTGTGTAATATAAAATTCAAAGAAACCTGGGGAAAATAAAATACAAAACTGCTGTATTCCTACTATCAAGATTTAACAACATTCAGTTTGGTTCAGTTCGGTTCAGTCGCTCAGTCGTGTCCAACTCTTTGCAACCCCATGAATCACAGCAAGCAGGCCTCCCTGTCCATCACCAACTACCGGAGTTAACCCAAACTCATGTCCATTGAGTCGGTGATGCCATCTAACCATCTCATCCTCTGCCGTCCCCTTCTCCTCATGTCCTCAATCTTTCCCAGCATCAGGGTCTTTTCAAATGAGTCAGCTCTTCACATCAGGTGGCCAAAATATTGAAGTTTCAGCTTCAACATCAGTCCTTCCAATGAATACCCAGGACCGATTTCCTTTAGGATGGACTGGTTGGATCTCCTTGCAGTCCAAGGGACTCTCAAGAGTCTTCTCTAACACCACAGTTCAAAAGCATCAATTCTTCAGTGCTCAGCTTTCTTTATAGTCCAACTCTCACATCCATACATGACCACTGGAAAAACCATAGCCTTGGCTAGAAGGACCTTTGTTGACAAAGTAATGTCACTGATTTTTAATATGCTATCTAGGTTGGTCATAACTTTCCTTCCAAGGAGTAAGTATCTTTTAATTTCATGGCTACAATCACCATCTGCAGTGATTTTGGAGCCCCAAAAAATAAAGTCTGACACTGTTTCCACTGTTTCCCCATCTATTTCCCCTGAAGTGATGGGACCAGATGCCATGATCTTAGTTTTCTGAATGTTGAGCTTTAAGCCAACTTTTTCACTCTCCTCTTTCACTTTCATCAAGAGGGTCTTTAGTTCTTCTTCACTTTCTGCCATAAGGTGGTGTCATCTGCATATCTGAGGTTACTGATATTATTCCTGGCAATCTTGATTCCAGCTGTGCTTCATTCAGTCCAGCATTTCTCATGATGTAGTCTGCATATAAGTTAAATAAGCAGGGTGACAATATACAGCCTTGACGTACTCCTTTTCCTACTTGGAACCAGTCTGCTGTTCCATGTCCAGTCTAACTGCTGCTTCCTGACCTGCATACAGGTTTCTCAAGAGGCAGGTCAGGTGGTCTGGTATTCCCATCTCTTTCAGAATTTTACACAGTTTATTGTGATCCACACAGTCAAAGGCTTTGGCACAGTCAATAAAGCAGAAATAGATGTTTTTCTGGAACTCTCTTGTTTCTTCAATGATCCAATAGATGCTGGCAATTTGATCTCTGGTTCCTCTGCCTTTTCTAAAACCAGCTTGAATATCTGGAAGTTCACGGTTCACGTATTGCTGAAAGCCTGGCTTGGAGAATTTTGAGCATTACTTTACTAGCGTGTGAGATGAGTGCAATTATGCAGTAATTTGAACATTCTTTGGCATTGCCTTTCTTTGGGATTGGAATGAAAACTGACCTTTTCAGTCCTGTGGCCACTGCTGAGTTTTCTAACAACATTAGCCTTTAATTAAATGCTGATGTTGAAAAATAATATCCAAAAGGATATTCGTGAAATGATTAAATTGGAGATTCTTCAAAAGTTGGTTAACAATTTTTTATTTTCTGCTTTTTGAAATGCCTGTGCTTATCTTTCATTAAATTTTAAAGTAAAAAGCCATAATATTTGTGCAGTTTTAAAATTGGCCTCTCCTCTAATGCACAGATTATCAAAAGAAAAACTATTCAAAGGGAATCAAATTCAGAAGCCTACTCTGAAGTTACTTTAGTGATCTAAGCTACTCTTAGAAACAATCCTTTCTTTTGGTATCCTAGAAACCTCTTAATACTTCTAAGCACCTCTATAATATTTTCCTGGTTAAGACAAATGCCACCAGGCAGCAATATACAACATTCTCTTCATAAAGGGAAGTACAACTAGAAATGAATATTTAATGAATTTTTCTTCATATCAAATATTAAGAACAAATATATATACAAATATATATTCATTGCTTACAACATATTCATTACTTACAATATTAGCCACTTAAAACAACAGTTGTAATATTAAAAATATTGCTAGTTACCCATGCCTCTATAATAAAAATCAAATTTGTGCAATAGTATATAATATTTATGCAGAAATAGAAATATAATAAATATAGGAAAAAGCATTGCTAGACACATCATTGTCAAACTTTGGTGATGCTGAAAAACTGATGGAAAGTGAACATAAAAACACCATATTGAATGTAGTCAGAAAAAATAATCAAATTAGACTACAAGAGTAAAGTGACAAAGATAATAATTGTCTATATCTCTTAACAATGCTAAAAGGAGATTGCAAGATAGGATACACAAAAATGGGCTTCCTAGGTAGCTTAGCTGGTAAAGAATCCATCTGCAATGAAGGAGACCCCAGTTCAATTCCTGTATTGGGAAAGTCCCCTGGAGAAGGGATAGGCTACCCACTCCAGTATTCTTGGGTTTCCATGGAGGCTCAGAGGGTAAAGAATCCACCTGCAATGCAGAAGACCCCGGTTTGATCCCTGGGTCAGGAAGATCCCCTGGAGGAGGGCATGGCAACCCACTCCAGTATCCTTGCCTGGAGAATCCCCGTGGACAGAGGAGCCTGGCGGGGCACAAGACATAGGGTCGCAAAGAGTCAGAGGCGACTAAGCGCAGCACATGACACGTGAATACTATTTAAAATATTAAATAATTGATTCTTCTTATATATAGTTTGAAAATATTAAACCAGCAATAAAAAACATAAATCAGAATTAATAATGCAATCATCTCACCAGAAACTCTTGATACTGCTCACTTGTCTATGCTTCTGTACAAAATATATCACAAAGAATCGGACATGACTGAACGACTAAGCACAGCACATCACAGCACGCACAAAAATAGCAGCAGGGTGCAAAAAAAAAAATCGAGGATTTTTGTAAACTAGAATTTCTTTAATGATTGGACCTGTGGCCCCAAAGCCTGGTCCCCCCTCAACAGAAGTATTAGCTTTATTTAATTTAATTGGGTCGTATGTTGAAAATTCAATCTCAGTTCCTTGAAACTGTGACTTAGTTACCTTGAACAAATTTTCTAAACTCTATGAAACATTCAATCTGCCAAGGGAATTGGTAGAAGTTTAAATGGTTTAATGTATATAAACTATCATAGTTATGATTATCTTTAAAGTGTAACATATAAATTTAGTTTTCTAATCAAATAATTTCTAATTCATTATACTCTTTTAAATTTTATATGCTCTTAATTCATGTTATCTTTTAGATGAATGGATAAAAGATACAGTATACTTATATAGTTGACATTGCTATATTAACACAGAGAAAGTACATACATACCAAAGTTAAAAGTTACATGGGTATGAGATATTATATCTCATATATGATATATTATATCAGAACCATAGAATTAGTTCTTATTAAGTGTAATAAAACAATCACTCTCTCTAGCTGAAAGTGTCAGGCTAGATTCAATATTCTAAAACAAATAGATATCTGAAATTATGGAGGAAATTTTGCCAAATCTACTATTGATTATAGGCTTTGAAGGTGGCTTAGTGATAAAACATCTGCCTGCCAAGCAGGAGGCTTGGGTTTGATTCCTGGGTCAGGAAGATCCCCTGGAGAAGGAAATGGCAAGTATTCTTGCTTGGGAAATCCCATACACTGTGGAGCCTGGGGGGCCATACATAGTCCATGGGGTCGCAAAAGAGTCAGATACAACTTAGCGATTAAACAACGACAACGACTATTGACTGTGTCTACCTGCGATTACTGTGTCACAATAAGAAACAAATGTGAAGAGTATCTCTGGAAAAAAATCTGTTTTTAAAAAAGATGAATGGGACAAAAAATCATGGTTTGAACATGTCTTTGAGTATATCTTCAGATAACTTTAATGGCTCAACTTTTATGATGCAAAACATAAAATTAATGGATTCATCTAACAAATATCCATGAGCTGGGATTTATTCTTAAACCTCTGAATGTTTTACCTTAATTATGTCTCCTATTAAAATGACTGTATTCTAAATGAGAAAATCAAACTCAGTATGTATATGTAGAATTTGCAATTCATTTCTGAAAAAGTTCTTCACTGAAAATAATTAGGTGGAAAATTATCCCCCAAGTGTAAAGCTTAAGTAGGTATCACATAGACACTTTTGTATACGATCCTTTTGCTATTTTCCCCTTAGCAAGCAGATAAAGAATCGGGTCTTAAAGTATATTGAAAACAGGCAGAAATGAATGACTAAAATTACTGGTAATTTCTGCAATCACAGAAAGGCAAACAACGATAATAACAATTCAACTTTTATTTTCTGTTTCAGCAAATGTATACGGTGTGTGCAAGGTGTGCAAATTGTTTTCTTTTTTCCATTTATGCAAATTTCTTCCTCTAAGGCATTAAAACTTCTGCTTTTATCCAACTCTATTTGGCCCTTATTAGTATATATTTACAAGCTTCTTTTTCTAGTTTGCTTATACAGACTTATGAAAATTATCTCTACCATTTCAACTATATGCTTTAAGTGACAAAATAGTTAAGGTAAGTGAAAGTGAGAAGTTTCTCAGGCCTCTCATAAACCTTATGTGAGAATATTTCTGCCCTCTGCTGACCTCCCCTACTCTTTCCATGTTTTCTCTCTTAAGGAGACTATTAATCCATTTGTTCTTCTTAGGAGATATTAATTCAAGCACAGTTATTTGTGGGGATTATCACTGTGTGGTAAAAGTCTTCACTTGTATTTTTGCTTTCTTCTCTCTTGTTATATAACTAGAAGGTCCATCATTTTTAGGTAAGAGTTACCTTATTAACTCATATACGAAGCTGCTATACTACTCATTATAAGCAGCTGAGTTCAGTTAAGCACTAGATGTCCTTTTTCATTGATTTCTCCTTTTACTCTAATGTGGACTAAATTGAGCACTGAATGATCTAAAAATAAGATTTTTTCCCCTTTCCTATTATCTTACCATTTACAACAACAGTAAATGTCTGCTAAGCTTCATTGTTGTTGTTGTTCTCCAGGGGACCTTCCCAACACAGAGATCGAACTTGTTTCTCCCACATTAGAGGTGGATTCTTTACCACTGAGCCACCAGGGAAGACCATTTTACCACTTACAACAACAGTAAATGTCTGCTATGCTTCAGAGTAGATGTTTACAATATGAAAACATTCCAGTTGCTTAGAAAACGTTACTACTGATGCAGCAACACCATATCCTAAATTACATGGTATGGTAGGGTACTTTATTGTGATGAATTGACTTTTGAGAGGGTTGGAAAATGAATCTCATGAGAGACTAGAATTAAGCTCATTTAATTTTTGAGATAACCAATAACCATAAAAATGGGTGACAGTTTAGGACTCAAAGGCCTTAGCTCCTTCATGATAATCTGAACTCACCTTAGGAGATAAGATAAATGATAATTAATTTATTATGGCATATGTTTTGTGATTGAGGGGATTTGCTTATTTTAGAACTCAAAACTCTTTGGGTAAACTTACCAACAGGAAGTCATTCATATTTTTCACATACAGGGCATCTTTTTCATTGCATTAAGCTATCATCCATATAAGTTTTATGAAATTTTATAATGATGTGTGAGCAATGGAATAGAATACAGCTTAGGAAATGGGATCAGATTGGATCCTTGGCCTTGAAGTAAATTAATGTCTTGTTGAAAGGGACAGCTAAAGAGTCACATAACTTAGTTCCAAGCATCTACAAAGAAACAATGGTGTTTACAAAATAAGGAACCATATTATTATTATTGTTTAGTTTCTAAGTTTGCAAACCCCAAGGACCCACTAGGCTCCTTCCTTCCATGGGATTTCACAGGCAAGAATACTGGAGAGGGTTGCCAGAAGTTCCTTCTCCAAGGGAACTTCCCCACTCAGGGACCAAACCCATGTCTCCTGCATTGGTAGGTGGGTTCTTTACCACTAGCCACCAGGGAAGCCCAAAGAACCATATATGACTGTAATAATTTTTCCTTGATAGTTAATTGCTCTTTTCCTATGAATTGTAAACTCTATCCATGATGGACCATGTATTTAATCATTAAACCAAGTAAAGAAATTCAAATTAGGAAAAGAGGCAGAGAAACCCTCATTCCTTTCTCAACACAGCAACAATGCTTTTGCATCTTTGTCAACTTTCTGTTATCACTCATCCCCTCTTTTTCCCCCAAAGGAGAAGAAAATACCTATCACGTCATTCTGCAAATGTGTGTGCACTCAGCCCCTTAGTTGTGTCCAACTCTTTGCCAATACTTACCTATAATTAACAATGAGTGGGATCATTATGCTTTTATTCATGATCTCCTCTTCAGACACTAAAGTAGGCAGGGACATTAATTTAAGGCTGACGTCCCCAGGAAGCATATTATTTTACTAGAATTGGATATTAAATGAATAACAGAATGGAAGTGAAAAGCAGTGAAAATGTTAGTTGCTCAGTCATGTCTGACTCTTTGCAGCCCCAGGCAAGAATACTGGAGTGGGTAGCCATTCCCTTCTCCAGTGGATCTTCCCAATCCAGGGTCAAACCAGGGTCTCCCTCATTGCAGGCAGATTTTTCACTGTCTGAGCTTGGTGGGCTGCAGTCCACAGGGTCACAAAGACATGGACACCATGAGTGACTGAGCACACTGAGCAATGAGCAACTCATATGAGAAGATACATGCTTAATGAGCTTAAGAAAATTAAACAGAACCATTATTATTGCTGTTGTTAGGTGTAGTTGTAGTTAGCTGAGAAGCACAAGTTTCAAATCTATTTTTATATTTTGAAAAATTTCTCACTTTTACTTGGTTGTATTCAGATAAAATTCTCATTTCAAATATTTTTTTTTAAGACTAAAACACTTTTATATTGGGCAAAATGGTAATGCTTAAAACTAGTAAAGTCATGAAAAATAAGGAGGCATGCTAACTAAACTCAGTGTAGTATTCTGGACTGGATTCTGGCACAGTTGGAAAATGTTGAAATCCAAATAAAATTTGGAGGTTATTTTATGATGATACACGATTGTTTTACCAGTTTTGATAAATGTCTACTGCTAATATAAAAGGCTGAAACTGAGTCAAGGGTATATGAAAACTCTGGACTAAAATTTTTTTTTAAATCTAAAACTATTCTGAGGAAACTTTGGAGGCACAAGGTCTGGCCCCTGTGGTGGTGGAGGCCGACACTTTGGCAAACCACAGAACCGGGGAGGCTGTGGTGGTTCCAGTAGCAGCAGTAGCGATGGCAGCGGCAGAAGGTTCTACTTACTACCAGGAAACAAAGTTTCGCAGGAGAGGAGAGCCAGAGAAGTGACAGAGAAGCTACAGGTTAAAACAAACTTGTAAGTTCAGCCAAGCGTGGTGGTGGCAGGGCCTAGCAGCTACAAAGTGTTTTAGACACTATTCATGTGCTTCCCAAGTGGTGCTAGTGTTAAAGAATCTGCCTGCAACAGGAGACATGAGTTTGATACCTGGGTTAGGAAGATTCCCTAGAGAAGGAGATGGCAACCCACTCCAGCATTCTTGTTTGAAAAATACCATGGACGGAGGAGCCTGGCAGGCCACAGGGTCGCAGAGTTGGACATGACTGAGCAAGTGAACACACATGTGTGCTTGGGCAAAAAAACTCAAGCACTGCATTTGTGACTAATTGTATAATAGGGTATCTTAGTTTCTGGTCTATGGAAAGTGTAAGACATTCCAACAAAGGGTTTTAATGTAGATTTGTTTTTTGCACCCATGCTGTTTATTGCTAAATGTAATAGTCTGATCATGACTCTGAATAAATGTCATTAAAAAAAAAAACTATTTTAGAATTAAAATTTTAAAATTCTTATATATAGTCAAAATTCTTATTTTGAAAGGCAACTTGAATTTCTTTTGCATGTAAACATAACATAATCTTTTGGGTCTATAGACAGTTGAAGTTTTAAGAGTTGATGGTAAAATAAAATCAGTAAAGGGTAGACATATAAAACCTGTCTGTTTTTATGTCAACCTGGGCATAAATGTTATCTGTATCAGCCTGTCTTTTTTTTTTTTGTATAAATGAAATGTGAAAATATAAGAATTAGCTATTTTCTAAAGCCCTTCCTACCTTTATTCATTTTGTGAAACATTCCAGTGATAATGTGTCCAGTCATTAAAATATGCACTGAGTAATTAAAATTAATTATGTAGAAAAGTTTGATATGCTCATAGTGTACTTATTTAAAAGTATTTAGAAAATAAAATATTTACTTTATTGTCTTATAGCACATAAATATTTTGCAGCTATAGAGAAATGTACTTATGAAGCAGGATTGTGGTTTATATGCATTAGAAAATTAGGATGATTATTTGAGTTCATATCCCTAATTTCTTGTTTCTTAGAAAATATATAGGAAACATGTCACTTTACTTTCTAGAGAACCATTAAGTAAGCAAGCAGTTGAAAAGTTATTTGACAGAAAATTTTCCAAAGTGTGAGGATTTCTTAAAATTCATGCTAATAAATTATTGAGTATTATGTTCTCCCAGTATAGTTAATTTCTTCTTGATTAGATAAGCATAGTGTGGGTGTGTGTATACAGACTTATGAGAGAATATCTAAAAAACAAAAGATTCAATACAACTGAAACAAACTTATTTGAGCATTTAAAAAAATACAGAGATGGTGCTGTCTAGTGGTATATGATTTTCATACACAGGAATACAAATTCACATACACTTATTCAGTGCAGGACACACAGTTGGAGCAATAAATTTTATGCAACAGCTAGGTCTGTAAGGAAGTCTGGATAATGCATTTTTGATACCTCTTTATTGGAATTTCTGTGAAGTACTGATAGTTTATAGGAACAATATAACATTGGAAATCAATACTTCCTTAGAATTACCTGGAATCAATAAGCTCTTTTTGCAGAAGTAATAAGCTCTCTTTCTATAAATAAAAGAAGAGAATAGGTTCTCTTTCTATAAAGAAAACTGAGCACTGAAGAATTGATGTTTTGAATTGTGGTGTTGGAGAAGAATTTTGAGAGTCCCTTGGACTGCAAAGAGATCAAATAAGTCAATCCTAAAGGAAATCAGTTGTGAATATTCATTGGAAGCACTGATGCTGAAGCTGAAACTCCAATACCTTGGTCACCTGATGCGAAAAACTGACTCATTGGAAAAGACCCTGATGCTGGGAAAGACTGAAGGCAGGAGAAGGGGATGACAGAGGATGAGATAATTGGATGGCATCACTGACTTGATGGATATGAGTTTGAGCAAGCTCCAGGAGTTGGTGATGGACAGGGAAGCCTGGCATGCTGGAGTCCATGGGGTCATAAAGAGTCAGACACGACTGAGCAACTGAGGGTTTTCATAGCCTGCAGAATAACAGTTCACCTAAGGTTCCTCTATTCAACTTGCCAAGTAAAATCAGCCATTTTCCAGGGGAAATTTACTTTTAAAAAGCCAGTGAAAAAAACATTCAGTTTTGGAATCTGAGGCAAGTTACTTTGAATAAACAAATTCCAAGGTTGGGATATGACTCCATACGCATAACTTTCTACCCCCTAACAGGTTTTTTGTTTGTTTGTTTTTTGTTTTTGCTGGTTTCTCCCCCTAACCCTGGTTTCTTCACATCACTGCTTCATGTGAGTCAGTTCGACATGGGTTTTTATTTTCATCTACTTTCACTCCCTAGTGATCTCATCCAAACTCATTAAAAAATATATATAAAGCCTTATGGTTCCAAATTTCTCTCTCTAATTGGGCCATTTCTCCTGAACTCCACATATATGTATCCCTGTTGCCTATTTATTGATTATTTAACAGACTTGACTGGAACTTAACATTGAAATTAACAGGTCCACAACCAAACTCCTTATTTTCCTTCAGAAACTTACTTTACCAGCAGTTTTCCCTACCTTGGCAGATGTTTTGAAGGTGCTCAGATGAGAATACTTAGTATCCTTCTTGATTCACATTTTCCCCCCCATTCCTCATACCTATTATTGCAGAAAATTCTCTAGGCTCTCTCTTCAGACTCTGATCACTTTACTTCCTGTTCTACCTCTCTGCCCTCAAGTCATTGTTATTTCTTGCCTGGGTTATTGCAATAGCTCCTACTTTCATCCCCTTATGGTTTACACTCAATAAAGCAGCCAAGTCGGATCATCTCTCTCCTTTTCTTAAACCTGCAGAATAAAATCAAAGTTGATGCAAACTTTGGGCCCTAGAGAAACCAGCTTCTCTTAACTCCTCTGATTTCAACTTCACTGCTCCCCTTACTGGCCATTTAGCTCCAGTTACACTGACCTATTCCTCAAACACTATTCTTTCCTAAACTTCCTAACTCCTAAATGAATTCCTCAAATCCAATCAATAATTCTGCTTTCACATTTACTTCCCCTTTGATACGCCTTTCTAAAATTAAAATAAAATTTCAAATTACTTTGTAAAAATTTGTTTCTCATAACCAAGCAGCATTCTCCCACTTCCTGGCTCTTGGCTGCACTCTCTCATGCCTAGAAGAGTCTCCCAGTATACCCTCACAGCTTGCCTATGCTCTTCTTCTGTGATGTTAATCAAACATCACTTTCCATGAGAGACCTCCCCTAAGAACCCTTTATACAACTGCGATATTCTCCACTGGCCACCCACTCCAGGATTCTTGCCTGGAGATTCGCATGGACAGAGGAGCCTGGCGGGCCACACAGTCCATGGGGTTGCAGTCGGACTGAAGTGACTTAGCACACACACACAGTATTCTTCACACTCCCAATTATGCTTTTCTGCTTAATTTTTTTTCTATAGCACTTATCACATTGTGAAATTACATTTTATTGATTATGTTAATATATATTATCTTCACAAGAATATGATTATTTTTTTTTTTTTGGCCAGGAGAGATTATTGTGTGTGTTTATTCACTGCTTCATCTCTAGTATCTAAGACAGTTACTGCCACATAAACAAATGCAACAAATTCATGACAAATGAGCATGTTGACTGAGTCTGAAGGGGGTATTTCTGACTGATTAAGGGATTAAAATATGTGAAGAGAGTGTTTTATGAACATAACACTGAACTGTTGTCCAAGTGAACGCAGTGGCTAGCCTCTTTCACTTGTAGAGAAATCCGTAAAATATAGTGTTGGGGATTAGATTGAGTCAAACCATTTATTTTTTATTACTAAACCCTAAACCCTCAGAAGGATGTTATTGGAAAATTTCCCAGTCTAATTTATAAAAATAAAATAAGTATCTTTGAGAAACTTGGAAATTTTGTTTTATGCTAATTATCTAATTTAGCATTCAGGTTGTAATCCCAATGTTTTCTGAAAAATGGGTTAAAAAGGATGAATTAGTTTTTTTACTAATAAGAATTCTTAGCTAAATAGCAGCTTTGCTTTAGGCTTGGTAATTAAATCTTGATGTGATATTATGTTGCCTCTTTCTCTAGCCTGTTCCTGTGCTAATTGCCCTTAATCTATTATTGATCACTGAAAATTTCTGCCTAACCTTCCCATCTCCTAAATAAGTTCCTCAAATCCAATCAATAATTCTGTTTTCAGCTACTTTCTTCATTTCCACATTGCTAAATCTTTCCCCAATTTAAATAAAACTTCAAATTACCTTGTATAAAGTCTCTAGACAAATTAATATATCTCACTATATACATTACTTCAGGGGACAGAAATGAATTGGGTAGATTCCCTTCCTCTGGTTAACTTTTCAAGAATATAGTGTATAATTCATTTACTCTTGTTTTAAACACTCCTCATTTTAACATTTTTATCTTCTGTAATGTATTTTATGTTGAATCTATTCAGACAAGTACCGTGTTCCATCAATAGGGTTTGATGAAAAATTTATGTGATAGAAGAGCAGTTGAGAGGAGAGTGGAAACATCTACTATGTAACCTTGCCCAGGAACTCCAATCTTTTCATTGACACTCACAGGTATCCATCAGTTTAAGAAATATTTATAAGCGGTGTGCAAATATGCATTACCTTGTTTCTTGAAGTGAAAATCAGCACATCATGAATGAAACAGTTGATTGTTAATAAACTCTACATAAAAAACTGGTACCATTTTATTATATATGTATGTTAACATTGATGCCATCTTATTTTATTCTTTCTTTTCATTTATTTTCTTTATTTTGATTCCTTTACTAGGCCAAAAAAGAGAAAATTGAAAGCCATTTAGAGGCATTCTAGTATAATGCTTTCATTTATTTATTTTAAAATATTTACTGATTTATTTGACTGCTCCAGGTCTTACCTACAGCATGTGGGATCTAGTTCCCTGACCAGGGATTGAACCTGGGCCCCCCTGCACTGGGAGTGCAGTCTTAGCCACTGGACCACCAGGGACGTCTCAATGCTTTTATTTATGGTTGCAAAAAGGAAACTGAGTACAATGACATTAACTCTTCTAAATAACAATTACTTTTAGCAGCAAATTTGTCTAAAGCATATTAGTGCTTATGTTATGAGCCTCTATTTCTTGCCTTCAGCACACAATATGAAAATTCAATTTCCTTCCTCTTTACACTTAATATATATTCTGCTGCATTTAAACTATTTTAGCAATACTTTGTCACCCTATCAATTGTTTTATGTCTACAATACTGTATCCAGAATACAACCTGTCTGGCATCAAATTTAAACATTATTCTTACTAAAGAACTATTAAAATATATAGAAAACTTTGAGAATTCCACAGTGTTTTATATTTTAAACAATAAAAAGTTAGAGGCAAAATTAAAATAGTACAAATTAAATATTAATATCAATTTTGTGCATATCCTAAAAATCATTTTGAGAAATTTAGTACTTGGTTATGAAAGTAAAGAGTCAAATAAAAGCATAATTGAGATAAAGCAAGTATACTGTAGCCAGCAATTTAAAATGATATCATTTTAGCAATATGAGAACAATTTTAAATTGCCACACTTGCTCTGAAAAATAAGAATGATTGTAAACCTAGGCACAAAAACTAGTCTGTTGCTGCTGTTTAGTTGCTATCATGTCCGACTCTTTGCATTATCCTAAACAAAATTTTCAGAAATAGGCAAGTATGTTAATAGGCAACTAAATATTTTAAAACTTAAAGTGTTTGCTGAAACAAAATGTTTCTTTTTAAAGGGAAGAACAGATCTTTAATCCTTTATAAACATTGCTTCTAGCTAAATACTTTACACTGACTTCATGAGATAATTATAATAAAAGTAGGATACAAATGGAAGCCTCCTATTCTGCAGGCAAATTTACTGTCATAACAAAATGTCTTCCAAACTCAAACTTTAAGATGTTTGTCCCAAATTTATATATTAGTCCGTTTACTAGAAGAAAATATTCATAAATGCCTATTCATTCTTTGAATCTTCTTCAAAATATAATGCACACTATACATTTTAAGGAGCAGAACAGTTTGTATTTCAAAATCATGGAAAATGAAATAGGTGAAAGTACATATCTTGCCAAGTGTTAGCATACAATATCTTTGTGTTTATGGGCATCCGTAAACAGTAATATATTCCAAAGCTTTATGAAAGATGGTTTATATGTTACACTGTTATCACTGCCTCCCAAACGTTCAAACACTTAGTGTGAGAGTATTCCTATGCACAAATAAATGATTTACATGATTATTACTCATCTGGTTGGCTTTATATATTATTTTATATAAACTATTGCTGAATAAGTAATGAATTAAGAAAATTAAAATCCAAAATATCTAAAATATATCATTTAAACACCTCTTTTCTCCATTCTTTATCTACCCAGTTCTCTCTGTAATACCACATTCAAAGTTTTTCCAGGAAAATATAAGAACATGAAAATATTCTTTTTCCCCTCTAAGAGTATATTATATAGACTCTTCTATTCCCCTGTTTTTCACTGTTGTTGTTGTTTAGTTGCTGAGCTGTGTCCTACTCTTTTGCAACCCCATGGACTATAAGCTTGCCAGGCTCCTCTGTCCATTGTTTCCCAGGCAAGAATACTAGAGTAGGTTGCCATTTTCCCCCCAGCAGATCTTCCCAATCCAGGGGTTGAATCCATGTCTCTGTGTCTCCTGCACTGGCAGGCAAATTCTTTACTATTGAGCCACCAGCAAAGCCTGCTTTTCACTAATACTGTATTTAAGAGTCCATCCTCAGTTTTAACAGCTGCATAGAATTCCAGATTATAGATTTACCTTAATTGTTTAGCTAGCTCCCAGTGATGGGACTTTACAATTTAATTCTCCTCTCCTTGATCTGGGCCAGCCTTTGTGCTTATGTAAAATAAAAAATCCAGTGGAAGTAACTCTGTGTGTCTTCTAGGTGAGATTAAAAAAAAAGATACAGTTTTCTCCTCTTTATTCTCTCTCCATCTCTCTCTCTCCCTCACTCCCTTTCATCTGGCTTTTCATTTATTTTTGGATTTCACAAATCATATTTAGAAAGAAAATTTTCCAGATCACATTGATGGAAGAAAGATCTCATAGATCCAACACATAGGGTAAGAGGAATTTATTCTTAATCAACTTGCTTCAAAAGTTTCAGGTTGTTACTCTTGTCCTATTTTCTTTAGATACAAATTTATTCTTTATGAAAAGTCTACCAGACTATGCTAAAAATGGCTAACTATAGAATTATTGTCAGAATTCATTCAGGAAAACTGATGTATTTTTACTTAAAGAAATGAAAAGTACTATTTCTGATTTATTTGTGAAGGTCCTAAAAATGGAAATTGAATAAATATCAGAAACAGCAGAGGTAATGATCAAAATAGGACTCATTCCTATGAAAAACATGGAATTTTGCTGAGGGATGCAAAGGGCTTAGTAAATGAAGTCTATGAACCAATCAGCTTGCAGAAAAGAGATAATGGAAAGACCTTTATGTTGCTGTTAATTAACATAACTTAAAATGCTAGTTTTGAAATCATTTGCACTTGAAGAACATTCAGAACTTCTTGAGTATACTCTCATTACTGTGAAAATGATAATTAAGTACTCTTTCCACCACACAGCACTTATTAGTATAGGCTGGCTTGATAAAATATTTTATGTTTAAAAGAAATAAAAGCATCTTTTACTAAGCAAATGTTATTAAAAAGTTAAAAAGATTAAGGGAAAGGAAAGCAAAAGTCAAAAAATGCAGGCAAATTTTTTTTTTCTTTTCTGACAGATGCTTGCTTATCTTCTCAAGAATTGAAATGCTTTTTCAGGGGCAAGTTACAATTCTCCCTCCCTTGCAATCGTCACTGCTCATTTAAACTACATGCTTGATAACTTTTTCAACTTACAGAAAGGTACTTCTGTTGTAAAGCGATACACTGAGGCCAAATCAATCTTCCTAATGGTTAGGTGACTGTGCCACCTCAGTTGGCATTACAGGTTATTTAGCATAAACATATGTGTTCTCATTAAGAGTCATCTTTTGTGAAAACACAATGACTCGCCAGTGAAAGAAATCTTGTCTATAAATCTGAAACTAATTTCTCCAGTGCACACTCTATATGCCTAGTTGTAAGACTATACAAATGTTACTCATAAAATAAAATTATTTAAGAATAATACATGTAGTAATTTATATGATTTTCTCACAGCATATATTCTATTAAACAACAATGAAGCCAAAATTGGCCTTGATGGTTTTTCATCCTCATAAAGTAGCTCAAATAACATACAAGCATTATATAACTGACAAGAATATGACTTTTTTAGAAGAAATAATTTATATCATATTTTCTATTTTCAGTTTCCTCCAGTTAAATGTCTATGATGAGAATTAGTGTCCATGCTATTCAAGGACTGTTGCTTTGGTAAAAGATGGAAACAATCATGAAACAATCTTCAATCTGAGAAAATATTTTGAGAGATTTAAGATATTAGTTCAACAAAAAGACATGAATAGAGAAAGGTAGATGTTCAGTGAACATTTGAAAGCATGTTTAACCTCAATAATTGTCAAAGAGAGAAAATAATTATTTATTTATTTTTTTTAGAAAATAATTTTTTAATTAGTAAAATAATTCATTTATGTGACTGGCAAAAAGTGGGTAAAATAGATATATATTTATATACTATATTGGTAGAAGTAAAAACACAGTACAATCCTTATGAATATAGGCTTCAGTATGTAATTCTTACAAATGTTCATATGTTTTGGTGCAGTATGATTCTCCTTACCACACTGAACTAGGGAGATGATTGGTTATAATAGCTTAAAAGTTTCAATGGGCTAAATGCTCACCAACCATAGAATCATTTGATAAATTATAAAATTAAATATTTTGAAGGCTACTAGTAAATGACAAGGAAAAGCTTATGACATTCTGTTAAATCAGAAAAGTACTACACAAAACTCTTCCCCAGTCTCTGAGTTAATGTGCATGCATATGTTTATACATATGTCTGCATTTATTTATATGTATGGTAGCGCTAGTGGGAAAGAACCTGCTTGCCAGTACAGGAGACATAAGAGATGCAGGTTCTATCCCTGCATCATGAAGATCCCCTGGAGGAGGGCATGTCTACCCACTCTAGTATTCTTGCCTGAAGAATCCCATGGACAGAGGAGCCTGGCAGGCTACAGTCCATAGGTTCCCAAAGAGTCAGACACGACTGAAGTGTCTTTGCATACATGCATATATATATATATATATATGGTAATCTCCAGAAGTTGTTGGGAAAGTGATTATATTTTATTTTTATAGTATAAGATTATATTTTCATAAATGTGCCCCTGGACCAAAAAAGACCTTGGTTGATGTTTTAGCAGACCTCATTTTGGCTTTTAACTGTGTCTCATTCCAGAGAGCAGAGTCCACAGGACCCCAGCTCCATGTGAGGAGATACAGACAGAGCTTTTACATGTGGGCTGAGATAGTGGGCAGGGTCCCTGTAGTGTATTATCCTATAAAAGTGGAAGGAAAAGGGATCAAAGGAGGGTTGGGAGTGAGGAACAGCTTTCCCCAGGCCACTACATTTTAATAAGGAGCTCTGAGAATGCCTCAAATTCTATTTTTTTCTTGTTTCCAGGTTGAACATGACAGAGTGTATTATACTTAAGTATTTCAAATGGTCATATGTATGTGCTTTCATTGACAATAGAGGTAGGAAGATAATGTAAATATATTAAATTCATAAACTCTAGTTTTAAGGCAATTCTAAGTACTCAAGGAGTAGATTATCCCAGGACAGGAAAGAAAGTATTCAACTCTTAGAGTCTGGAAAAGCTTGAAATTCACACTTTGTGTAGAGAGGTTTTCTAAATTCTCTTAGAGTCCAAATAACACAGTAAGAGCTAAATCTTGAAGACTCAGCTCATAGAATTCCCTTTTGTGCCATTAAGGCACAAGTTTGAAGACTAAGGTCAACGAAGGAGAAAGTGCTGAGAGATAAAGTGGCATTTCTGAGACATTGAGGTTGAGGAAAAGGAAGAGAGGAGTGTGGTCAGCATTGTGGTAGATGAGGGAGGGTAATGCTGAGGCAAAGGCCAGGCTTTCTGCCCTCATCCTTTTTCTCACTTTAGACCACTGGTGCTAAAATCACCGAGAGCACAGTGGTGCAAGCTGAACCTTGAGACCGAGCTTCTAGTATCACTCTTGCTTCTCATGAGGCCTGGATAGCTTCAGGACCTCCTGCGATATCTCCTCTGCTATGTAGAAATGATCAGAAAGTAGCATACTTGAGAAGCAGTTGGCAAGTAGGAGGTGCCCAATACAGGTGGGAGATGTGGCTCTGCTCCATGTGGCTATACAGGAGATGGAGGCTTTCAGAGTTTAACAAGCAACACAGAACATCCCAGCAAATGAGAGATGTTTTCCCTGCAGTACATTTCCAAATGATGCTGAAGAACACTACCCACCCACCACATCAAAGTCATACCATACCACTCAAGCCCTCCACCTGAAAACCATCTTTGACGGAAACTAGGCAAAAAGGATGTTGGAAATGAGAAATACCGAGTGATTATTATAGGGGATTCAGCACTGAAAACTAGGCATGATTAAAATACTAAATTGGATCATGATGATTGGGATTTGACATCCATATTTTAATTTAAACTCTTTTGGTATAGATAGACAGCATTATACTATATTAAACCTGATACTTGTTATAAACTCATCTGGGATGAAATATAGGAATTGAGTTCAGTTAGCTTTAGATTAAAAATTGTAATTCTCCAGGCAAAAATACTGGAGTGAGCAGCCATTCCCTTCACCAAGCAATCTTCCTGACAAAGGGACTGAAGCTGGGTCTCCTGCAGGCATATACTTCACTGTCTGAGCCACCAAGGAAGTCTCTACAACAAGGATGGTGCTCTAAATCCCACCTGTGTTTTCATTTCTCACCAACACCTGGAGTTCTGCTTATCAGAATTATACATGATCAAAATGGAATTTCCTTTATGATATCGGAACTGGCTACAAAATTCGTGGGAAAGATTGCAAAATGGAAAAACAGGACCTGCTATTCAAAAATTAAGAATTTCTAGACTATTGAACATCAGAACATTATGTCAAGCATGGAGTCTTTCTGAGCATGAGATTATTCGTGCCTGCAGAGGTCACACATCGATGAAGCTGTCCCTGAGTGAGGTTGTATATAAAATTAAACATTTTTAAAATGTATTCTGATTTGGATAAATACATGGAGTAGAAGGAACACATCTTTTCCAAAGCAATCCAAACAATACGTTGTTGATACTCTACCCTTAAGCAGGAGAAATTTATTGCATTCCTACCATGCCTGCTCCTTAAAAGACACTTGCCCCTTGGAAGAAAAGCTATGTTCTTGGAAGAAAACCTAGACAGCATGTTAAAAAGCAGAGACATTACTTTACCAACAAAGGTCTGTCTAGTCAAAGCTATGATTTTTCCAGTAGTCATGTATGCATGTGAGAGTTGTACTATAAAAAAAGCTGAGCACTGAAGAATTGATGCTTTTGAACTATGGTGTAGGAGAAGACTCTTGAGAGTCCCTTGGACTGCAAGGAGATCAAATCAGTCAATCCTAAGGAAATCAGTCCTGAATATGCATTGGAAGGACTGATGCTGAAGCTGAAACTCCAATACTTTGTCCACCTCATGTGAAGAGCTGACTCATTGGAAAAGACCCTGGTGCTGGGAAAGATTGAAGATGGGAGGAGAAGGGGACAACAGAGGATGAGATAGTTGGATGGCATCACCGACTCAATGGACATGAGTTTGAGCAAGCTCCTAGAGTTGGTAAGGACAGGGAAGCCAGGCGTGGTACAGTCCATGGGGTCGCAAAGAGTTGGACATGACTGAGCAACTGAACTGACTGACCATGCCTGAGCTGGACTCTGGGGCTTGCTGTGGAAGAAGAGAATATGAAAAGGGACATATATAACTTGCAACTTGACAGAGAGAAATCTGACAAAATCTACCCATAACAATCAAAGTAGATGCCACCAATAATAAGACATGTGGCTATCATGTGTTCCTGATATGATGAGTTGAGAAGGGAGCTTCACCTCTTTGGTATTTTTCCACTAAACCTGTAAATAATTAGCCCAGGATAATCATGATGCAGAAGCTGAAACTCCAGTATTTTGGTCATCTGATGGAAACAACTGACTCATTGGAAAAGTCTCTAATGCTGGGAAAGACTGGAGGTGGAAGGAGAAGCGGGTGTCAAAGGATAAGATGGCCATATGGCATCACTGATGCAATGGACATGAACTTGGGCAAACTCCAGGAGATGGTGAGGGACAGGGAGGCCTGACATGCTGCAGTCCATGGGGTAGCAAGGAGTCAGAAATGACTGGGCAACTGAACAACAAGAATGAGATATGTACCAAATGCACTGAAATTCAGGCATATTCATGTAATGACCAGTACTACTCAAAATTGTCAAGATGATTTTTAAAAATTAAAAAAAAATTAAAGAAAATGAAAAAAAGAAGACTGAAATACTATGGAGAACTATGATAAACAAGAAATGAATAAGAGATTATGATTATTAAATACAATATGGGGTCATGGAAAGTTAAAAGATTAATGGAAAAATTGGTATAATCTAAAGTCTGGAGTTCAGTTAACAGTAGTAATATACAAAAATTGGTTTCTTTGTTGTGACAATTGTGCTGTTGCATGTGTTATGTTAACATTATAAAGACATGGATGATGGAAATATGGGAAGTCTTTGCAACAATTTTGTAAATGTGAAATTATACAAAATAAAAGAACTTATTCAGTAAAAATGTTTTATAAATTTATCATTTGTAAATCAATTACTTACAATGTATAAATTGGTTTAGAATATTCATGAGCCAGCCCTTCATTCTAGCATGGACAAGATATAAAATCCCAGTGGACTCTAGAGCATGTATCCTTATGAACAGCATTCTAGGTGTAATCACTAAATAGGAATCAAGTATCTCAGCCATTTGCCACCTGAGGTTTAGAAAGTTCTTGGTATCCTGTGATGATTCCTGAATCCTATTGCTAGGATATTGTCACATTTGCCTCAGAGATCCTTTAATGCCTGTTATTTTCAGAGGAAAGTTCATTCACAAAGAGCATGCTTTGTTAAATCAATGTCACTTATTTCTTTGAATTCCCTTTGAATTTATATGCTCAAAATCACATGAAAATATATCACTAAATAATTATTTTGAAAAATCTATCATTTGCAATTCAATGAGACTTTGATTTATATTTTTAAAGGGGTCATAAAACAACCAACATGCAAAATATTTTATCCACTCATTTAGAGTCATCTATTTGTATAGGTTTTTAAAAAGATATAAAATTGCTTTACCAAGACTTAACAAATAAGAGTTAATTATACCTGCTTTTTTTTTTTTTTTTAAGCAAAGGCATTTTTTGACTGAATATCTTAGGAAACAGTTCAAAGAAAATGGAACACATTGATCATTTCAATACATTTCTGTCAATACGATATTTTTCATAAAATTTCATTGACTTTAATATGTTAAGTCAACAATATTGAATTTCAAGCTTAGTTCATCCAACTTACGGAAATATGTTTGCTCTACAAATTGACTAGCAGTGTTTTCTCATTGTCAAATTAATCAAAAAATTCAGACTTTTTCTCAAAAACAGTATAATTTCATTTTCTTCAGTTTGGGTAAATATATCAATATACATTTAGTGGCATATTATGAAAAACTCTCAGAAAGAAATGATTAAACCTTTTAAGAAAGATTGGCACCAAAATGATGTAGAGATGATATAATTAATACATTCACTTACATTGTTATAAGAAGAAGATAATCAACAGTCTTTCTCATTTAATGAATAATGATCTAATGTTTCACTAAAATTGTGTTATCTATGAAATAAAGTGTAAAAATGTGTGACATTGTTAGATATGACATGTAGAAATATGTTCTTTTGCTTTTGGAGGAATAGTAAGTGCTAATCACTTATAAAAATCATAAACAACTTCACTAAATTCTCATTGTCATTATTCAGTTTTCTCTATGTATTCAGTGAAAGATAAAAAACTCATGCCTCTAAAATGAATTGGTCCAATGGTTAGCCTGCAATTTCATTTTTAGTTAACAGTGGGTAGAAAATGTTTAACATTTTTAAAATGAAAGAAAAAGCAGATTAACTGGAATTAGAATCCATATTTTATGATATGGTTTGATCAAACATATTTTAATTTCTATATTAAATAATGCACAGAGATTCTATAAGAAAGTATATGAAATGTTATCTGCAGGTTTTATCTACTGCAAAACAGAAGGAAAAAAGAGAATGATTCTTGAAATTATTCATTTTAATTAAACACATTAGAATCAGTAAAGTTTTCTTTTAAATAATTATAACTCTAGGGATGAGATTAACTGAGAAAAATATTTTTTACACTGGAATATGTGCAAAGAGCCATGGTTTAAGTTATTATGTTAGTCACTCAGTCGTGTCAGACTGTTTGCGACCCCATGGACTGCAGCCCACCTGGCTCCTCTGTCCATGGAATTCTCCAGGCAAGGATACTGGAGTGTTGTCATATCCTTCTCCAGGGGATCTTCCCAACCCAGAGATGGAACCTGGCTTCCTGCATTGCAGGCAGATTCTTTACCATCTGAGTCACCAGGGAAGCCCACATATTTCCTGCCATTGTTCTATTTGCTTTGT
Source organism: Cervus elaphus (assembly GCF_910594005.1). Lineage (NCBI taxonomy): Eukaryota > Metazoa > Chordata > Mammalia > Artiodactyla > Cervidae > Cervus > Cervus elaphus. The sequence continues at coordinate 31,041,863 of NC_057841.1, read as the reverse complement.
TCTCATAAGTGTGAAAAAGAAAGTTGCTCAGCCATGTCCAACTCTTTGTGACCTCATGGACTATGCAGTCCATGGAGTTCTCCAGGCCAGAATACTGGAGTGGATAGCTCCAGCTCCAGATCTGGAGATCCAGATCTCCAGGGGTCTTCCCAACCCAGGGAGGGAACCCAGGTCGCCTGCATTGCAGGAGATTCTTTACCAACTGGGCCACAAGGGAAACCCAAGAATACTAGATGGGTAGCCTATCTTTCTCCAGGAGATCTTTCTGACCCAGGAATCCAACCGGGGTCTCCTGCATTGCAAGCGGATTCTTTACCAACTGAGCTATCAGGGAAGCTCATCAGACTTTCCCAATTAATTCTTTGACATTTATGCATCATGGAAGAGGTAGACGTAGCTGAAAATGGCAACTACTCTCACCACCAGCACTCCAGATGATTTTCAATGATTATCATGAACGTCCTCATTTCTCATTCATGAGGCCTCACTCTTAGCAGAAATGTATGTAAGACAGTGAAACATAGTAAAAAAGAAAATATTTTTAAATCTTTTTTAAAGAAAATAACAACACTGCAAAATTTCTTTTTGTTTTCCGCTATAGAGTTTTTACCGCCCCAATGTACCACATATTTTTACATACACATCCATGTGCAATTCTACATGTGGACCAAATACAATAGTAAGGAAATCTTTCTGATAGGATAATCTATCTTCACTCAGTCACTCCACACTTGGCCTCTCTTAACCAACTGTCTGGTGATTCTCACTTAAAAGATCCTGTCTCAACTTCCACAACAAAGTAATAATACAGGCAGACAGGCATAATTTTGAGCTTTACTTAGCATTATATAGTGGTTGGATCAGCTTGTGTTTACTGATTTACTGGTTCTTAATCTAACATCTGCCTCTAGGCTATACCATTTGATTCTTAAGTAGCATTGTTAGAAATAAAATGGGGTCCTCTTACTATTAAATAGCCTACCTTCAGGTCTATTTAATAAATAAGAGTTATTTCTGACTTTTCTAACTTCTTTCATTTAGATATGCACTCTAATGAGTACAATACAGTAAATATGAATAATAATGAATACCATATGAATAATAAAGAATGCAAGAGAAAGCCAAGAGCTACACTGCATTGAACTCCTATTGCTTGATATATATATATACATATATATATATATATACATACTTCTCACATATTGCCCTCTAAATTGAACCTTTGAAATTTTCAGACAGACTTGAAATTATTTCCATGTTTTTATTGCACACCTGAAATTATTAGTCTCTATTAATTAGAAACTTAACCATATATTTTTATCTCAACTAAATCATGATACTAGTAGTAATCTTTTTCTGTTAAATGACTAAACCTTTCTTGTCTGTTCCTAAGTAATTTGACCATAAGGCATTCTTAGAACTTTTGTTTATGAGAACGTTAACAAGATAGTGTTAAAAGACTAAATTATATTCATTTAGATTTCCCATATAGAAATGTTTTACTTTCTCTAGATTGTTCTACTAGATTTATATTAAATAATATTTTCAATTATTATTAATTCTACTAGGATGGGCAATTGACTTGTTAGTGAGCAATGGCCACAGGACTGGAAAAGGTCAGTTTTCATTCCAATCCCAAAGAAAGGCAATGCCAAAGAATGCTCGAACTATAGCACAATTGCACTCATCTCACACGCTAGTAAAGTAATGCTCAAAATTCTCCAAGCCAGGCTTTCAGCAATACGTGAACTGTGAACTTCCAGATGTTCAAGCTGGTTTTAGAAAAAGCAGAGGAACCAGAGATCAAATTGCCAACATCTGCTGGATCATAGAAAAAGCAAGAAGTTCCAGAAAAACATCTATTTCTGCTTTATTGACTATGCCAAAGCCTTTGACTGTGTGGATCACAATAACTGTGGAAAATTCTGAAATAGATGGGAATACCAGACCATCTAACCTGTCTCTTGAGAAACCTGCATGCATGTCAGGAAGCAACAGTTAGAACTGGACATGGAACAACAGACTGGTTCCAAATAGGAAAAGGAGTACGTCAAGTCTTTATATTGTCATCCTGCTTATTTAACTTATATGCAGAGTACATCATGAGAAATGCTGGGCTGGAAGAAGCACAAGCTGGAATCAAGATTGCCGGGAGAAATATCAATAACCTCAGATATGCAGATGACACCACCCTTATGGCAGAAAGTGAAGAGGAACTAAGAAGCCTCTTGATGAAAGCGAAAGAGGAAAGTGAAAAAGTTGGCTTAAAGCTCAACATCCAGAAAACTAAGATCATGGCATCTGGTCCCATCACTTCATGGGAAATAGATGGGGAAACAGTGGAAACATTGTCAGACTTTATTTTTGGGGCTCCAAAATCACTGTAGATGGTGGTTGCAGCCATGAAATTAAAAGACACTTACTCCTTGGAAGGAAAGTTATGACCAACCTAGATAGCATATTTAAAAGCAGAGACATTACTTTGTCAACTATGGTCCATCTGGTCAAGGCTATGGTTTTTCCAGTGGTCATGTATGGATGTGAGAGTTGGACTGTGAAGAAAGCTGAGCGCCGAGAAATTGATGCTTGAACTGCCGTGTTGGAGAAGACTCTTGAGAGCCCCTTGGACTGCAAGGAGATCCCACCAGTCCATCCTAAAGGAGAACAGTCCTGGGTGTTCATTGGAAGGACTGATGTTGAGGCTGAAACTCCAATACTTTGGCCACCTCATGCAAAGAGTTGACTCATTGGAAAAGACCCTGATGCTGGGAAGGATTGGCGACAGGAGGAGAAGGGGATAACAGAGGATGAGATGGCTGGATGGCATCACCAACTCGATGGGCATGAGTTTGAGTAAACTCCGGGAGTTGGTGATGGACAGGGAGGCCTGGCGTGCTCCGATTCATGGGGTCGCAAAGAGTCAGACATGACTGAGCGACTGAACTGAACTGAACTACGTGTACGGCAAGAATCAGTCATGAATTATTATTATATAGAGCACCCACAGTGTCACTGTAATGCATTTAGTGAAAAGTGGTAATTTATAATAATGACCCAGAATTAGGATTAGCATCATTTAATCCTTGATTGTTCATGAAATCCTCAAGTGCTTGTCTTCTGATTTTATTGTCTATTTATGCCAGTCATAGAATGCTAGAAAAAAATCTATTCTCTAGGAAAATTATAGGTATTTTATATGATGGAATCTTTACAGAATATTATGATTTGAAATGACTATGCACAATGAATTCTCCCTGAGGGAATTGATTTATAACATCAATACTTGAAAAATACTGCAAATAATACAGTAAAGACACTATTTACTTAGAAGTATTTGATTAAAATATTATAATAAAATAATTTCCCAACTATTCCTTTTGGTTTCTTTAAGTTTAGATTTTCAAAAGAATCAAGAGAAAGGATTTATTACATAAATTTCCTTTTGTCATAAAGACCAAAGCATTATTGAAATTTAAAGTTTTATTAATCAAACTGATGGAGTTTAATATGTATTTGTGGAAATTTATGTGTATGATGTATTTTATACATCATAAAATACCTGACAAGTTCTCCTCAAAACTATCAAGGTGATGAAAAACAAGGAAATTTTGAGAAACTATCACAGTCCAGAGCAGCCTAAGGATACGAAATATAATAGAGTATCCTGAAAGAGAGAAAAAGGACATTTGGAGAAAAAAAAGGAAATCTAAATAAAGTATAGACTTTACTTAATTATAATGTGTCAATACTGGCTCATTGACTGTGACAAATATACCATGCTAATGTACTATTTTAATAATAGGGTAGGTTGAGTGTAGGGTAACTGGGAACTTGCTATTTTTAAGTTATTTAAATATTTCAGGAATTTTTCTAAACGAAGGAGAATGCAGTGGATATAAAAAGAAGTATATGGATTTTGTGTATAAGAAATAAAGATCAGCAGGATCTGTTGGTATACACTGTATATTAGAGGAAATATAAATTGGGTTTTCTACTTTGGGCAAAAAAATATAAATTTAATTGCCTTGCCAGATTTCATGTGTGACTGGACTAGTTAAATGGAGATGCTAAATAATTAGTTTTTATGGGAAATATAAATTTGAAACTCCTATACCCAAGTTAGGTAGAGAGTTTAGGAGTAAGCATTAGTAATTCTACCATTTAATGCCTGGATTGATCCTTCCAAGAAATGGGTGGAAGAGAGGAAAGAGTAGATAATGGAAAACCAGAATGGCTTGTTGTCCCAGAAGAAAAGATATTTAAAAAAGAATATTATAAGAAGGAACTAGTTAATAGTAGCAGCTACTATTAAGAATTCAAGTTTAAAAAAAAAAAGGAATTCAAGTTAGTAAAAGACTGAAAAAAATGTTCATTGGAGTAAGCTACAAACTGCTGATAAGAGGCATTTTGGCAGAATGATGGTAAAACGGATGTCAACCAGAGAGACTAACGGTGAGACTGTGGTTGTTTAGTCGTTGAGTCATGTTCAATTCTTTTGTGACCCCATGGACTGTAGTGCCCCAGACTCCTCTGTTCACGGGATTTCCCAGGCAAGAATACTGGAGTGGGTTGCCATTTCATACTCCAGGCATCTTCCCCATGCTGGCATCAAACCCACATCTCCTGCTTTGGCAGGCAGATTCTTTACAACTGAGCCAACAGGGAAACCTTCAGATTACATGCTGAGGTGTAAAAAAAATGTCCAGTCTTAACCTCACTCTGGAAACTTCTTAAATGCTCAAGTAGCTTGAAAGTGTGTTAGTAGCTCAGTTGTATCTGTCTTTGCGACCCCATGGATTGTAGCCCTCCAGGTTCCTCTGTCCATGGGATTTTCCAGGCAAGAATCATGGAGTGTATAGCCATCCCCTTCTCCTGGGGATCTTCCTGACCCAGGTTTCGAATTCGGGTCTCCTACAGTCCAGGCAGATTCTTTACCATCTGAGCCACCAGGAAGTCCAGAAGTCACATACATCTGCCTTCAAAGCCCTCACTCTTTTGGTGGTGTCATACTACATCCTAAATAGAAGACATTGGATTATTATTAATTTTTAGTTCCTCCTCCATTCCATATTTCAATTAATAGCATCTTCCCCAACCCAGTCAGTTAAGCCCGAAAATGGCCAAGATCATTCTCTTTTTTCTTTCAAAACTGACTGCTGAAAAAAAAAATAATTCACGTATTCTCTCAAATACCTGCCTGTTCTACATTCTCCCATCCATCCCATGCCACTGCCAAATTTGAGGTTTTAGTTTCTTTTTCCTGAATCATATCAAAAGCTTCCCTCTTGGTCTCTCTGTCTTTAATCTCTTCCATATAACCGACGCATTCTTCATAGAAATAAATTATATCTCTGCATGTGGGTTCCCTGGCGTTTCCGAGTGAAATTTCTCCATGGTGCTCAAGAATAATTGAAATCTCATAGCCTGACACAGAGGCTTTCTATCATCTGGCCCCAGTGTAATTTTCCAGTGTTATATTTTAACATATATATCCAGGCACATTTTCTTTAGCCATGGGGAACTATTTTAAATCCCACGAACCTGCTGTGTTCTCCCATATGCTTAGAACATTGCTAATTCTTTTGCCTTGGGCCGAATACCTTTTTTCCCACTTCCTATTTGTCTGCCTGCATAACTTTTATTTTTTTTTAAAAACATAACTTAAGAATTATTTTTTTTTAGAACTTTTATTTCTCTGCCACTGATATGCTGCAATTGACTGTAACAGCTGCACAGACTGTCCTTGAATTGATCACCTTGACATTTTTGAGAAGTGCAGGGCAGGTTCTTTTTTTTTCCCCCCAGAATATCCCTCACGGGGGGGGGGGGGGCCAGGGGGCTTGTCTGATATTTTAATTATAGGTTTTATGTTTTTATTTGGGATGGAGGGTAAGAATATCACAAAAGGAAAGTGCCAATCTCATCATATCATATCTGGGGTTACTTTCTCTTTTTCTGCAGTGCATTTACAGCTTGCTCCTATCATGATTTCAATTCTGTAATTAACATATTTTACACAATTTTTCCTCTTTTTATTATGAATTCTGAGGACATGTTCTCTTGGAGAGTAGCTGCTCCATTAATGTTTGCTTTCCTTGAATGAAAATGACAGTGGAGATTTCATAAAATGCCCCTGATATTATGAGAAGCTTGAAGTTAAATAATAAATAAATTTTTAAAAATAATCCTGATACATTTCTCTTTCTGACTTATTTCACTACTTATTTGTAAAGGAGAAATACAGTCACAGACATAGAGAACAAAATTAATTGTTATCAAGTGAGGAATGAGAGGAGTGAGTTGGATGATTGGGACTGACATATATACACTACTATGCATAAAATAGATATTTACCTCGTCAGAACTTACTGTATGGAAAAAAATAAAGTAAAACACAAAAAATATACAAATTATCAGCAGAGACTATGTGCTCCGTGCAAGGGAAAGTGAAAAGTGGAAGTGAAGTCTCTCCGTCGTGTCCGACTCTGAGACCCCATGGACCTTAGCCTACCAGGCTCCTCCATCCATGGGATTTTCCAGGCAATAATAGTGCTGGAGTGAGTTGCTATTTCCTTCTCAAGAAGATCTTCCTGACCCAAGGAGTGAACCTGGGTCTCCCGCATTGTAGGCAGATGCTTCACCGTCTGAGCCACAAGGGAAGATATTTCTGTTGAAGTAGATATAATTTGAATCTGATTTCAGAAGACACTGAACACATAAAGGCAAGAATAATGGTGGTTAAAAAGCTCACCATCAGTAAGAAAATGGTGGAGACAATCTATTGGCCATATCATCTAGCAGTGGCATGTAAGAAGCTGAAGAATTTCATTGCTGTAATAAATATTGAGAGCATTACGGCAATATAAGTTTCCTGGGTAACATAAAAGAAAACGTATATTTTTATGTTAATGTGTGTTCTAAACTGGTGACCTAATGATCACTTAGTGTTAAAAAAGAGGTATGCTTATTCTAAAAATACTTCTGCTTGAATCTAGCATGAACTAACAATGCAATTGAACTGTTTTCTACTTTAAAACCCATAATAAGATTATGAAGTTAGGGGGAAAAGAGGAGGGGGGTAGTAAACTGAAAATGGCAAGCTAGAAATGAAAGCTAAAAGTTGATTAAAGTAGAAATGGAGGATAGAATCTACTTAAGAGAGAACTCACAACTGTCAGTAAAATAAGAATAGCTAAAATAAACTACTCACTCAATAAGGAAGAGAAGGAAAGAGTAGGCATCATGAAATTGCTGAACAAATTAATTTTAATTTCAGATCAGAAGGGCTTTCAGAACTGACATACTACAAAGGAAGACTCTAGTGTTCTCATTGATTGGAAACTTACAGAACATCACAGCCTAGCTCAGCCTAATTTAAAAATGCTCAGAACACTCACATTAGCTTACAACTGAACAAAATTAACTACCACAAAACCTATTTTCCAATAAAGTGTTGAATATCTCACTTAACTTATTGAATGCTGTACTGAAAGTGAAAATCAGAATATTGATAGTTATCTTCTGGTAGCTCAGCAGTAGAGTCCACCTGCAATGCAGGAGACAGGGGTTCAATTCCTGGGTTGGGAAGATCACCTGGAGAAGGAAAGGGCTACCCACTCTGGTATTCTTGCCTGGACAATCCCACAGACAGAGGAGCCTGGCAAGCTACTGTCCATGGGGATGCAAAAGCGTCAGAAATGACTTGGAGACTAAACAACACCACCACCATGCAGAACAGTTTCACCTGGATGGGTTCTTTACCCTTGTGATCACGGGGTTGTCTGGGAGCAGCAGCTGATGCCCAGCCCAGGGTCACCAGGGCTTATCTTATCACACACGTTATCACACATCCCTAGTCTGGGAAAAGATAAAAATTCAAAATGATTTCTACTGAATCCTTATTGCTTTCATACCATTGCAATGTTGAAAAATCACGAGCCAAACTATCGTTAAGTTGGGGATGCTCTCTAATAGTATGCTAATGAAATAATTTCTTATCCATATCCCTGGCTGCTTCCTTGATTGAAGATGTTAAATCCTTGTCATACTAAAGGCTACAGAATAACAGTGAGATTTATCTCTGGTTACTGTAAAAAGAGAGAAAGCTTCTAAACCCTAATAAAAGTCAGCTGCAATTGTAGATATTAGAAAACTGTCACAATCTTGTTTTAGGGAGGAAACATAATCTAACTAGTAAATAATCCTTTGCCCTGGGTCCTATCAACTAGAACTGGTTTGAAGGTCCAGTGCCTTCCTTAAGGATGTGATTATTCCTTGTTACCTACATCATCCTGACATCTCTAAAGCTTTCCTTCCTCTTAACTTCTCTTAATTTTTCCTTAATCTTCACAGGACACGTTCATTTGGTGACAAGCACCCCAAAATTTTAAACATTGTTTTAAGATATTTGTTCTGAGATAAACTTTATAACCAACAGACCATTCAGGTATGACCTAAATCAAATCCCTTACGATTATACAGTGGAAGTGACAAATGGATTCAAGGGATTGGATCTGACAGACAGTGCCTGAAGAACTATGGATGGAATTCGTGACATTGTACAGAAGGCAGGGCTCAAGATCATCCCCCAAAAAAAGAAATGCAAAAAGGGAAAATGGTTCTCTGAGGAGGCCTTACAAATAGCTATGAAAAGAAGAGAAGCAAAAAGCAAAGGAGAAAAGGAAATATATACCTATTTGAATGCAGATTTCCCAAGAATAGCAAGGAGAGATAAGAAAGCCTTCCTTAGGGATCAATGCAAAGAAATAGAGGAAAACAACAGAATGGGAAAGACTAGAGATCTTTTCAAGAAAATTAGAGATACCAAGGGAACATTTCATGCGAAGATAGGCTCAATAAAGGACAGAAACAGTATGGATCTAACAGAAGCAGAAGATATTAAGAAAAGGTGGCAAAAATACACAAAAAAACTATACAAAAAAGATCTTCACGACCCAGATATTCACGATGGTGTGATCACTCATCTAGAGCCAGACATCCTGGAATGTGAAGTCAAGTGGGCCTTAGGAAGCATCACTAGGAACACAGCTAGTGGAGGTGATGAAATTCCAGTTGAGCGATTTCAAATCCTAAAAGATGATGCTGTGGAAGTGCTGCACTCAAAATGCCAGCAAATTTGGAAAACTCAGCAGTGGCCACAGGACTGGAAAAGGTCAGTTTTCATTCAAATCCCAAGGAAAGGCAATGCCAAAGAATGCTCAAACTACAACACAATTGCATTCATCTCACATGCTAGCAAAGTAATGCTCAAAATTCTCCAAACCAGGTTTCATTGGTATGTGAATTGTGAACTTCCAGATGTTCAAGCTGGATTTGGAAAAGGCAGAGGAACTAGAAATCAAATTGGCAACATCCATTGGATCATCGAAAAAGCAAGAGTTCCAGAAAAACATCTACTTCTGCTTTATTGACTATGCCAAAGCCTTTGACTATGTGAATCACAATGAACTGTGAAAAATTCTTAAAGAGATGGAAATGCCAGATCACCTGACCTGTCTCCTGAGAAATCTGTATGCAGATCAAGAAGCAACAGTTAGAACTGGACATTGAACAATAGACTGGTTCCAAATCAGGAAAGGAGTATGTCAAGGCTGTATGTAATCACCCTCTTATTTAACTTATATGCAGAGTAGTGAGTGAGTGAAGTCGCTCAGTCGTGTCTGACTCTTTGTGACCCCATGGACTGTAGCCCATCAGGCTCCTCCATTCATGGGATTCTCCAGGCAAGAATACTGGAGTGGGTTGCCATTTCCTTCTCCATATTCAGAGTACATCATGCGAAATGCCAGGCTGGATGAAGCACAAGCTGGGATCAAGACTGCCGTGAGAAATATCAATAACCTCAGATATGCAGACGATATCACCCTTATGGCAGAAAGCGAAGAAGAACTAAAGAACCTCTTGATGAAAGTGGAAGAGGAGAGTGAAAAAGTTGGCTTAAAACTCAACATTCAGAAAATTAAGATCATGGAACTTGGTCCCATCATTTCATGGCAAATAGATGGGAAAGAGTGGAAACAGTGACAGACTTTTTTTATTTTTTGGCTCCAAAATCACTGCAGATAGTGACTAGAGCCATGAAATTAAAAGATGCTTGCTCCTTGGAAGAAAAGTTATGACCAACCTAGACAGCATATTAAAAAGGAGAGATATTGCCAACAAAGGTCTATCTAGTCAAAGCTATGATTTTTCCAGTAGTCATATATGGATGTGAGAGTTGGACTATAAAGAAAGCTGAGTGCTGAAGAATTGATGCTTTTGAACTGTGGTGTTAGAGAAGACTCTTGAGAGTCCCTTGGACTGCAAGGTGATCAAACCAGTCCATCCTAAAGTAAATCAGTCCTGAATATTCATTGGAAGGACCGATGTTGAAGCTGAAAGTCCAATACTTTGGCCACCTCATGCAAAGAGCTGACTCATTTGAAAAGACCCTAATGCTCGGAAAGATTGAAGGTGGGAGGTGAAGGGGACGACAGAGGATGAGATGGTTGGATGGCATCACTGACTCAATGGACATGATTTGAGTGAACTCTGGGAGTTGGTGATGGACAGGGAGGCCTGGTGTGCTGCAGTCCATGGGGTCGCAGAGTCAGACAAGATTGAGCAACTGAACTGAACTGAAACTCTATAAAGTTAAAACTTAGCACTATTTGCTAATTCATGAAACTCACACACACATGCACAGCCTTTGAACTACAATCTGATGGCAGGACAATTTCTTACATGACAGTACAACATAAATCAAAATACATTTTGAAGACATTTTAAACAGAGTAATTTTGGAAAAGTAAAATTCTGAAATATAGTCATCTGTACGACAGAAACTTCATGTAAGTGGATATTGAATTTATAGTAATTTTGTTATGTTCTTTGGTGTTATTTGTTAATTTCCTTCTTACACGAGGTATTTAGGGCAGCATATTTGTCAAATGCTGGACTAGACAAGTGTCCTGTGATAGGAATGCATTATTTTTTGATGTTTTATCATCATTATTATAATTTTACTGAAAAAACTTACTGGTAAAAAAAATCTTTACATAACTGTAAGCAACTTTTATAAAAGATTAAACTGATGTTTCCTATCAGTGATCTTTCCTATCAGGTGGGTTAATAATATTATTACTGATCAAAGGAGTAATAAAGAAATTTAACATATGAAAATATGTTATTTTACTTTTCAAAAAAAAAAAAAGGAAGAACAAATCTTTTGAGAATAGAAAAGGCCCTTCACATAGATTCACAATAAGAACTATAGGTATATTATCCATATATAATAGGCTATTGATATTTATTTAATACTGGAATAAAAATTGTGAGAGAGCTTGGGGAATATGTGTATAGAAGTAAAAAGATTAATGATTAGCTCCTTAAGGGATGAGATTAAAAGACTATTAATGTATGTTTTGATGATTTGTTATATAAATACTGTTTTAAATATATAGACACATAAACACTGGTTTCAAATATTATATACATTCATATATTTCTATATCTATCTAAATATACATACAAATGTATTATAAATAAGTAGTGTTGATACTGATGGCCAGTGGAACCTGTCATGACACTAGATCAATTGGAGAACTTTGAATAAACACTGATTCCTGGAACCTACTCTTAGTTAATCTAATTCACTTGTTATGGCTAGACTTCATATACTGATTTATTGTAAAAGTTCCCTTTTCTTATTTTAATGTGAAGTTGGTCTGGGAAATAGGCTTTTTGAGTAAATAATCTATTGCAGATATGTATGAGAGTATGCCAATGTGCATGTGTGTGTGTGTGTGTGTGTGTGTGTGTGTGTGTGTGTTAATTTGCAGATGCCTTCTCTGCTTTTTGGTTTGGGCTGGTGAGCTATTTGAATAAATCCCAATGGTGACAGCTGTCCAACAATTAAGAATCTTCATCTTATACAAATATCTTACTAGAAAATAATCATGTAGTTTTGTCTCCTTGTAGCCAGCTATTAAAATAGCTAATTTTAATAATCAATTCCATAATTAAAGCCATGTTATGCAGTTTTTAACTTATAGACGATTATGTAAAGAAGTGCAAGAGATAAGGCAAATCATGATTGAAAACAGATTTTTTTCCCCAGAAAACCAGATTTCAATTAAACACAGTTCTCTTCCACTCTTCAGTAAATTCTCTTTAATGTAAGTTCTGTTTCTGGGACCAGTGCTGAGATCAGAATATACATAAGATATAATTTACTCTTTAGTACTTTTCTGAATAAATATATATGCACACTTTGCTTTTTAGAATGCATAAATTGATAAAAATTTAAAAAAATTCTCTTCAAACTGGAATACATGTATCTTGTATTTTATGCTTAAAAACATGTTTCGTTTCTCCCATTTCTCAAGATCTGTGGGATGTATTCAACAGAAGAAACAGACGTTTAATGATTGCTGTTGTCTGATTCTTTGTAACCGCATGGACTGCAGCATGCCAGGCTTCCCTGTCCTTCACTATCTCCTGGAGTTTGTACAAACTCATGTCCATTGAGTTGGTGACATCATCCCACCATCTCATTCTCTGTCACCCCCTTCTTCTCCTGCCCTCAATTATTCCCAGCTCTTCACAACAGATGGAGCTTCAGCTTCAACATCTGTCCTTTTGACGAGTATTCAGGGTTGATTCATGTTTATAAGTAAAATTTATCCAAATTAATCACTAATAACCAATAACAAGGAGATTTACTGACGTGAAAGAAATTGGGTTCTTATTAGCAATGTATGTTGTTTTTATTTTTATACTATGTTCTCTGTAGTTATTTTGGGGCTTCCCTTCTGGCTCAGCTGGTAACGAATCTGCCTGCACTGTGGGAGACCTGGGTTTGATCCCTGGGTTGGGAAGATCGCCTGGAGAAGGGAAAGGCTACCCACTCCAGTATTCTGGCCTGGACAATTCCATGGACTGTGTAATCCATGGGGTCACAAAGAAGTCAGACATGACTGAGTAACTTTCACTCACTCACTCACTGTAGTTATTTTATTTTGACTAACACTCAGGGATTGATGATTCTTTGCCACAGCTCTCAGGAAGGATGGGCTAGTGAACAGTGAAGAATCCATAGAAGATAACAGACTGAGCCTTATCTCCAAACATGGGAGTGGGCCAATGCCTGATAAGTAAGAACTATACCTAAGAAATACTGAGTACTTAATAATATTAATATACTAGGCAGTCGCCTCAATCATAGTATAGCTTAATATTTAATTATCTTAAAATATGTAGGCAATAAGACACAAATTTCCAGATGCTAACACCTACTAGTGGCTCAGAGGTTAAAGTGTCTACCTGCCATGCGGGAGACCTGGGTTTGATCGCTGGGTCGGGAAGATCCCCTGGGGAAGGAACTGGCAACCCACTCCAGTATTCTTGCCTGGAGAATCCCATGGACGGAGAAGTCTGGTGGGCTACAGTCCACGGGGTCGCAAAGAGTAGGACACGACTGAGCGACTTCACTTTCACTGTCAAACAATTATTCTACTTCTTTATTTTCTACATAGATGAACATTACATAATATTTGGATTTCACCAAACTGATTTTAGCCTTATGCCTGCAGTTCAGTTCCTTTTTCATATATTTGAACATAACTAGATGTCTCATATTTATGATGAGGGCCCAAATGGTTTTCTAACAACAACATAGATCGTTTCAAAGAGAGAAGTGTTCTGTGTCTCTTTGTAACTGCTTCTGTGATTGGCAGTGTTGATGGTCTCATAATCCTATGACGTCACTTAAGCAACATTAAACATCAACCTGGTATAATTTCTTATATAATCTCTGTGAGCCCTCCATATTTCACATATTGCTTTAGTATAAAAGCTTCTTTTTGATAAACATACAGATTTCTGAAGGACTTACTTAGAAGCCATAACTATTACTTTATAACAGTAGTTAACAAATATAATTTATCACTTATTTATCCCCAAGAGTAAAGAAAAAAAAGTTAGTGCTAAACTGCTTAAGTTTTAAAATGACTAAGTTTCCCCTGCAGCAATTATTAAAACTAATAGATAAAAACTTTATAATGAAAAATAACAAAAATCTTCCTAAACACAAAACTAAGCAAGCAAAATAGGTCTTGATTCAAAAAAAGAGCTTTATAAACCCATAAATTGCCTGAAATCAGTTGACTCTCAAATTTTGTTTCTCCAGATGCAGTGGGTGCACAGGTCTAGGTCACTTGAGAAACCTGTATGCAGGTCAGGAAGCAACAGTTAGAACTGGACATGGAACAACAGACTGCTTCCAAAGAGGAAAAGGAGTACGTCAAGCCTTTATATTGTCATCCTGCTTATTTAACTTATATGCAGAGTACATCATGAGAAACGCTGGGCTGGAAGAAGCACAAGCTGGAATCAAGATTGCCGGGAGAATTATCAATAACCTCAGATGTGCAGATGTCACCACCCTTATGGCAGAAAGTGAAGAGGAACTAAAAAGCCTCTTGATGAAAGTGAAAGAGGAGAGTGAAAAAAGTTGGCTTAAAGCTCAACATTCAGAAAATTAAGATCATGGCATCTGGTCCCATCACTTCATGGGAAATAGATGGGGAGACAGTGGAAACAGTGTCAGACTTTATTTTTGGGGGCTCCAAAATCACTGCAGATGGTGACTGCAGCCATGAAATCAAAAGATGCTTATTCCTTGGAAGGAAAGTTATGACCAACCTAGATAGCATATTAAAAAGCAGAGACATTACTTTGCCAACAAAGGTGCATCTGGTCAAGGCTATGGTTTTTCCAGTGGTCATGTATGGATGTGAGAGTTGGACTGTGAAGAAAGTTGAGCGCTGAAAAAGTGATGCTTTTGAACTGCCGTGTTGGAGAAGACTCTTGAGAGTCCCTTGGACTGCAAAGAGATCCAACCAGTCCATCCTAAAGGAGATCAGTCCTGGGTGTTCATTGGAAGGACTGATGCTGAAGCTGAAACTCCAATACTTTGGCCACCTCATGCAAAGAGTTGGCTCATTGGAAAAGACCCTGATGCTGGGAGGGATTGGGGGCAGGAGGAGAAGGGGATGACAGAGGATGAGATGGCTGGATGGCATCACCGACTCGATGGGCATGAGTTTGAGTAAACTCCGGGAGTTGGTGATGGACAGGGAGGCCTGGCGTGCTCCGATTCATGGGGTCTCAAAGAGTCAGACACAACTGAGCGACTGAACTGAACTGAACTGAGGCATAAAACTGTGTGTGATTCTGTGAACTCCTGCTTTAGTATCATCCATTTCTTATCCATTCAAGGCAGCAAATTCAAATATGATTGACTATGAAATAGAGTCCACTATGTTCTTTAAAAAGTGTATCATGCACACATTTAGGTTTAAAACTGGTAACTAGTTACTTGTGAACCATGCAAAGCTAAAGTCAATACACCACATACCATGAAACTGAGACAAAGACTCACTCTCAGAAATATTACAAGGTATTCTGTTCTCATCTTCCCTCCCCGTGTGGTGCTTGGAAACAAACCTTGGGAGATGGGAAGATGTTCTAAGAAGACCTAGAACAATCTTGCAGTGAGAAAGTCCCAGAAGAGTCATCATTAGCATCAGTTAACATTTAAAACCAGAGCTGCTGCCAACAATTGTAGGTTTTGGAAGGATTGCTTCCCAAGGGGGATTTTTGAAGATACTGCTGGGAGTTGTTAATAAATTTGATATGTACCTTTTTCCAATGGGGCTGACACCAGAATTTTGCCATTGGGAAGAATAGAGAGAGTAGGCATGGAAAGAGAATTTCAGTTTATATATCAGTTCTGATCCTTTAATAATACTCCCAGAAATGCTACATTGAAATTTTATATAGGCTTACTGTGAAATAAGTGAACACACTGTGGATGTGGAAGATATGAAATGTTTGCTAAGCCTGGACAAGACTTTTACAGCTAAACAAATTGGTAGTATTTGAGGTCCAAAAAGAAATAAATTGGTGACTGGTTCCTATGTATTTTAATTACATAGGAATTCTATATTTTATTGAAATTATTATTTTATTGTATTGAATTCTATATTTTATATTTTTGGTGACTGAGTTTATGCTGGGCCATCTCGTGAGCTGAAAAACACAGTTACTAGAACCAAACTACTACGTACCACAAAAGACCTTGAAATGTCATTTATTCTCTCTATGCCTTAATGTCCTATTCTATAGAATGAGGCTTCAAAATCTACTTAACAGAGCTATTATTAGGAGTAAATGGGTAATATGGTGGAAAAATAACTGAACTGAGAATCATCAACAATTTTATTAGTTCTTGTTTTGCAACCAAGTAGCTGAATTGTTTAGACAATGCTTTCCATATATCTGGCTTAGATCAACTTTCTCCTCCTCCTCATTATCTAGGATTTGTAGGACACTTCCTATCTGCCAGAAATAGTCTAAAATATTTTAGATGCATTAACTTATTTTATATCCATAGCAGACCCATAGGTATACAAATACAAAATGAAGTATTTTCAAATTATAAATATTTATAGCTCTGTGATCCTGACTTGATTATATCCAAATGGAACAAGCATTCTCTCATAGAAACAAATCAAGCAATCAAGTTAAAACACAGAAAAGGAGAAACAAGATTATAATTACATGCTCCCAAAATAATCGTTGAAGTAACTATTAAATCATTTAGACTTCGTCATTCCTAGGTAAATATCAATGTCTATTTTGTTAATGTTGCCTACAGTATTCTGTCCATTGGTTGAAACTTATCTTAATATTTTTATACAGAAACAATATTTAATCTCTTTTATACTTTCAAATTCACTTACTATTATCAATTTTAAATTTCCAATATATCATTTTGCATAGAATTGATAGGATGCTAGATACTGTTGAGATAAACAGAGAGTTATATATACATGAGTTTACAAAATTAAATAGGTTGTCACATGTTAGAAAATACATATAAGTTTTAAGAAAGAGAAACAAACTCATTGGAATCTAGTTAACCATTCTAAAAAATCTGACAAGAAAACTGCCCCATTACACAGTACATGAAAAACACCCAACAGATAAACAGACATATCCTAAATGTAATTTGTAATGATCAATAAATTAGTTAGATAATTGCCATCCACATGCTCAGTCTTTGTAACCCCATGGACTGTAGCCTACTGGGCTCCTCTATCCACGGGATTTTCCAGGCAAGAATACTAGAGTCGGTTGCCACTTCCTATTCCAGGGGATCTTCCTCACTCAGGAGTTGAACCTGTGTGTCTTAGGTCTCCTGCATTGGCAGACAGGTTCTTTACCACTAGCACCACCTGGGGAACCCATAGATAATTAAGTCCTCTTTATTTTTTAAAGGATTCTTTCACAGTGACCATTCTAAATTTTACTGTTTCTAAAACTGATAAGTTCTTTGGTATACTTACCAGTCTATACACAACTTATTGGTTATTTATGATAGGGTTGAAAATCATCCCAATTTTAAACTGATGTAAGTTTTAGGTACATTTGGAAAAAAAATTAGTCACAAAAATCTTAAATGAAACAACATTCACATATGTAAAATGTAAGTAATATAATAATTACTTAAAATGGGAAAGATTTGAGACAGCTGAATCAATTCTTCAGTATATTTTATTTCTTAGAAACAAAACAAAACAAAACAGAAAGCATTTGACCAGAAGCTAGTGTGAAAGGAAAGAAAAAGGAATGGGAGGTAGATTTTATTCTCACAATACAGTTAACACCACCCACCAAGTTCCCTCCAGTCCTGAGGCTGGAGGAAAGGATAAGCGTGGGAGTAGGGCTGTGAACACCAGCAGACACCCGCTATGTGCACTGTACACTCCAGACAGAGTGTCTTGAGTCTGCAACTTTTGAAAAAACCAATAAAAATAGTTGTTGAGACAGAAAAAATGTACCATGTCCCCAAATAATTAAAAGCTATACATGTTTATCTGTAAAAAGAGAACCACTAGTCAATTTTTATTCACTTCACATCAACTCATCTATAAATTCCCTCTAATACAAGCTTAGTATATTTTAATGGATTTATAATCATATCAAATGTAAGCACCAAGATTAAAGGTTTCTAGGAGATCTATGAAAGGCTTACGATTACTTTGACTGCACGTACCAGTGAGACAGAGTCCTATGTGATGGTAGAGACTCAAAGGACATTTTTTTCTGCTTTGGTTGGCAAATAATCAGGGGGCAAAGAGACCCCTAACAGAGCTCACTGGTGGAAATTATCTTTGGAGCTGCAGCATCTTGAGATATTTTGCTTTAGACTTTAATTCCCTTAATTGGATTTTGCTGTGAAGTGAGGCCAACCTACCCAATGCCCTACGCTCTTGGAACCCTGCCTTGACAGATGGTCTTAGTAATTACTACAATTGTGATACTCCAACTTACACCTCTCACATCAGAGTCACTTTTATTTATTAAAGCTATACCAGAAAAAGGGGCACTGGGACTACTGCTTTAAAGAAATTTTTTTTTTCCCTACAAAACATATATGCAAAAATTAAGCACTTAGGGAAACCATGAAGTTATTATTGATGCACTGCAGAAATAATATCTTGAAAACTTTGGAAAATACAAAATGAGTTATTTAAGAAAACATAAAATTTATACTTCAGTATAAAAAATATATTAAACTCTGGGAGATAGTGAAGGACAGGGAAGCCTGACATGCTGCAGTCTGAGGGGTTACACACCACTTAGCCATTGAACAAAAAGCAATATAAATCAAGTGTGTATATAAAATCCCCCACTATACCAAAGAGAACCAGTAAAGTAATAATTTAGTCAATAATCAAAGAAAACTAATCTATCAAAAATCTTTTTGTATATTTAATATATTTGAGATTGCTGTTGTTGTTGAGTCATCAGTCTTTCAACACTCAGCCTTCTTTATGGTACAGCTCTTACATCCATACATGACTACTGGAAAAAGCATAACTTTGACTATAAAGATCTTTGCTGCAAAGTGATGTCTCTGCTTTTTAATTCACTGTCTAGATTTGTCATAGTTTTTCTTCCAAACAGCAAGCATCTTTTAATTTCACAACTGCAGTCACCATCCACAGTGATTTTGGAGCTCAAGAAAATACAAGTCTTTCACTGTTTCCATTTTTTCCCCATCTATTTGCCATGAAGTGATGGGACTGGATGCCATGATTTTAGTTTTTTGAATGTTGAGTTTTAAGCCAGTTTTTTCACTCTCCTCTTTCATCTTCATCAAAAGGCTCTTTAGTTCCTCTTCGCTTTCTGCCATAAGGGTGGTATCATCTGCATATCTGCGGTTGTTGATATTTCTTCCAGCAAACTTGACTTCAGCTTGTGATTCATCCACTTGGCATTTCACATGATGTACCCTGCATATAAGTTAAATAAGTAGGATGACAGTATAAAACCTTTTCCCAGTTTGGAACTAATATGTTGTTCCATGTCTGGTTCTAACTGTTGCTTCCTGACCTGCATACAGATTTCTCAGAAGGCAGGTCAGGTGGTCTGATACTCCCATCTCTTGAAGAATTTTCCATAGTTTGTTGTGATCCACACAGTCAAAGGATTTAGCGTAGTCAATGAAGCAGAAGTAAATGTTTTTCTGGAATTCCCTTGATTTTTCTATGATCCAATGGATGTTGGCAATTTGATCTCTGGTTCCTTTGCCTTTTCTAAATCCAGCTTGTACATCTGGAAGTTCTCGGTTCATGTTTTGTTGAAACCTAGCTTGGAGGATTTTCAGCATGATCTTGCTAGCATGTGAAATGAGCACAGTCGTGCAGTAGTTTGAACATTCTTTGGCACTTCCCTTCTTTGGGATCGGAATGAAAACTGACTTTTTTCCAGTCCTGTGGCCACTGCTGAGTTTTCCTAATTTGCTGGCATATAGATAAGGCACTTTCACAGCATCATCTTTTACAATTTTAAATAGTTCAGGTGGAATTCCATCACCTCCACTAGTTTTGTTTGTAGTAATGCTTCCTAAGGCCTGACTTCACACCCCAGGATGTTTGGCTCTAGGTGAGTTACCACGCTATCATGGTTATCAGCGTCATGAAGGCATTTTTCACTTAGTTCTTCTGTGTATTCTTGCCACCTTTCACCTTTACTCTTTATTATTACATTGAAAACAAATAACCGACATCAAAGACTTTGTTTTGACTGAACCCTGAATTACACTTAAAATGAAGGAATGGTGTTTAGTTGCAAAGGACTTTGAATAATGATTGATTATTCTTCAGAGATTTACATATTGAAATATTATCACAATCATATTTAGCATTTTTTGTGTTGCAGAATATAAAATTTCTATAATGGAATCTTGCCTTTTCTATTATTTTTTAATTAGATGGGAAAAACAAATCCAAATTTTGTAGAATAGTTGTAAAAAGAAAATTTAATAGAAAGCAATAAAACAATTTGTATCTGCATTCCTCCTAGGAACATTCAACTCCACTATTTCTCCCTGCAAGATCCCTCAGCATAACAAATATATGAAACACTCTAATGATCAATGATGTGGTGATAGATGCAAATAATTATGGCACATTTACTAAAGAGAACAATAGAGATACTTTGCTATTATTTGAGATACTGTGTAGAGATGCATTTATAGATACAATATTTTAGAATTATACTTACATATATATTCACAATATTTAACATAAAATAGTGGGATTTAAAATACATTTGGCAATTTTAATTGTATGTATATTTATTTAACTACATAATACATACTATATTTTCTATTTGAATACTGGAATCATTAAACAATATCAGACATTAAAACAATTCTAAGTCTACAAAGAAGTTAGTGTGACAAAAATTCATAGTAGCCAGGTTATATAGCATTACTAATGGTTTGTATTAACTATGGTTTCCTCAGTTTTATTATAGGATGTTAAAATAAAATAAACATAAATAATCATGTAAATTTTTCCAAAAGAAAAAATGTCAGTGTAACTGATACTTGTAAAATATAATTATATAAATAGTCAACTTAAAAGTAAAGCAGCATTTGGTATTAAAGTGTGTATATTGATTTAAGTGCTCTATACCTACTATTTTAATTATTTGATGTCAGTTTTTTCCTTAATGAAATGACTATGATTAAGCTTTTGGCAGTTTGATAATTCTCAACTCTTTGATTTCATCTCCCTGAAAAATTCCATTACACTGTATCCTAAATCAGGTAGAAAGAGTTAGAAGTAGTGGGTGGAGATTTTATAAATCATAGAACATATATTTTTATAATATATTATAAAAATATATTTTATAATATATTTTTATAATATAACTCAATTTGTCATCACAACCGTCAATTCCTAATCTTTAGAAATTTCGAAGAGCTGCTTTGCCATACTCTACATTTCATTGAAAACCCAAAATCTAAAAAAAAAAAAAAAGAAAGAAAGAGAGAAAATCCCCAAACTAATGATTTTTAAAGCTTCCTTGTATATAAGAATCACACAGGCTGTCCTTTAAAAATAAAAATAGTCTCCACCCTGGAAATTCTGTTTATACAGATCTGGACTCAGCTCTAAGGACCTGAATTTTAATCACGTAAAGAATTTTCATGTAAGTTATTGGTTGACCAAATTAAAGATACAGTATCAACATTATTTTATAAATCAAAGGCAGATTAAAGAACAACTAGAGAAGTCAACTTCTCCAAAATGTTTGGTTAGAAATATGCTTTCATTCTATGTGCACAGTTTTATAAAATAGTAGTGATACTGTTATTTTTAAATGAGTTGGGAATAAAAAACCTAACAAGCAATTGAAATGGGGATGTGGTATTTTTTCAGCTCTTCTGTGGAGTAAATTAGTTTTGATTATACTCCTAACTTGTTTGCCATAATTGATACCCATGTGGTCATTTATTTCCTTCAAAATCATCTATTTATAAACAGTTGTTTTTAAGTTTGAGACTGCAAGAGACACATTAGATTTATGCCAGGAAGATTACAGAGGAAAAATGTGGAAAACTTAATATTTTTCTTTCAGCCTTGATTGCAAAAGCAAGTTTAGAAAGGCTGAGTATTTGTTCTTTACTACCACTTAAATATGGGTACTTTAGCCTCAAAAAAAATGGTTATAATGTTGGCAGTGAACATAGCAATTATTCAGGGGAGTTGTGGGGTGTGGAGAAGGGAGTGGTGTGCCATAAAACTATTTCAGAACTTTAAGGGAAAAAAAGCCCTGCAATTAAAGAGCACTCTTAAACAGCAAGGTGTATTTATTTAGATTTTTAAAAATCATAACCTTTGAATAATGATTTACTAGTGAATGTCTTAGCACAGGTGTTCAGGTGTTCTGTATAAACGATTTGTCAAGAGTAATTGGTGGGTTATGTTACCTTAAAAATAGGTAGTTATTTCACTGATGAATAGAAGAGGAGTGTATGGGGGAAGTTTTATATTCTTCTCAGTGCTTTAGGTTTTTTAAAAAGTCATCCATAGATTACACAATTTCTCTGTATGTTCATAACTGTAATTTAAAATAAAATAGGTGACTTTTTTTGATTTTGCAGTTCTTTCATGGGAAAGTTTTCCTAGATTTTTAAAGATATAAAGAAACCTTAAAATAATTCCAAAACTGATACATAGTAAATGAGCTTTTCACAGTGATTGCAACTTTCCTGAGTGCCTTCCATTCTATTATAGAATTTCCCCATTTGCATTCAGGGAAAATATCTAAAATAAAAGTGTCTTTCTGTGTTTTATCATGCTGGTTTGGTCAAACCGCATTCCTGTGTACTGTCTGTAATTCATAAGCATCTTATCATTTGCCATTGATCTTATGAAGTGGCCTTATTCCACTTAGATTCAGAAAAATTCTAAGACCTATGATATATATATATATTTATTTATTTATTTATTTATTTCTAATGGCACTACCTTACCTCCATGTACAATGAATTGTGATATAATATAGCAAGATGTTTGTTAGAGGGCTTGTCATTCAACCATTTCATCCTCTGTTGCCCCCTTCTTCTCCTGCCCTTAATATTTTCCAGCATCAGAGTCTTTTCCAATGAGTCAGCTCTTTGCATCTGGTGGCCAAAGTATTGGAGCTTCAGTTCAGCATCAGTCCTTCAGTGAACATTCAGGGCTGATTTCCTTTAAGGTTGACTGGTTTGGTCTCCTTGCCGTCCAAGGGACTCTCAGGAGTTTTCTCCAACACCACAGTTTGAAAGCATTAATTCTTTAGTCCTTAGCCTTCTTTATGGTCCAACACTCACATCCATACTTGACTACTAGGAAAATCATAGCTTTGGCTATATGGGCCTTTGTAAGCAAAGTGATGTCTCTGCTTTTTAAAACACTGTCTTTTTTTTTATACAATAAGGTAAATTATTGTTAATTTTTTCTATGTGAAAAATAAAAGGCATGGGCTAAACACATAACAAGACTCTAGATTAACAAATATTGTACCATTATTTTATTTAGAAAAAATATTGCAAAGTGCTTAATTTTCCATATTTTTTAGAACAAATTCCAAACCATTTGTCTATATTCATATTCTCACTTGTTCTGATTTTTTTCAAATACTGGAATTAGCTACCAAATTATTCTCATCATTGACTTGAAAGATTAACCCAGCTATAATAACTTAAATCAAAAATTGTGTCCAAAGCTTTCCTATATCTAGTCATATTCAGGAAATCTAGTCTTAGAGATTATTGTAATATTTACTTTTTAGTAGTAATATTGTCCAAAAATGGCAATTAATATCTTCCTTTAAAAAGTTACTCAATAGAAATAATCGCCCTCTTTCTTTCTCTCTCTCTCCCCATCTCTCTTCTACTGTTTCTCTTTTCCTTTCAACCTGGGTTCCTTTATTTAAATGTAAGTTTTATTTAAAACATTATATGAAAATATAAAAATGGAACTGAGCTGGTTGAAACATGCTTAGAAGCATGATCCCCTCTCACTCTCTTTTATCAACACCTCCCAAGTTACAGAGGAAGGTCTCTTGTGTACAATTCAAATTCCCTTTATCTTATGAAAAAAATTAATGACGGAAAGAAAAGACATAACACATTTCCTTCACATTTTATTTTTCTTTCTGAAATTTCAAGCCAAAAATGACTTGAATTACCATAGTTTCAAAAAGATACAACACACTTCCTTCACGTTTTATTTTTCTTTTGAAATTTCAAGCCAAAAATGACTTAAATTACCATAGTTTCAAATGATCTTTCAAATATTACACATTAAATGTATAGAGTTTGAAAAATGATTAAAAACAAAAAAGTAAGCTTACTATATAAGTAATCAATATTTTTTCTATAATGTTAAAAATATGTAGATTATAACATTCAGTGCTATAACATTTTTCTTACCAAAAAGGGGTGTGATTTGATTATTTGGAATAGGTCTTCAGCACTATCATATGTGTATATGAGTGCATGCTTGCTATCACTTCGGTCATGTCCAACTCTTCATGACCCTGTGGACTGTAGCCCACCAGATTTCTTTGTCCATGGGATTTCCCAGGCAAGAAAACTGGAGTGGGTTGCCATGCTCTTCTCCAGGCTATCTTCCCAACCTAGGGGTTGAAATCATGTCTCTTAGTCTCTTACATCTCCTGCAATGAAACATGTATTTTTTATCACTAGTGCCACTTGGGGAACCCACATACTCATAAACAGATATATATATATATATATACACAGATATATATATATATATTTATGTATATATATAATATGTATGCAAACACATATGTATATATTTAAATTAAAGTTTATGTAGCCAAATTGATATGCAATCTAATTTTTGCTATTTCTGTTTGTAGAAATACAATCTAGGGAAAAGTGACTTACATTTTAGCAATCATAATTATCTATCAGTTGAATAGAAATCTCAGAAGTAAACCCATGTATATAGTCAATTAATTTAAGACAAAAAAGCCAAGAATATACAATGGGAAAAGGATAGTTTCTTCAATCAGTGGTGTTGGGAAAACTAGACAGCCACATGGAAAAGACTGAAATTAGACCACTATCTTACACTCTGAAAGTGAAAGTGAAATTCGCTTAGTCATGTTCCATTCTTTGTGACCCCATGGACTATACAGCCCACGGAATTCTCCAGGCCAGATACAAAAATTAATTCAAATGGATTTGACTTGAACATAACACCAGAAACCACAAAACTCCTATAAGAAAACATGGCTCAGTGGTAAAGAATCTGCCTGCATTGTAGGAGATGTGAGCTCAGTCTCTGGGTCAAGAAGATCCCCTGGAAGAGGGCACGGCAACCCCCTCCAGTATTCCTGCCTGGAGAATCCCATGGACTGAGGAGCCTGACAGGCTACAGTCCATAGGGTTGCAAAGAGTCAGACATGATGGAAGCGACTAAGCATGCACACACAAACTCTTTGACATTGGTCTTGGCAGTAAATTTTTGTATATGACTCCAAAAGCAAATGCAACAGAAGCAACAATAAGCAAGTGGAACTATATCAAACTAAACAGCATCTGCACATCAAAGGAAACCATCAATAAAAGTAAAAGGCAATTTTCTGAATGGGAGAAAATATTTTCAAATCATAAATTTCACAAGAAAGCTAATATACAAAATATGCAATGAACTCATAAAACTCAGTAACAAATAATTTGATTAAAATATAAGTAGAGAATCTAAATAGATATATTTTTCCAAAGCAGACATACAGTTGGCTAACAAGTACATGAAAAGGTGCTCAACATTACTAATTATCAATAAAATGCAAACCAAAACCACAGTGAGATAATATCTCACTCTTCTTGGAATGTTTATCACCAAAAAACAAGTAAGTATGGTCAAGGATGTGGAGAAAAGAGAATCGTTTTGATCACAGTTGGTGGGAATGTAAATTGGTATAGCCAATACGGAGAAGAGTATGGAGGCTCCTCAAAAAATTAAAAATTGAACTACCTACCATACTATTCACCTCTGGGTAAAGAAAATCAAATACTAATTCAAAGTGATATATTCACTCAGTGTTCACAGCAGCATTATTTGTAATACCCAAGATATGGAAATAAGCTAAACTAAGCATCCACTAATAGATGAATAGATAAAAGATGTGATATATATAAATCACACACACATATATGTATATTCATATATATGAGCACTACTCAGACATAATAAAGAATGTAATCTAGTCATTTGTAACTACACAGATGAACCTTGAGGATATTATGCTAAGTGATATGTCAGACAGAAAGTCAAATATCATAGGATATCACTTATATGTGCAATAAAAAAAAAGAATAAATAATAAATAAAACCAGACAAAACTCAGATATTTAGCATAAATTGAAGGGGTTTTGGGGGGCGGTTAGGAAATGGGTGAAGATGGTCAGGAGGCACATACTTCCAATTATAAAATAAATGAATTATGGGGAAGAAAATCTGTCAGAAATGTTACTTCTGGGAGGACATGAGGCAGTTTTATAGTTAATTCCCTAGAGATTAAAAACCGAATAAAGAATGTTTAAATTTAAATAATTGCTGGTCAGTTGAAATCTGATATTTTATATCAATTTATGTTGTTATGAAGAGTCTATAGAAGATATTGGTTGGATGGCATCACTGAGTCAATGGATAAGAGTTTGAGCAAACTCTGGGAGATGGTGAAGAACAGGGAAGCCTGGCATGCTGCAGTCCATGGGGTTGCAAAGAGTCAGACACAACTTAGTGACTGAACAACACCAGTAGAAGAGACCGTACATCAGTGTCTTAATTTTCTATTAAGTTACTGACCTTAATGATTTATTAAAGTTCTCCATATTTGGGCATATTAATCCTGCTATGATGCAAATGGTTTTTCCCATCTTATCTTTCATCTCTTTATCTATAGTGTATTTTATCACATATCTGATTTCAAAAATAATATGCTTAAAATGAATAATGTTTTATTTTTGCTTTTGTATGTTATTTTGTATTTTTAAATGATCTTTAATTTTTATGGCATAAGTATATTATTCTATCCCTAATTTTTAAATTAATTTTAACGCTATTTTTCTATTATTTTGTTTTTTGGCTTTTATATAGTTCTTTACTTGAAATATTTGGATTTTAATTTTTGTAATGACCTGAATGGGAAATCAAATTATCTTTAGTTCTTCCAATGCTATCTCCAATTTTCCTATCATAAAATTATTCATTTTCTCATAGAATTAAAATACCATTTTTGTCAAATACTATAACCAAACAGAGATTTGGTCCTGATCTTGTAACCTCAGTCAGTCAGTCAGTCAGTCAGTCAATCAGTCCGTTCAGTCACTCAGTCGTGTCCGACTCTTTGTGACCTCATAAACTGCAGCATGCCAGGCCTCCCTGTCCATCACAAACTCCCGGAGTTTACTCAAACTCATGCCCATCGAGTCAGTGATGCCACCCAGCCATCTCATCCTCTGTCGTCCCCTTCTCCTCCTGTCCCCAATTCCTCTCAGCACCAGAGTCTTTTCAAATGAGTCAGCTCTTTGCATGAGGTGGACAAAGTACTGGAGTTTCAGCTTCAACATCAGTCCTTCCAATGATCACCCAGGACTGATCTCCTTTAGGATGGACTGGTTGGATCTCCTTGCAGTTCAAGGGACTCTCAAGAATCTTCTCCAACACCACAGTTCAAAGCATCAATTTTTCGGCCCTCAGCTTTCCTCACAGTCCAATTCTCACATCCATATGTGACCACTGGAAAAACCATAGCCTTGTGTTGTATACATACATACTATTCATCCATAAAAAGAAATTAAGCAATAATATAAACTACAATGTGGGTGAACCTAACACTATGGTAGGTGAAATAAATGAGACACTAATGTTTAAATGTGGTATAATTCCATTTATATGAAATATTCATAGTAATATAGTACACTCATAGAGATGGAAAGCAGACCAAACCACAGTGGAAACCAAAACCACAGTAAGATAATATCTCACTCTTCTTGGAATGTCTATCACCAAAAAACAAGTAAATATGGTCAAGGATGTGGAGAAAAGGGAATCGTTTTGATCACAGTTGGTGGGAATGTAAATTGGTATAGCCAATACGGAGAAGAGTATGGAGATGCTTCCAAAAGCAGATGGAAAGCCCCTGGTGGACAGGGGCTGGGGTGGGAGAAATGGAAAGGAGCTGTTTAGTGGGTATGGGGTTTTAGTTTGGAGGGATGAAAATGTTTTGGAACTAGATAGAGGTAATAGTTGCACATACTGCAAATATAACAAATGCTGCTGAAGTGTTAGTGTTTTCCAAAGATTATTTAGAGTCTTCATAGGATTTTGTGACCCAGTACACATTAAAGTAAAACAACTGTTCCCGCATGAGTCTGAATCAGAGAAGTTTACAAAGATTTTATAAATTGAAAATATAATTCTGCATGTTTTCTGGAAAATCCATTCTTTTTTCTTCCCAGCTCTGCAATCACCCATGTATGACTCCAATGAGGAGGGAATGAGGGACTTGTGAATAAAATTTATTTTATTGAACTGTTTACTTTAAATATTTAATTTCATCTTATATAAATTTCACCTAAAAACACCTATAATGCTGATATTTGTATATAATATTTTCCAGATTTATTTTCCATTTTCCTTGTAGATTTGCATTCAAATTCTACATAATCATATTATCTTTGAAAAATAATAGGCTTATTTCTAATTATTATTTTTATCTTTTTTGTCATATAATGTTGGCAAAAACTTCTAATCAGACTTGGCAAAAGTAGTGTTACTGGGAAGCCCTTACCGCTTTCCTAATTTTAAACGGAGGAAGGGGCTGCACATTTTGTATTAGCATTAGTCTCCCTGGAGAAAAACAAATATCACCTTAGGAGTTTAAATGGAGGGACTTTGGTAAAAGGACTGGCTATACAGTGCTGTAAGAATAGGGGGAGCAAAGTAAAATTCATGAAGAACCTCCAATGTCTGAAAAGGCCTTAGAGTGTGAGGGACGGAGTAAGAAAGCTATGTTACATAAAGTTGCATAAACACGCTCATGACTGAGCCTGCTGCAGTTTATGCTTTTAGAACTGCCACTTCATATCAGAACAGAACTCTAAGAGACAGCATTTATAGAATATAATACTGGCCAGTCCAGTACTGTCTAATGCAGTCTTATTATACTGTTCTTAAAAGTAGAGAGTGGAGGGTATAAGGAGAAAATTTTATGAAGTTTCAATATGCAAATCAACAGCAAATTCCACATCTTTGGCTACTAAGCAATTTTATCCATTTTATATTGAGGGCTTCCTTGATGGCTCAGTGGTAAAGAACCCACCAGCCAATGCAGGAAATGTAAGTTTCATCCCTGGTCCCAGAAGACCCCCTGTTGAAGGAAATGGCAACCACTTGAGTATCCTTGCCTGGGAAATCCCATGGACAGAGGAGCCTTGTGGGCTACAGTCCATGGTGTCAGAGAGCTGGACCGTAAAGAAGGCAGAATGCCAAAGAATTGATGGCTTTGAACTGTGGTTCAGGAGAAGACTCCTGAGAGTCCCTCGGACAGCAAGGAGATGAAACCAGTTGATCTTAAGGGAAATCAACCCTGAATACTTGCTCAAAGAACTGATGCTAAAGCTGAAACTCCAGTATTTCGGTCATCTGATATGAACAGCTGACTAACTGGAAAAATCCCTGATGCTGGGAAAGATTGAGGGCAGAAGGAGAAGAGGGTGTCAGAGGATGAGCGAGTTGGATGGATGGCATTACTGATGCAATGGACATGAATTTGGGCAAACTTTGGGTGGATGGTGAGGGACAGGGGGGCCTAGCGTGCTGCAGTCCATGGGGTCACAAACAGCTGGACACAACAGGGTGACTGAACAAGAACAAATCAATACTAAGAAGCAAGGAAGCCAAAATGTAATCAATGTAACTGCCCAGATCTTCATTTCTGTGACTAGAAAAGAGGAAACAGTTGATATTTATGTTACAAGTCTAATCTTCTCATGTCTCTTTTGCCTTCAGATACTAAAATACTACCTGAAGCTCATCACAGTTCTTGACCTGATGAAGTGACCCAAACCTTCACTTTGAAGGATTTGAATCTTTGGTGGTCCTGATATTTATTAAGCTGATTCCATCTTATATTTACTTGCTATTAAACATGAAAATAAAAAGTGACTCTCCAGAAAATGTTTAAGTTCCAGGCGTGGGCCTCTCTTTCTCCACTGATTACAGTCAATCCTATTTCCGCACAGTTTTAGGATTGAGCTTATCAGCCAGTACAGTGAACCTTTTCTGTCCCTGCTGAGGCAGTTCTATTTGGAGCCCAATTTCCAGCTGGAGCTAGCCGTAAAAACTGCCTACCAATGCAGGGGACCTAAGAGACACAGGTTCAATCCCTGGGTGGGGAAGATCCCCTGAAGAAGGAAATGGCAATCCACTCTAGTATTCTTGCCTGGAGAATCCCATGGACAGAGGAGCCTACAGTCCATAGGGTTGCAAAGAGTTGGACAGGGCTGAAGAGACTTAGCACACACACACACACACAAACACATAACCATTAGGCAATTTTTGGTTTTGTTTTTGCTTTGGCTTGTGGGATCTTAGTTTCCTGACCAGGGATTTAATTAGTGGTGATGTCCTCATCTATCCAAGAGCAAATCGCAGTTCTGTTTTCACGTTAATGCTATTTGTTTTGTCTTGTAAAACTTGGAATGTTGGTAAACCTGGGGCTTGGTTGGCCAGGGCCCCCTCAGGGACTCAGAGATTTCAAGATTTCCCTATCTGATAGTGATTCCCCTATCTTATGTATGGTGCCACAAGTCTTGCACTCTGGCAGGCAGTCACGGCACTCATCCTCAGGGCAGAAAGGTGAGGGGTCTGCTTTGCTTTGTCTCTGAAGCCTAAACAAGACTATTTAATTTCCCTAGCAGTACTTTGGTTCATTTTCTCTTAATACAAACTTGCCACTTCTGCAAGATCATGGTATCAAGCTCAAAATGTAGCATTTCAGGGCAGTTTGGAGCAGTCTGTCTATCTTGGGCCGATGCAGAGAAGAAATCTGTCTAGATTTCTTCTAGATTGCTTTTTTGGACTCAGAAAACTAATAAGGCAAGCTAGTTTGTGGCACATTTCTTGCTTGGAGAAGCAAGAACACATTCTCGCAATAACCTCTGTCAGAGGTCCTGCCTTTTCCATATTTTCCCATGATTTCTTTTAGTGCTGAGCCCATATCTCGTTCTGCTTCAGGCTTGGAGAAACACATCAGCTGATAGTTTATTTGTTGTTGTTCATTTGTTAAGTAATGCCTGATTCTGTGTGACCCAATGAATTGCAGCACACTAGGCTCCTCTGTCCTTCACTATCTCCTGGAGTTTGCTCAAATCCATGCCCATTGAGTCAGTGATGCTGTCTAGCCATCTCATCTTCTGCTGGCCCATTCTCACTTTTGCCTTCAATCTTCCCCAGCATCAGGGTTTTTTCCAAGGAGTTGGTTCTTGGCATTAAGTGGCCAAAGTAATAGTTCATGCTAAGGTTCAAACATTATTTCTTTTAATCCAAGATGATAGACTTTTTAGCACTAGACACTCAAAATTTAGCTGAATTCATATATTTTATTGGAGTCAGTTCCATGTAGCAATCATCATGGCTAAATTGCTTTTAAGATAAACTTCTTAGCCTGACTTCTTTTCTTCTTTTTTTCTTCTTTCTGACTTTCTTTCTTCTTTCTTTTCTTTCTTTTTTTATTTCTCTCTTTTTTGACTTAGGTAAATATACATTTGTCATCTCAGGCTTCAGTGGGAGAATTATATCTTTTATCTCTTTCTCTAACTATTTTGTCCAATTTAATGGGTTTAATTAGTGGTATGATTGCCCGGAGAAATATCAATAACCTCAGATATGCAGATGACACCACCCTTGTGGCAGAAAGTGAAGAGGAACTAAAAAGCCTCTTGATGAAAGTGAAAGAAGAGAGTGAAAAAGTTGGTTTAAAGCTCAACATTCAGAAAACCAAGATCATGGCAACTGGTCCCATCACTTCAGGGGAAATAGATGGGAAACAGTGTCAGACTTTATTTTCTTGGGCTCCAAAATCACTGCAAATGGTGACTGCAGTCATTAAATTAAAAGACGCTTACTCCTTGGAAGGAAAGTTATGACCAACCTAGATAGCATATTACAAAGCAGAGACATTACTTTGCCAACAAAGGTCCGTCTGGTCAAGGCTATGGCTTTTCCAGTGGTCATGTATGGATGTGAGAGTTGGACTGTGAAGAAAGCTGAGCACCAAAAAATTGATGCTTCTGAACTGTGGTGTTGGAGAAGACTCTTGAGGGTCCCCTGGACTGCAAGGAGATCCTACCAGTCCATCCTAAAGGAGATCAGTCCTGGGTGTTCATTGGAAGGACTGATGCTGAAGCTGAAACTCCAGTACTTTGGCCACCTGATGCAAAGAGTTGGCTCATTGGAAAAGACCCTGATGCTGGGAGGGATTGGGGGCAGGAGGAGAAGGGGAAGACAGAGGATGAGATGGCTGGATGGCAACACTGACTCAATGGACATGAGTTTGAGTAAATTCCGGGAGTTGGTGATGGACAGAGAGGTCTGGCGTGCTGTGATTCATGGAGTTGCAAAGAGTCGGACACTGAGCGACTGAACTGGACTGAACTCATGCCTTTAAATGGACCTTTAATCTAGAGTATATTAATACATATACAAATTTTAACAATGAGAGTGTCAGATACACTTCATTGGATCCTTTATTTTCCATTTGCATTTTATATTGTTGTTGTTCAAGACTTCCTTAAATTTATCTTTTAGCAGTTAGGGTAAAACTAAAAACATTTTCTAGAACTGCAAGTTCCTGAATTCTGAATTTTACTCCATTTCATTTCTGTCTGTATACTATCCCTTGTCTGAGACTCTCTTTCTTATACTACTTTGTCCAATTTAGCCAAAAGCAGCCAACACACAGTACCAGCACTCTGTCTTATGGCCTCTAGACTCAGAATATAAATTCATTATGCACACAATTCAATTTCAAAATCACCACAGGGAATATTTTCTGAATGATTCACTGTTGCATTAAAAGGGAAACCATCCTGTCAGTCACTGACTCCCTGCTTAACAACCAAGCACAGTGTTGGCTACTACTTAATACCAATATACATTTAATACACACTGAATAAATAATATATAATAAAAATGAACAATATATGGTATCTTTCTTTTTTTTGTCAGCACCTACTTATTATTACAATGTATTTTAATCTTTCAGAATGTGGTACAAACTCAAAAATCTCAGTGGTTTAAAACAAAAAGTTTTAGTTTTTGCTCATTCTGTACATCTGTCTCAAAGTGACTGAATCTCCACTCTGCCAAGGTTACTATGGGAAAGACTGAGGGAGTTGCCACCATCTAGATTACTGCTGGTCATAATATGAGAATGAAAAAGTGCTGTGAAAATCTGATTCTTAAAACTTTGGCCTAGAAGTCACACATATCATTTCCATTTTTAATTTATTGCTAACGTGCAAGCAACAAGTTCAAAAGTGACAGAATGTGCATTGACATTGTGCCCATACACAGCAGTGAAATACTTCATATATATCCATGTCTTGATTTCTAGTTGTATGTATCCTGGCAATAAAGGAAATAGAATCAAGAGATGGTCAATGTGTCAAAGTTTATATATATATATATCATCTCACAGAACAGTAACCCAAACTTACAATGTTGTCTCTTAGCTAGAGCCATTGAGAGCAGGAAGAGAAGGAGGCGATAGAGGATGAGATGGTTGGATGGCATCACTGACCCAATGGACATGAGCTGGAGCAAACTCTGGAAGATGGTGAAGGACAGGGAGGCCTGGCGTGCTGCCGTCCATGGGGTTGCAGAGTTGGACACAACTTAGCAACTCAGCAACAATACTGAGTATTCAATTGGTAAGTCCCACATTTTATGAAGCCAATGGCTTCTTGGTGATGGAATATATCTCAAGCAGTAAAATTCATGGATGTGAGTTATTTTAATGAAAATTAATTTTCTTTGAGAGAAGACTTTTTATGCCATCACAACAATGAATATTCTTAGACATTTATAAATTATGGCTGGCATAGCATTACAGGAAGGAAGATATTCAGAATGAATGTCTTTTCTATTAAGGATAATCACTGTCTATGATTCCAGGGTCATATAAATGTAAGCACTTTGCTTCTAGGTGACTGGGTGGTCTCTTTGGTGAACTGGGCCATAGCACAGACTTAGGTTGACCTCTGTTTTTTGGAGTTTAGATACATGTTGAGGTGGTAGCTGTTATAGAAGAAACTCCTAAATTGTTAAACATACATGCAACCTCCGATCCTACTATTATTGCCTCTTTGTACCTGGTTATGTGGTGCAAGCACTGATGTTAAGGAAAAAAAGCTGAATGACAGCTAAACAATGGGTCATCGTATCCTTTCAGTCATTTCTATCCTTTCACATCTATAGTCACATCTATAGTCACATCTATCCTTTCAGTCATTTCGCAGTGACTACCCTGCAAACCTTCACATTATGTATAAATGGCCACACATTCTATGTGTGTGCTCAGTTATGTCTGACTCTTTGTGACCCCATGGACTGTAGCCCACCAGGCTCCTCTGTCCATGGCATTTTCCAAGCCAGAGTACTGAAGTTGCCACTACTTTCTCCCAGGGATCTTCCTGACCCAGAGATTGAACTCTTGTCTCCTGTGTCTCTTGCATTGCAGGCAGATTCTTTACCCGCTGAGCCGTCATGGAAACCCCACACATTGTGTACCCATTCCAAAAGTCAATTGCCCAGATTTCCTTTTCATCAATATTCCTATTTTTTTCAAGTGCCTGACCACTTGGCCAAAATGTTGGACAATTTGCACAATTTCATGCAGGATCTTTGGCTATAACACCTCCGTCAAGGTAAGAAAACAAATGTACTTTGTGATAGATTGCCTACTTGGAAGACTTTTTCTCCCTCTTCCTGGGTGGGACTTATATGTTGCTGCAGTCAATCTCCAGATGAGGTCAACATAACATGAAGAACCATCCAAAAATCAGGTGTAGGCTTTTTTATTTATTTTCTGACTAGTCATAAGGAATAATTCAAAAGGCTGTAGGTGTGAGGTGTCTATAGAACTAATCTTAAAGGATGATTTATATACAACCTGAAACTTGGCAGCCTAGTGATCATTGTCAAAGAGAATTTAACTCTTCAAATCTCTAGACACTCAAACTATTAATATTATTGAAATGGAAACATTTAAGAATGTATAACATTTGAATGGCAAGAAAAGATGAATCAAAATAATGAAAATGCACAGAAGTAAACTGTGACATAAATAAAAGACACAATTCATAAGAAAAGAGACTTAACAAGAAAATATAATGTCACAAACTGGAAGATAAATCAAAATTATTTTTCAAAATTTTAAGTAATTGAATAAAAATATAGAATAAAAAGTATTTTATCAACATATGACTATAATTTTATATTTGATTTTGTAAAACCTCTCAAATTCAGCTCTCTTCAACTGACTTTCAAAATAATAATAATTAAGAAGAAAGATATGCTTCCTGCTGGGTGTGTAACTGTGTGCTTGCTAGTTCTCCTTAACTGTTAAATTGGAGCTTTATTAAAACTTCAAAATGTACTATAATATCTTTAGTCAAAATAGTAATATGACAGGTAGATTTTTAAAAATTATTTTAAGAATATTTATGGCATATCTAGTGGGAAAATTACATGTTTTAAATGGACACTATCATTTTTCATAAAAGTTCCTTAAAACACGATTTTCATGGGATCTGGAACTAGCCTTCTTGGGCATTTTTGTCACTTGCTGACTGTGTGTCTTTGCCAGGTTAAATTACTTCTCTATGCCTCAGTTTCTTCACTTGAAAATATAGACATAATAATATTACTGACTTTTTAAAATGATAATGATTTATATTTACTGTCAAAGGACCCATATAATAAGGTATCACTGATAATTTATCATGGGCAGCTTCTCGGATTTATGGCATAGAATCTATCAGCACTATCAGAAATGCAATAGAAAATTCTCTTATTTCATTTCATTGCACTTGCTGAAGAAATAAACTATTCAACTGGTATATTACTTTGCTCTCAGCTCCTACATATATTTGCCTGGTGAAGAATTTTCTAATCATTAGGGAAATCAAAATCAAAATCACAATGAGTCATCACCTCATATCTGCCAAAATGGCTGTCATCAAAGAACAAGAAATTACAAGTGTTAGAGAGGACACGGAGAAAAGGAAATTCTAATGCTCTGTTGGTGAGAATGGAAATGGGTACAGCTGCTGTGGGAAACAGTATGGAGTTTCCTCAAAAAATTAGGAATAGAACGACTACACCATTTAACAATCCCACTCTTGGGTATTTATCTGAAGGAAATGAAAACACTAATTCAAAAAGATATATGAACTCCAATGTTCATCAGTTCAGTTCAGTCGCTCAGTCATGTCTGACTCTTTGCAACCCCATGAATCGCAGCATGCATATAGTAGCACTATTTACAACAGCCAAAATATGAAGGCAACCTAAGTGTCCATCAACAGATAAATGGATAAAGAAGATGTGATATAGATAATGAAATATTGCTCAGCCATTAAAACGAATAAAATTTTGTCATTTGCAACATCATGGATACACATAGAAGATATGCTTAGTGAGAGAAGTCAGACAGAGAAAGTCAAATACAGGATGTTTTTACTCATATATGGAGTCTTAAAAAATAAAATAAATGAACAAATGTAACAAAAGAATAACAAATTCACTGACATAAAGAACAGATCAGTGGTTGCCAGAATGGGAGGGCAAAATGGGTGAGGGGCATTAAAAAGTACAAATTATACCTAGTAGTGTGTAATTTGTATACAAATTATAAAATTTGTAAAATAGATTGGTATACAATTGTAAAATAGATGTTTCAAGGATATATATATATATATATATAAGGATATATAATATACGGCACAGGGAACATATCCAATATTCTAATATAACTTTATTTGGAATGTAATCTATTCAAATAATGAATTACTATGCTGTACACCTAAGACTAAAATAATGTTAACTACAGTTCAATTTTTTAAAATTCTCACTTTATCAAATAAGCATATTTTAATATATATTAGCTTGGAGAGTGGGAATTCTCAGCTCATAGTCATTCTGTTTTATTTGTTGATATCTAAAACAATATGGAAATATCTACAGTAAGATTGCCTATAACTTATTTAGATACTTTAATGTGTTTAATAGGGTAAATAGTTGTTTAATAAGTGAACTGCTAGCTCTCAACTCAAGTTTAAAAACCTAAATAATACCGAATCGAATTTAAAAAAAATCTTTCTCTAGGCAACCTGCATTTTAAATATCTCAATTGTTTTATTTAGGTCTACCACTACTTAGAATAACAGAAAGCATGACCTAAGATTAACATGTAATTTATGTGTCACTAATTATTTGGTTGGTTTTTCCAGTGGTCATGTATGGATGTGAGAGTTGGACTGTGAAGAAAACTGAGCACCGAAAAATTGATGCGTTTGAACTGTGGTGTTGGAGAAGACTCTTGAGAGTCCCTTGGACTGCAGGGAGATCCAACCAGTCCATCCTGAAGGAGATCAGTCCTGGGTGTTCATTGGAGGGACTGATGCTGAAGCTGAAACTCCAATACTTTGGACACCTCATGTGAAGAGTTGACTCATTGGAAAAGACCCTGATGCTGGGAGGGATTGGGGGTAGGAGAGAAGGGGACGACAGAGGATGAGATGGTTGGATGGCATCACCGACTCGATGGGCATGAGTTTGAGTGAACTCCGGGAGTTGGTGATGGACAGGGAGGCCTGGCGTGCTGTGATTCATGGGGTCGCAAAGAGTTGGACATGACTGAGCGACTGAACTGACTAACTACCTAATTATTTAGAAGATCATGTATGTGCACAATTGTGCTCAGGGACTCTAAAACAACCAAAATGTCTGAAATTTGTAAATAAGTGCTTTGTCACCTATTTTAAAGTAATTGAAGGTAGCAATTTTATTGAATTTAAAAAAATAATTCAGTCCTATATAAAAGTCATAAGAAAGTTTCTATTATTATTATCTTCAGCATTAACAGTTTCTGTATTATGTTCATGAATAAAGAAAGGTCTAGCTAATGGGATAGTAATCTGTGTTTATATAATAGGGATGTTGGATTTTACAATAAGATAATGAAAGATGATTTGTATCAGGTTTCTATTATCAGGTACAAAATTGCTTCTTACATTTATTCTTACCAGGCAATTTTTCAAAGTATTTCTTTAATGGAACGTATTTCAATTGACATAATCATTTTGAGACAGCATGGAATTTTTCAAAAGTGATTATGGAGGACAGATTCTAGGTGGCTTCTATTGGGGAGACATTCGTAACTCAAAGTTGTTTTTCTGCTAGAATACCATGCTCTTCGTATTTATACCAGAAACAATGACTACCAATTTAATTTAATATGAAGAGCCAAATTTTTCATGAGGTTTAGCTGTGGCATTATATTTTGCACTGGTATTTTTACAGACATAGAATTTAATTGCTCCTTTATTTAGCTGATAATTTTTTATAGTTGGCTGTTTCTGCCACTAGATCCCCTTGGCAAATTTTGCTTCATCCTGACAATTCATAGTCATAATTTAATTTCAGAAATGATGCATGGAAATAAAAAAGGTGTCTACTAAATGTGTTGAGAAGAGTGTGGAACTACAGTTGGACTTAGAAGTAAGTTTCCAGAATGAGAGCTATTATTGGAAATAATTTCAGATCAATTCACTACTACATTCTTAGGGAGACAGGTCTGATTATATTTTATATTTTTAATTTTATATGTGCTGTTGTTTTCAGGGAGAAATAATAACATATATTATTATTATATATATAACATCATATATTAATGTATATAACATTATATATATATTATTGTTGTAAATACATTAATTGGTAAGTCTACTACACCTACATTATATCTACTACATTATATCCACTACTGTGGGCAAGAATCTATTAGAAGAAATGGAGTAGCCATCAGAATCAACAAAAGAGTCTGAAATTCAGAACTTGGGTGCGGTCTCAAAAATGACAGAATGGTCCACTACTGTGGGCAAGAATCTATTAGAAGAAATGGAGTAGCCATCAGAATCAACAAAAGAGTCTGAAATTCAGAACTTGGGTGCGGTCTCAAAAATGACAGAATGGTCTCTGTTCATTTCCAAGGCAAACCATTCAATATCACAGTAATCCAAGCCTATGCCCTGACCAGTAATGCTGAAGAAGCTGAAGGTGTATGGTTCTACAAAGACCTACAAGACCTTCTAGAACTAACACCCCAAAAAGATGTCCTTACACAAGACCCTTACAAAAGATGTCCTTACACAAGCCCCTACAAAAGAAAGAATCCACCTGCAATGCAGGAGACCCAGGTTCGATCCCTGAGTCAGCAGAATTCCGCTGGAGGAGGAAATGGCAACCAACTCCATAACTCTGCCTGGAGAATTCCAAGGACAGAGGAGCCTGGTGGGCTACAATCCATGAAGTGGCAAAGAGTCAGATAAGACTGGGCAACTAGCATGCACACACTTGAAACCTTTAATTCAAGTAAGGAATACAAGGTACCAGGTGCTTTCATGAGCTTTCAGTCAAAATGTTACTTTGAAACTTTTATCAATGTACTGCAGTACATATGTGACAAACATTACAGATTGTAAGAGTCCTATAGTGAAGGACAGCAACTCTTCACACCCACTTCATTCTCAGTCACACTTTCTAGAGAGACCAGTTTTAGCTGGTTCTCATTTTAGTTTCAATGGCAGTTTCTTTTTAAGTTACAAAGTTTATTATATTATTACTTTTTCAAGCTCAAATACTGATGTCCAGTTTAAAAGGAAAAGATTTAATTCATATCCTTCAACCTCTACTTCCTCTCAACCCCTCCTGAAAAAATTTTCCTGCACCATTGACTTTAACTTGTAGGGCTTTTAGATTTAACTGCAGATAATATGCTTGAATCAACATTTTTCCTTCAGCATTGACTCTCACAACATAAAGTGAACATTTTAATGTCAAAAGCCTTTCCTTAATAGATGTTCTTTCACCTCCCAGTCCTTTCAGCTGTTACCTTTACCTTTATATTTTCAAGACTGATTTCATTTGCATTCTGTTCACTGTCTTAAATTGTCCATGCTTTACTTTTTTTCTTTCTGTCTTTGAAAGAATAAATGTCTTCTTTATTGTATTTCCAAATTTAAATTGTTTTGATATAGGGCATGAAATCTATTTTTCTTGAAGACAGCATTTTTATTTTGAGTGGACTGTCTGTTCAAATTTGTACCATTTGATACCTCATGGATCTCAATATTCCTTTTTATTTAACCTCTGATTTACTCCCACCAATTCCCATATATAATTTTTTACTCTCTTTCTACACTTATTTATTAAAATGGATTCTCAGATTATTTTCTCAGAAAGATTCTGGGCATTTGATTTTTTCTTAATTCTAACAAGAGAGAAAAAGCCTTATTTTCTTAGAGTTAGGTATAGAATTCCTGTTCAAGTAAGTGTTCCTCAGAATATGAAAGCATGGACCTCCTGTGCTCTTTATCCTCTTTTGCAGGTGAGGAATGCTGCTAGCCTGATCATTTTCATTTATTTCCTTATTGGTTTTTGTATTTTCTCTCTGATATATGTATAAAACTTTTCTTTATTCTTGATTTCATGTCAAATTTTAATCTATTATTTATATTAGATATAATTAATTTCTAATACTTCCTGTTGTATTCTGTCTCTAAAGCTCATTTTAGATTTGGATACTGGGTTTCCAGGTGGTGCAAGTGATAAAGAACCCACCTGCCAGTACAGGAGACTAAGAAGCGTGGGTTCTATCCCTGAGTTGGGATGATCCCCTGGAAGAGGGGATGGCGATCCACTCTAGTATTCCTGCCTGGAGAATCCAGGACAGAGGAGCCTGGTAGGCTACAGCTTATAGCGTTGCACAGAGTCTAACACTACTAAAACGACTTAGCAAGCATGCACTGGGTTTCCAAATTGCCTCCTTTGTTTTTTTGTTTTTTTACATGCTGTGTTTTATCTCTTGTCTTTTCCATTTTGTCATTATTCTATGCAGATTAAATACCCCCTCCCATTTCATGGATCCCAATCCAACCTGTATCTTCGCTTACACAGCTTCACTCAAAAATGTTGCTTGCTTTTCTTTTGATTATGAGATGAATAGTGTGTACACGAGCGGATCTGCCATCCACTGTCATAGTCTGGCAGCACTTGGATTGGTTTATAGCAGTACCCACTCTGATGGATGATATTATTGATTTGACTAGTAGGTAGCAGTGCCATATTGGTTCCTAAATATTTTCAATATTCCTCACTTACACATGTATTATAATAACTGAAGAAGACAGAAAAGTTTAAAAACACACCTAAAACTAGAAAATAAAAATCACTCTAAAATAATAGAATCTTTATAATATTTTTATATTTTTAACATAATATCTATGAAATAGAGTAATTTACAAAGATTTATACTTACATTTGTTTTTTATTGTTTTCATAAATTATAACCAGCAGTTGTCTATAACTTTAATCAACATGTTTTACCATATAAACAATAGTATTTTGTCTGAATGTATAATTGTTTATTATTTAAACTTAATTTTGAGACATCAAAGTAATGTATTGCTTTGCTTTATAAATAATATTATGATGAATCTCACTGTACAAAAAATTTTTAAATAGCTATAATTTTCTTAGGAAAACTTTGTTCTTGTTTATCCCAAGGCAAAAATGACTGAGGAAAATGGTATATATAAAGTTTTTCTACTATTGATGTTCTATTTATGTTCTCTATCTCTTCCTATTAATGAAAATTCTAATATCTTCTATAGTTGTCTAAAACTCACATCTGAATTGGGGACCTAATTTTATTTTGCATTCCTTTGATTGCTAACTAGGTTATATATTTTCTAACATAACCACTTGTATAAATCTATTAATATTTTATAGAAATCACTTAGTTGGTTTTATGTTTAAAAAGGTCTTTTTCATACTGAAACCTAAAATTTATTCCCTTATATTTTCTTTAACCTATTCAAAAACTAAATCTATTTGGAATTAATGCTGATAACATCTTTCATATGAATAAGATTATGTTTTTCAAAACACTTAAAAACTCTGCTTGGACAAATTATTCAACAATATCAAATAGTCATATATTTTTCCACTTTTTCAAAAGATAATTATGCATGGATTTTTAAAAAATATTTTGAAGTATCTACTTCTAGCCCTTTCTTATACTTCCCTGAGCATCTGTCTACCCTTGTAAGAACACTAAAGTCATTTGATTAATGTAGCATTTTAGTTCATTTTATTGTTTGTAGGGCAAGATTTACTGGATAAATTTTTATTTAAAATATTTATGAGATTTTTTTCATGGATTATTCTCAGATGAAATATAGACGAACTTATTATCTTAGAAAATGATATATGACTAAATAAAATCAATGAAAATTTGGAATTTAGTAAACCTATTAAGATATTTAGTGACTACAGGATAATCTTTAACAGTAAGTCCTTGTAATCACAGAGACCTGAGCCTGAAATGGAGTTCCTCTCTTTCCAGGTCTAATATTTCTCAACTGCAAAGGAGGGATAGCAATATAAAACTTACAGAGATGTTGTGAATTTTAAAAATGATAATTATTTTAAGTGCATACCTGAGAACCTAGCTCTAAATAACCATTCAGTAAATGGTTGCAGTATTAATCTCATTTGTTCAGAGGAGTGCATTACTGATCACCTTTCACCCCTTTCTCATTGACAACATGGGGTGATTTCATCTCTGAAGTATTTTTGAAAATTAAAACCATAAACCCAGCCTCCTTTGTCAGAATGAGAGGATTACTGAATCCACCAAAAGTGTTATGATATAATATGAAAGCTATAATTAGGTGTGATGATGACTAAGCCTGTTAGAAATTTTCTGGCTTTGCCTTATTTTATATTAATGACCTCCAATGAATCAGGCCTCCCTGGGCCCATGACTCTGCACTGTGAAATTACCATTGTTAGCATCAAAAGTTGAAGTTTATCCACCCCTGCCTAGTCCATTCAGGTTGCTGTAATAAAATATCATAGGTTTGGTAGCTTATCAACAACTGAGATGAATTTCTCACACTTCTGGAGGCTGGACAACCACAGTCACGGTGCAACACAGCTAGCTAAGGGCGTCTTCCTGGTTCGTAAAACCCAAATCTTCTCTCTATGACCTATCACGGTGGAAGGGCAAGGGATCTCTTTGGAGCCTCTTTTGCAAGACACTATTCTCATTCATGGGCTTCTCAGGTGGCTCAGTGCTAAAGAATTCACCTGCCATTGCAGGAGATTCAGGGCTAGATACCTGGGTGGGGCAGATCCCTTGGAGGAGCAAATGGCAACCTACTGCAGTATTCTTGCCTGAAAAATCCCCTGGAAAGAAGAGCCTGGCAGGCTACAGCCCATGGGGTCCCAAAAGAGTTGGACATAGTGACTAAACACCAACAATCCCATTCATAAGGGCTCCACTTTCATGACCAAAGCACCTCCACAAAGCTCCACCTACTAACACCATAGCCTTCAGTGGTTAAGAATCAACACATGAATTTTACTTGGTTGGGGAGGGGGGCTTAGACATTCAGATCATAGAAACTCTCTTGACTTGGATCTTTGCTTACAATTTGCTTTTACCAACAATATAACATGAAAGTTCTGGCTCAGCTGGTAAAGAATCTGCCTGTGAGGCAGGAGACTTGGGTTACATCCCTGGTCTCAGGGAAGATCCCCTGAGAAGGGAAAGGCTACCCACTCTAGTATTCTTGCCTGGAGAATTCCATGGACTATACAGTCCATGGGGTCACAAAGAGTCAGACACGACTGGGCAATTTTCACTTTCAACAACTTTCTAGAGCCTAAGCCTTGAGAGGACATATAGTATTCAT
This sequence comes from Cervus elaphus, assembly GCF_910594005.1. Lineage (NCBI taxonomy): Eukaryota > Metazoa > Chordata > Mammalia > Artiodactyla > Cervidae > Cervus > Cervus elaphus. The sequence goes on along the minus strand of NC_057841.1, from coordinate 30,997,864 downwards.
TCCCACCTTCTTCTGAGAACACCATGTTGTCAAAGTCTAGTCCAGCCTAAGGGTGATAAGCCAGTAGGTGGTGAAGCAAGGCAGCTTGCACCAATTGCAAACTATGTATCTCTTAAACCCTCCAATCCTAATAGACAAATGCAAACATATGAGTGATCATGGCAAGATTAGCAGAAGATTACCCAGACTGCTGAGCACAGATTTCAGAAAATAATGAAGCACTGTGTTAAGCCATGGACTTTCAGGTTATTTGTATGACAGTAATAGAAAAAATAAAACGAAATAGAATGAACATGCAGGGAGAGCTGAATGCTCTGTTCTTCTATTCATCCTGTATATAAACCGCCTTTTCTGGGCATGTGGTCTGAATAAAAGGAGACAGAGCTTTCTGATTATACAATATAAACCAAAAACAAAAACTTTTTCAAAGGATAAATCAAAGGAAGCTCTTCCAGTTTCATTTTATATAGGCCCAACGGGTAACTGAAAAAAAAAAAACAAACAAAAAACCTCTTACAGACATCTAAACAAAAATCAATGTCCCTCTCTTTTCTGTGAATATACGAAACACAAAAATAAAATGAAAATAGAAAATTCCATATCCATACTTGGAAACAAACCCAATTCCAAACAATGATTTTGGCAAAATAGCTCTGAAATGCAGTGACATTTGAAACAAACCTGGGCAATGTGTGGATGGTGGACCCATTTTGCTCCAGATATTAAACAGCATCCAGATGAAACATACAAGCATAAAAGTAAATTTTAAAATAGTAAATATAATAAATATCTGTGCATTTCAAGATGAAAAATTCTTTCCTAATCATAATGACAACAGGAAACTAATATATTATCATATTTGATTTCATAAGTTTCTAACACTTAGAAGCTATATATATGTGTGTATATATATATAATATATAAATATTTATATATTAAATATAACATATGTACATAATATAAATATATATATAACATATATAAAGAAAACCACAGAAAATAAAGGAAAATAATGAACTGGGATGATTCATAATATTTGTGAGAAACAGATTTATATACTGAATGTGCAAAGAAATTTACAACTAAATAGATATCAATAAAATAAAGTATCAAGAAAATTAATGATCATTTTGGAAAATAGGAAATATAAATACCTCAGAAAAATATGAATACATATGTAAACTTACTAGCTAAGAAAAAAATAATGAATAAAGCTTCTTTGTCTTTGTTACAAATGGTGGAGAGTTAGAAAAGATGGAGTGAATGAGACCCAACAAGTGCATTACCATTAAAAAAAAAAAAATTTCTGGGGAGTTAGTGGAGAGATTGAGAGTGGGAGGGTGACAATTACATTAATGGCTACTGCTACAGGCAGAAGAAAGTGTAAGGACGCTACAATAACATGAGCAACTTACAGTCTACATAGCTTTATGCAAAGTTATCAAAGTCTTTTGATCACTCAAGAGCGAGAAATCCAGACTGCTGGGAGCACAGAGTAACACTATGCAGAACGAGAAAAAAGTTGTAGGACAGTATATCATGTTTCAAGCTGCTACATCCCCCACTCAATTCCTAACTACTCTCACCTAATAGTTTTTATTAAACATTTGGCATGAATAAGGAACCTAAAAGGGGAACAATTATGATTAGAAATGAATCCATGTGATGTCAATGCATACATATTCATTATTTTTTTTAATGGGAAAGGATCATTTTACACACAAACACACACACATGCACACACACACAGAGTCATGCGTGTGTTCCCTCACTCCTGCTTTGAAAATAAATCAGGATCCACGTAAGTGGAAAATCAAAGAAAAAAGTGCAAGACAAGAGACCAAAAAGGATGTGATAAACTCTCAAAAATGAAATTACAAGTAAAATATAAGTAGTAGAAAGGAGAATAATAAATACTGTTAAAAGCACAATCATGAATATAGAAAACATGTGTAAGAAAAGGAATTATAAGACAATGGAAAAAGTCAAAATATTCTGAGTAATCAACTGAAAACCAATAGATATAGATGACTAGGGTGACCAAATAGTCAAGTGATATAGGTAACTAAAGAAGAGGAACTATGACAAAATATTACTAATTAAATTTTGTCTGGTTACTATCGCATTTGTAAAAGGAGACTAGATCAACCTGTACCAAATACACCATCTTGAAACAGAGTTCTCTTTTCATAATTATATGACAAAAAATAACATGAATGCATTTTTTGAAACCTTTTCTTTTATACTATTTCCTATACATGTCTCACAGTATTTTTTCTTTTCAAATTTTCTACATTTTTAGATGCAGTTACAAACATAAATATATCAGTCTCATTGACTTTACCTTAAAATATAACTCAATTTTGTTGCAATAATTTGACAATAGAAATTTCCTTATTCTTTTTCTTCCCTAATTAAAGATTTTGCTCATTAATATCTCTTTTTCTTTGTGCTATAAATTTCTCAACGCAGCCAGTCACAGTATTCTTCAGTATCCTTGTGAGATAAAACTATATTCAAATTCAAATTCTGATATTATTAGTATCTTATAAAATTAAGATCCCTAGTCTCAGATTTTGTTTGCAAAAAATGTAATTATTATATACCAGGATGTAATGAGAATTGAAATAGATAATAATGTACATATTATGGAATATGATAAGCACTTGAAATAAATTTTCTATCCTTTATTATGAATTTAATAGGAAGAAAAAGTATATTTGAGATAGAGCTTGTCATCATTTCCAACTGTTTTCCATCTGACACCACAGAAATTAAAAGGTTACATACCTGTCATTCCCCAATCCAGGAACCAGGAACTGAACGGTAAACAGCAAATTCCTGCGTAGAAAGAAAAGTAAACATCTCTCAATAAAGAATATTTTGTCGATTTAACTCAGGAAATATATTTTACATAATGTGAAACAAACTTATACAATTAAAAAAACAAGGTTAAAACCAAAGCAAAATGAAACAAAATAACCTGTCTTCAACATACATAAACATAAACATGCATGAAATATGAAAAAGCTGGTTTAAAACTCAACATTCAGAAAACTAAGATCATGGCATCCAGTTCCATCACTTCATGGCAAATACATGGGGACACAATGGAAACAGTGAGAGACTTTATTTTTGGGGGCTCCAAAATCACTGCAGATGGTGACTGCAGCCATGAAATTAAAAGACACTTGTTCCTTGGAAGAAAAGCTATGGCCAACCTAGATAGTATATTAAAAAGCAGAGACATTACTTTGCCAACAGAGGTCTGTCTAGTCAAAGCTATGTTTTTTCCAGTGGTCATGTATGAGTGTGAGAGTTGGACTATAAAGAAAGCTGAGCGCTGAAGAACTATGCTTTTGAACTGTGGTGCTGGAGAAATCTCTTGAGAGTCCCTTGGACTGCAATGAGATCCAAACAATCCATCCAAAAGGAAATCAGTCCTGAATGTTCATTGGAAGGACTGATGCTGAAGCTGAAACTCCAATACTTTAGCTACCTGATGCGAAGAACTGACTCATATAAGACACTGCTGCTGGGAAAGATTGAAGGCAGAGGAGAAGGGGATGACAGAGGATGAGGTGGTTGGATGGCATCACTGACTCAATGACTTGAGGATGACTTGAGTTTGAGCAAGCTCTGGGAGTTGGTGGTGGACAGGGGAGCATGGTGTGCTGAAGTCCATGGGGTTGCAAAGTGCTGGACATGACTGAGGGACTGAACTCAGCTGAACTGATACATATATCTATTTATCCTCATACAGATGCACATACACAGAGGTAAGATGACACAATGTCTGCTACTGTTTCAAAATTTCAAAATAGGACATGGTGGTGATGGGGAAGTAGTTAGAGAGTTACAGAAGAAATCAGATCCAGGCTGAGTTCACCAGTACTATACCATGTTCTTGCCCAGTCAAAAAGAGTACCTGCAATAAAAATCAAAACCAGAAGTTCCTTTTCTATCCTTTAAAACAGCTACTAATACAACCTTGCTATGTTCCCAGGAGTTTCTTTTGCTATGTTGATTCGTAGTATGTGTGTGTTAGCCATGTCTGACTCTGAGACCCCATGGATTTTAGCTCCCGCAGCTCCTCCATCCATGGAATTCCCTAGGCAAGAATACTGAATTGGATTCCTTCTCCAGGGGATCTCCCTGACCCAGGAATCAGACCCATCTCCTGCACTGCAGGCAGATTCTTTACTATCTGCGCCACCAGGAAAGCCCTGTTAATTCATAGTAACAGCATTTTAAATTTATTGTTTAGTGGATCAGAATTCATGGTCAGTCTCCTGCTGCCTCTTTTTTTTCTTTCTTTCTTGATTTTCTATTCTCTGTCCCTTAGAAATAGTCCATATAGGTCATTACAAAGCTTTCTGTTATTTCCTCACTGATAATCTATCTCCTGGATTTCAGTTGCTGGGTGACAGTTCTGTTAGCAGCTCCTTTGCGGAGCGATTTCTTTGTTCTAGTTTATAATTGGCTCCCCAGCCACAGAATTTTACTCTAGAGTATTTTCCAAGTGTCATGGATTTCTTAGTTTCTTTCTCTGGCTTTACCAGACTTTTACTTTTTCACCCTTTCTGTTTACAGTCTTATGAAATAAAGTTATGAAAGAAAGCGATCCCTCTAGGCATTGTGATGTTTTTATCCTGAGTAGAACACTTACCCAGAATGCTTCCGTGTTTTTTAAGCTGAAGGTAGGTCTCATGACCATTCAGAATTCATGACTTTTCATTTGTTTCATGAAATATCTACTCTAACTGCATACCTACACATATATTTATTGCTCAGAGTTTTAACATGGATACTTTATATTAATATCTATTATTTTCTTCTGTGATCTGTACAACTAAAGGGAAATCACAGAAGGGTCATAGTTAATTTCACAATTCATTGATCAATACTGTAATACATATTTCTTATTTTATTCTGACATTCAGAACCTTCCAGGATATAGCATATACTCTACTTCTGAGAATTTTTTTAAACAGCTCCCTCCGCCCCCTTATTTAACTGTTTGCACTAGTCACAGAGTACCTGGCAGCTTAAATAAGGGGAAACATTCTGATTTGCAAAATGAGGAATGTGAGTCAAACACTATGCAGAGAAGAACACCTTCATGGTACCCATTTCAACCTTGACAGTGCTTGAATACATTCTTACATGTTAGATTCCAAGGAAAGTATAGTTTCAGTCAATGTGAAAATGTGATCTGGGTACCTCAGTCCATGACATCTTAAACCTCATGCAATTGAAGAAGTATTTGTGGGGAATGGAGTTGTGGGATCTGCATCTCAATGAACACCTCAGATAATTCTTCAGACACACAAAATCATTTGAACCATGTATATTTTCAGTATTGAAGCAGCAGCACCAACATTTTCAAATCAAGGAGATCTTATGCATTCAATTTCCATAAGTTGGAAAAATTTTCCCATGTGCCATGTATGCATGTGTGTATGGTTTTGAAATATTGAAAATACCCTATTCTCCTACCTATGAAAGAAGTTTATGACCCTCCTCCCAAAGCTATAACTATCCTACAGTCACTGTATGTATTTTGTGCTGATTATTAAATTACATCTTTCAGAATATTTGGGAAGTACAGCAAAATAAATATGAAAGTGGAAGCAGTCAGAGATAAATGCTTAGCAGTGTCTACCTCTTTGTGACCCCATGGACTGTACCCCACGGACTGTACCCCACCAGGATCCTCTGTCCACAGAATTCTCCGGGCAAGAATACGGGAGAGGATAGCCATTCCCTTCTCCAGGAGATCTTACCGACTTAGGGACTGAACCTGGGCCTCCTGCATTGCAAGCAGAAGTTTTACCATCTGAACCTCGAGGGAAGCCCAAGATAAATGCTAATAATATTTTTTTTTGAATATTCATTCTAAATCTGTATGTATATCAGCATAAAATTTACAAAACAAGCCACATCACATATTGTATAATTTACATTTCTTAACACTATACATGCATTTAATTAATATTTGAATAGAAAATATTCATGTGGTTTAAAAGTAAAGTCAATCTATATAAAGTAAGGATTCTCTCTTAACACTACTCCCAATCTTCATTTATTTGTATGGTATCCCCCAAAGAATAGGTTATCACTGCTATTAGTTACTTGTATATCCTCACAAAATTTTATGTTCATAAAAACAGCTGGATATATATATTAGTTCCCTTCTTATTTTGCACAAATATTTGCTTACTATATACACTACTCTGGGCTTCACCAAAGGGGTGTCTGTGTGTGTAAGTGTTTTCTCCTCTGTTTTCTTGTGTCATTTATAATATTTAGATTTTATATTATGTTGCCAACTTAAGAGTAAAAGAATCTTACACATTCTGTAAATGTTTTGATTCTTATATTTTGATCTTTCATATTTCTTCTCTGTCTTGCTTTTTTATTTCCTGTACTTGCGTTTTTTTATAGTGTTAACCTCATGATCTGTTTGAGCTCTTTAGCCTGTAAAATAACAATATTTATCTGTCATCTCCTGTATGTAGCATACTACACCAATACCCTCTTTGTACTTTTATTTGTGGTTTTAATTTTCAAAAATAGTTTTCCAGTCAAGTATTAATTGATTTCCAGTTTATGTGCTTAAGTTTCCTCACCAGTAGTCCCTGACAAATTAGCTATCAAGCTTATCGTAAACAGTTACACACAGCGGTATGCCAGTAAATATTTAAAAACCAGTTTTCTGCAGAAAAAGATAAAGAAACCCTTGATTTGTGGATTTGTTAATTTTGATAGTGTAAAAAACTATAAAATCTACCTATTGCTCATGAGAAACCCATGTCAAACAACCAATATGTTTACCAGCTCACAAAATTCTGGAAGTCTTTCACTCAGCCCTCATCTATCACAGAGTAACCTCTAAATAACTTCTTCTTACAGTTTTATATTGTCTTATGAGATTTTATAACTAAATTTTTCATTGAAGTTTCTTATTTCATTTGAAATTTGATGTGAGTTGAGAATGAAGCTCTAACCCATTTTTATAATTTTCAGAAATATAATCAACTGCTGCAATTAATTTTAATACATAATTCACTAATTCACCATTGGCTTATGATCATGGATACTTTTTTTATTAATAATTATTTACATCCACACATCCCATTTTAAGTAGAAAGAGCTATGAAAATTAATGGGAGTCATTTCATTTATGAAGATATCAAATAGGTTATGGTTCAAAGAGTGTTCAACATTTAGACCTTGGAAGTAAAATTCTTGATGACTCTTCATTACACATGCCCATTTAGTAATAAAGAGGCCGAGACAAAAAACCTTTCTCTCCAACTAATTATACAGTTGTTTACTGAGTTTCTTATTTCCCAGTATAGCACTTGACACCTATACTGTTATTTCACTATGAATTTTGGGGCTAAATCAAATGTTTAACAATGACATTTATGATGACTTTTATAAGTATGCAAATGATGGAAATAAAGTTACACAGAATAAAATTAATGCCTCTGTCTGGTGCATACAAAACAACGGCTATATTCCAAATTCAGTTTATCTATTAATTGCATCAACCTTTTATGGAAGAAGATATGACTTCCAACTATGGAAAATCCCATAGTCATAAGAAATCTGTGGTGACAGATTATTAGGCCAAATTTTGAATTTTATTAATCTCATCTTAAAAATAACATCGCCTCTGTCTTCTATTTTGTTATGTTTACTATCTAGTCATTAGGTCCAGATGGCACTACATAAAAGTTCAGGTTGATAGTTATTTGGAAATATGAGCAATATTATAAAATCAACACAAAGATGCTAGGATTAAAAAATTGCTTCCTAATTTTTCATTGAGGAACCTGAAATTCAAGTAAAATTAACCCTAGATTGTTCGTTATACAGTCATTCTGCCAAAATGCAGTAGTGTGTAATTTTTTGATTCTTTTCTGAATCCACAGATTCTTTGCATTACAGACATTCTTAATTAATTCTTAAGCCACTATGATGGCTTCTTGATTAGAGATTGATTTGTCAATATCTCTAAGCTTATTCCAGATACCATCATTTATCATTTTAGAATTGGGATGATAAATAAAATTAACACAATATTGCCCTTTTGGCAAATTTACTGTGGTAGTGAATTGTGTTAGTTGTTCAGTTGTGTCTGACTCATTGCAAATGCATGGCTCTCTGTCCATGGGATTTTCCAGGCAAGAATACTGGAGTGGGTTGACATTTCCTTCTCCAGAGGATCTTCTCAACACAGGGACTGAACCCAGGTTTCCTGCATTGAGACCTGAGTTTCCTTTCTCTGAGAAGATCATTTTTAGCTAACATATTTAGCCTGTATAAACCCACTGCCCAACAATAGTTCAAGTATTACTAAAAAATGATATAATCATCTCTTGGAAATACTCATAAGTGATACAAAATTCAGAAAACATTTATTGTGCTTCCAAATATCTGTGGGATCAATATTCTTTAAGAAAAATCTACATTCAGTTCACTTCAGTTCAGTTGCTCAGTCGTGTCCGACTCTTTGCAACCCCATGAATTGCAGCACACCTGTCCCTGTCCATCACCAACTCCCAGAGTCTATTCAAACTCATGCCCATCGAGTTGGTGATGCCATCCAGCCATCTCATCCTCTGTCGTCCCCTTCTCCTCCTGCCCTCAATCCCTCCCAACGTCAGGTCTTTTCCAATGAGTCAACTCTTCGCATGAGGTGGCCAATGTATTGGAGTTTCAGCTTCAGCATCAGTCCTTCCAATGAACACGCAGGACTGATCTCCTTTAGGATGGACTGGATCTCCTTGTAGTCCGAGGGACTCTCAAGAGTCTTCTCCAACACCACACTTCAAAAGCATCAATTTTTTGGCGCTCAGCTTTCTTCACAGTCCAACTCTCACATCCATATATGACTACTAGAAAAACCATAGCCTTGTAGTACTGAATAAATGATCCTTGTTTTACAGACAAAGTCAACCTGTTAAATGAGATCTGATTGCATGATATCATACATAATTCTATTTCAGAGCTATTTTGCCTCACTGCTTTATTTAAATATGGTATACATAATATTCAAATATGGATTTTATAGTATTCAAATGTGGAATTATATAACTAAATGTATGGCCATATACTTGCATGTTTTATGCATAAACTTATTATCTCATAAATTTATATTTCAAAGTTTATCAGAAGTATTAAAATTTAAAATAATTACAGACACAAAATTAAAAATTGTCATTATGCTTTAGGCAAACACATTAAAAATCTCAAAAGTGATATATCTTGGTAAATATATATAACACAAATAAATTCAAGAAAACTGAAAAATTTGGATACATAAAAATCAGGAAAGAAGTAATAGATTGATTAAGGAATTATTCTCTCAAGTTCCACAATAGCATTGTTGTTATTTTACACATAGGGAAAATTTCTTTATTATATAGAATTTCCAAGTGGTAAAAAAAAAGACATGTGCTAAAAAAAAAAAAAAAGTGCTGTGTGCTTAGTCGCTCAGCTGTGTCTGAGTCTGTGACCCTACAGACTGCACCCCCTAGGCTCCTCTACTCATGGGCATTCTCCAGGGAGAAATACTGACGTGTTAAACTTTATTATATGGAGCTCTTAGACGAACAAGAAAAATTATGATAAATGATCAAAAGTATCTACTTTTAAGTGTAAAAACATAACCAAATATAGTGAATTTGCAAAAAATCAAAAACAGAAAACAAACCATTGTCAAATGCTTTTAAAAAGAATATGAGATGATTTAATATTAAAATAGAACAATGTATTTCATCAATTCATGAAATCAAAGGAATTAGATGTTTAAGCATTTCAAATACCAAAATGTCAATCCAGTTTATACAATTATTATTAAGTAAGAATGTTTTCAAAATGCCTCCTTTGCACTGATTAGCTTCAGTATCTTGAAGCTGCACACACACCCACACACACACACACACACACTCATTTAGGTTTATATAATATATATGTATTTACATATATTCACACATATATATGCATATATATACACATATAATTTCATTTAAATTGGGATAAAGAAAACATAGACCACTGTCTACTATTTCTTAAAATTGTTCAGATCATTGCAATAAATATTTGCATAGAAATATGAAATAATATTCAAAAATAGAGGAAAATGTTATGTGTTTACCTAAATTAATAATAAAGAATCAACTGAAATACAATTAGAACTAATAGGAATTCAATTATTGTGGCTGAATACAGGATAATTATGGAAAATAATATGTAATACTCATAAGCAATTTTGTTTGTATATTTTCAGAAGCTTCACATTTACAATTGCCACTAAATTGGCAAACAAATAAACTTAATAAGACACATATGAGAACTGTGTTAACACTATAATGTTATTAATTTTTAAGTTGGTTTTTCTGCCTTAGAATAAACATAAAAATGTTCTATGATCCTGAATGAGAAAACCAAATGTTAGTTCATAATACCACATCTGTCATAAAAAAGCTCTCAAGCACCAGTCTTTTAGGAAAGCTGCTTTATGACAAATCCTTATCTAAAAAGTGACATCAATCAACCTTTTTGTAAGTCTTTTCTCCCTCTTAAAGCAAAAAACACCATGTTGAAGCTCTAGACCAAGGGGGGTGGGGGGGATGAATATATATTTCACTACAGTCTTTTCACAAACTTTATGTAATAAGTATGAACATTCTAAAATTTGAAAAATTCTGGTCTGGAGGGTTTTAGATGAGATTTTAAGATTTTTTTTTTTCTGCAAACTAGTTTACACATTTAAATTTAATGAAATCACAGTCCAAAGTAATTTTTTAGGAGCATGTGTAAACATACTAAGGTTCCATTGGCAAGAATCCATAGATGATAATAAATATATCTTAGAAAAGGATGATCAAAAATCATTAATCATGCTAACAAACATTAAACCAACAAAGCCAGTTTCTCAGTAGAAAGGATTGAGGTCCTTACAGGCGAGGAGAATCATGAAATAAACCCACATTTCATGTTGGTTTCCAAGTGTTTGTGGAAAGAATTATTTTACTCTGTCTCTGACATGTAAGCACACCTATTTTTAGGGTCAAAGACTACAGGTCCCACATTTATTTTATAGGTGGTACAGTGGTAAGAATCTGCTTGCCAATTCAGGAGATGCAAGAGATTCAGGTTAAATCCTTGGGTTAGGAAGATCCCCTGGAGTAGGAAATGGCAACCCACTCCAGGATTCTTGCCTGAGAAATCTCATGGACAGAGGAGCCTGGAGGGCTAAAATCCATAGGGTTACAAAAGAGTTGGACATGTCTGAGCGACTGAGCATGCACACACTCTATCTCTAGGATATTTGAGTACTTTTTAGTCAAAAAAACTTCCTCATAGGTTGAAAAAGATAATTTCAGGTACAGCAGAAGTTCAAGTTTTTAAAGGTAGTAATGATGACAGTATACAGCAGATGAGTGTAGTCCAAGGGATTACAAGTCATGAAACTAAGGAAAAAAAAAAAAAGGAGGGTACACATTTAGTGAATGAGAAAACCATCTCTTAAAAATTCTCCAATTTTAAGTGCCTCTATGCATAGTTTATCCACTGCTTCTATTTATTCATGAGACATCTTAAGACAAATCACTTGAATTCTTAAGACAAAGGAATGGCAGTACCTCAAAATTGTCTAATACCCCTCAGTCTGGCATGGTTTGAGGGCCAGGTCACTTGTATATGTTATATAAGTGCAGTAAAATGCCAATGAGGTAAGGTGGAATATTCAGTCCTGTAATTAGCAAAATGGGAGATTTTCCCAGTATCAGATATGTGTCTCCTTAGATGAGGAATATCTAGTTAAAAGTGTCCCCTCAGTCTATATAATGCTGACGATCTTTTCCTTGCCTGTAAATGTTCATTTCACTAGGGCCAGCTGGTATCATTGCATTTAACTAACTGCTTTCATGGTTCTCCTTACCTTACACTGGAAGGGCCCTAATACTGCTGCCAAGAGGAAGGATGGTGAGATAGATTCATTTGCTCCAGACTTTGTATCTATCAGATAATTTCATGATACTTGCAGTTTGAAACATTATAAAGCTCTCTTCATGACACCATCCTTAACCATTGCACCAAAATGAGGGATTATCCAAGTCCAATCTTTGAGCTAGTTTATGGAATGCTGTGACACACTGACTGATCACATTAAGTAATTAAAAGGGTATTCCAACTATAGTGAATATTAACTTTAGAGGAAGCAACAGGATTATGATGTTCATTCATTGGAAGGACTGATGCTGAAGCTGAAGCTCCAATATTTTGGCGACCTGATACAAAGAGACGACTCATTGGAAAAGGCCCTGATGCTGGGAAAGATAGAAGGCAGGAAGAGAAGGGAGTGACAGAGGATGAGATGGTTGGATGGTATCACTGATTCAATGGACATGAGTTTGAGCAAGCTCCAGAAGATGGTGAAGGACAGGGAGTCCTGTTGTGCTGCAGTCCATGGGGTCACAAAGAGTTGGACACAAATGAGCGACTAAACAACAACAACAGCACTATGATTATGATAACCTACAGTCTGATACTCTCTGACTGCCAGGGTGCTTGAAGCATAGTGTCTTTAACTGCTCCTCAGGTAAGAAACTACCAACTATGCATATGGAAGTAAAATAGGAAGATTCACTTTGTAGATTTTACTAAACATGCCTATATGATTTTCTCTAGAAGGGGAAGAAAGGACAAAATTACTTATGCTGAGGCAGCTTTGAGTGATATGCTTGAGATTTTAAGGTTAGTAACCACAGACTTGTTTCTGATATTTTAGACACAATGTCGTTGTTTAGTTACTAAGTCCTGCCGAACTCTTTGTGATCCTGTGGACTGCAGCCCACCAGCCTCCTCTGTCCACAGGATTTCCCAGGCAAAAGTACTGGAGTGTGTTGCCATTTCCTACTCCAGAGGATCTTCCTGACCCGGGGAACAAACCCAGGTCTCCTGCTTTGCAGGCAGATTCTTTATCACTGAGCTACCAGGGGAGGCCGTAGACATAATAAATATTAATATTTGCCTACTCTTGCCTCTTATTTATCTCTTATTGCTTTATATTCCCAACAACCATGGTCTGGGAAATTGCCAAGAATTCAAACATCTTGCAAGGTAATGATAGAAAGAAATCTGGAACAATAGGGTCATACATATTAATCTCCTTATTAATTTTGTTAGATGCAGATTTCCAAGAGCTCAATGGGGATATAATGCTAGAAGTTTCAGACAAAGCAGGAATGAACAGCTGATTGCAGGCTCAAACCATCAGAATACAAGGTGAAACAATATACCTACACTGATAAACAATTAAAGGCTTAACCCATCGTAGGACATAAATTTTCATATCAACCTAACATGGAAATCAGAGCAAGATCAGGTCAACTTTAAAAATTCTAACTTGAAAAGTTATTAGAGTATCTGGGTCTTACCTCTCTCAGGAGTATGGGTAAGCCAGACTAGTTTAGAGGTCAAGGGACAGAAGACAGAATCACTGTTCATGACGTTCACCCAGAGCCATACTTTTCTCTCAATTGCCCATCAGTTCATCATCTTTGTGCCATGTTGCCCTCTCAGGCCAAGTTCTGCTACAGATATTCCAGGTTTGGATTTGTGTTGACCTAAATTTCCAGCTCTTGAGAACTCCGTTCATTTTTTGCTTCACTGCTTGTGTTCCCCTGGGTAAGATATTTTGAGACTGCCTTCCTAATAACTGACCTTTTGGCTTAGTCCTAGAAATATACCTCCCACTATAGCTCCAGAGAGACACTTCTCAAATGTTGAGTACTGTAATGAGATATCCCTGACAGTAACATTAGGAGACATTTTGAATTATAGCTGTTCCAATCATGGTTGTTTTGTAAATCACACTGTAGAAAAGTTAAGGAGCTACTATATGTTTGTAGTTCATAAAGGCAACTTGGCTGAGGTCAGGATGATATGGTGCAGATGTATAGCTTTATAGTAATCCGGACTAGTAAGTGTATGAACATGGAAGAATCTTGAGGAATATGTGGAACTCACATTTCCTTCAAAATGTCCTTTCCAAATATCAATATCAATTTCCATAGCTGCACTTTTGCATAAGCAATATATTAAACAATTAAAGATCAAATTTGATATTAAATATGTTAAATTTACTTCATTCTGATTGCAAATCAATCCATATGGTTGCAATAGAGATGTACAGATTAAAATACACTGCTTTTAACTACCAAAAAATCAGGAATCTATTAACTATAGTTGAAGAAAGAGAAATATACAGACACAGAGATTGCCAGGTTGTTGTAACTGAAACTTCCTCTCAAGTATCATTAAACATCACCATAAATTATTTCACATACACACATATGTATATAAAGATACATACATATGTGTATTTTCTCCTTTGGTATTGCATATGGAGAAGAGAAACTATTGAATCCATAGTTTTAATCTTTAAAGAGAAAGTGAAAGTGTTAGTCGCTAGTTGTGTCTGACTCTTTGTGAGTTCATGGACTCTAGCCTGCCAGCCTCCTTTGTCCATGGAATTCTCCAGGCAAGAATACAGGAGTGGGTTGTCATTCCCTTCTCCAGGGGATCTTCCTGACCCAGGGATCGAACCCGGGTCTCCTGCATTGCAGGCAGATTCTTTACCATTTGAGCCACCAGGAAAGACCACTTTAATCTTTAAGTCATCAGAGTTCACAGTCTGGAAAAATTTCCCCCAATATCTAAGTGTTAAAAGAAATACTACATCTAGGGACTTGCCTGGTGGTTCAGTGATTAAGACTCTCCATGAGTTTGATCTCTGGTTGAAGAACTAAGACCCCACATGACACAGAGCAACTCAACCTGTATTTATGCCAAAACTACCGAGCCCATATGCCACAAACAGACAATCTGTGCACTGCGAGGAAAGGTCCCGCAGGAGGTACCTCAAATCCAACGCAGCCAAATAATTTGAATAAATGAATGAAATACTATATCTTCTCTACTATAGACCACAATCTTTTAATACAATAGAATTTTCTACTCTAAAAGTATTTCTAGTTTCTTATAGGCTACACTTCTAAGTTTCTATTTCTAATATTATTTGGTAAATACATCTGATTTTGATTTGCTCTCTGTTTCTATATGACTTAATTCATTAATGCTTCATATTAAACCTTGAAGACAGCATGAGACATATTCTACCATCTTATTTATTTTTCATTTTTGTTCATCTCTATTTTATTTATCAGCATTTCCTCTTTTGGTTCTTACCACAGTTATTGATTTACTTTTTTTCATTAATTGTCTCTATATTTTCCTAAAGTCCCATTTTGTTGCTCTTCTGTCATCCTTTCTATCTGTATCCCAGATTCATGTGTTTTTATTTTACCTGTTAAGCAAATAAAAATAAGAAGTTAAAATACTTTTATTGAAAAGACACCTGTTAAATTTGTAGTAAGAAAAGACTAAATAACAATATATTCTCTAATTTGCACTGTTTGCTTCTCTTTCAAACTTTCTTTATGTTTATTATTGTCATATATTCTTTATCAATTTACTATTTAGATTACTATTCCACATGTTCACCTCAAATCTGTACTATTTCTCCTTCCCTCTAGTACTTAACCAATGACCAGGGTTGGTATTTTACTAAAATATAGTAGTAATTTCAGCAATAATAAGTACAATCTATCAATGACTTTCAAGCACTTGCATTTTTATCTTTGCCTTCCCTATAAGGGATTACATGTTTTAATTCTATCCAAATCCAATTCTTTCACATATTCAGTGAATTTCATGATTTGTTTCCCACCTTAGGATCTAGCTCCAGAAAGCCTTCTCTCTCCCTCCTACATGGACAGTTTCCACTCCAAACTGAATCAGTCCCATGATGGTATATTTCTCACATTAAAAGTTACTTTTTCTTTGCTCATCATCCCTTTTCATTTTTTTCCCTACTATCAATTAGAGCAAAAAGTTACACGTAATTGTTCAAATTTAATGATGATATTGTCTCCTGCTTCTTGGATCCACCAGGATATTGAAACAGTTCTTGTTGGGATCCTTAGTGATCTCCATATTGCTAAAGCCAATGGTCAAGTCAGGATGGTCATTTCTTATTTTACTTAGTTCATCAGCAGAGGTTGACAAGGCCAATCAATAATCTAAAAAGTTTATTCCCCTTTGTACCTCTTGGGACACTACTCCATCAGTTCTCCTACTTGTTCACTTATTAATCTGTCTCAGTATCTTTTGCTTCTTCTCTCCCTGTCTTGAAATGGTTTCAATACTACACAGGCTTATTTTCTGGCCTCCTTTCCCCACTCACTTTAGTTAATCTCATCTAATTACATAGGTCATAAAAACAAGCAGGAAACCAATACTTGTTACATACACTAATGATTTCCAAATGCCAGTGTCTTGCTCCATTATTTCCCCTGAATTCAAAACTTCCATAAAACTTCTACTTGTTTTACTGACTACGTCAAAGCCTATGACTATGGGGATCACTACAAACTGGAAAATTCTTAAAAAAATGAGAATACCAGACCACCAAACCTGCCTGCTGAGGTATGCAGGTCAAGAAGCAACAGTTAGAAACAGACATGGAACAACAGACTGGTTCCAAATTGGAAAAGGAGTACATCAAGGCTGTATGTTGTGACCTTGCTTATATTTAACTTATACGCAGAGTACATCATGTGAAATGCCTGACTGGATGAGCACAAGTTTGGATCAAGATTGTCAGGGGAAAGATGAGTAACCTCAAATACGCAGATGACACCACCCTTATGGCAGAAAGTGAGGGGGAACTAAAGAGCCTCTTGATCAAAGTGAAAGAGGAGAGTGAAAAAATTGGCTTAAAACTCAACATTCAGAAAACTAAGATCATGACATCCAGTCTCATCACTTCATGGCAAATAGATGGGGAAACAGTGGAAACAGTGGCTGACTTTATTTTTGGGGGCTCCAAAATCACTGCAGATGGTGACTGCAGCCTTGAAATTCAAAGACGCTTGCTCCTTAGAAGAAAAGCTATGATAAACCTAGACAGTGTATTAAAAAGCGGTGACATTACTTTGTCAACAAAGGTCCATCTAGTCAGTTGTGGTTTTTCCAGTAGTCATGTATGGATGTGAGAACTGGCTGAGCACTCAAGAATTGGTGCTTTTGAACTTTGGTGTTGGAGAAGACTCTTGAGAGTCCCCTGGACAGCAAGGAGATCAAACCAGTCAGTCCTAAGGAAATCAGTCCTGAATATTCATTGGGAGGACTGATGCTGAAGCTGAAACTCTAATACTTTGGCCAACTGAGGCGAAGAAGTGACTTCTTGGAAAAGACCCTGATGCTGGGAAAGATTGAAGGCAGGAGGAGAAGGAGACAACAGAGGATGAGATGGTTGGATGGCATCATCAACCTGATGGACGTGAGTGTGAGCAAGCTCCAGGAGTTGGTGATAGACAGGGAATCCTGGTATACTGCAGTCCATGGGATCGCAAAGAGTCGGACATGACTGAGTGACTTAACTGAACTGATACCCAGATATTTTGATGTATAAAAAGTGTACTAACTTGATATGCTCAAAACTGAACTTTTGATACACAAACCCCACCATATATCTGCTTTTCACACAATCTTCTCTATCTCAGTAATTACACTCCATACTTCTAGTCGTTCAGGTTGTCTTGGGGTCAACCTCATACATCCCTTTGTCTCCAACACTACATCTAAACATCAGCCAACTCTATAAGTTGTGATTTCAACATAGAGAATCAGAATTAAATCATTTCTTCCCATTCCTACTTCTATATTCTGGTCCAAGGTACCAACATCTCTTACCTTGATTATTAAAATAAACTTTTAACTGGTTTCTGGCTTCACATCTTGCCCCCTATATTTTATCCTTTATGTATATGTGTGTGTGTGTGTGTTTGTGTGTGTCTGTGCACACTCAGCTGTATCCAACTCTTTGTGACCCCAGGGACTGTAACCTGCCAGGCTCCTCTGTCTGTGGGATTTTCCAGGCAAGGATACTGGAGTGGGTTGCTATTTCCTCCTGCAGAGGATCTTCCTGATCCAAGGTTGGAACTTGTGTTTTCTGCATTGCAGGTGTGTGAAGCTCTTTACCCTCTATACAACATTCAGATATTCAATCCTATTGTATCTTATTCTACAATATCTCCTCTTATTCTACCCTGTCCCATCCTAAATTACTCCGGTACTTTTTATGCTTCAAAGAATTTCCCATCATCTGATATAAAATATCCTCTCCCATTGGTCACAAAAGGGACAGATTTGTTATGGTCACCACTTAATTTCCAGAAAGAACACACACACATACACACATACATGTCTGAAACACACATGAAGATACATATGCATATATATATTGACACATATGAAAACACATATATATGTCAATAAGTATGTTGTTTGAATAAATGAAAGTTAAATGAATGAATGATCACCAAGATATAGACTCAGAACAGTGTGTTGTCCCACATTTACATTTATAACCAAACATAAAACCTTTCTCTTGGTTTACCTCGTACAGAATTATACTCCAAGGTAGATTAAAAAGTATGTAAGTAACTCTGACAGTTGTTCAGTTTAAACTTCACAATTTTTGAGATGACATTAATGAGAATATTAGTTATGCCTCTGGGAGTGTCTGAGTTGACATTTCTATAGGATTAAGCAGTGACATAGCCCTCTATCCTTTTCTACTCCTCAGAGCCACCCACTAAAACCCTATTGGTTTCAAATATTTATCACTTTCATTTAATTAAAAAGCAAATCTTATTCTGATAATTTTCTGGGATGGGAGAATCAGGATATGTAACTGAATTTTCCAAATTGTTAAGCACCCTTTCAGAGAAATGTAATTGACATTTGACCTTCTGAGTTAAATATCAGAATCTCATTAGCAAACTTCTTGATAAAATTTCTATCCTCAGTTATTTTTTATGAGTTACTATGGGGAGTATATCCTCAATTACTTATTATGAATTACCACAGTTACTACATACAAATATATCTGGGATTCTCGACTGTGCCTAACAGAAGTATTTCCTTGAAATTATTTAAAAATCATATTCAAAGCCCACACTTCCATTCTCAGCAGCACCACCCTCCCCCCCAAAAAGAGAAAAAAACCACCGGAGGATACTACTGAGATTCAGATGGTGAGGATAATGAGTGGCTATTTTTAAATGATTTTTAGAGTGACACCAACAGAATAACTGATACAAATTCCATGTATTAAAACTTATCAGTGGTTGTCCATCGTTAATTGAATAAAGCATGTTTTGTAGCATTTAGTGTATAAAACCATCTATGGTCTGATTACTCACAACTTCCTGTCTCAACTGTTTTCAATCATATGCTCACAATTCCTGCTGTGCAATAGAGTACCGCTTGAGGTCCTAGAACACATGACTGTGCTTTTATTTCTATGCCTTTGTTCAGGTGATTTCCTTTGCACTGAATTTGTTCCTTCCCTCCCATTTATATCTGCCCAGAGTGGTGATAAGATCTTGCTTAAATCTCCTCTTTTTGGCTCCTCCACCAACAGTTTTCACTATATACTAAATATTTATATCTAAATGAATGAATAGACCTTTGGGTCTTAACTGTTCATGATATTGAAACCACCCTGAAACATTTTTCTTTAAAAATATGTCCACACCCCACACTGTCATCTCCCATGTGCCATGGCCCATATTGATAGTGACAAGGCTAGGATAGCATGGTGGAGAGAAGGAGGGGTTTAAAATGTTTCTCAGGTGATTGTGATTTTTTTTTTAATCAAAACTGAACAAGATCTTGATGAAAGTGAAAGAGGAGAGTGAAAAAGTTGGCTTAAAACTCAACATACAGAAAACTAAGATCATGGCATCCGGTCCCATCACTTCATGGCAAATAGATGGGGAAACAGTGGAAACAGTGGCTGACTTTATTTTTTGGGGGCTCCAAAATCACTGCAGATGGAGACTGCAGCCTTGAAATTAAAAGACACTTACTCCTTGGAAGGAAAGTTATGACCAACCTAGATAGCATATTAAAAAGCAGTGACATTTCTTTGTCAACAAAGGTCCATGTAGTCAAGGTTATGGTTTTTCCAGTAGTCATGTACAGATGTGAGAGTTGGACTATAAAGAAAGCTGAGCACTGAAGAATTGATGCTTTTGAACTGTGGTGTTGGAGAAGACTCTTAAGAGTCCCTGGGACTGCAAGGAGATCCAACCAGTGCATTCCAAAGGAGATTAGTCCTGGGTGTTCATTGATAGGACTGATGTTGAAGCTGAAACTCCAATACTTTGGCCACCTGATGCAAAAAAAAACTGACTCATTTGAAAAGACCCTGATGCTGGGGAAGATTGAGGGCAGGAGGAGAAGGGGACGACAGAGGATGAGATGGTTGGATGGCATCACCAACTCAATGGACATTGGTTTGAGTAGACTCCAGCAGTTGGTGATGGACAGGGAGGCCTGGCATGCTGCGGTTAATGGGGTTGCAAAGAGTCAGACATGAATGAGAGACTGAAGTGAACTGAACAAGATCAGATCTTGGTTTCCTAAAAAAGGTTTTGAAAACTGCAAACTCATCATCTAGTAATAATAACTGGCCATACAGTTTTTGATAATTTTATTTTTTAAATTCAGTACATATATTATATTCTTTCCAATCCTGAAACTAATAATCAGATATATTCACAGATAAATCAGCATAATTCATCCTAATAGTAAGAGGTAATGGGGACATCTTATGTGTTAGGTACATGCATTTCTGACTGCCTAATACCCTTCAAGTCTATTTTTGCTTTGAGAGGCATTGCATTTATGTTCATAATTTGATGTAAAGAAGGAATTCACTTTTTAAAGAACTTTCCACAAAGTACATTCAGAAAGATGACACTACTTCTCTTTGGAAGCTTCTTTGATATGCAAGTATTTTATTGTGCAACAATGTAACATTCTTTCAATAAGACATAGACAATTTCAGAAGTTTCTTGCTGGATTATCTGACTTCCATCACAGAAAATTGAAATAAACCCAACTGAACTTCCTTGCTTCTTTTCAGAACATAGTTGTAAGCTTCCTTTTCATAAATTTCCTTTAAAAAGTGAATTGTGTTGTTTTTGTCTACAATTGGGAGCTAGTGGGAGAGAAAACTAGGAGGAAATACTTTTCAAGGTAAGATGTGGTTTATCATATTTATAGAGAAGAGATTAAATGCTCAGTTTAAACATGTACAAGGATCTAGATGCCAACTTCCAGTTCAATTTCTAGGTAAAAGGAGGAAAATACGACATACCAAAATGTGGCAGGCAGAATGATGCCCACCCTCAAAGATATTCCTAATCCCTGGGATCTATGAGTATATGTTACATGACAAAGTGGAATTTAGATTTCAGTTGGAATTAAATTTGCTGACATTAAAATAGGTTACACTGGATTATCCAGGTGGGTGCAGTATAATCACAAACTTCATTAAAAATGGAAGAGGAAAGTGGAAGAAAATTAGGAGATAATTCTAACTTTCTACAGAAGGGTGGTTAGAGAGACACAGTATTCCTAGCTTTGAAAATGGAGGAAGGGGCACATAGCCAAGGAATGCCTCTAGAAACTGGAAAAGGTAAAGAAACAAATTTTTCCCCTAGAGTACCCAGAAAGGAAAACACTGACGCTGACAACTTAGTCTTTATCCCAGAGATATCGATGTTGGAATTCTAGCCTAGAAGACTAAAAATAATACATTTGCATTCTTTTAAGCCATTAAATCATAAGCTAATGCATAACAATAGGATGAAAAAACTAACTCATGACACATTAAGAGGATAGGTACCTTAATTAATGGACATGAATGATTTGTTACTTATTTCCTAAGGAAAGAGTTTCCTTAGGTTTCCAGAGTTTCTGAAATCATCAATAATGATCTAACAAGGAGTGTCTCAATCATTTTTTAATATTATACCTGTCTTGGCCTATCATATACACAAACTAAACATATATATATATATATATATATACACATACATGTATATAATTATACATATATATATATATGTATATATACTTATGTGTATATATATATATATGTATATATACTTATGTGTATATATATATACTTACATTTAAAATGAATTGAACATAGTAACTTAAATCAGAGAAAAGGGAAAAGGAGCACTTTTGATTAAAATCCCCTTTTATATTTAAAATTACACTATATCACACTGTAAAGTAGTTTCAAATCTGTGACATTCCACTCCACCTTTAAAATATTAATTTGTAAAAATGTGGAAGATGATTATGCTAAGTAAATATTCAAATTTAGCATCATTATTGCATATCCTCATAGGTATATTTTTTTACAGTTTTCAAATTTAGAAATGTGAAGAACTGAGCATTTCAATAGCTCCTGAGCTATCTTTGGAGGTAGGCTTATTACTCACTTGAGGGAGAATTTTAAACAGAAGCTTTACCTGATTCTTAGCACAGTCATTTTTAAGTGTGGGTCTGTCAACCTTCTCAAGAAGAAAAGAATCTAGAGGTCGGCCAGAATTTGTTAGACAACAGAAAATATGGATACTGAAATGGCCTGCAAGCACTAAAGGAAGAAGACATCTGACTTCCACTGTTCAGGTGCATAGTCTGTCCACTGTGTCCTTATGCTGATTTTCACTAATTATCATACAAATAGGGGCTTTGCAGGTGGCTCACTGGTAAAGAATCTGCCGATCAATGCAAGAGACACTGGTTCAATCTCTGAGTTTGGGTGGGGAAGTTTCCTTGTAGAAGGAAGTGGCAACTTACCATTTTCTTGGGAAATCCCATGGACAGAGGAGCCTAGTGGGCTACAGTCCATGGGGTTGCAAAGAGTCAGACATGACTTACCAAATAAGCATGCACACACACACACATAGCAAATAAGTCCAAAACAAAAAAATCATATAAGCAGTAATAGTCTTATAAAGTAGTAATAATTTACTACTGTGCTGCTAGAAGCTAAACGAAGCTTAATTTCTAGGCCATAAGAAGAAAAAGTCAAAGAAAAATTACTAGATTAACTGATTTACGTATTACTGAATAACTTCCAAAATATACATCTTTATTGTTGCTGTTTTATCCTTTTTGGAAACCAAAAAATTGTCTGAGAAAACTAGAAGGCCTAACTTATCTCCAATAACTAGTATTAGCTCTTCTTATTTCTGACAATTTTGACCACACACTGGTGAATTTACTTGAGAAGCAGATGGTAGTTTTTAAATTCTAGCGATCCCCAAAGAAAAGAACATATTGTTGATTTTAAGACTAATATTAAAGTGACACTCAGCCTTTTGTCTGACTGCCCTGCTGTGCTCAGAACTTTCAAAGCATCCACCACTGAACTCTGGTTAGTTATCGCTGGAATCTGAGCTTCACCTAGACCCCAGCTTGCTCTTTCTCTAATCCAGTGGCTCCTTCAGACTTGCACTGCCTTTAATGTCATTTCTGAAGTTTGGTTTCTTACCAAACTTACACGATATATTTTTCAATTTATTCTCCCCATTTCCTCATACCTTATCCTCCATCATTATCAAAAATACCTAAGACTTGGTATCTCTGGTTCAATTCAACTCATAATATTTACTATACTTTCTAATATTTTAATGAGTATGTTATCTCTAATCAAAGTTGATTATTGCCAACATTGCTTTTCAGTGACATATCCATATTTCAGAGAGGTTTTGAAATGAGCCATTTTTTCAAGAATTTTTTTTTTCTCCTTTGGGAAATTAGGAAATTCACTAGAATAAGCTGCCATATGAAACATCTTAATATTTTTCAAAAGTAGATAATATGGTAGAGAGAGTTACAAATGTGTTCTGAACAGAACAAACAATGGGAAATAAAGCACAGAAGTAAGGAAAACATAGCGAGACATTGGCTTAAGTGGGTTTATTTAAATTAAGCTAAATACAATGTTCCCCTTTCTCTATATCACTTTCTGAACATCTTTTGTGTGTGTGCAGGCATACTGGAACAAAATCTGTATCATTACTAAGGTACGGTTTGAGAAATATACTCATCTAAATATTTAACAAATATTCAGTGAGTACCTAAAATGTAGTTTTGGAGCTGTGGTAGTTTTGGAGCTGGTGAATCATTGGCAAAAGGTAGAAGTGCTTGATCTAACTGGTGAATTGGTGAAATTTCACAAGAGAAGATAGATTTGATCAAGTCAGTTTATATGAGACAATTTCCAAAAAGAGTTTTGGAAACAGTGAGAGGGGATAAGTATGGATAATAAGATAAGGAAAAAGTTGCTTGTTTTCGTTTTAGACATTTGTTCACTTGATCCAGCTTCTTAGAAACATACCAGGGACTTATGGAAGAAGGAGCTACAATTAGAATCTGGAGGAACTGCATTCACATTAGAATCTGTGCAGAGCTCTTTTCAGGCCCAGATAACAAAGTGTGCCCTTTTCTTCAGTTCATGAGGTTCTCACGGCAAGTATACTGGGGTGGTTTGCCATTCCCTCCTCCATTCCCTCTTGGCAGGAAAGCTATGGCAAACCTAGACAGTGTATTGAAAAGCAGAGACATTACTCTTCCAACAAAGGTCCATAGAGTCAAGGCTATGGTCTTCTCAGTGGTCAAGTATGGTTGTGAGAGCTGGACCATAAAGGAGGAGGAGCACAGAAGAATTAATGCCTTTGAACTGTGGTGTTGGAGAAGACTCTTGAGAGTCCCCTGGACTGCAAGGAGATCAACCTAGTCAATCTTAAGGGAAATCAAGCCTGAATACTTGTTGGAAGAACTGATGCTGAAGCTGAAACTCCAGTAATTTGGTCATCTAATGCGAACAGCTGACTCATTGGAAAACTCCCTGTTGCCGGGAAAGATTGAGGGCAGAAAGAGAAGAGGGCGTCAGAGGATGAGATGGCTGGATGGCATCACTGATGCAATGGACACGAATTTGGGCAAATTTTGGGAGATGGTGAGGGACAGGGAGACCTGGCGTGCTGCAGTCCATAGGGTTGCAAAGAGTCACACACGACTGGGCGATTGAACAACAACAACAGTGTGAAATGGAGTCAGAGATGATGGGTTTCCTTTTTATCTACGTTTGCATAGAAGAAATCTTGGCTTTGAAGTCTGTATAAAATGCAATGATACCTTAGAAGCTTGAAAATTTGTAGCTTTTGAAGTAAAGGTCTTAATACCAACACCAGCTCTGTTAGCCTAGATTATACAAGGCTATTAAAAATGCTAGAATAAGTGCCAAGCCTCCAAAAGACTTCCTAGAAGAGGTGGGTGAGATTTTCTGGGTAAAGGTATTTTAAATTTATAGTTGCTAAGAGACTACCTTTGTTTTCACAGAGTGTTGGATTTGAGTTCAACTCTCTCTTACTTCTGAGTTTTAAAACATTTTTAAAATGTTTTAAACTAAGTTTCATCTTTATCATCAGTAATGTGAAGATAATTAACAGATACAGCCTTAAGGGACTATTTTAGGACTACATTAGAGCAGGTAAAGTAATTAGCATGGTGATAAGAATAGTGTAAATGCCTCCAAAATTAAAATTTGTAATTATTAAAATTTTTATTATTATAGAGCATCATTTAAAAATATGCATTAAAATATTAAGAACAATAATTTCACTTGAGGATTCATATTAAACAAATATGGCTTCCTTGGTGGCTCAGCAGTAAAATAATCTTCCTGCAAAACAGGAGATGTGACAGGAGCCATGGGTTCAATCCCTGAGTCAGGAAGATTTCAGTATTCTTGCCTGGAAAATTTCATGGACAGAGGAGCACGGGGTCGCAAAGAGTCAGACATGACTTAGTGACTAAATACACAACACACATTAAACAAATATATCAAGAAACAACCTCTAAAGCATTATGCTGATTATAACTAACTCATTCACTTATTCAACAAAGTAATGTATTGAAGATATAAACATGGAATCTCCTCTTCCTTTTGGAGAGATTATTAAACAAAATATACATAGTAAATGATCATTTAAAATGAATTATGATTAATTACATGAGAAAGGTGTATGCAGAATGATAAAAAAAAAAGCAACAAATTATATCAGTGAAACAACAAATTCCAAATGTGCCACAGATTCTGCTGAGTACTGAAAGCAAAATGAGACTGAACTGGATGAAAACATTTTATGAGTGTTTCGGGTATAGAGAAAAATATATGGAGAAGAAAGAAGTTAAATATAAGCATTATAGTAAACTTTAGGCTCTGCAAGTAAGCTGACTCCGTTGGGGTAGAGGTGGGGCAAGAGATATTAGATGTGTCAATGACCTATCTCTGCTAGACTCCTGCATAACCCATAAGTACAAAGGAATTTGAAGAATATAGTATTGCTTTATAGTGAAATGGCTTGCCATTCAGAATATCTTTATTATGGCATATGATTTTTATAGTAGTATTTGGGTCCTGTAATTCCTGCTTGGGATATATAAATGGCATTGATGATATGTGGGAAATTCTTTAAGTTCTAATTACATTACACCATGAGTATTGGCATTTAGAGGTAATGGTGAATACTTTCACCCCAAAAGTTACGCAAATGTACATTTATGAGTTCTGAATTTTAGGAAATTTATTTTGTTAAGTAAATATTAGTCATAGCTTAATTGTGGTATCTAGCTTACCTGTGTTTTTGTTCATTAGCATAGCAATTTCATGATCCAGTGACACGGAGACAAGAATTTTATTTCCTGAATAGATTTCTCATAGACTAGAGAGTCTTTGTCAAGCATACATAAACCAGAGTGCCCATTATTTGGTATATTTGATAAATGTAGATAGTAAATATGAATACCTTACCGGCACTAAATGACATTTTGCTAACAATAGCAACCAATTTGCCTTATAAATTTATGGCTATTTTTCAGTATCTGAGTTTAGAATGCTATTGATATATTTACATCAATTTTATTTATAAATCCATATTTAAATTTATCATATTGGAAATTCAATAGCTCACATATCTGCCAAATATCTTCCCACTGACAGCCAGGTAGATACTACTTAAAAGTTTTGAAAATTAAACATTCCTTTGGCAGTATAAGTGCTAAATATAAAATTTGGGGGCTTCCCAGGTGGCTCAGTGATAAAGAGCCCAGCTGCCAATGCAGGAAACTCTGGAGATGCAGGCCTGATCCCTGGCTTAGGAAGATCCCCTGGAGGAGGAAATGGCAACCCACTTCAGTATCTGTGCCTGGAAAATCTCATGGACATAGGAGCCTGGTGGGCTACAGTCTATGGGGTCACAAAGAGTCAGACACAATTGAGTGACTGAGTATACACACAAAAGACTTTCAGAATGGCACATATAGTAATGGGTTTATTACGAACAATGGCATTCACTTGATCTACTTTATTGAAAAATATACCTTATTAGTGAGACTTGAGTTATAAACATTGTCATTGGGAGTTAGATAAAAAATGCAAAACCCATCACAAGGAATTATCTATGGAGGTTTAGCACATCTGCTGTTCACCTTTCTTGTTACAGGCAAAGTTCTTGAAATGGTATTTAGAGTTATAACAAAGAAAACTGTTTGTGTGTTATATTATGGAACAACATGACACCAAATTATATAAACTATACAGCTAATATTTTAACCTATTTGAATAACAGCAGAACGCTTTCAATTTTAAGACTGAAGAGGAAGAGAAGAAAACCTCAAAGATAACTTAATAAAGTTAAAAATTAATTTTTAATCAATAAACCTTCACTTTAGAGTCTCAGATGACCTTACTACTGAATAATATTTTGATTGACAGGGAACATTTCAGAGGTTGCAGTATCATTCTTAGGTAGGAATATATGTATATATATATATGATCTTAGTTCACAGCCATTCTGATACACATTCTCTATGTTTATCTGTATTATCTACATACATATTTATACTCACACAGAGACAGAAACAGAGAAAGATAGGAGAGAAGGAGAGAGAGGAGGGAACAAGGAAGGGGGCAGCAAGGGATAACAATAATTCTAATGTGAGAGATTTTCTATCTATTTATTTATTTTGTTAAAAAGAGAAGATATCATAATGAACTCTATATGACAGAATCTTTAAAATAAAGAACATTTTGAAGTTCTGTCTTGACTGGAGACAGATATTGTGATGATATATCTTAGAAGAGGATAAGTATAATACTTTCAATTTCATTGTTGTGGTTTATCTTTAAGCTTGTCTTAAAAACTGAAATGGGAAGTCCAAGGAAAACTGTTTTCCAGAACATGACTTTAGGAGGTACCCTTTGGTAAACTCCCTAACCCTTAATTCAGGGCATAGACTGCTCAGAAGTTATTTCCATAAGTGAACATGTATTTCACTATAGAGTCTAACTAGCCAACATTAAAAAAAAATAATAATTTAACCTTGAAACCTCATAGTAAGGCAATTGAAGAGATATCCTTGGTCATATATAAGATAGGTTTTATGATTTTCATGAAGGGTAACATGTCCTGTAGATCTTTTAATTACAAATACAGGCATTTAAACTTGGTCCACATATATCTGAATTAAGGACCAACTTATAATTTAAAGTACTGGTAAAGGTCTGGGTCTTTACCATTGGTAAAGGTGTACAGTAAACTGGAATAATATGAAACACTACTTTTCTCTATTTGAGACAAGAACTGTATCCATGTAACCCCCTATTTCTTTACCAATTCTTAACACTCAAAGTAATTAATATTTGATAGATAAATATTAAATCTAAAATATCAAGTATTGAAAGAAAATAAAAAGGAGTAAAAGTACTAAGGAAAAAAAACTCTGAATGCTAATAGGTAACAGACGTTATGCTAATCCAAAATTTATAGGTAGGTTTACAAATAAATTGAGTGTATAAATATGTAATTATTTTCATCAACTTACACAAAATTAATATTTTAAATATTTATGCACCTTGAACTAAAGTTGAATATTAATAAATGAATTACAATAAGGCAAGTTGTTAGATTATATCAAATTGTAAGGTCTCATATTCTCAAATACAGACAAACTATACCAGAGATTGACCTAATTTATTTGGTTTCTGAGGACTTAGTATATTTTCAGAATGATATTTCTTATTCTCAGATTGATGCTGACTCAAATTTCTCATATTTACAGAGTGTATAAGTATCCTCAAGCTTGAGAAAACAGGTAATCTGATACTCTTTCTGCAAGCTCTGTGGACATAAAGGGAATTCTTAGGTAATCATCAGGTAACATTCCTTCTCTTACAGCCCCGATTTGGCACATGGGTATAGTGGGAATGTGGCACAGGGAGGAAGTATAAATATCTTCAGGCTGTATGAGATAATGTGCTCTTATTTCTAACTTAAGTTGTTCTTTAGAGATTCCAGAATGTTAAAGCTGCAAGCCATGATTTGAAGAGTTTGATAATTTTACTCTTTTATTAGGCTCACTGAAGTCAATTTCTCCATGAGGGATAGGAGAGATATTGTTTTTAATTCATGTATAGAATGAATATTTTTTGTGTGATTATTCAGATAACGTTGCATTTCTTGAATTTTAAATGATTCTCTAAATTAAAGGCAAAGCAATTATAGTAGTATATTTGCCATGGGCCGTAACCATGATCATGGTTTCTCTCTATAACTGTGCTATTTCAGATATCATCTTAATACAGGATTCAAATGGGATATGTTAATTAGATGTGAATTTTAGTATTGTCAATAATGGAAAATGGAAAAACTCTGTCATGCCATAATATGATATGCACAAGTTCTATAGATCTGTTAAATACAACTAGATAAAATAAATGTATAAATTTCAATTAAAATAGCAATATATTGGCTCTATAATGGCTGGTTTTCTAAGAGATTTTATCTTTACTTATCTTGCTATAGGAAAGTTAAGTTACAGTTTTTAATATTTAGCCCAGAGAAAATAATGTTTCCTGGCCTTTGGGTATTAAGTGCTAATAGATTGAAGAAAGTAGGATTCAGGTTTTCACCTGGGTGTTTGGATATCTGTTACATGTATTCAGTGGCTTCTGTGACAGATATTATTAGAACATTGATTAATAGAGAATTAAATAAAGTTCCTTTCAGTTATTCTGAATGAAATCTTTAACATCCTCAAAGACTCCTCTTTGATTCAGCAGATATAGTTACTTGTAGTTAAATCTTTCCAAATTTACATCTCTAGGTTCTCTAGCAATTTTCTTCTCATTTTAATCCCTTCCAAGCACCAATCTATGGCTTCATCTTAACATAGTGAACTAACCTCCTGATCAGTTTCTCTTTTTGTCCACCAGTGTTTCATCTGTCATCATTTTACCTCCCCCCTATATTCTTCCATTACTTATCCACGTGCCTCCTATAGTATAAGAAATTTTTATTTCATGTGCATATACATATAGATGGATAGATATAATTTTAAAAATATATATGTATAATTATATACATACCATGTTTTTTCATAGTCATGTTTCCACTTAGAAAATATGCTCTCCATCTCATTAGAACTGATTCAAATGAATTCTTTTTAATGGCTGAGTAATATTCCATGGTGCATATGTACCACAGCTTCCTTATCCATTCATCTGCTGATGGGCATCTAGGTTGCTTCCATGTCCTGGCTATTATAAACAGTGCTGCGATGAACATTGGGTTGCACATGTCTCTTTCAGATCTGGTTTCCTCAGTGTGTATGCCCAGCAGTGGGATTGCTGGGTCATATGGCAGTTCTATTTCCAGTTTTTTAAGAAATCTCCACACTGTTTTCCATAGTGGCTGTACTAGTTTGCATTCCCATGAGATGGCTGAAACTGGAGCCTATTATACAGAGTGAAGTAAGCCAGAAAGATAAAGAACATTACAGCATACTAACACATATATATGGAATTTAGAAAGATGGTAACGATAACCCTATATGCAAAACAGAAAAAGAGACACAGAAGTACAGAACAGACTTTTGAACTCTGTGGGAGAAGGTGAGGGTGGGATGTTTCGAAAGAACAGCATGTATATTATCTATGGTGAAACAGATCACCAGCCCAGGTGGGATGCATGAGACAAGTGCTCGGGCCTGGTGCACTGGGAAGACCCAGAGGAATCGGGTGGAGAGGGAGGTGGGAGGGGGGATCGGGATGGGGAATACGTGTAACTCTATGGCTGATTCATATCAATGTATGACAAAACCCACTGAAATGTTGTGAAGTAACTAGCCTCCAACTAATAAAAAAAAAAAAGAAAATATGCTTTCTCAAATATGCCCATAATGAATCCTCTCATTCATCAAGGTACAGTCCTAAGTAACTGACGGGGGAGAGAAAAGAGAGACAGAGATTTTTAAACATCAAGAGTTCAAGGCATTATGTTTCAGGGAGTCACCTGATTGAAGAAGAATGGCTCCAAACAACAAGAAAAGCATTTACTCTAAAATACGATTATTATTAAATGAGTATTAAGCATTAACTATGGACCAGGTGATTCTAGGAACTTAGGAGAAACTATTTGGCCTAAACTTACAGAACTAGCAAATAATAAAGATACAAATTGTTCTAATGAAACTACTTCTTTAATGCTTCCAACAATTTAAGTTTAATCCCACTGATAAATCAACTTGATGTCTTTCTGTCTCTTCCTGCTCTCTCAATCTCCCCGAGAATGAGTGTCTTTCCTCACCTACCATTAACTTTATGGTCATTTGTCCTGGGGAGAATTCATCACCCTTACCAAAGCCTTTGCTGTTACAGATGTATCCAACCCTTTGGCAAGTATGCTCCCCTGTGGTCTTTGTACAGGTCTTGCTGTCCATCCATGCATTTTTGGATGTTTCATTTTCCACAGGGATCATGGTGTGTTATTGGATCTGCCTGGAGATAATTGAAATCAGTAGGAAAAACTGTGGAAGCAAAAAGTCTAATTAGCTCATTGATAGCTACAAAAAATTTTTACCATAATCTCTATCTTCCTAACTCTATCACCAGTATTCAAGTGAATTTACAATTTTTGAAATATTTTCAGGCCATTCTGCCATGAGTAGCCGTTAAGAAAAACAAAGCAGCCATTTAATTTTTGTCAAAGTTCAAATCCCTTACCAAATCCATATGTAAACTGAATGTCATTTTAATATTGCTAATTTTATCACCTTTTGTGCAAAATTATCTTTATATTATAAAAACTGTTCTTTAGCCATCTCAGAGACATATGGGGTGTAGAGAGTGAAAATTATTTGTTTTTGAGCGAATGTTTCTTTGCCCAGTACACTACAATTATTACACTTAAAGAAAGCTCTACAAGTTTCGATTGTTTGGCATTACAATAGATTGTTTAGTGTTATTGAGAGCATTTTTAAAGTTCAGCAGTAGCAGTGAAGTCAGTCTCATTTGACAGGTAAGGCATAGCTCCGAAAGAGGCATTATCAAAACACCTAGATGTGAGAAAGTGAAAGTGAAGTCGTGTCCGACTCTTTGCAACCCCATGGACTGAAGCCCACCAGGCTCCTCGGTCCATGGGATTCTCCAGGCAAGAATACTGGAGTGGGTTGCCAGTTCCTTCTCCAGGGGATCTTCCTGACCCAGGGATTGAACCCAGGTCTCCCTCATTGCGAGCAGATGCTTTAAAGTTGCTTCTAAAACTGTTTGACTCTTAGGTGTACATTTCAAGTCCTTGGATGGCTCTAAGCTGTTGCCAAAGTTTTATGTGAATAGAAAACAGTTACGAGGAGCAAGATACTGCAGTGTAGAGACTTCTTTTGAGGGCACATGGTCATGGCAGAGGGCAGGGAGGTCCGTGGGTGGGTGGGACTGGGGGGGTTGTGTGTAGAAAAGTTGAATTGCTGACTCACATTGAAGCTTCTGATTATAAAATATTTTAAAATGAATGAGGATCCTTTTACAAGACACTCTAACTTAAATTGTAACTACATTTATAATGAAAATAATTCACTCTTGAGTTCTTGCGTCCATTTATCCCACAGATATTCACTTTACACTGACCATACACTAGTGAGTATTCTAGAAACTAGGGATATAGTGACAAAGCCCACAGAGAAGATAGCTAATCCCATGAAATGTTTTGTCCATGTTATAATTAAGGAATGTTAAGCAGTTTCTAAGAAATTCTAAGAATCAGAATGAGGAGCACTGGCATTCTGGAAGTCATAGGGAAAATGCTAGCTATATGGGAAATTAAATCACACAACAATAATTAGATATTATAAAGAAAGAAATGATAGTACCTTCATTGAGATGGAGGGTAAAATGACATTTACTAGAGGAGAAAAATATCAAGGGTAAAATACTGGAAAACACTATTATTTTGAATGATTATTTAATTCAAAAGTCAAGTAGTATCATAAAACAGGTTGTTAGGGGAGATGGGCTATCTGGTAACAGAACTTTTATCATTACTGGAAATGGGCAAGAGAAACAATGAAAAGATGAAAGTTTAATGGGCCATAAATTTTTATTTTTTTCTCATTTGAAATCACCACCTACTTGAGAATAGAGTGAATTTAATAATTTTTTATCAATATTTTCATTCATGCTACTCTTTCTGAAGAACAATGTGTCTTACTCTCCACCTGTATAAGTGAATATTTATCATTTTGGCAGAGTAATCATCTGAAATAACCTTTACTCAGCTGGTAGACATATGCTATTTGATCAAAGACATGAAACAGATAACTGCTAAGAATTTGAAGAATTCAGCATCAGGCTTTTTGATCCAGTGTCAAGGAAACTTCATAAACGTTTTTTTCTATTTAAAAAAAATGATCAATGTCAACATCACAATATCAATATTTTCTCTTCTTTTGGATTAACCTGAGTTCCTTTTAAGTTGAAGCTTTTACTCAGAAATAAGATATACAATTTTGAGTCCAGAAATAAGCTAAACTATCAATGCCAAGAAATATTTTGAACTTGTTCTTTTTATACTGAAATTTGTAATTTTTACCCTTTTTGTCCCTTTTTTAGTTGCTAGTAACCTCTTGCCTCACATGACTTCTATCATGGATAATGTATCTTTTTCATATCATAGAAAGCTGAACCACTATCCTAACTTAATTGACAGAATAATCAAGGTTTAAGTTATTGCCTTATTATAGTTATGAAAGTATTCATACTCATAGAACACAGTTTGCCTAGTTATCACCTTCCGTCTAAATCTCTGTACAATAATACCTTATATTTAACTTATATTTTGGACATTCTGTGTCGACAAATTTAGAAGTCTTTCTACAAGACTTGAGAGTGAGGAACATTTGTGATAAATAGAAGGTGTTGAGATGTCATCACTGAGTTGAATGAAGTCTCAAAAATGGCAAGTCTTTGTTCTATGATCCTTAGTGGAAAAAACTGATGTGAAAATGTGGTTCAATAATTAATGAAAATAAGCTGCACAGCCATAAACCTATTGTGGTCCACTCATCCAAAATTACTAAAACTGTATAGTCCATACATTAGGCTAGGCACCAGGAAGACAAAGACAAGATACATTCCTTAATTTCCAGAATCACATAGTCTAACAGGAAGTACAAATGAATAATGAAAACACTTTATAGGGGGACTTCCCTGGTGGCCCAGTGGTTAAGAATCCACCATCCAACGCAGTTTCCGGGTCAGGCAACTAAGACCCTACATGCTGCAGGACAACCTAGCCTGTATGCCACAATTAGAGAAGCCAGCTAGCTGCAATTACTAAGCCCATGCTCTCCAATAAGAGAAGCTGGTGTGCCTCAACCAGAGAAAGCCTGGGTGCTGCAATGAAGACTCAGTCAAAATAAAAAGTAAACAACAATAAAAAAGAAATTTGATAAAGATTGCTACACATAGTTATATACGGATATGACGATTTCCCCTGTGATGCAGATGTAGAACATGGCATATGATTTGGCATTGAAGACAAGTTTCATCTCTGTGAAGAGAGAAGAAAGATGAACTCAGGTAGCAGAAGTCATGTTGACAGAGGCACTGAGGTAGAATAGAGAATCTTACATGTTTCTTGGACAATTGAACCTGAGTTTTATATAGGTTACTTAGAGGGATCAATCTTGTTGGATACATAGAGAACAAAGGTATATAGACTACATGCAGGTGTCAGGCTAATTAACTTGGATTTTGGAAATAAAATGCTGATGATAGAATTAGAGCATCTAAAGAAAAAAAAAAAGAGAGAGAGAGACATTTAACAAAATGCAGTGCAGATGGGTATTTGCAAAGTGTAATAAGCCTGTAAGAGATTCCTCACTCAATCTCCAAAATTTTGAATACAAATGTATTTCAAACATTTCAAAAATACTAACCATCATAGCCAAAATCCTAAACTTCACATATTTCTTAAGTGAAATTAAATTCATAGGTTTCTTTGCGGGGTGGGGGGATGGGGGTAGCACCACATGTAGACTCTTAGTTCCCCAACCAGGGATTGAACTCACGCCCCCCACAGTGGTAGTGCAGAGTCTTAACCAGTGGACCGCCAGGGAAGTCCCTAGATATATAGATTCTAATATGTGTTTTCCAGTTTTAGTTTTTACTATCAGAGGTGTAACACATAGCAGTTTACTTAATAACCAAGAAACAGATACTGGGATTTTCTAGGAAAATAGAATTAGAAATAAAACTTACACTTGCCAATGCAGGAAAGATATTACAGAAGTAAGCAGAAGGCACAGAGCATTTACTATCACTGTTCAAGATAAGAGGGTGTAGACTAGTGCAGCACACATTAGAGATAAGATTTCAAGTCACCGTAATAAGACAAATATCACAATAAAACATGTTATAGGAATATTAGGGTTTCCCAGTGCATATAAAAGCTATGTTTATACTATACTGTAGTTGATTAAGTGTGCGACAGCATTATGCCTAAAAATGCAATGCATCTATCTTAATTTAAAAATACTTTATTGCTAAGAAAGGCTAACCATCTCTGAGCCTTCAGTGAGTTCTAATCTTTCTGCAACAGTAAGAAAAATCTCTGATCACAGATCACCATAAAATACAATGAAAGAGTCTGAAACGTGAGAATTACCAAAATGTGACACAGATACATAAAGTGAGAAATGCTGTTGGAAAAAATGACTTGCTGAATGTGTGGTTGCCACAAACTTTCAATTTGTGAAGAGTGCAGTATCTGCAAAGCAAAGAGCAGTAATACAAGGAATGCCTGTAACATAAACTTTGAAAAAAGTGCACAGATAGATTTTATTGTGAATGCTTTGCTTGCCCTCACTCCCAAATACACAAAAATGAAAGAAAAGGTGAAAACTTGCAAACAATTTGAGAATATATATTAAGGCACTTAAAATTAATAATTAAGCCATGGGTTTAATTGGATATCAGAAAGAAAAAACAAGTACCTAAGATTGAAAAAAAAAAAGTTGACTTTTTATGGTGGGTGGTTGTTTCTGCTTTATTTTTTCCACATAGCACTCTATGCCAGAAAAGAATAATTTCTGCAACATGTTAAGAAAGAAATAGACTTTCCATATAATGGATTAGAGATATGTCATCTAAATACCTTAGTAATTTTTAACATTTCTTCCAGCTAGTTATTCTAACTAAGGCAAAACTCAAAAATCGATCTATCAGGAAAGAGGAGGCATGATATTAAAAAATAGTGTCAGTGACTTTGGATTTATCAAAATATAAAACAAAGGCTAAAAAGTTTGAGACATTATTTAAATAATGCAACTATTATAATGTTTCAAATAGATATTGTGGCATTTAATATTATTACATATAATGTCTTATTATAACTATTGCTAAATCTTCATAAAAATTTTGGGAGTCTGAAATGATTTGGGGAAGGTGTGTGAAATGAAATGAAATAAAAAATTATTCCTTAAAGTAGTAAATGAAAATATGAATGTGGTTATATTAATTAAATCTGTAAGAGTAATACTAGAGAAAATAAAAGTAGTATCTATATATCTCTATCTATCTATCTATCTATGTATCTATCTATCTTTCCAGGCTCCAAATAAGACTCAAAAGGATAACAAAGAAAAACAATATATATTGAAATGCATTTGCAATTAAAATCTCTAGAAAGCAACTAGATTTCACAAGGGGTAATCTCTCAGACTGTTAAAACATATGAGAGAAGCAGTAAAAGCAGTAAAAAAAAAAAAAAAAAAAAATAGCTGCTTCAGATCTTCTGGTCAAAGTAGTCTCCTGACTGCAATAGGGCCCTCTCCCCATTGCAATAAAACCTTTTATCAACAGTGCAATAATTCCTTTAAATAAAGTATCTCCTTGATGAAACAACAACAATACAACAACAGAAAACTTTAAGCAAACCAAACACTAGAGAGCTGAAAATATAAATTAAGTGGACTAAATTTCAGAAAGTGACAAGCCCTTCATAGAAGAAAAAGGAAATACTCTGCTTATTCCAGGATGAGCATCAGGAGAGGGGAGTCTAATACAAATGCCAATTTTTTATTATGGCAAATTGTGATTTTGAAACAAATAAATTTAAAGAGGGCACAAGGCTTCCCTGGTGGCTCAGCTGGTGAAGAACATTCCTGCAGTACGGGAGACCTGGGTTGGGAAGATCCCCTGGAGAAGGGAATGGCTGCCCACTCCAGTATTCTGGCCTGGAGAATTCCATGGACTGTATATTGCGTAGGGTCAGACAGGATGGAGCAACTCTCACTTTCACAAGAATCACGCAAACATTTTTTAAAGATCCATTTTGAAGCCTTTTTACTTGCTACTCAAAAAATTAATGTTCTATGATACAAAAAAGATGTATCATAGAACTAGAAACAAAAGCCCAAGACATAAAAACTCTGGAAGAAAACATAGGATGATACCTTTGCAGTGTTGGAATAACTATAGGTATATTGGACAGGATAAGAAAAAAATAAATTATCATAAAGGAAAACCACAAATTTGTCTTCTCAAAACCAAAACATTCTATTGATCAAAACTAACAATTAAAATGAATAGACAAGGGACAAGGTACTGACTAGGAAAAACAAGTTCTAGTATGTGAATCTCATAAAGCACTTGCATCTACTTTTTAATAAAGACTCATAAACAAAATACAGACAAATTATTCAAAATGAAATAGGCTAATCAGACTTTCTTAAGAATTCAGGAATTACATGCCGATGTAGATGGGGAAACAATGGAAACAGTGAGAGACTATTTTCTTGGGCTTCAAAATCACTGCAGATGGTGACTGCAGCCATGAAATTAAAAGATGCTTGATCCTGAGAAGGAAAAATATGACCAACCTAGACAGCACATTAAAAAGCAGAGACATTACTTTGCCAACCAAGGTCTATTTAGTCAAAGCTGTGTTTTTTCCAGTAGTTGTGTATGGATGTGAGAGTTGGGGTGGCAAAGAGTTAGACATGCCTAAAGTGACTGAGTACTCACACACACAAGTAGAAACTAGCGAGTTAATACTGGTTCATCTAATAGCAATCATCTATAGAGACATCTATGCACTCTCCCTAATGAGATTCTATTGTTGGATACTCAGTTTTTGGTTGCTTCAGGAACAAAAGAGCCTCTTGATGAGGGTGAAAGAGGAGAGTGAAAAAGCTGGCTTAAAACTCAACATTCAAAAGACTAAGATCATGACATCTGGTCCCATCACTTCATGGCAATTAGGTGGGGAAAAAGTGGAAACAGTGACTTGGGTTCCAAAATCACTGTGGATGGTGACTGCAGCCATGAAGTTAAATGATGCTTGCATCTTGGATGAAAATCTAGAGAGCCTATTAAAAATCAGAGACATCACTTTGATGACAAAGGTCCTATATAGTCAACACTATGGTTTTTCTAGTAGTCATATACAGATGTGAGACTTGGACTGTAAAGAAGGCTGAGCACTGAAGAATTGATGCTTTTTAACTGTGGTGTTGGAAAAGACTCTTGAGAGTCTCTTGGACTGCAAGGAGATCAAACCAGTCAGTTCTAAAGGAAATCAACCCTAAATATTCACTGGAAGAACTGATGCTGAAATTGAAGCTCCGATACTTTGGGCACCTGATTCAAAAAGGCAACTCATTGGAAAAGACCCTGATGTTAGGAAATATAGAAGACAGGAGAAGAAGGGTATGATAGAGGACGAGATGGTTGGATGCCATTACCGACTCAATTGGACATGAGTTTGAGCAAGCTCTGGGAGATGGTGATGGACAGGGAAGTCTGGTGTGCTGCAGTCTATGGGTTTGCAACGAGTTGGACATGTCTGAGTAACTGAACAACAACAATTTTAAAAAATAGCAATATTATATGTATAAGCACCTAAAAACAGCATTTAAATGCACAAAATTGACTGAACAAAAATACTGATTGAACTAAAGGGAAGAATGTGTATGTGTGCTCAATCTCTCAGTTGTGTCTGGCTCTCTGTGATCCTATAATCTGTAGCCCAGGCTCCTCTGTCCATGGGATTAGGAAGGCAAGAACACTGGAGTGGGTTACCACTTCCTCCAAAGAGTCAGACATGACTTAGGGACTAAACCACCAGGTGATGAAACAGATTCATGATGCCCACCGCATTTTTCTAGCCCAGGGAGGCTGTGACTCTGTGGTCACTATTATCCAAACTCAACTACACCGGCAGCACAGAGAGAAGCAGGCTGTGGAGAAACTGTACAATCAGAACAACACCATTTTTAGAACAGTTTTGGAATATACACTGGTTCAAATTGAACAAATCAAGAATTCTATATCCACAAAACATGTATTCAACTCTCTCATTCCATGGACCAACCATTTTAACACTTCATTTCATTAATTAATACTAATTTACACCAAATAGTCCATAAGACACTGATGTTTATTGGCATAATATTCATGAAAGAATGGACAGAGAACAGTCTGGATTGCTTCATTGAATAAAATGCATGTTTGCCACATACATACTCACCATTATCTTTTACAAGAATCAGAGAGTTTTGTCACCCTGACCAAGAATAAGTGTTCTCTCTAGACTAGAAATGCTGACTAGAGAGTTTCATTTCCTGATCTCACTGACACTGAGAGAAACTCAGCATGATCAGTTTATAGGACCCTGATCCTCTGACCACAGGGATGATTAACTAGGCCAACACGCAAAACCGAAACTGAGTTGAGATCACAATAACTGGAATGACGACGGAGCTGAGAAACTGACGCTGGGCCAGGAAATACTGTGAGACCACTTGCCAGGAAAACATACCAGTGTCTTAGGTTAGTATCCTTTTCTAAGCTTGATAATTCTGTGTTTCTTTTGATTATGCGGGCTAATAACTTCCTTTGGCTGAGTTTTGGCAGAGATGATTTATTTTGCTTTTCTTTAAAAGTACTTTGAAAAAAGTAATTTCAATGAAATTATATTGTGTGTGGTTGTTATGTTTTTTTCAGTAGAATTCAATAAGAAAAAGAAACACCTAAGCCTATACTGATAAATATGTAATATCTGCCTTTCTGTAATTGTGATGACTTGCACTTCATCAAGGTCAGTCAGAACATATGCACTAAATGCGTCTGCCTGAATTAGCTTTGACTTTAAATTTTATACTGGTATTGAGTGGTAGCTCCCCATTTATTCTCTACACGGGAGCATAAAGAAAAAAAAAAAAGAGGAAAATGTCTGAACTATGTAGACAGAAAAGTGTTTGTTTAATTGATCATGGGTAGTCTTTGCAAGAATAGATGCTTGTAATTTAGTACACTGAAAAAACAACAGTTCCTATATTCATCTTAGTTTAAGTCAAAACCAAAATCCAATATAAACATATGTTAA
Source organism: Cervus elaphus (assembly GCF_910594005.1). Classification (NCBI taxonomy): domain Eukaryota; kingdom Metazoa; phylum Chordata; class Mammalia; order Artiodactyla; family Cervidae; genus Cervus; species Cervus elaphus. The sequence goes on along the minus strand of NC_057841.1, from coordinate 30,957,116 downwards.
AGAACACAATTTATCCTGTCAGTAAAGCATATCATGCCTCTAATCCCTGAGGATAATTGTGATGAGTTATATAAGTGCAAAATACTGTCCCATTATAAGAACAGTGATTGAAAATTTTCATGTCAAAATAGTTGGTAGATTTTGATCACCAATTTATGAAGCAGACTATTCAAGGAAGTTGTCAGAGTATTAGGAATTTTAATGAGACAATGAAAATAAAATAAAAACACAATGAAAAATTTATGTAACACTTTTATATAATTCTGGATAATAGTGAAGAGAGCTAAGATATGTGATACAGGTTTTGACATTGCCCGTTTGGTAAAGATGTGTCGAGTAAATTATTTCTTCCTCATCTTTGCCTATAAAATAGTGACATTAATTCCTATCTTATTACACATGCTTCTTTGATCATATAATATGTGGAAGTGTATTTAAATGAAAAATCATTGGCTACCTGATGTGAAGAGCCAACTCATTGGAAAAGACCTGATGCTGCGAAAGACTGATAGCAAAGGACAAGGGATAGCAAAGAGTGGACACTACTTAGCAACTGAACAACAACAACAATGAAGAATCAGCTCTGGAACAAGAACTGCAAAAATTAAAAATAAAAATCTGTCTTTCTGTAAACATAATGATAACACTTTAAAAAATTTGTTCAAATCAATAAATCAACCTTTTCAGATCTCTGGATGCTAATCAAAGACTTGTAAAAATCAAAGAAGAATTTATTCAAGAAAAATAGGTGAATCTCAGTAAAAACACCAAGCTTTAGGGTGTCTTGACACACCCTATTCTCAACCTCTTTCCCCAGCTCCAAGATACCATTTCAATAAACCATGGAACTACAGCCAGCATCCTAGCAGCCACTGTAGGAGTCGAATGAGTTGGGATCCTCCCCAAAATGTTGTTCCCAGAGAATATTTACTATTTAATCCATCTGTACTCATGGAAGTGGCTTGATAGCTACATTTCAGGGTTTGTCTTTATTTTACTTTGACTTAGAGCTCTCTCTGTGCAAACAGCAGCTTTATCCCTAAGGTATTTAGGAAAAATAATCAGCAGAAAGTGTTTAACATGGTAGCTGACTGAAGTGGCAACAAAAGGGTTAACAGGAGGGTGATCAAAATACTTAAGGAAAAACTGGGAATGAGTCTTGGAAAAGTTCCAACAAATTTGCCGGAATCTAGAAGGCCACAGCATATACACAGCTGTAGACATTTCCAGAAAAGATATGAGAAGGCCCTAAGCTTTCACCTCTGACTGACCTTGAGGCTCTGCAAAAGCAAGTGGTTAAGCTTAAGGCAGAGATGGAGGACTTACTCCCAGAATACACAGAATTCTCAGCAAACTCTGGAAGACTTACTAGTTCAGGACACTTAATGGAACATCTGTCCAGTGACTAGCTGACCACTAGGTTAACTGAACACAGATTTCGGTGGCCATATACGACAGAGAATTCAGACTTCAGAAAATTAGGCCAGAAAACTCATTATTTGTTTAATTACAAATAACAATTATAGCAAGCTGCAATAAAATATCCTGAGTAAGAAAAAGAACCCTGTTTTCAGAGTGGTCACATTATGTTATTTAAAATCTAATTTTCAATAAAAGCATATGAAAATGCAATGAAAAAAGAAAATATAGCCCATACACAGAAAAAAATATAGTCAAAATAAACTGTTTCTAAAAAAGCCCAGACATTGGACTTTCCACACAAAGGCTTTAAATCAGCTATTCTAAGCTTGTTCAAAGGACTAAAGAAAACTATGTCTAAGTATTAAAGAAAAATGACAAAAATCTCTTGCCATGTAGAGAAAATCAATAAAGTGATAAATTTCTATTAAAAAATAGAAATTATGGCATTATAAATATATCTGAAACATTTATTACAGTGGTTTAATAGCAGAATGGAATCAGTAGAAGAAAAAAATGAATTTAATGAAAAAGAATGATTAAGAAAATATTTTAAAACTATAGAGTAAAAGAAAGAACAAAGAAACTTTTTAAAAACTTGATATTCTCTGGTCTTCAGAGTAAGTAACTTGAGAAAGTCACTTTAAAGCCTATACAGGTGACCCTTGAACAATGCAAGGGTTAGGGATGTCAGTCATTTCTGAAGTTGAAAATCCCCATATAAGTACCACTGGCTCTTCATGTTCCCACCTCCACAGATTCAAACAACAGCATATTGTGTAGTACCATAATAGATACTTATTGAAAATAATCTATGAACCCATACAGTTCAAACATATACTGTTCAAGGGCTGACTATTACTTTTTTCCATTTATTTTTATTAGTTGGAGGCTAATTACTTTAAAATATTGTAGTGGTTTTTGTCATACACTGACATGAATCAGCCACGGATTTACATGTCTTCCCCATCCCGATCCCCCCTCCCACCTCCCTCCCCATCCCATCTCTCTGGGTCTTCCCAGTGCACCAGCCCTGAGCACTTGTATCATGCATCCAACCTGGGCTGGTGATCTGTTTCACCCTTGATAATATACTTGTTTCAATGCTATTCTCTCAGAACATCCCACCCTTGCCTTCTCCCACACACACAGAATCTAAAAGCCTGTTCTGTACATCTGTGTCTCATTTTCTGTTTTGCATATAGTGTTATCATTACCATCTTTTTAAATTCCATATATATGCATTAGTATACTGTATTGGTCTTTATCTTTCTGGCTTACTTCACTCTGTATAATGGGCTCCAGTTTCATCCATCTCATTAGGACTGATTCAAATGAATCCTTTTTAATGGCTGAGTAATATTCCATGGTGTATATGTACCACAGCTTCCTTATCCATTCGTCTGCTGATGGGCATCTAGGTTGCTTCCATGTCCTGGCTATTATAAACAGTGCTGCGATGAACATTGGGGTGCACGTGTCTCTTTCAGATCTGGTTTCCTCAGTGTGTATGCCCAGAAGTGGGATTGCTGGGTCATATGGCAGTTCTATTTCCAGTTTTTTAAGGAATCTCCACACTGTTCTCTGTAGTGGCTGTCCTAGTTTGCATTCCCACCAACAGTGTAAGAGGGTTCCCTTTTCTCCACACCCTCTCCAGCATTTATTGCTTGTAGACTTTTGGATAGCAGCCATCCTGACTGGCATGTAATGGTACCTCATTGTGGTTTTGATTTGCATTTCTCTGATAATGAGTGATGTTGAGCATCTTTTCATGTGTTTGTTAGAAGGGCTGACTATTATATACTTAGGCTTATGATACACTGATTTAACAGTGAGGCAAGAATTTCAATGGGGGAAATAAGAGTCTTTGCAATAAATGGTGGTAAGACAACAGATGTCTAGATGTCAAAGAACACACCTGAACCCCTCCTCACACTATGCACAAAAACTGGCTTAAAATGGATTATTCCCCATAATGTAGAGCTACAATTGCAACATCATTAGAAACAAATATAAGGGTAAGTCTTCATGGGCTTCCCTGGTGGCTCAGTGGAAAAGAATCCCCCTGCCGATGCAAGACATATGGTTTCAATCCCTGGGTAGGGGAGATCCCCTGGAGAAGGGAATGGCAACCCATTCTACTATTCTTGCCTAGAAAATCCCATGGACAGAGGAGCCTGGCAGGCTACAGTCCATGAGGTCACAAAAGAGTTGGCTACAACTTAGCAACTAAACAACAACAAAAATCTTCCTGACTCAGATTTGTTAACAGATTCTTAGATATAACACCGGATAGTAACAACCAGCAAAAGAAAAAACAAATATGAATTCATTAAAATGAGAACCTTTTGTCCTATAAAGAACAAAATCAAGAACATAAATTTAACCCACAAAATTGGAATAAAACTATTTGTAATAAAAAAAAACTATTTGTAATCATATGTCTAAGGGACTTGTATGCATAATATATAAATATATAAAATATGTACTTGTATGCAGATTGTATTAATACATACAATAAAAAGACAGATAACCCAATTTAAAAGTGTGCTAAGCATATTAGTATACACTTCTTATAAGAAGATATACTAAACAAAAGCACATGGAAAGATGGTCATTAGGGAAATTCAAATTTAAAAAACTCAAGTTATCACTTCACACCCACTAGAATAACTAATAAAAACAGTTTGGAAGTTCCTCAATTGGATAAACAAAGTTACCATATGAATCAGCAAATCCACTGTCATGTGTATAACTAAAAGAATTTAAAACATTTGCTTAAAATCCATATACGAGTATTTAGAGTAGCATTATTCATAATAGTCACAAAGGTAGAAAAACCCACATGGCAATCAACTGATGAATGAACAGGCGCTGTGGTATATCCATACAATGAAATATTATGTAGTCATAAAAAGGAGTGAAACACTGATATATGTTGCAACTTAGATAAAATTTAAAAATATTATCATAACTGAAAGAAATGAGTCATAAAAAGACATACTGTATAATTTTAATTTATATTAAATGTTCAGAATAGATAAATACATAAAGACTGTAGATAGTAGATTAGTGATTGCCTAGAGGTAGGGAGAGAGGGGAATAAAAAATTGGTATGGGGTTTCTTATTGGAGTGGTGAAAATCTTCCATAGTAAGACAGCAGTGACAGTTGCATAGTTCTGTGGATGTTATAATAATCATTTAATTGTGCAATTCCTTAGGGTGAACTTTATGGTTTATGAATTATATTGTAATAAAGCTGTTAACATGAAATCATACTGAGCCCCTTGCCAGGTCCCCACCCCCACTCAGCCAGGGGGGTGTGAATATCTCAAGTTAAGAAATTGAAGTGAATGAGTTTAAAAATAAAGGGAACTACTTACTGCAAATGAAAAGAAACAATTAGAGCATATACATTTCTAGCAGTAATGATTAAGCATCTACATATAAAAATATTTCCTCAAATTAAAATTAATATTCATTTATGTTAGCCAAAATTGATTATTTCATAAGTTCTAGACATTATGCTTAATACTTCACTTGCTTCTCTTTTGAGTCTTAGAATACTTTGAAATTTATTCTCTTAGTTTTATAGGTAAGAACTTGAATGAAATTTTAACCTCACTAATGTGTCTAAACAGTTCATAAATGGCATCATCAAGACAGGAACCCAGATCAATTAATCGTAAAGGAAATATTCTTGCCTATGAACCTATTGCTTATTATTTTTGTTCAAGATTAAATGAATAAGATAATTTGTTCTCATCAATGCTATATTTATAGCTGTAATATACATATTCCAGGAGAATCATTGTTTGAAGTAGAGTTTAATTGCATTATAAATGTCTATATCAAAGAAATGTTGAGGAAGTAGGTTTTCAGGATTTCTTTTTTTTTAAAACCATGAACTCTCTTCAACTTCCTTCCACTAGGGCTTCTCTGGTAGCTCAGATGGTAAAGAATCTGACAGCAATGCAGCAGGAGACCTGGGTTCGATCCCTGGGTAAGGAAGATCCCCTGAATACTGGCAATCCACTCCAGTATTTTTGCTTGGGAAATCCCATGGACAGAGGAGCCCGATGGACTGCAGTCCAGGGGATCACAAAGAGTCAGACATGACTGAGAGACTTTTACCTCACTCTTCAACTCATCATTCCTAGACTAACCAAGGTCACTTATCTGAAAAGTCATTTTATTTCAATATGTCTGCATATGATGGGAAGCAACAATAGGCCACAACAATAAGCATTAATCTGATGACAGATAGAAAGGAAATCCTCAAGTAAACAATCAGTAGAAAATTGATAAACAAAAGTAGTAATTAAAATGGGAAGATGGCATTTTCAAAGTGAGTCAAGAAAAGGTAAGGGGTTTATCTGAAATCTAAGTTCTTTAATGTCGCTTTTCTCCAAGCTAACCATTAGAGTCAGGGTTTGGATGTTTTTATTTTAAATCTTCTTGCCTAAATTTTATTTTTTATCTTATTTTAGGTGTGGTCTCTTTGATCTGCTTCTTTATTTCCCTTGGAATAATTTACTCAAAGTCCCTTTGGTAAAGTATCTCCTACTGATGGTCATAAAGCCTCTAGAATTTTAGACACAAGTCTCAGAGGCCATCTGGTTCAATCTCATCATTTTACAGGAGAAGAATTTGAGGCCAGGATAGGTTGAAACCCACCCAAATATTTTTTTCTTCAAACTATGAGAGGCTTTCTTCCATGGATGTCTTTATGGAAAAGCCTACCCAGTTATAAATCTATTTAACTTATTGTGTTTGAACTATTTAATTTACTTGTATTTCTAAGATTTTTCTTCTATTCTTAAAGATTTTCTTCTTTAAATATGAGCTATTTAAAACTATCTTGTGCTGCTTTATTCTCATTCTTAAATAACAAGTATCTATACAAACTCATTATATGTCAGCACACAGGGTATAGGGTACTTTTTGACCACCTCTTTGTACTCGTTAGTATTGAAAGATTCCAACTTTCCAATCTTAAGAAATCTTTGAAACCTCAGCATTAAGAGATTTTTTAAATAATATTATTGTGCTAGAGTAAGAATGGATATCCTCACCTACATTCTATCTGGCCAGTTGTATACAAAGAGTGTAATTTATTCTCCATAATTTGAAGCAGTGTGAGGTTCTACTAAGGTCAGAGAAAGTACATGCAAGACTACACCTACAACTTACAATGTATATTGTGAAAAAGTTTCAATACCCTGTAACACTGCCATTATATTTGCCCTCAAATTGACTCCTAACAGTTTCTAAGTAGGACAGCCACTGTTCAAATAGAAATTGTGCATAAATAATATGTCTGCCTTCTTCACCCATTTTATATGTGCATAAGGTAAAATTATATCTTATAACCCACATATGAAGGGCTTGAAAAAGTTAAATGAATGATTTTTACTAGTATTCAACTCAAAAACCTCAACAGCATCAGTGAAAGGCAAGAACGCATTAAAAGGAATCCCATAAAAATTTGTTCAATTGAATTGTATTATAAAAGCTTTATTCAATCTTGAAGATTTTTTTTCTATTTCTCCCCCTTATCTAAACTAGTAAAATCTATAATATCATAGCACAAACTCATCTGCCATCATTCTACATTCTGAAGTTTATAGAGTACATAGATTTAGATAAAAAATAGCTGCATCATTCTAGGTTGCTGTAAGCACAAATGTGCTCTGGACTGACTTACAGCCACTACATTGGAGTAGAAGGATGCCCACAGTATTTGAACGTTATTTTCAGAAAGGAATCCAGAGTCACACAGAGAAATAATATGACTTAAAAACATACACTAAAAGAAGAGGAGAGGCTCCTTGGGGAACAAAAGAGAAATAGAATTTTCTTACTAGAAGCTTTGTTAGTCTATTAAACTAATTACAGACATATAGGTAGTTAATTATAGACACATAGACACACAAACACAGAAAATGGACATGGTTCAAATGCAGTATTCACTGCATTGTTTATAATTTACTGATTATATTTTATATGCCATATCAATTATCATTAAATTTATATCCAGTGTTGCTCATTAAAGCAAGAACAAATGCTCCTGAATCAGCAAAAATAGCCCCTAATAAGAATGAAACTAATGAAGTCAATTATTTGAATGATAATGCAAACTATTTACTTCGTTGATCCTTCTTCCCTGGCTAAATTCTCTAGTTTCAAAGTCTTATTTCTTATTCTCCATTATACGCTTAGTAGTTCAACTTTCTCTCTCAGGCACTCATCTCTCTGATGTCTTATATCCTAGAGTGAACACAATGCCTGTCCACTACGGCACTGTGGTGTATACTGATTTTACCTAGGCCCTGTCTGCTCTTTTACAACCTGCAAGCAAGATGTGTAGTTATTTCCATGATGTGTCTTTAGACCCTCTCAGCTCAGACATTTTTGTCCTAACAAAATGGAATATTGAAGTAATCAATTAAAGTATTGTTAGAGAGTGGGACTGTAAACTGTTGCCCTTAATTTTCCTGAAATTTCAAAGAATAAACCAGATGAGCATGCTTTCTAAAAGTTTATATCAGAGAAAATGTTGCTTGCAACAAATTATTTAGTGAGACTCTATAAGTCATTATTTCAATTGTTTGGACAGGTCCTTTTTGATAAAGAATAGATTCAACTTTTATTTTCTATTGCAATGTCCATCATTTAATTATCCTGGAACCACACAGATGTATTCTCAATGGGTTACTATTTGCCTGAAATTTTAATACATGTTTATTCATTTGTAAAGACAGCTCTACTTTTTCCTCTATATTCAAGATTCAAGTGAATCTTTTTAAAATATCTAGTCAGTATACAGTAGAAAACATAGTTTTGGTGGAACTGCAGAGAAAACGTGGACCGTGACATGCAGGACTCTGTGGACACTCTGAAGACCTTGGACTGCCATGTCAGAGCAATGGAAGCAACTAAAGGGTTTTTTAAGTCTTAGCTGTTTAGTCGTGTCCAACTCTTTGTGACCCCACGGACTGTAGCCTGCCAGGCTTCTCTTGAATTCTCCAGGCAAGAATACTGCAATGGGTTGCCATTTCTCTCTCCAGGGGATCTTCCCTATCCAGGGATTAAACCTGGGTCTCCTGCATTGCAGGCAGATTCTTTACCATCTGAGCCATCTCATGGCTCATGAGCTTAGTTACCCCACAGCATGTGGAATCTTCCTAGACCAGGAATCGAACCCATGTCCCCTGCATTTGAAGGCAGATTCTTAACCACTGGACCATCTGGGAAGCCCAAAAGGGTTTTTAGTTATAAGTAATTGATTTACAATTCAAGCCTCACCATGGTGGACAGAATGAAAGGTAGCCTCATAGAATGCAATAAAAATAGTTGATTATAACTACAATGATTTAGACAAGTTTGTTTCTGGTATATCTGGATTTATAGTAAAAGGAAATACAATTGTTTTATCTGTTAATAAAAACCTTAGCTGTAACAGTGTAGATAACTCTCTAAGACTAAATATAGAAGGCTTAATTTTCCTTGGCCTCTGGGATGCAGTGTTGAAAAACATGGGTTTGGAATCAAATGCCAACTCGGGAACTCTACTGTTTGCAAATTCTATAACCCTGGGCAAACTATTCACAAGGGAAGGAAGAGTAGGGGTGAAGAGAGGCAAAATGTTACTGAAAAAGTCCTTATTGAATAAAAGATACATATTTTTTCAAAAAGTATAATGTGCTTGCTTTAAAGAAAAAGCACTTCATCAAAAACATTAAATTCTACTTAATTTACTTAATCAAATAGGGGTTTGTTTTAGAAATATCAAATAAGTTTAAAATTGAAATCCAAAGATACACATCAGTTTATAGGAAATTTCCTTTTGTGGAATATCTCATTCTGCAAAAAATTAAACATGACTTTACCTCAGTGGAGTCATATGAAAACATTCAGTGAGTCAACATCTATTTATTGATCTTCTAGTCTGTGTGGCATGGTAGATTTGAAACTTCATAAACATGCATATTTTTGGCTGATAGGATACAACTTCCCCAGTTTTATGTCTTAGTCATTTCCAATGCTGATTTTAATTATGTTTGAATTTATGGATTAAGGATTTCTTAATGAGTTTATGAAAGCGATAAGTTTATGCTTCCAAGAATGATATTTATGGCCTTGCAAGTAACCATAAAGCTTTCTTGCTAGAAATACAAGCAGTTTAAAGTGAAGAAGGACAACAAAAAACAGCTCTATCTTTCCTCAACTAAATCTGATCCAGTTCTACTACTAAAAATGTTGTTATTGGTTCTGTATGTGGACACATTTTTTTTAAGCAGTAGAGAAAGTTACTGTGTCTGATATTGGATTGAAAAGGATGTTGCAGCTTTTAAGGAGAAAAAAGAAAAGAGAAAGAGACACAAGATGCTTGTTCCTGGGGCTAATTTGCTGCCTCTAACCTTGTATTTGTTGACCCTCACCTTTTGTCCACATTTTCCTCACACCACGAGTATACTCTCATAAATTTCAGTTCCCCGGCTTATTACATTTGAGATGGTAAAATGCCAGGAGCTATGGTGCTAAAAGTGCTGCCTCTCAAACAAATTTCCCCAATGATATTAACCTTGAATGCAAGAGATGTAAGTGACGGAGAGTTTACAACGCCAAATAAGTTATAGTGTATTTAGTCTAAACTCTTCATTTAAAGGAAAACTGGCTAGATTTTGAGGTCAGGGAAACTATACAATCACACTATTATTCCTGGCCCATTGATGACTAAACTATCACAACAAAAATAAAACCACTATGATTTTAGATGTCCTCTAAAATTTAAGAATTTGCTATTAAAAATTAAAAAAAAAAAGGTTGACCTAGTGGATGACTAATTCAGATTACACTATATGAAGCAAAGTCCATATATATGATGGTCATTTACTGTACAGATGTGTGAGACACAAAATTTGGTCTGTATACACTGACTGCTTCAAGTTTGAGTCAGTTAAACCCCATTGTTTTAATAATTACGAATATCTTTACAATGACCTGAAGTAAACATTCTGCACTTTAATAACTTCATGAAAGGTGTGAATCTTAGTATTATGCTTTCATAGTTCAAAAATATATACAAATCAACCAAATTCATTCAAAAATATTTATAAAATAAAGGCAGTAATTTTATAAACTCACAAATCATTCAATGTAAACATTGAAAACTTTATAAAAATTTTCCAAATATACATTTTGGAGGTATACCAAAACAAAAATATGCATATCCTTTTGCTTAGATTTCTCCCATCTGTACCAAGTCTCACTCTCCCCAGCTTTAGAAGTGTTGACTGCTGATGGCTCACAACTAAGTCTTTGCTTGGGACTTGTGTATATATAAGTGTGTGTGTGTGTGTGTGTGTGTGCATGTGTGTGCACACACATGCAATCAGTCACTCAGTCATGCCCAATTCTTTGTGACCCCATGGATTATAGCCCACCAGATTCCCCTGTCCATGGAATTTTCCAGGCAAGAATACCGAAGTGGGTTGCCTATTCCTACTCCAAGGATCTTCCCAACCCAGGGATTGAACCCATGTCTCTTGTGTCTCCTGCAATGGCAGTCAGATTCTTTACTTGGCCTCAGTCAAAGAGAATTGGCTTGCTCAAGGGTATGTGCTCTTCATGGGAAGCTTGCATCCAAGGACTGGCTGATTTGATAGTACAAATAATCAGGGCTATTGTCACAATTCAGGACAACCTGATGTCATTCAAGTTTCAGTGGGAATGACAGATATTTTTTCATTGCATTGCAGTTCAACTTCTCCCCTCTGCCTGATCTTGCTTCCTTAACTCTCTCAAGTGTTGTGCCTTGGAGTACTCCACAATAAGTTTAATGCTTACCAGTTTCCTTGTCAGAGTCTTTTTCTCCAAGGAAATCACCCTAAGACAGATGGTGCTAGGGGTGGTCCAAGAAATTAAGCTTTAAAATATGATTTTGTTGCAGGACCACTCCCTGGACAGTTGGCAAGTAGGGTCCCATGGATAGTGTCAGCTCTTGGGTGCCACAACAGAGCAGTTGTTAAACAAAGATTTCACTGTTAATGGAAAGGGATGAGATGTTAGGGGAAGATCATGTACTGACACTAGCTGCAATAATATCCCAAGCATTTTAGAGGTTCTCAGAAAGAAGAGATAGTAGGTGGTATTGAGTGAAGTAATTTGCAACAACAAAGACAAAGACAATGAATGACATTGTAAAAAAGAACAGAGGGTGATTAATGAAAAAAAAAGTAATGCAAAATATGAAACACAATGTCTCTTTGCCAAGGCATATATACTCTTCCCGCCTCCTGCCAGAGAGTAGAGAAGCTAAAGCTCAACTCCAGAGCTTAACTGAAAGGCTTGTATAAGTCTACAAAGTCATTCATGACCAAAATGATGGCCTTAATTAGACAGAAGAAGGTTCCTGAGAATTTCAATTATTAACATTTGAGTTGAACCTGAAAATTTCAGATCTAAAACCTGAAAATTCCAGATCTCCCTGAACCCTAAAAGTGCCACGCTGTTTTAGAGCAGGAGTGCCATGCTCCTCCCTCTCAATGGCTAGTGCTGTCTGAGGGTGAGGCTGAGAAGGCCCTCCCCAATATACCCTCATCTCTTCTCCTAGACACCAATGACTAACTACTCTCAAGTCACAACATAACCCCAGCTAGAGAAGTACTGGACCTCCTAAGGAAGGAAATTGATGCTATCCCAAGGTTGCTACAGAACCTAGCTCCATGTACAGACAGGAATCGGACAGTATGTATGTATGTATGGAACTGGGTTCTAAAGGTGCTGGAAGAAGGGAGGGGGCAGAATGCAAAGGTGGCTAGGAGTGTTCACAGGCATACTCTTTCAACCTGGCAAGAATCCTGAAAGATAGTAGCAGTACACCAGTAGCTTACTGTAGAATTCCTCTCAGGGGTGTCCTGAAATGCAGTGAGTGAGGGGAAATCCTCCTAATGAGTAGAACTTTCAGCTGTGTCTGTAAGTATACCTTTGTGGGGAAAAGAGATAGTCTAACTTTATAATATAGATTCATAAGTATAAGTCACTCAGTCATGTCCGACTCTTTGCAACCCCATGGGCTATTCTGTCCGTGGAATTATCTAGGCCAGAATACTGGAGTGTATAGCCTTTCCCTTCTCCAGGGGATCTTCCCAACCAAGGGATCAAACCCAGGTCTCCCGCAGTGCAGGCAGATTCTTTACCAGCTGAGCCACAAGAGATAGTGGTAATTGGCTGGAGAAAGACTGGGTCAAGGAGGTCTAAGGGAAAAGGCATGTGGCTACATTTAGGATTGCAGACAGTAAATTCAGAGTTTTGTATCACCTGTGAATGCCTTCCTAAGAGCATCCATGATGGTGGAGGCACTAAAAATTAAGAGTGTGTATGTGCTCAGTCGCCAAGTTGTGTCCATTTCCTTAACCAGCAGAATCAAGTGCTGTACTCATAACAATCTGACCATTTGTTATCACCCAGCCTCAGTCTTCAGCTTCGCTAGTACTAATATGCGAGTATGAACAGAGTAGCTTTGCGAGCAGGGGTAAAGAATATACCTTCCTAGCATGTATCACCAGCATGGGTTTCCATCCAATTCAATGATCATTACTTAGTTGGTATCCCCCAAATTTCAAATAGAATAATCTTAGGGGTGAAAGTTGAAGCAACCCTGAGTGTTAGTAATTTTATTACTGCCATGACAAAAGACCACGAACACAGCCACTGAAAACAGCATAAATATGTTCTCTTATAATTCTGTGGCTCAGAAGTCTGGAATGGATCTAGCTGAGCTAAAGTTAAGGTACTGACATGGCACACCAGTGCCCCTTTCCAGAGGCTCTAGGGAATACTCTGTTTCCTTGCTTACTTAGGCAGTTTTCAGAATCCATTTATAATCTTATGATTGTAAAAATAAAGTTCCTCTTTCCTTTGCGGCTGTTAGCTTAGGTCGGTTCCTGACTTCTAAGGGGCCACCCACATTCTTTGGCACGTGGCTCTCTTCTTCCATATTCAGAAGCAACCACAGTGCATCAAGCTGTTATCAGGCTTCTCATCTTTCCTGCCCCCTTCTCCATGACAACATCTCCTTTACCTACCATTGCGCCTTCCTCTTCCTGTTTTAAAAGCCATGTGATCATTTTTGATCCACCTGGATAATTAAGGCTATTTTATTGTCAGCTGATTAGCAGTTTTAATTCCATCCCATCTGAAACCTTAATTTCATTTTTCTCATGTAATGTAACTTATTCACAGGTGTAACACCAGAGGGTGAAGATCATGGGGCACAAAATCCTATCTATGAAACTTGGCTTACTATTGCTCCCAGTGACTTACTCTGTTTCTCTTTTTCCAAGCTGGTCTCTGTGGACTTAGGTTGATTTCTAGAAAGAAAATCCTGTCACCAGAGGATTCAGCAAGATTCCCATAATGTTTTAAACTACTCTACTGGTTACTCCAATAAAGTGTGCAAACAATAAGGGAAAAGGAGCTGCCATCCTCCCAGGATAATTGGCTCTAATCACGAGGAAGAGGTAGAGCTACTGATAGACAGTAAGTTTAAGAAAGCTTATGCTCAGTACCTAGGTAATTCTTGGAGGTGTATTTTTCTACTTCCTTGTCCAAAAGTGACAGTGTGTGATCAGTGAAGTAGCCATGATCTGAGTAAGCCATCGACTTGGACTCTTGAGTGATGAGAGTCTGCGTCATAGCATCAGGCAATCATTTACAGCAGCGGATGGTGAAGCCAATCTAGAATGGATAGTAGAGAAGAGGCATGATGAGCATCAGCAGAGTTTGTGAGATCAGCTCTAGCAGTGAAGTCTATGGATCAATCACTAACATTCCTCTTAAAGATTTTCCTGCAAAAATTAATCAACCAGAATTCTAGATAAGATGAATCTATCATGTGTAGAAGTGGCTCTAGTTGGTGCAACGTGGTGGACTCTGAGTATATGCTGTGGTAAACCGACCAGATACCCTTATTCTTCCACAAAGTAGATATGATTTCATGAGACTTGCTCTCAAATGAAGGGAGCCGCCATATCTAAAGTTATCCTCCCTTACTGGGGGCAGTCCATACCCCAACTGATTGTTCAATTTAGGGGTATGATATCCTAGTCATTTTACCTCTTTTTAGAAAAACCCTGAGGACCTTCCCAGCTCCAGAGATCCCCATAGGATTAGCCAAGACTTCTATGGTGACTGAGTCATTTTTAAACTGCTCAATTCTGCTTCCTTTACCCTCCTGGGCATTAAGGTCATGGCTGTTTCTCAGAAAACTTCCTGCAAGCGAATCCTCAACTCAGAGTGTAGTTTAAGAGAAACCTCACTGAAGACATCTTGTTGGCTCATTGAAATGCTTTCTTAGTAGACTTTCCTTCAAATGTGGATTTTGAAAAAAAATGATTTATTTGCTTTGAGGTGGTACTTTTTCAAAACAATCAAGGTCAGTTATTTTAACATTAAACTATGTAAGCCAATGACAAGAAAACATACTGGCTATCAAAAATATGCTTTTAAAAAATGTTTCTATTGACCATAAATTTTGGTGATGTATGCTTCATAGTGTTAATAAAAATAATTTTGATGCTAATTCCCCTTTGAAATAGATAGGGTTATCTTTAACAGCAGAGCATTTTCTATTGTACTTTCATTTTCATTCCATTTGCTAACATGACTCCTAAAGAAACAGAGGAGCCATTTAAAATCATTTTTGGCAAAGTACTGGGTAAAAATAATAAAAATTAAAAACAGAAAAAATATAACTGGAACCATACTGTAAAACCAGCAAAAGACTTCTCACTTGTTCTAAAGGCACTGGTTAGTCAACGTGGTAATTAGAGAAAAATTAGACACAGAGATAGGCACTTGGAATATGAGTGCCTTGCTTAGAGACACTTTTCTTATGTTCATAGAATATTCATAATATATCTGCAGGTCCCCCAAATAATATCACAATTCCTTACACAGGGACTCTGCTTTGACCATTTGTGTGGCCTTGGAAAAGCCATCTAATTTTAATTCTGCTTCTGGGGGAAGCCAACTAGTGTTCTGTGAGGACATACAAGTATACCTATGGAGAGGTCCCAGCATGGGGAACTAAGCCTTCCTCCAGCCATGCATGGGTGCCATCTTGGAAATATATCCTCCAGATCCAATCTTTTCTTTACATGACTGAAGATTCAGCTGAATCAAACCTTAGAGAGATAGTGACACAGAATCACCCTACCGAGGTGAGCTGTTCCTAAAGTCCTAAAGCACAAATACTAAGATAATAGATATTGATTATTTAAAATTGAAATTGAATTTTGAGATAATGTGTTATTCAAAGATAAATAACAAATGTAAGCCAGTTACTAATAATCTCTGAGCCATGTGATAAAATTAGCTAGCTAAAATAATGGATGAGGAATACTTTCTAAGAGCTATGAAAATAAAATAAAACAAGTTTTTCAATAGTTGCATTCCAGTTATTCACATCCTTCCTATATTAAAATAGGAGACATAAAAATCTTTAAAATACAAATTCCCATTTCCCTTTTTTTTTCCTGCACTCTCTTGCTGTTTTGCAGATTATTTATGTAGTTGAATACGTGGCTAATTGAACCAAAGATGTGGGTATGATCACCTTAAAGTCTACCTATCTTGAACAAAGGAAACCTCTTTTTCATATCACCAATACAGAAAACTACTTTTTAAAGATCATGATGTGTGAAACTTGCCACTGGCCTCGCTGAAAACCATTGAGAATGTGCATTGCCTAGAACCAACCATTTCAACAATACAGGAAAAATAGTGGAAAAGTTCATGTCTACTTATTTTGGATACATGATTATCTTCTTATACAGGTGAAAATGTATATAATGAAAACACTTCTATGATTTAAGTGTATCAGAAAATTAGAACAATTTTTATGAATGAGAAAAAGTTTTACTAAGATTTCGAGTCATCCTTTCTTGACCAGGGCTTCAAAACATAATTTAAATTATTAGCTAGAATCAATATTGCTGGGAGAAATACCAATAACCTCAGATATGCAGATGGTACCACCCTTATGGCAGAAAGCGAAGAAGAAGTAAAGAGCCTCTTGATGAAAGTGAAAGAGGAGAGTGAAAAAGCTGGTTAAAACTCAACATTCAGAAAAGGAAGATCATGGCATCCGGTCCCATCACTTCATGGCAAATAGATGGGGAAACAATAGGAACAGCGACAGGCTATTTTCTTGGGCTCCAAAATCACTGCAGATGGTGACTGCAGTCATGAAATTAGAAGACGCTTGTTCCTTGGAAGAAAAGCTGTAACAAACTTGGACAGCATATTAAAAAGCAGAGACATTGTTTTGCCAGCAAATGTCTGTCTAGTCAAAGCTATGATTTTCCAGTAGTCATGTATGGATGTGAGAGCTGGACCATAAAGAAGGCTGAGCACTGAATAATTGATGCTTTTGAACTGTGGTGTTGGAGAAGACTCTTGCGAGAGAGTTCCTTGGACTACAAGGAGATCCAACCAGTCAATCCTAAAGGAAATTAATCCTGAATATTCACTGGAAGGACTGAAGTTGAAGCTGAAGCTCCAATGCTTTGGCCATGTGATGTGAAGTGCCAACTCATTAGAAAAGACCCTGATGCTGGGAAAGACTGAAGGCAGGAGGAGAGGGGATGACAGAGGACGAGATGGTTGGATGGCATCACTGACTCAACAGACATGGGTTTAAACAACTTCTGGGAGATGGTGAAGGACAGGGAAGCCTGGAATGCTACACTCTTTGGGGTCTCAAAGAGTTGGACATGACTGAGCAACTGAAAAACAAATATCTATATATTGATATAGATATATAGATATAAATAGATATAGAGTATAGATTAAAATACCATTAACTTGCTTTTATATGGTTATTAGTTTTAAATAACTACTTGCCAATATACATTTGTAGCAAATTTTCAGTAAAATAGGGCAAGCCATTCTTTTAGATATGTCATGTGCATGAGCCCTGGCATCTCTCACATGAACCAAAGTAGATGTGCATGGATCCGTTTAGAGGTATGGGTAGCATTGTACAAACAAGGGGCAGGAAAATAAGTGAGAAGCAGCTTGTGTTCTGATCTTGGTTCTGTCCACAATCAGACTGATTCAAACTATTGACCCTTCAGTTACTATTATGTTCAAGTAATAATAAAATGATGGGACAAAACATGATACTCGTCTATTGACACAAATTCCAAGCTAAGCCGTTGCTTACCTGTTTCACTTTTAAGCAATTGGATATAGGATCTCAGTACACTTAAATAAAGGAATCCAAATGGAAAAATAAAGAAGTGGAATTAAACTGTTACATGATGTTATACAAAAAGAAAAGAAAACAAATCTTTATCAGGTTCATTGAGAAACTTTGACAATAGTGCATTGATTGCAGCATTACCATGTGCCAGACACTTTGTTAAGAAGGAACAGGCAATCCACTCCAGTATTTTTGCCTGCAGATTCCCATGGACAGAGAAACCTGGTGGGCTATAGCCCATGGGATAGCAAAGAGTTGGACACAATTTAGGGACCAATTCAAAGATAAATAATATATGGTTGATCCACTTGTGTAACTCCTTATTTAGTAGTAAAGGACAGATGTTAAGTAAAAGTTGTGTAACAATGCAATAATGTAAAACAAAACTGTGTTATTGGTAAATTAGGTCGAATTCACACCTTGCTATGAATGAGTCAGAGCAGATTTCATGAAGGCAAGGATACTTGAGCTGTTTTCTCAAGAATAAATTAAAAATATTCACAGGTAAAGAAGAGGGGATACACCAGGTGAAATGAGAGCAATACAGACCTATTTACGTTAAGAAAGAGGTATATAGAGAATTGAGAGTTTGGAATGAATATAAGTTAGAACACATGTCAGTGATGGGAGAGCAGATGGGATTGCAATGTGCAGTTCAGGGAAATGAGAATATTTGTTTGGTTTTTAAAATGCTACATGGGGATGTCAGGAACTAAAGATCATTTGCTCCACATAAAACACACACCTGTTCTGTCCAGCTTCCAAGAATGTAGGCCTGTTGTTCCCTAATTTTCTGATTCATCAAGAGGCAACAGAAACTTAATATTTTATTTCCTTATTTGTGAGGAAGTTAGTTTTGTCAGTCAATGTGCTAGTAACTTTCATTGCATATCAGCAAAAGTTTTGTCATTACTGTAATTAGTGTTATACAATAGGGACTGGAAAAGGTCAGTTTTCATTCAAATCCTGAAAAAGGAAGTGTCAAAGTATTTTCAAACTACTGCACAATTGCACTCATTTCACATGCTAGAAGAGTAATGCTCAAAATTTCCCAGGCTACTCTACAACAGTACATAAACTGAGAACTTCCAGATGTTCAACCTGGGTTTAGAAAAGGCAAAGGTAACAGAGATCAAATTGCCAACATCCGTTGGATCATCGAAAAAGCAAGAGAATTCCAGAAAAACATCTACTTTTGCTTCATTGACAACACTAAAGCTTTTGACTGTTTGGATCACAACAAACTGTGGAAAATTCTTCAAGAGATAGGAATACCAGACACCTCACCTGCCTCTTGAGAAACCTGTTTGCTGGTCAAGAAGTGACAGCTAGATCCAGACATGGAACTACGGACTGATTCAAAATTGGGAAAGGAGTAGGTCAAAGCTCTATATTGTCGCCCTGCTTATTTAAAGTCTATGCAGAGTACATCTTGTGAAATGTCAGGCTGGATGAAGCACAGGCTGGAATAAAATTGCCATGAGAAATATCAGTAACCTTAGATATGCAGATGACACCACCCTGATGGCTGAAAAGGAAGAGGAACTAAAGAGCCTCTTACTGAAAGTGAAAAAGGAGAGTGAAAAACCAGGTTAAAACACAACATTCAAAAAACTAAGATCCTACCTGGTCCCATTATTTCATGGCAAACAGATGGGGATAAAATGGAAACAGTGAGAGATTTATTTTCCTGGGCTGCAAAATCACTGCAAATGGTGACTGCTGCCATGAAATTAAAAGATGCTTGCTTCTTGGAAGAAAAGCTATGATGAACCTAGACAGCATATTAAAAAGCAGAGACATTACTTTGCTGACAAAAGTCTGTCAGTCAAAACTATGGTTTTTCCAGTAGTCATGTATGGATGTGAGAGTTGGACCATAAAGAAGGCTGATCCCTGAAGAATTGGTGTCTTTGAACTGTGCTGTTGGAGAAGACTCTTGAGAGTCCATTGGACTGCAAGGAGATCAACCCAGTCAATCCTAAAGGAAATTAGTCCTGAATATACACTGGAAGGACTGATGATGAAGCTGAAGCTCCAATACTTTGGCCACCTGATGCAAAGAACCAATTCATTAGAAAAGACTTTGATGCTGGGAAAGATTGAAGGCAGGAGGAGAAGGGGACAAGAGAGGATGAGATGGTTGCATGGCATCGTTGACTCGATGGACATGAGCATGAGCAATCTCTGGGAGATGGTGAAGGATAGGGAAGCCTGGTATGCTGCAGTCCATGTGGTTGCAAAGAGTCAGACACAACTGAATGATTGAACAACAACAAGAGCATCCCATCAAAATATAGGGCTTCCCAGGTGGTTCCATTCAGTTCAGTTGCTCAGCTGTGTCCGACTCTTTGTGACCCCATGGACTGCAGCATGCCAGGCTTCCCTGTCCATCACCAACTCACGGA
Source organism: Cervus elaphus (assembly GCF_910594005.1). Taxonomy (NCBI): domain Eukaryota; kingdom Metazoa; phylum Chordata; class Mammalia; order Artiodactyla; family Cervidae; genus Cervus; species Cervus elaphus. The sequence goes on along the minus strand of NC_057841.1, from coordinate 30,937,016 downwards.
GCTTGCTCGAGTCATGTCCATCGAGTCGGTGATGCCATCCAACCATCTCATCCTCTGTCATCCCCTTCTCCTCCTGCCTTCAATCTTTCCAAGCATCAGGGTGTTTTCCAATGAGTCAGATATTCCCATGCAGATCAGTTCAGTTCAGCTGCTGAGGTGACTGTTCTGTGCTCAGTTCGGTTCTTTGCATCAGGTGACCAAAAGATCGGAGTTTCGGCTTAAGCATCAGTCCTTCCAGTGAATATTCAGGAATGATATCCTTTAGGATGGACTCGTTTGATCTCCTTGCAGTACAAGGGGCTTTCAAGAGCCTTCTCCAACACCACAGTTCAAAAGCATCAATTCTTGGCGCTCAGTTTTCTTTATGATCCTACCCCCACATCCACACATGACTATGGGAAAACCATAGCTGTGAATAGATGGACCTTGGTTGGCAAAGCAAAATCTGCATTTAATATGCTGTCTAGGTGGTCATAGCTTTTTGTCCAAGGAGCAAGCATCTTTGAGTTTCATGCCTGCAGTCACCATCTGCAGTGATCCTGGAGCCCCCGAAAATAGTCTCTCACTCATTGTTTCCCCATCTATTAGCCAAGAAGTGATGGGACCAGATGCCACGATCTAGGTTTTCTGAATGTTAAATTTTACACCAACATTTTCGCTATCCTCTTTCACATTCAGTAAGAGGCTCTTTAGTTCTTCTTAGTTTTCTGCCATAAAGGTGGTATCATCTCCATATCTAAGGTTATTGATATTTCTATTGGCAATCATGATTCCACCTTGGGCTTCATCCAGCCTGCCATTTCACATGATGTACTCTGCATATAAGTTAAATAAGCAGGGTGACAATATACTCCTTTGATGTACTCCTTTTCTGATTTGGAACCAGTCTATTGTTCCATGTCCAGTTCTAATTGTTGCTTCTTGACCTGCATACAGATTTCCCAGGAGACAGGTAAGGTGGTATGGTATTCACATATCTTGAAGAATTCTCCACATTTTGTTGTGGTCCACACAGTCAAAGGCTTTGGTATAGTCAACACAGCAGAAGTAGATGTTTTTCTGGAACTCTCTTACTTTTTAGATGACCCAACAGATGTTGGCAATTTGATCTCTCGTTCCTCTGCCTTTTCTAAATCCAGCTTGAACCTCTAGAAGTTCACAGTTCATGTACTGTTGAAGCCTGGTTTGGAGAATTTTGAACATTACTTTGCTAGCATAGGATATGAGTTCAATTGTGCGGTAGTTTAAACATTCTTTGGAATTGCCTCTCTTTGAGATTGGAATGAAAACTACATTTTCCAGTCCTGTGGCCACTGCTGAGTTTTCCAAATTTCCTAGTATATTGAGTGCAGCATTTTCTCAGCATCATCTTTCAGGATTTGAAATAGCTCAACTGGAATTCCATCACCTCCACTAGCTTTGTCCATAGTGATGCTTCCTAAGGTCCACTTGACTTCGCATTCCAGGATATCTGGCTCTAGGTGAGTAACCACACAATCATGGTTTTCTGGGTCATTAAGATCTTTTTTGTACAGTACTTCTGTGTATTCTTGCAGCCTCTTCTTAGTATCTTCTGTTTCTGTTAAGTCCATACCATTTCTGTCCTTTATTGTGCCTATCTTTGCATGAAATGTTCCCTAGGTATCTCTAATTTTCTTGAAGAAATCTCTAGTCTTTCCCATTCCATTGTTTTCCTCTATTTCTTTGCTTTGATCACTGAGTCAGGCTTTCTTATCTCTCCTTGCTATTCTTCAGAACTCTGCATTCAAATGGGTATATCTTTTCTCCTTGGTCATTAGCTCCTCTTCCTTTCTCAGATGTTTGTAAGGCCTCCTCAGACAACCATTTTGCCTTTTTGCGTTTCTTTTTCTTAGGGATGGTCTTAATCACAGCCTGCTGTACAATGTCACAAACCTCTGTCCATAGTTATTCAGGCACTCTGCCTATCAGATTTAATCCCTTGAATCTATTTGTTACTTCCACTGTATAATCATAAGGGATTTGATTTGGGTCATACATGAACGGTCTAGTGGTTTTCCCTACTTTCTTCAATTTACATCTGAATTTGGCAATAAGGAGCCACAGTCAGCTCCCAGCCTTGTTTTAGCTGACTGTACAGAGCTTCTCTGTCTTTGGCTGCCAAGAATATAATCAATCTGATTTCAGTATTGACCATCTGGTGATGCCCATATGTAAAGTCTTCTCTTGTGTTGTTGGAAGAGGGTGTTTGGTGTGACCAGTACATTTTCTTGGCAAAACTCTGTTAGCCTTTGACCTGCTTTGTTTTGTACTCCAAGGCAAAATTTTCCTGTTACTCCAGATATCTCTTGACTCCCTACTTTTGCATTCCAGTCCCCTATAATGAAAAGGGAATCTTTTTTGGGTGTTGGTTCTATAGTGTTTTGTAGGTCTTCATAAAACCATTCATGTTCAGCTTCTTCAGCATTACTGGTTGGGGCATAGAACTGGATTACTGTGATACTGAATGATTTGCCTTGGAAATGAACAGAGATAATTCTGTTGTTTTTGAGATTGCACCCAAGTATTGTATTTTGGACTCTTCTTGACTGTGAGGGCTACTCCATTTCTTCCACAGGATTCTTGACCACAATAGTAGATATAATGGTCATCTGAGTTAAATTCGCCCATTCCATTCCATTTTAGTTCACTGATTTCTAAAATGTTGATGATTACTCTTGTCATCTCCTGTTTGACCACTCCCAATTTACCTTGGTCCGTGGACCTAACATTCCAGGTTTCTATGCAATATTGTTCTTAAAGCATCAGACTTTACTTCCATCACCAGTCACATCCACAACTGGGCATTGTTTTTGCTTTGTCTCTTCATTCTTTCTGGTGTCAATTATCCACTCTTCTCCAATAGCATATTGGGCACCTACCAACCTAGGGAGTTCATTTCAGTGTCTTATCATTTTGCTTTTCAAACTGTTCATGGGGTTCTCATGAATGAATCCTCAAGTGGTCTGCCCTTCCCTTGTGGCCACAATGGGAGTGCCCCAGCAGTTGTTTGTGGTAAAGAAGACAGCCTGCCAATGCAGAAGACATAAGAGATAAGGCTTCCTGGGTTCAGAAGATCCCCCGGAAGAGAGCATGCAACCCACTCCAGTATTCTTGCCTGGAGAATCCCATGAATAGAGGAGCCTTGTGGCTACTGTCCATACGGTTGCAAACAGACATGACTGAATCGACACATGTGCACATAATAATATAAACATCTCTGGTATGTCATCATACTCCCAATTTATATTTTTATCAACAAACACAATTGCATATTTGATAACAGCTATCCATGTCTCTAGGAAGTGCTTTGAAAGCCATCCAGGCTTCCCAGTATTATATGTACTTTTAATTATTATTTTCTTTCAAGTTCAGAGACAACATTTCCAGATTTAAAATCATTAGAAATGACCCATGTGATCCATTTCAGTAATAAAACTCAATTTGAATCATAAAAATATTGGCAAATCCACAACAATTGTCATTGTTGTCTTAGTTATTTTAAGGTCGTGATGTAAAATACATTGAATAAATGAGATTTCATCTGGTTTTTGCTTTTAAAAGAAATAGCATCTTAATTATGCAATGGATATGCTTAATGATATACAAACAGCATGATGAGAAATCTTTCCCCCAAAAAGATAGGCATCTTAATGCAGATTTTTCCAAACATAGAATGTACTTGAAGGCAATTTAAAAAACACTGGAGTAATCCAAGATGTGAGAAGAAATATGAGCTATTCATCAAAATATCAAACAAGGGGTTAATTTTAGAGTTGAGGAAAAGGGTGGGGGCTAAAATTTGTATAAAGTAGAATTGGGAGTTCCATCTTTAGTTTAATTACTGGCAATACTGTTATTTGAAGCAACTCCAGCTGTGTGAGCTTGGTAAAGGCCTCAGCAAACAAGTTCAATTCTCTTGTTTTTCTTTTCGAAAGAAGTAATACATTTATAGGCCAGAGAGAAGGTGATTAATGTCAATGAAGAAACCAAAAGAGGAAAAAAAAAATTAGGGTAGTAAGAGTCCTTTCTCCTAGAAGCTAGAAGCCTGGAAACAAAGAGCAAGAAAACTTGTTAGTTTTAATCACACTGTGGACTTGTCTCTAATGAATTTCCTTCCCAATCTATACAGAATAAAACAACTGGTTGTTTTATAAAAGCAGTGGTTGCTTATTATGGTGTGTGTGTGTTTGTGTGTGTGTGTGTGTCCGAGAAAGAGACACTGACAAACAGCTTATGTATGGGTGAAGTAGTGCTCTACAGAGACTACATGCATTTCACAAGTAACTATTTCATTCTCCATTTTCTTTTTCTAATTAGTCAAAATTCTGAAGAACCATCTCATTTATGTAGAAAGGGTTTTAAATAAGAATGTTAGGGTAAAAAATGCTTATCACTTTAGCAAATTTAACATCGACACACAGTGACCACTGGTGCTTTTTTATCTGTTATTAATTAAGAGTCCTTCCTCCACTAAAATGGAAGAATCTTTGCCAAATCTAACATTTACCCCTTCCATCCAACTGTGAGTAGATTTAGGCCTGATTCATTATAGATGAAGATTACTTGACCTTCTGTTAACCCATTTATTATCAGAATTGTTCCAGTTACCTCCTCAACATGCTTCTATATTTCAATCTGGTTCATTCAAAACACTCACCCAAAGTTTTCTATGTGTCCACAAAGTCTTTACAGCAATTTACTGTTTCTTTTTTTCTGATTTAATTATCGAATTTATTAGTACAAGAGTACCTCATCACTTTCAGTATTATAAAGAATGGTACAGGAAATTAAATTCTCTACACTTTCAAAATTTTCTGTGATTTATATTTTCATTTTATAGCTGATCCTTATACAAACTTTTGGATTTTCACAAAACAGATATGATGATTATTGACTTTTCAAATGAGAAAGTGGTGATTCAGACATGTTGTCACCTACTTTATCCAAATAAAAACTTGAATATTTGAGATTCAGCACCTAATGTGAGTGAAATGTAGTGCTTCAAATTTTCCCTGCTTCTGAAAACAATTTAATAAAATTCTCTTAAAGTTTCTAAACTTCGATAAGTTGCTTCAGTCATGTCTAACTCTTTGCGACCCTGTGACTATACAGCCCACCAGACTCCTCTGTCCATGGGATTTCCCAGGCAAGAATACTGGAGTGGGTTGCCATGCCCTCCTCCAGGGGATCCTCTCGACCCAGGGACGAAACCTGTGTCTCTTTTATCTCCTGCATTGGCACGTGGGTTCGTTACCACCAGCACCATCTGGGAAACCCTTCTATTCCTTCTAAACTTTTTTCCTTACTTTATAGTCAACCCAAATTGACCTGTGCATATTCAGTAATGTTAACCTGCCCTTCCTTCACCTCTTTCTTTCCCTTTTATTTCTGTTCCTTATATTTAGTGCCTCCTTTTTACTACTGTCTGAGTAAAGTCACATTTATCATGAAAGTGTTGATAACAAAGAACACTTCTTTTAAAGTTATAAAACAGGGGGATACACTTTTTTCAGAAAACAAAAATTAAATGGAACAGCAGCAGCAACAGAACTAAAGAGCATATTGTTTGTCTAAGAACTTAATTTTAGAGTGTATTCCACTATTTAATCAGAGAGCAAGGAAACTGATCTCAAGAAATGTTGGAGAGACAGCTTTGGCTGAAGTGATGGATCATTCAGTTCAAGAAAGGAGGTCTGGCGGAATGCTTGCAGGAAGGTATTGTTAACCCCGACAAGGAAGTAAAATCAAGTTTTAAGAAATAACATCACTGGTACAGCACTTATATGGTGTTATTATTGAGAAGTCATATTCCAAAGGACTTCATTTTTTTTTTTTTTTGGTCAGGAATAAGTTCATAAATAGTCCAGTTAGAGACTCAGATTTAACTCATGGACATGAGGTTTTTGATTTGAGTTATGGTGTAAATTTATAATACAAAAATTTGTATTTTGGATGAATTCTGTGCATTTCAAGTTTATTACCAACTTTAGATACTGGCCTTCCATTTCGACTGTTTACTCATGGCGTAAACCGCGACTTAGTAATCTGCCATATATTATAATTGAAGGCAGTATTTAAAATATTTTTTCTGGCAATATTGAGACATAACTGATATATAACATTGTATAAGCTTAAACTGTATAATGTGATGACTTGATACACATATATATTGTGAGATGATTACCACAGTAGGGTTAGCTAACGACTCCATCACCTCATATACTTGTTTTTCTGAAGTAAGAATTTGTAAGAGCCACTCCCTTTCAAGTTTATAACACAGTGGTGTTAACTATAGTCATGATGCTCTACATTAGATCCTCAGATCTTTTAAGTGGGAATTTATACTGTTTCACAAATATCTCCTCATTTTCCAAATCCCTCTGCCCTGGGTAGACACCATTCTATTCTCTATTTCTGTGACTTTGGCTACTACAGATTCTACATATAAGTGAGACCATATAGTATTGGTCTTTCTCTGTTTGACTTATTTCACTTAGCATGGTACCCTAAAGGTCCATCTATGCTGTCATAAATGGCAAGATATCTTTCTTTCTCATGCGTGAATTTCATTTATATATGTATTATATTTTTTCTCTATGTATGTATGTATTCTCACATAATTATTCATTAATCCAATGAATATGGGAGTACAGAAATGTCTTTGAGATACTGTTTTCAACTCCTATGGAGTTATACCCAGAATTAAGATTGTTGGATCATATGGTAGTTCTATGTTCAATTTTTTTGAGAAATCTCCAAACTGTTTTTCCAAGTGGCTCTATCAGTTTACATTCCTACTATGTGTGCACAGGAGTTCATTTGATTCAACCTTCTTGCCAGCACTTTTTATAGCTTGTCTTTTTGATGATGGCCATTCTAAAATGTATGAGGTAATATCTCATTATGGTTTTCATGTGCATTTCCCTGATGATTAGTGATGTTTAGCAGCTTTTTATATACCTGTTGATCTTATGCATGTCTTCTTTGGAAAAAAAATTGTCTATTTCAGTTTTCTCATATTTTAAGTAGAAACTTTCTTCTTCTTTTTTTTTTTTTTGGTACTGAGTTGTATGAGTTCCTTCCATATTTAGATCATTAACCCCTTATATGTTATACAGTTTGCAAACGCTGTCTCAACTCAAAAATAAGTTCCCTATATACAGATAATTGGAATGTTAGGCCCATGAATCAAGGCAAATTAGAAGTGGTCAAACAGGAGACAGCAAGAGTGAACATCGACATTTTAGGAATCAGTGAACTAAAATGGACTGGAATGGGCGAATTTAACTTAGATGACCATTATATCTATGATTGTCGTCAAGAATCCCGTAGAAGAAATGGAGTAGCCCTCACAGTCAAGAAGAGTCTGAAATGCAGTACGTGGGTGCAGTCTCAAAAACAACAGAATTATCTCTGTTCATTTCCAAGGCAAATCATTCAGTATCATAGTAATCCAGCTCTATGCCCCAACCAGTAATGTTGAAGAAGCTGAACTTGAACAGTTTTATGAAGACCTACAAGACCTTCTAGAACTAACACCCTAAAAAGATTCCCTTTTCATTATAGGGGACTGGAATGCAAAAGTAGGAAGTCAAGAGATATCTGGAGTAACAGGAAAATTTTGCCTTGGAGTACAAAACAAAGCAGGTCAAAGGCTAACAGAGTTTTGCCAAGAAAATTCACTTGTCATAGCAAACACCCTCTTCCAACAACACAAGAGAAGACTTTACACATGGGTATCACCAGATGGTCAATACCGAAATCAGATTGATTATATTCCTGGCAGCCAAAGACGGAGAAGCACAATAAAGGACAGAAACGGTACAGACCTAACAGAAACAGAAGGTGTTAAAAAGAGGCTGCAAGAATACACAGAAGAACTGCACAAAAAAGACCTTAATGACCCAGAAAACCATGATGGTGCGATCACTCACCTAAAGCCAGATATCCTGGGATGCGAAGTCTTGTGGGACTTGACAAGCATTACTGCGAACAAAGCTAGTGGAGGTGTTGGAATTCCAGTTGAGCTATTTCAAATCCTAAAAGATGACACTGTGAAAGTGCTGCACTCAATATACTAGGAAATTTGGAAAACTCAGCAGTGGCCAGGGAACTGGAAAAGATCAGTTTTCATTCCAATCTCAAAGAAAGGCAATTCCAAAGAATGTTTAAACCACTGCACAATTGCACTTATCTCCCACGCTAGCAAAGTAATGCTCAAAATTCTCCAAACCAGGCTTCAACAGTATGTGAACCGAGAACTTCCAGATGCTCAAGCTCAACCTGGTGTTAGAAAAGGCAGAGGAACTAGAGATCAAATTGCCAACATCCATTGGATCACTGAAAAAGCAAGAGAGTTCCAGAAAAACATCTACTTCTGCTGTATTGACTATACCAAAGCCTTTAACTGTGTGGACCACAACAAAATGTGAAAAATTCTTCAAGAGATGCAAATACCAGGCCACCTTACTTGCCTCTTGAGAAGTCTGTATGAAGGTCAAGAAGCAACAGTTAGAACTGGACATGGAACAACAGACTTGTTCCAAATCGGGGAAGGAGTATGTCAAGGCAGTATATTGCCATCCTGATTATTTCATTTATATGCAGAGTGCATCATGCCAAATGCCAGGCTGGATGAAGCCCAAGCTGGAATCAAGATTTCTGGGAGAAATATCAATAACCATAGATATGCAGAGACACCACCCTTAATGGCAGAAAACTAAGAAGAAATAAAGAGCCTCTTACTGAAAGTGAAAGAGGAGAGTGAAAAATTTTGCATAAAACCAAACATATAGAATACTAAGGTCATGGCATTCAGTCCCATCACTTCATGGCAAATAGATGGGAGGCAATGGAAACAGTGAGAGACTTTATTTTCTTGGGCTCCAAAATCACAGCAGATGGTGACTGCAGCCATGAAATTAAAAGATGCTTGCTCCTTAGAATAAAAGCTAAGACCAACCTAGACAGTGTGTTAAAAAGCAGACATTACTTTGTCAACCAAGGTCTGTCTTGTCATAGCTATGGTTTTTCCAATAGCTGTGTATGGATGTGAAAGTTGAACTATAAAGAAAGCTGAGTGCCGAGGAATTGATGCTTTTGAACTGTGGTGTTGGAGAAGACTCTCGAGAGTCCCTTGGACTATAAGGAGATCAAACTAGTCAATCCTAAAGGAAATCAGTATTGAATATTCATTGGAAGGACTGATGCTGAACCTGAAACTCCAATACTTTGGCCACCTGATGTGAAGAAATGACTCTTTGGAAAAGACTCTGATGCTGGGAAAGATCGAAAGGGGGAGGAGAAAGGGATGACAGAGGATGAGATGGTTGGATGGATATGAGTTTGAGTAAGCTCCGTGAGTTGATGATGGACTGGGAAGCCTGGCGTGCTGCAGTCTATGGGGTCACAAAGAGTTGGACATGACTGAACATCTGAACTGACTGATATTTGCCAAGGGAGATAAGAATACTCAATGGATGAAGGATAGTCCCTTTATAAATGGTGCTGGAAAAATCTAGATTATCACATGCAAAAAAATTAAATTGGTCTCCAATTTTTTACCCCTTCACAAAATTATCTTGAATTAAAGACTTGAATTTTGAAACTCTTAAGACTCTTAAACAAACTATAATAAAAAGAAGAAAACTTCTTGCCATTGGTCTTCACAATGATCCTATTTTTTGATATGACACCAAAATCACAAGCAACAAAAGCAGAAATGAGTAAGTGGGGCTACATCTGACTGAAAAGCTTTTGCAAAGCAAAAGAAACAGTGCACAAAATGAAAATTTTGAATGAAAGAAATGATTTCAAAGATTCCTAATTTAGGAATTCAAAATCAAATATTGTCTATAAATATGGTGAATTCTTTCTGAAATGTCTTTTTTCTAATGACAGATCGCTAACAAATGTCAACATAAAATTATTATATTATTCTCTATTTAACTTGCTATTCTAAACTCTAACTTATTTCCTGGTAGTTTGGTTGAATAGAAGATGCAGAAATACATGATTGTATTTAGATTAGATTGCTTCAGTTGAAATCTTAGCATCTGTCCTTCACTAGCTGTGTGACCTTGGGTATCTATTCAAATTCTCTAAGACTAGTTTTTTTTTTCTTTAATCTTTTGTAAAATAGGGATAATAATAGGGTCTACCTCATAAGATGAGGATTAAATAAGGTTAATTGATGTAAATTGTTCAAAACCACCTGGTATAACATGCAAATAACAGATGTTAAAGATTAATTTTTATTATTAAGGATTTTTATAGTTAAAAACAGACCTATATTTATCTGTTTATCTTGTTGTTGGCAGATATTTTTAAAGAGCCAGAGTATATATTTTAGACTTTGGGGACCATATGATCTCTTTGAAACAACTTAACCCTGCCTTTGGAGCAGGAATGCATCCACACACAAAACATAAATGAACGTGCGTGGTTATTTTTCAATAAAACTTATCTGCAAAAACAGTCACTGGATCAGATTTGGACTGTAGGCTGTAGTTTGACAACCATACTTTCTGTGCTTAAAGAACAAATGTAATGAGTCATGATTTAACAGGACTTATTTAATACATCCTTAAGACTGTAAATTTGTAACACATGTTTAAAACTTCCAAGAAGGTATTTCTTTGCTCACAATTCTCCATGTAGTTTATCTTTGTCTAAAATTCCATGTCAAAGGTATATAGTTTTCTCAGCAAAGGATAGAGGCCATCACAAGGAGAAATTGAATTTTTGTTAAAAAATTAACAATGTCACACAGCAGTTTGTCCATTGTATATTCGGTGCGTATTAATAGCATTCAAAGCATCTCCTAGGATTACTCAACACAAGAGAAATAGCACAGAACAACAATAAAAATGTAAATCACCCTCTTTTGGCGACTACATTTTTTCCCCCCTTAGGTCAGAGAAAAGTGAAATTATAAAACAAAAAAGAGGTGGAGGGATTTAGGAAATTCATATCCAGTAATGCAGGAAGATATTATGAGATGCTATTGTAAAACTTGTTTTGGTAAAATAACTACATGCCTTTAACCTGGGCCAGCTGCTGCATAACATTGAAATACAAAAGCCATGACAAATACCAAGGGGTATCAACACACTTGAGAATTTGGGATGGAAGGTCTGGAGGATCAATTTAACAGAGGATTTTGGTAAGACATGAAAACTGATGATTCTTAATATAAAGACGAATGTTTCAAATAAGAAGAGCAAGATTACATCAGCTGCTAGCAAATATGAATACATTTCTTATGAGTTGATTTGAAAAAAAGATTATGTATGTTATGTATTGAACCAGTGGACAAAGAAATTTACTTTCATTTCTACCACATAATTTTCTACTTACTGTCTCTAATTTACATTATGCAAACCAGTAGTAACACCTCCGTACATACCAAATAAATCTAAACTACCTGACATTTATCCCAACCCCATGTACTCACAATTTCTCTCCATCCTTCCCCTCCTTGCTCCCTCTCTCTGTTCTTTCCTTTCTCTCTCTCTCATGGAGATATAGGATAGAGACTTTATATTACCCAGAAATCATATGTCTAGGAATTAAAGCATCGCACAGAATGATCTTCTTGAAATAATTTCAGATGAGGGTCAAGTGCTTCCTTTCCCCAAAAGGTAATATTTTTTTTTTCTTATTTCACACATTGTCTTTTTAAACAGGCTGTTTAGCATCAGCATTCACAGCCAACCAGATGCGGCAGCACAGAGTACAGTACAAGGCCCCGAAGACATATTAGAATTTCTGAACAAGTCTCTTCCCCAGATTATTTTGAACATTAAACATTCGTGGAAGAGTTGGAGAGGTGCTCAATCTACTTATTAGTCATCCATGATATATGTAATTGATTTTAAGGTGAAACTTTTCAGCTCACATAGCTTCCGGGATGCTCACTCTTAGATGGAGTGATATTATGTATGCTGCAATGCCTTGAATATCATCCAGATTATTAACATATGACACATGGCTCATCAGCATGATATGAAATGGAGGCAAAACTTTTGAGTGTACTACCTAATTTAATTGAAATTTAATGACATAACGCATTGGAAGGTAAAGTTCTCATTATCATTATCATGCTTTACTTCTCGAGCATAGTATTACATGTGGTACAGAGAACACATTTCAGAGAATCTTGATTTTTTTTTTAATGTTGAATAAATCTCATTAAGAGTTGCATGCATTCAGAAACTGCACATCTTCTTACACTAGTGAAATTTCCCTCCTTGTCTATCTATCTATCTATATACAGAGAGAGACAGACAGACAGACAATCTGAGAATGTAGAATCATAGCAGGACATTCAGAGCACAACTTATGGGATATGGTGCAACCAGATTTTAATAGCTACTATGTTCCTTAATAAGCTACTTGTCCTGTGTTCTTGGACAAGTAATGGAACTTTTCTGAATTTGAGTTTCTATACCTGGTATAAAGGGGATAATGATGATCTTCATAAGACTTAAATGAGCTTTGCTGAATGCACTCTCTGTAATAGAAATAAATATTCAAGAAATGTTTGGTACTACTTTTTGCATCATAAATTGGTATCATGACTATTTTTCATAAACTTTGTAGTCAGAGTGTGGGAGGAAATATGGAGAAAGCTGTAGGATGGATATTGTTTAGAGGAATTGGACCTGAAAGGATGTACTAGCCACTAGTACTAGTAGGTTCCTGGAAGTGACTGCAGCTGCAGACTGGGAGAAGAAATCTAGTGAGGGTGAAAATGTATAATATTCCCATACTTAATAATGTCTGTCTTGATGGAATAAGTGTCCCCAGAGTATCACCAATGAGTTTAGTATCCCAGCATTTAATTCCTGGAGTACCAGTCTAGAATATCTGTCTGCTCAGGTAGGCTATGGCTGTCTTCCTAGTAGTGTTCTGGCTCAAAGTAGGTTACTGCAGTTGTGGTGATAGAAATTGTTTAATGATAGGCAGAGACAGAATTTTAAAAAGACAAGTGACGCTAAAGGGTTTGGATCTCAGTTAAGTTAATGGGGATTCACTATACTATTGTAAACTGATAAATGACTAGATGGAATAGAATGATTGATCTGGCAGAAGGGTGGAAGTAGATAGGTGGAAGTAGATAGGAAGTAGATAGTAGAAGATGGAGTGCATCAAGGTAGGGAATATATCAGGAATCTGGGTGAAAAATTAAATTGGGAAGGAATTTTAAAAATAGGGTATTTAATAAATAATAAGAAGCTGGATTCATCATGAGGAAATTTGTTAAGGACTAGAGCTTCAGTTAGCAGGTTAGGATGGGGTGGGGAAGCAGTTTCAGAGGCTAGATAGAGGACGTCCCTGGTGGTCCAGTGGTAGAGAATCCACTAGCCACTGTAGGAGACACAGGTATGATCCCTGGTCTGAGAAGATTCCACAGGCTGTGGAACAATTGTGCCTGTGTGTTACAACTACCGAGCCCTAACTCTAGAGCCCAGGAACCCCAACTACTGAAGCCCAAATGGTGCAACTACTGACTAAAGATATATACAAAGATTAGTGGAATCTAATTGAGAATCAGAAGTAAAGCCTCATATTTAAGGCTTAAGTTATTTCCAACAAATCTTCAAAAAATAATTCAGTGGGGAAAATTAGTTTCTTCAAATAATGGCTCTAAGACAACTGGATATCTACATGGAAAAAAAATTATACTACATACAAAAATTAGCTGCAAATGTATTATAAATCTAAGATAAGAGCTAAGACCATAAAACTCTTTAAGAAATATATAGGAATAAATCTTCATAATCTGTGTTAAACAAAACCTCCTTAAATATTATACCAAAAACAAAAGGGACAAAAGAAAAAAATTGGCTTCAACCAAATGATGACCATTGTGCCTAAAAAGACACCATCTTGAAGTGAAAGCACAATCCATAAACTTTTAGAAAATATTTATAAATCCTATATCAGAAAATAACTTGTAATTAGAGTATATAATAACTGCTACAACTCAAAAATAAAAAGGCCAATGAGCAAAGGATCTGAAGGATTTCTTTTTCCAGGAAAGACAAAGAAAAGGATAATAAACACAAGAAAGATGTTCAATATCATTAGTGATTAGGGAAACACCATTCAACATGACAAATGAGATACCACTTCATAGCCAGTAAGATGGATATAATCAAAATGGAAGATAAGAACAAATGTTGACAATGGTGTGAACCAACCAAAACTCTGATACATTTCTGGTAAGAATGTACAATGGTGCAGCCACTTGGGAAACCTCTGATAACTCCTCAAAGGTTAAACATACACGTGCCTTATGACTCAGGGAATACACTTTTTTGCATGTATCTAGGAATAATTAAAATATTTGTCTATACCATGTCTTGAGCACAAAGGATCATTAGTCATTGTAACCAAAAGTGGAAAAAGCCTAAATTCCCATCAATTGATGAATGGATACATAAAACACAGTTTCTCCAGACAATAGGCTATAATTAAGCAATAAAAAGTAATAAAGTATTGGCTACCGTAAGATGAAGTTTGAAATTATCATGCAAAGTGGACAAAGCCAGTTGCAAAACAACATATATCTTATAATTACATTTATAGGGAGTGTCTCGAATAGGCAAATCTACAAAGACAGAAAATCAATTCACAATTTTCTCAGACTGGGTTGGGCGAATTTGGGAGGAAATGGAAAGTGGCTACTAGTGATCAGAGGATTTTCTTTTTTCTTTTGGAGTGTTGGAATTGTTCTAAAATTTATTTTAGTGGTGATTGTACAACTCTGTGAATATACTAAAACATCCACTGAATTGTACACTTTGTGTGAATTGTATAGTATGTGAATTATCTCAAACTGATAAAAATAATCTGTAGTAGCCTATGTACTACTGTATTTCTATCAGCATGAATAATGCATTTGAACTAACTTATTATTATGGTGTAGATAATTCTCCATTTTCTTCAGAAAGCATTACTTATTATAGTCCTATTCCAATATAGACATATGAATATGTGTGTCATGCAATGTCAAAGTACATCAGTCGTGTCTGACTCTTTGCAACCCCGTGGATTATAGCCCTCTATACTCCTCTGTCCGTGGAATTTTCCAGGTAAGAATATTAGAGTGGGTTGCCATTTCCTCTTTCAGGGGACCTTCCCGACCCAGGGATTGAACCCACATCTCTTGTGTCATCTGCACTGGCAGGCAGATTCTTTATCACTGGTGCCACATGGGAAAATTAATATAAGTCTGCTTCACTATTTTTTACACTGAAATTACTCTAATAAAATATTATTCCTTGAAACCCATGTATACTGATGAGTTCAAAAAGAAAGAAGATTATGACTGAAGAATCATCTAAAGACCAAAAAAAAAAAAACCCACAGTTTGAATAACCATTCTTCTCCATACATTTCTTATGTTCAAAGGTACAAAAACAATATTGGCTCTGAGAACAGAATTGACTCTGGGGCCCTAGAAAAGAGAAAGGGAATATATTATGAAACATCCCTGACTAAAATAGAACAACAGAGCCAGACGGTGTATGCCTCGTTGGATCTCAGTGATAACAACAGTGATAATTAATTACACATGCAGTGTTCAGAGTTTTCTTTCCTGACAAGACAACGGCAACACTACTGTATCTTACCTAGAGAAATTAAGGCCAAGAAAGCTTACCCTTAAACAGGCTCTCTGATGTGTCATGTGTAGCCGGTGATCTCTATAAGGAGCATGACCAGAACAGGGCAGGCCTTCAGCAAGAACAAACGTATCACACAAACTGAAGAATATATTCAAATACATTTTAAGGAGAGCCACAATCTCATATTTCTGACAATGATCTCTTTTCTAGTGACGCTGCACTCACTGTGTTACTTGGATGTGTGTTTTCATCTTGAATTGTGTGAGAGGTTTCTGTAAACCAGAAATGACACTGTTGTGCAATCCTGGGCCACTGAAAGATTAATATGTTTGATAGATGAAATAAAACTGAAATGATGTTATACCAGATATGTGGAATCGAATTGGTACCATTATGAACAGCAGCATTATTATAATATACTTACTACACATTAAGAAATGAAATTTGCAAATTGCAGCTTTAAAGTTTCCAATAGTCTAACTGTTATTATAGAAGGCTCTCTTCTTCCTGGTGCTGACATAATATAGCTCTAAATGTGAGTGCATTAGGTTAAAGGGAATGATTCTGATTTTGTATCCTTGTTTTGCCATTTGTTAACTTTTTAATATAGGATACAGTATTTCTGGGCTTGGCTTATTAATTTGGATATCATGCTGGTAACATCTAATTTATAAGGTTATCCTGAGGATCAAGAAAGATATTGCTAGTTTTAAAGACTATGGCTTTCCCATAAAATAGGAGGCATTATTTTCAGTTACCTGCAAAAATATATTTTGGAGCCACCAGGCTGGGAAAGTAAGATTCAGTGACAAACTGACTAAATCAAATGTAACTGTTCTTTAAAAGATTATACGGATAAGAACATTCCTGTAGCCCTGTTAGATGTTGATTATGACATTCACCATGGGATTTGGCAAGGGCCGGTATGCTAATAAGTATATATCAAGTTGTTTATTTTTGGCTCCCGTGTTTCTCTCCTATTACCTTCTATTTCTGAGACTGTGCAAGTGAAGGAAATCATTCAAGGATGGCAGCTGTACTCTTCCTGCTCACCTAAGCCAGATGTTACGCTGCTCCATCTGTTCACACGTTCTCTGCCACAATATGAAAAACAACTGGGGCCTGTGAGGTGACACAGTAATTAACCTTGTAAATGACATTAAGATCACAAATGAAACCAACACTTGGTTTTGTGACTTTCATCAATTAGCAGCAATTAATCTTAGTTGCCTTGCATAATCTCCCTTTAATAATTTGCTTAATGGTGGATGCTGTAAAATCGTGGTTCTTTGCCCCACTTTTCTTGACATTTAGACTTCTCTTTGTGTTATAATGAGCTTTGCAAATATCACTTTTTGTTTGGAATTGTTTGGAACAATTCTTTTTATTCCCTTATGAATTATTAATTTGCTTAAAAAGCTACAGTGATTGCTCAATGTCCATTGAATAATGTTAAAAATAGTTAACTATATACTAGCATTATAATGAGTCCTTTATCAAGCCTAAAAAGAAGAAGATTCTTTAAAAAGATCCTGAAACAATATTTGAGTTATAGAAGTGAAAATTTATATAACTGAATAAAGAAAAACTGATAGATTTAAGAACAGATTAAACACAGAAGAGAGAATTAGTGAATGAGAATAGGTAATTTGAATATGAATCAGTGAAGTTGTGTATGTTTAAAATATACACAATAAAATATTACAATAAAATATAATCATTTCAATAAACCTATAAGAGCAAGAGAATAAAGAAAAAGATGACATAAAAATATTGAGAAACTTGTTGACAAGCATATAATAAAAGAAATGTTAAAGGGTGTCCAGACAGAATAAGATATATCTCAGATAAAGAAAAGAAATACATTATAAAATATTTTTGAAGAAATAAATTTTAAATTTGAAAATTTTAGTGGAAAATATTTACTTACAAATACAAGAATATCAAGTCTCTCAAATATAAAGAAAATGACAACTAGCAGCTCAGAGAAAAGCTGTTGAAAATGAAAATATAGAAAAAATTTTGTAAGGAATCAGAAAAAAAAAATTACATACATGAAAACAAATTTATGAATGATGGTTAAGTTTTAACTAGAAAAGATAGAGAGAAAAATATAATGGAATTTTAAATTTAAGAGCTTAAAGGAATTAAGTGAAGTGAAGTGAAGTCAAGTCAAGTCACTCTGTCACGTCCGACTCTCTGCAACCCCATGGACTGCAGCCTCCCAAGCTCCTCCGTCCATGGGATTTTCCAGGCAAGAATACTGGAGTGGGTTGCCATTTCCTTCTCCAGGGGATCTTCCTGACTCAGGGATTGAACCCGGGTCTCCCGCATTGCAGGCAGATGCTTTACCCTCTAAGCCACCAGGGAAGCTCAAAGAAATGGAAGAAAACTATAAATTTATTATTGGGACTAATATATTAAAGATGAAGAAAAATATCACATTGAAAATATTAAGCGAAAATATTTTTCAAAAATCTAGTCTATAAAGGCATTCTCATCATAATGTTGACAGATTTCAATTCCAGCAGACCTTCATTTTAAAAATTGCTTAAAAAAATGTTTAAGTTGAAAAAATTTCTTTACAAAAATATTGATGGTTGATAGCAAAAGTTATGGCAGTGTTATAGGTGGTTATAATATACATAAAAAATATAAAACAAAATTGATGGCTCTAAGAATAAAAATATTAATTGTTCAAAGTTAAAGACAATTCAGTAAGGAGTTATACAGAACAGTGGGCCTTCCCTCATAGATCAGTTGGTAAAGAATCCGCCTACAACACAGTAGACTCTGGTTCCACTCCTGGGCTGGGAAGATACCCTGGAGAAGGGAATGGCTCCCTACTCCAGTAGAACTGCCTGGAGAACGTCATGGACGGAGGAGCCTGGCCGGCTACAGTACAGGCAGTTGTAAAGCGTGGGACGTGACTGAGAGACTTTCACTTTCACTTTATACTGAACAGTAAAATGCAAAATAAGAAGAGAAGACATGAGAGGAGGAAAAAGTAATGTGCTATTGTGAGATACTTACACTGTTAAGAAAAATATATTCTTTCAAGGTAGATGAGATAACCTAAAGATGAATATTTCAATATTTCAATCCTTAGTGCAACCAGTTGCTAAAACTGAAAATAACAGGTATAGCCAAAATAATTAAATAAATAAATAATTCAGAGATAAAATGTATTTCTAACACTATACAAACAACAAAAATGAAATCAGGAAAAGAAGTATAGAGGGACAAAATAGTACCTTATGGCAACTTTAAACCTAGACATATCAATAAATATAACAAAAATAAGTTGCATGAAAATTCCACTTAAAAGCTAGAAAATCCCAGTTATATAGAAAATCAAGAAACTATTTCATGCTCTTTATAAGAAACAAATGTTAAATATAAATGAGAATGAAAATAAAAATGTAGCAAAGGATCCAACTGAAAATACTATAAAATAGCTAAAGTGGTTATGACTATATTAATATAAGAAAATGATTTCTATACTAGGATTTTTAAAGAAATAAAGGGAAACATTTTATGATTCTTACTATTTAAAAATAATATGATATGTATAAGCATCTAAAAACAGCATTTAAATGCACACAAAACATTGACTGAAACTAAAGGGAAGCATGTGTATGTGTGCTCAGTCGCTCCGCCACGTCTAGTTCTTTGCGGTCCTATAGACTGTAGCCTGACAGGCTCTTCTATCCATATCATTCTTGCCATATTCAGGCAAGAATAATGGAGTGGGTTTCCATTTCCTCTTCCAGGGGATTCTCCTGATCCAAGGGTCGAACCCATGTCTCTTGAAGCTCCTGCATTGGCAGGCAGATTCTTTACCACTGATCCACCTGGTAAGCCCAACTGGGAAGAATAAATCTAAATGAAATAATTTAATATTTCTCTTTCAGACATTGATAAATAAGTGAATAAAAGCATCAGGAAATATGCTAAATATTTGAAAATAACTATAAAATAAACTTTTATTGATAAGTTTATTTTAGAGTATTTTACCTAATAAATACAGAAATGAATTATTTTCAAGTATAAGTGGAACTTTTCCCAAGACAGACAAGATGCTAGACTGTAAAACTAGAAACAGTATACATCAAATAATTGCATCCTTACAAAGCACATCTCCAACCACAATGTATTAAATTGCAACAGTAGAAATCAATAACAGTTAAAATCCAGGAAACTACAAATATTTTGAAATTAATACAAATATAAATAAACAACAACTACAAGAATAAATATTATTAGGAATTATAAAATGATTTAAGTTGAATTGTAATTTTTAAAGCTACTTATAATGCTTGATGTAGCAAATGTTGCTCTGAGATGGAAATTTACAGTTTTATATGTATGTATTGTATGACTTCCCAGGTGGTGCTAGTAGTAAAGAACCTGCCTGCCAATGCAGGAGATGTAAGAGACACAGGTTCATTCCTTGGGTCTAGAAGATCCCCTGGAGAAGGGCATGGAAACCCACTCCAGTATTCTTGCCTGGAGAATCCCATGGACAGAGGAGCCTGGCGAGTTACAGTCCATAGGGTTACAAAGAGTGGGACACAACTGAAGAGACTTAGCGCATGTATGTATTAGAAAAGAAAAAAAATCTGAAATCAACAATCTAAGCTTTCACCTTAGGAATCTGAAAAATGAAAAGCAAATTAAACCCAAGGCAAGCAGAAGGAAGGGTATAAATGATTAGAACAGAAATCAATGACATCAAAAATAGAAAATACTAGCTAAAATCAATTAAGACAAAACTTGATTCTTTGAAAAGATCAAGCAAAATTTGCAACCCTTTCCCAGGCATAACTAGGAAAAGAAGATAGAAAATACAGATCCACAATTGGACATTGGTATATGTAGATGGTGACTGAGGCCATGAAATTAAAAGACAATTACTCCTTGGAAGGAAAGTTATGACCAACCTAGACAGCATATTAAAAAGCAGAGACATTACTTTGCCAAAAAAGGTCTGTCTAGTCAAGGCTATGGTTTTTTCAGTAGTCATGTGTGGATGTGAGATTGGACTGTAAAGAAAGCTGAGCGCCAAAGAATGGATGCTTTTGAACTGTGGTGTTGGAGAAGACTCTTGAGAGTCCCTTGGACTGCAAGGAGATCCAACCAGTCCATCCTAAAGGAGATCAGTCCTGAGTGTTCATTGGAAGAACTAATGTTGAAGCTGAAACTCCAATACTTTGGCCACCTGATTCGAAGAGTTGACTCATTTGAAAAGACCCTGATTCTGGGAAAGATTGAAGACAGGAAGAGAAGGGGAGGACAGAAGATGGGATGGTTGGATGGCATCACCAACTCAATGGACATGAGTTTGGGTAACCTCTGGAAATTGGTGATGGACAGGGAGGCCAGGCATGCTGCGGTCCGTGGCGTTGCGAAGAGTCAGACATGACTGAGTGACTGAACTGAACTGATACCTAATAACAGTGATAAGACACAATGATATACACAATGACATGGGTAAAATTTATAAAAATGTTGATTAAAAGAAGTCAGACACAGAAGAAAATATATTATGATTCTAAGTATAAATTTTTTAAAAAATATAACTGTTTCAAGGATGCATATTTATAAAGAAAAAATACAAGTGACAACGGTGGTCATCTTTGTGGAGAGGAATGAATGTGACTAGGGGAGAATAAGGATGGCATCTGAGGATTTGATAATGTTCTAATATTGTTTTGGGTTATGGTCCTATGGATATTCACTTTTTGATAAATCACTGAGCTGTACATTTTTATATTTCTTAGCTACATGCATAGCACTTCATAATAATTAAATGTTTAAAGAAAATTCATAGTTCATATTGAATAAATACAAACTGCCTTTCAAACTATTTTCTCTAAGTAGACTCTACAGTTGGAAAACCAATAACAGCTGTGTGTACACATTGACTCCAAATCAATAATCTCTTTTACATGGTCTCATTTAAAATAATACCTTCAGTTTTAATGTTACTAAACATAGGGTGTTCAATCGAAGTTAAGACATGTGTGTGTGTGTGTGTGTGTGTGTTTACATGTCTGAGTACACACTCTTGGTTCAATGTTCTTTTCAAAACTAAGGACTGTTACCCATGTGACCATTTAGAGGGCTTTAATGAATGAATTTGAATCTATAAATATAATCATGTACATGTAAAACTGTAGTAAGGCATTTATGTGTGTGTTTGTGTCTGAATAAATTACCTGTCAAGAACCCAACTAAGTCTAAAGAATCAAAGACTGCTTCCTAATGAAGGTTCAGAGTTATGAGGAGAATTTAAAACAAGTGTACCAAAATAGCAACTGTTTACATTAAGGATAAACTATCAATATTCCTGGAAATGCCTGAATAAAAGCTGTATGCATTAATTTCAGATCATTATAGTAAGCAAATCAGATTGAGTGAATAAACCTAGTGAATCCTATATGTCCTAATGTCTAATAGCTTTTGTATGTGAGAGTCAGACATTATTCTTACTGCTTTATATTCACTAATTCACAAAGTTAAAATTTCCCAAGAGAGAATCTGTAATCTTCTAACAGATCTAAGGCAACAAAGACTCAAAGAGGAAAATGTGCTATTTACACCCCCGAAGAGGCAAGACTGAGGTTTGAAATCAAGTCCACTTTCAAAGACTTTTCTTTGTCTTGAAAATGAAAGTCGCTCAGTCATGTCAGACTCTTTGCCACCCCTTGGACTATACAGTCCATAGCATTCTCCAAGCCAGAATACTGGAGTGGGTAACCTTTTCCTTCTCCAGGGGATATTCCCAACCCAGGGATCGAAGCCAGGTCTCCCACATTGCAGGTGGATTCTTTACCAACTGAGCCATAAGGGAAGCCCAAGAATGCTGAAGTGGGTAGCCTATCCCTTCATCCAGGGGATCTTCCAAACCCAGGAGTTGAACCAGGGTCTCCTGCATTGCAGGTGGATTCTTTACCAACTGAGCTATCAGGGAAACCTTTCATTGTCTCCCTGGATAAGGAAATGGCAACTCACTCCGGTACTCTTGCCTAGAAAATTCCATGGATGGAGGAGCCTGGTGGGCTAGAGTCCATGGGGTCACAAAGAGTCAAACACAACTGAGCGACTTCACTTTCTTTCTTTCATTGTCGATTCTATCTTTATTATCACTTTCCATAGTAATTCTTTCATATATCTGTATCCACTTCATCCTTTTGTTGGATGAATATTTTGTAATATAAAATGGAAATTCACAGCAATCTCCAAGGCAAATGTGTGCTCAAGTTCTTCTTCCACAAGGAGATTCCACTTGAATAACTATTTACATTCTCTCCCTCCTGAATAGCCAATGGAACAATTTATACCTGTACAGCTACACTAGAGCAGTTTGAGGTGTTTTTTTTTTTTTTCTTTTTCTTCCCCTAGTGGTGACTTGACAATACTTCACTTGTATACTCAAAGCCAACAGAGATTTGTGAGTCTCTATATCTGTTCTAGCCTCTTCTATTTTAATGGTTGAATTGCCACTTGGGTAAATCACTCTTAGTCCTCAATAAGACAAAGGAAAAGAGTATTTGCTCAAAAAGCCTCACAATCTCCCTTGTGGTTTATGAAGATGTTGTATAGAATTTAAAACCTTCATTGGAGAAAAATGTAACTTAATTCACAATGAGCCTCCTCCTTGTGAAAGAACAACCTCAGAAAGAATGATGTTTGTTGTCTTTTTCTTCTTTCTTTAAAATCACTTCTGATTAAATCTAGGAAAAAGATATCTAGTTAGATAGGATATCATTGTTGTTGTTGCTCAGTGACTAACTTGTGTCTGATTTCATGCAATCCCATAGACTGGAGCAAGCCAGGCTCCTCTGTCCTCCACTATCTCCTAGAGTTCACTCAAATTTATGTCCGTACTGCAGATAGCATATATTTTATGATAAATCTTTGGAGAAGAAAATGGCAACCCACTCTTGCCTGGAAAATTCCATGGACGGAGGAGCCTGGTGGGCTGCAGTCCATGGGATCGCAAAGAGTCGGACATGACTGAGCGACTTCACTTATGATAAATCTTATGTTTCAGTCATCTGAAAACTCCAATGACTATGATGATAGAAATTTCTCTAATCACTTATTCCTTAATTTTAGTAAAGAAAGTCTTTTTTTATAAGTATTGTAAGGGTAGCTTGTTTAAACTGGATTGGACTTTTACTGGTCATCATTGAGAATGGAATATAATTTATCTTGTCTACTGCAGTGGGGATTGCAGATGGTGACTGCACCATGAAATTAAAAGATGCTCACTCCTTGGAAAAAAAGTTATGACCAACCTAGACAACATATTAAAAAGCAGAGACATTACTTTGCCAAAAAAGGTCCGTCTAGTCAAAGCTATGGCTTTCATAGTAGTCATGTATGGATGGATGTGAGAGTTGGACTATAAAGAAAGCTGAGTGACAAAGAATTGATGCTTTTGAACTGTGGTGTTGGAGAAGACTCTTAAAGAGTCCCTTGGACTGCAAGGAGACCCAACCAGTCCATCCTAAAGGAAATCAGTCCTGATTATTCATTGGAAGGACTGATGCTAAAGCTCCAATACTTTGGCCACCTGATGTGAAGAACTGACTCATTTGAAAAGACCCTGATGCTGGGAAAGATTGAAGGCGGGAGGAGAAGTGGATGACAGAGGATGAAATGGATGGCATCACTGACTCGATGGACATGAGTTTGAGTTAACTCCAGGAGTTGGTGATGGACAGGGAGGCCTGGCGTGCTGCAGTCCATGCAGTCGCAAAGAGTCGGACACGACTGAGTGACTGAACTGAACTGCAGTGGGGACAGTTTCCTTATGTTCTATTGGGCTACCTATCACCTTTCTATCCTAAAGGTAGCTCTTTGCTATCTTTCATAGCTCTTAGCTGAGAGGCAGCCCTGGGAAGTTTTTATACACTGTTCCCTAACCTGGTCATGGTTGCTTATTTAAATCAAAAGAAACGAAATATGTTCCAAAGTCACCCAACCATAGACTTTACCAAAGGAAATGGTTATATGAGAGCTTTGTACCATAGTTCTGATTCCCTATATTAGTGGGCTTGAACAAGAAATAAACTACAAGCCTTCAGGAAGATAAACAGAAAGGCACTCAGAAACAAGTAAAGATGGAATTGACAGTTGGGTAAAGTTAATGTATCTCAAATACTGCAGTTGGGAGAAAGAGATAAAAAAACTTCTGAAAGTTCTACCACTAGAATTTTGGCAAATCATCAATGAGTGTTAAGCTATTGGACTATTGGTTTGTCCAAAAGATTTACTAGACTTTATGATGTCTCTTATTATAAATAGATATAATAATGCCAGGTTATGTTCAGTGAGATGAAGGAAGTATCAAGGGTAAAATAATGGAGTGTTAATAACCTCCTTTTGATAGGATGTCCAGGAAAGCTTTTATAAGGAGCTGATATTTGAGGCTATATTGATGGATAAAAAGCACTGATATGCAGGAGGAGGCAGAAACAAGTCTAAAGGGTCTGGGATTTTAAAAGACTTGCAATACATCAGGAAAAGCAAGAGAGCAATGTGTCTGGAGAGTGACGATCAAGGGGCTCAGAATATCAAAGAAGGCTGAACAGGCAGGCAAAGGCTAGATAATGATGATCCTATTTAGGGTATGCTTAATAGATCTTTGATCTTCTCAGGTGGCTCAGCGGTAAAAGACTCTACCAGTGCAGGAGAGGCAGGAGACCTGGATTTGTTCCCAGCGTCAGAAAGATTCCCTGGAGGAGGAAATGGCAACTCACTTGCCTGGAGAATCTCATGGACAGAGGAGCCTGGTGGGCTACAATCCACAGAGTCACAAAGAGTTGGACACGACTGAGCACACACGCACAACAGATCTTTATTTTATGTTAAGGAAAGGAGAATTCACTGAAAGATTTTAAGAAAAAAAATGTCACAATAGCGAGTCTAGCTGCTAATTATTTGCTTAAAGCATTTTAAAAAAATTATTAGAGTATATTTGCTTTACAATGTTGTGTTAGTTTTTGCTGTATGGAAAAGTGAATCAGTTATACATTTTTCATATTTACAGAACTTCACTTTTATACCTAAATTAACAATATGTATAAATAATACATATGTAAAATAACAGTGTGGTTCTGGCATTATTCTCTAATTTATCTGGGTAATAGTGAAACTCTTAGTTAGAAGAGACTGTGTATGTTTCGGTTCTTGGAAGGCTCTCCACTCTGGTGAAAACAGTTCTGAACTTCCATTGATTTGTGCCCAATCTAAGTGCCATTGTGGGCCATGGAATTTCACTGGCCATATTTTTTCTAGGATTCTATCTGTGATCATTTCTCAACAGACTGTAGATTTTAAAATTTTATTTTTGAAATTTTAATCATTTTATTTCAAATGCTCTAAGTATTTATAGTTACATTTACCTTCCTGTGAAATGGTAAACATCTGGATATATGATTATGGTCTAATTCAAACGCCTTGTGTTACTATCCTCTGCAGATTCTAATGTTAAAGGGTTTATATGTTCAGAAGTATACAATGAATGCCAATCAAAATCTCAAGGGACTTTTGTAAAGATACAGAGAAACAATGTTTAAAGGTTAACTAGATGAACAAATAAGCAAAGCTTGCAAAGTTAAGCAAGAAGATTATGCTACCCTAACAGGATTGAAAGACTAATACATGCCCACAATAAAGAAAGTATAGTTGAATATTCGTCATATTCATAGATGGAGACAGATATTTTATTGATATATCAACAGAAGTCACAAAGCAAAACGGTTGAAACAAAGTTCAGCATTCCTTAAACAAATATTTATTGATCAACAATTATGTATTGTTCTGAATGTTTGGGATTCTTCAGTGAATAAACTATACAACGATCTTGCCCTTATGGAGTCTATGTTTTGGTACAGATGGAGGGAACAGTTAACAATACAGAGTAATAAAGACAGACTTCATTGATACAATGAGATTTGAGTAAGAACTGACAAAATGTATATTGAAAATAATATGCATAAAGTCAAAAGAGAAATGAGACTCTACAAATTTTGTGACAAATAAATTAGATAATTAGTTAATATCATACAATTATATAATTTAAGTGGGTTTCCCTTGTGGCTCAGCTGGTTAAAGAATCTACCTGCAATGGGGGAGACCTGGGTTTGATCCCTGGGGTGGGAAGATCCTCTGGAGAAGAGAAAGGCTACCCATTCCAGTATTCTGGACTGGAGAATTCCAGGGACTGTATAGTCCATGGGGTCGCAAAGATTCAGATAGGACTGAGCAACTTTCACTCACATATAATTTAAGTAGACAAAACTTTTCATTAAATTTTAATGCATGTATATTAAAATAATGATTATTTTAATCTATAATCTCGGTCAAGGTTTAAAGCTTGATAACGTGTTGTGTTAGTCTCTTCATTGTGTCTGACTCTTTGTGACCCAATAGACTAGCGCCTGCCAGACTCCTCTGTCCATGGAATTCTCCAGGCAAGAATACTGGAGCAGGTAGCTATTCCCTTCTGCAGAGGATTTCCCAACCTAGGGATGGAACCCAGGTCTCCTGCACTGCAGCCAGATCTTTACCATCTGAGCCGCCAGGGAAGTTTAACAAAATGGACAGTCAATACAGTCAATACTGTGACTTTTTTTCTTATTTAGTTGAAGGCAAGTGCACATCACCACATCTGTTCTGGAAAACAAGTAGTCAGTAGATGCTAGCATATATTTAAAATATCAAAATACTCTTTTACTAGTTATCTGACTTATAGAAATTTATCCTAGACAGTAATTGGAGAGGTTGTCAAAGATTTATGCACAGAGAAAACTGCAGCAGTAGTTAAGGTAATAATGGAGGAAATCTGAAAAAATTCAGAATACCTAAGAACAAAGAAATGAAAAATAATTTTTGGTTCATCCTTTTATTCTAATCCACTATGTAATTAATCATTACTATAGAGATTTACTACCACCACCAGTCTATTACATTGCCATCATTTAATTATAAATGATAATCTCCTAGATGTTCTCTTTGTATGTACTGTGCAATGAACTCCTTGACCAATGCACTCTCAACAGGGAAAATGGAGATCTTTACAAAATTAAATCCAACATACTGACGACCTTGTCTAAAATACTGTAAGCCCTCTGGTTTGCTTTTAGAACAAGGATCAAGCCATAGATACATCCTACTTTTCTTTAATATATCCTGTAATTCCCTATAGGCCCATCCTGACCTACTACTCAACCTACATTCACACCATGTTTCCTCCTTCTATTTGGAGTTTTGGTAATTCTTGCAGTATTTCAGCTTATTATTCAGCTATAAAAAGAATGAAATAATGCCATTTGCAACAACGTGGATGGATCTAGAGATTGTAATACTGAGTGAAATAAGTCAGGCAGAGAAAAACAAAAGTCATATGATATTGCTTATATGTGGAATCTAAAAATGGGTACAAACGAACTTATCTACAAAACTGAAATAGCATTAGAAATATAGAAAATAAATTTATGATTGCTAGGGGTTAAGGGGTGGGGGAGGATGAACTGGAAGACGGATTGACGCACACACTATATAAAATAGATAACTAATAAGGACCTACTATGTAGCACAGGGAACTCTACTCTATACCATATATGTGTAACAGATTGACTTTGCTTCACCTGAAACTAACACAACATTATAAATTAACTATACCTTTATAAAATTTTTTAAAGTATCATGTATACCTCTGGACATAGCCTTTGCATACACTGGTCACTCTGGCATACAGCAGGTACTCAAACACTTGGGTGAAAAAAAATAAACTAATGAACAAGTGCACAGTCCATGAAGTTGCAAGAGTCAGACATGACTTAGCGACTAAACCACTACAATGAATGAGTGAAAAAATTAGCGTAGTTCATGATGCAATAAAGTACAGAGAATATGATCCCACATTTTAAGTCATGGTGTCTGAGATAATATAACTGATTACTTCAAGGAGTGTATTTGGAATAAGAACTAAATCTTGTAGAAAGTCATAGACATGTTGATATTGGTGATACAACATAATATGCAATATTAGACACCAATGATCAGGTTAAAGGATCAGAGTTCAGGTATTGAAAGTGAGATTGGATATGTAAATGTTGGATTCCTCTCCTCGGATGAGATTATTTCAGCTGTCAGCAGTTTAACTCAAGATGTCTTTTTAATGTTCTGATTGTGTTGCAGACATTCTGTTTGGTCATGGAAAAATAAAGCTGAAGAAGGCACATTCCCTAATATATTTTAGTCTAATAAGAAGGCTATGTCATAATAAAATAAAGAATATTAGGGTACAGAAAACAAATGCACTACATGAATATCATAAGGTTTCTTATGATGTTATAAAACTGTTATAGAAACTGTTATAACTATAGGAGCAGGAATATGTATCTATTTTCCTAATTTAAGTACACTCAATTTATCAAAAATCTAGAAATCCTGCTGAATATAAATAATTTCTGGATTATAAGAGTTATGAATATATAACTAGGTCTTAACTTATTTTGAAAAGTCAAAATGAAGTGCTGTGATTTGATCACAGAATTTTTTCTTTCTTTCAAATGTCTAGTCTTTGGGGGGATTTTATTAAGTGCAAAAGACAAGGTCAAAATAAAAGCTAAGAAGTGCCAAAGAAATTCTTTGTGCTTGATGTCAGAAAACTTACTGAGCCTTCTCCCCCAAAAGAATATGCTGACACATTTGAGCTGAGGAGCTGGAAACTGGGGACTGCAAATAAGGAAGAATGTGAAAGTTCTTTTAAGATTGATCTTTCCTTTAAGGCATGATTAATCCATCACATATTTGACACGCTTTTGTATCTATGTGTCATTATCTAAAGCAATGGTCTTATGAAAAACACATGGATCACTAACCTAGTCAGTGAGTGTGGACAGATTCTGCTAAACTAGCTGAGTGACCTTGCACAAACCACTTAGCTTCTCTGTGCCTCAGTTAGCCAGGTGTGAAAGGACATTTCTATAAATAACTCTGCAGCTCATTCCTGCTCCACAAACCAATCTGTAATAGTACATTAAGGAAAAAATGTAAATAATAAAATATACAACCTGAGTTAGTATTAAAATATTTACCTAACAATTGAGAAAACAAAGAGATACAGTGCACAACAAAATAGTTCCTCAAAAAGCTGAGAGTAAGAACTATCATGTTAAAATAATAAAGAAATTTAAGAAATACAAATTAACTCATAAAACAACCCCTATCATTGTTCCTATTTAACACTATAAAGCACAGTGATTCTGGGCAAATTAAATGTCCCTTCAATACATTAACATTGTAGAAGAGAAATAAAAGCACTGGGAAAGAATGAGGACTTAAATAATGTTCCTATAGGTTAAATCATTTCAATTATTCTTTATTAATGTTTAAATTTAAACAGATATTTCTTTACAGTTTCTAAATTATGTTCACATATATTGGTATTCCTCCAATTTTACAGAAGAAACTGAGGTTCAAAGAAGCAAAATGATTTGTCTATTGTCAATAGTAAATGGAAAAAACAAAATTAAGTTCACATTTTAAAATTACAAATTTAAGTTTTCTCTCAATTTTCAGGGTTAATACTTCTATTTCATAAAGGAAGGACAAATTTTATGCCACTAATATAGTCAAGGGTGTTTCTTTCAAAACAAATACATACAGTTGACCCTTGAACAAAGCAGCAAAGAATGGAAAATCCTGGTATAAATTATAGTCAGCCCTCTGTATCCACAATTCCTGCATCTGAGGATCCTACTAACTGTGGATCTGGTAGTACTGCAGTATTTACTACTGAAAAAAAAATGCATATAAGCGGACCCACACAGTTCAAATTTGTGTTGAGGGTTACTTGTATATTTCAACTGATCTGGAGTACAGTATACACACTATATCCATTGATGTGGCTAAGTCGAATAAACGACAGTAACAGGAGAGGGCTTTGCTGATGGCTCAGATGGGAAAGAATCCACCTGCAATGCAGAAGACCTGGATTCGATCCCTGGGTTGGGAAGACCCCCTGGAGAAGGGCATGGCAGCCCACTGCAGTATTCTTACGTGGAGAATCCCCATGGACAGAGGAGCCTGGTGGGCTACAGTCCATGGGGTCGCAAAGAGTCAGACACCAGCGGGCGACTAGGCACAGCACACAGCACAGCAACAGCAGAAAGCGATCATAAATTAATCCCAGGGCCCATTATGAGAGGCGGAACATTCAATTATACGCAGTGACCTCAGCCTTTGCTTTACCACACAGCAGAGACTAGCATCCTGTGCACTTTTGCCCTCTATCCCACCAAACACAGCCAGAACTACTCCTCATATATGATCAGATTATAATATAATGTAATATGCAGCACTATATAATTTTATCAGCTTCGTCTGGAAATAAGAGTCAGTGGGCCTGGCTGGTAGAGCTTACTTTATCAGTGAAGGAAGAATGACAAGTCATAAACAGCGCTGTGTGGCCTTCACAAATGTACACAGCCCATGCCACACAGTCCAGCCTCCATCCTGAAGAAGTCACAGAAGATGGCTGTTTACATGTGAAACACTGCAAAAATAGCTATCTCTGTATTTCACAAGGAAAGATACATTTTCTCTGAGAAGGGATTCTAATATTAGTATTTGTCACTGGTCTCTGAATGGGTTATACACTTTTGAAAACAGTAACAATGAACCAACCTGGCTTTTAGTTGAGATTATCCAGGGATACTGCGCCAATAATTTGCTGAATGATCACAGGCAATCATTGTTCTTTGCTACATGAGCAATTGGGAATATGGTAACTATCAGATATACCAAGTTATCATGAGGAAACTGCAGTGTACTAAATAGAAGATTGCCTTGAAAATTACTATGCTACATATACATCAATATGAATTCTCACTATTTCTTCCTTCTCAGTACTCTAATAATGCTGTTAAAAGTCTAAAATGGTGCAGCAACCTTGGAAGACAGTTTGGCAGTTTCTTACAAAACTAAACATACTCTTACCATACAATGCAGCATTCATACTCCTTTGATATTGACCTAAAGGAACTGAAGACCTATATTTTCACAAAAACCTGCACCTAGATGTTTTCAGCAGGCTTATTCACTATTTTTAAAACCTGGAAGCAGTCAGGATGCCCCGCAATAGATGAATGGATAAACTGCAGTTGATCCAGGCAATGGAATGTTATTCAACATTAAAAAGAAATGAACTGCCAAGCCATGGAAAGACAGAGAGGAAGCTTACATTCATATTACTAAGTGAAAGAAGCTAATCTGAAAAGGCTGCATACTGTATGGTTCCAACTATATGACATTGTGGGAAAGGCAAAACTATGGAAACAATAAAAAGATTAGTTGTTGCCAGGAAGCTGCTGGGGCGGAAAGGAATAGGCAGGCGACAGAAATTTAGAGCAGTGAGTGCTCTGTATGATATTATAATGATAGACATAGGCCATTATACAGTTGTCAATACCCATAGCGTGTACAACACTAAGTGAACCCTAATGTAACCTGTGGACTTTGGGTGATTGTGATGTGTCAATTTAGATTCCTCCTGGATAAAAAAAAAAAAAAAAGGCACCATTTGATGAGTGATATTGATAAAAGGGGAGGGTATGTATGTGTTGGGGCAGAAGGTTTTCTGGAAATCTTTATATCTTCCTCTCAATTTTGTTATAAACCTAAAATTAGTCTAAAAATAGTCTTAAAAAAACACTATCAGAGACTTCCCTGGTGGTCTAGTGGTTATGAATCTGTCCTGCAATGCAGGAGACCTGGATTCAATCCCTCGTGGGGGAACTAAGGTTCCACATGCCTTGGAACAATGAAGTCCACTCCCCACAACTACTGAAGACCACGTGCCATGACTAGAGTGTCTGTATGCTGCCATGAAAGATCCTGCATACTGCAGCTAAGACCAGATACAGTCAAATAAATTATATATAAAAAAGACAACCTACAAAATGGAAGAAAATATTTTTTAAAACACTACTACATTATATGAATGAAAATACAATTATGACATGAATTGGGCAATTCTATTAAAAGTTGAGCTGTCTTTTAAATGGTAGTATGTGTACAAACAATTCCATGCAGTATAAGGCATTGAAGTTTATATTAATAACCAATATATGAAAGCTTTACTACATGGTGGTCTCTGTGATAAACACTGAATAAACACTGATAAACACTGAAAGAGGGTGCTAATTCAGTTTCATTAAGAAGGCAATCAGGTCTTAGAGAAATTAAGCTACTTGCTCAGTCAGCGAGTCAGAAAGGGCTAAAGTGCTTTCCTGAGGATTTAGTATGCCAGACTCCATGAGCTTAACCACTAATAGTAGTATTTTATACAAGTTAACTATATGACTTTTGGAAAAAAACATTATCAAGTTCAACATTGTAATCGGGAAAATATATGTTACCCCTTTATCCTCGCTTCCCCCTGTTATATAGGTTGGTTTCCTGCGGACTGCTACTGGATACTGGAACAAGGAGGGATTAGAGGCTGAGAATCTTGAAGGTACAGGCCTTTGTTGATATAACTCTCCAGTAAAATTTTCATGTCTTGGTCAACTTTTCCTTGACTCAATTTCCAAAAATTCCCCCTCTGCTTCCTTTCACAATATACCACCTGCTTTTAAAAATATTTGTCTCCTTTCCTAATCCACTGTAGAATAGCCATAAACATAAAGATTTTTCCAGGCTGCCTTTTTTCCTCCAAGATCTTCAAAAATTTTGTTAAAGCTTAGAGTAGATGACGAAAAGTGAAATAGTTCTGTTTTCAAAGTGAAAAGATTTTCCCACAAGGAGATTAACAGTAACATCTGCCTCTAGCATTTATTGGAGAATAAATGGAGTTGTTACTCATGTTTGAGTTTCTCCACCTACTCATGTTTGAGTTTGTCAAGTGTATAGATCATAAAATAACAACCATTTGTAACAATACTTCACTGAAATCAACTATTAAACTATCCTCTAATGATAAATCTTTGTTTGAAATATGAGAGAACATTAATTCATAAGAGTCCTTGTACTGTTTAATTCTTGAACTCTTACAAATTGGTTGTAAGTCAAGCATCCTTTACCAGTTGCAAATGTAAAGCATTTGTCAAACTTGATGGAAGTGCCTTCATGTAACTGTTCATTTATTACTATATTTTTTACAGAGATCTAAAATTTTGAAATGGTCTTCTTATTTTTATGATAGGAAAATAAGCATTTTTTTACTTACAATTAATACTAATCTTTTGCATGTAGGAACTTCTAAATATTTACCACATTTTATAAAATATTACATTCTTCATCTTGTGACTAAGTAAGATCCATAATTAGAAAATTTGGAAATACTGTTTTCTCCAAACCATTAGGATTTTCAGTATTTAGAGAATTAAACATTTAACTATCCAGTTATCAAAGAAGCTAAAATAATCTATTATTAGTTTGCATTTCTATTTTATATATCAGGATTATATTCTCTAAATAAGAAATTGGGAAGAACTGAGATTTTGACAAGAGTGATTCTTTCAATCCATGAACATGGAATGTTTATCTATTTATTTTGATCTTCCTTGATTTCTTTCTTCAGTTTTGTAGTTTCCACATATATATCCTATATATATTTTGCTAAATTTATACCTAAGTACTTCATTTTATGATGCTATTTTAACATTTTAAAAATGTTATTTCAAAAATTCCAATTGTCAACCATTGACATAAAGGAAAACAACTGAATTTTGGATATTGACCTTGTATCTTGTAACTTTGGAATATTTGCTTATAGTTTTGTTTTGATCCAGTACATCGTTACTATTATTATGATCTAAAGAGCTATATTTTATATCAATAATTAATACTACATATAAGTGGTTTTACCTTGCCTTGATTGGAAGAGGGTGTTTGCTATGACCAATGGATTCTCTAGCAGGTGGAAGGACTGATGCTGAAGCTGAAACTCCAATACTTTGGCCACCTGATGGGAAGAGCTGACTCATTTGAAAAGATCCTGATGCTGGGAAAGATTGAAGGCCGGAGGAGAAGGGGACAATAGAAGATGAGATGGTTGGATGGCATCACTGACTCAATGGACATGAGTTTGAGTAAACTCCAGGAGTTGATGATGGACAGAGAGACCTGGCGTGCTGCAGTTCATGGGGTTGCAAAGAGTCAAACAGGACTGAGAGACTGAACTGAACTGAACTGAATGCCACTCTTCTTTATGTAGATCCAAGTTTCTGATCTAATCATTTCCTTCTTCCTGTAGACTTTCTATTAATATTTCTTACAGGGCATGTCTGCTACGAATGCATTCCCTCAGTGTTCAGTAAATTTTGGCTGGAAACAAGAATTCCAGGATGGTGGTTTTATTTATAGACCTTTATATATTCCACTCAACTCTCTCACTTGTGTGCTTCATAGAGATGTTCAATGTAATTCTTATACCTATGGGTAGTCTCATTCCCTCCTGGCCCCCTACTTTCAATATTTTGTCTTTGTTGTCAATTTTCTTCAGTTTAATATGATATGCCCAGGTACAGAAATGTTGGTATTTATTCTGCTTTAACATTTCTTGAACTTCCTGCATTTGTGGTTTTGTATTTGTCATTAAATGTGAAATAGTCTTTGTAATTATTACTTCAAATACTTCCTTTGTTCTATACTTATTCTTCTTCTTGTATTCCACTTATGGATATTACATCTTTTGAGACTGTCCCACAGTTGTTGGATATTTAGAGCTCCTTTCTTTTTACTTGTTAACATTTCAGTTGTGGGCATTTCCACTGATATATCGTCAAGCTTACTGATTCTTTTCTCAGCTATGTTCATTCTATTGATGACCCCATCAAAGTATCCTTCATTTTGTTACAGTGTTCTTTATTTCCAACATTTTTTTAGACATTCAATATCTCTGCATATACTACACATCTGTTCCTACATGTTGTCTATTTTTTTTTTTTTTGGTTGTTTTTTCATTAGACACCTTAACCTTCAGAGGTGTTTTCACTGGACATAGCTTTCTCCCCACTGCCACTTACTTGCTTCCCTAGCTATATCATTCCCAACTTATGTCCTTGAAGTCTTTACCCCTTTAAACTCAAATTTTTCTCTTTAGGTGAAACATGAAAGCTGGAAGAATCTGGAGTAAGCAGGAATTGCCTACCACTAGCTGAGCTAAGGCTTTGTAAAAATTCTTTCCCATGGAATGCAGGACTTTGTTACATGAGTACTTGGTGAGGTTCTTGGAGGTAAATCTCACAAAAGTCATGGAGTTTTCTTAAATCTGTACCACCTAGGATTTTTTTCACACTTACACTAGTCCACAGCAGCCTCTGCCAATTTTATCAACATGCCAATTAAATGCTTCTACCAGCTTACTTCTTTAGCCACTTTTGTTCTATGTTAGCACATCCTGGTTTTATCTCTCTGAATGCCCCTGTCTCTTCCAATTTGAGGTGATAGTTTTTTTGGTGTCTTTAGTTCCCTGACAGGCCGAAGAAAACTATACAGTTTTCAGTCTGTCCAGAACTTTTTTCATAGAATGGGAGTGATCACCACGTATATCTGTTTACACACTGGAGTTGAAACAAGTAACTCCTGCTAATATTTTTAATGACTTTTAACACTGTAAAGAATGTGCATTGTAATGACATAATTCTAATAAGCAACCTCCTGTAGCACCCCAGTCCTGTAATAGGAAATTAATTTTCCCTAAGTAATTCATATCATAAATTATTTCTTCATGGTCTAGACTTAATTTCCAAGCTTGCTGCTTCTGGTAATATCTAAAGTAAATGCCCAAGACTTTGGTCATAAACTTACACTGGGAGGTAGGGCTAACAGAAAATATCATAGATTGTGTATTTTGCCATTTGTACAGACATAAATTGTGATTCCATGGGCTGTAGCCGGCCAGGCTCCTCTGTCTATGGAATTTTCCAGGCAAGAATACAGGAGCAGGCTGCCATTTCCTCCTCCAGGGGATCTTCCTGACCCAGGGACTGAACCCACAAGTCCTGCATTGGCAGGCAGATTCTTTCACCACCACCGTCATGTGGGACGCCCTCTATACGAATACCTTAAAATACCCATGTCTATAGGGATACTATTTAAGTATTTTTAACTTGAAATGTTAAAACCTGAATTCATCACCATTTCCCACACAAGGGGGAAATACAGAACCAAGTAAAAACAATGCAAAAAAAAAAGAAAACAAACATCCTAATGTTCTTTGTTTCAGTGGATAGTAACATTATTTACCTATCTGTGCAAAGTAGATATCTGAATTTTTCTTGAGTTCTTTCCCCCAAGTCTCCACATCTGACTAGCCACCATGCTTTACAGACTGACTTTTAAGTAATCTTGACTTAATTCCACCCCTATTATCTGTGTCCTATACCAAGTCCCCGTAATATCTTGTCTAAAGAATCTTCAATAGTTGCTCATTGTTCTTCATCTAAACCCAAATGTTGTAATTTGAACATGAAGGGCAGAGGAATCTAAATGTTGCCAACTTTATAATACTTATTTGTACCATTTTTTCCCCCCTTTTTTCTTCTTTTTGATTAAACTACCCTTGTCTTATTCCTTTAACAACTATCTATTTTCTGTTTTGGATCCTTACTACAAGCTATCCCCTCTTTAAGAATATTCTTCCACATTTTCAGTTAATTCAGACTAAATTACTCACAGCTTACCTAAGATAACTCTTTCTCAAAAAACAGTTCCATTGAACATTTAGTCTTGATGTGGCCCTTTTTTCATATGCCACCACAGAACCCTGTTAGTATTCACTACAATTGTTTGAAATAACTGATTATGTGTTATTCAATATCTGTATCCCTGTTTGAGTTCCTTTCCAAGATAGCAGGGATTATATACTTCTTTTTCATTGGTTTAATGTTAGTAAATAGCATAGACTTGGCTCATAACAGTGTATAGGGGCTCAGATGGTAAAGAGTCTGCCTGCAATGCTGGAGATGCAGGAGATGTAGGCTCAATCCCTGGGTCGGAAAGATCCCCTGGAGAAGGGCACAGCAACTCACTCCAGTATTCTTGCCTGGAGAATCTCATGGACAGAGGAGCTTGGAGGGCTACAGTCCATAGCGTCGCAAAGAGTCAGATACGACTCAAGTGACTTAGCACATGGTAGCGCAGTGTAAAATAGAGCATTAATATACACTATCAGTATTTCTTAAATAATGTGATTTTATTAAAACAAATAACATTATAATTTATTTTTCTGTAGACATTTTCTGACACATACTGAAGTGTCTACATTCTAGCCAGGATTCTAGTAATTAGATACAAGATGATGAAACTTTAAGTGATTTAGAACGGCTATACGGGGCTTGCAGTATACCAGGGATGATAAACAAAATAAATTGCGTTTACATGCCAAAGTCATTTTAGTCAGCACTGAAAGGTATATTAAGATTTCCTTATGTTTATGCAGAATTATATAATTGAAGGAAAACAATCATATAGATATATGCAATATATCTATATTTGTAATTCAGTGCATTATATTTTATACAATATATTTACATGCCTATAAACTATAAATAAAACCTATGCAGATAGATATATACTCACTAATGTGACACATTAATGTAAAATAAATATATTATATTATAATTATGCAAAATTTATATAACAAATTTGCATTTTCTATAGCTACTATTTGTATCTTTTATAATATATAAAATATATGTATAATAAAAGCTTTTGTTATATAAATTAATATATTTATACTTATATAGAATTTATATGTTTGATTGAGATTAGACACACTTTACATATTTTCCCATTTTATTAGATATGATTTAGTCTAATTTCTTTGAGCATCTCTTTGAGACTCATTAATTTGAGTCAAATCAGAGACATTAGTATGTCGACAAAGGTTTGTCTAGTCAAAGCTACGGTTTTTCCAGTAGTCATATATGGATGTGAGAGTTGGACCATAAAGAAAGCTGAGCACTAAAGAATTGATGCTTTTGAACTGTGGTGTTGGAGAAGACTCCTGAGAGTTCCTTATACTGCTAGAAGATCAAACTAGTCAATCCTAAAGAAATCAGTCCTGAATATTCATTGGAAGGACTGATGCTGAAACTGAAACTCCAATACTTTGGCCACCTGATGCAAAGAACTGACTCATTTGAAAAGACCCTGATGTTGGGAAAGATTGGAGGCAGGAAGAGAAGGGGACAACAGAGGATGAGATGGTTGGTTGGCCATCACCGACTAGATGGACATGAGTTTGAGCAAGCTCCTGGAGTTGGTGATGGATAGGGAAGTCTGGTGTGCTGCAGTCCATGAGGCAAAGTAGGACACGACTGAGCAACTTAACTGAACTGAACTTGAGACTCATACAAAGTATTGCTTTTCTCTAGTTCTGTTATTTCCATTTTGCAATTTAAAAAATGATTTGATTTTCAATATAATTAAAGTAATTTTATGAATGACATGTTAAAATTTTAATTTGATAATAAAGAAAAAAACTAAGCCCTTAAGACTCTTTAAATGTAATTGTCAACTATATCGTCCATTTAATTCTGTTTTTAACCCTTAATGTAACAAATCAACACATATAAAACACATCTGATTTTTAGCTGATACCACTTTCAGAAATAACTACTTCAAAGTTTTTAAATCTCCAAGAATAAAAGTAACTTCCTCAAGAATCACTGCTAGAGGATATCTGGGATTTTATCTTTTGAGTTTTTTATTAGGCTTCCATTGAACTTTCATAAAAGCTTGAATTCAGGCGCATTTTCTGAACTCATTTTTTCTTGGGAAGTGAAATGCCACTGAACTGTCATTTGACCAAAAATCTGATCTTTCAGTTGCTTCATAGTGGAGGCATAAGAGGTTAAGTAATATCACATTTCTCCATGTTTTTGTTTGGATAACATTTATTCCACTTTCTTCAGTCATCTCTGTGAGATCCTTAAATTATTATTGCTTATTTCTAATTTTAATATTTTTAATACAAACTCTAAGTGAATGTTTGACTTTTTAAAGAATTTTTCTGAGATCTTATGATAAATTTAAATAACATGAGAAAGAGTAAGTCTACATGAGTAAAAACTGACATTTTATACATAATTGAGAAAATTTAATCTGAAGTAGTTACATACAAGCCTGTCATAGTTTTCTTTTAAAATATATTAACTGTAATTAGTAACAAATGGTTTATCAACAAATTGCTAAGTTACTATTCAGCCTGTTTTAATAAATTTTAAAATGTTAATTCAAATTAAAGGAGATTGATAAATGATTTTAGTAATTACTTGAAATTAGTTTGCTTTCTTTGGTAGCAAATCACAAAATTATTATTCTCTTTCTCACAAAATTATTATTATGTCTTTTATAAACACAGTAGTAGTTTAAAGATTCTGAAAATTCTTTGCTACTATTTCCATTGAGGAGTCCTCAGTGGAATTCTTGGTCTCCAGGAAGTAAGCCTACATGTGAGGAGTCTACCTATATTGAAATGATAAGATTACTGCTATAACACATACCTAAAAAATATGGAAATGACTTTGGAATGCAGTAGTGGGATAGACGCAGAGAATTTTGAGAAGCATAACAGTAAAAATCTAGTTTGCTTTGAATAGACAGTAAGAAGAAATATCCTAACGTACTGCTAGTGAGTGTTCTGAAGTCAGTGAGAAAAACGCTTCTGGAAATGGTAGGAAATAGGACCTTTGTTATATAGTTTCAGAATGCTTAGCAACATTGTGTCCTGGGGTTATACAGAAAGCAGAATGTGTAAGCAACAAATATGGTTATTTACCTCAGAAGATTTTCAAAATGAAGATACTGCTTACAGTAAAATAGGAGAGAGGTAAGAAAAATTCAGAGACTTGTTAAAGAAAAATGAACCAGAACTTCACAACTGGGAAATATTCAGTCCATCCAGATGGCACACAAAAATTTGGAAACTGCTTCAGAAACTGTGACAGTGAAAAAACAGTGGGTGTGGTGGTATACAGTTTCATTAACACATCAGAAAGATCAAGAGATCAGAGCAAACAGTCTCAGAAGGATCTTCAGAGTCTCACAGATCACCTAATAGAATTGGAGGCTCTCTAGATATTTTAAGGTCTATCATCCATTTCAGCAAAGCCGAAAGAGAAGCCAAAAGGGATTATTTCATAAAGATCTGAAGCAGCCTTTGTCGAACGGTGTGACTCCCTGTTACATCCATGCAAAATCCACAAGTCTCTTGAGAATCGCATCTCAGCCTTTTGGCTAAGACCAAATATAGTATGAGGGCTTCCCATATGAGACAGTGGTAAAGAATCCATCTGTCAATGCAGGAGATGTGGGTTTGATCCCTGGATCAGGAAGATCCCTGGAGAAGGAAATGGCAATCTGCTCTAGTATTCTTGCCTGAAAATTTCCATGGACAGAGGAGCCTGTCCACGAGGTCCCAAAAGAGTTGAACACAACTTAATGACTAACCACCACCACCAACAAGCTCCCTTGAGGGGTCTAGGGAAGAATCCTTTCTTGCCTCCTTCCTAGGTTCTAGTGGTTGTT
Organism: Cervus elaphus; assembly: GCF_910594005.1. NCBI lineage: Eukaryota > Metazoa > Chordata > Mammalia > Artiodactyla > Cervidae > Cervus > Cervus elaphus. The sequence goes on along the minus strand of NC_057841.1, from coordinate 30,895,797 downwards.
GGTGACCCTTGGTGTTCTTGATCTGTATCTTACAAAGACCTCTCAGTTCAGTTCAGCTGCTCAGTCATGTCTGACTCTTTGCGACCCCATGGACTGCAACATGCCAGGCCTCCCTGTCCATCACCAACTCCCAGAGTTTACTCAACCTAATGTCCATCTAAACATGATGTCTATTTGCCATGAAGTGATGGAACCAGATGCCATGATCTTAGTTTCCTGAATGTTGAGCTTTAAGACAACTTTTTCACTCTCCTCTTTCACTTTTTTCAAGAGGCTCTTTAGTTCTTCTTCACTTTCTGCCATAAGGATGGTGTCATCTTCATATCTGAGGTTATTGATATTTCTCCTGGCTATCTTGATTCCAGCTTGTGCTTCCTCCAGCCCAGCATTTCTCATGATGTACTCTGCATATAAATTTAAAAAGCAGGGTGACAATATACAGCCTTGACATACTCCTTTTCCTATTTGGAACCAGTCTGTTGTTCCATGTCCAGTTCTAACTGCTGCTTCCTGACTGCACACAGATTTCTCAAGAGGCAAGTCAGGTGGTCTGGTATTCCCATCTATTTCAGAATTTTCCACAGTTATTGTGATCCACACAGTCAAAGGCTTTGGCTTTGGCTTTGGCTCTGCCTTTTCTAAAACCAGCTTGAACATCTGGAAGTTCACGGTTCACATATTGCTGAAGCCTGGCTTGGAGAATTTTGAGCATTACTTTACTAGCATGTGAGATGAGTGCAATTGTGCAGTAGTTTGAGCATTCTTTGGCATTGCTTTTCTTAGGGATTGGAATGAGAACTGACCTTTTCCAGTCCTGTGGCCACTGCTGAGTTTTCCAAATGTGCTGACATATTGAATGCAGCACTTTCACAGCATCATCTTTCAGGATTTGAAATAGCTCAACTGGAATTCCATCACCTTCACTAGCTTTGTTCGTAGTGACGCTTCCTAATGCCCACTTGACTTTGCAATCCAGGATGTCTGGCTCTAGGTGAGTGATCACACCACTGTGATTATCTGGGTCATGAAGATCTTTTTGTACAGTTATTCTGTGTATTCTTGTCCCCTCTTCTTAATATCTTCTGCTTCTGTCAGGTCCCTACCGTTTCTGTCCTTTATAAGGACCTCTACTCACCTTTTAAGAACTCCAGTCACACTATTATTACAGCCCACTCTAATTTAGCATGACCTCATCTCTACTAATATATCTTCAAAGGTCCTATTTCTAAACAGTTCACATTCTGAAAATTCTGGGAAGGATATCAATCCAAACAGTACAGTTACTAATCAGTTAGTTTTAAAATAAAGAGCTTTCCCTGGATTATCTGGGTGAGCCCAGTGTGATCACAGAAATCCATGAGTAGAGCTTCTCTCAGTTGAGAGCAAAAGACAAAGTCAGAGAGATTTAGCAGAAGGCAAAGTTAGAGATTCCGAGTGCCTTTGCTAATTTACTGACACATGGAAGACATGAGAAGGAAATCTGTTCTTCTAAAAAAGTGGAATAAGCTTGAAAGTGAATTGTCCTTTGGAGCCTCAAAACAGGAGCCCAAGTCAAGTGACATGTTGATTTGGGCCTCATAAGCCCTTTAGAACAACACTAATCAAGCCTACATGAAAGTCTGACTTCTAGGACAGTGAGATTAGTAAATGCTTATGCTTTTATACTGCTAAAATTGTGATGATTTGTTATGGTATCAATGTAAAACTAATACATTCTTATTCATATAATTTTTTAAAAGACGAATAATGCAGTAGATTAAAGATAGCCATACATTCTGTGCTATTCTGTTCATTGAGAAACTCTTACTAGAATACTCATTCCAAGGGAAATAGCCTCCATGTTAGAAGTCTACACTGAATGGCCACACTGAGGATAACCAAAGACCAAAACCATATGGAAACAGACTAGACAATGAGACATTGTGTGAAAAGATAGGCTAAGGATCCTTGAGGACAGAAATTTGAAAGAAGGAGCCACATTGGAAGTGGAGGCTTCGTCCTCAGTTACTGGATCTAATAACAGGTAGATCAGTGACACACCTCATTGCTGAGCCTTCCTGAATTCCTGCCTTAGAAAAGTCCAAGCAAAATAACAGGTGTTAAAGCCACTAACATTGGGAATAACTTGTTACACAGTAATAGATAACCAGAACAAACCCTATTTTCTTAGCCAGCTTACAGTGTTTGAGACTCTGTTCGTGGTCTGATCTATACTTTTACATAATATTATCTATTGGTGTCTGTTACTTTTTCTCAGAGGTCTACATTAACTGAAGTTACTAAAGTTAACTTCCACTTACATAAAATCTCTCCATCTATTACCTGTTAGAAAATAAGGCTTCATAACTTTGGCAGTTTTGCAGCTCTTCTGACAAAAGGCACTAAAAAAATGATTGCATAACAGGCAGCTTTAGAAGTTACAGATGGTATCTCCCTAAAGACAGAGATGTTGAGAATACTTTGAGCCAGTAAGGTTCTATCCTCTACTCCCTAGAAACATCTGCTTACCTTCCAGGGTAATAAAGTAGAGACAACTTTCTCCTCTTTTCTGGAGGAAAATTTACTTAATATGTAATTTCTCCAAAGAGGAGGATGAACAGAAGTGCCAGCTGCCTTTTATAAACTCAAGTGTGTTCCAACCACAGAGGTCCTTCCCTGTGGGGCGTGCGCGCTCAGTTGCTCACTGGAATCTGACTCTTGACAGCCTCATGGACTGCAGCCCACAGGCTCCTCTGTCCATGGGATTCTCCAGGCAAGAATACTGGAGTGGGTTGCCATTTCCTTCTCGCGGGGATCTTCCTGACCCAGAGATCGAACCCACATCTCCTGCATCCCCTGCATTGTAGCAGGATTCTTTCACGCAGTCAGTCATCAGGGAAGCCGACTACATACGCACGACAATATCTGGCTTTCATCATGTTGCTCTGTGGGCTTCGTGTTTGAGGAATTAACACAAAGGTACTGCTCTAACTGCTGCATTTTCTGATAAGTAATAAACTGCCTGCCTATTTGATCTAAGTCTCCTGTCTTCTGTCAGAAAACATATATGACACTGTGCAGGCTAACTTGTAGTAGGAACAAAGAGTAATGTCTTAAACTTTTCACTGTTTCTGACATAATGGCAATGTAACCAACGCTACTATCATTAACTAAGTCAATATGCTTATTTTTTTAAATTTTTATCAAAGTATAGTTGATTTACAACGTTATGTTAATTTCAGGTGCAAAATATCTATCTCCAATCTTTGTTAGATTCTTTATCCATATAGGTATTACAGAATATTGAGCAGAAAGTCAATAGATGTCTAATTGCACTACCCACATATATTCTGACCCCATATTTTCTAAGGGAAATGTTTAAATATTTATCAAAAACAATATAGTAAAAATTTGAAACTTGATAGAATGAAAGAATTCAGACAGCACTTAATTACACAGCAACAAATTAATTATTCCCCTTCACAATCCACCTACATCCTTTTTTGTGTGTATCAGTACATGTTGAAAAAAAAAATAGACAACTATGACATTTGTGGGTACTGTAAATGAATGGCAATTAGACATTAATATTAAGAAAATAAGGACAACTAAAGCAAAGGAATCTGGATCATACTTTTAGAAACAAATATCCTAGCATTGTACTTCTGTCCATTTGTTTTCGCTGAACCTGGAAATAGTGAGTGTCTGCAAAACTATCCAAGGTTTTTACTACTCCCACTTTCACCATTCTCTGTTAGTGTTTATATGCACACAGGACCTCCCCTACATGCTGTTGATGTACAAATCTTCCTTTACCAATGAGTCCTCCCCTGAGCGCAAGCTGTTCCCTTCTAAAAGCCTACTGGAAATCACACTCTAAAACATTTCACATATACCTTAAAGTCAATATATCAAACAGTGTTCTCATTAGCTCTCTCCTTCGATACTGACCTTTCCTTTTTGTGCCTACTTTTTGATGAATAGCATCATTGTTCAACCATTTTATCGATCTAAAAAGCAGAAAGTTTTATTTAATTGTACCCCTCCTTTATTATCTCTATACCATTTCCTTAACATTTGCCAAACTAGCAATTCTAAAGTCAATTACTCCATTTCTTCTTTCATTTAATATGTATGGACCAATCTCAGTTTCAGGCACTGTTCTATATTCTGGAGTTACAGTATTTTGAGTTTATATTTTAGGGAGCAGAGAAACAATAGCTAATATTAACAAATAATCAACATTATCAAGATTGACACTATGATAGATTGTTTTTCACAGTATATTCTTAAGTGAAGTCACTCAGTCATGTCCGACTCTTTGCCAACCCATGAACTGTAGCCTGCCAGGCTCCTCTGTCCATTGTATTTTCCAGGCAAGAATACCGGAGTGGGTTGCCATTTCCTTCTCCAGGGGATCTTCCCAACCCAGGGATCAAACCCAAGTCTCCTACATTACAGGCAAACTCTTTACCGTCTGAGCCACCAGGGAAGCTTGTTTTGTAAAATCAAACTTAAGAGGGCAACCACATTTTCTGCAAAGGAGATTGTGCTATGAGAGCAAACAACAGGGAGACTGATATACTTGTGGGGGATCAGGGAGATATACCTGACAAAGTGATGAAGGAAGGCAGGATGACTAAGAGTAGATTAAAAAGATTTTAGATGAATATAAGGTAAATCTTTTTAAGATGGGAAGAATAAGCAAGTTGCCCTATTTATCACTCAATTTCTTCATCTTTAAAATGGGTTTATAGAAATAACTGAATACTTGTGAGGGCAAAATGAATTAATACATATTAAGTATATGAAAAAATGTGGCATGTGTAAGCATTAGATACTGTTCATTTTATCAATGCTATTATTATTAAATATGTAGTATATGAAAGCCACTATGCATAGTATCATGAAAAAATAAAAAAATATGTATGTATAATTTCAGTAGCTATTCTCCACAGTTAATAGACCTATACATTTCTGAAGGCTTCTTTGAGTCAAAGCAGCCTTCAAAAACAAAAATTTCAATTGGACAAGTGCAAAGCCCCAGTCTTCATGGTCAGAAACAATAACCTAAAAGTAGGACAAGAATGGATACTTTCTGAGAATTTTTTTTTTTTAATTCTAAATTGATTAAACCAGTCAATCCTAAAGAAAATCAACCCTGAATACTCACTGGAAGGACTGATGCTGAAGCTGAAGCTCCAATATTTGGCCAGCTGATATGGACAGCTGACTCACTGGGAAAGTCCCTGATGCTGGGAAATACTGAAAGCAGAAGGAGAAGGGGATGACAGAGGATGAGATGGTTGGATAGCATCACTGATTCAATGGATATGAACTTGGGCAAACTCCAAGAGATGTTAAGGGCAAACTCCTGGCGTGCTGCAGTCAATGGGGTCGCAGAGCTGGACACAATTTGGCAACTGAACAACAACAACAATCAATTTTAAATTAAATTAAATTAAATTTTAGAGTTTTAAATTAGATCACATCACGCACGCATACATACACACACACACACACACACACACACACACACAAAAGCAGGGCATATGTTTTCCACCTGAAATTCTGCTACTGAAATAAGAACTTAGCCAAAGGCTTTCTTTTCAAATAATAGTTATGTTCCTGGCCTGTCCATCCATTGGTCTGCCCGTCTATTGTATTAAAGGCCTGGATGAATTTATTTATAGCCATAATCTTTTCTTTGGATAATAGCCACAGCTAATGGCTTATCATCTGTACAACCCCGACAGTCTATCTTTCCTGATTCCTTAGGGTAGCTTTCCCCTGCACATCATCACTCTGTTGGATCTCTGAACAGACATCATCCTTAAAATCCCATTTGTACCATTTGGATCAGGTCAGGAAGAGTAATAGCTCTAATCTTCTTGGAGTGATATTATTAATCTTGAGCAGGTGAACTCCAAGGTACTTTCACTAACCTATACATTTAGAAAGCAGGAGCTTTAGGGCTGTAATGAATAAAGCTAAAATGGAAGCCTGCAGCATGAGCGGAAATGGTTGCAAGATTAAGCTGTCCTTCAGGTCTGTACCTAAAGCTTGTTTACTCTGTTAAATCAAGAGCTTTGAAAAACCTAAAGAGGAGCATTAAATGGTTTTCCATTGAAGCGCGTCTGAATATTATTCTATTACTAATGGTATTCATTTTTTAACAGAGACTATATAGAAATAATAGCTAAATAAAGTTGAACGTGTTAGTCACCCAGTCATGTCCAACTCCTGGTAATCCCATGGACTGTAGCCCACCAGGCTCCTCTGTCCATGGGATTCTCCAGGCAAGAATACTGGAGTGGGTAACCATTCCCTTCTCCAGAGGACCTTCCCACCCAGGGATTGAAGCCAGGTCTCCTGCATTGTAGGAGGATTCTTTACAGTCTGAGCCAGCAGAAAGATCCAAAATAAAGTTAAGCATTATTAAGTAGTATAAAGTTAAATAGCATTAGAATATTAAAAATATTCTAAGACAATTACAATGTCTCTCTTAAGAGTTTGCCTTTAATTTGTTCATAAATCTGTTGCTATGCTGACCAATAAATATATTTATAAGCTAAAAATGTACAGTTCAGTTCTCAGTTTGCTTCTTCTCTCTTTCACTAAAAAAACAAACAAAAAAACCCCAAAAAACCTCTTACTGTTCGAAAGCCACCTCTCTACATGCAATAGAATGTGGTATCTCCTCTCTCTGCTAGGACACACCTGACTCGTCAGAGTTCTTTTGGGAAAGTATATCTCATTTAATTAATATTATTGGGAAAAATAATATTCACCACAGGATGTCCCTGAGCTTTATTTAGAAGTATGAATTTAATAAAGTCACAACCAGGGGCTTGGGAATGGAGAAAATGAAGGAGATGTTGGTCAAAGGGTATAAATTTCCAGCAATAAGATGAATAAGTTCTGGAAATCTCATGCACAGCATGGTGACTGTAGTTAACTGTCATATATTGAATAGTTGAAATTTTCTAAGAAAGTATATATTAAATATTCTCACTCCCATAAAAGAAGCATAATTATGTGAGGTGGTGGAAACGTTAGCTAATGCTACAGTGGCAATCATTTCATAATATATATGTGTATCAAATCATCATGTTGTAAACTTTAAACTTAGTGCTATATGTCAATTATGTCTCAATAGGCTGGGACAAATAAGTAAAACATTTACAAATATATATTCACATGACATATAAATATATGATACAAAGCTTTCTTAGATTATTTAAATGTATGCAATCTATTTTCTCTTTACATGCATTTTAACTATCTATTGCTTTCTGTTTTTAAAATATTGTAAAAAATTCCTTTTAGCCTTGTGTTTATTCATATTTATATGATACATTTTTGTCTGTTGTGTTTTAGGATTCTAAATTAGACCAGGCCATGTCTGTTTTCACATATGATCATATCAGTACATGCAAGTTTTTACTGAAAGAAAATAAATTTTTAAAAATTATGTTTTGTTAAATTATAATTTATTTGAGAAAAATTGGTTCTATTGCTGGAGTCAAATGTTTTTCTGATCTTTATTTGCTGTGGTATAAAATATCTTTTATCTTTAAGATCCTCACATTTTAAATGGGATTATATACCTCTCTTATTGAATTCCTGAAAAGAATCTAGTGAAATATACCAAGTACAAACTGATGATCACCATATGAACCATTTCAGGAGGCAATAATATGGACAAACATAGTTTTACTTCTTATGGATACATGTGGTGGGTGATTTCTTATGACTTAATAATAGCTCATTCTTTTATTAAATGAATCTTTCAAAGGAAGATGACATAATCAGTTAAGGTAATTTTAGTGACAAGTGTTTGTCAAATAAACTCAGATTTTTCTGATCTGCTGGACAACGCAAGCTCAGATTATCAAGTTCACCTTCAAATTTGTTAAACCCTTTGACACTGTTTGATAATATTGTATAGAGGTACCTTATAATTTGAGTCTAGACATCAAGTATGTGATTTTGTCTGCATAGGTAGATTTCTTATGTATTTTGTGCACGTGTGTGTAGCAAGAATAATAGCTCAGTGAGCCAACAGAGTGCCATCCTGAGATTATCCAGTAGAAAGTCATTGACCTAGAGTGGGCTATTCTTCACTGTGTCAATGTTTAGTGTGCTTTGGGGGACTATCAAAGCTATGCAGTTACAGCCCCAGGACTCATCATCAAAAAATTCAAACAGCTCTAAACTGTGGGATCATTAGAGTTATAAAAGGAAGTAATATCAAGAAGACCATGGACACACTACCTCATTTAGGGCACTTTTTCACCAGACAAATATCAAGATAAGAAGTAATATCTATCAGCATAAGAGAACAGAAACCTAAAATAGGTACGTCCATGTTTAGACAATTTTTACTTATGCATGAAAGGGAAAACACTTGTATGCAATTAATAGAGAAAATAAAAATGAATACTTATAAAAGGGATATAATTGTAGACTTTATTGTTTTTTAAGGCAAGTTTTACCACATTTATTCTAATGTTGTGATGACAAAAGATTATAAAACAGCACTATGCAATGATGATAAGTGTTATGACATGAGTATTTGCATTCATCTCTGATAGAAGTGAAACATTAATTTAGAAATATTAGAAACTTTATAAATATTCATTACCTATATTGTATCCCTCTATTTCAAAATTAATTTGAAATTCAAAAATGATTAATTCCTAAAGATGTTGATACAATATTAATAAAGAAAAAAAGAAGATGACTTTAATGGCTACATGTGAGGGAAATCTCATGCTAAATATTTGCATATATGATTTAATATTATACATCAATATAAAGGTTCTCATATAGAAAAAAGGTAGAAGCAATACTAGGATTATTACATAAACTTAACTATACAATACATTCACAAAATATCAATATCAGGGAATAAATTAAAACTAATAAGAACAAAATTAAGAACTACTACTATATATGAATATGAGCAATACCCAATTTGTTTATATACTTATTGATTCTCTAAGTTTATTACAATAAACAAAGTTTTATAATCCAAAAGAAAAAAGAAAAATGTAACAACAACAACAACAAACCTTACATCATCCTTACCCATATTATATTACGAAGCCCAGGCTCAAAGCTAAGAATAATTCTTTATTCCTCTCTTTTCTTAAAACCTCATACATAAATCAATAGTAAATTATACAGTCTTTGTCTTAAAACTGTATGTCTAACAAAACTACTCTCTTCACATTCACTGACATTTTGTTAATACAATATAGCTTTCTGTAAAGTCAGGGTTCTCCACATAATCTCCCCGTTTTGAGTTTGTTCACAGTTTAATCTTTTCTCTATACAAAATCCAGTGCTATCTGATACTATTGATGGAATAATGACACTCCCTTGATTAATACTCTATAATTGCTTCTTTAAAAATAAAAATCTTTTTATCATGGTCTGGAAAGTCCAGTGGGATCTGCATCCAGCTAACCTTTCCAGTCTCATCATACCATTTTACAGTCTTCCTCTGGTTCACTACTGTTTGGTCCTACCAGTTTTCCTTGTTCAATCCCTGGGTCAGGAAGAACCCTTGGAGGAGGAAATGGCAACCCACTCCAATATTCTTGCCTGGAAAATTCCATGGATGGAGCAACTTGGTGGACTAGAGTCCATGGGGTTGTAAAGAGTTGGACATGACTGAGCACACACAGAGACAGACAGCCTTCTTTATGTTCCTGATTGTCACCCTCTTTTCCACTCAATGCCGTGTATCTGCTCTACCCAGAATATTCTATCTCTGGCTGGCTTATTGTGGCAACCATGAGAACTGATCTCTCAGACATCCAACCAGAAGGAAGGTCTGACAAAGACTCAGCCACTATTCTCTAAAATGCGTATCACCAAGGTCCCCTTCTTCCTACAGGTTGCTCCTGGCCCAAGGATGGACATGGCAAGGATACATGGGCAGGCTCCTCCTGAGGAGAAACAGAGATTCTCTGATGGTTGACCTTGGTTCCAGGACTCCACATGGCCTTGTCAAACTTTTCTTAGGCTGCAGGGAAATCAGGATATTTTCACTTTCAATCTTTCCTTCCTCTGACTTGACTGGGGATCATACTTGTAATGCAGTCTGATGACTCTTTTAGACTTGCTAGACTTACCCCAATTTCTCTCACAGGCATTTTCCCTAAGAAAATTTTGGAAAATTTAATATCATCTGGACATTTGCTTCTCAGAGAATCTTTCGCTGATTATTCTGTGTCCCATAATCTATTTGTTTTCTTTTAAACAGCACTTTTTAAAATGCAAAATGTTCCAGCCTCTATCTTTATTTTTGTATCAAATTTTACATCACTACAATTTAGCTCCCATGAGAGCAGTGATCTTTTAGTCTTGTTCACCAATGTTATCACCTGAGTGCCTGATATATAGTAGACATTTGACACATATTTGCTAAACTAATTTATACTTAAAGTGAAAGTGAAATTTGTTCAGTCGTGTCCGACTCTTTGCAACCCCATGGAATATAGTCCAGTGAATTCTCCAGGCCAGAATATTGGAGTGGCAGCCTTTTCCTTCTCCAAGGGATCTTCCCGACCCAAGGATCAAACTCAGGTCTCCCGCATTGCAGGTAGATTCTTTATCAACTGAGCCACAACCTGTAACTAATTTGTGATCAAGTGTATAACTGTGTTAGTCGCTCAGTTGTGTCTGACTCTTTGCGACCGCAGGGACTGTAGCCTGCCAAGTTCCTCTGCCCATGGAATTCTCTAGGCAAAAATACTGGAGTGGGTAGCCATTCCCTTTTCCAGGGGATCTTCCTGACACAGGGATCGAACTCAGCTCTCTTGAACTGCAGGCAGATTCTTTACCATCTGAGCCACCAGGGAAGGCTCTAATGTATAAATCAGACTGTTGCTAATCAGTCGCTAAGTCAAGTCTGATTCTTGGCAACCTGATGGACTGCAGCATGCCAGGGCTCCCTGTCCTTCACTATCTCCTGGAGTTTGCTCAAACTTATGTCCCTTGAGTAGGTGATGTTATCAAAATACAGTTAAAGATTATGTAGTAGTTGAATAGATCAACAAAATATCCCTATCCATTCTGCTGCCTTACTTTCAATTTCCTTATATCAACATAGAATTCATCTCATGACACTGATCTACAGGAATATATGTGAATATTTTGGCAGTGTCTAAGTCACCTCTTCAAGCTGAAGTTATATCTTTAAAACTAAAGGGGAAAATTAAAATGAGGATGCTTTCACTCTTCAATTTTCCAACAAACCTGGAACATTTTGCACTCATTACCACCACTACCACTTCTCAAAAAAGTGTCTTTCATGCCCTTGCTGTAACATTCTCATGCATTCAGTTCTGTAAACCTCTCTACTGCTGGCTCTGTTTGATCTTCCTCATTTGTGCACATGACATACTGACACTCAAGTTTAGGTTTTACCTCTCTCTCAGTTAACTCACCTATTTTAACAACTTCAACCATCACACTTATACAGGCATTTCTAAATTTTACCTCCTGATAGTATATATCTCACATAAAATGTATATAAATATTTAAACAATGTCTGGTATAAATTTAAGTCCATTATTAATTTAAATAATATTTAATACAATTTTAATTTCACACTATTTAAATATAAAATATCTAAAAGTTTCAGGTTCATAGTACAGAAAAAGCCTGAGCTTTATAAGGACCTCATTAAAATTATATGTCTATCACTCAGTAATTCTATGAATTTGGGCAACTTTTTCAGAGCATCCTGAAGTCCAGGTTTTGTCATTTAAAGAAACTGATATAATGAGGACCACCTCACTGAAGTTTTAGTTTTTGTCATGCATTACAAGCTTAATGGTATGGTCTTGATAATGCTATTATATACATAGATTCTAGGATGCATGACAACTCTTTTACAAATGTTTGCCTAATTGTGTAAATTTAAATTCTTAGCTTTGTACTTTTAAATGCAAAATATAAATTGAAATAAATTATAATAAGTACAAAAAGATCAAATATATGAGAGAATTTGTTGATAAATAACTATTTTTTTCTCTTAATATGACAAGAAACTTAGTAAGTTAACTGTTTTCTAGTCATAATCCAAATCTCTGGCAGTCCGGGTGGTGTTTATAGTTGAGCGATGCTACCTCATCTGGTCCACACATGGCTTAAACTTAATGGTTGAGGAAACTGATGAAGTGGTAGCTCACAATTTTTCACAAACAAAAGGACAGAAACACATACCACATGTGACATTCAGGAAGCACATGATGTAGGGTTACCATTCGTCTGCAGCTATCCAACACCGAAGGTTACTACATTCACTGTTTCTCCCACACTTTGCTCTCTTCCCTTGGTTACACAGTAGTGCCAATGTGGGGGCTTCCCAGGTGGCTCATTGGTAATGAATTTGCCAGTCAAGCAGGAGACAGGTTCAATCCCAGGGTCAGGAAGATTCCCTGGAGAAGGACACGGCAGCCCACTCCAGTATTCTCACCTGGGAAATCCCATGGACAGATGAGTCTGGTGGTCTACAGTCCAAGAAGTCACAAAGAGTTGGATACAACCTAGCGACTAAACGGCAGCAGCATCAATGTGAAAGCGCTGACTTCACAAAATGGCTGGAATACAAAAGATAAGTGTGTGCTTCTTTCAGGAAACTTACTCTTTTTCAAGGTGGGCAGCAGTTTTACTAATTTAGCAAGATCTAAAAATACGCATCTGTGCTGGTGCTAAGTCACTTTCAGTCATGTTTGACTCTTTGCGACCCCAGGGACCATCTGCCTACCAGGCTCCTCTGTCCATGGGATTCTCCAGGCAAGAACACTGGAGTGGGCTACCATTTCCCTCTCCTATGCATCTGCAATCCTCTAATTTAAGCATAAATGTTAAGTTTACCAGAATATAAACTGATATATTTACACCAGTGAACACTTTCTGTTTAAAAAAAAAAATAGAATTGGGCTATGCAGCTCTGAGCGAAAGGTTTCCAAACAGATTGCAATTTGTGTAGTGCCCACAAACAGCATAGAACATGGATAAATAAGTTCTCCTTATTAATGATGCAACGGTAATGTTTAGTAGGTTTAGGATATATATACAATGCAGTAACTTTAGATTCCATGTAAGAGAATTACTTAATGCTTTTAAAATAATTAAGAATTTATTTTCAACATTAATTCTTAGATACTTTGTGGAATCCAGAATATTTTGAAACATAAATTTCTGAGGCTGAAACCAGACTCGGAGAAGATATTTTTTTCTAACCACTATTATGTTAAAAGTGCAGTCTTCAATGAGGAGTTCAAGTCCAATATAATGTATTGGAAAGTTCTATGTGGGATGCCACACATATTGACTATAAGAAGTAAGCTGATGTGGTACTTTTGGGATATTATATATGGTGAAAGCATAAAATATTCATCTCTCTTTGTTTGCCTTAAATAGACCCAAAGCATCTTTTCTTAAGTGTGATGATATAATCTTGCAAAATGAATATGCAATAAACACAAACTAGTTATGTTATTTTTACTTGATGACTATTACCATAACTTTAAACATAAAAGTTACCCACATATAGAGTGATAATATGTCAAAATTTTAGCTTATTAATAAGAGAAAATTAAGATGAAAAGGCTGAGGCAAGAGTTTGAGAAACTGATCTTTTGATATAGATATAGGTATGAATAAAGATATCAGTTCAGTTCAGTTCATTCAGTCCTGTCCAACTCTGTGACCCCATAGACTGCAGCATACCAGTTTTGACTAGATGGACCTTTAGATAGATATAAATCCTACAGTAAGATTACCAGGTTAAATTTAAGACAGATTAATCTATCATAGAAAAATAAAACAAAAATTTGGGGTTATTTCATCTAATACAGAAGAAAAAATGAATTTTACTACTTTGCATAGGTTGACATCTAACTTTATAAAAGCTAAGCATTAATAAATACTCTATATTAATAGTTACATTTTTTACTCAGATTATTCTTATACGGATTTATTAAGAACTGTTCTAGTATGGCAGTATAGGAACAAACCATTATTTATTTATTTATTAGCTTACTTGCAAATTTTATATGCTAAGTCGCTTCAGTCATGTCTGACTCTTTTCACTCCATGAACTGTAGCCCACCAGGCTCCTCTGTCCATGGAGTCCTCCAGGCAAGAATATTGGAGTGGGTTCCCATTTCTTCTTCCAAGAGATCTTCCTGACGCAGGGATTGAAACAGTGTCTTCTGCATCTACTGCTTTACAGGCAGACTCTTTACCACTGAGCCACCAGGGAAGCCCCCTACAAATTTTATATACTTTTTCTTAAAATTGGTTATTGATTGTTTAATAAAGATTAATTTACTAATTTTTTAATAAGTAACTTTTATTGAGCAGTCTGTTAAACATAATAATATTATTTTTGGTGCACATGGGTAAAAAACAGATCTAAATTTAGTTAACATACCTTTCAACTCAATATTGTGACAAAATTATTTTAAATTTAAGTACTTCAAATCTCTCCACTGAGATTAATTTTTCACATAGGACATATTTTCATGTCCTGTGAACAGAATAGGAAATTGTCTTTTCTTAAAATTAGCATGAAATTTAGGCTGAGAGTGAGTCTGAGAGGTAATTTCATTGGCATCCAGTCAAGAGTGTAAAAGGAAAACATATTTCTTATTACCTATAATTATAACTCAATAAATATAGCTCAGTAATTCAATAATTATTTCCCAATAAGTTCATTTAACTCTTAAACTCACATTTTCACTGGTGGTTTTTAATCAAAATATTGCCAATTAGTGATTCACTTAGTTATTTGTCAATAAAACCATTATTTCATTAAATAATTTTTAGTGAGTAATAATATACAGGCATTAAATATACTGGTTTTAAATATACTGGTTTTAAATAAAACAGAGCTGAGTATTAATGAGAAGCAAATTTATTTAATAAATGATCCCATACAACAAGCATCTAAAAATCTACATGAATATTTATGTACATAAATAATCAAAATATAAAATAAATGCCAGAATATTAATAAAAGTAAAATTAAAGCCATCAGCCTAAGAAACATATTTCTTGCAGTGGTTGATAAGGTCTTTTGCAAAAGTTTCAAATTTATTTTCTTACTTCTTGGTGAGGGTTACTGTTATATACTAATTTCAAAGTATATTTACTTTTTGACTTAATATTTAAATGAATGATTACTGTTAGAAAAAATAAACTTACCAATAACATTTCTCCTTGAACTCTGCTGCCCTCGTCACTCTGTTGTGAGGAAGAGGAACAGAAAGGAGTAGAATTTTTTTTTCTTTAGTCCATTCCCAGTCTTCACAGTAACTCAAGCAAAGGTTCACTGGCCAGGTTTTTCTGAATCTTCTCACTTTTAGATAAATATTTCCCTGCTTAAAACCTAGAAAAGGGTTAGTGGCTCTCATCTTCCTTTACTTTGGCATTCCGCATAATTTCATTTAATCTCATAATCACTGACTGGTATAATTGAAAAGGGAGTATTCTTTTAAACTTAAGCTTTTTGTTTTGTATTGGGATATCGTTGATCCACAATGTTGTGGTAGTTACAGGTGAACAACGAAGGGACTCAGCCATACATATACATGAATCCGTTCTCCTCTGAAAAGGGATTTTATAATAATATTTTCATAAATATATAATTTATATTACATTATTTTAAAATAAAACATATACCATATTTAGTGGAATAAAATGTGGTAGTGCATGTACTTTGACTGCTGTTTTTAACCACAGTTTCTGTCATTATTCTTAATGTCAAATAATTGAACAATCATCATTGAAAATGAGAACAAGGCATGGAGGTCTACAAGCATTCTATTAATACCAACTCATCCAATCACTAATGTAACAAAAATGCATTGTGTAAATGCAATTTCTTTATATATGCATGTATGTATATGTTTTTTTATCTTTGACCTCTTTCATCATTTCTCCCCACCACACACCCAGCCTTCTGGCAACTATCCAATTGCTCTTTGTATGAACTTGGTGTTTTTTCTTTTAGATTTCACACATAAAAGAGATCATATAGTACTTGATATATTTCATATCTGTCTGACATATTTCACATAGCCAAATGCTCTAGAGGTCCATTCATGTTATCATAAAATGATAAGACTTAATTCTGTTATAGGACTGAACAGTGTACTTTCTTTATCCATTCATCCATGGATACTTATGATGTTTCAATATGATATCTTGGCTATTTAAACAATGCTGCAGTGAAGTAAGACAAGTCAGGTAATTCTGATTATAAGTTTAATTTTGGAAATTAGGTGTCAAAATATCATTGTAGATGATTTAGTCATCTTCCTACAAAATCAAGAGAATAAATAAAAACACTAGTATAAATGTTTAAAACATTTAAAATAAAAATAATAAATATCAAATTGTTTATAAAGTTGTATTTTATTTTTATTTATTTTATTTTTGAGGTTTTTATATTATAGAGAATTTCAAACATACAAAAAGTAATCAGGCTATATAATAAACCCTTGTTCTGCCTCAAATTAAAGTTTATTCTGTACCACCTATAGTCCCACATTCTCTTCCCATATAATTCTGAGAAAGCTTTTCCATTCATCGATCAAATTTTAGCATGCATTTTTAAAGAAGTACTCCACTTAATTAGCTTAAATGTAAATAGTATTAACACACCTGAAAAAATTACAATAATTCCTCAATAGATCAAATGTTCTAGTTCCTATTCTAATAATTATTCAGAATTTCTATTCTCAGTTATTCAAAACCAGAAAATATTTCAAGTTCTCTTCTCCATAATGAAAATGATTTTTATCTTTAACTTTCCCCTTCATTTTTCTCTATATATTCTTTCGCAAGTTTACTTGTTATTCAGATACCTTCTTCTACAAATTAGTTTACAAACTGTAATGTAACTAGTCAATGTATAAAAAGTAATTGACCACAATAGTATGTACAAAAATTGTGGTACATACTTTGTGAAGGAAAAGATAATCAAGTCATAGATTTTAACCTCTTGGAAATAAAAATATATTTTTAAAAAATGCCTTCCTATATTTTTAATAATTTACGTGATTGCTGTATACAACTTAAGGCAAGGCCATTGGCCTAATTTTCACATAATTACTGTCCTAATTCATAACTTCTTGATATCCATAAAACTCTGTCTCATATTTCTTCCAGAGGTTTTTGCTCCCCCTCATTCTAAAGTAACATACGGAGAATGTTGTTTTTCCTGGAGCGTGTTACTGTAATAGTGCAGTGCTGCCAGAGGTGACCTTCAGAGAGAGAAGCTGATGCGAGTAGAGGCATTCATCTTGTGCTGAGCTTGCAAGCATTTAGGGTTTGAACATGCTCTTTCTTAGTGTCCAGCGATGCTAGATTTCAGATGCAGCAAACTGCAATATACACTGAGTCTTATATTGTGCTCCAGGCTATAACTGATAGAGTTTAGTTTACCATCATAAATAGTTTGAATTATATTTTCTAAATGCATTTCTTTCTAATTTCCTACCGTAGGCAAACCATCTGTGAGTTGCTGCTGGTTACCCCCCACCCCGCTGCCCCAACTAGACTTCATCTTCATCAAATGTGTGCTGAACAGAGGCAACATATGACACATTTTTTTTTATAAAACTGACACAATATTATTAGTGACATTTAAGATACTTATAAAAACTGTAAGATAATACAAGGGTCTAGTTTGACATTTCACAAAATTTAAAGTGTGAGATGTAACAAATGAAGAATTTAGAATTTAAACTTCACTTATAAATTAGAGATTATTGATTTAGTGAATTTTCAATAACTATTACTAACAAATTGGAATCTTTCTCACTGAATTTTAGCTTATTTATTGCTAATCAACAAACTGAAGTTTTTTGTTACTCAAACTGACTGTGTTGAAGAACATTCCGTAGATGACTCAGTCTCCATATACCAATGGAGACAATAAATTTACTAAAATTTATTTAGTGTCCACTTAGTACTATGATGCTTAATCCTTGTAAGAATTTTACAATTCCATTGAGGAGGCAAATTGAACAAAAAAGTGAAAGCGTTAGTCGCTCAATTGTGTCTGACTCTTTGTGACCCCAGGGACTGTAGCCTGCCAGGCTCCTCTGTCCATGGAATTCTCCAGGCAAGAATACTGGAGTGGGTTGCCATTCCCTTTTCCAGGGGATCTTCCTGACCCAGAGATCAAACCTGGGTCTCCCACATTACAGGCAGATTCTTAACTGAACAAAGATAGCTAATAATAAAAGTCAGTGAATGATATATTCAATATATATGTACTGATTTGGGGGAGTGTATATGCTAAGTTATACTCCTTATGCCCTTGGAACCTGTTTCTTGGGCATAAGGAGCATAACCATAAGAATCAGAGGGTGTGAATAGAGAGTCATCAAAATCCACATACCTCATAAAAATTTGAGTACATAAATAATATTAGAGATCACAGTGGTATAGAGTATCTCAAATGTACTCAAATACCCATAATCAGAATAGAGTAGGCAGAAACAGATAGCTTTCATAGCAGAGAAGGCAGGAAAAAGAAAACAAAAATCATTAAAATATAACTGTGTGCTAAGTTCCTTATATACTGGATCTTATTAAAACTTCCCATCAATATTTGAGGCTAGAAATAGTAAATTATTTCCCTAAGCTCATACAACTAGTAATAGTATATAGTACACAAGACAGAAAATCTTAGATGTTTGACTACTAAATAAATGTCATTTGCATGACATTATTTTTTTTCATCCAGTGACCATGCAAACAGTTAGCTAAAAGGAAGTTCACTGAAACTAATACAGATAAGAAGAAGAACAGAGGAAGTCACAGGCTTATCCTTGAACTTGAGGCAGCTTTCCATCTCATCCTCAATTGCCTCATCCTTCTCTTTGAGATCCAATCTTGACCTCCTGTGTTTAATGATGACAATTAAATCTGGCTGTCTTGATAGTTATCTGAGAGATAAAAGCATCATAGTTCTCTGCCAGAGAGACATTGGTTACTGGGAGGTTCATATGAGGGTATTTAAATAAGGGAGTTGATAGTGTGTTCTGCTGTGGCAAGATATAAAGAAGAGATGATCCATAAATACATTTTAAATTAACAAAAACATATATTCCCAAAAGGGGAATGTACTAATTTTTCAAATATCTCTATGAAGCAGGGGCCTTCAAATTAATATATATCACATCATCAGGTAATAATATAGGAGAAATAAATCTTCTGAAGCATATTCTTTTATTCCCACCCTTACTGAAAAACCATTTTTCCTGTGGCAAAACTGTAATTCACGCTCTAGTGAATTCCCTCTCTAGGAATGCTATATAGTGACTTTACCATGAAGAGCTCAAAATGTCTTTAGGAATTTTATCTTATTAATTCTCACACCCCTGTAAGGCAGGTGGAAAGAATTATTGTCCTCATTTAATAAACTGTCAAGGTAGGACACTATGTATTTAAATGGAAATAAAGACCACAAGATTACAAAGATCTCTGAGTAACATTGAGGATATTTGACTTGATTAATCCACTAGCCACTCTTCTCCTAACTTTATAAATTTATATTGACTTTTTTATCCCAACAAACATTGTCAGTAAATATCTACTGAGTGGTCAGGTTTAAAACCTGCTAACCACTGTTCTCTTCCCTACTTTCCTCACTGTCATTGATTCCATGGTTTCTTTTTTATACCTGTAGCTTTACATAATAATGTATGTGGTTTATTTCAACCTTAAAACTGGCCTTGTTTAATTGATAAATTATGTAGCCACTCTAGTTTTAAGGGACTTGGCTTGATCAATGCTGTATCAGAATTTTAAGATATTTCTTTTGAAAATTAAACTCAGATTCATGTTTAACCCAAAGTCATGGTGTCTTTAAGCATAAAGATCATATACACAAATGTTATTTTACTATTATGTACATGTAATATTATAATCTACATTGATTAAAGGGTAAAAAGTTAAGTAGGTAAACCTAACCTAGATTGATTTATTTCTTTTATTTCTATTTAAATCATTCCACAGCCTCTTCAATCTCTGCTGGCATCTAAAAATCAATGAGCCAAGGATTCTACAGCCCATTGGTAAGTGCCTATCACTCTTCAGAATTTCTGAATAGGCAGAATGATTAATTCATTGAAATTTATTGCCCAGGAAGTATCAGAGGTGGCAGATGCTTTTCTCAATAGTGATTTACACTGAGAAGGAAATGAAAATCCTGGCTATTTTAATTAAGTGAACTCACCACTAAATCCAAGATGCTTTCTTTCCCTTGTAATTTCTTTAAGGAGCAAAAGTGTTCTTGGCCTGTTTTTCTTTGTTTTGTTTTGTTTGTTGATGACATAAATTTTTGCCACTTCTTTTCCTTGTCTTAATGGGGTAGATATCCCCAAAGATTGCTGTCTTGGAAACTGATTAATCTCTTGTCATTAAAGCTCTCTGCTGACATTACAGAAAAGCTGTTGGGATCTCTTTATTAGCTTAGAAATTGGAAACTTCAGATGAGTACAACTAAACTTCAATCCTAACACTATCCTCAGGGTATATTAACAAGGCAATATTTTCCAGCATCTCAGGACTAATAGTTTTTTTTTTTTTATTCTGATATGTTTTCATCACACAGATTTTGTAGGACTATATACATCTGGCTTAATAATACTCAAAACTACTAATATTAAATTCTTCAGAATATTATATAAGTTGAACTCATTAGCAGTAACTTATTCCTATCATTTTTTCAGTGATTAAAAGTGATTAGTTTTTAAGAGATTTACAAAGTTGTTTCAGTCTCCTTTTTCTAAAAGTTGTACTCAGTTTAACCAGAAATAAGTATTATGACTTCAGAATTTTCATTTAAATCACATTTCAGTCTTTCAAAACAGATTTTTTTAAAAAAATTTCTTACAATTTATTTTTTTCCTAAAACATGTTAGTTATCAGTAACACACTACCAGTGCTCTTACATAACTGAATCTATTCCATTAAGTAAACTGTGACATTATAATAGTGCTCTATTATTATAGTGCTTAAAATTCCATTTAAATATAAGCACATAAATATTGTGCTCTATCAACTCTTGCTAGTTATTTTTTTCTGATTTAATAGATTTAGATGTCCAAAAAGGGATAGACTAATCTTCTATAAAATTTTCATTGGTTCAAAATACATATTATCGTCTTGTATACCAATATTTCCCTTTCCTTTTCCTCTTGTTTGACATGAAGAAATGACAATAGCTTTATATTCAGTTACTAATCTATTTCCCAAATATTAAATTCAATCATAACAAAGGTAAAGAAAAAGGGCTGACATAATTCAACTTCACTATTTTTCATTGTGTTTCTTATCAGGCCTCCAGACCTGATTAATTTTAAATCAAAATATGCATCAGAAGTTATATCATTGTCTTTATATATTTACTTTAAACTTACTTATTTCTCTGAATTTTTATTTCTCAATGAAATTCTATGGAAAAGTGAGTATTAGAAAGATTAAAAGTAGAAAATGTTTAAAAGATAAATAACAACATTGCTTTGATTTTCAAAGCAAGCAGACATATTTTTATGGAGCACTTCCTAGTGCAAAGAGCTAACTACAGTGAAATATATTGTGCAATTTATTTTCAGAAACTATGACCTGTACTCTTGTAAGCACATAAACGCCTTTCCATTGAAATGCAGAGAAAAGGGTGAATTAATTTCTATTGAGGGTCCATGAGAATGTATTCAGGAATGCATTCTACAATTCGGCTTTGGAAATACAAATGTACCAGATATAGATGTGGAAATTGTTTGAATGAGCAAACGTTTGTGATGCAGCAAGATGTCTTCAGAGACTGCTAAGTAGGGCTAGACCTGGGTAGTGAATTGATGATGCAGCCGAGGTAAGTTGGAATTGTATTATAGTGGCCATGTTTTTCTATATTATGGTACCTGGACTTATTCTGAGTGAATATTTCACAATTTTATTCAAGGTATTAGGGATTCTACAAAACCATAGATGTAATATGCATTTGAAGATGTAAGAAATCTAGAATGCACTTAATCTAAGCTCATACTCCAGAGAAAGTAAGGTAGAATAATTGAGGAAACCAATAAATCACAGCTAGTGAGTGACAAATGTCTATTATACCTACAGCATCCAATGAAGATATATTATATATATATCTAATCAATATTCTTATACACAAACATAAGTCATGTTAGAGAAGAGAGAGAGGAAAATGACCTGTTTAGGACAGAAACTATAGAACCAATATCTTTGTAAGGTAAAATCTTTGCCACATAAAAGACCTTTAAATCTTTCAGAATCTTAGTTTATTTTCCTCATGTATGAAGGATGGATATTTGTAAAATCATGTATTTGTACAATAGTAAGAACAAAAAATACATGAAAATACGTAAAATATAGTAAGATTTAAAGTCAGCAATTGTCATTTTATTAAAATATCAAAAAAATTGAGATAGAAGGCTTCCTGAGTGAACTCTTGTCTTTATCAAGTTGACACTGAGTTTTATACATGGCTCAATATCTTTACTTCTTAATATATTTAACATCATATCAATTAAAACCATTGAGTTTTATTAAGTAGTAGGTGTTGTCCCCAAAGAATCAAATATGTGCTAACTCAAATTATCCAAAAGGTTTCTCTTGTTCATATTTTAGGCATACTATTTATAATAAAATATATCATAATAATCTTGAAATTTTATGTGACTTCAGTGCTAAGCTCTTTTCATTATTGTGTTTAATATGCAGCTAATGTTAATGCATCTGACCTCCCAGAATTAAATATATATAAAATATATGCATATTTCCATGAATTTTCTCAAAATGTATTCCAGATTCTAAATTTTTTAATGGCTCTGTAGAATTACAGTTACTACTGTCTACAACATAAGAGATAAATCCTCCACCTTTTGGAATAATAAAAAGGATGCTGATTATATATAGTCAACTTTTTCAGAAGTGATTGGGTTGGTTCTATTGCATTTTTAACTCTTGTGTGAAACTATTTTCTTCATCAGGTATATACTACAGATGTAAATTGTGTTCACGCCTCCCAGTGCTGTTGGTGATCAAGTACAGCTAAACTTCTTTGTATTAAAAAAAAACACAAATTAAAAAACATGTTTTAAATGCAGATATCTTTGGAAGCCAACAGAAAAAGCTGTATGGAATTGAGATTCAATTTGTTTATGAAAAAACTCCCTCTTCTCCTTTTCCTTCTCTTCTCCACATAGGTTGGTATTGGTTTAGTCACTAAGTTGTGTCTGACTCTTGCCATCCCATGGACTGTAGCCTGCCAAGCTCCTCTGTCCATGGGATTCTCCAAGCAAATTAATGAAGTGGGTTGTCATCTCCTTCTCCAGGGGATCTTCCCGAACCAGGGAACGAACCCAGGTCTCTTGCATTGCAGGTGGTCTCCTGCACTGCACATAGGTTCAGTTCAGTTCAGTCACTCAGTCGTGTCTGACTCTTTGCGACCCCATGGACCGCAGCATGCCAGGCCTCCCTGTCCATCACCAACTCCCGGAGTTTACCCAAACTCATGTCCATTGAGCCGGTGATGCCACCCATCTCACCCTCTGTCGTCCCCTTCTCCTCCTGCCTTCAATCTTTCCCAGCATCAGGGTCTTTTCAAATGAGTGAAGAACAATTATTCTCCTGTTGAAATTATTTGGGATAAACAACTCAGGAGAGAAGAGTCCCATTGTCATTAACTATGTGTCTGGTAATTTCTGAGATTCAGGCATTTGCACAATGGTGTGCATGTATGAATATGTGTGTGTGTGTGTGTGTATGCATGTGTATGTACCTAGGTATGTGTGTTCCGAGGTGTTTTGGACAGAAAATGGGTACTTCTGGAGACTGCAAGAGTCCATTTTTTCCAGCACCATCAATAAAGGCACATAATAGCAAATTGTAGGAAAAGAACATCCTTTCTATTCATAGGCTAAAATCTATCTAAAGTAAATATGTGATATGCTCCTAGGTTTAAGATGTTTCAAATTTCCTTCAAGAACATTAAGCTTCTGGAACCTCTTAAAAAGCAATTACAAACACCTACAGTATAAGGAACACACTATAAATGAGACTACTCTTCTACTTGAAAATCTTAGGGTCACTGAATTTTTATTAAAATACTGACTCAGACATAGGAAGGTTTAGAAGAGAAATGTTATCTTCTGGCATTATACCAAGTCTAATTTTTAGGAAAATTGCTAGTGCAATATATCAAAGAAACAGAAAGCAAAATCAACCAACCAAACAAAAGTGAAAGTCGCTTAGTCGTGTCCAACTCTTTGCAATTTCATGGACTATACAGCCCATGGAATTCTTCAGGCCATAATACTGGAGTGGGTAGTATTTCCTTCCGGGGATCTTCCCAACCCAGGGATCAAACCAAGGACTCCCACACTGGAGGCAGATACTACCAGCTGAGCCCCAAGGGAAGCCCAAGAATATAGGAGTGGGTAGCCTATGCCTTCTCCAGCAGATCTTCCCAACACAGGAATCTAACCAGGGCTTCCTGAATTGCAGACAAATTCTTTATCAACTGAGCTATCAGGGAAGCCCACCAAATAAAAAAAAACTCTCCAGAATTCTAATAAAAATTAGTGAATACATCCTAATTTTGATTATCTCATGTAAACTAGAAACAAATGAACAAATCTAAACACCATTCACAGGAACAACAAAAAAAAAATACAAGTTTATCTGCACTTGCATATTTATATGCTGATGTACAGTGAAACTTAAAATTGTGAGTTAGTGGCTCTGTATATCTCACTTTTGTAATAGTTTACATTTATATCCTTGCATGCATGCATGCTCGTCCCCTTCAGTCATGTTCAATTCATTGAAAACCTATGGACTGTAGCCTGCCAGGCTCTTCTGTCCGTGGGGTTCTCTAGGCAATACTAGAGTGGGTGGCCATGCCCTTCTCCAGGGGATCTTCCCGACCCTGGGACTGAATCTACTTCTCTTGTGTATTCTGTACCTCAGGTAGATTTCTTACCCACTCAGTCACCTGCGAAGCCCACATTTACCTCCTTGTGTGAACTTAACAATTATGTATCTGAAAGTTTCAGGCTCCTTATTG
Organism: Cervus elaphus; assembly: GCF_910594005.1. Lineage (NCBI taxonomy): Eukaryota > Metazoa > Chordata > Mammalia > Artiodactyla > Cervidae > Cervus > Cervus elaphus. The sequence continues at coordinate 30,870,677 of NC_057841.1, read as the reverse complement.
AAGTAACAGTTAGCCGATTTTTGTGTATTTTGTTATTTAAAACCTGACAGTTCTGTGCTATATATACAGTTGTCGAAATTCTTTAGATAGCCTTGGTATTTAGGATGAATTTTGCTTCCTGAAAAATAGAAAAGATATATTGAGGAAAACATGGATAATCTCAGAGATTATTATAAAACTGTAGCATTATTGTACTTGGGCACCTCATGACTAAACTAAAATTGACTGAAACAGAAAAGAATATGATTGCCCTGATGAAAATAAGAAATCTTTAATTAGGTTCAAAGGGAAGCTGTAGCAATCAACATAGCAGCCTGACAATTGGGATTCTGTCAGAAGATTGTCTCTATTACTCGAGAGTGACAAGGAATCTGGAAGCGAATGACAGCAGATGGCAGAAAAATAATTTCACAAGAAACATATCTTTAAAGCTCTAATTAAGCATAACGGCAAGATAAGCAAGTGTAACCTGCCGAGAAGCAAGGAATACATGTTCTCATTCCAACTTTATCTTTCTTTGGGAAGTTTAAGTAAATCAATAGTACTCTTTGAAATAAATTAGGTATTTAAACACGTGTTTTGCTAACACCTTAAGTGGACAAAATTCTCTGCTTATACTCTGCCAATAATAAACAGGTTTTTTTTTCCATTTGTTTTTATTAGTTGGAAGCTAATTACTTTACAATATTGTAGTGGTTTTTGCCATACATTGACATGAATCAGCCATGGATTTACATGTGTTCCCCATCCCGATCCCCCCTCCCACCTCCCTCTCCATCCCATCCCTCTGGGTCTTCCCAGTGCACCAGCCCTGAGCATGCATCCAACCTGGGCTGGTGATCTGTTTCACCCTTGATAGTATACTTGTTTCAATGCTGTTCTCTCAGAACATTCCACCCTCGCCTTCTCCCACAGAGTCTAAAAGCCTGTTCTGTACATCTGTGTCTCTTTTTCTGTTTTGCATATAGGGTTATTGTTACCATCTTTTTAAATTCCATATATATGCATTAGTATACTGTATTGGTCTTTATCTTTCTGGCTTACTTCACTCTGTATAATGGGCTCCAGTTTCATCCATCTCATTAGAACTAATTCAAATGAATTCTTTTTAATGGCTGAGTAATATTCCATGGTGTATATGTACCACAGCTTCCTTATCCATTCATCTGCTGATGGGCATTTAGGTTGCTTCCATGTCCTGGCTATTATAAACAGTGCTGCGATGAACACTGGGGTACACGTGTCTCTTTCAGATCTGGTTTCCTCGGTGTGCATGCTCAGGAGTGGGATTGCTGGGTCATATGGGCAGTTCTATTTCCAGTTTTTTAAGGAATCTCCACACTGTTCTCCATAGTGGCTGTACTAGTTTGCATTCCCACCAACAGTGTAAGAGGGTTCCCTTTTCTCCACACCCTCTCCAGCATTTATTGCTTGTAGACTTTTTATAAAAGAATGAAACTAGAACATTTTCTAACACCATACACAAAAATAAACTCAAAATGGATTTAAGATCTAAATGTAAGACCAGAAACTATAAAACTCCTAGAGGAGAAGATAGGCAAAACATTCTCTGACATAAACCACAGCAGGATCCTCTATGACCCACCTCCCAGAATATTGGAAATAAAAGCAAAAATACACAAATGGGACCTAATGAAACTTAAAAGCTTTTGCACAACAAAGGAAACTATAAGCAAGGTGAAAAGACAGCCTTCAGAATGGGAGAAAATAATAGCAAATGAAGCAACAGACAAAGGATTAATCTCAAAAATATACAAGCAACTTCCTCAGCTCAATTCCAGAAAAATAAATGACCCAATCAAAAAATGGGCCAAAGATCTAAACAGACATTTCTCCAAAGAAGACATATAGATGGCTAACAAACACATGAAAAGATGCTCAACATCACTCATTATCAGAGAAATGCAGATCAAAACCTCAATGAGGTACCATTACACGCCAGCCAGAAACAGTTTTATAACTAAATTGTGAACATAACTGTTTAGTTTCTAAAATCTTTAAACTACCCAAAATAATGAAAGTGGTATTTGAGTCAAGCATATTGCATTGTGGGCTTCCCAGGTGGCACTCCCAGTGCAGGAGACGTAAGAGGAGAGGGTTCAATCCCTGGGTCGGGAAGATCCTCTGGGGGATGACATGGCAATTCACTCCAGTATTCTTGCCTGGAATCCCATGGACAGAGGAGCCTGGCAGCCTACAGTCCATGGGGTTGCAAAGAGCTGGACATGACTGAAGTGACTTAGCACGCATGCACATATTTTATTGCAAAAATTTTAAACTGTGTCTCTAACATGGTATGTGATATAAAGTGTCGGACTTGACACTTTTCTTCAAAAGTGATAGTTTTACTTATTAAGGAAATAAGACCAGCCAGTTTCCAGAGGTTATTTAGAGTGTTTCTTATACTTCAAATCACAGGATTATTTTTAGTAATGTAAGTGTTTACAGCTAAGAAATTCTCTGAACACAGTGAATTAATCTGAATTATCAATTATTTATAAAAACGTAGAAAAATAAAACAGCAAGAAAATAATAATTAAGAAAGAACAAAAATGAATTAGGTTGTTAAATTCACCTAAGAATCATTTTTGAGAAAAAAGCAATAAAGTGTGCATGAAAATAAAAGAAAGTACAAGCACACAATCAGAATTTTAAAAGGTGAAACAGACAAATGCAAGAGAAATTCAAAAAATTTTAAGAGTAATATGATAAATTATATGAAAGTATATTTGACTATTTTGAGTAATTTACTAAGGACTCATTCACTAAAATTTATCAAAAAAGACAGAAGCCTAAAATGGAACACTAAAATAAAATGCACACAATTAATCCTAAATAAGGAGAAGAGGAAAAGTGGAATAAAGAGTAAATGGGTCTGTTAGGAAAAAGCAGCAAAATGATTACTTAAGCACAACATATCATCAGTCATATTTATATAAACATTCTAAACTCCCAAGAAAAGACCAAAGTTATCAGACAAGATAAACAGGAGCATCTAATTATAATTGTCAAAAAGAAGCATGTTTTGAATATAAGGACAAAGATAGGTTAGAAACAAAAATTTTAAGTTGTATATATATAAACATACATATATGTTTATATGTACCTATTCAGAAACTTTTGTCATAAAATAAAAATTCAGTAGTGTCCTGCATAAGTTTAACAGCTGGCTCCCTGGGGAGAAAAAATGTAAGAATAATCCCTATTTATGTAGATGCTATAGTTCTTAACAAAATAAAGCAAATTGAGCGATACATAAGAATTTATACATTATAATCACTGTATTTATCCAAATCATACAAACTTGACTTATCATTTAAAAAATAATCGATGTAATATCACTATCTAATAAAACAAAAGAAAATATATGGTGATAGAAATAGGTGAATAAAAAGCATTTGAAGATATTCACCATCCATTCATAATTAAAAATAAATACACACATAAAGCCAAACTCTCAACAAACTGAAAATAGAAGGAACTGTCCTGATTCATTAAGGGCATCTGTGAAAAAATCTATAGCTTTCCATACACATAATACTTAATGCCTGAACATACTATCCCTAACAGCAATAATAAGGCATGAATCTCTGCTCTCACTCCTTTTCTTCCTAATTACACTAGAGGGCATAGCTAGAAAAATAAAGTAAAATAAAGACTAAAAGATGTGAAAGGAGAAGACTTTCATTATTCACAGATGACATGAAATATTCATAGAAACCCTAAGATACTAGACATTGCAAATAAATTCATCTAGTTCATATTATACTAGATTGATATATAAAAAAATCAACTATATTGCTATAAACTAGCAGCAAATAATTGAAAATAAAATTTTAAATTACCATATATAATACCTTGACAAATGTGAAATACTGAAGGTGAGTATAACAAAATATCTTTGAGGTGACTTCACTGAAAATTACAAAATGTCACTGAAAGTTATTTTTCAAGAAATAAATAAATAGACAAATATGGTTATTTTGTGGAATAGAAAGTTCTACATTTTTAAGATGTTAGGTTTAGTAAAATTGCACTATGGCTTTAACATGGTTCATTCAAATTACCAGCAGGCAGTTTTGTTGAAATTAATATGGTGACTCACGCAAAGCACCTCAACTCTCCAAAACAATTTTTAAATTAAGGAATAATGTTGGAGGATTTCTACTGTCTAATTTGAAGACATGCATACTGTAGAGCTGTATCAATCAAGTGGATGTGGGGCACATTCTACCATATGCAATTATAACTCAAAAGATGGTTTAAAACTTGATAATGTGTTGGGGGGGCAACAACAACAAATTATTGTTGTTGACTGAACAACAACAAGTCGGGCAATAGGAAATTTTAGGAGCGACAGCTTGGGTAGATGAAAGACACTGAGATTCAAGTGGTAGACTGGCTTTAGAAAGAACACAAAGATGTCAGAATAAATATGTATGGGTTAAAAGGAAACCATTATAGGGTTTTAAAATTTTCCTTATTAACGAAGTAAGTTAAGACTGACTTTGGTGAAGGGGTATAAGAAGACGGTGAAGAGAGGATACAATACAGTAGAAATATGAAATAAAAAGAAGAGGAGTGTAGGATATTCGAACAGAACCAATGGTCCACTTTAACTTTATGGGTCATGGACTTAACATGAAATTACTCAGCTGGTTGCAGCCACAGTGAGATGTAAGTACAGTTTTAGCATTAAAGAGACATTGAAAAGTAACCTGTGTACAGTCATCATCTGTTTGTTTGTCAGGTGAATAAACAGAAGTTTAGTTACTATTTGTTTGTCAAGTGAATAAACAGAGACAGGACTGACTTTAGAAAGAAGCACCATTTATCCATGGGAGTGATTATACTCATGAAATATCAACTGTACAATCTAATCTGGCTGTTCAAGGAAACAGCCTCATAAATGAGGTGAAGGGATGATGAAATTTGTTGGACTCAATCAGTGGGGCATCTTACTGCAGTCTAGTTGGAAAATTAGTAAAAGCAGCTTTAAAACATAGGAGATGAAGTACAGTAGAATATTTGAACTTGAAATGGATGAGAATGGCAAGGTTAATTACAACAACAATTCAATTCAAAAGGAAATCAGTCCTGAATATTCATTGGAAGGACTGATGCTGAAGCTGAAACTCCAATACTTTGGTCACCTGATGCAAAGAACTGACTCATTGGAAAAGACTGATTCTGGGAAAGATTGAAGGCGGGAAGAGAAGGAGACAACAGAGGATGAGATGGTTGGATGGCATCACCGACTCGATGGACATGAGTTTGAGCAAGCTCCGGGGGCTGGTGATGGACAGGGAAGCCTGGTATGCTGCAGTCCACGGGGTCACAAAGAGTTGGACCCGACTGGGCAACTGAACTGAACTGAACTTGTGATTAACCAAGTCACAAGGCTGTGACTCCCAAACATGCTGGATGAACCAGGAGGTAGTCCATACCCTTTGTCCTTCAGTTTCTTCATCTTCCTCTCTTACATCATCATCTGCTCACATTATGAGCATAATAGCTCTGCCTAATCCTTTGTTCTTTTGTGCTGATTAAATGAGACAAGGAACGTCGAGCACTTTGCACGTTGTCAGGTATTTGTCAATCTTCTTAAGTGTTAACTATGTTTTTTTATCTTTTTCTCCTCTGCTTCCTCTCCCACCCCATCCACTTCCTTCTTCTTAGTGTCAGCACTAGTATTACTAGATATAATGACAGCAATTGTTACTATTTTTATCATAATTATGCTGCTTATATATATTGCTTAAAATCTGGCAAGATTTCTACTAAATTTATAGTATAAGCTAATGTCATTACACAGAACACATGTTTGGGAGCAAGTAAATGTATTTCTTTCACTTTAGTGTACTACAATTGCTCATTTATTAGTGTTGCCATATGTGCACTATATTTATATAATGAAGATTGTTCTTAAAACTACAAGGAAAACACTACATAATAATCAAGATGACAAGTGATATGGACTCCACTATACTAAGTATTAATCATGTGTCATTCTTGTTAATATAACAGCTACCAAATGATAGCAATATTAAAGAAATATCTAAAATATGTTGTAAACATTTGGATTATCATGTGATTTTTTTCCAATGCTAATTCTCTCAAAATTATAATGTGATAGATATCTTTTGAGATGACTTCCATTATGAAGAAGATATTCACTGATAAATGTTGTCAGAGTCAATATATTAGCCAAGATATTGCAAAATTCATACTCCAAAGAATTTGATATAGTATATTCAATGAGATAGTAAATATAATTTACTGTAGCCAATATTTACATACATATGGTCAAGCATGTGTGCTAAGCCATTTCAGCCATGCCTAACTCTTTGTGACCCTATGTACTGTAGCCCACCAGGATCCTCTGTCAGTGGGGGTTCTCCAGGCAAGATTACTGGAGTGGGTTGCAATGCCCTTCTCCAGGGGATCTTTCTGACCCAGAGTAGAACCTGAGTCCTTTATGTCTCCTGCATTGGCAGGTAGGTTCTTTACCACTAGCGCCACCTGGGAAGCCCTAAGTATAGTCAGGAATAGGTCAATTAACAAAGGGAAATGAGATGTAATAGCAAGGAATCTTTAGATCCCCTACGCCTGAAGTAGCAAAGAAAGGATAATAGTTACAAGAGCCCAACTGAAAGGTGATAAGGCCTTCATTACTTCCAAATAGAAGCTATTACTAGAAGAAAGACACAATGGCCAGAATCGTGTGAGATAGGGAAGGGCAGGAGATTATAAAACCCCTGAGCTTTTTTCACTGCCCTCTTTTTTCCCACTAATGTCTTCCCTTGGCCAACTCCCAAAAGAAACTAAGGTGTTAGATAATCCAGGAGATGGAGACCATAGCCATCATCTGCAGCATAGCACAACAAGGCAGAGAAAGGCATAAGATGTTACTGGGGAAAGCAAACAAACACAAAAAAGACAGGGGCTTCCCTGGTTGCTCAGGTGGTAAAGAATCTGCCCTCAATGCAGGAGACCCATGATCGATCTAGGTAGAAGGGCATGGAAAAGCACATGGCAACCCACTCCAGTATTCCTGCCTGGAGAATTCCATGGACCAAGGAGCTTGGCAGGCTACAGTCCATGGCGTCCCAAAGAGTCGGACATGACTGCACAACTAACACTTTTTTTCCTTTTACTTTTTAATCTTCCATCATCCCAATGTGGTATGCACAGAATTTCCTTTCTACCTTTGTTATTCTAGAAAACATGCTATTTTTATTTGACTAACCACTGTTATATGCTAATTACATCTCATTAAATTTAGAAAAATATACATATCAAAGCTGATTTATAAATTTCTCTGCATTATAGCCTTAACCTAGGAGGAGTGACTATGATGGATGATACCCAGTAATCTATATATCTAATTGTTACTTGTTCTTTGTCAATGGCTAATGGACTGGTTACATGCAAAGGAACACGACTGAGAATCAGTATAATGTACTGTGGGGACTAATGTTGTGCATTTCATTATAAACTCCAACACATGAAAATATCCAAATTCATATAAATGTTCATCAGAAGTTCTTTATTGAAAAAACATGCTCTGTATAATCAGAGGGTGATGACTCTGTGGATGTGAGTCCTCCACCTTATGTCTACCACACAATGTGACAGTTTACTCTGCTCATGTATAAAGCAGACATGATGTAAGACTGGAGGCCATGGAAAGAATGGGAGGCACAGACATCCCCTAACCAAGTCCTCCACTGAATTTTCAATTCGCTTATAGCAGCAACCAACCCTATGCTTAGCTGTGGTACCATATAGAAAGGAAGCCTACTTTCTGGGGACAAATTAATGCCATTACATCATATTTTGGTCAGCAGTTCATTCTTACATAATAATTACTTAATAGAGATTTGTATTGTATTTCTCTGATCTTCATAATTCTTCCAGAGACTCCATCTGATCAATGCATTTCACTCTGTAGTAATTCCAGCCAAAGAAGTCATTACAAGCCAAAAAAGGGTATCAATGGATTGATGTTCATCAGATTCACTGGTTTAATCTCAGCATAGCTACACTAATAAATGAGTTAATGATACTTACCATGTGGTGCTAATAGAGAGACAATACAGTTAGACTGAGTATTATCTGAAAAATGAGATATGTATTTCTAGCCAGGTACCTACATATAGACCTTTCTTTCTCATGAGTCACATAAGTGTGGAGGAATCAAATTGTAATGTGAGTACTTCTTATCACCTAATGATACACTAGAGTTTATTGCTTCTTGCTTTTTTCATTCTGGGCTCTTTGGGTCTGGAAGTTTTCATCGCTAAGAAGAATCTTTCTACACGAACTCCAAATCTGATACACAAATTCTCCATTCCAGAACCTGGAATTTGCACAAAGAAACCTGGAGACTGGGGACCGCGGAAGTTGACTGAGGACTGCGGCTAAGCTCGAAAGAAAATCTCAACTACTGCTGTTATAGAGGTTACAGTATAGCTCATCACCTTCCTTCTGAAAAATCCTTTCTTTTAGTTCCTTTCTTTCCTAAAGCTAATACTGCCACACATTTAATGTGAAATCTAATAATCTCTCAATAAATATATATATATTTTCCCTACAGAAATCTGTGAGGTTTTTACCTCCATATGAAAGAATCTTGGGGCTTCCCTGGTGGCTCAATGGTAAAGAATCCATCTGCCAACACAGGAGATGCAAATTCAATTCCTATGTCAGAAGATCCCCTGGAGAAACAATGGAAGCCACTCCAGTATGCTTGCTTGGGCAATGCCACAGACAGGGGGGCCGAGAAGGGTACAGTCCGTGAGGTCACAACAGAGTCGACAACAAAAAGAATTTTAACTGGCAAATAATTAGAATGTATCTATGTTTTTTGACCATTTAAGCTATCTAAGTATTATATCAAATAAGAAAACATTTGCAAAGTGTGTTATAAAGTAATAACATGTTTATTGTATGTGTTATATTAAAACACTGATGTTTGATAATTAAAACAAAAGAAACTTTATTGGCATTCCATATTATATATGGAATTATATGTTGTCATAATACATAACTTTTTAGGGAAATAACGTATAAATCCCACTAAGTAAGGTGCTAACAGTAGTAATTAAATGAAAAATATAGCATATTTGATTTTTTGAAGAACATATTTTTATGCACCATGTTTAAATTATATTGGGTAAAATTGGGCTTCCCTGGAGGCTCAGACAGTAAATAATCTGCCTGCAATGTAGTTCAATCCCTGGGAAGATCCCCTGGAAAAGGGAATGGCTATCCACTCCAGTATTTTTGCCTGGCGAATTCCACAGGCTCCAGAGGAGCGTGGCAAGCTACAGTCCATGGGATTGCAAAGAGCTGGACACGATTCAGCAACTAACACTTTCACTTTTCACAAAATTAGTCAATAATTAAATTAGTTGAATTAAATGAAATTGCAGGGCAGCTTGATCAAATGACAGCTCTAAATAGCACTAGATGCTATTTGAAAATATTCTTCATGAGAAAATAATTTGAAAACAATACTTAAAATAATCTTTTGTATATTTATTTGTTAAATTAGCAAAATGCTAGATAAAAATAAGAGTTATTGGGACACATACTATATATAATGCAATATTTCAATTTAACATGTTTTTTAGATAAGAAATAAAAGTATTAAGTTGACTTTATTTTGATTGCTTTTCCATAAATTGGTCAATAAATATACTATTTTTTATTATTCTTCCTCATCTTTAATACCCATATATTCAATAGGTTCATCTTTTTAGATTCCATATATATGAGTTGATATACAATATTTGTTCTCTTTCTGACTTACTTCACTCTGTATATAATATGCTCTAGATTCATCCATTAGAACTGACTCAAATGTGTTCCTTTTTAACTGAGTAATACTCCATTGTGTATATATACCACAATTCCTTTATCCATTCATCCTTTGATGAACATCTAGGTTGATTCCATGTCCTAGGCATTGTAAATAGTGCTGGAATGAATATTGGGGAACATGTGTCTTTTTCAATTATGGTTTCTTCAGGGTATATGCCCAGTAGTGGAATTTCTGGGTCATATGGCAGTTTTACTCCTAGTTTTTTAAGAAATCTCCATTCCCTGGTGGCTCAGTTGGTAAAGAATCTGCCTGTAATGTAGGAGACCTGGGTTTGATCCCTCAGTCTGGACAATCCCCTGGAGAAGGAAATGGCCACCTAATCCAGTATTCTTGTCTGGACAATCCCAAGGACAGAGAAGCCTGGTGGGCTACATTCAATGGGGTCTCAAAAGAATCAGACACGACCTAGTGACTGAGCCGTCCATACTATTCTCCATAGTGGCTATATCAGTTTACATTTCCACAAACAATGCAAGAGGGCTCCTTTCTCTCCACACCCTTTCCAGAATTTATTGTTTCTATATTTTTTGATGATTGCCATTCTGACTGGTGTGAGGTGATACCACATTGTTGAAACTAATGAGGAGAATAGGAAGAATCAATACTTTCCTAAAGTTTCTAATGAAACTCTTAAGTTTCTTTGCAGATGCCTGTGTCTTTGAAAATCTGTGCTCCAGATGCTCATAATATGGAAAACACATTAAAATCAACATATATTTGTGCAAAATATATTATAATTAACTAGTAATATCAACTTTATAAGTTCTCACCTCCTTAAAAGTTAATGAAATAATATATATTGCATGAAGCATTTGCTCTTGGAGAGACACAAAGAAAGTTGTCTATTCAAATCCTTCAATTTCCAAGGTTCTTCACAATGGAAGTCTTGGATCAATATCACTTGAAGCTACCAATTAATCCCAACTTGATTAAAATTTAAAATATGGGATAGAACAGAGTTCTGGTGTGACATTGTAATCAATGTCTTTATTGATGTGAAAACGAAGAAAGTGAAGTTGGCATTATTTATTCCTTCTCTGGGCTTTTCTAGAGCAATGATAAGTTCTTTATGAGTATATTATCTTCTCTGACATTCAATATGTCTAAAGTATGTTCTCCTTGGGAAAACAGATATCTCATTCTCTAGAATACAATTTACGTCTTAAATTAGAAAAATAACTTTGAGATAAAAAGTTAATAAAGATTTCAATAACAAGTGCTTGTATTATACGTGATTATATAATATATAATATAATGACATATATATTATATAATATATTGTGTCTGCCTTCATAAAAGTAATTTTCAGTCAGTTCAGTTCAGTCGCTCAGTCGTGTCCGACTATTCGCAGCCCCATGAATTGCAGCACGCCAGGACTCCCTGTCCATCACAAACTCCCAGAGCCTAGCCAAACCCACGTCCGAGTTGGTGATGCCATTCAGCCATCTCATCCTCTGTCGTCCCCTTCTCCTCCTGCCCCCAATCACTCCCAGCATCAGGGTCATTTCCAATGAGTCAACTCTTCACATCAGGTGGCAAAGTATTGGAGTTTCAGCTTCAACATCAGTTCCTCCAATGAACACCCAGGACTGATCTCCTTTAGGATGGACTGGTTGGATCTCCTTGCAGTCCAAGGGACTCTCAAGAGTCTTTTCCAACATCACAGTTCAAAAGCATCAATTTTTCGGCGCTCAGCTTTCTTTATAGTCCAACTCTCACATCCATGCATGACTATTGGAAAAACTATAGCCTTGACTAGACGGACCTTTGTTGGCAAAGTAATGTGTCTGCTTTTTAATATGCTATCTAGGTTGGTCAGAACTTTCCTTCCAAGGAGTAAGCGTCTTTTAATTTCATGGCTGCAGCCACCATCTGCAGTGATTTTGGAGCCCCCCAAAATAAAGTTTGACACTGTTTCCACTGTTTCCCCATCTATTGGCCATGAGGTGATGGGACCAGATGCCATGATTTTAGTTTTCTGAATGTTGAGCTTTAAGCCAACTTTTTCACTCTCCTTCTTCACTTTCTTTTTTTTTTTTTCTTTTTTTTTTTACTATACAAAAACCAATTGTATTTCTCTATACTAGCAATGAAAAATCCAAAAATGAAATTAAGTAATTCTGTTCCAAAAATACAGGAAAATAAAGTACTTGGCAACCTGAACAAAAGAAGTGCAAGACATACACCAGAAACTATAAAATATTACTGAGGAAATTTCTAAAAATCTAAATTAATGAAAAGAGAGTCCATGGTCATAGGCTGCAAGTCTCTGTAGTGTTAAGACATTAATTCTCCCCCAAACTGAACCAAAAATTCAATACAATCAATATTAAAATTTCAGTAGGCTTTTCTGCAAAAATTGACAAACCAATCTAAAGTTGATACGGAAATAAAACCAAAATGATTTTTTAAATGACCAAAGCAGGAGGACTTTTCCTATTTTCAGAATGTAATATACAACATTATAAAGCAATTATCCTCCAGTTAAAAAAAAAAGAAAAGCTACAGTAATTAAAGGACGTCCCTGGTGGTCCAGTAGTTAAGAATCTGCCTTCCAATGCAGAGGACATGAGTTTGATGCCTGGTTGAGGAACTAGGATCCCACATGCCATCCTAAACTCACATGCAGCAACTACTGAGAAGCAGCAACTACCCACACGCCACAACTAGAGAGAAGCCCACAAGCTGCAACTAACACCTGATGTAGCCAAATAAATTTTTTTAAAAAGTATAGTAATTTAGATGAAGTGCCACTAGCATCAGTTCAGTTCAGTTGCTCAGTCATGTCCAACTCTTTGCGACCCCATGAACCGAAGCATGCCAGGCATCCCTGTCCATCACCAACTCCCAGAGTTTGCCCAAACTCATGCCCATTGAATCGGTGATGCCATCCAACCATCTCATCCTCTGTCATCCCCTTCTCCTCCTGCCCTCAATCTTTCCCAGCATCAGGGTCTTTTCCAATGAGTCAGCTCTTCGAATCAGTTGGAGTTTCAGCTTCAACATCAGTCCTTTCAATGAATATTAAGGACTGATTTCCCTTAAAATTGACTGGTTGGATCTCCTTGCAGTCCAAGGGACTCTCAAGAGCCTTCTCCAACACCACAGTTCAAAAGCATCAATTCTTCGGTGCTCTGCTTTCTTTATGGTCCAACTCTCACATCCATACATGACCACTGGAAAAACCATAACCTTGACTAGACAGACCTATGTTGGCAAAGTAATGTCTCTGCTTTTTAATATGCTGTCTAGGTTGGTCATAACTTTCCTTCCAAGGAGTAAGCGTCTTTTAGTTTCATGACTGCAAACACCATCTGCAGTGATTTTGGAACCCAAAAAAATAAAGTCAGCCACTGTTTCCACTGTTTCCCCATCTATTTGCCTTGAAGTGATGGGACCGGATGCCATGATCTTAGTTTTCTGAATGTTGAGTTTTAAGCCAACTTTTTCACTCCTCTTTCATCAAGAGGCTCTTTAGTTCTTCACTTTCTGCCATAAGGGTGGTATCATCTGCATATCTGAAGTTATTGATATTTCTCCCAGGAATCTTGACTCCAGCTTGTGCTTCTTCCAGCCCAGCCCAGTGTTTCTCATGATGTACTCTGCATATAAGTTAAATAATCAGGGTGACAATATACAGCCCTGACGTACTCCCTTTCCTATTTGGAACCAGTCTGTTGTTCCATGTCCAGCTCTAACTGTTGCTTCCTGACCTGCATACAGGTTTCTCAAGAGGCAGGTTTGGTGGTCTGGTATTTCAATCTCTTTCAGAATTTTCCAGTTTATTGTGATCCACACAGTCAAAGGCACTTCCTCAAGGCCTGAGACTCCCAGCCTCCTCTGGTTCCCTGAGATGTTTCCACACAGGCATTTCCCTGACAAGGCGCATATATGTATACTCCCATCTTGGTGTTTGCTTCTGGCCTATACTGTCATTTCGTCCTCCAGGAGTCTGTTTTCTGGCAAGGTTTTATTTTTTGCCTGAGGCGCTATTAGCCAGCATTACGTATCCTCTGAAAGAAAAAACAACAGCTGCAAGAGCCGCAAGGAGTATGTATGAGAATCTTCAGTGAGCAACGCCAGAGACCCCACGTGAGACGCAGAGAACTCCGAACCAAAAACGCTTCCTCCTTCTTCACTTTCAAGAGGCTCTTTAGCTCCTCTTCACTTTATGCCATAAGGGTGGTGTCATCTTCATATCTGAGGTTATTGATATTTCTCCTGGCAATCTTGATTCCAGCTTGTGCTTCTTCCAGCCCAGCGTTTCTCATGATGTACTCTGCATAGAAGTTAAATAAGCAGGGTGACAATATACAGCCTTGACATACTCCTTTTCCTATTTGGAACCAGTCTGTTGTTCCATGTCCATTTCTAACTGCTGCTTCCTGACCTGCATACAGGTTTCTCAAGAGACAGGTCAGATGGTCTGGTATTCCCATCTCTTTAAGAATTTTCCACAGTTTAATTGTGATCCACACAGTCAAAGGCTTTGGCATGGTTAATAAAGCAGAAATAGATGTTTTTCTGGAACTCTCTTGCTTTTTTGATGAGCCAGCGGATGTTGGCAATTTGATCTCTGGTTCTTCTGCCTTTTCTAAAACCAGCTTGAACATCTGGAATTTCACGGTTCACATATTGCTGAATCCTGGCTTGGAAAATTTTGAGCATTACTTTACTAGCGTGTGAGATGAGTGCAACTGTGCGGTAGTTTGAGCATTCTTTGGGATTGCCTTCTTTGGAATTGGAATGAAAACTAATCTTTTCCAGTCCTGTGGTCACTGCTGAGTTTTCCAAATTTGCTGGCATATTGAGTGCAACACTTTCACAGCATCATATTTCAGGATTTGAAATAGCTCAACTGGAATTCCATCACCTCCACTAGCTTTGTTCGTAGTGATGCTTTCTAAGGCCCACTTGACTTCACATTCCAGGATATCTGGCTCTAGATGAGTGGTCACTCCATCGTGATTATCTGGGTCATGAAGATCACTTTTGTACTGTTCTTCTGTGTATTCTTGCCACCTCTTCTTAATATCTTCTGCTTCTGTTAGGTGCATACCATTTCTGTCCTTCATCGAGCCCATCTTTGCATGAAATGTTCCCTTGGTATCTCTAATTTTCTTGAAGAGATCTCTACTCTTTCCCATTCTGTTGTTTTCCTCTATTTCTTTGCATTGATTGCTGAGGAAGGCTTTCTTATCTCTCCTTACTATTCTTTGGAACTCTGCATTCAGACGGGAGTATCTTTCCTTTTCTCCTTTGCTTTTCGCTTCTCTTCCTTTCACAGCTATCTGTAAGGCCTCCTCAGACAGCCATTTTACTTTTTCGCATTTCTTTTCCATGGGGATGGTCTTAATCCCTGTCTCCTGTACAATGTCACAAACCTCCGTCCATAGTTCATCAGGCACTATGTCTATCAGATCTAGTTCCTTAAATCTATTTCTCACTTCCACTGTATAATCGTAAGGGATTTGATTTAGGTCATACCTGAATGGTCTAGTGGTTTTCCCTACTTTCTTCAATTTCAGTCTGAATTTGGCAATAAGGAGTTCATGATCTGAGCCACAGTCAGCTCCCTGTCTTGTTTTTCTGACTGTATAGAGCTTCTCCATCTTTGGCTGCAAAGAATATAATCAATCTGATTTCGGTGTTGACCATCTGGTGATGTCCATGTATAGAGTCTTATTTTTAGTCTTGCCTTAAAAAAAGTGGATACACAAAGTTCTATTTGTCCTTGCATCCATCTTGTACACTGGATTCCCTGAGAATAAGAATTTATGCCCATCAGATTTTATTGTGTCATTTCCAGATTTGGTCAGGCTTCTTTAGATGTAGGATAACCCAACAACTTAGGCCTTAATTTTCTGCCCTTTATTTTTTCTGCCATTATTGTGTTTCTATAGCTTTCTGGTTTTCTTGTTGAATATTTTAATATAAAGGGAAATAAAATATTTATATGTATTAAGAGTTTCCCGCCTCTAATATTTAACAGAATCTGAATTTTCCACCTGAAGAAATTATGGAAATGGATCTATATAAGCAGAAGTATTACTTCTATTTTTTTCTTTTCTGTCTACCTATTGTTTCAGAAACATAAGGAGTCCAATACTGCCAGGTGTACATTCACTTTCCAACTTCACAGGTCCATTTTTTTTTTCTTAATCCTCTGGTGGGAACATTTTGACCTTGAGAACTAAGAATTTCAAATCAGTAAAGTCTAGTTTAATGAATGAGAAACAAAAATAATAGAGTCCATTTCAGTTTGACTCCTTAGCTATGGAAGAAACACTTCTGTTTGAACAAATGAGGTCTTTGTTTTCCTAGTTGAACCCTGGGTGAAACATTGATATGACCATCCCAGTATGGATTACGTAACTGAGGAAGTAGTCAAATGATAGGACCATGTGCAGACTGGATACAGTTTAACAGATTCATACCAAAATTCCATTTATCAGCTTGTCTAAATGAGTCTGCATTATAATCAGTGGAACATGGTGACTTTTCTTTTTGTGTTCCTAGTAATTGGAATCAATCCAGGCTGTTTCTTAATCCCTGTAACGTTTGGATATTTTCTGTCCCTAATGATACCCACCAGGGTTACAGGTAGCTCAAAGTCCCTTGGGGAAGACTTAAAAGAAAAATTCTATATATACTCAAGGACTTATTTAAGGGTTCTTCCTCAAAGAAGGAAAGATTCATCCTCTTCTTCAGTGTCCCCTTCAATTATGGTGCTGTAGACAGGTTATGATGGAAAGATTTATGTCTGAGAATTATTAAAAAAAACTCAAGCTAGGTTTCTGTCACCATAACTAAAATATCCCAGTTACATAGATCAAAGAACACTTTAGTATTTATCCTCATAGTTGGTGAGCTCATTGTCAACTCGGTACCTCTGTGAATTCTTGATGCCCATGAGGTAACCGCAACTTCGTCGTCTCTAAATGTTAAATGCTTTAACTGACTCCCATTGTTTCAAGCTGCTACAACTTTTCATTAAAATCAGGGATGCTGTTTTAATAGCCACATTTCCTATATCAACTCCATCTTTCAGAGAATAGTTACTTGTAGAACTACTCAAGTATGTATTCACTAGCATGAATCCCTTACTAACATGGAATGTATTAGTGAGGAGAGTGTCCCAGTAAAAACACATTCCCTTTCATTGAATTTCTTCCTCTATATTGTATAAAGGAAAAAAACCAAACACTTAAATCTTATTGAAAGTATACCATTGTCAGAACAGATTTTCATAAAAACAAAACCAAAATAAACTGTTAAAACCACTTCTAGTTATATAAGCTAGAATATTAAGTCTGGAGACTTGGAGAAGTGCACTCATACACATAAATTAGGCTCAAACCAATGCCATACTTCTTCCATCTTAGTCTAAAGCCCTAGAATATGTCCTCTTGCATATTTCTCTGATTCCTGATGATTTAAATCATCTTTCAGGTTTTAAATGTATGTTTTCTTTTCTTGGAGAAGATATAACAGGTCTTGCATTGGGACATGCTGGGATCTAACTCTAGTTACACACTTGGATGCAATGAGTAGCGGTAGGAGCTCTACAAAAGAGTAAGTATCCTTTTGTAAGACAACAATTGAAAGATAAAGTCATTACTGGGTAGTAATTGCTGGAAAGATATTTTTTTTTTTTTTGCAGACAATGGAGAGGAAACTGCTTCTACTAGGAGGGATCTGGGATACCAGGGTGTTTAATGTTTCTGTCTGAGTCAGTTCGGGGTGCTGTAAGAGATTACCATAGACTGAGTGACTTAAAAATATTATTTCTCACAATTTTGGAGGCTAGAAGTCCAAGGTCAAGGTGGCACGCACAGTTGGATTCTTGGCAAAGGTCCTTTTCCTTATTTACATAGAGCCCCCATCTCCTTATATCCACATGTGGAATAGAGGGGGAAAAGGGCTAGCTTTTTTTCTCTTTTTTTTTCCCCTCTAAAGAATATTTATTTTTAACTGAGGATAATTGGTTTACAATACTGTGTTGGTTTCTGCCATACAGCAACATGGATCAGCTATAGGTATATATGTCCCCTCTTTCTTGAAACTCGCTCCCTTGTCCCACCCCATCCTAGCCCTCTCAGTTGTCACAGAGCACCAGTTTGAGCTCCCTGCATCTTTTTCTAAAAGAACACTAATCTCATCATGGAGGATCCACTCTCAAGACACAGTTACTTCCCATAGGTCCTACTTCCAAACACCATCACATTAGGACTTCAACATAGGAAGTTTAGGGGGATACAGATAACTTAGTCCAAAGCAACTCCTCTCTCAATCTATTAAAATTTTTTCATCTGAAATCTCAAATTGCCATTTATTTCCAAGGTTAAAATGAAATACATACTGAGATTGTGAATTTGGTTTCCTTAATAATTCTGCAAACTACAATTCAATTTGGGCTCTAATTCATTGTCAGGTTGTTCTGTGATGCCAGAGGTAAAAGATTTTATTTTAAAAAACGGTGTCCATAGAAGTTCTCTTAATGTCAATCTATTCTTTGAGCCAATATTCCAAAATCTTAAGGTTATCATATCTTTACTTATAGATTTCTAGCTCACTCAGAAGCAACCATCCCATGCCACAGTATTTGTACCCTTATTTTGATAAGACATATGATTATTACATTCTCTACTTAATATAACAAAACATTGCTTTCATACAAAGCAAGCTATTTAACAATTTAAGCAATCTTATTTTGGTTGAGATCCCTGGGAAAAGATTCTGAGCAGAGTTTAATGTTCAAGATATTTATTATGGAGTAACTGTAATTACTACATCTGTGGAAAGGGTGAAAGAAAGTACAGAGAGATATTTTGAACAGTGAAGCAAGCCTAATGCAGCTTTGATCAACTATGTGGGGAAACTCTGGAACTTAAGACTCTTCAGCATCATTCCAAAGTGGGCTAAGATAGTAAATCCTTTATCTATCCATTTTCTTCAGTCACTGGATGCCAGTTGCTCATGGAAATGGTGTAATGGTTTACAGAGTAACTTTCTGCAGCAGAAACAATTCATGAACAAGTTGAGCCCCAGAAGCCATTTTCAAGTAGTATTCTGAGCAGCTTGGCATGTCCTTTTTTGAAGGCACTCTGAGATGCACACCACAACATCCACCATATTGAATTCTTTTTTTGAAAATATGTCATTGTAACTTGAGAAACAAATGAGAAACTCAACTTCAGAATCTCATTTGAAGGTCTGCCTGAAAGCACCACTTTAGGTACCATCAATTCTACCAGTTAGGATCCAATCAGGAAAACATAAACCATCTTATGATTTGAAAACATTGGCTATGCAAATTATTGAAAAAACTGTGAAATTAAATATAGGAGTAGAACATCATCACGTAGGTAACAGGTAGCAGATGACAACGAGAAATTACTAATGTTTTTGGTCTGAAGAATAAAAGGGAGAAGCAGAATTGGGAAACCAGAATTACACTGAAGATGAAATCATAGCAGGCTGTTCACTGGAAGATGAAGGCATAAAGGAGACACCACTTCTGTTGTTGGTGCTTCCCAAAGGGAAAAAAGGAAAAAATTACCCCAGCTTCTCCTACCACTCTGCTCTTCAACTTTTGCCATTGCCTCTCATTCACTGATTCCATGTAGAAGCAAATGGGAAACACACAGTCAAGGCCTCTAGCCCACTTCCCAAGCATACACAGAAGAGCAAAGAATGCCTCTAAGGACAAAAAGGCCCAGCATCAGCAAAAAGTTAATGTCTAAATGTTAACACTGAAAAGCACAAAATATGATTAAATGATTTATGTCTTTTACAGTTCTGCAATATGCATATGAATATGTATAAATATATAAGCATTAAATATATGTGCATGTGATTCAGCTATACTTTCAAAATTGTTTTCCCAATAGTACATAAATAAAACTCTGTCATTTTGAAACACAGCCAGCATTAAATAGAACATTACTGGCGTTCTGTATTCCACTTGGGATATAAATGAAGAATTGGATAGTGTTCAGAAAAGTGATACACAAAATAACTAAAGTTGAAATAAGTTCTGTGAGTCAAAGTTATTGAATTTATATATAATGTGAGAATTAATAGGGGTATTATATGAGATTTAGCAGCACAGCACCCAGAATTTCATGGAGAACTAGAAAATAAAGAGTTTTACTTTAAATACATGTAACTAGCCACAGAGGCATATGTCTTCATGGTCTTTAAAAAGTGGTCTCCATGAGCCCCTGCTTGTACTTAGGTAAGGAATTGTTCCCACTGAACAATGAGGGCAGTGAGACTCCAGAAACTAAGTGATTCACTTGAGTTCTTGCTGCTAGTAACTAACAAAGGGATTGAATATACTTCTACTTCCTAGAACATCATTCTTTATTTTTCTCTTGTTAAAAATATACATGGCTCTAGAAAGATGGTAAAGATGACCCTATATATGAGACTGCAAAAGAGACACAGATGTAAAGAACAGACTTTTGGACTCTGTGGGAGAAGGCAAGGGTGGGATGATTTGAGAGAATAGTATTGAAACATGTATGTTACCATATGTGAAACATTGCCAGTCCAGGTTCGATGCATGAGACAGGGCGCTCAGGGCTGGTGCACTGGGATGATCCTGAGGGATGGGATGGGAAGGGAGGTGGGAGGGGGTTTCAGGATGGGGAACACATGTGTACCCATGACTGATTCATGTGAATGTATGGCAAAAACCATTACAATATTCTAAAGTAATTAGCCTCCAATTAAAATAAATTAATTAAAAAAAGAAAAAATATATACATGGCTTGTTTAAAAATACAATTTTCCCAAAGCCCAAAATATGTAAATATAAATAAATATATAATATATATATATGTATACATGTATGAAGAGAACAGAATAGAGAGAAATGTATAAAAATAAATTAAAATAATCTGTCCAGCAATAAGCATAGTTACTATTTTGCTACAATTCTTGCCAGTTATTTTGAGTGCAATGTGTTTTGGGTGTGGTACATGGATGGCTTCATATCTGATTTTATTGTTAAGCACAATATCATGAGCTCTGGCTCAAGTAATTTAATATTTTTCTGAACATAATTTTAACTTGTGCATATATTAGCATAATTAATGCTAGCTGTTGCAACCCACAAACCATTAAACCTTTGTGGCTTAACACAATACAGGTTTACCTGTTTGTTAGTTTGGTACAGTCTGATGGTGTTCACCATAGGGAAAACCTGGCCTCAGAGTTCATCACAGTGGGGATGAAAGCAATCAAGGGACATACTGTCTGTCATGAGTTCCAAGTCAAAGATACTGCCACACTTGACTTCTGCTCAGAAGAATTTTGTCAAACAACTTACATTACCCCAACTTCATTACTCAAGAAACTCATACAAAGAAGCAGCACATTAAACATCTGATGAATACTAACATGTCAGTTTCTGCTGGTGTGTGATATTCAGTTTTTGGCAACAGTGGTCCTACTCTTACATCTACTCTTTCAAAGCATATATATATACATGTATGCATGTGTGTATATATATATATTTACATATAACCAGTATTCTTGCCTAGAGAATCCCCATGGACAGAGGAGCCTGGTGGGCTACAGTCCATGGGGTCACAAAGAGTTGGACAGGATTGAGCAACTAAGCACAGCACAGTACATACACACACACACACACACACACACACACACACACATGCACGCACCTACACACACACACACACACATACACACCCACACACACGTACATACACACACACACACACACACGTGCACCCACACACACCCACATACACACACACACACACATACACGCACATACACACACCCACACACACACACACACACCCACACCCACACACACCCACACACACCCACTTTAAAAACTCAACCCTCTTTATCTAGGATCAACAACCAAGAATGGATTCTTTTTACCTATATGACTCCATCTCATATTTCTCTGTACAATGCCTTCAGTGCTGTGGTCCTGTTGACCTTTATTCTCTTCTTACAGACACCCTACTGGCCACCGCCTTTAGGATTTATACTAGTTTTTCTCTTTATTTGACATGTTCATTCCTTGATTACTACATGACTTGTTGTTTTTCGACACATCACACAGAGAATATATTTTTTCTGCCAACACTCTCTGTAATCAAACAAGAGCAATCTCTATAGCCAAACAATCACCTGCTATCACATCAACTTATCTGAATTTTCTGCATATATTTTCCCATTTGTTTTTAGATTTTTGATGCTAGTTTTCTAAAATTTCTTTTCTACAGTCATTAATTCTAAAAAGCAGGTTTTTATTATGTTTTTTTCAGGATGATATTATGGTTTTCTAATTCTGTGATATTCAATTCAAAGAACCATAGTTTTTCTGTTTTTGTCCTTGAAAATGTGAAGATTAAAAAGCAAACTACAGCAACAAAAACAGATGCAAACTTATGGATATTGGGACCAAGTTGTCCAATCTCAATAGTGAAGTGTTTCTGAGGAAATATATCCAAGCTGAAAATAAATAAAATTCCAGCATATACTTTTTCCTGATAAGCATTAAAATTGATACAATCCATAAGTCTCAATAACATTTCTACTAATCTCTCCTTTTCTATTCTTCCTTAACTGTCCTTGCTCTGATTCTGTCTCTCATTTTTAATCTCCCAAATACCTTCTTCTCTTTCTCTCCCTACCTACCTATATATTTCTCTATTTGTTCTTTGAACTTTTATGTTCCTGTCTTCTCTGCTCTGACTCCAGTTCTGTGCTTTGGAAAATCTAAGACACTATCTGGAAAAGGAAAATCCTTTTGATAAAGTGAAAGGAGACATCTTTTACAATCAGTCAGGCTAAAATTATTGCAGTAATTCTTAATATTATTCTTGTTTCCTTATATCATACAGCAAATTGCTTCATGAATCCTGTTGGCATTACTTAAAATATCTTTTAAAACTTGGAATAATTTTAGATTTACATTAAAGTTGTAAAGATAGTTGAGAGAGTTCTTGTATATCCTTTCACTTATTTTTCTGAATGTTAACATCTTATCATGATACATTTAGCAAAACTAAAACTCATCATTGGAAAAGATACTATTAATTAAGCCACATACTTTAAATGGATTATATCAGATCTTGCACTAATGCAACTTTAATTTTTTTTCCTCCAAGGATTCAATCCAAGATTTCACATTGCATTTCATCATCATTTTTCCTTAATTTTCTCAGGTCTGTGAAATTTTATCAGTTTTCTTTCTTTCCTTTTTTTTTTTTTAACAAATTTTGAGGACAACTGAACTTCCCTGCTGATGGCTTCACAGTAAAGAATCCTCCTACCAATGCAGAAGACTCAGGTTCAATCCCTGGGTCAAGAAGATCCCCTGGAGGAGGAAATAACAACTCAATGCAGTATTCCAGTATTCTTGCCTAAACGATCCCATGGACATAGGAGCTGGTGGGCTCCTCTATCCATGGGGTGGCACAGAGTTAGATCCTACTTAATGACTGAGCACTTGCACATGGGACACCTAGTCAGATATTTTACAAAATATCCCTCAATTTGGGTTTGTGATTGAGTTTGTTCTCTCAGTTAGGGTATAGTAATAGGTTCTGGGGGAGAAAACCACAGAAATAAGGTGTCCTTTTCATTAAATCATATTGGATGGAGCAGGATACAGTATTTTTTAAATGCAACTGGAATCAAATCCCTCCATAACATTTCTGTAATTACCATGATTTTATCTGGGCTACTACCATCTTTAGTTTTGAATCATTATGATACCCTCTTAATGGTCTGATTCATGTTGATGTTTGACAGAAAGCAACAAAATTCTGTAAAGCAATTATCCTTCAATTTAATAAAAAAAATAAAAAAAATAGCAATCAATGTCACCTTTTTAAAGGATTAGTCAGATCATGTCATCCTTCCACTGAGGCTCCTGTTAGAGCTTGCCATCAGACTCATAGTAATATATATAAATATTATCATAATCAAAAATGTTCTCAACATCCCTGTTCCTCAACCCACACTTCTCTGATTGTATGTTCTTATACCCTTTTCTTCTCACTTCAGTCACACTGACTTCCTTGTTTATATAGTCATATTAAATAAAGTCCCCCTTCAAAACTTTGTCTTTTTTCCATTGTATATCCTTGCCTCCTTTGTCGTAGATAAGGTGTCCATAGGTTTGTGGATTTATCTCTGGGCTTTCTATTCTGTTCCATTGATCTATATTTCTGTCTTTGTGCCAGTACCATACTGTCTTGATGACTGTGGCTTTGTAGTAGAGTCTGAAGTCAGGCAGGTTGATTCCTCCAGTTCCATTCTTCTTTCTCAAGATTACTTTGGCTATTCGAGGTTTCTTGTATTTCCATACAAATTGTGAAATTATTTGTTCTAGTTCTGTGACAAATACCGTTGGTAGCTTGATAGGGATTGCATTGAATCTATAGATTGCTTTGGGTAGTATAGCCATTTTGACAATATTGATTCTTCCAATCCATGAACATGGTATGTTTCTCCATCTGTTTGTGTTCTCTTTGATTTCTTTCATTAGTGTTTTATAGTTTTCTATTTGTTCTTCCTCAATTGCAGCTGTTCCTCCTTCAGAAATGCCCACAGTCTGCCCATTTTAGGTCTATGCTCAATGTCACTTTCTCAGCATTATCTTCCATGACTCTTGTATTTAAAATCTCTCCCTCTACACTCTTGCCTACCTTTCTGGCTTTATTCTTTTATCATAACACATCACTTTCTGTGTTTGAATACATCATGTTTTCTGTTTCCCTTCACTAAAGTGTAACATTTGTGGAAGTGTGGATTTTTGGTTGTGGTATCTTCTTTTCTTGGTATGTTAAAAACAAAACCTCAGGAAATATTTGTTATATGAATACATGAACTGGGAGAGGAGATTTGAAGGTTGCTTTGTTTCACTTTATTTTATTTTGTTGACTCTGTTCATCTAATTTCCCCTCATCTCTAAACATGATGAATGCTTTTATATGCATAGGTCCAAGTCCCATTATCTCTCTTAATACAGCACTCTGTGATGATCTAGAAGTCTCTTATCTTCTCTGCTTATATCTCAGATATTCCGTAACTAGAAAATACGTAAAACTAAAAGCTCAACCACACAGTGCTCAATTTATTTTCCCTCTACTTCTCTGATACACTTAAACCATCCATACAACACTTCATTAAAGAAATCTGAATATCACAGAATGTAACATGTCCCACCTGATGTGAAGAGCTGACTCACTGGAAAAGGCCCTGATGCTGGGAAAGATTGAGGGGCAGGAGGAGAAGGCAGTGACAGAAGAGGAGATGGTTGGATGGCATCATCGACTCAATGGACATGAATTTGAGCAAACTCCTGGAGATAGTGAAGGACAGGGAAGGCTGGCAGGCTGCAGTCCACGGGGTCGCAAAGAGTCGGACACAACTGAGACAGTTGAGCAACTGAACAACAAATGTGTCCCCTCCATCCTCACTTCTTCCTTCACTACTGTTTGCTCAGAGTTACAGTCTATGAATATTTTTTAAAGTGGAGAGGATGGAGAGTGGTACTATGCCTGTCATAAAAACACAGACCCAATACTGTCCCACAATGACTGTATGTGACCACATGTACCTAAGTGAGTACGATTGTGCATATGCATGTGTGGTGTGAGGTTACTCATCTTTGCCGCTTATGTGTACATAGGAATCTGTGTGTGCTGTATTTACAGCATTTTCATGAACATTTGGAAAATAATATTAAAGACGCCATTTTCATTTTAATGCCCAAATATTTTTTCACTAGCTTCCTTCTGTAATTTTTTAACTGTAATTTTTTCATATATTGGAGTATAGCCAATTAATGGGGTTGTGATATTTTTAATGAAAATGATATCAAATAATACATTCAGTAATAAATCTAATATACACAGGAATCTAATCTGAATTTAAATGAAACTGAAGAGTCTATAATTTAACTTTTTGGTATTTTCTTAATGACATAAAAGATACTCCTCTTTCCTATAGGCACCAACATAAAATAAAGCCCCCCAAATTTTACTGTATTTAAACAAAAAAAAAAATCCCCAATGAGATCCTGTTAGGTTTAATGATAGTATATTGGAAAATGATTTTTTTAAAAAAGGTATTTTGTACTAATTAAGTTGTTCAAAATGATTTGGCTGTTTAAATGAGATTATAAATTAAAGCTAATTGACAGAATATGACACTGTATAATCATTAAATATAGTTATAATTTGATTGGCATTTAACCCCAGAATAGTGTTTTGTGGGCAATCTGAGGAAACCTTATAAAATAATTTTTAAATAGAAGTTGACGTATATGATGTGGGAAAAAAAAGTATAAAATAATAAGGACACAGTTGACCAGTTTGGATTGCTACTTAAAATCCTCATCCTCTCTTCTCTTCTTCTAGCACACGCTAAAAGAGCAGACTGCCAATGTCTAATGCAGAGTCATTTTCATCTGCTTGTTTTATTTCTACTGCCAATTATCCTTAATTATTGAAAACTTTTTTTCAGTGTATAATGGATGCTGAAATGTTAGTATGCTCATTAAACGGAAACTTTAGATAGAGCAATAGATTCTGATAAGCACTGGTTTGTTATGGCACTGAAATTTCAAGTTATTCCTTACTCTATTAACTTCAAATTCATATTCCACAAAACATTTACTCAGAATTAATATCTATTATTTTGCCAAAGAGCCATCACCAAATTACTTAAATGATAAAAATACAGGAATAATGTAAATTGGCATCCATGAAGGACAATTGGACCCAGAAGGTACAATTTGCTCTCGTGTGAAAGCAGGAGACCTTTAGATGGAAGCAAAATCCTTCATATATTGCTACTTAAACCTCTGTGAGTGCTCCCTTATTGTAGAAGTGTGTCCTGTCCATATCCTAACAAACTGGTGTCAGCTGATAAAAAGCTATGATAAATGATAAATCCATACACAGAGCATCTTGAAGGTCAAGAATTTTACATTGTAGATATGAATATACACATTTGCCTCCATTTCACTGAGAATCCAGTTGTTTCCAGAATTCCCTCTTCTGGTTAATATTAGCAACAACAGAAGTGAAAGAGACATTCTTCATTAGATTTGAAGACCAAGGGCATGTGTATCTCTATGGTGTGCTAAGCCGCTTTAGTCGTGTGTGAGTTTTTGCGACCCCATGGACCATAGCTTGCTAGGCTCCTCTGTCCATGGGATTTTCCAGGCAAGAATACTGGGAGGGTTGCCATGCGCTCCTTCAGGGCATCTTCCCAATCCAGGTATTGAACCCCTGTCTCTTATGTCTCCTGCATTGGCAGGCAGATTCTTAACACTAGCGCCACCTGGGAAGCCCATCTCTAAGGTAATGAGCAACAATTTTTCTTCTGCCAACCATTCCCAGTATCATGGTGGGCAGTGATGGAAGACAACTGCACTATATCCTTATGTGTTCAAGTTGTCAACTCAAGTTCCAGTTTATCTTTATTCTTCTGCCCATTCAGCTTGCTTCCCCAACTGCCAATCCAGCTGACCTATAGTGACTTCAGGCTAAATACTAGATGCAGAAACACCAGCTTGCAGTGGGTGCTCACATGTAACATATACTCCATTCCAACATCTCCAAAGTCTTGCTAACCCATTCTAGCATTAACCATTTTGAAAGCACTATCTAAGAAAAATTAACTTAAAAGCAAAATATCCCAAATATCATATGATAAATCACATAAGTCAAGTATGGGTGAGACTCTAGGTATACTTAATCTGGGGCAAAATTTCCCTCCATCTGGGTAACTGCCATCTCCCTGTGTTCAAATTTCCTTTTTCTTATAAGGACACCAGTTATACTGGATTAGGGCTTAACCTTATTAACTCATCTTTACTTAAATATATCTGCAAGATCTTCTTTCCAAATAAAATAATTTACAGGCACTGTGGGTTAGGATTTCAACATGTCTTCTGTGGGGGGGGCGTGGATAGGACATAATTTAACTCATAAAAATGCTATAGTAAACAAGCAAATAAAAACAATTCAACTTAAATTAAGATATACCTAGATTCTAGTACCTTTCTGTTCCCACTTTTGTTATTCCATCCTGTGTAAAGTGTGGTGGATGTTTTCTACCGATTCTATCATTTTATAGACCTCTGTATCAACAATGCCTTAAGAATATATTGTTCTATAGAAAGACAGAATAACAAAGACAGCAAAAATAAGTGAACTATGAGTTCAAGTCTAGAACACATTTTGACCTAATCATGTGGTTTCCCCTCAATACATATAAAGTTTTCTATTTCTTCTTTTGCTTTTATCCAAATTTTCTTCTTTTATTCAAAATAAAATCTTTAAGAAATGAGATCTGTAAGTATCTTCAATTTGAATTAAACACAGATCTTCTGCAGAATGCCTACCACCTCGAATGCCCACCACCTCTTTGACTGGGCAAATCAACCCAGACAACAGATGATATGTCTGTTTAAAAATGCATTTTTAAGTAAAAAACAGAATAAATTGATTTATCTGGTTACTTTTAGATTTCACAGGACCTTTAAAGATGTTAATAAGTGCTACCAATGACTGTTATGTTTATCTTCTTCTCAGATGCACTAATTCCCCAAAGGGGCAGGGGGGAGTTTTGTAGGTTGGAAGTGGGAGGGCAGAAATTCATTTCCCTCTCTTAAACATTAGGTTTTAAATTTTTCAGAATTTAATTTATAAATTATCCTGTAATACATGCAGCTCAATTTTGAGATAGCCAAGTTTTATGTCTTCATTTTACTCACCACTTTGTTCTTTTCTTTCTTTTCACACAGTTTTCCTTGAACACCTCCAAGTGTCTCAGCCTTGTGTCCTGCTGAGCTAACACTTTATCCCAAGTTTGTCTCATTAATAGTTTCCTTTCAGCCTTCAGATTTTTTTCATTGTGAGGATGCACACAAAGGCTTAGTAAATTAACTCAATCATTTAACAAATTTGTTCTTATAACTATTATGTGCTAGCACTGTCCTCAGTGATTATAAAATTAGAAATTCATTTTTGGACACGTGCTATAAGCATTTATAAATGCTAACAAATGTACAAAAATGAGTAACTCTTTCATGTCAAGTTTTTTTCTTTTCTTATTTTTTATTAAATATTTCTTCTTCTAGAAAGTAATTAAGCTTTGCCTTTTTCAAATAAACTTCTACATCAGACTGGTATCTTATAATACCTCTGATAATTAATCAAAGCTATTCTGACTTCAGAGGATTTACAAATAAGAGTATGATGTGAGAAATTTTACCTGGAATATTTTATCAAAATGTGAAACCAAATAAAACAATTTTAGTGCATTTGCAATTCCTATCTGATATCTAACTGGAAAATACAAAATTAATTCTGATTTTAAGTAGCACACTGTCAAAGTGTTATTTAAGGAGATAGATGTCCCAAGAGAGACTGTTCTTAGAGTAATTTTAGCCTCACCTTGAAAAGTTCAGAAAACCGCATTTTCCCCCTATGGTATTTAAATATTAGGTTTTGAAATTAAAAAGGGTCTGATAATAGGGAATCAAACATTCAGAATTTCATTCTTTTAAAAGGAGTGTTCTACTAATCCTTGTGACTTTACTAGCAATAAAAATCCTACCTTTTCACCTTTAAAAGCCCTGAATGGTTTAAGTATTTTATATTTAATCTCTGTGTAAATTTTCTCCAGTCTCAGGTCACTTAGGATAATATAAGGAGACTGTGTCAGAGGGTTGTTGTCCCTATTAATCAAGAGTTGATGAAAATACTAATATCTCAGTGGCAGAAAGCTGACAGTTTCTTTTACTAAATGTTTGGAAATGATGGTTACATTTTTTCATTATAAACTAAATCATCACTTATATTCAAAATTACATCTCTAATTCTTTTCATAATTCTGTCATTGACTTTAGAAAACTGTTTTTATTGTTTTTAGATATGCTATTCATTGATTGAATACACAATTGAAAAAATTAAGCATTGCTGCTCTCCACCGATTATTGTGATGTCAGACATTGAGCCAATAGTTATATTTTCACATATATTGAGATACAGAGATTATAATACAAATCAGATTTTTTTTTCATTTTGAACACTTGATATACATTTATTAAATATATCAATTCCTTTTTCTAAGATTGAGTGTTTTTATATTGCTTTATAGCTAGTTCTCAGAATATGTTCTTATAGTCCCACAGTTTTCAATTTCAAACCATTGTATTTGACCTTGCACTACTTATTTTTGACTATTCCATGCTAGTACTTTATTTGAATCCAGACTCATTGAGCATCTTGTCCTCTTTAATTTGAACTCTTTGACCATTTATTTATTCCCAAAAGTTGAGTAAACACTGTGAATCCAACAATTTGCTCATTTTTTAGAAAATGCAAAATACATGAAAAGACTACAACTGACTTAAGTAGTTATATCTTGCTTGTAAAATGGAGTTTTGCTTGAAAATTTCTGATCTGAAATATGACATCAGAAGTAGACATAACTGTATAATTATCTTAAAGATTAACATACAATTGGCATTTGAAGATTTGAAAAGCTTAGGCTAATAAAATTAGCAAGAACAATGATTCCTGCAAATGTTTGTTCTTATTTTTTAAAGGTAATAATACATTTCAAAATGGAAAGTGAAGACAATGAGAATAGTGGAAGATGATCAGGAAAATTTTCCTCTGTGGGGCATGATTTTAAAGAATAATGGGGTAAAAAATAACATAATGATGAATTAATTGCAATATAGTGACAGAGCTAAATTACAGAGAACTCTGAATGATCAAATGAATCATTTGGACTTAGTCTGCTTTTTGAGGGGAAAATAATACCTCTCGTTATCTGTCATCTACTTATTTGATTCTGTTCTTTGTTTACATAAAAAGTCATAAATATTTAATGTAAAATGTTTCATTGAAATGCATGTAAATAATTATTGGCCTTGGTGAGATCAATGAAAAATAGTATAAACCCATGACTGATATTTAAAATTAAACAAAAGATAAATTGAAGAAATACTTGATGTCATAGGCCAGGAGACAGCAAACTTTTTCTGTGAAAGGTCAAATATTAATAGTAAATACTTTAGCCTTTAAAGGACAGTCTCTGTCTTTACTAGTCAACTGCCTTTGTTGCATGACTACAGCTATATAAATGAATCAATATTATTGTATTCTATAAAACTTGATTAAAAAGTGGCAAGTAGGATATGGCCTGTGGACCACAGTCTGCACGCCCATATTTCTTGTAGGTAAAAAGATTATGCATTTTTGGAACACCACCGTTCATTAAGCACAAGGAGAACAAAAGCTACTCCAGAAATTTCTACTTTAAAAGGATTTAGTAGTTCTTACAGATCTCAAGGACAACTTCTCAAGCTCCACGGCATTTAAATTGAATGGGATTGAAATTTTACTCATTAAACAATGATTAAACTAGAAGAACTATGAATTGGCCTGGAAATAGAATTTACTTAGAAAAAGATCTAGTCTTTCTATTGATTGAATAAGAAGACACGGGTGGGACGGTATGCTATTTCCCAAACCAGGGTGTTGAGAGGGCATTCTACTTAAACGGACCAGGTATTTTGTGATTGACGACAGATGTGGTGAAAAAAAAAAACACCACATATTACTTAAAGCTAATGAATATTCTTTAAGTACAAGAATGTGAAAAAAAAAATTCTAAATGTTTAAATTAGACACAGCTCCATTTAGTGGTATATTTTAAACACAAGTTCAACACTAAACTCAAAAGACAATGATGTGAATCGATGATCTATTGCTACGATCACGGTCAGTAAATCATCCAAAGCTCAGCGCTTCATACCAGCAAGTGTTCATTTAGTTCGCAAGATTATATCGATAGTTTAACCATTTAGTCTGGGCTCATCTGGATTTACTCACATGTCAGCTGATCAGCTATAGATTGACCTTACAATGGATGACTGGGTAGATTTGTCTCTCTAATTTTCTCATTATTTAACAGGCTATCGCTGGAATGCTCTCATGGTAAATGCAGAGGAACACAAAAACAAGTAGAAAGGCAAAGTGACATATTTGGATGTAGGAAAGGTTAAAGAAATAAAGCCCTTGATACAGTTGCTTTATCCATCTAGTGTATTTCCAAAGGTAGATGCATAATTTGCAATTTCTGCAAATATTACAGTCAAAGTTCCATGCGTAGCTTCAACTTCTGGGAGTCAATCTCTGAAATAATAAGAAAATAATACTTTTCTGACCTGAACTGAAGACTGACTATAAAAATAAAAGTAGTGAAATGACTTACGGTGAGAGTGATAATTATAAGTGATGGCTAGAAATAAGGAAATGCATTTTAGGCATTCAACTTGATATTTTAAAGCAAACATATTTTTCATTTAGAATAAGGATTCTGTGGAGATTCAGTGATCTCCACGTTTGTTCTGGTACTCAATACATACACTAAATGACTTCTTATGAAAAAGTTTTGCATGTTATCAGTTCATTGGTGACTTCTGATAAAAAACAAACATGCTAATGATGTTTCAGTAATTCTATTAATTATTAGCTTATATACAGAAAAATCCATGATTCCTTTTTTTTAAAATGATAGTAAGATTATAATTTAATTTTGTATTCTATCCATCATCATCTTGGTTTAAGGTTCATTGTTAACATTAAAGAAAGTCGAGAAGGAAACCAGTGGTATGTTTGAATGCTACTGGAAAAATCAACACAGTGTGCCAAATGCATTCACGTTTATATTTGATATGCTATGGTGACAGCTAGAACAATCTGGTTTTGTCGGTAGAGCTAGCACACATGATTGAAGCACACGTGGGATACATTTTCATGATGCTGTACAGGGCTTTAGCCTTGCATCTGTTACTAAAGTCATTAGAATTGGAATTGCTAAAGCCTTTCGTTACTCTTTGACAGTTTACTCCATATGAAGCATATAAAAGCAGCAACACACTGTTACTATTCTCTTTTTCAATTAAGTAGTTTGAACGTGGGTTACATTTCAGCCTTGAAGATGACAGATCCTATTCTTCAGGTAACAGCATTCCAATTTGACTCATTATACAAAAACAGGCACATACACACTCTGCAGATTCAAAATTATATGCCTTCAGAAATAAAACTTTTTTATGTAAATGTCCAATTTATAGTTAGTCATTCGAGAATTCCTAACAACTCGCAGTGCTTCCACTAGAATCAGAAGCACTTAACATTTGAATTCAAATTATGTTCTTTATATACTTTGTTTTAAAAATGTCCGGTGTAGATCAAATTTTAAATGAGTAATAGAATATTTAACAATGAAATTGCTTCTCTCATTCAAATGCTAATAGTAATTGGGCATATTACTTTCTTTTCAGGGTCTAAATTACATCCTGAGAATACATGAGCTATTTTGGTTTAGTAAGGTGTCTGTTATTTCATTAACCTTATGTTTTGTTACATTATTTAGAATCTGACAGAGCTGCACTCTGCTCTCTTTCTACGTGATCTCAACCATTTGAGGCTTCAGTTTGCGCATCAGTGAAATGGCAATCTCATTGTTTATAGTGAGAATTAAAGGAATAGTTACACAAACACTTCACCTTATGTCTATCACAGAGCTAGCACTCAATGCAAAGTGATTAATATTAATATGCTTGTCAAGTATAATTTACTATTATTATCATAGGTAATTCTAAAATTCATGTAACCCCTGTTCACCTGAAATTTGAAGGACCTGATTGATACTGAGAAGAGGAGGACAAAAGAGGGAATTGTGAGAGATATGTTTTCCTGGATTATAGTACACCTTATTCCATGTGACCTAAACCACAGGAGTAACTAAACAGGTTTAGAGAATTTGCAAAATCTGATGCTGTGTATCAGTATAATGTTTTAGCAGAATTTAAGATGTGAAGAGCTTTTCTAAGTGGTTTACATAATATGTCCATACACAGTAGGGAAATTGTTACATTTCAGGACAAATTTTCAGTTCAGTTCAGTTGCTCAGTTGTGTCCAACTCTTTGCGACCCCATGGACTGTAGCATGCCAGGCTTCCCTGTCCATCACCAACTCCTAGAACTTGCTCAAACTCATATCCATCAAGTTGGTGATGCCACCCAACCATCTCATCCTCTGTCACCTCCTTCTCCTCCTGCCTTCAATCTTTCCCAGCATCATGGTCTATTCAAATGAGTCAGTTCTTCACATCAGATGGCCAAAGTATTTGCAGTTTCAGCTTCAGCATCAGTCCTTCCAATGAATATTCAGGACTGATCTCCTTTAGGATGGACTGGTTGGATCTTCTCGCAGTCCAAGGGACTCTCAAGAGTCTTCTCCAACACCACAGTTTAAAAGCAACAATTCTTTGGCACTCAGCTTTCTTTATAGTCCATCTCTCACATCCATACATGACTACTAAAAAAACCATAGCTTTGACTAGACAGAACTTTGTTGGCAAAGTAATGTCTCTGCTTTTTAATATGCTATCTAGGTTGGTCATAGCTTTTTTTCCCAAGAAGAACATGTTTTTTAATTTCATGGCTGCAGTCACCATATGCAGTGGTTTTGGAGCCCAAGAAAATAAAGTCTCTCACTGTTTCCATTGTGTCCCCATCTATTTGCCATGACCATGAATAGAACATGGATAATCACAAACATGAAAAAGCACTTTAGGGAAAGCAAGTAATCCAGTCGGGCCATAAGGGTTACTATCACCTGAAGTGTCTGATTTAAATCCCTATGCAATGTGCCTCATTTATAATTTGACTGCTCAGATACCTCACCAGCCTCATCTTTGGCTGAGCCTCCATTCACTATGCAAATAATTCAGTTGCTATTCTGGTTATGTATATCCATTTATCCTTTTTAATGGCCATTTTCTGTTTTTTCACCTGGCAAAGAGAGATAGTGAGGGACAGGGAGGCCTGGCGTGCTGCAGTCCATGGGGTCGAAAAAAAAGTCAGACAACTTAGCGACTGAACAACAGCAACAAAATAGAGGAGATTCTTAAAAGTCTCAGCTCAAATCTCATCTCATTTTAAAGTATTTTTCTGCATATAATGCAAGAAACAGTAACCACTGAAGCTGCAGCTCTAGTACTTTGGCCACCTGATGTGAAGAACTGACTCACTGGAAAAGACGCTGATGCTGGGAAAGACTGAAGGCAAAAGGAGAAGGGGACAGCAGAGAACAAGATAGTGAGATGGCATCACCAACTCAACAGACAAGAAGTTGAGCAAACACTGGGAGATAGTGAAGGACAGAGAATAGTGAGATGGCATCACCAACTCAACAGACAAGAATTTGAGCAAACAGTGGGAGATAGTGACAGAGAAGGCTGGTGGACTATAGTCTACGGGGTCACAAAGAGTCAGACACAACTTAGTGACTGAACAACAACAACAGCTTCCTTATGTCTTCCATTTTGACCCAAACACAAAACTCAAAGCACCTGAAACATTTTTTTCACATATAATTAATTTATAAATCTCTCTCCACATTCAGGTTCTCTGAGATAATGGTTTTTGCCATAATGTGCATGCTAACTTCCAGGTGAAAAAAAAAATTATTAATGAATGATGATTTCCCAATGAATGTCTTCCTAATTTCATGACTGAGGAATAGTTCAGCTGAAAGTTTTATTAGCTGCAGTTGTCTAAGAGATATGAGGAGTGCAGGCAAATTACCATAACCCGACCAGGTCATTTAGTTTGAGGGCATTTGATGAGGCTAGGTACTGACTGCAAATAAAGTAGTGTATCTTAAAGATAACAAGCACAGCTTTGATTGTCATATAGCCGTGCTGCTCTAAGGAGTTAAGGCATAAATCATGTTTAATAATTACTAATTTAATTGAGTTAAACACTGGAACATTCATTTGTCTCAGTGAGATCAGGGGAGGTCAGATCCCTGGATTTTACTGTAGACAGACTGCTGGCATTTAATTTATTTCAACTAATATTTACTTATCATACATTCCATGCCAAGCAACTAGTGCTTTGTAATCATGGACTTTCTTCCATGAAGAAAGAGTTCCTATCCCATACAAAAGATACCCTAAGGAGAAATGATCATAGCAATTATCTTTCACCTTCAGGCATTTTTTC
The DNA here is from genome assembly GCF_910594005.1 of Cervus elaphus. NCBI lineage: Eukaryota > Metazoa > Chordata > Mammalia > Artiodactyla > Cervidae > Cervus > Cervus elaphus. The sequence goes on along the minus strand of NC_057841.1, from coordinate 30,834,662 downwards.
CTTTAAATAAGTTTTATTGATGTAGTCACATGCAAAAGAGTCCATGTATATAGAATGTACAGTTTAGTAAGTTTTGACAACTGTATACACACATGAAGTCATCATCATAATAAAAAATAATAAACATTTCTATTACCTCCAAAAGTTTCAATATACTCTGTTGTAATCCTGTCCTCCTGCCTCTCATTCCCCCATTTTATTCAGTGACTACTGACTTTTTGGCACCATAGATTAGTCTGCATTTTCATTAGTTTTATATGACTGTGATCATGCTTTATGAAATTATTTTCACTCTGTCACTCAACATAAGAATTATGAGATTCATCCATGTTTTGAGCTGATTAACGTCCTGTCATGCATTTTACTTAAAAAAATGTTGTGAAACCTATAACATATTGCAATTTCTGTTTAAATAATCAAATATTTTTTAAAAAATTGAATAATAAGAACAATTATATATTTATCAATGTAGTAACATTTGAGGACTCTCTGTGCCATTGTATAGATCCAAATTCCTATCATGTGCCATTTCTGTTCTACTCAAAAAAGTTTTATAATACACATTGTAGTGTGAGTCTTCTGGTGAAAAATTTTTTCAAAGTTTTTGTATCTAAAAAACAAAAGTATTTGTCCCTATATTTAAAATACATGTTAGTTGAGTATAGAATTCTATATTCACATCTTCTTTTCTGTCAGAACTTTAAAGTTATTGCCCCATTGTCTTCTTCATTGCATTATTTCAGATAACAAATGTGCTGTAATCCTTAAGTTTCTTTCTGGGAAGGTTATTTATCTTTTTTTTCTCTCTCTTTTGCTGTTTCTAAGATTTTTTTCTTTATGATTCATTTGGGTAATTGGATTATGAAATGCATTCTTGTGTTTTTATTCATGTTCCTTTTATTGAGCTTTTTGCATTGGTTTTCATCTAATTGAAAACTTTTTTAGATATTACTCCTTAAAATATGATTTCTGCTCTCTTCCTTTGGAGACTCTAATTACACATACTGAAATTGGGAAATCATTATCTGAAATGAGCCTATTCCACATTTAGGGTAGTTTCCTGATGTGTTCATGACTGATCAGGATTCAGATGAATATAAAGGCCATCCTTATCATATTTGGAGTTCTCTGTGTGGCTCTCTCTTCTGTAGTTTTCTATCCTTCAAACTCTAGCCGGCTTTGTCTCTTTCGATTTTCAGTTTTATCAGTTTAGGAATCCGCTTGGCTCTACGTGTCTTCCCTGGTGGCTCAGCTGTTAAGAATCTGTCTGCAATGAGGGAGACCTGGGTTCCATTCCCAGGCTGGGAGGATCCCCTGGAGAAAGGAATGGCTATCCACTCCAGTATTCTGGCCTGGAGAATTCCATGGACTCTATAATCCATGGGGCCACAAAGAGGCGGACACCACTGAGAGACTTTCACTTTCATACTTTTACTTTGGCTGTACATGATTTCCCTCTCACAAATCCATAACCTGTAAATATTCTCAAGGCCATCAACTGGATCTGTCACAGGATTCATCTAATTTCTCAGGAATTACTGTCCCTCAATGCCTGATGTCCATTGTGTTGAAAACCATTGTTTCAAATACTATGTATGCATATTTTGGTTGTTTAAGTATCTGGGGGGTGGATAAATCTAGCCCTTGTTACTCTATCTTGCCTGGAAGAGGAAGTCCAATCATAACTGTGAAACCAGCTCATCACATGTATACTTAAATATGATAAGACCAGCTGTGGGCATATCAGTTCTGTTGTCAGTACCCATTCAAATATAATTGGTTTTAGGCAAACTTTGGTTTTACAATGATTTCTCACTTTCGTACTTTTAGAATGATTGACTAGTTCTCTCTCTCTCTCCTTTTTTTTCCGCCTTGACAATCTAAACACTCTTAAACTTTGTTTAAAATAGGCTCACCAGCTCTTTCTGGTCCTCTCTGTCTCAGATATTTTAGGTACTGGAGTACTTAGACACTCCTCTGTTTATATAGCAACCTAAGCATTTCCCCTGATTTCTTGGAAGACTATTAGCACACATCCATCCTATCATTCTCATTTTACAGATAAAGAGAGGAGAAAACAACAACTCAGAATCAATGGCTGGTTCACTCTATACTCTAAAGATACTAACTTTAAGGGATAATTGTTTTAATTTATTTGTCTCGTTGCTTTTTTATAATTACATTATGTTCAGTTTCCATTTGATAAGACACAGCTTGAAGAATTTGATTCTTTTGTCAAATGCTACACTCAAAATATCCAGAGTGGCACATAATTTGTCATGATGCTTTAAATATATTAAATAGAAAAATTCGAACATTCAAAGATAGAACCAATGTTCACCTTCAGCTGCTCATTTCTCATGTCCATAATCATTAACAAAATAGAATTTGAGATAGGTATAATATTATATTGTGCTAGACTCTGAGTGAGGATCTTGAGGCACCTAATTTCTTTTAGGTTCTGAGTATTATTGTTGCTCTTTGGACAAGAGATATGTCTATACCAAAATTCAACAAAGAAAATATTAAGGAAAAGTATTGTTTATTAAAAAAAATACTATATCCCCTGTATAGATATCTATATAAAAGTTACAAATGATTTTATTTGCACGGGAAACCTGATATCCAGTAAATAGTTCTTGTATTTTACTAGTGAGAGGGTTTAGAATCATTATGCATTCAACAGATACGTATGGAATGTCTACCAGGTTCAAGAAACTGTGTTCGACATTAGAAAATTTAGGTAACCTAATAGAATGTGCTTGGTGCATAAGCAATTCCTAATCTTGAACCCATATTTAACTTGTGCAAGGACCGCATGATAAATGCTTTAATCTTTGTGAGCAATGGAGTCTCTCTCAAATGCTTACCTCTGCCATTGTGACATGGAAGCAGCCAGAGATAGTATATAACAAAATGAGTTGACCATTTTCTAATAAAACATTTTTTAAAACAAAACAAAAGCAGATAAAGGGCTAGATTTGTCCCATAAGACACTGTTCGCTGAGTTGTGTACTTGCCCAAACTGAAACATGACAATTTTTAAACAGATTTAAGGTACAAAACAACTCATGCAAATGTTTGATACCATCCCCACCAAGACCTATTCTAAGTAATTAAATGCTCTTTTTTTTGATGAGTTTATAAGAGCCAGTGAAATAATGTTTTAAGTTAAAACCCTTTCTCATGAAACTACTGTTGTTTTTTCTTTGAATTTCATCTTAAAAACATTTATTTTTATATAGTAATCATCATACATGGCCTAATTAAAATGTAATATATATACATAGATTTATAGACATAAATATAGATATAGATATATAGATATCTCTATATAGACAGAGATAGATATGGATATAGATAGGCACATTTAGATAGATACATTTCCTAGACAAGAACCCAATTCGGATATGACACAGGTAAAAATTATAAAAATACAAAAACTGCTTTAGAAGTAGTTAAAATTTTTAAAAAGTATATGTTTGAGAGCTCTGTTTAAAAGCCACTCCACCCACTGCTACACATAAAAGTTCTTCACTGCTGTATCTTGCCCCTAACCTGACTTTAATTTCTGTTTGTGCTTGAAAATTCTAAAAGTGATTTGAGAAAATGGTTCAGCATTATGGATGATTTTAATTACCCTAAAATAATTTCTAAATAAAAATCTACCTCCAAGATTTTGTTAAATTTTTCTTTAATTCCACTACATTTGAAAGATTAAAGGGTTTACTAGCATGTTTTCTTTTAAAAATTATTGAGGCTCAATTTCTTGGACTAAACCTCACAGAAATGTCAAACTATGTATTCACACTTCCTCAAGATCTTAGTGTTATTTCTTCCAACATTCTTTTTCTTTTTTTCTTAGCCTTAATGAGGTAGTAACAGAATATTAGAGCACTGACATAGTTCTATAAACTATGCAATTCTAATTGGAAGACTTAAGTTTAACTGGAAGAAAAAATATATATAAGAAAATATATGTAAGTTGAAAACAACTAAAATTTGGAAAATTATCTAGGAATGTATAACATCTTACTTGGCAATTAAAATTTAGAAAAGAAAGTGTTAAAGTAGGTGCTGAAAGTAGACATAATAATATGGAATTTTTAGAAAACCATACTTAAATTATGAAGAAGACATGAGCTAGTTCACTATATATAACAACATTTCTGTGTGTAGGCTTGGAAGGGTTGGTACTGAGAAATGAACATTTTTTGTTTAGTTGCCAAGTCATGTCTGACTCTTTTGTGACCCCATGGACTGCAGCTACCAGCCGACAGCTGTCCATGGGATTTCCCAACCATGAATACTGGAGTGGGTTTCCATTTTCTTCTCCAGGGGATCTTCCCAACCCTGATATTGAACCCGTGTCTCCTGCATTGGCAGGTGGATTCTTAACCACTGAATCACTAGGGAAGTCCAAGAAATGGACATATTCATGATATTAGGTAAGTCTGGTTGTTGTTATTTACTTGCTAAGTTATGTCCAACTCTTTGTGATTCCATGGACTGTAGCCTGACAGGCTCCTCTGTCTGGAATTCTTCAGGCAAGAATACTGGAGTGGGTTGCCATTTCCTTCTCCAAGGGATCTTCGTGACCCTTAAGTAAATCTTACTAATATGCATTTGATAAATTGATGCTTTTCATGAAATTATGAAGAATTTATTTAGAACATAGAAATTGAAGACAAATTCTTAAGCTAGAACATGAGCCTGTGTGGGGCTGTATTAATGCCCTTTGGCTACTTTAACAAATTACACAAATGTAGTGGATTAACACATCATAATTTCATTTTCCTATAATTCTGTAGTAATAAAAGTCTGACCAAGGTCTCACTGGATTAAAATCAAAGTGTTGGCACTACTGTGTTCTTTGTGGAGGCTGTAAAGGATGATACATTTAAGTGCCCCCATTCCTTGCTTCCTGGCCTCTTTGTTTTCAAAGGCAGTAACATTACATCTCTCTGGTATTTCTTCCATAGTCAACATTTCTCTCTAACTCTCTCAGCTGCTCTCTTTCACTTTTAAGGACCCTGTGATTACATTGGGTTTTCCTGGAGGTCTATGATAATCTCTTTGCTTTAAGGTCAGGTGATATATTCCATCTGAGAAATGGAGTTTTTCCTGCCATATCAGTGGACAAAGGATATCATAATCATCAGCAATTGCAGCCACCACTGATAGATAGTGGGCTGGTGAGCTCTAAGGGAACTCTGGATGGGAAAGAATATCTGCCATCTAGAAGCCACTCCCTATGATGAGCCTTGAGGAAAGTCATGGTGTGAAAACACAGGATACTGGCCCCATATAGCTGAGGTGCATATCTAAGGAACTGATTTCAGTGAGCCCAGACTCTTGCATTTTCCCATATATAGAAAAGCACTAAATTCCTTGAAATATACATATCTGGTTTTCTTTAATTAACAATAATCTGACTTTCAAACTACCTGCCCTTAGTCACAAAATTCCTGTATATCTTTGCTCCCCCCACCGTCTTGCCTCCTCATAGAAGTTCTCTCAGGGTTACTTGAGATGCTGCCTCCCAGACTTGAAGTGTTAAACATTCCTGCCAATTAAAACTTAACTCTCAAAAAAAAAAAAGAGGTCAGGTGATTAATTCCTTTAATTTACATTTGCCTTATAACATAACATATTCACAGCCTAGAATTAGAATATAGACATGTTTGGGGAAGCAATATACTACCATAGTGGAGGAGGGAGCTGTAAAAGCAGCTGAGGAATGGGCTGAAGAATAAAGGTAGTTTTTGCTGCCAGAGGATATGACATTTTGAGTTTCACATAAGATAAGGGTGGGAAGAGCAAAGATTGGTTGATAAAGCAACAAAGAAAATCAGATAATTGACACAACACTTGAGAAGATTACCCAAGTGGAATCTGGGCACAAATGGAGAAACTGAGTTTTAATTAGAGCAGATAAACTTCTTTCATATTACAAAAAAAAAAAAGACAGAGGGAATCTGGCATAGCAATTCAGAGCATGGACTGAAGCTATGTCACTTTCTATCCTGCAACTATGACTTAGTTTTTCATCTATAAAATGGTTAAAAAAATAGTACACATGCCATGGGTTTGTTATAATTAGATATGCATAGGTCAATGCATCAAGTAGAACCCAAAGTAAGCATGATATAAAGTACTCAACAACAAATGTTGGTAGTTTTTATTACTGTTTCTCACAAGTAGTAAGTCAAATACACTAGGCTAGTACCATTGAATATCAGGCAACTTTGTATTTGAGTTTAGTATCCAGGAATTAAAAAATCCTATCACTATATTTTATAATTGTTGACCATCATTTAGCTGTTGAGGTACAGATGCTGAATAGGTGGATGGCCTACAGAGTCTGCATTTTTTTTCTTTTCCACCTGAAATTCTTTCAATGGAAGAATTTTCATAATCCTGACAGAGTTAGTATTCTGAGGTCCAATTTGTTTATTCTAAAGACTTGTTCTACATCTATTCATGAATAGTTAAACAGTAAAGGTGGAAATACATAGCGTTCCATGCCAGATGCTCTACTATTTGGTGTTACCTTACCTCTTAGATTATCTGTCCTCTTGAGTTCCTGTTATACCCTGGGATACTCATAATTCTCTGAAGACACACTATTAATACCTTCATGTCTAGGTAGAGAGATATTTTGATATATATGCAGCTGTCCCACAATAGTCTGTTGCCAAATTCTATTCTAATTTTGGACTCAAAAGTTAATTTCTGCATAATAACTTCAACAAACAAAAAGTAAGAATCTCTCCAGATTCATAGCATTTATTTGTGCATGTAATATGCATTTTTGTCTTCTTTGTTGTTTATAATTAGTTCTACTTGACTATTCTTTCACGCCAAACATGGATAATGCCTATATCATTTTTTATCCCCAACTCTGGCTGCCATAATGCCTTATACAAAGTAGAGACTAAATAATTTGCATTTTCAGTTGAATATTCAAATTACATAAGTATACTGTAGCCTCTATGTCTTTTCTTTCCTTTTTATGCAATATATGATTAATAATAATTACTATTATTATAAGTAAAAAAACCCAAAAGTGGTTGTAAAATTTAAAAATTGTGCAGACTGATTATTTTCATAGCTCTGCCAGTCAAATTCCAAGCAAAATAATTGCTTCCCCTGGGTCTCCAGTAACCCAGAGAATGTAATGTATATAATAATAATATATTTCAATAATGATTCAGAAACAACATAAGTGAGGAAATGGTGGTTTGGGTTCACATTCTAAGATTAAAGAGAGCTATAAATAATTAGTCACACTGGATAAAATTTATATTTTTTACAAAATCAATCATAAACTGTTCAAATTATTGCTTTTAAGCCTGACCACACCAGATTTTTCTGATATATTTTTATATATATCTTCAGGGCTCTCCTGGTAGCTAGGAGACCCTGGTTCAATTCCTGAGTCAGGAAAATCCACTGGAGAAGGGGTAGACTACCCACTCCAGTATTCTTGGGCTTCCCTGGTGGCTCAGCTGGTAAAGAATACACCTCCAATGTGGGAGACCTGGGTTCGATCCCTGGGTTGGGAAGATCCCATGGAGAAGGGAAAGACTACCCACTCCAATATTCTGGCCTGGAGAATCCCAAGGACTATAGAGTCCATGGTGTCGCAGAGTAGGACATGACTGAGCCACTTTCACTTTAGAATGTGTACAAGAGTTTACTGGGAAAGGAAATGTTTCTCATTGATATAGTCTATGGCTATTTTGAATAGTGCTTCAGTAAGCATGAGACTGCAGGTATCACTTCATAATCCTAACTCCAGACAGAAGTCACAGAAGAGGAAGGTAGAATGACGGTTACCAGTGGCTAGTGGGAGGAGGAAATGGGGAGCTGTTGTTCAACATGTATAAAGTTCCAGTTATACAAGAGGGAAAAGTTCTAGAGAGCTGCTCTACAACATAGTGCCTATCATAAACAAGTGTTATTGTTTAGTTGCTAAGTCATGTCTAACTCTTTTTGTGACCTCAGACCTCATGAACTGTATGTAGCCTGCCAGGCATCTCTGTCTATGGAATTTCCCAGGCAAGAATACTGGAGTGGGTTGCCATTTCCTTCTCCAGGAGATCTTCCCAACCCAGCTATCAAACTTGTGTCTCCTGCATTGGCAGGATTCTTTACCACTGAGTCACCAGGGAAGCCCCATAGTAGACAATACTGCGTTGTAAACAGAAAAATTTTCTGAGAGTAGCTTAAGCGTTCTTAGCATAAAAAAGGTGGAGGGCAGGAGGAAACTTTTAAAGATGATGGATAAGTTTACTACCTTGATTGTGGTGACAGTTTCACTGCTGTGTGTATATGTTCAAACCCATCAAATTAAACAGTAAGTATATGCAGTTTTTGTATTATATTTCATTAAAGCTGTTAAAAATAAAATATAGCAATAATTAATGCTAACCAGATTAAAATAATAAAATGCCAATAAGAAGAGAAATATGAAAATAAAATGTTTTGGGAAAAGAGACACAGGTAGTAAGAATTTAAAGAATATTAATATCTTTGAATTTCAGGTAGAAATTAAATGCACCTACCACAGCCTCTCCTTAAAATATAACTCTTTGTTATATTGGTCTTAATGCTGTTCTTAATGTTCCAGTTTTCTAGATAGTATTGGGTGTGCTTTTCTTCTAAATTTAAAAACAATACATATATATTTATATAATTTAATAATAAAAATACTTTACAAATTTTGATCCATCAGTGGCTGGTGAGACATCCATGTGACTTAGTGTCAGAGTAATGCTCTCAAAATTCTAGAAAATTTGGCCTCTCTTTTATAATTAGTTACAAAGAAGCAGTCTAATTTCTTATATAATACTAAGGTATTTCTTTTTATCAATAAATGAAGCACTAATGCTTCTCATGGAACTGTCAAACCTGGGTCACACTGGTGTAAATAATATTAGTCACTATACACTAAACTTTTTGATTTATGTAACTGAAAGTCACTGAAATTTCTCCCATACAATTTATATTTTAATATGTTCTCAGTGCCTCTAAGAATCAAGAAACATCCCAAAGTGTTCTTTGAAAATAAATGGCATCTTAGCTATATATCTCATAAAAAATTAAATTTTAAAAAACCTTTATAATTTCAGGTAACAGCTTGTATTATTTTTAGTTTTAAAGTACATCTAATATTTTTACTAACTTTCTGATAATTTAGATAATAAAATATAATTCTGAAAAGAAAGTGATAGAGAAAGAAAAAGTAATAAGAAACCAATTCTAGAGAATCCAAGATGAAAACTAGGACAAATATTCAGCTTTCCTATTATTAACTATGTAAACTCTAAAATCATAACTGGACATATGGAGAATTTTTACAAAAAAGACAAGTTTTGATGACCTATAGGAGAAAATTCCTCAATGAGAATGAATGCAGACTAAAATAAGACTATATTTTCATAAGTCTTCCACCTACATTCAGTCATTTATTTGAATTGTCATTAGCTGAAAATTAGCATTCATTTTCAATTCTAACTAAGGCTCCTGGAAACAACTATTCTAGATGAAAATTTACATTTGTGGAAAAACAAATGGAATGTGTAATAATGATGGTATTAACACAGAGATTCAATGCTAGAAAACAAGAACAACTTTGTGATATAGTTGGCATGCCTAACCAAAAATCAGAGCTAAGTCCCACCTCTGCCACTTAAAAGAACCTTCACCGGCCTGAGCTTGAGTGTCCCCAGCTGCAATGTGGGCCTTTGATCCCCTAATAAGGGGATCAAAAGCTCAAGTGAGACTAAGTACATAAGAAATTGAGACTTGGGAATAAATGCTGCCTCTGGCTCCTGGTTTTTTGTTGTTGTTTGCTTGTTTATTGTTTTATTTCTCCAAGTTCTTTAAATAGACATTTGTGAACTAGAGTAGGTTCCCCAACCTTCTAAGAACTAATTAGGCCCTTCTGCAGTTAAAACTCTTTTATGTACACTTTGTTCCTTAAGATTAATAGACTTGACTCACTAGCAGATCAGATTATTGTTTATTGAAAGTGAAAGTGTTAGTTGCTCAGTCATATCTGACTCTTTGTGACCCCATGGACTGTAGCCCACCAGGATCCTTTGTCCATGGAATTCTCCAGTCAAGAATAGTGGAGTGTGTTGCCATTCCCTTATCCAGGGGATCTTCTCAACCCAGGGATTGAATCTGGGTCTCCTGCAGTGCATGCAGATTCCTTACTATCTGAGCCACCAGGGAAGCTCATTGTTTATTGACACTAGAGACAAATCTTACTGACAAAATGTCTGGAAACAGGTTTAATACTCTCTGGCTATTCAGTTCTGTTCAGTCGCTCAGTCGTGTCTGACTCTTTGTGACCCCATGAACCACAGCATGCCAGGCCTCCCTGTCCATCACCAACTCCCGGAGTTCACCCAAACCCATGTCCATTGAGTCGGTGATGCCATCCAACCATCTCATCCTCTGTTGTCTCCTTCTCCTCTTGCCCTCAAGCTTTATTTTAAAGTCACCACTATGGATATTTTTGAGGTTTTTGCTTTTATATTAAACTAGATGTTTTCTAGTTTCTTGCATTTACATTAAATAATTGTGTGTTTCTGGTGTTTGTGTACATTTGTGCTTTTTATGTGCACTTTCTAATTTTTCAGGTAAAAATTTTATACACATGAATAATTTGACCGGTACTTTTATAGTCTGAACTTTCAGTTTTGTATTGCTATGGTTAATCATATAAATTAAAATGATCTCATTGAATATATAGATATAACAATTAGTCCTTTCAGCTTATCACTTTCAATAAAATACAATTTATAATGTATCTTTTTTTCTCCATCCAGTAATATCTTTTTTAAAACTCAAGGTCAATTTATTTAAAAACATAAACCTCTGGAATCCTTTTAGTTTCATACTAATGATTCTTTCCTTCCTACTATAAACATCCCATATGTTAATACAAAAAATACTGTAATCTTTAGCTCATTTTTTCTTGGTCAGTGATATTTGGATACCTCATGAGGGTAAAAAAGTTAGAGGTACTTCTCTCTAATTGTGATAGAATATTTTTCTCTATATTTTACAACTTGCACAATGATGATTATTTCTCTAGTGAACACTGAACAAACAATTCAAATATTATATTAGCCCTAATTTAAATTCAAATATTAGAATCTTATACAAATCATGACTCTTTTGAAGGGACATTGTGTTTTTGAGTCACATTTAGTATATATCTTTTTCCCTTTTCAAGATTCCTTGAGGCCTCTGAAAATAGGGATAAAAGGACATGATCTGGATGATTCAAATAATAAATAACTATGATATTGATTTTAATTTCCTAAAAAATTCTAAATAAATTTAATAAAGCCTCTGTTACAAGGTCATGGAAAAGTGTAAATCCTTTGACATGCATTATCACATATCTGTTATCCAATTAAACAGGTTTGCCAATGATGACGTGTGGAAAAAAAACAGTGACCAGAAAATGAGAATAAAATATGTTACAAATATGTTACATACTAGCTTTTAAAACTTTGTAAAATTACCTAAAATCAGTTGTTCTTCATATTTAAAATGTGACTAAAATAATCACATCAATATTGTTGAAAGAATTAAATGTAATAACCATAAAATCCCTAAGCACAGTGATGGCGATATAGTGTCTCTATGAAATACTTTCTCACATTAGTCTTTATAGAGGCTAGCTTTTGGGTCTTTTTTGTGTCCTTAGAAGGATATTAAGTCCAGGTAAATGGCTACATTTTCTTTCCTTCATGTATTGTTCCAAATCCCAATGTGGTTCCCTAAAGAATGATGAAAAAATTCAAGGTGGGTCCACATAACCTAGGACATCTAAGCACCGAAGTGATACAGCCTAAGCCTCTACATATAGCCTAAGCCCCTCCTTTACTTCTGACCTTAGACACACAACAGAACAGGTAAAGAGGTTAAGAAGGGTTTCATCTTAACCACATTCTTTAAAATAGTTCCTCTTCACTGTCTCTAAAATATATTTTGACACAACAGGTGTTAACACTCTGATGAGAAAACATGAGAGAAAAGACAGCGGCTGATGAGAAAACACGAGAGAAAAGACAGCGGCGACTGAATAACTGACTCAGTGTTCAGAAAATAACTGTGTATAGAAGGCAGTTAGAGCAGCAAAGAAGTCTTCATATATATATATATATATATATATCAACTGACAGCTGACGCCCAGCCTCAACACCATCCGACATAAATGAACATTACTGGATCTTCAAAATTATTCAACTATAAACTTGCTACATAAAATTAGGCAATTTGTTGTTTAATTCAGCCCTTGAAATTAACAAAAAATTCCTCAATGTACACAAATCTACAGACCCTTCTGTAAAGGGAAATATATAAAATTAAATAAAAAGATTATCACAAGTCTAAAATACATCATTTAGGCTAAAATTGAGAAACTGTCCAAAAAATGAAATGTAGAGTTCCTAGATGGCAAAGAATGTGTCATTTATTTTTGTTTCCCTGGAATTTCTAAGAGTTCCACAGCTAATATTAGTAAATAAATAAATAAAGTAAATTAGTAAAAAAAGAAATAAATTTAATAAATAAAGCTATGCTTTAATGCAATGTTTTACTCATTTTGCACTGTTAGGCAAATAGATTTTACCTCCTTGATTCTGTTCATGAAAATCATTTTCACAAACATTGAAACAATTTGAAGTATGTCTACAAGCAAATATTCCACTGGGATGGGAACTCAATAACCCTCCAAAACTCAAAATTCCATTATAAATTATAACTTAGCCAAGTATTCTTTTTTAAATAATTGATTTTTTTAGGAGTATTTGGTTTTATCTCTGTGAGTTACACTTTAGAAATGCTGTCTGTAAAGGGTATTTCAATAACTGGTGATATAAAAATATAAAAAACAATGCTTTTTTACTAAAACTGAGCTTAGTAACATATTTCAAATTTGTTTATTCACTTATAATATTAAACAAAATATTTAATTTCAATAAGATAATAAATTACATTTAATACTCTAAATCATTTTATACAATTAAAAAAGAAATCTAGTGATAAGAGAATATAGATTCAGCTGGGTTACACATCAGCTTCAGCAAATAATGATTGCCACATAAAATCTCTTCCATGGAAAATAAATTGGGCTATTTAGAAGAGTTTATTCCTTTAGACATGTTAGTAACTTTCTAACCTTTTTATATTTCCAAGTTAAAATCTAAAATTGCTATCAAAGAATATGACTTATAAATTATTAAAAATATCTGCTATTAAAAAAGGAAAACTATATTTTAACTAGAGTGATACCATTCACATATCTTACATGATCTATACATGTCTTTGGCCATATGACTTGCAAGCCTAGAGACAGAAAACTTACTTTCAAATTACGAAGTACCATTGAATTACTGTGGGATTTTTCTAAATTTCATTTCTGAGAATTAGTTTGTAAAATTAACATTTTCATGTCTGTCATACCTACCTTACTGTTAAAATAAGGTGTAATGTGAAATAACACTAATGTATTTTAACCTGTTAATTGTTACACAAATTATACTTACACTATCACAAATAGCAATAATTATGTATACCTAAGTTTACTGGAAGAGGTCAGTTTTCATTCCAATTCCAAAGAAAGGCATTGCCAAAGAATGCTCAAATTATAGCACAATTGCACTCATCTCACACACTAATAAAATAATGCTCAAAATTCTCCAAGCCAGGCTTCAGCAGTACGTGAACTGTGAACTTCCAGATGTTCAAGCTGGACTTAGAAAAGGCAGAGGAACCAGAGATCAAATTGCAACATCCAATGGCTCATAAAAAGCAAGAGAATTCCAGAAAAGCATCTACTTCTGCTTTATTGACTAGGTCAAAGCCTTAGACTGTGTGGATCACAACAAACTGGAAAATTCTAAAAGAGATGAGAATACCAGACCACCTGACCTGCCTCTTGAGAAACCTGTATGCAGGTCAGGAAGCAACAGTTAGAACTGGACATGGAACAACAGACCGGTTCCAAATTGGGAAAGGAGTACGTCAAGGCTGTATATTGTCACCCTGCCTGTTTAACTTACATGCAGAGTACATCATGAGAAACGCTGGGCTGGATGAAGCACAAGCTGGAATCAAGATTTCTGGGAGAAATATCAATAACCTCAGATATGCAGATGACACCACCCTTATGGCAGAGAGTGAAGAGGAACTAAAAAGCCTCTTGATGAAAGTGAAAGACGAGAGTGAAAAAGTTGGCTTAAAACTCAACATTCAGAAAACTAAGATCATGGCATCTGGTCTCATCACTTTAAGGCAAATAGATGGGGAAGCAGTGGATACGATAGGAAATTTTATTTTTGGGGGCTCCAAAATCACTGCAAATGGTGACTGCGACCATGAAATTAAAAGATGCTTGCTTCTTGGAAGAAAAGTTATGACCAATCTAGACAGCATATTAAAAAGCAGAGACATTACTTTGCCAACAAAGGTCCATCTAGTCAAAGCTACAGTTTTTTCCAGCAGTCATGCATGGATGTGAGAGTTGGACTATAAAGAAAGCTGAGAAAAAAAAAAAGAAAGAAAGAAATCTGAGTGCCGAAGAATTGATGCTTTTGAACTGTGGTGTTGGAGAGGAGTCTTAAGACGTCCCCTGGACTGCAAGGAGATCCAACCAGTCCATCCTAAAGGATATCAATCCTGAATATTCATTGGAAGGACTGATGCTGAAGCTGAAACTCCAATATGTTGGCCACCTGAGGTGAAACACTGACTCATTTGAAAAGACCCTGATGCAGGGAAAGACTGAAGGCGGGAGGAGAAGGGGACGACAGAGGATGAGATGGTTGGATGGCATCACCGACTCAGTGGACATGAGTTTCAGTAAACTCCGGGAGTTGGTGATGGACAGGGAGGCCTGGCGTGCTGCAGTCCATGGGTCACAAAGAGTAGGACACAACTGAGTTACTGAATTGAGCTGAAGTTTTCATTCAGTATAATGAATAAATATATTTCATTTTCAATAAATATATTGAAATATAACAATGTAGATAGAATTACTATGACACAGTCACAATAGCAGAGGACTAAAATCATTTATACAAATATAACTATGCCAACTAGTTTTTAGTAAGTCTTATTATCCTCAGTGTTATCGACAATAAAATAAGGATACCTCTTAGAGTATTACAGTGGAAAGAAAGGAAAAATAGTATAAAATACTTGGTTCATGGTGAGAACTGAGAGCATGTTATTAAGTTAGCAATTTGTGGTATAGGTAATTCATATAGGTCTATAACATTAAAAATATATGGCCATTTGTTATAAAACAAGCATTAATTTCTTTGTAATTCATGGGAGAATTGACAGAAAAGTAACAAAATTCTTGTGAAAATGTTTCTAAAATTAGCAAGATGATTTCAAAGCAATTTAAGAAAATAGGGAAATGTTTTGTAAAAATGATTTAATACAGTTTGCTTTAACAGTTGTGCCCAGAATCTCATTTTACTGAGAATATCTAGAGTCTTTTTTTTTTAAATTACAATCTAACTCCTCATATAACAATCCTTTGGCATAATTTTATTTGGAAGTGTTAGGAGTTATGAGTTAATTTATCAGCCTGTAGATGCATGGATATAATAACCCACAGGTCATACAATCAATAATATTTACTGAGCAGGGGAGGGGTCCATTAAACCAATAGTATGCTCCAAATTCAGGCCCTTTGCAAGTTTTCTCCCCTCTGCCTTAATCAATCTTCTTTGAAATATTCACTCGTCCATTCTCATAATAAAATTGATCTCTGCTCAAATGTCACCTCACCAGAGAGGTTCTATTTCATTATCTAATAGTATCTGTATCTATTCATAAACTCATCCATGTTTTCTTCATAGAACTTACCGAATAGATATTACATTTTATTTTTTTAGAGTCCTTTTAGGTTCACAACAAAACTGAGCAAAAGGTACAGAGATTTCCAATATACTTCCTATCCCTTCATCTGCATAGCCATCCCCATTATTAACATTCCCCACCACTGTGGAACATTTGCTACTATTGATGAACCTACATTAACACAACATAAGCACACAAATTCCACAGGTTAATTATAATTCACTAATGATGCTGTATATTCTGTGAGCACAGACAAATGTATAATAACATGTATCCAACATTATAGTATCACACAGAATACTTTCACTACTCTAAAAAACCTGTCTTCTGCCTACACATCCCTACTAGCACCAGGCAACCAATGAACTTTTTACTATTTTCATAGTTTTGCCTTTTCCAGAGTGTCATATATTAATAGTTGAAATCATACAGTGTTTTACACCGTTTGGTCTACTGTAACAAAATGTTACAACCTGAGTGGTTTATATAGATAACAAAACCTTTTTTTCACAATCCTGGAGGCTGCAGAGGATTTTCTGAAGATTTATCTTAGGGAGGGTAAATTACTTTCCAAAATTATAGAACTAACAGGTTTCAAAGCTAAGAAATGTAGACATATGTGTTGAGTTCATTAGATTTCACTATATAATTTTGCCTACAAAATCACTTTCAATAGCTTGTGACATTACTGTGGAGACAGCTATATAAATTAGATACATTATTGAAAAAGATGTGATTTGAAACTTTGACATAAAGAAAAAAAAACACTAAGGCATATTAAGATAAAATTGCTTAAAGGAGTAATAAATGGAAAATCTTAAAAGTAGACCAAACACAATGAATACATGTAGTGTCACAAAGATAAGAAGGAGAGTAGGCTTTTAGTGAGACATTTTGCAAGCTAGAAGACAATTCAGTGAAATCTTTAAAGGACTAAAAGAAAAAGGTTGTTAAACTAGAATTTTGTGCATAGATAATTAAAGCTTTTTTTTAGACAAACAAAAGCTGATAGAATTTATCTCCATCAGACATGCAATATAAGAAATGTTAAAGAAATGTATTCAGAACATAATAATTAAAGTGAAAATATTCTATATTTATTTTAAAAATATCTATAAGAGATAATTGTGACTTCTGAGGAGCTGAATTCAAAGGCAATGGTCTAGGTGCCACCTCCTGATTTATCCTCCAAACACAAAATACTAGAAGGGAGAAAGGATTTGACAAAATTTGACATAGCATTCATTTAAAAAACCACTTTAAACTAGAAAATAAGGGGAAATCCTTTAGCCAGATAAAATGCATCTGTGAAAACCTATAGCTACCATTTTTCTTAATGATGAAGCACTACACTCATTCTCCCCAGATTAGAAAAAAGGCAAGGATTCCATTCTACTCACTAGTATTCAACATTCAGTGGAACTCACAGCTACACAATAAGAATGTAAAACAAAATGCTTGTTAAGCTTTTCAATTTCACATAAAATCCTCCTACTATTTATTCATCTATATATTTGACCCTTCTCCATTTATTTAGATATTTTTAAATTTCTCATCAATAGTTTGCATCTGGAAGTACAAAAGGACCTAGAATGAATAAAACATTTTTGAAAAATCTAGTACAAATTTGGAGAATACACATATCTTAAAACTTATTGTATGTGAGAAGCTGTTGTTTTTCAGTCACTCAGTCATGTCTGAATCTTTGCAACCCCATGGACTGCAGCACACCAGGGTTCGCTGTCCTTCACTATCTCCTGGAGCTTACTCAAACCCATGTTCACTGAGTTGGTGATGCCATCCAACCGTCTCATCCTTTGTCACCCCCTTCTAATCCTGCCCTCAATCTTTCCCAGCATCAAGATATTTTCCAGTAAGTCAACTCTTCACATCAGGTGGACAAAGGATTAGAACTTCAGATACAACATCAGTCCTTCCAATGAATATCCAGGGTTGATTTCCTTTAGGATTGACTGGCTTGATCTTCCTTGCTGTCCAAGGAACTCTCAAGAGTCTTCCCCAGCACCACATTTCAAAAGCATCAATCCTTCAGTGCTCAGCCTTCTTTATGGTCCAACTCTCACATCCATACATGACTACTGGAAAAACCATAGCTTTGACTATATGGACCTTTGTTGGTGATGTGACATCTCTGCTTTTTAATATGCTGTCTAAGTTTGTCATAACTTTCCTTCCAAGGAGTATGGAATGAGGACATTTAGGGAGTGATGAAAATACACTTTGCCTTGATTTTGGTACAGGGTGCATGTCTCCAGACATTTCTCAAAACTCATCTGACTGCACAGCTAGAAGGAATAAATTTAATTGTGTGTAAATGATCCCTTTATAAACCTGAATGACTAAAGGTAAAAATAAACTTTAAAAGATAAGCCATAGAAACACCAATCAAACCTAAGAGACTATATCAATATGAGATAATGATAACATGGACTTTGGAAATGGAATACAAGCAGGTACAAAGAGGATAATTTTATAATGATAAAGCAGTCATTTCAAGAGAATCAAAAAAGGAAAGAAGACAGTGAAAATTCTAAATAAATATGCACATAACAGAGTTTTAGAAAACAAGAAGCAAAATCTGTCTGAACTGAAAGGAGAAATAATTATAGCTAGGAATATCAAGGCCCTTTCTCAGATAAATGTCTTTGGTAGAACTAAACAGACTAACAATCAGTAAGGGTATACAAGACCGTAAGAGCACAATAAAGCAAACTGACCTAATTGACAGTCTACATAACAAGAGGAGAATACACATCATCTTCAACTCACAAGAACATCAAGATAGAAGTGATTAAAAAAGATACAGGTGATTTTTTAAAATTTTCTAACAACTGGGAGAAGATTCTACAAGCATGTTTTTGTTCATGATTCATAACTTAATTAAATATTATCATAAAATATATTCTGTAACTTTGAATATTTTAGAAATTCAGTGAAATTTATTATATGATCCAGCATTTGCTCTACTTTGGTGATCACGCTGTATACTTAAGAAGAACATATATTTTGCTGTTTGGCATTAGATGGTGTTGACCAAGCCTCTATATCTTTTTCTAATTTTTTCTAGTGGTCCTGAGTGGCTTCTCAAAAATCTTCATCTTATGTCTGTGGTTTTGCCTATTAGTCTCTTAATTTGGTCAGTTTTCTATCTTTATTGAAGATATTTTTACTAGTTACAGAATTCTATGTTGACTATTTTCCCAGGAATTAAATATAATGTCTATTGCTTTCTAGTCTCCATTGTTTTCTGACAAGATGTAAGAGTGTGTGTGTGTGTGTGTGTGTGTATATATAGAACTCTAGGAGATAGTGGAGGACAGAAGAGCCTAGCACGCTGCAGTTGTTCCTGGGGTCACAAAGAGTCAGATGTGACAAATGACTTAGTGACTGAACAACAACAAAGTATGTATAAATATTTTAATATATCACTCTTCTTCTTTATACAAATTATCCTTTTTTCTCTAGTTGTTTTCATTACTTGACTCTCTATTTTTGATGTTAGTCACCTATATGTGACTTAGTTTTTATTTAGGATTTGAGAATGTCTTAGGATTCACTCAGATTCTTGATTTGCAAGTAAATGCTTTTCACTAAATCTAGGAAATTTGCAAAATTCTTTTTTCAAATGATTTCATCCACCCCTTTTCTCTTTCTACTTCTAGAATGCACAATAAAAATAGACCTCTTTGCACACCTTTAGTCTCTGAAACACTTCTAATTTTTTTTTAAATCCTTTGTCATTCTTTTCCTCTAATAAAATTATTTTACTATTTGATGTTCCAGTACATTGACATTTTCTTCTTTGATCTAGTAAACTGATGAGTGCAATTTTTCTTTCCAGATACTGATTTTATTTCATAGAATTATCACTTAGTTCTTGTTCTTATAGTTTCCATTTTAATCCACAAATTATTCATTTCTTTACTCATTATTTCCTGTAGATTAGGTATAAGGTTTGCTGTTTGTGGGTATCATAATTGTAGAGAATTCAAATCTATTATTTCCTTTCAATAGTGTTGATGTTTGATCTAGATGGCAGAGATTCTATTCAGTTAAATCCTAACCTCTATTACCCCTCTGGTGAGCCAGAACTGAAACTTCTACTTTTTCATTTTAGATTTCCAGATGTTACTTTTTTTTCTCTTCTGGGGAATTTGAAGTGTCCTCCATGTAGGTGTAGTTCAGTGACCAGACAAGGATTGCAGAGCATATATGCAGATTTTGGAGCACTTTGTTTGTTCATATTATACAGCAAGGACTCTATTTTCTCTCAGGCAAAAAGACTTATAAAGGCAAATCTAAATCAGTACCTTCATTTTTCCAGTGATCACTTTCCTTCAAATTCTGCCTTTCTGTGTTACTCTTTAAATTATTCTTTAACTTTCAAGCAGCTATTGTTCTGTAATTTTCCAGAGTTTACATTGGTTGTCTGTGGGTGGGTTAATCAGATCCCCTATTCCATCACTACTGAACTGGATTCATACTACAGCAGCTTTGAGTAAGAAACTTAAAATGTTTTAGGCTTTTTAAGTGTAGATTAAATAATGATGGGATACAGTTTGCTCAATTGAACATTTTCTAAAGAAAGACTACCTTGGAGCATGCTGCTATTTGTCAGTAAAATTTTAATAAAATTTTTATAGCATTTTACTCTCTGGATGTCACTAATATCCACTAAGCATTCAGGCAGGTTTAAACATCTCTACCGCAGGAAAAAAAGTATAAGTTTAGCATTAAGCATTATACTTTTAGCATTAAAAGCCAAAACAGTTGTGCTATAGAGTCTTCCCGATGGATTTTTGAAAATGTAACTATAATAGAATTCTGTGATATGCAATATAATGAGCTAGAATTAGTATATACCATTTAACTAATATTTACCAGGATTCATCAAGATTGCTGGGAAAAACATCAATAACTTCAAATATACAGATGACACCACCCTTATGGCAGAAAGTGAAGAACTAAAGAGCCTCTTGATGAAAGTGAAAGAGGAGAGTGAAAAGTTGGCTTAAAGCTCAACATTCAGAAAACTAACTAAGATCATGGCATTTGGTCCCATTACTTCATGGCAAATAGATTGGCAAACAGTGGAAACAGTGTCAGACTTTATTTTTGGGGGGCTCCAAAATCACTGCAGAGTGCAGCCATGAAATTAAGACGCTTGCTCCTTAGAAGAAAAGTTATGACCAACCTAAACAGCTTATTAAAAAGCAGAGAAATTACTTTGCCAACAAAGGCCTGTCTTGTCAAAGCTATGGTTTTTCCAAGTAGTCATGTATGGATGTGAGAGTTGGACTATAAAGAAAGCTGAGCACTGAAGAACTGATGCTTTGAACTGTGGTGTTGGAGAAGACTCTTGAGAGTCCCTTGGACTGAAGGGAGATCCAACCAATCCATCCTAAAGGAAATCAGTCCTGAATATTCATTTGGAAGGACTGATGCTGAAGCTGAAACTCCAATACTTTGGCCATCTGATGCGAAGAACTGACTTATTTGAAAAGACCCTGATCCTGGGAAAGATTGAAGGCAGGAGGAGAAGGGGACGGCAGAGGATGAGATGGTTGGATGGCATCACCGACTCAGTGGACATGAGTTTGAGTAAGCTCCGGGAGTTGGTGATGGACAGGGAGGCCTGGCCTGTTGCAGTCCACGGAGTCGCAGAGACTCCGACACGACTAAGCGACTGAACTGAACTGAACTGAACCAGGATTCAAAATTTGGCCTTCAGAATGGAGGTCATGAATGGTGGGTAAGAGCATCTCGATTTATAGTGTTTAGATACAACTAGAAAATGAACAAAACACTGCAACTGGATGTAAATTGGTCAATAGATGTAGCTGGAACTCCTTTTGCATGGTTTCACTGAGAAGCACAAAGGAAAAATGTATATAGATAGATGAAAAGTATGTGTCTGTAAAGTACAGCATGAGATATGTTCACACACATGTATGTTTATATAGATTATGTGTTTATTCATATACAAATTTTTATTTTATAGATAAGAAATACAGCATTTATTGAGGTCAACTATTTATCTCATGTGACAGAGTTTCTGGGTAATGGAACCAGAATCTGAATCAAGGGACACCCACTTCCAGGTCTCATGAATTTTTGAGGCCATCTGCACCATGGAGTCTTGAGCAGAGTCTACACCCTTGAATATGAGCATCTCCTCTCAGGAAGGGCATGTGGAAACTCAAATATAACTGCTTTGAGTTTACAGATGGCAAATAGGTGAAAGAGAATATTATAGCATATGGTTCACGCTTTGTCCTACCAATTGAGAAAGCAGGATTCACACAGAGATGGCTAAATGCAAACATTTTTTAAAAATATCTATTTTAATTTCTTGATGTGTCTAAGATTATAGACATACATTTAGCAATTTGAGAATTTTATGGATTATATTTGTGCTTTCAATCACTATATTTTGTTTAAAGTTTTTCTTCATTTCTTTTCAATCCCTTCATGAATTCAAATGCTATATTCCCACAAGAAGACCTTATTAGATAGTCCACCATAATTGGTATTGCTATTTTTAAGTGCTTAATAATATTGTTAGAAGAACTTACTTTATATTACATAAATATAGTCATTTATTATGTATATATTTTATGACCCATTAAGATGATAGAAAACAAGGGCTAACTCAAGTTAATTAATACATTAAACACTTAATAGGTACTCCTTCAATACTCTGAATTTTAATGATAAAATATTTTGTAGTAGTTTTATTCTATAAATTGGCTCACCCATTTAGGAGTCCAAAGTTTATAAATAAGCTCTAATTTTTTCTTACTTTTCACATTAAATGGAACAAAACATTGTCTCAAGTTATTTATGTTCCAAGGATATTGTTATAATGTGGCTCATACACAGATTTTAAAAGGCTATTGTGGAATAATGGATTTTCTTTCAAACATGTTCTTAAGGAACAGATTCAATAATATGACTGCAACCCATTAAATTCATATTGGGTCTCTTTTCTGACATACAGTCACTTTTCCCCATAATTTTATGTTACCATGTCTTCTCAGGTTTATATAATTGACTGCCTAAACTGCAGTATTTAGGAAAGTTTGTGCACTTGACAACAGAGTATCTTAAGTTTCTAGGCTCATTTCATTTGTGACTTTTGAAAGCTAGCAGTCAAGTCATGTCTTTTCAGCCTAAGACTCCAAGGAATTACACAGCTAAAGAACTAAAAGAAAAAGTGAGTTGAAAAGAGTCAAAAGCAAGCTGGACTAGAAGGGGATACAAGCAGCATAGAAACAACAGAAAGCACAGCTTCAAAGGAGGAGATGTGGAATCTCATGGTACACACAGATATCAGAAGAAAAACAAAGGGGAACATTTTGGTATTCACCTAACCTTCAAAAGGAAGCCTCTAGAGAAACTGGGGTGAAAAAAAAGAATCTTAAGCAATTTTCACCTCTGAGATTGAATTTGTTGAAAAGATGTAGATTGTGATGAATAAAAACCTTCTTTCAGAATTTATTTTCATTCTCTACATGTGGAAATAATGCTTTATAAACAGATAGGCTTGTCTCTTTGTTTTCCTGAAGGAAGCTGTGATTTTGAGGAGACTGCGGTAGGATATTTCAGGTCAGAAATAGAGGCAGTGTTTCATCAGTTATGCAAATACACACTGTCATAATGAGTTTCACTTAAAGCATACTTGACCAATATTGTGTTTCATCTTATACATAACAGACACAACTT
This sequence comes from Cervus elaphus, assembly GCF_910594005.1. Classification (NCBI taxonomy): domain Eukaryota; kingdom Metazoa; phylum Chordata; class Mammalia; order Artiodactyla; family Cervidae; genus Cervus; species Cervus elaphus. The sequence continues at coordinate 30,811,013 of NC_057841.1, read as the reverse complement.
TGTTTCATGAAGATAACTCCACCATAAGTCATTATTTTCATTGATTTTAATTAAGATTTATAAAAAAAAGTTTTGAGATATTCAAGCCAACCTTCATACCAAATCACCTTACCTGATAGATTTACAGATAATGCATTGAGATTGTCCTTCACTTTTTGAATGGTAAGGTAGCCTTCAGGTGTTGTCAGTAATATTGAGATTTAAAGTCAAAATGGATATTCTCATATAACTTTAATTTAAAATTTATTTATATAATTTTATGTAAACAGGGAATTGTGCAAATGAGTCTGAGTACCAAAAACACCCACTGGCAATAATATTGTTTAGGAATCAGATGGATAATGGGTTGTGCCTATGGACAGATGCACAATCATCTGTTTGATAAACTCACTTCTTTTAAGTGGAATGTTATTTGGTTTATAAATGCAGTGATCTATATATTTTTAAAGTCAAAAGTGAGTAAAAATAAAACAGATATATCTAAAATGCTGGTACTTCTTCCTGACAGTGGAATTTTTACTAGTGGAATATTCATAAAAACAATATTGGGGCATTTAAATACATTACATGAAGCTTTCTGAAATAAATCAATTAGTAGAAGAGCTAAAGCTATTTTTCTCTAAATAATTTTTCATGTGTTGGAGCCATCATGTTAATGAATGTTATATCTACCTCTTAGGTAGATATATATTTATATATTATACATATATTATCCTCATTCATCCTTAGAATTGTATTGGAATATATAGTGATATATATACCAGCCATCTGGGAAGCCCAAAGTAAGTTTTTTACATGTGCAATTATGGGGTAAACACAGGTTTTGACACACCTGACTTTAAATTTAAAGCACCCTTTCTCCAGCCCTCCACTCTTGTATTCCTTCTGACCCTCAGTCTATATCCCTTCCAAAGGCTCTGACTATGACCTTGGGGGTTCAGATTTCCTTCACTTTTGCCAGAGTTCTGTTCCCCAAGGTCTGACACTATCCTATGTGGAAAAGGACAAGTCTCCTCTTTGTTGGCACTTGTCTCAGGTCAAGTCAAAACTCAATATCTTCACAATCCCATAAGATTCATGGAAAGGTGTACTGACCCCAAACTTCAGTAGAACACTCCTTTGGGATTTTAACAGCTAGAAATTAAAAAAAAAAATTTTTAATGAAAAAACATTTAAGAGTCTAAGTTGCAAATGTTCTGGTGATACTTAGAATGGTATCTCCAGCATTGCAGGCAGATTCTTTACCAACTGAGCCAGCAGGGAAGCCCTGAGACACCTGTACATACATAATTAAATTTAGATTTCTTTCTCCTATTTATCTGTCTTGTGTCAATTTGATTATTAGAATAGCCAAAAGAACCATGAGGTTTCCCTCCCTGGCAATTGCTTTCCCTTTCCACAAATGACTTGTTACTCAAATTGGTAAAGATTTAGGGGCAAATGGCATGAAAACTATTAGCATAGAAATACTCTCTCTCCAGTCATTACAAATCATAAGAATACTCACTCCACTAGCTTTTATTCTCTGTTTCAGCTCTTAGACATTATTTCTATTTTGAGTACAATAAAATTAATCACTTGATAGCCTCAGTCATGCCAGGGCAATCAATAATTCCCATGAATCCCCTGAAGGTGTGGTATATGAAGATCTACAATACAAGGAGCAGGTAACATTTTCAGATTTTTAAAACATGTATCAAGAAAAGGAAATAATTTACAATGGCAACAATACTACATTATAGCCTTTAAAAGGCTCCCCAATCTCCTTCAGTCAATATAAAAATGCTTTCTTCTGTCTCCTTATTCTCTTCTCATTAGCATCTGCTAATCTTTGCATATGAATATCAAGATGAATTTAAAATGGTTTCTTACTACATTTTATTGTTTTCTGTTTTGTCTAATTAGTAATATTGCATGAAAGTTATTTCTTACTGTTTTGTTACTTTGTTTTAGATTAAGTAATGATTTGGGAGATAGAGAACATGAATTTCCTTAATAAAGCACTATTATGGGAGACTATTTTTTACTTTCTAATATCTATTTACCAAGGAACTTCTGGGAAAAAAAAGCATTTAATAGTTAATGACTATGTAATGTAGCAGACACTAACAGAACACACGAAAAATCTTATTAAAGCTTCATTTTGGAGAAAAGATACTTACCTAATATTTCCCACCATGAGCAGTTAAGTAGTTTTCACTGTCAGGAGGACTTGATCATTTCATCTTATCTAGCTGTTTATTCATCCCAGAAATTTCTTAAAGAAAAATAAAAAATGGCAATTATTTAAACCTTTAAGAAAGAACAGGACTTATACAAATTACTCATAAACATATAAAACAATGAAACATCTTAGTTTCACACATATATAATGAACTCTGTAGCAGACTACATTATTTCCTAACTTTTTTCTCCTTACCAGGAACTGGAATGGGGCTTCCCTGCTTGCTCAAATGGAAAGGACTCTTATACCCTGTGGGTAAGATGAGTCTCTCTTTTAGACTGCTTTGTATTTCTCTGCATTATATTTGTTAATCCTGTACTCTTACCATTTTCTGCTAAATTGTCTGCCTTGGAAATGAATTTTTGAGTGGTGGTTAGTAAGGAGACCTGGTTTCATATCTTTGCTCAATCAAATTGTAGCTAAGTGATTTTGGGTTAAGTATTTAATCTCTCTTGGCTTCAGTGTATATCTCTCTTTGCTTTCTATGATAAAGGATAAGAGAAAAATTAACTGCACTAATTACTTTTCCTTGCTAATGACAGGCTGCTTTTACCAAACCTCCAGGGTTTATCTACTTTCACAATATTTTCTGAAAGATACTGACTTCTTGCTTGTGTGCATCTCTACACATTTCCTTAGCCCTGTAGCTCTGTCTGTCTACATGTTGTAAGTTGTCTGTTATGCTCAAAGCACTTGGGGGTATTAAGGGGATGTATATGAAAGAGAAATCTAATCTGTGGAGGGACATCTACTTTATATGAAAATAGTCTGTGGTAGTGTACTACACTGGAAAACTCCCCCCTTTGAAAATGGTAATATACTGGACTTGATTACACTGGATACACTATGGGTAGAAACTCCTTACTTTTATTTATCAATATCAAAGGATCTGAGATATATATATATATATAAATCATAGTCCTTTAAACAATAATAGCATTTCTATTTTTTATGTTTTTACTGTATTATTTATTTTGAATTTTTGAATTTTATTTATGATAGACAAATTGAATGTGAAAAAATTTGTAGTCAAAAGCGTACAAACGTTCAGTCATAAGATGAATAAGTTCTGGGGATTTAATGTACAGTTTGATGACTAGGGTTAATAATACTGCATTATGCAGCTGAAATTTATTAAGAGAGTAAATCTTAAGTGTTCTCACCCCACATGCTCATGTACACACACACACATACACACAAAGGTAAGACATGAGAGGATCAATGTGTTAATTGAGGTATTCATTTCACAATATGTACCTATACTGAACCATCGCATGTAGGTAGACCTTAAAAATGTTTTATAATCTAGACTGGATTATATGCTTCAGTGGGCTTTCACAAGTTTGGAAACTGACATCTTGATATAGACAAAGCAGATGCAGCAGTTGAGATGGTCCTTAATCAGCCAAAACAGAAAAAATAAAAAAGGATACAAATACCAGATTACTGAGCACAAAAACCTTAAGGTACAAGACAGAAAGATTCAATACCAAATGAGAATCTGAAAGTCAAGGTTTGTGTTTCACCCCATAGAATAGATAAAATAGATTACAGAAAGTGGAAGAGTCAAAGAAATCAAGTAGATGGTACGGTATGATGCTGCAAAGCTACCAGATTCTACTATATCTAATTCCATCCTTCCCCATTATTGTGGAGTTGTGTGGATTTTGAATTAATATTGTCAGTTATAAAATAGCAATTGAAACACACTGATCATTGTGGGAAGTGACTTTTATATATGGCTCACTCTATTTAGAAACATACTTACACCCATGACTCAGTTCTATTTCATGGTGACAACCTTCAGCTCAAGTATAATCACTTCCTTCCCTCTATACAGAACATTTTCATGTTTTATGGAATGAATTTAGTGTGAAGAAGAATTATATACTTCACCAGGGAGGGATTTAAAAAATCCAGTGAGAAATAACCCAGCTGAGCCATGAGAGGAGTGTAACACCTAGCCCTTCACACATCCAAGGCCCTGACAAATTCAACTTACTTTTCAAGTGTCATCTTCTTACTAGGTAGCATTAAGCATGAACACATTTTAATATATGAGGCTCTGAGAGATAGCCTTGCTCTTTAACTTCTTCACAGGTTTCAGTGCACTATTTATGCAAAAGCTAGCTAGAAGTCACATTTTCTCTTATTATTTAAAGATTACCTTTTTCCTTATCTCTATTCTCATTGCAGTGTAACTCTTCACTTATAGTTCTCATCCCAAACACTGTATTTTTTCAATTATCTTCTGTCTTAATTTTGAAAAATTTATCAGTGTCCTCTATCAATGCTTTGTTTCACTAATAATATTTGATGCTTTAACTACAAAAAATGATTAAAATCTGACATTAATTAGAAGACTGGCTAGCATTTAGTAAATATTTTTTAAATATTGAATACAAAAATAGGTGAGAGATTTGTTTAGGGTAACACGATTAATTTGTGGCTAACCAAAATTGTAAGCAAAGCCTCCATATTTTTGGACTTAACTACTTTCTACAGGGTAATAAAGTGATACTAAATAAATTAATTATTAAATTTAATCACTCTATAAAAATATGAGGAAATGCACTGAAAAACATCAGTGTCCTCAACAGGCCATCTAATTGTACTCTTAACTAAATTGTTATGGAACACACAGACATAGAACAATTTTTATTGTACTTTCTTTTCTTTTTGCATCAAACCACATTTCACCATGAAAGAAAACAACTTAGAAAAAAAAATTCATTGGTCAAACTCTTTCCATGAAATGTTTAATTTGACATTGAATTGCCATTAGAGTTTCGAAGGTCATTAAAGCAGTTCATATGTGTTGCCTTAAGAGTAGTTTGGGCCAGACTATTCTATGATATCATCTGTCACATATTGACCTTATTTATAACTGCAGAATCTTACAGCATTTCTCCTGAAGGAGGAAATTCACTTACTATGTCTCAATCCTGCAAACAGGGTAAAGCTACAAATTCTAAGAGCCCTCGTAAGTGGCAGTTTTGGATTGATTTTTTTTTTTTTTATGTTCAATTACCCCTTAAGTGAAGCTGAGCTGCCAAAACTTGCTTTTAGTTTTCGTCTTTTATCCTGGTTTATTCTTAATGCTTTGGAATTGATTTATAGAACATTTTGTGTTCTTGAAATAATTTTTTTTAAACTATGCACTTGTATACTACAGAGTTTGAATACATACTTTCTGTTGACTGTATGAAAAAGATTTTAGAGTTAAAACCTGTGTCTTAATCTTCTCCCCTCCACTCTCCTAAAATGTACTTTCCTATCTACTATTTCCTAATTATCCCTGGTAATACACAAACATATAACTGGCTAAGGCTTTCATTTATTAATTTTACAAGAAAGATACATATACAGTTTCTGATCTTCTTCTTGCCTCTGGTATTTATGTGTTTCATCCATGCGAAACAGTCTTGGATACCTATATACATACATCGAAAACTAATAACAACTTTCCTCTCGTCCATCTAATCTCATTTATTTAAGCTGAGGCATTTATAAAGCTTATCTTGTCATCCATTCCTGAAATTTTATCAATTACTAATGTCAATCTGTTCACTGATGTTTGTATAACTACTACTTTATATATTTAGCTTGAATGACTTAAAGTTACTGAAGTTTCCATTTTCCTGAACTGGTGGGAACTCAACCTCAATTACCAAGTTAGATTCCCTGGCTGTATTCTTCTAGGATCACATTTGAATGAAGTAGGCTTTACAGACAGCCTAGGGTGGGAGGGGGGTAAGAGTTGTCTAATCTCTATTCTATTGTGGCTATCCTGACATCCCCACCAGGGAACAATTTCTCACTGAAGTTTTACCATTTTCTCAGATATTGTCAAGAGTGCTCTGTAGAGTTCCCAGTGTGTTAGGATCCACAAACTTGTGTATCTTCTCTGGTGACAGAATAACTAAGACGGTTTTGTTCCGTTTATTGCCTGTCTACAGTTAAATGATCTTAGTTTTCAGAGAACACAGTCAGAACTTATATAGTTTTTCTGGAAATACATAGTTTTTTGGTTGTTTGTTGTTTGTTTTTGTTTTTTGAGGGGAGGAGGAAGGGGGTCTCTTCTGTTTCTCTTGCTATTGTAAACTCTAATTTTTCCTGAGGCAGAGAATATGTTCGAGGGTTTAAAGTGTTTTATGCCAGAAAGTGAGCAGTACTGCAGTGAGTAGAAATGAGTTGGGTCCTGGTTTAATGTCACAGCATAGGGACAAAAAATGCTGCCTACCATATCATATTGGTAAGCAAAAGATGTTGAAGGCTTCAAGTCATCAGCCAAGACAGTCACCCCCAACTTTGCACCCTGAGGGGATTCAGGATGAAGAAAAACAAGATCCTGGCCCTAGATTGTTAACCTGTATAGCAGAGGACTGATTTCAATAAGCCCAGACTCTTACATTTTCCCATATACATAATAGCTGAACAAAACTTAATTCTCAATTTTTAGACTGTGTGTGTGTGTGTGTGTGAGTGTGTATGTGTGTTTCAGTTAACAAGTGGAATTAACTATTGTTAGAGCAACCTATTTCTCTGCTGATAACAATTATCAACTCAGAAATAACACAAAACCCCCTCCACAAAACCCCCAAAAATAAAAGAAGCAAACACACAAAAATTTAGAAGGCACTATCGAGGGACCCAAAGAAGTAGAATCTGAAGGGAATATGATCTTCATAGAAGGTGAAGATGATGAAGTGAGATCTGCATTCATCCACCTTCTTTTCTGAAGGCAGTTCCAGGGTGTTCGAGAGATGAAGCTCAAGTAGAAGTAGCTGTCACTTAAGGCTGAGGAGTCAGAGACCACAGTTTGAGCCTGCAAGAACTGAAAATATAAGCTACAAGGGTGGGAGTCCTAGGATGTGAATAGAAACATATCATATATCCTTGGTTGTCACCAGCCAGCATTTCTGCAAGAATGATTCCAAACAGTCCAGGGAAGTACTGAAGAGTTTTCATCATCTCTACCACTAGGAACACAGTGTTAAGAGGCTGTATTTCTGCCAAGTTAGAAGGACTCAGTAACACCTCAAACTTGTGATTAAAACTTAGCATTATTCCATTTTGAACATTAAGCAATCAATGTATAAGTCTGGTTTTAATCTTGTCTTTCTAACAGTTTACATATTCAAACTTTTAGATCTTTCCCTAATTCAATAGATAAGAATTGATATTCCAGCTCAGCTTGCTCTTTACATATAGTGAGGATAAGCATGTTTTCATATGTTCAAAGACAATTTGAAAAATTTAGACTACATTAAAACATAAAGATGTATGGAAAAATATTGAATTATTTTCTGTAAAATTTTGAAAAATGATAGTAATGCTCGAACAATTGCAAAGTATTATAATCTCTCACAATTATGAAATTTATCAACATTAACATCAATGGTTGACTTTTTTATCATAAAATATAGAAAGCAAAAGAGAATGAAGTAACATTTTTAATGTGGTGGGAAAAAAAACAATAGACATAATAAAACTGCATTGATCTAAGCACACACACATCCATAATGCATGAAAAACTAGTGAACCTGAAGAAATTGTCAATAATACCAGTATCAGTTTCTTGGTTTTCATATTTTACTATAAATACACGAGATACTTTCACTGGAGGAAACTAGGTGAAGAATACATGGAATGCCTCTATAAATTTTTCCAACATTGTCTGACTCTCTAACAATAAAAAGAGAACTTGAGAAAGTCTACATGTTAGAAACTAGAATTGCAGTTCATAAGGAAGGACAATGCTTATGGGAAATACTAAAAACCATCATCCATAACATCAAGATGATATTGTGGCAGGTTTTCTTCTTCCAAGAATAAAATTCAACACTTTGCTGAATATAAAGACTTCAGCATTTCTCTATAATGTATGACTGACAATTTCCAGTTTGTGATACAAGCTAACAGACATATGAAATTATAGGAAAATATGATCAACATCAAGGGATATATAGTCAATATAAACAGAACTAAAGTAAGCAGGTACTATAATTAGCAGAAAATACATTTAAAACCACAATGATGAATATGGTAGAGAATCTACAAGAAAAGATTGAAATGAAACATCAGATAGGATATATACATAAATAGTACGGAAACTTTTATGGAAGTGTACAATATAAATATTAGAAGTAAGAAATACAATCAAAAACACACACACATACACACACAAACAGCCAAACCACACCTCAGTAAACTGGATTAACAACAGAGTGGAGACAGTAGAAAAAAGGGTCGATAGAATAAAGATAAGTTAACAGAATTGGCCCAAACTGAAAAGCACAGAGAAAGGAAAAGAAGTTTTGAAAAAAGTAAAATGTCTTAAAAAACTGTAGAATAGTTCAAGTAGGTTAACATATATATATATATTAAAGCTCCAGAAAAAGGAAACAATAGCAGGGCCCAAAATATTAAAAAAAAAAAAAAACAGTCTAATTTTTTTCTAAATTTAAGCAAAAATCCAATTACATATACAGAAATTAAAGCAAATGACAGTAGAATAAGTGCAAAGAAACAAACCTAGAATATCCAACTTAAAATGATGAAATTATGAGTTTCTTTAGACATACAAAAAGATGCATGCACCACAGTGTTCATTGCAGCACTATTTACAATAGCCAAGACATGGAAGCAATGTAAATTTCCAACATTAGATGAATGGATAAAGAAGATGTGGTACATATATACAATGGAATATTACTCAGTCATAAAAAAGAATGAAATAATGCCACTTGCAGCAACATGGGTGGACCTATAGATTGTCATACTGAATGAAGTAAGTCAGAAAGAAACCAACAAGAGAAAGAATAAACAATTTAGAATATATTTTTGTAATAAAGTATCACTAGACAATAAAAAGGAAGAGGCTGCAAAAAAAAAAAAAAAAGCTGGGTAAATTCCAGAATCATTGTATTATACGAAAAAAGGAAAATGAGTACATTCTATTTGACTCCATTTATGGTGACTGCATTGGAGAAGGAAATGGCAACCCACTCCAGTGTTCTTGCCTAGAGAAATCTCAGGGGCGGCGGAGCCTGGTGGGCTGCTGTCTATGGGGTCGCACAGAGTCGGACACGACTAAAGCGACTTAGCGGCAGCAGCAACATGGTGATTGCAGCCATGAAATTAAAAGATGCTTACTCCTTGGAAGGAAAGTTATGACCAACCTAGACAGCATATTAAAAAGCAGAGACATTACTTTGTCAACAAAGGTCTGTCTAGTCAAGGCTATGGTTTTTCCAGTGGTCATGTATGGATGTGAGAGTTGGACTATAAAGAAAGCTGAGAGCCAAAGAATTGATGCTTTTGAACTGTGGTGTTGGAGAAGACTCTTGAGAGTCCCTTGGACTGTGAGGAGATCCAAACCTTCCATCCTAAAGGAGATCAGTCCTGGGTGTTCATTGGAACGACTGATGTTGAAGCTGAAACTCCAATACTTTGGCCACCTGATGCAAAGAGCTGACTCATTTGAAAAGACCCTGATGCTGGGAAAGATTGAGGGCATGAGGAGAAGGGGACAACAGAGGGTGAGATGGTTGGATGGCATCACCAACACAAAGGACATTGGTTTGGGTAGACTCCGGGCGTTGGTAATGGACAGGGAGGCCTGGTGTGCTGTGGTTCATGGGGTCGCAAAGAGTCGGCCAGGACTGAGTGATTGAACTGAACTGATATAACTGTTTGGTGTGGTTGTTACATACAAGTAGAGAGACTGGGAAGGGTAGATGGTATTTGTGGAGAGATGAAAACACTCTATATTTTGATTGGAGTTATATGGCCACATGGATATATACATTTTTCAAAAGTCATTAAGCTCTACACTTATAAAAATGTATTCTATTAGATGTATAAGACATCTCAATTAAAAAAAAAACAAAACTGAACTTGACCAAGCTGATTTAGTTGTAACTGGGCATTTGATGAATGGTTCTCAAGCCTCCCTATACATTATAATCACCTGGGTATTTTTTTAAAAACAACTAATGCATACAATTATCCTACCATAAAACATAAACATTTTCTGTGATAAATCTTTGACATTTTTATTTCTTAAAATTTTCATACTGACTCTTACAAGCAACCAGTATTGAGATTCTTGAATGAGATAATTTCTAAAATATCTTCCAGCAATCAGTTTCAAGAGCTCTTACAATGAATGCCTGAAAATAAATTCCATAATTATGAGAAAAATATTAGTGTTCAATTGTTTGAGCATTCCTATCACTTTTCAATAATTTACAGAAAATAGTTTCCATATCTTTCTTTACATCTTTATGTTTTAATGTAGTCTTTTGCAAATAGCCCTTGAACATATGAAAACATGCTTATCCTCATTATACACAAAAAGCAAGCCAAGCAGAAATATCAATTCTCAAACATTGAATTAGGAAAAGATCTAAAAGTTTCAATACATAAACTGTTAGAAAGACAAGATTAAAAGAGACTTATACATTGTTTGGCTAATGTCCAAAATGTAATAATGCTATGTAAGTTAATTTCTCAGTATATTATTGAGTTACATTTGCACTTGCCAATTTTAGAAATCTAAGCAAATATCTTAACAAATACAAAACAATATATGCCAGGTGTTATTCATAATGGGCTTATTTTTAATATTAGCAATTTGGGAAATTACCCATCTATAAATGTGGGGTGACTAAATACACTAAGACATATCCACACTTGAAATTGCCTGTATTCCTAAAACAATGAATAAAATTTCTATGTACTCTTTTGGAATGATTTCCAGAATATATTGTTTCATGAAACTACCTAGAGCCAAAGTATCATAAATAACATGTCACTTTTTAAAATCTTTGTGTCAGTGTACACATGTATATGATATTTCAGTGGGCCAAGATAAGACAGGCATAGTTCATATTGGACATTTATAAACATACATATATTTCAATTGGACATGAATTTGAGCAAACTCCAGAAGATAGTGGAGGGCAGAGGAGTCTGGTGTGCTACAGTCCATGGGATCACAAAGAATAGCACACGACTTAGTGACTGAAAAACAACAACATATTTTAATATTATAATATAAATTGATATAATATTTATTACTATCTTACATTTATTAAATGCTCTGTGTATATGTGTACAGATGTATATATCTATATTCATAGTCACTCCAATATCTATCATACATAATATAGATAGATACATAATATATATCTCTCCCTGTATCTTTGTATATCTATACTGAAATTGACAAGATGAAATAACACTTTGGTAGTAGCACCTAAAATAAATGTTTCGATTTCACTAAAGGAAATTAGAAAATGCTTTGGAGAAAAGACTTATTCTATATAACTAGCAGGCATATTTTATTAGGACCGAAAGAAAAAAGAACATAAGTACCAAAAAAACTTTGGCAAGTATCAATGAGCTAGCTAAGATTCAGATTCTACTAGCTAAAGTTTTTGATCACCTAAATCAAAATGGAAAAAGATTGTAACTAATTGTAATATTTTGAATAAATAAAAAATCCTCTAAAAGATAGGATGTTGTTGTTGTTTAGTCACCCAGCCGTGTCCCTCCAGGCCTTCCTGTCATGCTGCAGTCCATGAATCACTTAAATGCTATCACTAGAGAGGTGGATATCAAAATAATCCATTGTGCTGAAAATTTGTAATAAAAAAGGATAAATTAAGCATTCATTTGTCGGAGAACATCTGTAAAGCACTCCCTTGTTAGTGAAAGAAATTAGTGTGTGTGTGTGTGTGTGTGTGTGTGTGTGTGTGATGGTTTTAGCAAGAGGGAATAGAATTTTTTGAGAAATATTTGGAATAATTATCATTCCATGCTTGATTTTTAATAACAATTTTGTTCAGTTAATTGTTGGGACATAGGATGATGACTTCTTTTGCCAAATCATTCCTGACCTTAAAATGATGGGCAAAATAGTTTCCTGTTAAAAGTATTGCAAACTAACCTCTGGAAAGCTTTTTTTCATGAGCAGAGCCATTTTCCCAGAAATGGTAATATGGTATTGATCTTCATTGTATTATAATTCTTAACTTTGTTTTCCACATGCATGAGTATTACTGACTTGCTAATGCAACGTTTAAAATAAATTTTAAAATGTGTACTAAGTGGTGAGATGGTAATACAACTCCAGGAAGATAATATAATATATTATTGAATATTTTAGATTCAACATTAATGCTAATGGTATTAATCCCAATCATTGTTTTTTAGTTTTTATTGAGAAAAATGTCTACTTTATACTCAAGAAATACTGTATTCTCATCACTGCCTCATGAAGAAGTTTGGGTTTCAAACTTTCACATTCAATGTGAACATCATGATATAGAATTGTATACATACAAACACTTTTAAAAAGCAGGAAAATAAACCAATCTGAAAATACACAATAAAGAATCATAGCATATTTCAGTCTTGAACTCCAAGTCTTTATAATAAAAAGAAAGATCTGATCTACTTTTAATTTTTTAAAATTTCATAATGAATATGCACTTTCTTTTCATTATCATTAATTTTATTAACTCCTTGCCTGAAGCATAAGTGACATAAAATTAACTACGCACATTTAAAGGCTGTTTTTTATACAAGAGCATACCTGTGAAACATCACCACAAAAAAGATATTGAACACTACCCACAACAGTTTCCTTGCATCCTACTGTATTCCCTCCTTCCTTATTATCCCTACACCAGCCCTCTCCTCAGGCAACTATTGATCTGCATTTTTTCACTATAGTTTGTAATCTCTTGTATTTAATATAAATAGAATCATACAGTATGTTCACTTTCCACTCTGACTAGTGGAAACAGGTATTTTTCTTTGATCTGTGTGTCATCCAGGCACTATTCATCTCTTTTCAAATAGTTCTTAAGCCTGCACCATATGCATGTATTGATCAGTAATTATGTGAATATTTGACAACACTTTTCTGCAGATATATGGTGTTCTCTTTCTCCTCTCCAGTTCTCTGTCCAGAAAATGTTAAACACCTTGGGTCTCCTCAGACTCCCAGTTCTACCTCTACAATCAGGAGTTTGCAGGACTTGCCTTTGTTGCCATCTCTGCTCACATCTCCAAAGAAGGAAGCTGGTTGTTCACAGGGCTGAACTCGTTTCCCATTTTCTAAGGGATACTCTATTTCATTGTCTAGCATCTAGCTCACTGAAAACCACTGCTTCAAATACACTGTCTGTTTTTGCTTGTTTTGGTTTTTATAAATTATAAACCGGAATATGTCCTCCCGTATGTACAATCTCTATTTTGTTGGGATATTTGAGATAACTATAATGAGAAGAACTTGAATGATGAGGTATTGAACACTCCCTTCTGCTAGCAATAATAGTCTTAGGTTGAAATTGATGACCAAATACATTAGACACAATAGGCTTTACCCCAGATAAATTAATCCAATTTTTAAAAGAATTTACAATAGGTAACAGCAGGGTTAACAGCAGCATAAGAAAGTTCTGGTGACTCTCAGGCACAGCTTCCAACACCCTCTACTTTGTACACAGGATGGGTAAGGTCACAAGACACAAGTCTTACAGGGTGCAGACCACTTCTACCCCAGGAAAAAGATATCCCCAGGACCTTTGACCTTTTATATTTTCTCAGAGGTATGTGAACTGTACTCATTTTCTAGCACAGCTTAATATCATTGACATTATTAATATCACTATCAGTAACTAACCAATACAGCTTTTTAAATAAAAAATGAACTACATTGTTCTTTTTCAGTAGAGAGCATTTATTTAGACCTAACATATGCTTCTAAATCCACTGAAGTAGTGTTTCAATAACTTGATCAAGGTCTTTGCCAAAGCTAAAAGGTAGAACCGTAGATCACTGGTTAACACTTTCCTTACAGATATCTCACTCTATATTGCCTATTACTATTATTCTGTCTGGACTCATTCACATTTCATTATGCCACTTTGAAGAGTCTGCAGTTAGAATCATATATGGATTAAAGGAATATCTACATCAAGGGCTAAATGATGGTGGTGGAGATGAGAATGGAAGGTGGGGTGATATCTTTACTTTTCTGTATTATTATGATTTCACGGATCTTTATATCAAGGTCCTTTGAAGTAATATTCTACATGCAATGTAATGACAATTTATGACATTTCGTGATTCTGGAAATTGAGATGCAATACTCTCTATTGTTTGGAATACACAAATCATTTCAGGATGTCAACAACTAAATTTTCTAAAAATATCACACACGTATAGATCATTTATTAATACTATGCATAAGGCACTGTCTTCTACTTATATTTGGTTGGATGGATCGAAAATTATTAACAAACATTCTTTCAATCCTACACAGAGTAGCAAAGTGTCCCATGGAATTTAATTGACCCATAGTATGTATTGTTCATCATGTAAATATTATTATTGAATGTAATGCATAACTTCACTGTTTTTGATAGACTGCAAGTCCATGTGGATAATAAAGTCTTTGCAATTAATATAAATATAACCAAAATCTATTTCTTACTATACCACTGATGTTTCTATGTCAGCTGTAAAATAAAAACTGTACCCTCTAGTCATGTCCAATACAAAAATTAATATGATAAATCAAATTGTTTATATAAAAAAGCATTGCAAATGTTTGTACTCTGTCTTAAAAGAGAAAAGGAACAAATAGCTACATAGTTGTCTCTGTATTCAAGACTGAAATAGAGAATTGAAAATTATCTATATTATTCCAGGGTGAAATTTTACTGTTATTAGCTTTGTGAAATTACTTAATTGTACATTAGGCATAAATAATTTGATTTCACCTCAATTTTAAACTGCATTAAAATAGCCCTCAAATATATCAATCCTATATGATTACTTATCAATATATTATATAGTTAAAACTTAAAAGTAATCATTTTATATCAACAATGATAAATTTATATAAATTTTCATATTAAAGTGTGTAATTTGAGGATATTAGTAAAGCTAACATAAAAAAGAACAAAGTTTGACTTTATATCTTAGAAATCACTTGGAATTCAAATCATACTTTTGTAGAATAGAGTTATGGAAATATTAGAAATAAAAAATTCATCATTTAGTTATATTACACAGAGGAATGAATCACCTTCAAAGTATTTTAAAGTTAAAATAATTTAAAATATAAATTAGAAGGAAATTATAGAGAATTTCTCTTTCCCTAGTAGGAATTCTAACTTTATTCTTTTTTATATTCACTATAAATGACAATCCTTTTATCTTTTAACTTTATTAGAACTCCTCATCAAATTTCAGTCACTTGTGACAAGTTTATCTTATGTGAGCTTATAAATGACATTTTCTTTTCTATTGCAAGTAACTGCAAGTAACTCTCAAAATCAAGTAACAATTATTTGTGTTAATATTCACTGAGCAGACATTTATCAAACACCAGCCCCCTCCAACAATGTGTCAAAAACTATATAGAATAAAAGCAATGGGAAAAAAGAGGTTTGAACTAAATTAATCCATAGTTTCATCATATTCATAATGTATCAATTAACTCGATATTGCTGAAGACACAAAGCATGTACAATATAAGACATGGGATATACCCTCACAACACGTGATCTGACATGGGACGGGGGTATATAAAAAATGGTAAAGAATAATTTAAAAATACTGTAATATTAAAATATATTAATTTAACAAACTTATCCATGTTATTTGGTCTGAGATACTTCATCTTACAACTTGAAATTAATGATAAAAGATAGTTTTGTAAGGAGTAAAACAAAGAGAGGCTAAGGCCAGTCAGTTGACATGCAAATATCTTAGTCTTGTTTTTTTTTTTTTTTTTTAGTCTTGTTTCTAATGTCTAAAGTTCTTTCAATCACTTCAGCTCTTCTGGACTGATGCTGGATTCCCTCACACCCTCATCATCTAGTTCTCTGATAATTCAGGAGTGAGGACATGAAAAACCTCAAATCCCATTTCCCTGCCTCCAACTTTGCCTAAAGCATTTTGCTTCTGTTTCCAAGCTGCATCAAAACAAGTCTTTCCAACTTTTATTATCTGTAGGTGTCTCCATCTCTGAAAAAATAAGGAAGTGGAAATACTGATGGTGGAAAAGGAGGTATGTCAGCATGTACTTCAACATTATAGTTTTTGACATTGTGGCTGCTTTCAGAACCTACAGCTGTTGCCACTCATCTAGAAAAACAGTGTGTATTAATCTCTACTGGTTTCAGCCTGATGCATTTTCCCTGTTGATGGCACAAAACCAAGGTCTCTGGTTAGTGATCTCATGAGTTCAGTTTAGTCATCCTCTCTCAAGGGAATAAATTCCATAACATGAGATATAAATAGAATGACCTAAAAAATTTCTGATATTGTGATGAATATTAGTAATTTCTGACTTTTATCAATATTTTTGAAAGAATTTAGGAGAAAATTCTGAGATGGCTATATGGATGCTGTTTGAAACAAGAAGCATCTTTCGTCTACCCTTATAAATACCATGCACTCACCTCACATGCTAGCAAAGTAATGCTCAAAATTCTTCAAGCAAGGCTTCAACAGTACCTGAACTGAGAACTTCCAGATGTTCAAGCTGGATTTAGAAAAGGCAGAGGAACCAGAAATCAAATTGCCAACATTTGTTGGGCCACATAAAAAGCAAGAGAGTTCCAGAAAAAATCTACTTCTGCTTTATTGACTATGTCAAAGCCTTTAACTGTGTGGATCACAACAAACTGGAAAACTCTTCAAGAGATGGGAATACCAGACCACTTTATCTGCCTCCTGAGAAATCTGTATGCACATCAAGAAGCAACAGTTAGAACCTGAATGGAAGAAATAACTGGTTTCAAATAGGGAAAGGAGTACCTCAAGACTATATATTGTCACCCTGCTTATTTAACTTATATGCAGAGTACATCATGTGAAATGCTGGACTGGATGAAGCACAAGCTGGAATCAAGATTGCTGGGAGAAATATCAATAACCTCAGATATGCAGATGACACCACTCTTATGGTAGAGGGTGAAGAGGAACTAAAGAGCCTTTTGATGAAAGTGCAAGAGGAGAGTGAAAAAGCTGGCTTAAAACTCAACATTCAGAAAACAAAGATAATGGCATCTGGTCCCATCACTTCATGGCATATAGATGGGGAAACAATGAATTCAGTGACAGACTTTATTTTCATGGGCTCCAAAATCACTGCAGATGGTGACTACAGCCATGAAATTTAAAGATGCTTGCTCCTTGGAAGAAAAGCTATGACCAACCTAGACAGCATATTAAAAAGCATACTTTGCCAACAAAGGCCTGTCTAGTCAGAGCTGTTTTTCCAGTAGTCATGTATGGATGTGAGAGTTGGACCATAAAGAAAGCTAAGCAGCAAAGAATTGATGCTTTTGAACTGTGGTGTTAGAGAAGATTCTTGAGAGTCCCTTGGACTGCAAGGAGATCCAACCAGTCCATCTTAAAGGAGATCAGTCCTGAGTGTTCATTGGAAGGACTGATGCTGAAGCTAAAACTCCAATACTTTGGCCACCTGATGGGGAGAACTGACTCATTGGAAAAGACCATGATGCTGGGAAAGATTGAAGGTGGGAGGAGAAGGGGACAACAGAGGATGAGATGGGTGGATGGCAGCACTGATTCGATGGACATGAGTTTGAGCAAGCTCCGGGAGTTGGTGATGAACAGGGAGGCCTGGCGTGCTGCAGTCTATGGGGTCACAAAGTGTTGGACATGACTGAGTGACTGAACTGATAAATAACATGAGTGGATTTTTTCCACTGGTATCAGGAGCAAGTGTAGCTAAAATTCTTTGGAAAATCTCTGTGGGTGATGTGTGTGTGTGCATGGTCTAAATAGTTTATTTTAGATTTTCATAAATATTTAAGTAAACTACTTCTTGTATATTTACAGTGATACTTTTTTCATAAGGAAAAAACATTGCTTAATTGACATTATTATTTTTATTATATTTGCATATATTACATATTATATATTATAAATTATATTGATAAACATTAAATATTTTATATATATGTAAATTCTTGAGGATTTTAGAAAAAAGAAATATATTTGAAAATATGTTTTAGATGTGTTTGTGTGTCAAATAATTCTGCTTCATGTAAGAATCAGGAAAAAAATAAATGATGAAAAATTATTTGTACCAGGTATGATGGTAAGAACAATATTGCTACTATTGTTTTGTATTAACAGTAAAGTATCCTTTTTTTCCTCTGCTTTCTCAATAGCAGAAATTTGTGTTTTTGTAATCCCACTTATTTGGATGGTCCTATATTCTGAGAATCCAGCATGAATTGCCCTTGAAATGAAGGTAAACACAGGAAGTACTGTGAGAAGCTGCTGCTTGTCTTGGCTCTCTCAGTGTGATGCATGATATAGTCTCCTGAATTCCCATATTTTCTTCTCTTAGTCTGGAATAGCTACTGATCAATTGGGATCAGTATTTGTCAAACTTCTCTAGGAAGCAGTTGGTAAATGTGCATGTTTTGCATGCAAAATAAAATGTTTAAGTACATAGGCACCAGATCAGCTAGATTGACTTTAAATTCTTAGGTCTGAAATTTACTGGAGGTTTATTTTGTCCGTATTTTGCTAAACAAAGATTACCTGCTGTCATTGGTGATCTTCGTTTGTTTTATTTTTGCTGTGATTATGATTTTTGTTTAGCTGAGATAAAGAAATGGTTGGTATCCTTAAACAGAAGGATTTACATTTTTACATTCTACATGCCAGGCATTATTACAAACATTTCTGTGTATTAATTAATCAGATTTTGCCACAGTACTGCCTTAACCAGTAGCCAATGCCATAACATATAAGATGTACACTATGAATTCCATGAGGGAAGTCCACAAAATGTCCCTCTTCCTACAGAGAAATAAAAGGCTTTGAGAATTTTTAACTACAGCTTGGACCTTTTAGAAGCTGTACTAAGCCACTCTCCTTTCAAAGTTATTAAATAAATATATGTATCACCTTTCGGTGATCTACTTTTGCTGAGTCACATTCCCGGAAATGGCATTTGGAACAGAAAGAGATCAAGTGATTGAACTGAAGTCTCCTGCAGAAGTCTGAAAGGTATATGATATCAGATAGCTCTTTGATTTGCAACAGAAATCTATTTTCATAGTTTCCATTCATCAAAATTATTTTGCAAATGCATTGCACACTTCTGGTTTAACTATTATACCTCCCTCTTTCTGAGAAGATAGGTAGTGTGGTTATTAATAATTTCAGAAACTAGGATATTTGTGATGGATGCATGGATATCTGTTTCTGGATTGAACTGTTTGGCAGTGTTGGGTCAGTGCTCTCTATGACTTTGAATTTCTTAGAGATTATCTGGTTGCATTGCTAGTATCTGCTCTCAGTCACTATATCTAATACATGCTTTTTGCACTATTAGATAGCAAGAGCCGATAGGTGAGCTCGGTCTCCCTCACAATGAATCTATTTGACTTAGCTCTTTGACTGTTTTTATGTGTTTCATATTTTAGCGTCCCCTCTATCTCAGTTATGAAGCATACAAGAAATGTCTAGCACATACAGTAAAGAGAACCAACAAATAAGAACCACGGTTATTTCTCAGTTTGACCATTGAGACAAAAATAGAGATTGATTTAAATCTATACCTGCTGCCAGGAAAATAAAAAGAGTTGGCTCAATATAGCAGAATTCTTACAGAAGCCTACGAAATGTCTCCTAGTGTGGCATCCTACAGTTTATCCCAGGAAAATAAAAAGAGTTGGCTCAATATAGCTGAATTCTTAACAGAAGCCTACAAAATGTCTCCTAGTGTGGCATCCTACAGTTTATCCCATACTAGACAGGAGATTTTACACAACTGAACACCACCCTGAGAGAGTTTGAAAATCAGGAAGGTAGCAAAGAGAATAAACTGTTCGTTCTTATTTCTACTAAGCCATTATTTTTATTAGATACAAAACTGTAAGTTTATTGGTAGAATGAAGGTTTGTTAATGTTGCCACAAAATTCAGTTTCTAAAGAATTTGTATATGTGAAAATGTAGGTCCTTTACCTAGCATTAAACACTTTAAATGTCAGGAATTCTTATTTTCTGAACAAGGAAAATTGGTAAGGTTTCAGAGTTTTGTAAATTTTTAGAAGAATCTTAAGTTTAGCCTTTCAGTAAGTGAGTATTTTTCCTCTCAAACATTAGAATGATCTGTAGAGTAGTAGAATCAGTGAATTTACAAAAACACAAAAATGGAAAAACTAATGATGGGAATTATATGTATTTAAAAATCTGCTTGACATTGCAAGGGAAAAAAATATGTACCCATGGTGCTGAAAAAGTAATGAATGTGATCTGAGTTGAATAATCAGACAAAACAATAATAAGACATAAGCTCACATCTGCAAGAATGGCTATCATCAAAATGTCTACAAATAATAAATTTGGAAAGGATGTGGAGAAAGGAGAACTCCTGTACGTTGTTGGTAGGAATGCAAATTGGTGCTGCCACTATGGAAAACAGTATGGAGGTTCCTCCAAAAACTAAAAACAGAACTGCTACATGATCCAACAATTCCACTCTTGGGAATATATCCAAAGAAAATGAAAACATTAATCTGAAAAGATAAATGCACCCTGGCAGCACTATTTACAATAGTCAATATATGAAAGCAACCCAAGTGCCCATCAACAGAGGAATGGAATGGATGAGGAATGTGTGGGATATATCTTTATAGTGGAACATCACTCAGCCAATAAGAGAATGAAATTTTGTCACTTGCAGCAAAGTGAATGAGCCTAAAGAATACTCTTAGTGAACTAAGTCAGAGAAAGATAAATGCTCTATGATACTACTTCTATGTTGAATCAAAAAAATAATACAAATGAGTTTATATGCAAACCACAAAAAGCATCACAAATACAGAAAAAACTAGTAGTTACCAAAGGGGAGAAAGGGAAGTTAGAGTTATGAGATTAAGATATACAAACCACTATGTATAAAACAGATAAGCAACAAGATATATTGTACACTACAGGAAATTAAAAACATTATTGTGCAATGATTTTTAATGGAATATAGTCTATAAAGAAACCTGAATCATAATGCTGCATACTTGAAACTAATATAACACTGTAAATCAACTATTGTTGTCATTGTTATTTAATTGTTAAGTCATATCCAACTCTGTGACCCCATGGACTGCAGCCCATCAGACTCCTCTGTCCATAGGATTTTCCAGGCAAGAATACTGGAGTGGGTTGCCATTTCCTTCTCCAGAGGATCTTCCCCACTCAGGGATCCAACTGCACCTCCTGCATTAGCAGGTAGACTCTTCAATAAAAAATAATAAAAAAGTTATTTTAAAATTATGAGTAATTATGAGTAATTAGATAACTAGCAGCCTTTTTATATCTTTACAGTTTAATGACAAACAGATGATAGTTCTTAAACTCTACTGTGTAGTTTTTGTGCAAACATCTATAAATACAAGCAATAGTTACAACTAGTGACACTCATTTATTTATTTAAAAAATGTACAAAAGACTTTATAAAGGAAAAATGTATTAAAAATTCCATCTAACTTTATTTTATTTTTTTAAAAGCCAATACATTTCCTGCAGGAATGAAGTACATTTTCTTTTTAAAATGAGAGAAAATGTTCTTCCTGTGGTAATAATATCATTAGCCAAGGAACATTTCAAAGTAACAAATCACTGACGCAAACATTTCCCAAAGAAACAAACAGGAAATGCAGTTTGAATTTCACCAAGATGTATAAAAACTGGAGTTAGAAACAAAACTCAGTATTGATTTCCTAATGATCTTGTTTTTTTTTAATAAAAAAAATTACTTTCTTGAGGTCGTCTAAATCTCAGTAATTCTTTTTGTTGTTTTTTATTTACACCTTTTGTTTTTTGTTTACATGTTATGTCTTTCCCCCTAAATAGCTGTATATGCAAAAAAAAATATGAAAAAGTATTAAAGTTTAATATTTTTATTCTATAGTAGGAAATATTCAAGGATAAAATAGTTTAGACTCCTCTTCTTCTCCTCCCACTTAAATACAACCATAAGCCCTGAAAAGAACCCGAGAAATCTAAAAAAGAACACTAAAAGGCAGTGAGAAAGTAAATGGATTTTGTTAGTGAGATACCTTAAAAGTTGAGAAACAACACAGCTGGAAGAGGGTAGCCCAGGCTTGGCATTGCTCAATCTCCAATCCGGAAACAGAAGACTGCCCAGGTTCTGCAGACAGTTCCTAGGTGTCCCTTTCTTTGGGGTCGGTCATTGGAGTTTTTGCCCGTTTCCTTTAGAGGAATCGCGTTTCCTTGATATCAGGATCTTCGTGCTGTTCCGTTGGCATCTGCATATTTGAGGGTGTAGGCACCTCCTCCACTCTTTGCAGACTGGCTTCAGCAGCAAACCCCGTCACCAGTCAGACCCCCCAGAGATCCTGCTGGTGTCTACTGGCTTCTGGAGACTTGGGCAGGTAGGCCTGGTGCCTGGGTCAGCAGGCGGGCTGGCCTGGGTTTTGGTTCTTAGGGTCTGTCCTGGTGCTACGGTCCAGACGTGCAGGCTTGGAGCTTGGGTTCACGGGGGAAGGCCTGGTTCTGGATTCGGTCCTGATGGGTCTTGGCCCTTGGCTCTGGCTCGGAAGGGGGTCAGTCAGGCGCCAGGGAATAATGGCTTACGCCTGGCCTCTGAGTCCGCAGTGCTGCACAGGAGCCGCGGGAACCCCGAGGTGCGGCGGTGGATCCGGGCCTCGGCCGGCTGGGAGAGCCGGACGCTCAGAAGCCTCCAGCGACTTCGTTGGGAAGCCGCCTGTGTCCTCCCACACGAGTATCCACCACTCCTTGAGCCAGCGGGCCTGCGTTCACCGGCTCTCTGAGAGCCTGGACAGAAAGAAGCCGCCCGGTGCCCCGAGATTCACGTAGGCCCGCAGGAGCTCGCTGGTGCCCAGGTGAGCTGAGCCTCAGTTCACGGAGAACCTCCTCGCGAGAACCTGTGCTGGGGAAGCCGTCTGAATCCGCTGGCGTCCGGAGCCGCAGGCCTCGGTTTGCTGCAGCCGCAGAACTCGGTGACTTAGGAGCGGCTCGAGGCCAGGGAACCCTCCCGGGGCCACTGGAGCTAGTGGACAAGGAGGTGAGCTGGCCTGGATTGGCGGGAGCCCACCAGGGCCCAGTGTCAGGGACTGTGTCCTGTGGCCTTGTGGCCCTAAGACGCGGGGAAGAGCCTGGAATGGCAGCAGTTTGCCAGAGCCTGTGTGCTGGATGTCGCTGGGGGCCCGAGGGGGTCACCCGGGGCCTCCGGGGTCGGTGAGCAACTGCGTGTGTTCAGGGCCCGAGTTCTCGGGAACCCGCCGCCAGAGCCTGGAGTTGGGGAACCACCTGGGGCCTTGAGCCAGAAAGGTGCCGAGGGAGCCGGGAGCAGGGGAACGAGGATGCTTCTGGGGCCACTGGAGGGACAGGTTCGGTGTGTTGGGCCTGGGTTCCTGCAGAGGTTGGCCTCGGTTGGGGTCCACAGTGGTCCTGTGCCCACTTCGCCCTCCTCTCGTGCAGGGTGGCCAGGGCTACAAGGAGGGGTGAGGGACTGTGCCCCCTCCTTTCCAACTTTCTCAGTACTGCTGGTCTTCACCCAGCTAGCTGAGTCCCCTCCCTGGAATCATTGGCGCCTGTGAAGGTGTCATGAGCTGGTAACTGGATGCTGGGGGAGGAGAAGGGTCTTTTGGATGAGGGCTCAGAGGGTGGGAGTTCCTGGGCAGCCTTTTTTGCTCCATTTATTTGCTAGTCCTTTTTTTTTTTGAGACACATCATCAATTTTATCTAAGCTATGTTTTACTTGTGTGTAGTAGGAATGAATTAGTTAATCTTTGCTGTGTGTTTGCTAATTTCTTTTACATTTGCTTATTTTGTGTTTCTTCGTCAACCTGATGAAAACTTCTAAGAATTTTATTGGGTTGTTTGAAACAGCTTTCGGTTTGATTGTTTCTATGTCTTTTTAGTTAATATGAGCTTTTACCTTTATTTTATTGTGTCTGCTTTCTTTGGATTTATTTTGTTGTTCTTTCCCCAACACTTTTAAATGTGCCGCTTAATTACTGCTCTGCAAGCTAGCCCTATGCAACCCTCTAAAATACCCAGTCATCTTCTCAATCTAAGTGGGAGTTTCTCTCAGTGACAAGCATCAGATTTATTAGCATAACTCTCTCTAAACCAATTTTCTACATACCTAAATCCTGTGATGCCTTACTTTGGACATGAAAATTTGGGTATTTTCTTTGAATGGGACGAAGAAAAGTATTACAGTTAAAGTATTTGTTTCTTCCTTTCACTGGGATCTCTTGAGGTTTTTTAAAAAATTAAGGATGAGTATTTGATATTATCAATTAAATTTTGTACAACTTCTGATATGGTTTTTTTATTGATTGACATAATTATAATCAGTTATGTGTAGAAGATCAAATGGTTTCTTGGAAAATATGTCAGGTAGGGGTGGTGTATTCTACTTTGAGTCAGATTGCTAATACTTAAAGTTATTCCTCTTCATTTGTGAGAGATGTTTCTCTTGTAACTCAAACCTATCTTATTTTTCTTTAATTGGGCATTATCAGTAATAAAAATAAGTGTGTTTACAAAGTCTGTTAATGTCTATTGTAGTATATTTTCACCCTCCCCCTTTTAAATAAGAAAGAGAAATTTTTCTAGATCAATACCTATGTAGATGTTTACCACAGTGAATATTCTAGTTTATACTTGCATTTTCTTTGCAAATCTTATTAAAATACATTTTGTGTTTATTCCATAATTTTATTATATTTAAGCCATGTAGGGATGTTTGCTTAGTATTGTCAGATCAATTACTTTATTTAGAGTTTCTAAGTCTTTTATCTTTTCAGTGATCATTCTGTTTGCTCATACTTACTAAGATAAGTCTGTGTTTATTCAGGTTTGATTGTTGACATGAGGGCTTTTCATGGAATGAGTTATTCTTATTTAAAGTATTCTGGCTCAGGAAAAAAAATGAGGGGAAAATCTGCATGTTGTTACTGATGATACTTTTTTCATGGTTTAGAGGGGGAGCTGTATGCAGCCTGAGTAAAAATAAAGCACTGTATTTTGCCTATTATTGTCTTTTTCATGTATATTGTGGTTACATGCTAATTAGGTCAGAGCCCTATTTATTAACAGGGATGCATATTATTGTTAAATGTTACAACAGTCTCACTCTCTGTATTATGCTGTCCATTGCAAGTACAACTAGGAATGAATATCATGAATTGCTGATGTTACTTTTTATATATCTAACTGGGAAGACCCAAGGGAACTGAGAGTTGGTCTCATCCTATGAAATTAAAGCTATTTTTTGCCAGCATCCTTTGTGTCTTTGAATCGTACATCATCAGTGCATACTTCTGAAGCTTGAATATTTATTCCTTAATTCATTCATTCCATACATATTTATTTAATTCCTTCTATAGTCCAGGCAGGTGGTTTCAGAGTTGGTCATGACTGAAATGACTTAGCACACACACATACACATAGCCCAGACACTATTTTGGGAAATGAATATATAATAAAGCACAAAAGAGACATGATTATAGACATTCTGATGTACAAACAAGGATTAAGTATGTATAATCAAACCAACAAACATATACAATGAAACCCTGAGAAGGTGTAAGAATTGCAAGAATAAGGTATTAAATAACAGACAGTTGGGAGTCATCAAGCAGCTTCTTTCATTATGGATTAAATTTCTATTTCTAGAAATAAGGTTAATAAGAATGTTCCCCTGAAACTGACATAACATTTTAAATGAACTATAGTTTGATAAAAATTAAAAAAAAAATGTTCTGCTCCTTCCTCTCCAAATGACTTTATAAAAAAAAGACTCATGCAGAAGAGTTATGGATAAGATATAAATTAACTTTAATGTTAAAGATCATATAAGGCAGGAAGATAGAAAGCTGAGAAAAAAGAGAAATCAAATTGTTAGTATCCCTAATCACTCTAGTCAAGATATAGTGGAGAAGAGAATTGAAATTATTTTGATAGTCTCTGAATCTTCTAGAAAACTGCATTGTTAACTTGTCCATTCAGGCAGAAAATTTATATTCCTGAATGTCGTGGGGTTATGACAATTTCAGCACCACCCAGTGTACATTCTGTTATCTAAGGCTGTCTTAGACACATGGCCATTAGGCCTCTCAGACTACTTGGTAATGGTCTTTTTTTTTTTTTAACTTTTTAAATTAATTAATTAATTTTAATTGGAGAATAATTACTTTACAGTATTGTGGTGGTTTTGCTATACATCAACATGAATCAGCCACAGGTGCACATGTGTCCCCCCATCTTGAACCTCCCTCCCACCTCTCTCCCCACCCCATTCTTTTGGGTTGTCCCAGAGCACTGGCTTTGAGTGCCCTGCTTCGTCCGTCGAACTTGCACTGGTCATCTACTTCACATATGGTAATAAACATGTTTCGATGCTACTCTCTCAAATCTTCCCACCTTGCCCTCTCCCAGTAGTCCAAAAGTCTGTTCTTTACATCTGTGTCTCTTCTGCTACCTTGCATACAGGATGTCATTACTGTCTTTCTAAATTCCATATATATGTGTTAACATGCTATATTGGGGTTTCTCTTTCTGACTTACTTCACTTTGTATAATAGGCTCCAGTTTCATCCACCTTAATAGAACTGACTCAAATGTGCTCTTTTTTTATAGCTGAATGATATTCCATTGTGTATCTGTATCACAACTTCCTTATCCATTTGTCTGCTGATGGACATCTAGGTTGCTTCCATGTCCTAGCTATTGTAAACAGTGCTGCAGTGAACATTGGGGTTCATGTGTCACTTTGAATCACTGTTCTCCATAGTGACTGTACCAGCATTCCCTCCAACAGTGTAAGAGGGTTCCCTTTTCTCCACGCCCTCTCCAGAATTTATTTTTTGTAGACTTTTTGATGGCGGCCATCCTGACAGCCTGAAATGATACCTCACTGTGGTTTTGATTTGCATCTTTCTAATAATGAATGATGTTGTGCATCTATGTTTATTATACATCTGTATGTCTTCTTTGGAGAAATGTCTGTTTAGTTCTTTGGCCCATTTTTTGATTGGGTTGTTTGTTTTTCTGATATTGAGCTTCATGAGCTGCTTGTATATTTTGGAGATTAATTCTTTGTCAGTTGTTTCATTTGCTGTCATTTTCTCCCATTCTGAAGGCTGCCTTTTCACCTTGCTTTTAGTTTCCTTCCTGATGCAAAAGCTTTTTAAGTTTGATTGGGTCCCATTTGTTTATTTTTGTTTTCTTAATGGCCATTAAGTGTGGCCAGACATTGAGGGGGTAGGCTGTCCAGGCTCAAATAACTCACCAGTCCTCTGCAAGTACATTACTGAGCATAACTACTCTTTTTGTTTTATTCATAGTTTTGCTGGCTAAATTCAAAGCACTTTGTCATAACCAGGTTGCTCCTGATCATAACATAATATGATATAATGAGTGATATATATTAACATAATGTGTGTGTGAAAGTCACTTAGTTATCTCCGACTTTTTGCAACACCATAAACTGTGGTGTTCATGGAATTCTCCAGGCCAGAATACTGGAGTGGGTAGTCTTTCCCTTCTCCAGGGGATCTTCCCAACCCAGGTATTGAACTAGTTCTCCTGCATTGCAGGTGGAATCTTTACCAGTTTAGCCACAAGGGAAGTCCAGTAATACTGGTGTGGGTAGCCTATCCCTTCTCTAGTAGATATTCCCGAGCCATGAATCAAACTGGGGTCTCCTGCATTGCAGGCAGATTCTTTACCAACTGAGCTATCAGGGAAGCCTTATTAATGTAATACAATATGAAATAATAACAAATAAACTTTAGATCCTTAGATTATTAGAACTCGCACTAATAATCCTATTTCTTCCAGGCCTCCCAAAGATCAACTTTCCCTGGGCTGTTCGTTTTCTTTGAACTGATCATTTATCACCAGCAGAATAGAAAGTGGGTTAGGACAAAGAAAATAACTTAGAAAAGTGCTATTCAGATGTTTTCAGTACTAGACCCTTAGACTGGCATTCAATGGCAAAGTAAGACTTCTCGGTATTGAGCCCAAAACACAAGACAATTGATTTTTTAAAAGCTAAATTAACACAGTTGTGTTGTACTGAGTTACTCAGTCATGTCCGATTCTTTAGAGCCGGCCAGGCTCCTCCATTCATGGGGATTCTCCAGGCCAGAATACTGGAATGTGTAGCCATGCCCTCCTCCAGGGGACTTTCCCAACCCAGGGATTGAACCCGGGTCTCTTGCATTGCAGGAGGATTCTTTGCCTTCTGAGTCACCAGGGAAGCCCAAGTATACTGAGGTGAGTAGCCTTATCCCTTCTCCAGGGGATCTTCCCAACCCAGGAATCAAACTAGGGTCTCCTGCACTGCAGGTGGATTTTTACTGGCTGAGCTACTAGGGAAGCACCAAAAGTCTTGTCTAGTCTCCTTCTCTGTACATACGTTTCTTTCAATCTGTGGGTAGCAGAGTTAGTGGCTTAAAGTCAATTATTGTTAATTTTCTCAAAGTTAAAACTATCTTCATATATCTCCCTATATGTATGCTTTGTATACCCCATCCTTTTCCCCACTTTACTTATTCAATGTATTCCCTCTCCACTCTTCCTTTTAAAGTTATTATCTATTATACATCTTTAAGTATTCCTTCTATTTGAATCATTCTAAGATAATAACTATATTTTTTATTCTTCTTGGAAACTCACTTGGTCAAATAAAATTTCAAATAATTGAAAAATTGTAGTCTCTTTTTTTCTTTTGATAGGTGTCAGGGAATGTTTGACGGGAGGATTCCTACGTGCTGTCTCTCATGAGTCCTTTGTCCCTCTTCAAGCGGAACAGCACGCTGCTCCCAGGGACTGAGGTCATTGTGTGAGGCAAGCATGAGTCTCCTTTAGTAAACATTCTCCTTAGGACAAAACAGCTTAATCTCCTTCCCCTTACTTGAGATATAGATTGTCTCCTGACCTTGTGACTAACGTTACCCCTTGTTTCCTTGGTAACGGTTGCTGTACATTTGGTTTTCTGATCTCTATCATTCCCGAAAGAAGTTTCTTGTACTGCAGCCTATATATACTCATAGAAAAATCATTAAAGCACCTTTGCTCCATCAGAGCTTAGGTCCCCGGGTCTCTTTTGTCTCTCTCTCTCCCTCTTTCTCTCTCTCTCTTTCTTATCGTCGACTCCGCACCACAAGGTTCCAGTCCATTAAAGGACCCCAACAAATGGCGCCCGAACAGGGACACTGGTATACGCGGCATATCGGGCGGAGTGACTCAGGGACCTATTGAGGTCGGTAAGTACTAAGGCATGGGTTAAACGGCTGGCCAGCCCCATTATTTTTCTACTTTACTTCACCATTTGTTTAAATTTCAGGAACTTCTGGCTTCACGGCAATGAATAGAGGCTTGCCTTCAAATAGTAGTTGAACATAATCCTTAGTTTCCTGATAAATGCAGTTTTGATTTAGAAATTTGGCTCCAAGTCAAAGAAAATGTTAAATGAGCAGCCAAACAAGGAAAAAATATTCCAATTGACCTCTAGCCCCTATGGGCTCTTATTAAAGCTATAATTCTGCCATTTCAAGGTACATTCTAGCCCTTCCAATATTCAGCAACAGACAGAACACTTATTACATAAATATAAATTAAATGATTACTTTACAAAAGGCCCAATTAAAACAATACAAAATATCTCAAAATTTTCTTACTAGCCCTGCCCCGGCTGCTCCAAATGCTTCTCCTCTGCCAACAGTCGCAACTCCAAAAGTCTCTCCTTTGTTGGAACCTAATGAAAAGTTATGCTAATTTTTAAGCTAGATTAGAAGCTGCTATTTCCCGTACTGTAATCAGAGAAGAAACCGAAAAACAGCTAGAGAAATTACTTGCTTATGAGAATGCAACTCAGAAATGTCAAAGAGCTATAGCTGCAATTTGTGAGACTAGGACTATTATTGATTATTTAAAAGCTTATCGCAATCTAGGATCAAAAACTCAAAAGATGCAAATGCTGATTGAGGCAATGGCTACTACCTTTAAAAAGGGAAATGAAACCTTTAATTGTGGAGATAAAAATCATTTAAAAAGAGACTGCCCTAAAAAGGCTAATAATACCAAAAAATTTGCCCTCGCTGCCGTAGAAGAATGCACTGGGCCAAAAGTTGTAAATTTAAATTTGATATTGATGGAAAACCTATTCCGGGAAACTCCAAACAGGGGACCCCCCCAGGTCCCCTACAACAAAAACCAAGGGCAAATTCTATCTTTTCCCTCAAACCCTCAACATCCAGCAGTGCTGCCATCGATATACCAGCCCTAAATGATTTTTTCCTTTACCCTTAAGCAGTCCCTTCTAGAATACCTACTGGGCTTTTTGGACCCCTGCCCCCACAAACCTTCAGTCTTTTGCTTGGCCGATCTAGTCTGACTTCTAAAAGAATTACTGTTCACCCTAGAATAATTGATTCAGATTATAAAAGAGAGATTCAAATTCTGATGTCATCTCAGATTCTATGACAATTCAAAAAGGGGGACAAAATTGCTCAATTACTTCTTTTACCTTACAT
This sequence comes from Cervus elaphus, assembly GCF_910594005.1. NCBI lineage: Eukaryota > Metazoa > Chordata > Mammalia > Artiodactyla > Cervidae > Cervus > Cervus elaphus. Next base: position 30,780,172 of record NC_057841.1, on the reverse strand, counting down.
TTCTATTAATTCCTCTAATAATGTACGGACAGATGGGTTTGAAAGTACAGATCAAAAACAGTCTTTGTAGACATCATTAGTATCTGAGTATGCCCGACCAAATATAAATATCAAAATTAATGGTAAAAGATTTTCTGGTCTCCTTGACACTGGATCTGATATTACTATTATTTCCAAACATTTATGGCCCAAATCCTGGCCTGTACAAAAGGTCTCTTGCCAAATTGCAAAAATTTCTCAAACTAAAGTACAAGAAGTTTATCAAGGTGTTCAAATATACTCATGTGAAGGACCAGAAGGCCAACCTGCAACATTAAAACCTTATGTGATAAATGTACCCTTTAATCTAATAGGAAGGGACTTACTTATACAATGGCAAACTCAAATATGCATTCCACATTTTTCCTAGGGGCCACTGCTCATTTAACAAACAAAACAATTATTAATATAACTAAGAAAAATTATGAGCCTATTTGGACAAAGCAATGGCCCCTTATGAAAGATAAATTACAAGCTACTAAAGAACTTATAAACACACAATTAAAATTGAAACATATTAAAAAATCTTGCTCTTTTTTGCAACCAGAGATCCCATCACCTATTACTGTTCCTCAAAATTGGCACATTATTATTACTGATTCACAAGATTGCTTTTTAAATATACCTTTACACCCTTTAGACCGGCAGAGATTCACTTTCTCTCTCCCTTATCTTAATCATATCGGGCCTCGTAAAAGATTTCAATAGACTATGTTACCTCAAGGTATGCTTAAAAGTCCTGCTACTGCTGCTGCTAAGTCACTTCGGTCGTATCCTACTCCATGCGACCCCATGGATGTCAGCCCGCCAGGCTCCCCCGTCCCTAGGATTCTCCAGACAAGAGTACTAAAATAGGATGCCGTTGGCTTCTCCATAACAGTCCTAGTATTTGTCAGAATTTTGTAGCCAAGGCTTTACTTCCTATGTGACAACAATTCCCTCATGCATATATCATTAATAATATACTATAGCTACAAAAAAGAAAAATGATATTTTTGACACTGAATGGCTATGATATTCTTTAGATTCCGGAGGAAACTGATGAAAATAAAATATTTTTTGAAATTGCAAAACCGGTTCTTCTTGCACGTGCAGTTAGGAAAAGGTTAACTTGTTAAAATTTTTTTTTAGAGCTCCAGTTCTGCCTAGGAAACAAAAATAGGCCTAAGAAAAAACCTTAAGTTAACTCTTATCATGTCCTTGGGATACACAGCCCACTCTATCTAGGACTCCAGCCATTAACAAATTGGTGGAGCTCAAAATAAATAAATAAAACAAAAGGATATTTTAAATTTCAAACGGAGAACTATGCCTATGTATTTAAAATTATCTATGTCTCAATGTATGTCTTTGTTTTTAGATAATGTGAAATTAATGAGCTCTATTTAGATTCAGCTTTACATGAACTGAAGGGTATTCAATGTTGGGTATAATGTTTATTTAAATGTAAATGTGATTTAAATATAATTATTTGTTAATCTAGTTAGGACATGTCTTGAGTCATCAACATTATATAATACTTTTATTATGCCTTGGTTTAAGGTAAACTAAGTTTGTCAACAAAAGGGTAACTCTTTATATATATATATATATATATATATATATATATACACACAAATATATAGATGAGATAAAAACTTTTAGATAAGCTCTATTAGAAATAATTGTATTTTTGATAAAATGATCTATTATCTATAATCTGGAGCCATCTCTTGGGATTGGAGTGACTTAGGTTTCTAGAGTTGTGCTGAACTAAGTAGTAGAAGTTTGTTGAATGGCTGGGTCATTTCCAAATGAAGTAGGATTTTGAAACGTTAATTGCTGAACATTGGCTTACTCTTAAAAGGGGTTTTTCTTGCAGAAGAGCTGAAGAGATTTTGAGCTGTTAATGAATATAAATATATATTTATATATGAATGGATATATATATATAATATAATATGATTTGAGAAATATGTTCAATGGTCTATAAAATGCTAACATACAAGACATTTCATGGTTGCTATAGAAAAGTAAAATATATGCTTTTAATAAAAAGATATAAGAAATGGCAAATAAAATGATGAATACAAAAATATTTTTTTAATTGTTGAAACATTTATTATAGAATAAAGTGGTATTTACATAAACTTTACTAGACTAGTTTTTCATTGTCATTCTAGCTACAGCAAATGTTCTTTCTCCAAATTAAACCAAATTGGAAACAAGAGAAAAATTCTGGGAGAACAATATTTAATAAAATTAACTTTGGTCAGCAGATACATTCAGACTGCAAATATATTAGAAAATGCAGTTAAAATGCTTGGGTGGATCACAATGAAAACCACAAAGTATGGTATGTTTATTTAAAATAAACATTGGATTTGGGGGTTCCACTGAGATTATTATGCTATTATTATGCTATTATGTTTATTATGCTATCATACTCTGTTTTGGCCTTTTGACTTTTAAAGATATTTAGTGCTAGAATTTTAAAAAGGCTTATGACAAATGAAGGAAAATTTTATGGCAAATTGATGTAACTCATTGTCCTGAACTTTCTTCCTCTTCCTTCTTACATGTCTCGATCAATACAAATTCTTCTTTTCTAGGGGCAACACCTCTCTAAGGTAAGACTACACAACATGTTATAACTCACCTATCAACTTACTTCACAATAATGAAAACACCTAATTCTATAAAAACAGACAATGACTCTGCCTATATTTCTAAGCAGTTCAAATAATTTTTACATTCATTCTCTATTAAACAGATTACAGACATTCCTTATAGTCCACAAACACAAGACATGATTGAACAAACACATTACACACTGTAATTGCAAATAAAAAATTAAATAAGAGAATATACACAAAAACACTTTTGTCTTCCTTGACCAGAGCAAACTTTGCTAGATTCTGGTGTAGTGTAGACTTTAAGCCTATAACTATTGTTGGTGTGACTATTTCTGTTCCCAATGTGTAGGATTCTTAAAGCAGGGCGAAAACAGCATTAAAAAAAAAAAAAAAGACACCATTTCCCGAATGGATTATTTGTTCCTAAAAATATCAGAAATGTAGAATGTTTGCCTTCTTTTCAAGTCTGTCTTGGAAGTGTAGTCATCCTCTTTAACACACTGAACAGTGAGATTCAACAGTTGCTAAGCTGCATTTCTTTTTCAAGGACAAGGTCAAATATATTTGGATGTGAGCAACATTTCATTTGTCAAGTTGTTCTGCATCACGTTTTCAATAATTTCACTTAGGAAAAAATATTTAAATTGTTACTCCTAATCCTTTGCCCCAAATAACACAAACCACAGCCAAATACCAGTCCCAAACAGATTTCTAAATGATTTTTTTTCTTTTAGACTGAAATATTTCCTAAGAATGTTTTCATCGTTATCGCTTTTCTCTCCTTTTGTAACTGTTGTTAATATAGCCTTATTTGTTTTATAGTTTTTAAACTTACCACAAAGAGATGTTTTGACAAAAGCAAAAAACAAACAAACAAAAAAAGAAGTTTTGAAACATTATAGGACACTTCCTTTCCTTTGCCCATTTGATATCAAGACGGGTTAACTAATCAATAGAAATCTAAGAAACTAATCTTACAGGAAAAAGATATGCTTCTATTTCTCCAGATGGATCCAACGAGCTCACATGACTTCCTCTTCAGAAGATTCAACCTAAGGGGGCCCCCAGCATTCAGACTAGAGATGAAACAGCAAAAAACCCAGGAAGAAAGAATTCCAATATAAGCCATGGTGACATTAAAAATTTCCAAAAACCGCCGCACTCGACATCATTGACCTTATGATCTCCCTATTTGGGGACAGATAAAAACCCTTACTAACTAAACAAACTCTGATGGTCAGAACTCTTCTTACAAATATTATAAATAAATAAGGGGGACTTGACAGGGAATGTTTGACGGGAGGATTCCTACGTGCTGTCTCTCATGAGTCCTTTGTCCCTCTTCAAGCGGAACAGCACGCTGCTCCCAGGGACTGAGGTCATTGTGTGAGGCAAGCATGAGTCTCCTTTAGTAAACATTCTCCTTAGGACAAAACAGCTTAATCTCCTTCCCCTTACTTGAGATATAGATTGTCTCCTGACCTTGTGACTAACGTTACCCCTTGTTTCCTTGGTAACAGTTGCTGTACATTTGGTTTTCTGATCTCTATCATTCCCGAAAGAAGTTTCTTGTACTGCAGCCTATATATACTCATAGAAAAATCATTAAAGCACCTTTGCTCCATCAGAGCTTAGGTCCCCGGGTCTCTTTTGTCTCTCTCTCTCCCTCTTTCTCTCTCTCTCTTTCTCTCTTTCACTTTCTTATCGTCAACTCCGCACCACAAGGTTCCGGTCCATTAAAGGACCCCAACAGATAGGCTAGGTAAGTCTGTAATGCAGATAATTCATTTGAGAGCTACCCCCAGACATACTAAGCATACTCAGAGACTGTTTGGCAAAGGACCAAACAGATTATGTCTTGATGACTCTACCCTGTGAAATGTGTGTGTTGAGTTGGACAGCCTGATGTGAGTTGGGGATGAGGAGGGTAGATCAGGAGTGGATCAGCATGGTCCATCTCAACCTACCCAGAGTTCCATATTGAGTCTTATGTCTAATTTCTTAGGATTGTCCGGGGGGAGAAAAATATTACTTTCCTTCTCTTGTCCATGAATTGTTCTGCACATATATTTGTTTGGGGGACTTCAAGGGAAAGAGTGAGATATGAATGAGTGTTCCCAGGTCAAATATTGCATTATAACCTTCTAATCTAAGTCACATCTTCAGCCAGGCTAAATTATTTGCTATATCAGAGTAATTTATATACTTGCTCTGTTTTTAAAATCCTATCCATCCCTAAAGGCATACTTAAAATTATACCACTTGTGTTAAATATTTTATAGTTTATAAAATTATAGTTTGTAAACAGTGTCTTATGAAGATCTTATTTGGGACAGACATTCAATATATAGGGTAATGGGAAGAACTCAGAATATGGATTCAGAAAGCAAGATTGACCTTCAGATATGCCATTTAGGAAAGTACAATCTTGAGAAAGTAATCTAGAACCTTTATATATATACCTCTTTGTTCAGCTGTATATTCAGCAATATAGTAACTCATTCTACTAGGTAATTAAAGGAGAGAATATATAAGCTTTATCATGAGTAAAATGTCTCATAATAGTTATATAAGTATAAATTTATATGAATATTTATATAAATATTATTAAATTACTAAGTAGAGCTGATGTTACTCCCACTTTACAAATGAGGAAACAGTGATTAATACGTCCCATATATGACAATATTTAGATGCCACTGCTAAAAACAAAGTTAAATCTGTTTTGATATCCATTATCCATCACTGTGTCTATTATGTCTAAGTCCTTAGGCAGAAAGCATGACACAATTTTGAACCCCTATTTTTCTATGTATTTAATCATCTTTCTTGAATGTGTAAGGCATTTTTTTTGTAGTTTGTTAGTTGTAAATAATTTTGTAGTTGCTTACAATCTGTATATCAGATTGGAAGCACTTTTAGATGTTTATGACATCTTTACATTGTAGATACTATGTGCCAAGGTGAGGCAGCAGAGAAAAATAAGACAAAGAGTTACGTAAATTATCTGAAGTCACAAAGTCAGTGAATACCAGATTTGGGGATTTGAATCCAGTAGTCCAGCTCCAAAGGCTGTGTTCTCTATGCGTGTTTATATTGCCTATCTAATAACAACTCACTCTTTTAATTCTCTAAGTTCATCAATCAGTGACTAATAATTGAAATGGATGGAATGTAAGGTTAAAATATATTTGTTAACAATGACTGATCATTTTTAGAGACTGTTGTAGCATATCATAATTTTAAGTTACTCCTTTAAGAAAACTTACATTCAATATACTTAATAAAACTATGTTAAATCTGATTTTTTGAATGTAATAATCCAGTGAGTTTATGGAAAATTTTGCTCAATTTACTATAAAGTTTGACTTCCTAGAATAAGTTTTCAAAACAGGATAGAAAAGAGAGATACCTGTAATAACCCACAGATTGTCTAATCAGTTAATTTTTATTGATTTTATCCATAAAATATTTGCTGGCAGTAAGGAAGAGAAAAAAAAGGAAGTATTAAAGGAAAGCATATTAGTCAAATTTAGTATGGGTGGTGATTATTTTCAGCTTACTAGAAAAATTAAAAAAGGGAAAGGTAAAAGAAACACTTCTTTTAAGAAATAATTATGCAGAATAATTTAAAATGACAATATATTTATTTTAGCTTAAAGACATCTCAATTCTTAAATCTCAAGCACTCAGTTGAATACATATGCTCCAAGCTAAAACTTAAGACATGCTTTTAAATGCCCAGTGTCCCATGGTCACTTCAAAATCTAATTGTCCAAATAATTCAGCCACTTTTCTACAAAATTATTACGTCTATTCTTTCCTCCCAGGCCTCCATATCGCCCTAGGCATCTACCAAATATTTAGTTTTGAATGTCAGAAACCCAATAATCAGCCCAAATTCCTGTCTTTTTTATTTACCCTCATTTGATTTTTTACCAGGTCCTGTAGAATCTTGTTTTTGAATCTGGCTTCAATCCACTCCAATAATCTGTCTCTATATGACTACTTAGTGTAGTCCCCTATTTGTCTATCATCCAAATCTTTCTAATCGATTTGTAAATGGTCTCCTTTTGTCCAGTGTTGTCATTTTTAAAATGATCTTCCAAGTTGCAGTAAAATTCACCCTTTTTAAATAAAATGTGAATGTGTTATTCACTCTTTTGTTTAAAAAATCCTCATTTGCTCCACAGCTACTAAGAGGAATTGTTTAATCTCTATTGTCTGGCATAAAGGCCCTTAATGAAGTGACCTGAGGCTGCTTCTAACTCAACATCTGCTCCTTTATATCCTGTCCTTTAAACTGTAGTTTCCAGCACATGCCGTGATAGATTCATGATTTATTCACAACACTCCTTTGATTGAAAAAATCTTTTCCCTGTCTTCATCTTGTTAATTCCCATCAGCCTTTTCTAATAATGATCAACTGTTATTTTTACCACAAAATCTTTCCTGAACAACAATGACCAAAATAATTATCCCTTTAAATTATCTTGAAGTACCTTGATTGTGTGCACAGCATAACATTTGCCACAATTTAATGATGTTATTTCTTAAAATATTAAATAATGCTGTCTCATCCACTTTTTTGGATGCCCGGCAGGGACCAAATAATAGCCCTTTAAAAATGAGACCATTTGGCAGTGCCTGAGTATTACCAGATATGCAGTAAATACTGGAGGAGCTTAAAGATAATTGCATGCTCTATTTGCTTATATGAATAGTATATTCTGCATGGGTCAGCTCAGTAATTTAACATCAAGCTAAATTTTAATGAAGAATATCCTATCACTGATAACACAAATTTAAATTTCTGATATTTCATTTGTATTCATCTGTATTTTATAGAAAAAGTTTTATGAGAATAACAGACTACATGTGATAGAATTACAAAATATGTAAAGTTTATATATATACAAACTATATATATGAAGTTTGTTTCTAAATATCAAGAAATGATGTCAATGTGCATATATGTATATATCATATATGGTTTGTATATCATATGTGTATGATGTCAATGTGTATATGTGTATACATCATATATGGTTTGTATATCATACATGTATGATATGTCCAAACACTTCATTGGACATAGAGTATATATTTTTAACAAAAGAGAAAATATAATAATAAAGTTCATCATTGAAGAGGGGTTTATTGCTTCTCAAAAATTGCATCCAAGGCCAGAATCTCTTGAGATAATTGGTATTAACTATAAGATTTTATGCTTCTGAACTGTGGTGTTGGAGAAGACTCTTGAGAGTCCCTTGGACTGCAAGGAGAGCCAAACAGTCCATCCTAAAGGAAATCAGTCCTGCGTGTTCACTGCGGGGACTGATGTTGAAGCTGCAACTCTACTACTTTGGCCACCTGAGGCAAAGAGCTGACTCATTTGAAAAGACAATGATGCTTGGAAAGATTGAGGGCAGGAGGAGAAGGGAATAACAGAGGATGAGATGTTTGGATGGCATCACCAACTCAATGGACATGAGTTTGAGTAAACTCCAGGAGTTGGTGATGGAAAAGAAGGCCTGTCATGCTGCAGTTCATGGGGTCGCAGAGTTGGACACAACTGAGCGACTGAACTGAACTGACTGACTGATAAGATTTTAAGTCAAGATATTCAACACTACAGCTTTTATTTATTTTTTGAGATCTTAGATAAGTTACTTCTTAAGAAATATGTTTTTTTTTTTCCTCTCAAGATAGGATGTTGAATACTTTGAAACTATATCTGACTCTATTAAAAATAAAAAAATATATATATAATATTAAAGCATGTCCAATTTTTCTCATTATAAAAAAAATTCCAAGCATGAAGGTCACTTGCAAAACAAATATTTGCAGGAATAACCCATATAACCACTGAGGACTTTGTCTTGATACAAATGAGCACCTTAAACCATAAATTGGTGTTTTTCAGAGAGGTATTGAAAAATAAACTGTTATAAAATTGTCAGCAGCTGACAACCAGAGAACTGATTCTGTAATTTAGTGAGAAACTAAAAAGATCAAAATCACATTTCTGCCTTTTAACGGGACTTTGGCTGTTGCACAGAACCTGCTAATAGCATCGTAGAAGGGAAGGGAGAAGTAAAGGTCATAAGGTCTACTTTACACTGTTGGCAAAATGGATGTGCCTATTCTTAGGTTGCTGTGAGTCCTAAGAACAGAAGACTTAAAGATGTGCTGGCCTTACTCTGAGACTTGATCATAAGAACTCAGAAAAAGCATCTTGCTATGTGTATAACAGTTTAGCTGCTAATAATTGCAAAGTATTTTGTTTACCTAACTCTGTTCAGAAGCATAGAACAGTTAGGATATACTCTCTAGTTTACCCTTGGAACTGGATTCAGGAGATTGAATCACCCACCTGGCTTTTACACATTTTTCTTACTTTAGCCTGTTTTTCAGTGCATCTCCTACATCTTTTGGATACCATATAATAATCTTTTTGTATTTTTATATTAATATTGATTTCAATAAGCTTCACTTGACTCCAGAGATTTGATTATATTTCTAATCCTGGCTCATGACAGTTAAGTAAGAAAGTACTTTTTCTCTTTTTTGCACTCCTGATCTGGTTAGTTAGCATAGAAACATCACAGTACTAAAGAAAAAGACTTAATTGTAGACATTTTAAGAGCTAGAGTATTGTATGGAAATGCACAAAAACACATATACTGTCCTCCCAAGGAGCTGAGTATGTGTCAGTATTTAGTGGCCTTCCCCAAAGAAGTTCATAACAACTAAAATATAGTAGTAAGTCTTAGTAGGTTATGTATCTACAGGCAGAGGAATGATTAATTTCTTATAGTCATGTTCTAAAAGTACAGCCTCAGGAATATGCCATGGAGACACCGCTGATTCTTACTTTGCTTTAATTATTACTGTTTTTCATTTTGGGTTGACAGCTCTTCTCTCCCAGGTACACTTACTGCTCAACATGTCCTGTTTCCTTCAGTTCACTTTCCTTTAATGTATTTTTTTTTAATTGAAAGCCCCTTCTGAATTGCTAATACTGCATCACTACTATAAATTATCTTTCAGATGGTAGCCATTAGAAAGTTTTCTTTTCTCTGGTGGTTGAGATCTCCCCAGATAAAAATGAATGCTTTAGAGGCGTGAAATACAACTCATAGAATACGAGCCAACAGAACCAAAGGTTGACTGAAATATTGGGCATAAAAAATTAGTGGGAATGAATATTTAAAGTGAAAGTTTTATCTAAATGTTGACACAAAACTGTGCAAACTTGTCAATAAACTTGGCTTCCCTGGTGGCTCGGTGGTAAAGAATCCCCTTGCAGGAGACGCAGGTTTGACCCTGGGTCAGGAGGATCCCCATGGGAAATGGCAACCCATTCCCATATACTTGCTTGGGAAATCCCATGCACAGAGGAGCCTGGTGGCCTGGAGTCACAAAAGGCTCAGACGTGACAGTGACTAGACAACAGCAACTTCAATAAACTTACTCATATTGCTGGTTTCACAGCATTTATTCATATTGTTGCTAAAGGAAGTTTTCTTAGAAATTAGGTACGTATCAATCTTTTGTGAACTGAGTTATGTTTTTGAGGGGCCTTATTGCTTAAAAAGAACTTTATGTCATTTCCTTTTTAAAATGGGGAAAGCGGCCTTTTCAAATAGACTTTTGAATCTATATTTGTTCAAAACAGGCTTCAATAATATTTTCTTTATTATCATTACAAATGATATGCTGGAACATTCAAGGAAAGTTTGTTGGTAAAAACAGAGCATAAGAAAACTGAACTGATTTATAAGTGGCTGTAATAACAAATTTACAAAAGCAATTTGCATAATTTTCAGACCTCTGTTTCATAGCAATAGAATGAAATCAGCAAAAAAAAAAAGAGAGAGAGACAAGAGAGAACTCAACCAAAACAAAACTACCTGTCAGCACACATACAAAATGTGTTCTTTATCCAAAGGACGGAGTCACAATGAAGGATAATATCATCCATTGAAATACAGAAATAATTTCTTGACTCTCTCTCCCTATTCAGGGATATAAATTATCAAAGATTTTTCCCCTTAACAATGTGTTTTGTTTTCCTCTGTCCCTTTGTACGATAACTCTAGCCTGAGAGATTCTTTTATCTGGAGGACTACAGAGCTATTCCCAAGTAGCCCAATCTCAGCCACCACTCCTTTAGAGGTCTCCTTTTATTATTGTGTAAAAATGCAGGTTTAAACTTATATATTCAGTCAGCATTGTGTGACTTGCTCAGTAATTCCCAGTCCTGTGGACTGCTGTTCATTTACCGGGAGTCACTGCTTGGACTGGGTGAGACTTTACCACTGACACACGAGATGCATCAACAATCATCTCCATTTCTGCCACATTTCTGTGCCCTGCACTGTCATACTCAAGTCTGTGTGGGCTTTATCCACCTTTACAGATGTTGTTTAGTCACTAGGTCATGTCCGGCTCTTTGTGACCCCATGGATTGCAGCACGCCAGGCTTCCCTATCCTTCACTATCTCCTAGAGTTTGATCAAACTCATGTCCATTGAGTCGGTGGTGATATCCAACCATCTCATCTTCTGTTGCCCCCTTCTCCTCCTGTCCCTAATCTTTGTTCCTGACCAACATCAGGATCTTTTCCAATGAACTGGATCTTCACATCAAGTGGCTACTTCAGCACCATTACAGATGAGCTGAGGGTAAATAAGTGACTATGGTGTTTTGGGGTGAAGAAGAAATATAATTATGCTGATACTCTGAAAATGACAATTTCTTTGATCCAAGGAGGGGAATTTATGTATATGGGGCTTGTAAATCTATAAACTAGTATATAAACTCACTTCTCTAAGTTCAAGTTCACTTCTCATTTCAGGAGCCACATCCTTTAAAAAAAAAAAATCAAAACAAAACTCAGATGTGATTACTCTCCCCTTTAATGACCTTTACATCACTCTCATCTGTAGATGTTGATCTGATCAGAATCCATCCCTTTCACAAATCCCCTTCACTCAGACAAGCAGTAGAACATGTTAATGTTCCAGCAGTTAAAAGGCTTCTGAAGAACACAAAAATGTGGATTTTAGTTCAGATTTAAAAGTTGTGTTCAAAGATACACATAAAACTCTTCACTTTAAATCATCATGGAATTATGGAAAACTAGTAATTAAAATACACACGCACAGACACACATGCTCAAGCACCCCCCAGGCCCAAATAAAAATCCTCAGGTTTGCAATGCTATTTGAAATTATATCTCACATTCTTTTGAATGCTGGCTGATCTTTACAGTGACTCCTGTGTGTGACAGAGATCTTGTTTGTCATTCACTGTGCAACATGGTAGTAGTTTGTACATATTTTTCCTCCTGGTTTTATGCTAGTGGTTTGCACATTAATAAGAGACTCTTAGAAATGGTACCTCTTGCAAGACCAGTTTGTGTCCAACATAAAATGCAAGCACACATCGATATCTGTTTCCCATTTTCATTTTGGCTGCACTTAACTTCATTTTCAGTCACTTTGGAATTAGCCAAGGCTATATGATTAGTTCTAGCTCAGTAAAATGAAAGTTGAGTGGAAATAATGTACACCACCTCCACATCCATCCGTTAAGACCGCTCACATGTTCCTGTGTGCAGTCTGTGCCCCTGAACAATGACAGAGGTGGAGGATCTAAGGGGAGAGTTTCCAAAGCCAAGTTTCTGACCTCCTCGCTCATGGACCTGAGTGAAAAAGAAATGAACCAGAATTGCTTTTAAGTTTCTTAAATTTGGGGAAAGAGTAAAAATTGCTATTCTTGTGATGTTTATCTTTTTATTCACAAATTGAGCAGAATCAATTTCTTAGGCAAAGTGTATTACTCTTTATATCAAAAATAAGAGAAAAACTTGTTTTGTCTTGGCAAATTCTTTTCTCTTATTTCTGTGTTTTATGTGAAACCTTTTACTTTCTCAAGTGTTAAAACTCTAGTTACTCAATCCAACCCATTATGAACATCAGCTTCATATAATACCTTTATTTATTTTTAAAAAATTTTTATAATTCCTGGTCACATATCTACTTTTCATTGGATTACTCTTATGCTGCTAGGACCAAATAAACCCCTTTGCTTTGTGAAGAAGTAACTCATTGTCTGTAACACTGCCCTATAGGTGGCTTTCAGGAATTCAGGGAAATGATGATAAATGTAGACTTCAGAGAAAGATCTGGTTTCTTAAGGCAGTTTGGCATTTGGATGTGCCTAAAATGGTAAGAATTAAATAGTAAGAGAGAAGTGGGATCAGAATCCAAGCTTAAAGCAAAAGCGTGTGCAATATAAATTTATAGCTATCCCACATCTACTTTCAAAAAACTCTGTGCCATCTCTTGGTAGTGTGATTGCCTTACAGTAATAAAATAATTCTAATTCCTCCCTCCCATCTCTTATGTCATTACTATCATTCTAATGTTATTCATTTCACTTGAAAGAAGTATATATATAATCATACATAATCAAATACACATAGCTGTTATTATATTTTGGGCAAGCCTATATATTTTACCAATTAAGAATTAAAAAAAAAATTTACCTTTACTTATTCCTTCTTCTATGTACTTCCTTATTTATGCAGCTCCAAGTTTCTGACCTATATTATTTTTCTCTTTTCTAAAGAAATCCTTTTAATGTTTAATGCAAGGCAGGTTAACTGGCAACAGTTACCTTCAATATTTGTTTTGTCTGACAGTACATTAAAAAGCAGAGACGTTACTTTGCCAACAAAGGTCTGTCTAGTCAAATCTATGTTTTTTCCAGTAGCCATGTATGGATGTGAGAATTGGACCATAAAGAAAGCTGAGTGCCGAGGAATTGATTCTTTCGAACTATGGTGTTGGAGAAGACTCTTGAGAGTCCCTTGGACTGCAAATAGATCAAATCAGTCCATCCTAAAGGAAATCAGTCCTGAATATTCATTGGGAGGACTGATACTGAAGCTGAAAGTCCAATACTTTGGCCACCTGATGCGAAGAACTAACTCATTTGAAAAGAACCTGATGCTGGGAAAGATTGAAGACTGGAAGGGAAGGGGAGGACAGAGGATGAGATGGCTGGATGGCATCACCAACTCCATGGGCATGAGTTTGAGTAAACTCCGGGAGTTGATGATAGACAGGGAGGTTTGGTGTGCTGCAGTCCATGGGGTCACAAAGAGTTGGACACAACTGAGCATCTGAACTGAACTGAACTGACAGTCTTTAATTCTCCTTCACTTTTGAAGAAGAGTTTTGCAGTGTTCGGAATTCTAAGTTAGTGTTTTTCTTTTTTTTCCTCTCAATATTTTATATATTTCACTCTACCTTCTTGCTTGCATGGCTTCTGAGAAATCGATGTAATCTTTTTTGTTGTCCCTATGTAGATATGTCATTTTCCCCCCTCTAGCTACTTCAGAATTTTTTCCAAATTTATTCTTTGTCTTTATTTTCTGTAGTTGGAAAGTGATATGTCTAGATGTGTTTCTTGTTTTTATTTTTTTGTTTGTTTTATTTTGGTATTTTATCCTCCTTGATTTCTCTCAGCTTACTGAATCTGTAGTTTGGTGTCTGACATTAATTAATTTGAGGGAAATTGTCATATTATTTCACATATTCTTTCTTCTATTCCTATTCTTGTTCTTCTTCTGATATTCCTATTACATGAATGATACACCTTTTGGTTTTGTCCCAAAGTCTTTAGATATTCTGTTTTGTTTCCTTTTTCTAGATGTTGCTCACTTTGTTTTTTAGTTTTCAAGATCTGTTGAGGTAACCTCAAATTCAGAGATTCTTTCCTCAGACATGCCCCATCTAATAGTGAATCCACCAGAGACATTCTTCGTCTCTGTTACAGTGTTTTTGTCCTTTGATATTTCTCTTTAATCCTTTCTTAACACTTTCATCTTTCTGCTTACACGATCCATTTGTTATTGTATATTATTTTATTCAGTAGAGTATTAATCATACTTATTCTTGGCCTGAAAATTCCAGCATCCCTACCGTAGTTGATTCTGACGCTTTCTCTGTCTCTTCAGATTGTGTCTTTTGCTTCTTAATGGGCCTTGTAATTTTTTTCTCAGTAGCCAGGCATATTAGGTAAAGGAAATGCTATAAATAGTAATGTGGTGGTGAGATATAGGGGAAGGAGAAACATTCTGTAGTACTGAGTTTAGGGCTCCGTTTTTCAGTCAGCCTGAGCCTCTGGACAGTGAACGTCACAGGTGTTTCTCAGGTTTTTTTTCCCTTCATACTTAGTGTGAGAGTAGATGGTTAGAGTGGACGGCGTTGGTGTTTCCCTTTTTCCACATGGAGCTGACCAGAGTTTCGTATTTCACTTACCCCAAATCATTTAAACTCTGATTAATACCCCAGCGGGTTAGGCTTTGGTTCACTAGTTTCTCCTAAGAGCAGACTTCATTGAACAGAACAGCATGTGCTGTTATATTTCAGAATGGTTCGTTTGCCCTCTCCTTACAGAAATTACAATGGAATATTTTTTCTGATATTTACTGTGAGAACCTGCTCCAGCTCCAAGAGGAATATCTCACAATATTGTGGAGCACCTTCTACGAATGAGTCCTCTGGAGTTTTTAACTTTCAGACCGAGGCACTCACGATTCATCAGTTACAGTGGAGGCTTTCCTACCTTAGCAGAATCTCTGTGCCTCTAAGCCATGACTCCCTGTATCCACCTATCTCTCCAATCTTGGAACAGCAGTTTACCCTGTTTTCTTACCTCTCTTACAGATCCAAGAAGAGTTGTTGATTTTTTCCATCAACTCAGCTTTTTACTTGTTGTTAAGATAAAGTTGTGATTTCTTACTTTCTTATATGCAAAACTAGAAACCTGATGTTGAACTTTTTTTGCCATTTTAAACCTAGAGTGATAATATTTAACTCAGTCAACTTATTGGAGAATATTTGGGGCATGATTATTTGCAAATATTTCATATACTTATATATTTTCAGCTAGAAAATACATTGCCATTTACATACAACTGCATAATAAAAATCTGAGAGAGTTTCTACAGTTTACCTGGCTCTTACATTGTGCTGCTTCATCACATCTTTAATTATTTCAGCTCATTATTGTGGGTGTGATGCAAAATGCTGTAATGCAAAAAGGTGAGTAAGGGCTGATGAACTAAATAGATCCAAGTCTGTATTATATCCCTTGCTTCCTGCCAAACCTTTTACTATTTCCACTCATTTTCCAATTCAAAAGAGAAAATTGGTTTAAGTTAAACTTGCTTTACATTTTCTCTTCTAAATATTTTCTGAAATGACTTTTATAACAAAATTAAAATAAAAACATAATTGAGTTAGTAAGCAGGTGAAATTATCTTATGACTACTGTAGTGTTTTCTGATACAACTGTGTCTTAAAGAGGTGTTTGTGTTTTCATAAGATTCATTATTTCAGATTTTCCAAGATAACTGCAGAGCTGAAAGAAGGAATTCAATTGAGTGTCCATGTTTAATCTTGGCAAGGCAATATATTTTAGGCAATACTTCTAGTTGTCATTTTAGTCATTTTTACTTATCAATAAAGTAGTTTAATCATTCAAAAAGTAGTTTTGAAAAGATTCCTAATAAAACTTGATTAGTTTCTAATACGATTTCATTTGATTTAATATAAGTATTCTGTTTTTTCAGAACTGTGCAATTATGTGGTACAAGTTATATATTATGTGGCATAATTGGAATTTTTATCTGGCAGGAAATCAGCTTTATGTTCTAGGTAAAATTATCTTCACGGCAATATAAAAGCATTGATATTGAGGCTAGTCATTTCTTTATTTCAATTGTTCTACTAGGGCCTATGTTTCTAGGTTCTAATTTGTAATAAGATCAGAATAAAGACAGAATTAATGAGTGTTTTAAAATTATATCTAGAGATGATTATAAATAGAATGACAGTTTCTATTAGAATATTGATATTAAAAAAACATAGTATACTATTTAAATCATTTAAGGTCACAACAGTAAATGATAATAATTATTGTTTCATTTAAAACTTCATTTTCTTAGATATCATTTATTTAAGACTCCTCATTCTGAGTAAAAGGGAATAAGGAAACTATACATTCTTATTCAGTCACAATATTGTCATCTTATTCATGTATACAATTTACTAGCTGAAAGAATATTTTAGGCCTAATTGAAAGCTTATTTAGTTTATCATTTAATTATAATATACTATCTAATTTTCTGACCCATAGTAGATTAAGAATGTTATAATTGACAAAATAAATGATATAGTTAATATAACATTTTATATGAGACACACAGTAATTTTTCAAAGAAAAATAACATAAAAGAGGGTTCAGAAAAATAGTTAAAATTCTCATATTTAAGTAGCATGACAAATTGTGACAAATTTATAATTTATGTGCAAAAGATTTTAGATTGTTTCTTTCAGTATGAGGACATGTTTTATTGTAGTTTCTAAGAGTTCAACATTAAGTATAATCTTTGTTATGATTTGCCTAGGGAAGATAGAAGTATATCTAGTATAGCAGTGCTGTTGATTCTGTAGCTCTGTTCTAAATTTGTGCTTTCTGACAATTACGTCAGGTATTGCCAATGATTCTGGTCATGGATCACCCTTTGGAAACGAAGTATTTGACCTATACCTGAGTATTTTATTGTATGTGTCATCATTTAAGAGTATTGTTGGCAGACTAAATTATATTTAAAAAATATAATTTTATTTGTCATGATATCTTAAAAATATATTATTTCAGTAAAAAAGCAGAAGTTAAGGAATGATGATATTTATTTGACAAAAGTATTACATAGGAGAGAAGAGAGGTGTGGAAGCTTTCTTAATGATTTGGGACGCTGCCACTGGTTGCTGCAAAGGTTCACCTTAAAAGAGAGCTTGTTAAGAGAACTGCCCCTGCTTCCCCCAAAATTGAATTCCTGCCAAAACAGGATATTCCATATAGCCGAGCATATTCTGCATAGTCTGGCTGAACACGTGGGGATTCCTGAAGTAGATTAAGGGAAATCTACCTAGAACTTACCAGAATTTATATCCTCTTTCTCATATGGAAGATCTTCAGAAAATACAGAATTGTATAAAATAATAAGACGGAAAAAGTATACACTTAAGGTGGACACAGCAGCTTAAAATAAACTCAAGCCGGCAAAATAGTGTTCATTTAATTTATATAATAAAAGGAATCATTTTCTAATAGTATTTTTTTGTGTATGTGTACACATTTTCTAATAGTATCTTGAAGCTAAAAATGTGTAACTGTCTTGTTAATAGTGAGGAAAGAATAAAAGAAATGGGGATAATCCTTTTGAACCCATAACAATGTTAAATCTATGAAAAAAGAAAGTGAAAACTAATATATGAGGCAGATGATTTAACTAAGTAGCAGAGCATCTAAAAACTCTTCCTTTGTGTTGTATTTATGTAATTTGCAAAGAAGATAAGGATTCTCATTAAAAAACATTTCCTACCTGTTTGATATCTATTTTATTTATAAAGCAAACCTTTTTGTCTTTAATTTCTTTAACTTCTCTTTCCCCCCTCAGCTCAAGGAATAAATAAATAAATATTTTAAAGTTACAAAAAAATCATGAAATCTCAGGGAGAAGTGCTAGACTGTTTGAGTAAGTGCTAAACTGAGTGTATGAAAAATACCATTATATTTTCCCCACAATGATCTAATTATTTTCAAAATATCAGAGACTTGTGGAGTTAGAAGGGATGTCAAAGGCAAATGTGTCCCAACTCCCGTATGTACAGAATGAGAAAATAGGGACTCAAAGACGTAAAACTGGCTTGTGGGAGAGAAAGGACATAATCTTAAACATCTGATTCCAACTTTAGTGTTCTTCCTAGCATGTCACCAATATTTGATATGTTATTTCTGAATGTGAAAGTAAGCTTTTAACAAATTTTAGCTTCCAAAATGTGTGATACTCCCTTAGAGTTCACTTCAGTTCAGTCGCTTAGTCGTGTCTGACTCTTTGCGACCCCATGAACTGCACCACGCCAGGCCTCCCTGTCCATCACCAAATCCCGGAGTTTACCCAAACTCATGTCCATTGAGTCGGTGATGCCATCCAACCATCTCATCCCCTGTCGTCCCCTTCTCCTCCTGCCCTCAATCTTTCCCAGCATCAGGATCTTTTCAAATGAGTCAACGACAGAATGATTTCTGTTGGTTTCCAAGGCACACTATTCAATATCACGATTATCCAAGTCTGTGCCCCGACCAGTAACACTAAAGAAGATGAAGTTGAATGGTTCTATGAAGACCTACAAGACTTTTTAGAACTAACACCCCAAAAAAGATGTCCTTTTCATCATAGGGGACTGGAATGCAAAAGTACGAAGTCAAGAAATACCTGGAGTAACAGGCAAATTTGGCCTTGGAGTACAAAATGAAGCAAGGCAAAGGCTAATAGAGTTTTGCCAAGAGAACACACTGGTCATACCCTCTTCCCTTAGAGTAAGTGAGAACAAAATCAAAACATGAGTTAAAATATAATAAAGAACAGACATTATTCTATATCAATGAGGACTGATATACAGGGTAATTAAATAAATCCCATAAATTATGAAGGATGTAGTTATTTGGCTGGTTGGAGAATAGATAATAATCCAAGCAAGAGGATTTAACACAAATCTCCACTTACAGAAGAAGCATGTTTTTTTTTTTCTAAATAGATTTCAACTAATGTCATATAAAAGTACTTTGCAGCAGCTCAATGAGCATTTTTTCCATTGGTTATAAATGGATTTTCCAACTCTTTCTAACTGCTCAAATAGGAATCATGTATAAGTTATAGTTTGTAATAATAATCTAAGGTAACTTGAGCATGCAGTGGGAACGCAGTAAGCCAAATATCAGTAGACCTTGTTTTTAACTAGGTCTTTTAATTTATTTTCTTATAAAATAAGGACAAACAAGGGCATGGACTCGTATTTCATATTTTCAAGACAGTAAAAGTAGGTACTGCTCTCCGCCTACTTCAGTCAATATTAAGAAGGATCAAATGAAAGACCATGTAAGTGTTTATTTATAATCCTTTGTGTTGATATGTCAGTTAAGTTATTAAGTCAAAGAGTGTAGTGTTCCTGGTTTTCAGATAAATAATGAAACATTCCATTGTGCTCACTTCAGCAGCACATCTACTAAAATTAGAATGGTACAGAGGAAATTAGCATGGCTCCTGTGAAAGGATGACTTGCAAATTCTTGAAGCAGTTCATATTCTTAAATATATAGCCAATGGGAATTTGCTGTGTGCCTCAGGGAACTCAGACAGGGGCTCTGAAACAACCCAGAGGGGTGGGATGGCGGAGCTGAAAAGGAGGTTCAGAGGGAGGTCTATGGCGATTCATGTTGGTGCTTGGCAGAAATCAACAAAATTCTGTAAAGCAATTATCCTTCAACTCAAAAAAAAAAAAGTAATGACTTTTTCACGGCCATATAGATAAGTAAATAGTAGCAAAATCAAGAATCGATTTATGGTCAAATACTAAATTCCATTTAGATCCAAATTGTGGTATTCCATCATTATTTTCTTTAGTGCCACTTCCTTCCAGAGAACGTGTGATACTCTGTGTGATAAGGGAGTATCACACATTTTTTCCAGAGGAAAAAATTGTTATTCAAATATTTTACTATAAAACCTTCCCTTCCAATTGTTTTAGTGTTACATTTTGTACTTTTCGAAATATTGAAGTGCCTCCTTTTTGTACAAATAAGATACTTGCAGTATATTAGTTTGGTATGAAAAAGTGAGGCATTGTTTTGTAAATACTGAATTTATTTCCCTTACCAGTTAATATTTAGTGCTTTTAAATTGATTTAAATACATTTTTTACTTTTTTAAACAATTACAAATCCTTTCCAAACACCAGGACATAATTAAGCCAGAAGTTATATTTTTTGTTGCTTATGGCATTTATCTTTTTAGGTCCTAACTAACATCAGACTAATTATTTTAGGGATAAGGCAGTAATAGGAGCTGCTATAATCTAATGAGCCATGATATACTAAAGCACAGAGTTTATATTATTAGAATAATGAAATGATATATACATGCCCAGATGATTATATAAGTATATAATCAATGCACTATTATATAATTTGAATACATAAAATATATATATTTCTGCATCAATCACTAGTCATCAGGGAAATGCAAATCAAAATCACAGTGAGATATCATGTTATACCACTTAGGTTGACTGTTTTTTAAAAAGTTAAAAAAGATCACAGGTGTTGGTAAAGGCATAAGAAAAAAGAGAACCTTTGTGCACAGTTGGTAGAATGTAAATTGTTATAGCCGTTATGGGAAACAGTATGGAGTTTCCTCAAAAATTAAAAAATACCACTATTATATGGTCTAGCAATCCCACTTCTGCATATATATCCAAAATAAATTAAATCATTATCTTGAAGATATATATGCCCTCCCGTGTTTAACTGCAACATTGTTTGCAATAGCCAAGTATGGAAACAACCTAAGTGTCCTTTGATGGATAAAGAATAGGTAGAATATAGGTGGCTCAGTCATAAAGAATCCGCCTGCCAATGCAGGAGACTCGGATTCAGTCCCTGGGTCGAGAAGATCACCTGCAGAAGGAAATAACAACCCACTCTATGTTTCTTGCCTGAGAGATCCCATGGACAGAGGACCCTGGCAGGGTACAGTCCATGGGGTTGCAAAAGTTGGACATGACTTAACGACTAAACACCACCACCAACAACAAATGTATAGATGTAAAATTCCAACTTTGAAAAAAAAAAATGAAATCCTGCCAATTGCAACAACTTGGATGAACCTGGAGGGCATTTTACCAAGTGAAATAAACAAGATATATTAGAAGAAATACTGCATGATTTCATGTATATGTGGAAGCTAAAATAGTTGAACTAATAGAAACAGTAGAAGAGTATTAGGGAGTGGGGAAATTGGGGAGGTATTGGCCAAAATGTATAAATTTTCAACTATAAGATGAATACATTCTGGAGATCTAATATACAGCATGGTGACATTTAAAATGAAATATACTTTACAATTTGTTAATATAATAGATCTTAAGCATCCTCACTACACACACACACACACACACACACAAAGGTAACTATCTGAGGTGATAGATGTGTTAATGACTTTTATTGTAGTAATCATTTTTATAGTATAAACATATATCAAATTATCATGTTGTACACCCTAAATACAATTTTGTCAGTCATACTCCAGTAAATCTATGTTTGTTTAATAAATCAATATAGATTTTGTATTATTTAAACAATAGAATGGCATATACATGCTAAAGATGATTAAAGATATTATTCATTATTATATCTTTTGAATACATACAAATATAAATGTATAGGAGTATGTTAACAGCTTCCTTGGTGGCTCAGAGGTTAAAGCGTCTGCCTGCAACGTGGGAGACCTGGGTTCTATCCCTGGGTTGGGAGGATCCCCTGGAGAAGGAAATGACAACCCACTCCAGTATTCTTGCCTGGAGAATTCCATGGATAGAGGAGCCTGGTGGGCTATAGTCCATGGGGTCGCAAAGAGTTAGACACGACTGAACGACTTCATTTCATTTTTTTTTTTTATGTTAACAGTTGCAAGTGGATGCCTCTAAATTTAAAAAGTAAAGCAATAATCAGTTTTTCAAGTAATAATGAAATATAGATGCATGTAATATTGGAGGCCACTGATTGTTCAGAGAGAATCAAAATTAAAAGAAATTATTAGGGGACTTCCCTGGTCCAGTGGCCTAAGACTCCATGTTCCCAATGCAGGGGGCCCAGGTTCATTCCCTGGTCAGGGAATTAGATCCCACATGCTGCAACTAAGACCCATCACAGCCAAATAAATGAAAATAAATAAATATATTTTAAAAAGTAAATTATTGTAGTGTGAAATTGGATAAAATTAACCAGAGTTGTCATGTCACGCATAACCTCTAAAAGGACCATACACTGAGGAATTTATTGGTGAGCTCTCTGAAATATTTTTAGCATGGATTGTGATTTCATGCTACTTACACTGCTGCTTGCATTTTATTTTATTTTTTTGGTCTAAATCCAACTGCTGTCTTAATATTCTCCACATGGAAAGTCAAGCGACCTTATTTGCATTTTAAAAGAGTGTGATGTGGTAAATCATGCCCAATGCCAAAACAGAATTATTTCTTTAATATGGTCGTGATGTAACCTGTCCCAGTGTTATTGAGATGTACACAGAATTCTTAACCTTGAGCCTTCTGAATTTAATACAGTCCTCTATTAGAAAAATGTGTATAGTTTCTCAAAATGAACAGAAGCTAGATTTCAGTGAGATTTCACTCCTAGGTTTTTGCAATATTTAACCCTTTCATATTTAAGTATTTCCTTTTTTAAAAAAGTTCAGTTCAGTTCAGTTGCTCAGTCATGTCTGACTCCTTGTGACCCCATGGACTGCAGCACATCAGGCTGCAGTTAAAAAAAAGTTAACTGCCTACTATTTTAGATGAAACAGCTTACAACTACAGAGTCAGAAAGTATATTAATGGTAAGAGAGCTGGAGGGGCAGTTGGAGAGAAACAGAAGTTACTGCCAAGGGGCACAAGGCTTCTCTTTTGCAGGTGAAAATGCCTTAATTGATATTGGTAGTGGTTGCATAATTCTGTGAATAAACTAAAAACAATCTGAATTGAACATTTTGAATGCTTGGATTTTATGGGATGTAAACTATTGTTGTTGTCCTTTAGTCTCTAAGTTTTGTCCAGCTCTTTTGTAGCCCTATGGTATGGACGGTAGCCCACTAGACTCCACTGTCCATGGGATTTCCCAGCAAGAACACTGGAGTGGGTTGCCATTTCCTTCTCCAGGGGATCATCCAGACCCAGGGATCAAACCCATGTCTCTTGCTTGACAGATGGATTCTTTAACACTGAGCCACCAGGGAAGCCCAATGTGTAAATTACATCTCAATAAAGATGTCAAAAATTTAGCCTGCAAAATAAAAATGGAAAAATCATATATTATTTTAGTAGTAATATAGTGAAAAAGACTTTTTGAGACTACTTTGAAAATTCTGAAGTTTGACCATTTTCTGAAGTATTATGGTTACATTTCCAAGCTTTTACAAATATAAATCAGTTTATAGGATTTTTTCCAAATGGACACATTTTTTGACCAAATTCTGTGTTCCTCTTTAAGATCAAAGTAAGAAGAAAATACCATTTTTATTTGAAATAACTTTAATTTCTCATGAAGAATATTTACTTTTCTGTCTAAAGTGTTTCCAAGTTATCAAAGCTAAATTTATTGTTGACATTATTGTTAATTCTTCTTTGCATATACTTACCTATTTAATCCACATTATACTCTATAATGTAATTATTATTATTTTAAAGATTATTAACTTGGGGCAGAGAGAAGGTAAGTAGCTTGATCAGTGTAGCAGAGTTATTAAGTGGCAAATCCAAAATTTATAAGTATAAATTCTGACACCAAAATTTCAGCTTTCACCTGTAATATTCAGTGGTTTGATAAGATTTCATAATCATACACAAGAGTACATGCTGGCTTAGCAGGGTAAGATTATATCCATAATGATTATTGATACAAAAGAAATTTAGCAAATAATAAATAAGCTAGCTATAAGTTGCAAATTTCTTTTTGATGAATAGAGTTTTATGATAATGATAATAATAAAAATATCTAATATTTGTATAGTCTTTGATTCATGCAGGAACACTTTAGAAAATTATAATTTTTGTATTAAATTTGAAGCTGGGATATAAATGTATAAAATAACTTATTGATGGTCATGCAGCTAGTGAAAGTGTTAATCACTCAGTCTGTCCAATTCTTTCCAACCCCAAGGACTGTAGCCTGCCAGGCTCCTCTGTTCATAAAATTCTCTAGGAAAGAATACTAGAGTGGGTTGCCATTTCTTTCTCCTGGGAATCCTTCTGATCCAGGGATCGAACCCAGGTCTCCCGCATTGCAGGCAAATTGTTTACCGCCTGAGTCACCAGGGAAGCCCTGGTGTTTCAATTACTTATCCTCTAATATAAAACATATCATAGGAATTCTGGCAAGCCAAGAGGAGAGATTATATGAAACTTTAGTTAATTTCTTCTGCTGGTATCTAAACTTTGTATATAGTATTGACAGAATTCAGCCATTTTTGAACTACTTGCCTCTACTAAGCTTTTTAAAAAACTTTCTAGGAAAGTTGTTGCCTAAAGGCATATAGATGTGCCTAGGCATGAGCTTGTTGACCAGTAGACTAATTTCTCATAGGAAAAATATCAAAGATAGTATTAAGTATTATTTATGAGTCTGTTACAGAGCTCAAGTCAAATACATGTCTAATTGTATTTGTGGTAAGAAATCTAATAGAATTTTATTGCACTTCTGAAATATACTGGGCTTCTCTGATAGCTCAGTTGGTAAAGAATTTGCCTGCAATGGAGGAGACCCCAGTTTGATTCCTGGGTCAGGAAGATCTGCTGAAGAAGGGATAGGCTACCCACTCCAGTATTCTCAGGCTTCCCTTGTGGCTCAGCTGGTAAAGAATCCACCTGCAATGCAGGAGCCCTGAGTTTTATCCCTGGGTTGGGAAGATCTCCTGGAGAAGTGAAAGACTACCCACTCCAGCATTCTGTCCTGGAGAATTCCATGGACTGTATAGTCCATGGGGTCGCAAAGAATCTTTGTTTCATGTTTTATATGTATGTGTATATATATATATATATACATACACACACACACACACACACACTTCATGTAATGTAATATATATGTATATATGTAATATATGTATGCATATATGTGTGTATGTATGTGTATAGGTAATGTATATGTATGTGATGTAATATATATAGGTATATATACTTCATGTAATGACAGCTAAAGGGGAATCATTATATAATTAGAAAAGAACAAAAAACATGCTTTCATTACCCAGTTTAATAATAAAAGTGCATAGGGTGTGTTATATGAATATATATATATATTGGAGGGGGAAGTCAGAAGATCTCAAAATCTTAATTTTTTAAAGAAAGTTATAGATATTTGAACCTAGTATCTCAGACACCTTCTTATCCCCCAACTCTCTTTTAAAGTTGATTTTCTTTAAATATTTGTCTGTGCTCCCCATTCATTTTTACATTTACACTGTATGAAAAATCCACAGTGCTACCATTACTCAATAGGAATACTTAGTTCAGTGGCATCACGTTCAAAGTCAATGGATGTTTCGGAACCCATCTTACTTGACCTTTCAGTGGCCTTTAAAAAATGCCCCTTCTTCATATTATGCACATTTTTTTTTGGCCTGTAGCTTTAATGGTGACATAATCTCCTGGTTTTCCTGCTACCTCCCTGGTCTCATCATCTCTCTTGCTTTATTCTACTAAATTTCCTATACATCTCTATTAGTTGAAATATTTCTTCAAGGTCTTATCTTGCCTCTTTTCTCTTCTCCATATTCTATCACCAGTGTTTTCCCTGTATTTTCCAGGAGAAATAATTCAAATATGTAAGATAAACAGAGTACTCCAATTTACATAAAATAGATGTCCTTTGATAAGAAAACCAGGATGGTAACTTTTGGAATGGCAGAATAACAACCTCTGAAAATCCACTTTTAAGTAAAAGCAATTAAACACTGGCAAAACTATCAAAAAACAACTTTCAAAAAACTCTGAGATTTAACAACCTAGACAGCATATTAAAAAGCCAGAGACATTACTTTACCGACAAAGATCCGTCTAGTCAAAGCTATAGTTTTTCCAGTAGTCATGTATGGATGTGAGAGTTGGACCATAAAGAAAGCTGAGCATCAAAGAATTGATGCATTTGAACTGTGGTGTTGGTGAAGACTCTTGAGAGTCCCTTGGACTGCAAGGAGATCAAACCAGTTCATCCTAAAGGAAATCAGTCCTGGGTGTTCATTGGAAGGACTGATGTTGAAGCTGAAACTCCAGTACTTTGGCCACCTGATGCAAAGAGCTGACTCACTTGAAAAGACCCTAATGAGGGGAAAGATTGAAGGCAGGAGGAGAAAGGGACAACAGAGGATGAATTGGTTGATTGGCATCACCAACTCTTTGGACATGAGTTTGAGCAAGCTCTGGGAGTTGGTAATGGGCAGGGAAGCCTGGTGTGCTGCCGTCCATGTGGTTGCAAAGAGTATACACAACTGAGTGACTGAACTGAACTGAACTGAGAAGTAACAAAAAGCTTTTAACAATCTAATTATTCAAGAAAAAGTGCTAAATCTGGTAAGAAGAGTGACTTTTATTTTGTTTTAACCTTTCTTAATCCCAGCCCTCAAAAACCAACAGTCTTGCAATTATGTGCTGAGTTTAGTCATTCAGTCCTGTCAGATTCTTTTCAATTTCATGGACTGTAGCCCACCAGGCTCTTCTGTCCGTGGGAATTATCCAAGTAAGAATACTGGAATGGGTTGCCATGCACTTCTCCAGGGATCTTTCCAACCCAGTGATCGAACCGGGTTCTCACACATTGCAGGCGGATTCTTTACCCTTGAGCCGCCAGAGAAACAACTATAGTTGCTGTGAAAGCAAGCAGTATAGCAGCCATCGGAGGAGGGAAAACAAGCTGGGGGCTACGCAAAATCTTCATCCCCAGAGAACTAGCACTATTTAACCTGTGTCAACCACAGTTGCAAGCTCCATTCCCAGGGATTGTCTTTGACAGACTCACTGTTTGCAAACAGGATTGCCCACAGGGCATTTGTCTAAAATTATCAAAGGCAATTGTTTAACATTGCAGCTGTCAAACATAGCAATACAAGTAGGTCTAAAAAGAGACTGACAAAAACAACTTAAGAAACTGGCAAATGAAATATCCATAAGGAGATTTGTAAAGCTCCAACATATTCATAGCAATCTAGAAGGCTACACATATATATACAGTTGCACACATGCCACAGTGTACCCTAGAAGGCTCCAAACTCTAACTGAGCAAGACCAGTAATGTAAGATTGGTTCAAAATGTAATGCTCAATCAATGTACTGTGACATATATGTAATAAAGGACAAATGCCACATGATTATCTATATAGACTTAGGAAAAAAAATCAAATGCCAACATCGTTTTGTGATAAAAAAAAAAAAAGCTTCAATCAGGAATAGAGATTTCTTCAACTTGATAAAAACTACATCTGAAAAACTCACACTAACATTATATAAAGTTTTAAAAGGCTAGCTGTGTCCCTCTAAATACCAGAAAGAAGCGAAAGATGTTGGCATTTGCCACTTCTATTCAATATTTTACTGAAAGTTCTACCTAGAGTAATTAGACAAGAAAAATAAAAAGATGTATAGATAGAATAGGAAAAAGTGAAAATATCTCTATTCTCAAAAGAAAATATCTTCTATATAGAAAAACCAAAGTATTAGACAAAAGTGTATTAGAAATCATTAACATGCTCAGCATAGTTACAAGATTCAAGATTTATGCAAAACAAGTTATATTGCTAGACACTTAACAATGAGCAGTACAAATGTCAAGTTCTTAGAAAAACTGTTCAAAATGATCTTTTGTTTTCATTAAGAGGTCAGATTTGATATTTTGGTACAACTTTCATGTCATTCTTGTAATTTGTTTGAATTCTTTTCATAATCTGTCACATTTTTTGCTTTATGGATATATTTAGGATGACAAGATATGGCATGATATGGCTAGTTTTTGTTATGTTTTTAATGTCTATAAAAGCATTTATTTTAAAACGATCATTGTGAGGTTTTAGTTTATTCACTCAAACTATATATGTGTGTGTGTGTGTGTGTGTGTATTTTTTTTTAACATTTTAGGCTCTTTGTTCTCTTTAAAAATCTCTGGCAATAATTCCATTTAAGTCTCTGGAAAGTAACATGAAATTTCAATCCTGGCATAAGCTGAACTTTCAATATTTATACTTCAGTCCCTTCAAAGTTGAGCAAATCATTTTATTATAATCAAAAGTTTAGTTTAAAAATCTAAAGAAAATCACAGTTAACTGAGCATCTATCCTAAGAATAATCTTCACTTGGTAAGTCTTGGTGGAACACTTGAAATAAAACTGAAGTGCTCTTGAATGTATCCTGTATATGCTTACAAAAATTGCATAGATCTGATGGCTCTAAGAATGATGAATATAGTATAGGTTATAGGGTTAGACAAAATCAGAGCCTAGACTATTTATTGCAGCCATGATACATAGCCCAGTGGAAATATTTGCACATATATATACATATATATATTATTTTATTTTATTTATTCATCTTTGTGCTGGGTCTTCCTTGCTCGTGAGCTTTCTCTAGTTGTAAAGAGTGGGAGCTTCTCTGAATTTAAGGTTTGCGGGTTTCTCACTGTGTTGGCTTCTCTTGTTGTGGAGCGCGGACTCTAGAGATCATGGGCTTCAGCAGTTGCAGCAAATGGGCTCAGTAGTTGCTGCTCCCAGGCTCTGGAGCACAAGCTCAATAGTTGTTGCTCACTGAGCTTAGTTGCTCCATGGCATGTGGGATCCTCCCAGCTCAGGGATGCCCCATGTCTCCTGCCCTGACAGGTGGATTCTTTACCACTGAACCACCAGGGAAGCCCCTATGGGCATTTTAATTCAGGTGGGATTGTCCTATTATCATGGACTATAATCAAAAACAATTATGGATCTTTAAACATTCGCAGTTGTTCAGTAAAACACAAAACAGTAACAGCTACTTTCCTGAATGGATCAACTTACATCATAGAAATCAAAGCAAATATTGTTCTTACATAATGAGAAAGGAGGAATAAGCACATTGTTTTTTCTATGATCATACCATCCTGAACACACTTGCCAATCTTGTCTGATCTCAGAGGTTAAAGGCATTGTTTTTTTGCATATAATCACCAACGTTGCTATACTTTAAAACAGCACATAAGAGTCTATCCCAAACTCCTAATATATCCCTCCCCCAATATAAAATAAAAATTAAAAAATAGGTTCACCTTCAAACCAATTTTGAAAAGAGTTCTTCAATCCTTTATTTTTAAAACCAGTCTTCAGAGTATACATCTTTTCTCATCCATGCCAAAGGCATAGCTGGAAGGCAAGAGATGCTGTCCCATTCAGTACAGACTGAGATGTATTGCAATATGGACTCCCTTATTATGTCTATACCTCATCTAAAGCATGAGCTTTAAAGTCATACAATGTCATCATTTTGATCATAAAAATGATAGCATTTCAAGTTGCTCACTCCTTATCAGTTTCCATTAAGATAATTATGCTACATTAAAATTCAAAATAAATCTGAAAATGCTTTTAAATTTTAAAATATCTACAATTTTCAACAACGACAAATTTTCAAGTGAGACAATGAAACTTTTGAGTGTGAACACTTGCCTAAAGCCATGTAGTGATTATTTTGAACTGACCTTAAAACCCAGGTGTCCTAATCACAAATCCAGTGCCTGTCCCATTGAACATCAAAATCTCCAGAGAATGTTTTTTTACTCCAAATCATAGGGTTTTGTGGAGGTATTTTGGCTCATTTATATTATGAAAATAGCAGGATAAACTTTTTAATCTGATTGTTATATTCTATTAAATCTAAATTTAATAAATCTGTTCAGAAATAACTATGATTCAGATTATTTTATTAATTTCTATGTGTTTTTTGTATAGAGCAAAGCAATTTTATTGTTCAGTAAACATTTACTTAATTTTCTGTTACTGGCTAAATACAGTGCTACATCATGTGGATATGAAGTTGAAGGGAAGTAAGACCTTTCCCTTAAAATGCTTACCAGTTTTATCTGAGAGATTTTGAAAAGTCATTATATTATAAAATATAATTCCCGTTTCTTGTACTTCCTTCCTTAAATGTGCATATCACCAGGGCCTTGATTTGGCTGTTAAATTATTAAGCAGAAATCCTATATGTCACTTCTGAGCAGAAGCTTTAACAGTTCCTATGTGATTTGCCAGATTTTCTTTTCCCTGGCTTGAATATAATAGAAACATAGACATAGACATAGAACCTTTCTCCAGTTAGAGTAGAAACCAAATCTATTTTGACTGATACACACTGTGTTATGTATTGTGAAGTACCTAGAAAGAAACACTTGGCACTCTCAAACTGGGAATTTAGAAAGAAAATTAAGAAAGGAATCATTTGTAATGATGAAATTAAGGTGAAAAGAATCATTAGTGATGGTATAGTAGACCGGGATTAAAATATCTTGCATCGTCAATACTTCCAGACCTGAAAATGCAAGTACAAAGGTTTCTGGGAGGTGAAGAAAAAAGAGAATGTATTCTTGGATGCATCCATCTCAAGATATCTCTGCAAGAAAGGAGTAAAGGGAACTAATGGTGCAGTCTCATTTTCTTTCCTGCCTCATACCTGCAGCCAAATGAAGTTGGCTGTACAAAGATCAGCCTCTCAGTAGGTAGAGCAGGCTGGAACATGCGTCTGGAAGGGAACTGAGGAGATTATTTGACACAAGTATGAAAACTGACCCATGGTCAGATTATTGTGGGAACACATGAAATACCAGATAAAAAGAGTACTTTCAGGAAAGTTATAGAGGAATATAACTTGAGCTGAATCTTAGAGGTATAACATAATTACTTTAGACAATTTGTGATGATCTTTTGATCTAGGTATCAAGGGAAGCCTGTGTATAGAGGAAAACCAAAGCAAATACAGTATTTTCAGAAATAAAGATTTAGATTAAAGAATAAAGATTTAATATTGGACCTTGGACTATGAAATGATAAGGTTGAGCAGAACATGGAAAACTTTCTGTATTACATTAAATAATGTTGACTTTACCCTGAAGTCCAGGAGGAAGTTCTGAAGGATTTAAAAACAGTGACATGCCTGGGTTTGTAATTAAAGTTAAAATAGAGCAGTACTAATAATCACTTACACTGATTGAGTGATTACAATGGGCCAAATCATGTTCTGAGCTCTAAGTACCGCCAAGAGTCAGATACTATCATTATGGCTATTTTGTAAGTGAAGATACTAAAGCAGAAAGTAGTTACTCTATATGACATAACAGTACGTAATGGAGTGGAGATGTGAAACCAGTTTTTGTAGAAAATAAATGAATATGCGTGCAGGACTGAGGCAAGAAGACAGTGTAAAAGTTATTCAGATAAGGAACAATAACCAGAGGGATAGTGCTAATAATGGGGACAAGAAAAGCCATTCTAAAGCTTAAACCTGTCAGATATGTGCTTGATTGACTATGTGAAATGAAGGGAAAAAGGAAATCAGCCATACCCACATGGTATCCTTAACTGAAAAAATGTGTTACACTTAACATGTTACACAACTGCCATTTTCATTTTGAACAAAAATATGCAAAATTATCAAAGATCATGTAGATTCACAGATGTTAATGAGCATATTTAATTTGGGGTGGGGACTATTGAATTTATTTCATATTTCTGCATTAAAAAGGAAAACGTAATTTAATATTGCAAATATTATCTCTTAGAGCTTGAAGATTAAAAATGAAAGTGACAAATAGCAAAGAGAGTAAAATTTGGGTTTAGCTCAGTCATTAAACTCATAAAGCTAGGGTAAATGATACTGGGCCTTTGTGATACCTGCCTTAATAGATCTGTGTCATCTGAGTATTTGAAAAGCTAATTAAAGCAGCAACTATAGCTTCTTAGCTCCATCATCATCTCACTAATTTTGTAGGTCAATCCTATTTTTATCTTCATTAAATGCTTAACCAGCTCTTATCTTCCTCTAAGGTAATCTAGGATATTTTTGGTTGTCATAAAATGTAGATGTGTTGTAAATGAGTAATTTAAACAGTTTTGACATTAACTAAAGTATTCCTCTTGTTTTTTTATTTTCTTCTATACCTTGGCGTGTAAACAGTTTCACATAACGATGAAATATCTATGACAAGAAATTGCTTCTATTTTATACAGTTGAGAATATTACCTACCCTTTACACACACAGACACAGGCACACACACTCAAAAATCATCTATCTTAAATAGGTACTATTTTTAAATTAAATTCTACTTTAAAATTAAAGACTATCAGTACATATGTTGATAAAGGTAGCATAGTAGCATTAGAAAGTGCAGAGTGTAGTGATATACTGTGGAAGACATGTTACTTTCTTTTAAAGAATAAGGGTAAATATTGTATTATTATTATTAAGGAAACAGTGGCAATGAATGTAGATCTGTGAAAACATTAATGGAAAAGTAAGACATAAACAACTAGTCACATGTATAAACTGAAGGGACTGGATACTTTAGCATTTTATTAATTGGAGGCTTCAGTTCCTCACCTCATTAGTCTATTCATGACATGGTAACTGGTTTCTTTCAGAATGTGTGATTGAAGGAAGAGATAGAGACTATATGGAAGCCACTTATCTTTTATGACTTAGTGATGAAAGTAACCTCTTCCCATCTTTTTCTCTTAGCTCATAGAACAATCTTAATAAAAATATGTAGGAGAGGACTTTATGAGAGTGTAACTATCAGGAAGTTATTTTCCTTTATTTACAGTGAATATACTGGCTTCTAGCAGTAGATGGGTATTCTTTTGTTGTTGTTGTTTCTTAGTACATCTACAGTAGTCTCAGAACTGCTTTAACCATAACTCTTACCAGTACATACGTATGCCAAAAAGGGAGTTCAAATTTCCTTGTAGTTCTTTTCCATCCCCAAACCCTCTTAGGAGTTCGGGTGCATAGTTAAATTCTATGTTTCATTTTCCTTTGTGCTTCTCACAATGGAAATGAAAGTAGATTTTTATCTTGGTTTATGATAAAAATGATCAACTGCATAGTTTCTCTTTTCATCTTCTTAAATATGTTTCAGATATGTTCAAAGTTTCAAACATTTGAAAGTTCCTTATAAGGAAGGAAGGAAAAATTGCTTCCTTATTTTTTGTTTGAATTTTTACCTTTTTCATGTACTAGTGCATCATTACATGTAACTTATAGCAAAAAGAAAAGCACAACATTTAATTTTCCATTTAGCATGAAGCTATGCAATTGCATTTATTCATGAGACCACTATATAGTTCATTTCAATGCTTTAACTCATATGTCTAGGTTATAATTACCATGACATTAATCTTTTACTATTCTGCCCTTCCTTTTGTCACTTTCTGTCTTAAAATTAAGTTCTTCAGTTCAATCTGAGCATAGGCATATATATATATATATATATATATATATAGTTTGGTTGTATTGTGATTGAACAGAAAAATAAAAACTCTTCAGATAGATGCAATCACAATTTCTGGATAAGTTCACTTAAGATGGACTGTGATGAATGTTGAAGGAAGAGAGTAGAAAGAGTACCATTGAATCCAAGAAAGTACCATTAGCCTGATTTTAAATTGTTCCCCACATCTCCCTCCAGTCCTGTCACTACACCTTGATTATGAAAATAAAAGTTGTGGATAAAAAGCAACTTAATATTGATCTCTGTGCAGCTTGCATTATGTAAGAAAAGCTTTGTAAGATGCACTGAGTTACAAATGTTGGATTCAGACGGGGCTAGCTTCATGGACCTTCTGCTGACCCAGTCAAAAATACACCTATATACCTATAGCAAATAATTCTTGTGGTTGTTGTTGTGTGTATTTGCCTCTCACTGTAAGGTTTATTCAGTGGTGGCTCTTTTCTTGTTATCTTGGATGTCAGGTGAAGATGCTGTCCAGGTGTCCCACCTTCCTGGTGGCTGCAGTCTGGAATCCTGGCCTCTGAGGTTATCATAGTGAAACTGAAAGCAGTAAAGGGACATATTGATCAGAAGTGTCATGCATGCATCACATTTCATTTCCTTAAGGCTCTTTTTTTGCTGTCAGTTGGCCTACACATAGCTTTTAAATACTGTCTTAATGGTTCTTTTCATTCATTTTACCAACTTCTTTCCCTATATTACACTTGTCATTTTGATTTGTTGCTTATTACTACCTAAGTGAACACATCTTTCAGAATTAAGCCAGATACTCAGACATTTGGGCAGAGTTTATACAAAGATTTGATGTTCTCAATATTTGTCATTCTATTGTTATTTGATAAATAATAATATTGTATAATTCAGTTCAGTTCAGTCACTCAGTTGTGTCCAACTCTTTGTGACCCCATGAATTGCAGCACGCCAGGCCTCCCTGTCCATCACCAACTCCCGGAGGTCACTCAAACTCATGTCCATAGAGTCGGTGGTACCATCCAGCCATCTCATCCACTGTTGTCCCCTTCTCCTCCTGCCCCCAATCCCTACCAGTATCAGGGTCTTTTCCAATGAGTCAACTCTTCCATGAGGTGACCAAAGTATTAGAGTTTCAGCTTCAGCATCAGTCCTTCCAATGAACACCCAGGACTGATCTCTTTTAGGATGGACTG
This sequence comes from Cervus elaphus, assembly GCF_910594005.1. Classification (NCBI taxonomy): domain Eukaryota; kingdom Metazoa; phylum Chordata; class Mammalia; order Artiodactyla; family Cervidae; genus Cervus; species Cervus elaphus. The sequence goes on along the minus strand of NC_057841.1, from coordinate 30,745,134 downwards.
GTTGGATCTTCTTAATGTCGTATAAATTAGAATATCATGTAAATAATATCTATTATTATTTTTCCATTTATTTGTGACTAAATTGCCAATATCCACTGGATCATCGAAAAAGCAAGAGAGTTCCAGAAATCATCTATTTCTGCTTTATTGACTATACCAAAGTCTTTGACTGTGTGGATCACAATAAACTGGAAAATTCTGAAAGAGATGGGAATACCAGACCACCTGAACTGCTTGTTGAGAAATATGTATGCAGGTCAGGAAACAACAGTTAGAACTGTACATGGAACAACAGACTGGTTCCAAATAGAAAAGGAGTACGTCAACGCTATATATTGTCACCCTGCTTATTTAACTTATATGCAGAGTACATCATGAGAAACGCTGGGCTGGAAGAAGTACAAGCTGGAATCAAGATTGCCAGGAGAAATATCAGTAGCATCAGATAGGCAGATGACACCACCCTTCTGGCAGAAAGCAAAGAAGAACTAAAGAGCCCCTTGATGAAAGTGAAAGAGGAGAGTGAAAAAGTTGGCTTAAAGCTCAACATTCAGAAAACTAAGATCATGGCATCCGGTCCCATCACTTCGTGGGAAATAGATGGGGAAACAGCGTCAGACTTTGTTTTCCTGGGCTCCAAAATCACTGCAGGTGGTGATTGCAGCCATGAAATTAAAAAACGCTTACTGCTTGGAAGGAAAGTTATGACCAACCTAGAAAGCATATTAAAAAGCAGAGACATTACTTTGTCAACAAAGGTCTGTCTAGTCAAGGTTATGGTTTTTCCAGTGGTCATGTATGGTTGTGAGAGTTGGACTGTAAAGAAAGCTGAGTGCCAAGGAATCGATGCTTTTGAACTGTGGTGTTGGAGAAGACTCTTGAGAGTCCCTTGGACTGCAAGGAGATCCAATCCTTCCATCCTAAAGGAGATCAGTCCTGGGTGTTCTTTGGAAGGACTGATGTTGAAGCTGAAACTCCAGTGCTTTGGCCACCTGATGCGAAGAGCTGACTCTTTGGAAAAGACCCTGATGCTGGGAAAGATTGTGGGCAGGAAGAGAAGGGGACGACAGAGGATGAGATGGTTGGATGGCATCACCAACTCAATGGACATGGGTTTAGGTGGACTCTGGGAGTTAGTAATGGACAGGGAGGCCTGGCGTGCTGAGGTTCATGCAGTCACAAATAGTTGGACACGACTGAGTGATTGAACTGAACTGAACTGATGCTAGTCACAGATTTCATCCCCTGATTCTTTGGGCTAGAAGTATTGCAGATTTTCTACCAAAGTTTTCGCCAGAGTAAACAGCAATGATTGTTGCCTACTCTTTCACTGAAAGACAGATGAAATAGAAATTCCTTGTCAATGGAGAATTTGCCCGCTTCATTTACCTTTCTAACACCTTCAGATCTTTGTACTTTTTAAAATTTCATTTAGGTTTACACTTTTACCAGTGTTATTATTGTTTTTCCTACAAAAGCATTCTTTGGTGGGCCAGAAGCAGATCTCCCATATCTTTATATGCATTTGATCATTTATGAATGAATAATTTAGGTACAATATGTTACAATCATTTAAAGTCTGATTCAGTGCCATTTGCCAGATATATGCACTAACATACCACTGCTACAAGCAAAATGCAGAGCATTTCCATCAACCCCCAAAACTTCCCCATATGTTACTGGATTGCATCATTATTTCTGTACCCAGCTTAAAGCAAACACTGATCTTTCTGCTATCACTATAGTTTGCACTTACTAGAATTTTCTATTTCAGATTTTTATTTATTTATTTACCTATTATTTGTATTTGTTTTCTTGCATTTAGTAAAATGACTTTTGCTCATGCTTATTGTTTCTTATACTAGTATTCATTTTTATCACTGAGAAGAACATAGAGAATAATATATAATTTCCAAAAAAATGCATTTTCATATTTTATGTTAATATCATTACACATACATAAAATGGTTTATTTCATACTATATCAATATGTTTTTGGACAAGGTGAAGTATGACTGTGCCTCAGGTTGATATCTAGAAAATTGGTCACCCAAGGTATCCCTGGTGCTGACATTATTATCAGATAAAATTCTCTTTATTTCCTCCTTTTGTCTTTATGGGCTTCCTTTGTGGTTCAGGTGGTAAAGAATTCACCTGCAATGCAGGAGACCTGGGTTCAATCCCTGGGTTGGGAAGATCCCCTGGAGAATGGCAAGCCTACCCACTCCAGTAATCTGGCCTGGAGAATTCCGTGGACTATACAGTCCATGGGGTCGCAAAGAGTCAGACACGATTGAGCAACTTTCACTTTCACTTTGTCTTTATAGCTCTTTATTTAAAGTTTCCTAATACAGAATGTTTAAGTTTTATATAAGAAAAGGTATTCTGTTCCCACTAAGGCTCTTAAGATAAGAAATTCTCCAGACCTAGTAAGGTTGCATATGCTAGGAAACCTGGGAAAGAAAAAAAGAATAGTGTGTACTGCAGGCAGTAATATCACCTGTGGCAGAGAACCATTTCTTAGAAGCTCATCATATTACTCAGTTTTACTTTTTTATTATTTAATTTAGATAAAATTTAATAGCTTTAGATTAAATATAGTATGTAATGGGCTTCCCTGGTGGCTCAGCAGTTAAGAGTCCTCCTATAATGTGGGAGATGCAGGTTTGATCCCTGGGTCAGGAAGATCCCTGGAGGACAGCATGGCAACCCACTCCTGAATTCTTGCCTGGAGAATCGCATGGACAGAGGAGCCTGGCGGGCTTCAGTCTATAGGGTTGCAAAGAGTCAGACAGGACTGAAGCGACTGAACACACACACACACACACACACCCCATGTAAAAATAGCCCTGTTTTAAAGACTTTGTATGTGCATCTTTATCTACAGTTTGTCTCTCTATTACTTGGTCTTTACATATAAGGTAAGGAATGTCGAAAGCACCATTTGCTGTGTATTATCACTGATTGTTTCTGAGTGAGGGAATTTGAGGTAATTTGTTTTTTTCATCTCCATACTGCTTGAATTTTTATTAATAAACATGGATACTTATAAAAAGTAAAAAAAAAGCCATTCATATTATCCCCCAAACTTGAAAAACTTGCACTCGTCAATGCTGAGAGTTGTACAAATTGGTAGAACTGATCTTGGTTGTTGAAGGAAACAGGCAACCCACTGCTGTATTCTTGCCTGGGAAATCCCATGGATGAGAAGCCTGGAAGTCATGGGATCTCAAAGAGTTGGACACGACCTCTTCTGTGAAATCTAGTCTGCAGAATTTAAGAACAGTACATTGAAACATTTTAGAACTGCATTCATAACACTGAGGTTTGCAAAAGGAAAATGTTGGACAGCTCCATTTAATTGGAGGAAAGAAAGTGAAAGTGAAGTCGCTCAATCGGGTCTGAATCTTTGCGACCCCATGGACTGTAGCCTACTAGGCTCCTTCGCCCATGGGATTTTCCAGGCAAGAGTACTGGAGTGGGCTGCCATTTCCTTCTCCAGGGGATCTTCCCAACCCAGGGATTGAACCCAGATTTCCTGTATTGCAGACAGATGCTGATTGGAGGAAGGGTCTATTAAATATGGCAATCCCTATTCTGAGATACACTGCAATCATAAAAAACAAGGTACATCTATATCTTTTAACCCCTGGAAAATGGAATGGCTACCCACTCCACTATTCTTGCCTGGGGAATTCCATGCACAGAGGAGCCTAAAAGGCTGCAATCTGTGAAGTCACAGAGTTTGACATGACTAAGCAATTAACACATTCACTTTCACATGTGCTCTAATTTGGAAGACCATGGGAGCTTACGAAGAGAAAAAATAGAAGAATAATTTTTCAATGTGCTGAGCATTTTTATAGCAATTTACACATATGAACTTAAGTACTTAGAGCATCCTGAGGATTTCAGTGTATTCTTTACCTGCAGTTTAGAGATGGGCATACTGCATCACTGAGAATGTAGCTTGCTTTTTGACAGAGGTGCTGAGAGCCGTCTGGCTCCATTGCTGTTTCTTGTAACACTTTGATATAGTGTGTATAACACTGGAGCTAATGTGTGTACAGTTACGATTCCATTTTTGCATGAGACAGTGAGAGAGAGAGAGAAAGAGGTGTTTAGTGACAAAGAGACAGAGACACAAATCAAGATCAAGGTCTGTTTATATCTGCAAAAGAATCATACAGTGTTTTCCCCAAGTCAGCCACATAATTATCTCAAGAGAAGGAGAATTTTACTTCTTTCTATACAATATTTTTAGTGTTTTTTTTTTTTTTTTATACTTTCTGGAACTTTCAGATGGGAGTAAGTCATTAAATAAAGAGCCAACCCTCACAGTGTTCTGACTAGCCATGACACTTTGAGCATTTACATAACATTCCTTAGTATGTTTCCTCACCCTTAAATTGGATAAAATAATAACACCATTATCATTTGTTTCTTGTGAAGATCAGATGAGATTGTTAAACTTCTAAGAACAGTTAGTTCCTGGTATAAAGTAAAAGGTAATAGTTAGCTTTTTTAAAAAATTATTTTAAATTGGATAATGATTGCTTTACAATGTTGTGCTGATTTTTGCCGTACAATGTGAATCAGCCATAAGTCTACATATATCCCCTCCTTCTTGAGCCTCCCCATCCCGACTCCCTATCTCACCCCTCTAGGTCATCACAGAGCCCAGGGCTGAGCTCCCTGTGTTATATAGCAGCTTCCCACTAGATATCTTTTACACATCATAGTGTATATATGTTAATGCTCCTCTCCACTAGATATCTTTTACACATCATAGTGTATATATGTTAATGCTCCTCTCCACTAGATATCTTTTACACATCATAGTGTATATATGTTAATGCTCCTCTCTCAACTCTTCCCACCCTTCCCTTCCCCTGCTGTGTACATGAGTACATACTCTATGTGTGAGTGCCTACTGTCCTACAAATAGGTTCATCAGTACTATTTTTCTAGATTCCATATACATGCTGCTGCTGCTGCTGCTAAGTCGCTTCAGTCGTGTCCGACTCTGTGCGACCCCATAGATGGCAGCCCACCAGGTTCCCCTGTCCCTGGGATTCTCCAGGCAAGAACACTGGAGTGGGTTGCCATTTCCTTCTCCAATGCATGAAAGTGAAAAGTGAAAGTGACGTCGCTCAGTTGTGTCCAACTCTTAGCAACCCCATGGACTGCAGCCTACCAGGCTCCTCTGTCCATGGGATTTTCCGGGCAAGAGCACTAGAGTGGTTTGCCATTGCCTTCTCTGCCATATATATGCATTAATATTTTATCCATAAAAAGTTATCCATGAATCATTTATATATGAGCCAAAACAGATACAAGATTGAGAGAATAAGCTAAAAAAGAGCAAAGTAGTGTAGTATGTGTCAACTTAAATAAAGGGGCAAATTGAGGCATGCTTAAATTATTTGGGAATAATAAATATTGCAATTTGGGACATGTAACTGAAGAATCTACAGATCATCCCAAATTTTTCCATGTGTAAAATAAGCTTTGAATTGATTGCTTTCCCAAGCATACCTGGTTTTTTATAAGGATGAAATAAAATAATATAAAAGTATTCTGGAACTTACAAATCATCCTTTAAATACAAGTAGTTCTTCTTATTCTAGTTTATATTATTCTAAATGACTTATTGCTGCCTTTGTGTCATGCTATATTAATATAGTGGTAGAATTACTATTACAAACATCAAATGATAAATACTTTAAAAGGCAGGAAATGTTCTGGATATTTAAAAAAACAATTCATAATTTTATACACTTAGATTTCATGAATTGTACTATAGAGTGATGAAAGTTAGCTATTAAGTGGCAATTAATAGCAAGTTGATGTTTATTTTGAGTCAATCCGTGCCAGCCTTATCAGAACAACATGAAATTTGAGACTACAATAACAATAAATAAAATATTAGCATGCTTAGAAGGAAAAATGTTTGTATGTTTCCAGGTTCTCCAAGATGTAATTAATTTTCAGAAGCTTTTCTTAAAAAGGTTAATAATGATGGGTTAGAACAATATTAAGTATTTGTCTTTTCATTTTTATATCTTTTAGAATATACATAGTATGGAAAACATTAAATTATGAAATAGAATGATTTGAAAAATATGATATAGCTCAGTGTATCATGTTTATCACATCATTTTGAATATTTACTTCTAGGTTTTAACATGTATTAAAAGATTTCAGTCTAAAACTGGAGGATATTGAAATGGAATTTCTCACTCATGCTCCCTCAGAAGAATAGAACTTAAGAACTGAGAGATTGGTTTCCTGTATATGCCTGATTTATTGAAGAACAAGACTTAGCTCCTGACCAGTGAACACCTGCCAAGATCTCTCTCAGTCCTCAAGCCAATGAACTTACTGCTTGGACTCAGGCTAGGCTTTGCCCATTTGCACTCTTGCCCATAAATAGAACCTGACTCAGTGGACTCGTCTGTAGCTTGGCACATTCAGCTGTGTCCGACTCTTTGTGACCCCATGGACTCTGCCAGTAGGATTCTCTCCAGGCAAGAATACTGGTGTGGATAACCATCCCCTTCTCCAGGGGATCTTCCCAACCCAGGGATCGAACATGAGCCTCCTGCACTGCAGGCAGATTCTTTACCGTCTGAGCCACCAGGGAAGCTTTATGTGTCCCAAATTGCAATTCCTCTGCTATTTCCAAATAAACTCCATTTCTGGTCATTTGAACTTGCCTCGATTTACCTCCTTTATTTAGGTCAATACATACAAATACTTGATCACACCTTAAAAAATATAAATAGGTATTCACTATCTTGAGCTTTCCTGGTGGCTCAGAAGGTAAAGAATCTGCCTGCCATGCGGGAGACCTGTGTTTGATCCCTAGTCATTATTATTTTGTGATGTTTTGAGAAATGCAGTATTACTCCTGAATAGTAAATAATGATTCATGTGACTATGCTGTCCCTTTGAAAGATTTTCTAATAACTGGTACTAAACCATAAGTTAAGGGAAGGAAACATTAGAAATACTAAATTGGTGATAAGTGTTACGCAAAGTTTGACGTGCTGTTTTGAATTGCATACTGATGATCAAAAGATTGTTAGCAGAAATGAAACATCTAACTGCAAGAAATTATAATTTACCAGGTTACATATATGTTGGTCAAAGTTATTTGGAGCTGGTAACAAAGCAGAACCTATCATTTTAAATGACTGATCAGGATATAGGCAATTTTGACACTCAGCAGTTGGGCTTCAGTGAAATAAACTTGCCGTTTGAATGGAGATAGATGGAACAGCATGGAGTTTATATTTTAATTACTTCAGCATCTCACTGACATTAAAATGTTCCTTTTGGCAAAGGATGGAGTTTTACAGTGCACTTGTGATAAGTAATACACCAGTTGCAGAGCAGCTATACGGATTGAATCTAGTTTACAGGAATGAATGCACTGGTACTTTGCAATGAAAGAATAAAAATATTCTTAGTCACTTTCCCATCTGACTCACAAACTTCTGGGCTCTTGCCAAAATTGAATTATATGTTTCTTGGGAAAGGAATACTTTTTAGAGATGTACTACTTAAATAAATAGAGTGAGATTGGGAGACCCAGTTCCTTGGAGAAAAGTTTGCTGACCACCATAGGATTGACAAAGATTTTCTTTCACATCACTGTCACCAAATACCTTCTGCTTACACCCTCTGAGCACTTATTGTAGTATGTTATAGGTAAATTTTTTAGCTATCTCTCATTATTTAATTGGGAAATAATTTGTCAATGATGTCTGATATATAATGTGCCATGTATCATGTTAAAATGTTAATGAAAATATTATATAACATTTTAGCATAGAAAATTCCGCATTATATTATTAAAAATTGATACTATGCATATGAATTTACATATTATGATAAAAATAAGGAGAAAATACCCCCAAAACCTAAATTTCAAAATGAGTAAAAGATATGTATACAGAAAAAATATATATTGATTGTTCATGGAAAATGAAATAATAGCATGAAAAGATATAGTAAGGCAAACAAAAAGCTACTAACGTAATTTTTACTCATCATTAAGAAAATTCGTCATATATTTGGAATCATATAGGGTGCAGTCCTTTGACTTTGGCTTCTTTCCTTGCTCAGGAAACTTTGGAGATTCATGCATGTATGTGTAACAGTTCATTCATATTTTTGAATAGTATTTCATTGCCTTATGTACTACAATTTGTTTAACTTTTCACCATTTATTGGACATCTTTCCCAATTTTGGCAATGATGGAAAAGGCTGACATAAACATTCTTTACTGATTTTTCCATGGACCTCCTTTTTTTTTTTCCTGGTGATGTATGTGTATAATATGAATCAGATGTGAGGTTTACAAGCTCTTTCTCATTGACTTAGACACTTAAGCAATAGTCCAACTTAAAGTCGCTGAATGTTGCATACGTACTGTGGTTTAGACAGTCATCATTCTTATCTATGAGAGTCTGATTCTTGGGATCATTCCTGTTGCTAAGTATAGAGTTGCATTGAAACATTGAGTCAGAAAAACAGGTGTCATTCCATTTCTTCATTTTGAAATAATTTTAGTTATACAAACTAGTAATGATAGTAAAAAGATAAAAAATGATAGTAAAGTGATAAAAGATATAATGATAGTAAAAAGTTCCTACAGAATCTTTCACCCAGCTTCACCTAATATCTACATCTGTATAATCCTGGTACATGGATCAAATGGAAATTAACCTATGGTTATACAACACTGTAAACTACAGACTATACTTGAAATTCATTTTTCCCCCCTACTGATGCCCCTTTTTATTTCTTCCATGATTCTTCTATACAGGAGACCATGTTGCACTTAGTCATGATACTTAATCTCCTCAAACTTTTAATGTTTTCTCAATCTTTCCTTGCTTTTGTTACACTGACACCTTTGAAAAGTATTGGTCAGTTATTATGAAGGATGCCCCTCATTTTGGGTTTGCCTGGTTTCACGTAAGTAGACCAGGGTCATGATTTTTAGAAAGTGCCTTTGTATCAATGATACATGATAGCAATAGAGTCTGATGATGTTAACCTCCTATCTCTTGGTTAAGGTGGTGACTTCTAGGTTTCTCTACTGTAAAACTGCTTTCCTTTCCTTACTCTAGTAATGAATAATAAAGGGAGTCAGTACATTCAAACAACAGTTAAAGGGGAATTTAATTCCATCTACTGGAAGAAGAGTATCACAGAATTTGTAAACATGTTAAAACAACCATAGTAATAAATACGGAGATATTTAAAGCTATACGAAACCCTTGCTCTTTTAAAAAGTTTTGCATTCTAATTTAATATTCATCTGTGTATTTTAGGTACAGTGGATTACAGTGGATTTCTGAGGGTAACTTTTTATTGCTTTTATTCTTTCTATATTTATTACTTGGAACTCTTCTATTGAAAAGATTATACTTTCTCTCTGTTCACTTATTCAGTAATTTATTCCTATTAGTATGAACTCATGCATATTTACTTTTGCTCAAATAGTTTCAGTTTTAGTAATTGGGCAATCTTCCAGGTTGATTTTTGTGCTCTTTTTTAGCATGCTCTCATTTATGTATTCACTGTTTTATTTATTTACTTATTTCTTCTTATCCTTATTTTTTTAGTAGCTTCAAGCCTACCTTATTTTCCCTGTCCCATTTCTAGATTCAGTCATTTCTCGTTGAAACACTAGTTATTAAAACTCATTTTTTCTATATTTTCTTCTGATAGTTGCATAGATTTATGTATATATATATATGTGTGTGTGTGTGATACATTTTGAGTTTAATTTTGTTTAATATATGTGATGTAAATTTACAAATTTTGGGTTTTGTTTGTTTTATTTTGTCTACTTGCCCTTTGTTAGATTAAGTGTGTTTCATTTTGTTTCTAATATGCTATTTTCTAAGAGGGTTTTTTTTTTAAAGCAAGAATTGGCTTTACAATGCTTTTTGTATATCACTTGAGATGGCTATAGTCATAGTCTGTTAAAATGGTGAAATATATTGATTGATTTTCAAATGTTGATGTAGCCTTGCATTCCTGGGATGAAATGCACTTTGTTGTAATATTTGTTGTTGTTGTTCAGTTGCTAAGTCATATCCGACTCTTTGCAATCCCTGGACTGCAGCATGCCAGGCTGCTTTGTCCTTCATCATGTCCCAGAGTTTGCTCAAGCTCATGTCCATTGAGTCGTGATGCCGTCCAACCACGTATCTTCTGTTGCCCGCTTCTCCTCCTTCCCTCAGTCTTTCCCAGCGTCAGGGCTCAGCCTATATTTTGCTGTATTTTATTCATGACTATCCAAATTTGGGGGAGTTGTCCAGGTATTTTATATTGATTCATAGCTTCATTGTATTATATCTTATAACTTACTTCATATTATTTCATATTTGTTTAGTTTTCACTGCCCAGAATATATTTTGGTGAATTTGAACATATATAATACTTAAAAATGTATTTTCAGCTGCTTTGGAGTGCAGTATTTTTTTCATATAAATTTGGTCATATTGGTTGATATTCTTAAATAATTTATCAATAGTCATATTGGTATTTTGTCACTTCTCTTATCAATTTCTCAGAAAGGAGTGTTAATGTTTCAAACTATGATTATATATTTTTCTGTTTCTCTTTTATGTCTGTTATTTTTTGCCTCATATATTTTGAAGTTCTGTTCTTAGGTATTTACATATTTAGGAGAACTGACCCATTTATCAGTATGCAGTATACCTTATCACTGATAATATTACTTGTTCTGAGTCTTCCCTGCATGAAAGTAATATAGGGCACCCCAGATTTCTTTGATCAATCCAAGTATATCTTTATCCGTTTACCATTAAAGGCTCTCTGTAAAGTATTTCATATAGGCAAAATATACCTGAGACTTATATTTTTATATATGAGAATCTTCTTTAATTAGTATATTTAGAACATACTCATTTAATATACTACTTTTAGTGTAGATGGATTGAAATATATCATGTTGGTAGACATTTTGGAAGACTTTAAAGTTGTTACTTGCTTATCTTCTTACTTTCATGATTTTTAAACAAGAAGTCAGCTTCAATTCTTATGCTTATCTTTAGGTAGTGTTTTTTTGTTTGTTTGTTTGTTTTTGGTCTGCCTTTAATACTTTCCCTGACTTTGGTTATCAGTTGATTGAATATGGCATGCATATTTTTTATTTATGTTTATGTTGGTACTTTCCCTCTTTGGTGTTCTCTAAGATATTTGGTCATATAATGTAGAATATGTCAAACATTTTTTTTTCAAAATTCTTTGCCATTTTTTTCTTAAGATATTTCTTCTCTTTCCCTTCTGATGTTCCAAGTATGAACATGTTAGACTATTTGATAGTGTATATTTTTAATGTATTGTTCTTTTTGCCCTTTATTTTCTTTTAATATTTCAGATTATATAATTTCTGATGACCTGCATTCAGTCTCACAGATTCATCAGTGGTGTCAAGTCCACTGATGAGCCTGTCAAAGATTCCATTCCTGCAAATATTTTTGTTGTTTTGATTGTGTTTCATTGCTAATATTCCCATGTGATTTATTCTTATAGTTTCCATTTTTCTAATCTTAGATGTTGTCTACCTTGTTATCTCAGAGCCTTTAAGAAATCAATCTTGGTTATTTTAAGTTCCTTCTCTGATAGTTCAAACATTTGTATTATGTCTGATTCTGTTGCTGATGAATGCTTTATCACTTCATATTGTGCTTTTCCTTGCCTTTGATATACCTTACATTTTTTGAAGCCAAAAATGTTTTAATCAAACAATGGACACAATACTTTTTTAGACTTGAAGCAGTATTTTTTTCTGCAAGGCCATTTTGGGGAACTTGTGTTAATGGAGATAGGAGTTGCATTTTTTTTTGCTGTTTTTTCTTTGCCTGCCTTTTGAGTCTCCCTGCTTGACTTTGAATTTTGTGTGTGTGCTGTTCGCTGGGATGACACTCCCAGCTGTATTAAAACCTCAATTTTCCTTGACACTTGTTTGCATTCTGGTGGGAGTATAGGAGTGGGGACCATCTCTGATCTACTGATTAAATCTCAGCCTTAGATAAGCTCTCTGAACCCGTGTCTTGATAATGTGGCCTTTAAAATCACTGCTTCTCCTCTTTCAGCTGTAATTATGTATTCCTACTCTTCCCCCAGAGCTTTTATTTTTCCTGTTACTCTACCACAGATGGAGTGAGTTTCCTGCAGTACACCTGAATATAAATTCCCCTGCAGATGAAGGCTTTTCCATAGTGCCAGCGTGCAGTAGAAAGTGATCAAGAGAATATACAGTTCCCCTCAGCGTAATTAAACTTTATTCCCTAGTGGTCCAGTGGCTAAGACTCTGCACTTCCAATTCAGGGCACCCAGATCCCATCCCTGATCAAGGAACTATATCCCACATACCACAGTAAGAGTTCGCGTGCCTGAACTAAAAAAATCATGTGCCGCAATAAAGATCAAAGATCCTGCATGCCACAACTAAGACCCAGTGCAGCCAAATAGATACATGAATAAATTTGTTTTTTTTTTTTAAAAGGACCCTCAAACAACAACAAAAAAAACCAACTTTAGACAGGCTTCTTCCTGATGTTAGACCCTGGACCTTCCTTTTCTGTAGCATTTACTTTAGAAAACTTGAAATTGCTAATTTTTTTTTTTAATGATCCTAAAAGAAACACACTTTTAATATAAAGACAAATAAAAGGATAGTGAAGTCACTCAGTCGTGTCCGACTCTTTGCGATCCCATGGACTGTAGCCTACCGGGTTTCTCCATCCATGGGATTTTCCAGGCAAGAATACTGGAGTGGGTTGCCATTTCCTTCTCCAGAAATTGCTAATTTTTTATCTGCCTCTTTGAGAAGTAAATCCTCTCTCATCCTCTTGCCAGTTTTATAACCAGGAATGTCTTTTTCAACAACATGAAAGTCATCTCTTTGAAACGTAATTATTAACAAGGATGCATGCATGCTAAGTTGCTTCAGTTGTGTCCAACTCTCTGAGACCCTGTGGACTGTAGCTGCCAGGCTCCTCTGTCCATGGGAGTCTCCAGACAAGAATCCTGGAGTGAATTGCCATGCCTTCCTCCAGGAGATCTTCTAAACTCAGAGACTGAACCTGTGTCTTCTGCATTGGCAGGTGGGCTCTTTACCACCGAGCCACCTGAGAAGCCCATCAGCAAGGACAGCACCCCTACTTCTCCGTTTCTGTGTGGAGGTGGGAGCCTGGCTTTAGTAAGCACCAACTGACAAACACAGATGTCCTGATTCCACATATCAAGACCACCCCAGTATCCTCCAGAACTTTTTCTCGCCCCAGTGTTGTAATTCCTTTCACCTCCCCCTACAGCTCCCTTTGGGGTTGAGTTCAGTCTCTCCTGTTGCAATATTCTTGACCCCTATTACAAGGGATAGGGATTTTCTTGTTCAGTGGCCTCTGTCCTAGTCATCCACTGCTTTGATTCTGTTTCTGATTGTTGTTGTTGTTTAGTTGTTCAGTCATGTCCGACTCTTTCATTGCCCCATGGACTCCTCTGTCCCACCAGGCTCCTCTGTCCATGGGGCTTTCCAGGAAAGGATACTGGAGTGGGTTGCCATGTCCTTCTCCAGGGGATCTTCCCAACCTATGCGATTGAACCCACATCTCCTGCATTGGCAGGCGGATTCTTTTAGGTACCTCTCATTCTTCAGATTTCAACCTAGTTGTTCACTCTTTAAAACTTCAGTTCTCTCAGGTGTTGAACAATGTCAGTATTTCTCAGTTTATCCAGCCATTGTCTTATAATAAGGTTAGAAGGAACTCTCCTTTCCAGTCCCCGTAAATGTTATCAGGAGCTGGATATATTGAACAGATAGGAAATAATATGGTAGGCTTCCCTGGTGGCTCAGATGGTAAAGAATCTTCCCAAAATACGGAAGACCTGGGTTCGATCCCTGGGTTGGGAAGATCCCCTAGAAAAGGGAATGGCAACCTACTCCAGTATTGTTGCCTGGAACAATCCATGGACAGAAGCCTGGCAAGCTACTGTCCATGGGGTTGGCAAAGGGTCGGACACGACTGAACGACTAACACACACACACACACAGAGAAAACTTTATGGCACACACACAAAAATCTACCGAAAATGGCTTTCACTCCTCAGGCTGGCAGGACAAAAGGAAGAGGTTAGAGTCTTTGGAACCTGGAATCTTGGGAAAGTGGTCCCATAGACACAAGGCTCACCTCATTGAGCAGAGGGCACTGACCAGCAATGGTGTTGTCTGAGGATCTCAGAAGTGCCGGTGGAGCTTGGACCCACGCCTTTAGGGTGACGCCCGTCTGACTAGTGCTAACAGGACATTGAAAACAACTGCTGCCATTTTCACTCCATATCCAAGGGGAGTAAGGACTGTTGCTAGGGTGATGCTGAGACTAGTGAGCAAATTAGTTGTAATATGACCACTCAAACTCCTTCAGATTTTCAGTCTCGCTAGTGTTTGCTGTTGGTTGAATGTAACAGGAATGAAGCCAGCAAATAAAAACAAATATCTTGCTCTGGTGCCACCAGAATATTGAAAGATGCATATGGCACTGAGAGAAAATAGCCCAATAATCTGCACAAAAATGCCTTTGTCTTATATTAAAAACTAAATTTATATTATTCCAATTTATATCTCAATATATATTTTATTTGTATATAAAATATATACATTAAATGCTGCACCTTGTTATTGCATGCCTTTTTTTAATGGCCAGAGGACTTGGGAGATTATAAAGACACACACAAAGAGAGAAGCTGAGAAGTTAGTGGTTCTATTTGAAATTTTCATTTTTCTTTACTTGCTGTTTGGTTTCATTGTTTATTTGTTCACATTGATAAAAGAGACATGTAAGTGCTAGAATCTAAAATTTTAAGGCTGTTCGAATGACCTACCCGCTTCAACAGATGCATTCTCTTAGGGCAAGGTTCTCCGTCATGTAATAAAGGCAGCTTCGGAAAGCATATCATTAGAAATGTAACACCATATTCTCAATACATCATGTCACATTATGGGGTACATTATCCTTCTGCTGTGTGAATTTTATTTCCATTACCGCAGAGAGAAAATGCAAAGAAAATTAAACTTTAAGAGTTTGCTTTCTTTAGGGCTTATTGGATATTGTTGCTAATGAATTTTTATCAATATTACATGGAAAGAAAAGATAAAAATTGTATGTATGTATGTATTCTTCACTTTTTTACAGTGAGTTTCACATTACTGTCTCTAGAGCCGTTTCATCGTAGTGTTCTTTTTCTCTTAAGAATAGTTTGTTCCTGTAACAAATCATTTAAATGTTACTATATGGAAAGTTACCTTATGAAAAGATTTCCCAAAATTTATATTGTAAAATTATGTATATAGGGGCAGTTAATATAAAATAAGGCAAGTACACACTTGCACAGGAAATGCATTTTTAAAAATTGAATATAGTTGATTTCCCTGGTGGCTCAGATGGTCCAGAGTCTGCCTGCAATACAGGAGACCAGGTTTAGTCCCTGGGTGGGGAAGATCCCGGGAAGAAGGGAAAGGTTACCCACTCCAGTATTCTTGCCTGGAGAATTCCATGGACAGAGGAGCTTGGTGGGCTACAGTTCATGGGGTCTCAAAGAGTCAGATATAGCTGAGTGAGTAATACATTTTCAGACTTTTTTCATAGTTGTTTTCTATGCCTGTGAATGTGATTCCACATATAAGTGATAGCATATAATACTTGTCTTTGACTGACTACACTGAGTCACCTACACTAAGTGTGATATTCTCAATCCATCTCTGTTGCTGCAAATGGCAATATTTAATTCTTTTTTATGAAAGTGAAATTGTTAGTCACTCAGTCCTGTCTGACCCTTGGCAACCCCAGGACTGTAACCCATTAGGTTCCTCTTTCCATGGGATTTTCCAGGCAAGAATACTGTCCATGGGACTTTCTAGGCAAGAGAAGGAGGAAAAGGAGTGGTTTGCCATTTCCTCCTCCAGGGGATCTTCCCCACCCAGGGATCAAACCTGGCTCCACTGCATTTCAGGCAGATTCTTTACTGTCTCTTTCTCTCTCTCTCTCTCTCTCCATATATATATATATATATATATATATATATGAAAGGAAGAAATCATATCTCCTTAAACCAGTCATCCGTTTGTGAGCACTTGGGTTGTCTCCATGTCTTGGCTATTGTAAATAGTATCACTGTAAACATTCAGTTCAGTTCAGTTCAGTCGCTCAGTTGTGTCCGACTCTTTGCGACCCCATGAATTGCAGCACACCAGGCGTCCCTGTCCACCAACTCCAGGAGTTTACTCAAACTAATGCCCATCTAGTCGGTGATGCCATCCAGCCATCTCATCCTCTGTCGTCCCCTTCTCCTCCTGCTTTCAACGTTTCCCAGCATCAGGGTCTTTTCCAATGAGTCAACACTTTGCATGAGGTGGCCAAAGTATTGGAGTTTCAGCTTCAGCATCAGTCCTTCCAATGGACACCCAGGACTGATCTCCTTTAGGATGGACTGGTTGGATCTCCTTGCAGTCCAAGGGACTCTCAAGAGTCTTCTCCAACACCACAGTTCAAAAGCATCAATTTTGTGGCGCTCAGCTTTGTTCACAGTCCAACTCTCACATCCATACATGAACACTGGAAAAACCATAGGCTTAACCAGACGGACCTTTGTTGGCAAAGTAATGTCTCTGCTTTTTAATATGCTATCTAGGTTTGTCATAACTTTCCAACCAAGGAGTAAGCGTTTTTTAATTTCATTGGCTGCAGTCACCATCTGCAGTGATTTTGGAGCCCAGAAAAATAAAGTCTGACACTGTTTCCACAGTCTCCCCATCTATTTCCCATGAGGTGATGGGACCAGATGCCATGATTTTAGTTTTCTGAATGTTGAGCTTTAAGCCAACTTTTTCACTCTCCTCTTTCACTTTCATCAAGAAGCTTTTTAGTTCCTTTTCACTTTCTGCCATAAGGGTGGTGTCATCTGCATATCTGAGGTTATTGATATTTCTCCCAGCAATCTTGATTCCAGCTTGTGCTTCTTCCAGCCCAGCGTTTCTCATGATGTACTCTGCAAAGAAGTTAAATAAGCAGGGTGACAATATACAGCCTTGACATACTCCTTTTCCTATTTGGAACCAGTCTGTTGTTCCATGTCCAGTTCTAACTGTTGTTTCCTGACCTGCATATAGGTTTCTCAAGAGGTGGGTCAGGTGGTCTGGTATTCCCATCTCTTTCAGAATTTTCCACAGTTTATTGTGATCCACACAGTCGAAGGCTTTGGCGTAGTCAATAAAGCAGAAATAGATGTTTTTCTGGAACTCTTTTGCTTTTTCGATGATCCAGCGGATATTGGCAATTTGATCTCTTGTTCCTCTGTCTTTTCTCAAACCAGCTTGAACATCATGGTTCACGTATTGCTGAAGCCTGGCTTAGAGAATTTTGAGCATTACTTTACTACTGTGTGAGATGAGTGCAATTGTGAGGTAGTTTGAGCACTCTTGGGATTTCCTTTCTTACGGATTAGAATGAAAATGGACCTTTTCTAGTCCTGTGGCCACTGCTGAGTTTTTCAAATTTGCTGGCATATTGAGTGCAGCACTTTCACAACGTCATCTTTCAGGATTTGAAATAACTCAACTGGAATTCTATCACCTCCACTAGCTTTGTTCGTAGTGATGCTTCCTAAGGCCCACTTGACTTCACATTCCAGAATGTCTGACTCTAGGTGAGTGATCACACCACTGTGATTATCTGGGTCGTGAAGATCTTTTTTGTACAGTTCTTCTGTGTATTCTTGCCACCTCTTCTTAATATCTTCTGCTTCTGTTAGGTCCATACCATTTCTGTCCTTCATCGAGCCCATCTTTGCATGAAATGTTCCCTTGGTATCTCTAATTTTCTTGAAGAGATCTCTAGTGTTTCCCATTCTGTTGTTTTCCTCTATTTCTTTGCATTGATTGCTGAGGAAGGCTTTCTTATCTCTCCTTGCTATTCTTTGGAATTCTGCATTCAAATGGGAATATCTTTTCTTTTCTCCTTTGCTTTTTCCTTCTCTTCTTTTCTCAGCTATTTGTAAGGCCTCCTCAGACAACCATTTTGCCTTTCTGCATTTCTTTTCCATGGGGATGGTCTTGATCCCTGTCTCCTGTACAATGTCATGAACGTCCATCCATAGTTCATCAGGCTGTCTGTCTATCAGATCTAGTTTCTTAAATCTATTTCTCACTTCCACTGTATAGTCATAAGGGATTTGATTTAGGTCATACCTAAATTGTCTAGTGGTTATCCCTACTTTCTTCAGTTTAAGTCTGAATTTGGCAATAAGGAGTTCATGATCTGAGCCACAGTCAGCTCCTGGTCTTGTTTTTGCTGACTGTATAGAGCTTCTTCATCTTTGGCTCCAAAGAATATAATCAATCTGATTTCAGTGTTGGCCATCCGGTGATGTCCATGTGTAGAGTCTTCTTTTGTGTTGTTGGAAGAGGGTGTTTGCTATGACCAGTGCGTTCCCTTGGGAAAACTCTATTAGCCTTTGCTCTGCTTCATTCCGTACTCCAAGGCCAAATTTTGCTGTTACTCCAGGTGTTTCTTGACTTCCTACTTTTGCATTCCAGCCCCCTATAATAAAAAGGACATCTTTTTTGGGTGTTAGTTCTAAAAGCTCTTGTAGGTCTTCATAGAACCGTTCAACTTCGGCTTCTTCAGCGTTACTGGTTGGGGCATAGGCTTGGATTACTGTGATATTGAATGGTTTGCCTTGGAAACAGAGGTCATTCTGTCGTTTTTGAGATTGCATCCAAGTACTGCATTTCAGACTCTGTTGACTATGATGGCTACTCCATTTCTTCTAAGGGATTCCTGCCCACAGTAGTAGATATAATGGTCATCTGAGTTAAATTCACCCATTCCAGTCCATTTTAGTTCACTGATTCCTAGAATGTCGACATTCACTCTTGCCATCTCCTGTTTGACTACTTCCAATTTGCCTTGATTCATGGACCTAACATTCCAGGTTCCTATGCAATATTGCTCTTTACAGCATCAGACCTTGCTTCTATCACCAGTCCCATCCACAACTGGGTATTGTGAGTACATGTATCTTTTCCAATTAGCATTTTTATCTTTTCCCGATACATGCCCAGGAATGGGATTCCTGGATCATACAGTACTCTATTTTTATTTTTTTAAGAAACCTCCATACTGTTTTCCATTGTGGCTAAACCTGTTTACATTTCCACTAACTGTATAGGAGGATTCCCTTTTCTTCACACCCCATCCAACAATTAATTATCTGTAGACTTTTTGATGATGGCCATTCTGACTGGTATGAGGTGATACCACATTGTGGTTTCAATTTGCATTTCTCTAATAATTAACAATGTTGAGCATCTTTCACGTGACTGTTGGCCACCTAGAAACACTTTCTTGAGTAGCATACTGTGCTTCTCTCAGCAGCTATCTTTGCTCAGAACTTTAGCATACTTGCAGATCATTTACCATATGTTTGATATACAATACCAATGCAAACTCTCTTTAAGCTGTATCCATGATTGGATAAATAATCAGTTTGCTAAAAATGAACATAAAGGGAATACTCTTAAAGAATTTTACCAAAAAGTGTTGTTGCAATATCACAGCTAGAACTCTGAATGTGTTTATATTCATGTATCCATTTATTACACTTTAAAATTTACCATCTGTGTAATTTCTTATTTTTTGTGTGTACACAAGTAAACCTCAGTAGATATGTGTAAGTTGGGACTTATAATTCAAAGACATAAGTAAAATCAAAAGTAAAACATACTTGAATATTTTGTTTTGGTGGTGGTAGTGGATAATCCTGTTTTCATTTTAAATATATACATTTGATTACTTTAGTTAAGTCCTGTGACCTAACTTAAATTATCTTGAAAAAGAAATGCAAATCATTTTTTCCACTCAAGTGGAAAGAAGTAAAACATTATTTATTTCACAAAATATGGAGAATTAATCTTTAAAAAAATTAAGGTTTTCTTATAGTTGCTTTTAGAATTAAGGAAAATTAAGAAACCATAACTATTTTATTATTTGACAGTATATATGCTTCATAAATTATGGATCACTGTTTGAGGAATCTTAAAGAGTATGTGTGTTTATGCACTTTGGTATGTGTAAAAATTAATGTTATTTCTTATAAGAGCTTTGTTCACTGATGTATTCTCCCAAAAGACCATCTTCTCAAAATTACAGAGAGTATATGCATACATTTAAGTTCTAAGTAGAGAAACAGTTCAGTTTACACGTGTAACAAATTTTAACATCATCTTAAAAATATACATGATAAAATATGCAATAAAAACATGTACTTTGAATTAACATAATAAAAAATTTTCAAAGATATAGAAAGAAATGTATAATTTGTTTTTTTTAAATTGCTTTCTAGTTTATGCTGCTTGGGATATACTATTCAAAGTTGTTGGGTGCATTGTTAGCACTTCAGTGTATGCATGCTTCTTGAGGTGAAACACTTTTACAAATTTGATATTTTTACTCAAGAACAATATTAAGATTCCACTATATCACAGGCAGGGTTTAAAAATAGTAAAGCAGCAATCTAGGTGTGGGGAAGTGGAAAGTACAAACTGTTGGATATAAGATAGGCTCAAGGATATATTGTATAGCATAGGTAATGCAGCCAGTATTTTGTTGTGATTGTAAATGGACAGTAAACTTAATGGTATAAAATAAAAACTGAAAAATTAAAAAAATTAGTAAAACAGTATTAGAAGAAAATCATAATGTTCGTTTGGACAAAGTGCCTCCAGCGCTCTGTTGAGAAATTCTTACTCAAGTCTAATTAAGAGAGAAGTTCATGCTGAGGCTGTGTGGTTGGTGAGGCAGGACAGAGAAGAGACATCTGCTGAACCTTGAAGGAAACTTCAGTGAGATAAAGGTTCTATTAACTTGCCATCCTCTATATTTTCCTATTTGAAGTTGTAAAAAATATTCAGATTTTTTTTCCTTGCTCTGAAGTGTTAGAGATAATAGAATTAGAAATGATCTCTGACCAGTATACTCAGAAAATTACTAAGGAAGTGACTAACACACACTCATCTCATTATTTGATAATGATTGTCTTTAAATTCTTAATAGTTATTTCAAAATTGTTTTTAGCCGTATGTAATGTTATAATGGATCCGAACAAAATGGCCTGTGAATTTTTTTCTCATGTAACATATAAATGATACATTGAATATGCATTTCTAATAATTATTGAAAATAACTGATGCTAACAAAATATAAAATTTGACCCTTTTAATTTGTGTTTTGAACACAAGCTTTAAATCCAATCCATTCATTGGAACCAATTTTCCCACTTACGTTAGTTCTCTGGACACAGGGTACTCTCTACTTGTGCACCAAGTGTAGACAGTTAGGGATCTTATATCATAGGATGTTTCTCCTAAAATCAGCCAACATTCATCTACCTCCTACAACGCAATTGAAAATTAGTGCCTTTCTTTTTTGCATTATGGAACTAATTATATATGCCAATACTTAGAATTGTCTTACCATAGTTTAATTATACATGTGCCTGAGATACTTATGCCCTTAACTTGCCCTTTGTGTTACATCCCTAATACTGTAATTTCCTGCAAGCTCTGCCCCAAAACCAGGGAAGATGTTGCCTTATTTCAGTAAATGAAGGTGTGAAGAGGTCCCATCCTGCTTCCTGTAAGGGACCCTTTCTTCCATGTTCCCTTTCCACTGCAGTCCATACAGGAAGGGTATATTTAAGTGAAAAAGAAAGAGAAAGAGAAAAACAAGGAGAAGAAAAGAAAGAAAAAGGAAAAAAAGAATGTATTTGAAGAAAACTGGCATAATTCAACCATTTATTCCATTTGGATCTTGTTCAGCTACATGAAGTATGGTCACTAAGGACCATACTTCACTAATGTGATTCGGACAAAGTAAATAGTTGGAAATGTGTGGCTTTCAAAATAGAAAGGCCAGCCAAGATGGCAAAACAAGAAGGGTGAAGCTGAATGATTACAGAATGTAAAATTGGATCACATGGAGAGCCAGGTCAAGAAATAGAGACTTAGTTATGCCAAATACATGTTTACTGGGAATCTATAGAATAGAGTTAATATCAGATGACAATCATAGTGTAATATCTTGCTTTAATTATGATACTCAATTTATAGAGAAAAATCTGCTTACTTTATGATTAACAGAGTTATGAGAAAACTACCTTAAAATAACATTTTGCTACTTGCAATTTTGGCTTATTCAAAATATATTCTTATAGACGGAAAACGTTGTGAAAATCTGCAACTATGAGAAAATATGAGTTCTTTTTTACATGGGGGACTGCTTTAAGTTTTGGAAACTATGGATAAAATAAGTAGCAAAGTGTAATGTTTGTTGAGAATGTGTTGGATTTAATATATATATATATATATATATATGTATACTTGAGTGTATAAATGCTTTCCATTATAAACTATGTTTAATTATACTTATATACTTTCATTAACACTAGAATTTAAAATATCTCTTAAATATTTAACAAATAACAAGATATACTTTAATTAAATAAAATATATTTCTAGGTAAGAGAGAAATATAACCTCTTGACTTATCAAATGTAGCTTAGTGAATTTATGAATTTTTAAACGTATTCTCTAAAATATATTTGTGACAAAAATTGTTGGAGAGATTTTAATTTAGAAGTTTATATTTTTAAGAAGTAATACATGTAGTTGAATGTTTATAATTTTATCTTTTCTGATAATATTCTTATTTCAAACCTCTCTTGTCTGAAAAGTTACAATGAAAAATCATCTTCACATTGTGAAACCAGGTTTCCATTTGCTTGTTAAATGAGAAAGACAGTTGCATCAAATATTTAAAAGTGCCTTCAGCAGAGATTTAATTTGAAATATAGGCTCATATCTAAGTCAATTACTATGTGAAAAGCTGTAAGAGGTGGAGAATTACTTTCCTTCCTTCCTTCCTCTCTTCCTTTTTCTCTACCTCACCCTCCTTCCTTTCCTTTATCTTTTCCTTTCAGGGTATGATTATAGGCCATCAGTCCATCAATATTTAAGCTACTTAAAGAAGAAGTGGTAGCATAAGGGTGGTAAGTGATGAAAAGGAGTAGGATTGATGGATCGAAGCTCTCAGTGAATGTTGATAAATTTTCAATTTCTGGTTACTAGAGCAAGTGGGGTTGATAGGTAAGTGGAAAAAGTTTCAGAGTGAGATATTTCAAATTGGAGACTTTGAAAAAAATTCTGGCTTTGGAGATGACAGATGTCTCAGGCTGAGACACGATGAGAATGACTAGAGTGAGAAAGAAAACAGGATTGTTCAAAGAGAGGAGGTGAAGTATCGTAGCTGCCAAAATGTTTGTATGATCATCTCATCTGAAATACTAATCACCTAGAATTATGACAGTAATTTTGACAGTAAGACAAGGTATAAAACTTTTAAGGAATTGAGTAGAGCATATCAAGTGCCCATATATAAATAGGGGGAGTAGTGGGTGGAATATTCTGATGATAATGAGATTCAGATTTGGTTTTCAAGATGATGGAGGCATAAAATTGTCTAGAAGCTAAAATTAGAGGCAAAAAAAAAAAGACATATACTCCTGTGGTAGACAGAGTAATGGTCACTCAAAGATACCATAGACAGAGAAGCCTGGTGGGCTACAATCCATGGGGTCGCAAAGAATCAGACACGACTGAACGACTAATAGTAACTAAAGATGTCCATGACCTATTCCTTGGACTTTCTGAATATATTCTGTTACGTGATAAAAGTGACTTTGCAAATTTAATTAAGGATCTTGAGTTGGGTAAACTCATCTGGATCATCACAGTGGGTCAAATCACAAGAGTTCCCATAGGAGGGAGGCAAAATGGTTGTCTGAGGAGGACTTACAAATAGCTGAGAAAAGAAGACAAGTGAAAGGCAAAGGAGAAAAGGAAAGATATACCCATTTGAATTCAGAGTTCCAAAGAATAGCACAGAGAGATAAGAAAACCTTCCTCAGTGATCAATGCAAAGAAATAGAGGAAAACAATAGAATGGGAAAGACTAGAGATCTCGTCAAGAAAATTAGAGATACCAAGGGAACTTTTCATGCAAAGATGGGCACAATAAAGGACAGAAATGATATGGACTGAACAGAAGCAGAAGATATTAACAAGAGGTGATAAGAATACACAAAAGAACTGTACAAAAAAGATCTTCATGACCCCGATAACCACGTTGGTAGAAACATTCACCTAGAGCCAGACATCCTGGAATGTGAAGTCAAGTGGGCCTTAGGAAGCATCACTATGAACAAAGCTAGTGGAGGTGATGGAATTCCAATTGAGCTATTTCAAATCCTAAAAGATGATGCTGTAAAAGTGCTGCACAAAATACATCAGCAAATTTGGAAAATTCAGCAGTGACCACAGGACTGGAAAAGGTCAGTTTTCATTCCAGTCCCAAAAAAAGGCAATGCCAAAGAATGCTCAAACTATCGCACAATTGCACTCATCTCCCACGCTAGTAAAGTAATGCTCAAAATTCTCCAAGTTAGGCTTCAAAAATACGTGAACCATGAATTTCAGATGTTCAAGCTGGATTTTTAAAAGGCAGAGAAGCCAGAGATCAAACTGACAACATACGTTGGATCATCGAAAAAACATGAGAGTTCTAGGAAAAAATCTACTTCTGCTTTATTGACTATGCCAAAGCCTTTGACTATGTGGGTCATCACAATTGTGGAAAACTCTGAAAGAGATGGAAATATCAGACCAC
Organism: Cervus elaphus; assembly: GCF_910594005.1. Classification (NCBI taxonomy): domain Eukaryota; kingdom Metazoa; phylum Chordata; class Mammalia; order Artiodactyla; family Cervidae; genus Cervus; species Cervus elaphus. The sequence continues at coordinate 30,720,303 of NC_057841.1, read as the reverse complement.
CTGACCTGCTTCTTGAGAAATCTGTGTACAGGTCTGGAAGAAACAGTTAGAACTGGACATGGAACAACAGACTGGTTCCAAATTGGGAAAGGAGTATGTCAAGGCTGTATATTGTCACCCTGCTTATTTAACTTATATGCAGAGTACATCATGAGAAATGCTGGTCTGGATGAAGCCCAAGCTGGAATCAAGATTGCCAGGGGAAATACCAATAGCATCAGATATACAGATGACACCACCCTTATGGCAGAAAGCAAAGAAGAACTAAAGAGCCCCTTGATGAAAGTGAAAGAGGAGAGTGAAAAAGCTGGCTTAAAGCTCAACATTCAGAAACTAAGATCATGGCATCTGATCCCATCACTTCATGGATGGGGAAGTAGATGGGAAAACAGTGGAAACAGTGTCAGACTTTATTTTGGGGGGCTCCAAAATCACTGCAGATGGAGACTGCAGCCATGAAAGTAAAAGACGCTTGCTTCTTGGAAGGAAAGTTATGACCAACCTAGACAGCATATTAAAAAGCAGAGATATTACTTTGCCAACAAAGGTCCATCTAGTCAAAGCTATGGTTTTTCCAGTAGTCATGCATGGATGTGAGAGTTGGACTATAAAGAAAGCTGAGCACTGAAGAATTGATGCTTTTGGACTGTGGTATTGGAGAAGATTCTTGAGAGTCCCTTGAACAGCAAGGATATCCAACCAGTCCATCCTAAAGGAAATCAGTCCTGAATATTCATTGGAAGGACTGATGTTGAAGTTGAAACTTCAATACTTTGGCCACCTGATGCGAAGAGCTGACTCATTGGAAAAGAACCTAATGCTGGGAAAGATTGAAGGCAGGAGGAGAAGGGGATGACAGAGGATGAGATGGATGATGGCATCACTGACTCAATGGACATAAGTTTGAGTAAACTCTGGGAGTTGGTGATGGACAGGGAGGCCTGGCCTGCTGCAGTCCATGGGGTCGCAAAGAGTCGGACATGACTGAGCGACTGAACTGAACTGACTGCAGAGGGAGGCAGGAGTGGCAGACTTTGAGGGAGAGGTGAAGACAGAAGCAAAGTTCCGAGTGATGCAGCCAGGAGGAAAGGACTGTGAGAAGCCTCTAGACGCTTGAAAAGGAGAGGAATGGACGCATTCCTTCATGCTCAAGTAGGAATTCAATTCTGCCAAGCCATTTTAGACTTGTGGCCTACCAATCTAGAAGATAAAAATTTGTGTTGTTTTAAGTTACTATGTTTGGGGTAATTTTTCACAGCAGCAATAGGACATAGGTAAAACCCTGCCTTTAAATACAGTGGAACACAATTTGAGAGATTATAATGGATACGGCCTGAGAGGACCATGAAAGAGTCAGTGTCCCCCAGAGACAGTGGAATTTCAGCTAGAGCAGAACATGAAGATTGGTCATAGAACATGTGACGAGGACATGGGGGAAATAATTAAACAGTTTTAGGGGAGAGTGGAAAATGGGCTCACAAAGTGCACATGAGGAGTAAGTATCTGGGGGAAAAGGGGTGAATTAGAGTTCTGGGTGTCTCGTGGTGCTTGACAAAACAAGAAATAAAGGATAAGTGAGATTAGTATAGATAGCCACAAGACATCAGTGGTGGTGACATAAGGGTGGTGGGGAAGGCAGGGTGGCCTTCCAAGGAAGAGTTACATTTGCCCATGGAGTCACGGAGGCAACAGGAGGGTGGCCTTAAATGAGGTCGCTTAGTCATGTCCGACCCTGTGTGACCCCATGGACTGTAGCCCTCCAGGCTCCTCTCTGCACGGGATTTTCTAGGCAGGAATACTGGGGTGGGTTTCCATTCCCTTCTCTAGGGGATCTTCCCAACCCAGGGATCGAGCCTGCATCTCCTTGTCTCCTGCATTGCATGCAGGTTCTTACTATCTGAGCCAGGATTCCCAGGTGGCCTTGTTTTTATAAAACTATGCAAAATCATACCTGCTGCTAAGGAGCATTCACCATTAAATGAAGGAAGAGCTGATTAAATAAGCAGCGCATAGGCACCATAATCTGAGGAGCACAATTAGCATCTCTCTTAGCGTCTGCGTTTAAAAAGGGAGTTAAAAAAATTTTTTTAAAAAAAAGGGAGTTAAGTGGCTTTGTGGGTTTTGAGTAAAAAAGAGTCTGCTGAAGTATGCTATATGGAGGCTTATAAGAAAGACCAGGAATGACAGATAGTTAAAACTGATATTAAGTGTATCCGTTTGCATTTAGGAAAGAAAAAGGATCATGAGATATTGTGCACAATAATGATATGAAGTGATAGTTATCAATAGCAGTGGAGAACTATGGCTATCCCATTCCATGTTTAGAATCAGGACTTTAGGTAGAGGTTTAGCTGTTGCACTTTGAACTTCAGAAATGCTTGATATTTAATATATATTTTTATGAGGCAAATTGCTAAGAAATATTGCTCGCTCAAAAGACTGTGTTCAAAGAGCTTTAAGTAAAAGAAATCAATGTATGCAAGTAAAACTGCACTTTTAACAATAGTGATGAAAAAAGAAAAAACATTGTCAGAAGCCTCATAGTCTTTCCTTTTGAAAAATGAATGCCTTATTGTACTGCATGCTTTCAGTACAATATGTTAGTCCATGAATTTTGTAGAAGATGAATCCATAGGAAATTATCAGAGCAGTGATATAAGTCCCAATGCCTAAATTCAATAGCAGTTGTACATGTATTAGTTCAGCAAGCAGTACTGAATTTTCACAAACATGCTGACTTATGATAACTGAAATGAGAAATGAATAACCATCAATGGAGCCTGGATAGCAATCAGTGGAAGTCAGCAGATGGTGTGTGAATATCACACTGGCACTGCAAACTAGTAGAACAGACAGCCATGCTTACTATGATGACAGATTGACTGACTAGAAAAGCTTGAATGCACTTGTGTTTTCCCTGGTGTTTTAATTGGAGCCATAAAAGTTCATATTAAACTCCATATCAGTTAGAAATGGTAAGTCAAATTCAACTTATTGTAGGCTAGATATTGCTGTTTAGTGAGTGTGTGTGAGAGAGAAAGAGACAGAGAAGGAAGTCTATAAATTGACTAATAGAGAAAATGATCATGTTTGCCTTAATTTTATGTTGAAATTTATTGAAAATATAGTCTAATATTAGTGAAAATGATGCTTTTTTACATCGTTTAACAAATACTAATGATTTAGTGGATGGCTTTAGAAATGAAACTGTGTGATCCCAGAAAATCATAAATATTATGCTACTAAATTCATATGATATACTACTTATGATAAAATGTGAAGTTTAATTATTTTGAAGAAAATATAGCCACTATGGTGATTTAGGCAGAAGCATTGTTCATCTTTCTCTTACTTCAAAAACTTATATTGAATCATCGACACACTCACTGTTTTTATCCTGTAATAGTGCATCAGCTTGTCTGTAGATTTGTAGAGTTGTAGATTTGTCACAGGTAAGTTAAGAAATGCAGTCTCCACAGATAAGGAAGCATGACTGTGCTTGGGTCAAATGATCAATGACAAAACAAACTGTATTAGGAACAGAAAAAATACACCATATAAGGAGCACAACAATAATATAATTTGAAGTAATAATATACAGAGATGAAATAATAGATCTGAAAATTTTCAAACATTGTCATTTAGAGTTAAAAATCAAAGAATTTAACAAAAAATCCTTGACTTTATAAATTTTATTGTATAAGGTTTTGTATGTCTTATGCACATATATAAATAAATAAGGGAAAACAGACCTTCAAATGTGATAAACACTGTTATATACTATCCATATTATATAAAATGTGTAGTTGACAGTGTATGAGTTTGCCTACATGTAAAGTAGGGAATTCTGGGGAATTTATTCAAAGAAAATCCAAAATGGCAAATTAAAAATAAATAATAAAATAATTTATTTTCTACACAAAGAACAGGCATCGTAGCATGCATTGTTCACTGTGTACTTGTGTAGAGATGAGTTCAGTTCAGTCGCTAAGTCTTGTCCGACTCTGTGACCTATGGAATGCAGCACGCCAGGCTTCCATGTCCATCACCCACTCCCAGAGCTTGCTCAAACTCATGTCCATCAAGTCAGTGATGCCATCCAACCATCTCTTCCTCTGTCATCCCCTTCTCCACCTGCCTTCAATATTTTCCAGCATCAGAGACTTTTCCAGTCAGTTCTTCCTATCAGGTGGCCAAAGTATTGGAGTTTCAGCTTCAGCATCAGTCCTTCAATGAACATTCAGGACGGATTTCTTTAGGATGGATTGGTTGGATCTCCTTGCAGTCCAAGGAACCTCTCAAGAATCTTCTCCAACACCACAGTTCAAAAGCATCAATTCTTCGGCACTCAGCTTTCTTTATAGTCCAGCTCTCACATCCATACACAGCTACTGGAAAAAACATAGCTTTGACTAGACAGACTTTTATGGCAAAGAAATGTCTCTGCCTTTTAATATGCTATCTAGGTTGGTCATAACTTTTCTTCCAATGAGCAAGCACCTTTTAATTTCTTGGCTGCAGTCACTATCTGCAGTGATTTTGGAGTCCAGGAAAATAAATTGTGCCATAGTTTGAGCATTTTTTGGCATTGTATTTCTTTGGGATTGGAATGAACACTGACCTTTTCCAGTCCTGTGGCCAATGCTGAGTATTCCAAATTTGCTGGCATATTGAGTTCAGCACTTTCACAGCATCATCTTTTAGGATTTGAAATAGCTCAACTGGAATTCCATCACCTCTACTACCTTGGTTTGTAGTGATGCTTCCTAAGACCAACTTGACTTGCATTCCAGGATGTCTGGCTGTAGGTGAGTGATCACACTAATGTGGTTTTCTGGGTCATGAAGATCTTTTTTGTATAGTTCTTCTGTGTTTTCTTGCCACCTCTTCTTAGTATCTTCTGCTTCTGTTAGGTACATACCATTTCTGCCCTTTATTGTGTGCATCTTTGCATGAAAAGTTCCCTTGGTATCTCTAATTTTCTTGAAGAGATCTCTAGTCTTTCCCATTCTATTGTTTTCCTCTATTTCTTTGCATTGATCACTGAGGAAGGTTTTCTTATCTCTCTGTGCTATTCTTTGGAACTCTGAATTCAAATGGGTATATCTTTCCTTTTCTCCTTTGCCTTTCACTTGTCTTCTTTTCTCAGCTATTTGTAAGGCCTCCTTAGACAGACATTTTGCTTTTTTGCATTTCTTTTTCTTGGAGATGGTCTTGATCACTGCCTCCTGTACAATGTCATGAACCTCCATCCATAGTTCTTCAGACACTGTACCTATCAGATGTAATCCCTTGAATCTATTGTCGCTTCCACTGTATAGTCATAAGGGATTTGATTTATGTCATACCGGAATGGTCTAGTCGTTTTCCCTACTGTTTTCAATTTAAGTCTGAATTTTGCAATAAGGAGTTCATGATCTGAGCCACCATCAGCTCCCGGTCTTGTTTTTGCTGACTGTATAGAGCGTCTCCATTTTTGGCTACAAAGACTATAATCAATCTGATTTCGGTATTGACAATCTGGTGATGTCCATGTGTAAAGTCGTCTCTTGTGTTGTTAGAAAAAGGTGTTTGCTATGACCACTCTGTTCTCTTGGCAAACTCTCTTAGACTTTGCCCTGCTTCATTCTGTACTCCAAGGCCAAATTTGCCTGTTACTCCAGGTATCTCTTGACTTCCTACTTTTCCATTCCAGTCCCCTATAATGAAGAGGACATCTCTTTTGGGTGTTAGTTCTAGAACATCTTATAGGTCTTTTTTTTTTTTTTTTTTTTTATTCTTTGAATCAGCCATGGATTTACATGTATTCCCAATCCCGATCCCCCCTCCCACCTCCCTCTCCACCCGATTCCTCTGGGTCTTCCCAGTGCACCAGGCCGGAGCACTTGTCTCATGCATCCCACCTGGGCTGGTGATCTGTTTCACCATAGATAGTATACATGCTGTTCTTTTGAAATATCCCACCCTCACCTTCTCCATAGAACTGTTCAAGTTCAGCTTCTTCAGCATTACTGGTTGGGGCATAGACTTGGATTACTGTGATACTGAATGGTTTGCCTCGGAAATGAACAGAGATCACTCTGTCATTTTTAAGATTGCACCCAAGAACTGCATTTCGGACTGTTGTTTACTATGAGGGCTACTTCATTTCTTCTAAGGGATTCTTGCCTACAGTAGTAGATTTAACGGTCATCTGAGTAAAATTCACCCATTCCAGTCCATTTTAGTTCGCTGATTCCTAAAATGCTGATGTTCACTCTTGCCATCTCCTGTTTGACTACTTCCAATTTGCCTTAATTCATGGACCTAACATTCCAGGTTCCTATGCAATATTGTTCTTTATATCATCAGACTTTACTTCCATCCCAATAATATCCACAACTGCGTATCATTTTCGCTTTGGCTCCATGTTTTCATTCTTTCTGGAGTTATTTATCTGCTCTCTCCAGTAACATATTGGGCACCTATCGACCTGAGGAATTCGTCTTTCAGTGTCATTTATTTTTGCCTTTTCATATTGTTCATGGGGTGCAAGGCAAGAATCCTGAAGTGGTTTGGCATTCCCTTCTCCAGTGGACCACATTTTGTCAGAACTCGCTACCACGACCTGTCTTGGGTGACCCTACATGGCATGGCTCATAGCTTCATTGAGTGTAGAGATAAAGTTATTACCAAATGCTTTTATCATGTTTTCACTCTCGCAATTTAATATAGAAATAAGTGTTTTGAAGTCAGCATCCAGTTTTGAATCCAGCTGTCCGGTTGTCTTCGTGTCAGTTATAATTTCCAAATGATATGCATCTGTATCACTCTTACAGACTATTGCCATAATTGAGTGAGTCAACAGCCGCATATATTTTACTTAATTTCAAACTAATCTCATGTATCACTTTTCTTCAAGTTACATGACACATTTCTTATAAGAACTGATGCTTCAGAATACCAAGTCCTTTTCCTATTATTGAGGAAAGTGAAAAACGATCCATAGAAAGATTGGCCATGTGAATTACTATGAAGACAGGCTAAAGAAGGTCAAACAAAGAGTGTTCTTTGATTATTAGAATTTAAAAGTAGCAGTGAGATCAAGGGAATATCCTCCAAACTGAAATCAAGTCACTAAATTTTGAGAGGAACAGAGACAGATGCCCTTCAGGAAATACATTAACCCAAGGATTTACTATTCAATCAGTTCTCAATCAGAAGTGCCATCTATCTTCTTTAAATAGGAGAAATAATTTAAAAAAGGAAAGAGAGGAAATGGAACAGGGAATTAATAGTAATACTGCATCAAGTATTTTAGTAGAATTATTCTATGAAGAAAAATAAAGCTTCATATTGAAATATATAGGGCCTTTTTTGATTATATATATTTGACTATAACTATGTATATATATATGTATATATATACACACACATATGTATGTATATATATAGGGGCTTAGTCATATATATATAAATATATGGCTTAGTCCATAAAGTAACCACCTGCAATGCAGGAAACTGCCTGCAGCACAGGAGACTCAGGTTTGATCCCAGTGTCTGGAAGATCCCCAGGGGAAGCAAATGGCAACCCACTCCAGTATTCTTACATGGAAAATTTCATGAACAGAGGAGTCTGGCGGGCTACAGTCCATGGGGTCACAAAGAGTTGGACGCGACTTAGTGACTAAATATATATATATATATATATTTACTCTCCTGATCATGGGTCTGACTGAGAGCTGCAGCTCACTGCTGTTTTCCAACTCCATGAGAGTATCATACTGCATATAACTAGCCCAGAAAAAGATAAAAATTCAATGTGCTATTTCAAAAAGTGTGTTGCTTTTTCACCATTGTAAGAGATGAAAACTTGTAAGTCAGACTGTTGTAATTTGGGCCCATCTGTACTTCCACAGTTTGATAAGCAACCATCATCCTGCTCACTTCAGGTACTCTCTGCCCAAACCATGTGTGTTGCCCAGGATGCTCTTTCCTCTCACCTAGAAAATTCTGGATACCTTCACTATTATCTTAATATCTCTTACTGGAGACAGATTTTCAGTGAAGCAAATGAAATTTGTTTCATGGTCCTTTGCTTACAGGGCCTCACCCTAGGCACTTTGTGCTTACATTGAAAGTGATCCTCCTTGCTTCTCACCTACTCCCTCTCTGCATCCCAAATTGTAGGAGCTTTAGTCCCAATAATACCTGAATGACCACATGCCTGGCACAAACGGGGTCTCTGGGACCATATTCCAGTGCTACATAGCAATATCCATTCTGATTGTTTGAGCTCTTGATTTTAGATATTTTGATATTTTGAGGATCACCCATTAGTCACTGAAAAATAAAAACAAAGTAATAACAACACCAAATTCAACATAATAATTGCCTCTGAGAAGAAGAGGGGAGGGTTCAGTCCAGAAGGGATTGTGAGTTCTTCAATGGTTCACATAACATTCTATACCTTTATATAAATTGTTGGCACATTATTACTCTTAAAATTATGTATATTCATTACATACTATCATTTGTATATTTCAAGAGTAAGCGTACGTAAAAGTATAAGGTAAAGTTGGCAAAACCTCTTATAAAATTTAGGAAGTCTAAACAAGATGTTTGTGAAGATATACTTGGGCATGAATATGTGACATTGAACTGCTTATAATAAGGTACCAAAGAGCCAAATTATCTGTGATATATGTATAAATTATAAACAAAATATAAATCATCTTTTGTTCTTAATTAGATATTCCTGTTTCCTCTGAGTATAGTCACCTCATCCTGCTTATAGATAAGACATCTTTTAACTGTTACAACTTAATTTTGCTCTGTTCAGAGACAGATTTCCATAAGCAAAATTATGGATCACCTTGTTAAAAATGCAAATTCTAGACTGGTTCCAAGGCCATGCAGGAATCAATGTCTGACATGATTTCTATCTGATTATGATGGACGCTCAGGTTTTAGAGCCAGTCTGTGTTATTTTTGTGGAAGACTAAATGTTTTTCTTCCCTGTTATTTCATTACAATACTTCCAGTTTATTTATATTTAATAAGCCTTGGCCTTTATAGCTTTATAAGTTAATCCAAAGAAATGACAATGAAGGTATTTTTTATCTTTCTTTAAAATAAAGAAACATTATCTAAATTCTAAAAATGGTTACCTTTTTTTATATTGATTATCATATAATATAATTCTACGTTTAGGTTTCTGAACTCTTTAGAGAATGATAAGACTGCAATGAAAGAGTAATAGTCTTGTTATTCTAACTTTTTAAAATTTTACACCATATCGTGCTGCATATTATTTACACAACAGCATTGAAATTGATGATGCACTTGTTTTATTCAACAAAATCTCCTAAATGAAAATAATGCATAATAAAAATATTATGTAAAGTAATTGCTTCCAAAATTACTCATTATTGCCTTTATCACATTACATGCATCAGAAGCCATAATCATTATCTGCATTTTCATTACAGAAATATATTCAGTTTATACCTTGGCATTATTCTGATTACACAGAGTCCCATTAAAATTAGTAATGAGCAAAACTGAAAATGTACAAATATTCAAGCTGTATGCATCTTAGCTTTCCTTAATGGAAATGTATTCAAAATGTGTAGCTCTTTGGCCAGGGAGGTTTGTAAACGTGTTATTTGGGAGCTACTATTTTTATGTTTCCATTTGGCTTGAGACTTGCCTGGTATTTTACATAAAATTTGATTATTAGTATGTAAGAAATTACATTAGAGTCTAAAGAACAGAAACATATGTTGATTTCTCTTATTTTTTGTCCAAAAATGTTAAACTACCAGCTGTATAGCTAATACATATGGATAAGTTGAAGAATCTTTAAGAATAAGCTCTGTTATCTTCTGAGAAATCCAGAAATTTCTGAGAAAATGAATATCCACTCAGAAATGTTAGAACTACAGGGAATCCATAAAGCTCTATGGAATTTGCTTTCTCATGTTTAGCCATCCTTAGTGAAGGAACCATACTAGAGTGTATAAATTCTATGTCAGAGGAGTACAGTCTATTCTGGAAGGATGAGTCAGAATTTGAGTCCAAATTCACATCACATTTTGATTTCAATAGGCAACTTTTCAATACACACATATATAGAGAAGCTCACAAACCAAAAAGAGACCATGATGAACAGGCTGTGTCATTACATATGCTGTTATCAGGAGTAACCCAAGTCCAAACAAAACAAAACAAAGCTAGCCATTCCTCAAATTGCATCTCTTCTCTCTCCAATGTCAAATTTCACTGTCCAGCTAAGACAAATATACAGTGAATGTAAAAATAGGTTACCAGATGATTTGTTTAAAGGAACAGCTTATCCAGTCAAGATAAAATAGTACTTTGTGTCTACAAATAATATAATAAATACTTCTGGCTCTTGCAAGGGAGTATCTTCAGAAATGAGAGCCAAATAGCATTAAGCACCTTTCACAATCAGAGAAATTCATCAATGACAAAGAGTGGGAATCAAAACACTATGTATGCAATGAATGATAAATGGATGGATGAATGATTTAATCTCCCTGCTTGATATTATACCCAAGTGTATCTGAATCCTTTTTCAATTGGTCCAATTCTAGAAAAATATATTCCACAATATATAAACATGTTTCCAAAGTTACATATATATACATAATATATATGTATGTATAATATATGTCATTATTATACAGTAATGAATTTATTTGGTTTTCCCTGGTGGCTCACTGGTAAAAAGTTTGCCTGCCATTGGAGGAGACCCAGGTTTGATCCCTGGTTTCAGAAGATCCCCTGAAGAAGGCAATGGCAACCCACTCCAGTATTATTGCCTGGGAAATCCAATGGATAGAGGATTCTGGTGGACTACAGTCCATAGAGCTCAAAAGAGTCAGACAAGACTCAGCAACTAAATAACAAAAAATAAATATATTAATAAATTAATAAAACTTTTATAAATATATATAGTTTCAATTTTCATTAATATTAATGACATTTCACTATATATCATGCTGAATTTGAAGAGAAATTAAATAAGATGGTTTTTAGCTCTTTATATAAATTATGTTTAAAGAAAAAACTGATGATTTTATACCAACATAAAACAGCAGAAGTTTGAGTTTAAAATATCTTGAATATACATATTTGTACTTCTGTCACTTACATAGTTTTTTAGGTAATGAAAGTGAATAGTGCAAACAATAACTTTGGTGCATATTTTGCTAGAGTGTTAGCAGTATTGGACTAGGCTTAGAACATTTCCTCTGAAATACAATAAATACGTAACAATAATTCACAAAATGAATGAATGGCCAAGTGCATGGTAGGTACACTCTACCTTTTGAAAATGTTTTAGGTTAGTTCTCTAAGATCAATTAGATTGACTGTTTACAAGTTTATCTTCAAGCAATCAATTAACTTGCAAATGAGCTAGGTTATTCATGCCTGTTAAACTACATAGATAACTGCTGATTGAATCAGACATCAAACATGTGGCTTAATATGTGAATATTATGATAGATGAGCTAACCAATTTGACATATAAACTGTCAAGTCAACCACCTCATCATAACTATGTACATAGCTCTATATATAGTTTACAATATACTCATGTTTATTACCCTAGTTTTTCAGAATACAGAACCCAAACTTAAGCCACCATGACTTGGACTACATCAAATCCACAAGAATGAACAGAAGCAGAATTCAGGTTTTCATTTTTAAATCAAATGTCTTTTCTACTACTTATAGCTGACCTCATGGACTGTAGCCTGTCAGGCTGTCCATGGAATTTTCCAGGCATGAATACTGAAGCGGGTAGCCGTTCCCTTCTCAAGAGGATTTTCAACACCCAGGGATCAAACCTGGGTCTCCTGCATTCCAGGCAGATTCTTTACCATTTGAGTCACGAGGGAAAGTGAAAGTCGTTCGGTTGTGTGCTACTGTTTGTGACCCCATGGACTATACAGTCCTTGGAATTCTCTAGGCCAGAATACTGGAGTGGGTAGCCTTTCCCTTCTCCAGGGGATTTTCCCAACCTTGGGATCAAACCTCAGTCTCCTGCATTGCAGGCAAATTCTTTACTGTTTGAGCCACAAGAGAAGCCCCACTTATAACTGATAAAATATAGTTTTAGATATAGATGATAAAGCCATACACACAGATAAATATGCACAAAGATGCATGTCAGTAGAATTATACTTAAATACTCTGATGTATTTAATTACATCATAATACTAAGTGAATTTAATTACATTTAAGTGCTAAATTTGCCATATTTCAAATTATAATAATAGAAAATTTAAGAAAATGCTAACACTATATTTTATGTTTCATTTTGTAAGTATAGAGTAATCTTATGAAGCAGTACATATATTTGAATAGTTTAACTGAATTATGGTTTCTAGTAGAGTGTATTTTTCCCCCAGATTAAATACAGTAACAGTATCATTCTACTCAATATTGATGATGCTGATAGTAGTTTCTAGGTGGTCTATTCTGGGAAATGTCACAAGTTTTGATTTGTCAAAATATACTACTAGCAACAAAGAGGAAATGACAAATGCAAGGAAAGTTAGAAAAAATTCACAATACTTGCTTAAAATGAGGGAAGATATAGGAAACTGTGGTAGTTGATTTCAACCATTTTAAGAACATTCACATGAAAGAACAGGAATTTGCTCTATATGTCATAATATTGTGGCATTGAGATAAACAGATTTCATAAGATGCATTTTTTTTGGGGGGGTAGACCTGAGGAAGGCTCATTCAGAGATATGAATAATAAAGTGCTCAGACCATATAAGCAGGTGTGTGTGTGTGTCTGTGTGTGTGTGTATTAGTCTCTCAGTTGTGTGCAACTCTTTGTGACCGCATGGACTGTAGCCTGCCAGGCTCCTCTGCACATGGGATTTCCAGGGAAGAATACTGGAGTGGGTTGCCATTCCCTTCTCCAGGGGATCTTCCTGACCCAGGGAGCAAACTGCATTGCAGCAGATTTTTGGCCGTCTCTGCTCCCTGGGAACCCGTATCAGCAGGTGCTCACGCCCAAAGGGAAGCTGAGTCTTCATTTCTGCAGTTATACTTGATGCACATGCTAGAATGCTATACTTGGTCCTCTGTAGAGATTTGTTCTAAGTAGGCAGATTCTCTTTCTTAAAAAGATAAATATAATCAATTTCCTCTGACCGGTTGTTTCCTCAATGTCTGAGGAGTCTTGTTGGGGAAACTGAGTTCAGAATGCAAAAAACCTGTCAAGAGAAGTACCTGTGAAAATTAAAGAGAGCAAACACAATCCATTTGGGGGAGCAAGTAGACCAGGATGCTGATCTGACAGTTTCTACAGCTCAATATGAGGCTTTGAAGCAAAGACTGCCCTTTTCAGAAGTATCTCACATTGGACGGAAACAGCTCCTTCCTTGAGTGACTTTCTTACTCCTTCTCTGGGAGCTATTCTAAGAGAAGTGCGTCGTTGGCACCATCACCTTTCTTAGCTGTTCTGCTAGAGCCACCCTGAGAAAGCATGATCTTGGCTTCACAGCTGCAGCAAACGCTGACGGGACCAGCAGCAAACAACCATCAACTAGCCATATTCATCGAGGCTGGGCAGGCTTTCTTTCTTAGAGCATCCTGAAAGCACATGTCTGTGTTTGCCACACCATATCCCTACCTGCTCCTACAATAGCCTTCCACTTTGAAGAAAACTGGATAGTTGCACAGGATAAAAATCTTGCAGTCATAAATCACTTTTCCCTTTAATATCCCCTGTATCTGTGCTGTGCTTAGGCGCTCAGTCGTGTCCGACTCTCGGCAACCCATGGACTGTAGCCCCCCAGACTCCTCTGTCTATGAGGATTCTCCAGGCAAGAATACTGAAGCGGGTTGCCATGCTCTCCTCCAGGGGATCTTCCCAACCCAGGGATCAAACCAGGTCTCCTGAAGTGCAGGCAGATTCTTTACCACCTGAGCCACCAGGCAAGCCCCTTAGCATTCTGCAAATATGCCAGGCACTTTTCGGTCTCAGGATCTTGAACTTGCCGTTTCTCCTTCTTTCAGATACATTCAGGTCTTTAATAAAGTGCCCCATTTTCAGAAAGAGTTTCCTTGACAATTCTTAAATAAAGTTCAATTGAATAATAAACTTTATTATTTAAACCTACTTTATTATTCAAACCGTAATTCTGCATGGCAATACCATTTCTCCATTCCTGCTTTATTTTTATTTGTAATGCTTAAATTGTCAATTATGGTATGTCCAGGATCTAGATAGACCCTGGCATTTGGTATGCTTTCAAATGAATATTTGTTAGATGAATGAAATATATCAAAAATATTTTTTCTCCTACTTTCAGTCTCTCATGGTAATAGGAACTAAATATTAACACATCATTTCATATGGTTATCAGTGAGAGAATGTGTAGTCCAGGACCCAAAATAGCCAGAAGATTACTAGGAACAAAAACAACAGAAAACAGGTCCATAACGTAAGAAACATAACTCAAAGTAATATTTATTAAATGCCTTCTATGTGACAAGTACATGCCAATTTTTGAATTTTGTAACTCTTGCTATGCCCTTAAATAGCTATTAAGATCGACTGGTTTACTTATAGAACTAGGTGTATAGAATTAAAGTACCTAATCAAATTTCTTTTTACATGGATAAATAGGTATTATCTTTCCCAAGTCTTTATCATTTCCATTATATTATAATGGAATACAATCATTTGCCAAGAGTCATACAAAAACTTTATAAATTTTACTAAGAATTTTTAATTTACTAGTCTCATGTGGACCTCTCACAAATGCACTTGATTATTATCCAAGTCTGGATGTAAAGACAAGCTCAGTCTTTAATATAGAATTTTTATTTAGCTCTATGACTGCAGATTTTTTTCACTAAACAACATTTATTCATTCATCTATACATCTATCCATCCTGCCTTCTATTAATTCATTCATGTTCATTTACATTATCAAATTATTCTACATTTCCCTGATGATTCATTTGCAATAACAAATCTTCTGCCTTCAAGGGATTTAACCATATATATGCATATAAGCACTTCATATAAGCTAATTTACATCAGTATTAAAATAAAACTTTAACACCAATGTGGATATAATCTAGCTTAAAGAGTAAAATATATACATAAGCCCCCATATATACCCACATCCAAGCAAGCCTGCAATAACCTTTTGTAAGAATGTGGCATTTTAATCAGATTTTTGATGGAGCAAATGAAGGACTTAAGACTCTTCTAACCCAAAGGAATAATAAGAATGAGGGGTCAGAGTCAAGAAAAAAAAATAGGACATATTTGAAGGAATGTATTATGCTTAGCTTTCTAAACTAAGTATATTTTATTGTGAGAGAAAAAAGGAAGCCATTAAAGTCTTAAGTAGAGAACTGAAGTTACCAGAATTGTGTTGTTATGGTAATATGGAAGAAAGACTGAAAGCAGCATCTCCTTATGGGTTCCCCATGCTACTGAACCATGGGTTCAGTAGTTGACTGAAACTATTCTAACAAGGGTTTTCAACGGTCCTGCACATTGCTAAATGTAGTTGTTTGTATTTTTATGCAGCCCAGCGTTTAACTTCTCATTATCACTTAATATTTACATAGTAATGGAAAGTACCCAGCAAGACAGAAAGGTTAAAAATTGATCTGAAATACAGAGTGAGAAATAGGTAGGACCCCAAATGAGGCACACTGAGATGGATTCAGAACCCAGTTATCAAAATTTATCTTTGATACAGTAGGAATGACAGTGTCATAGGAGACAAACAGCTTTAAAAAATGTAGATTTTATTTGAACCTCTCATTTTGGATAATGACATTGGAAGGTGACTATTGAACCATATACAGGTAAACCTAATTGGATTACCAGGTCATACAAGACCATTAATTTGTCCTGACACAGATCTTGGTTATCATGTCATTTCCTTTTCTAAATCTCAGCTAACAATTGCAAGAGCCAGCTCCTGGCCATTGGCTTTCATATCCCTTTCTGGTTTTGATGGGTAGGTGCAAAGAAGGGGAAAAAAGGTAAGAGTTTGTTTTGTTGACATAAGGGTGCTGAAGTTTGGGCCATGACTTCTAATAAAGTGAAGAAAGCTTGATTAGAATTAAATAGATAATTTTTAGTTGTCCAGAATTAAGCATGTGTTTAACCCATGTCATTCTAGAATGTTTTGGGCCTCTTGGGCTGCCTGTCCTTGTTGGACTAGCAGATTGCTTATATTAAAAAAAGGGTTCCGAATTGAAAGCCCAGAGATAAATCCACGTACCTATGGACACCTTATCTTCGACAAAGGAGGCAAGGATATACAATGGAAAAAAGACAACCTCTTTAACAAGTGGTGCTGGGAACACTGGTCAAACACTTGTAAAAGAATGAAACTAGAACACTTCTAACACCGTACACAAAAATAAACTCAAAATGGATTAAAGATCTAAACGTAAGACCAGAAACTATAAAACTCCTAGAGGAGAACATAGGCAAAACACTCTCTGACATAAATCACAGCGAGATCCTCTATGACCCACCTCCCAGAATATTGGAAATAAAAGCAAAAATACACAAATGGGACCTAATGAAGCTTAAAAGCTTTTGCACAACAAAGGAAACTATAAGCAAGGTGAAAAGACAGCCCTCAGATTGGGAGAAAATAATAGCAAACGAAGCAACAGACAAAGGATTAATCTCAAAAACATACAAGCAGCTCCTGAAGCTCAATTCCAGAAAAATAAATGACCCAATCAAAAAATGGGCCAAAGAACTAAACAGACATTTCTCCAAAGAAGACATACAGATGGCTAACAAACACATGAAAAGATGCTCAACATCACTCATTATCAGAGAAATGCAAATCAAAACCACAATGAGGTACCATTACACGCCAGTCAGGATGGCTGCTATCCAAAAGTCTACAAGCAAAAAATGCTGGAGAGGGTGTGGAGAAAAGGGAACCCTCTTACACTGTTGGTGGGAATGCAAACTAGGACAGCCACTACAGAGAACAGTGTGGAGATTCCTTAAAAAACTGGAAATAGAACTGCCATATGACCCAGCAATCCCACTGCTGGGTATACACACTGAGGAAACTAGATCTGAAAGAGACACATGTACCCCAATGTTCATCACAGCACTGTTTATAATAGCCAGGACATGGAAGCAACCTAGATGCCCATCAGCAGACAAATGGATAAGGAAGCTGTGGTACATATACACCATGGAATATTACTCAGCCATTAAGAAGAATTCATTTAAATCAGTTCTAATGAGATGGATGAAACTGGAGCCCATTATACAGAGTGAAGTAAGCCAGAAAGATAAAGACCAATAGAATATACTAATGCATATATATGGAATTTTAAAAGATGGTAACTATAACCCAATATGCAAAACAGAAAAAGAGACACAGATGTACAGAACAGACTTTTGGACTCTGTGGGAGAAGGCGAGGGTGGGATGTTCTGAAAGAATAGCATTGAAACAAGTACACTATCAAGGGTGAAACAGATCACCAGCCCAGGTTGGATGCATGAGACAAGTGCTCAGGGCTGGTGCACTGGGAAGACCCAGAGGGATGGGTGGGGAGGGAGGTGGGAGGGGGGATCGGGATGGGGAACACATGTAAATCCATGACTGATTCATGTCAATGTATGGCAAAAACCACTACAATATTGTAAAGTAATTAGCCTCCAACTAATAAAAATAAATGAAAAAAAAAAGTGTTCCAATGTCTTTTATTTCCAAACCTCACCACACTGTTGCCTTACATCAGCCAGTCTTTTATCTCTAAATGGTATTTGAGTTTATAACTCAAAAGAAAATAAACACATATATAAAACATGAAGTATAAAGGCAAAATATCATGATAAATTAGTTTTCATTTATTATGATAATTTTTTTCAATATATCATGATAAATTTCCATTAATTTTCATTATTCATATAGCTAGTATTCTTGCAAGGTAGATCTTCAATAGAACATGAAGACTCTTTAAAAGAAATATTTTCTTAAATTTTTCTATAAAACTAAGGAATAATGTTAATGTAACCATTCTTTGGGCAAATGTAACCAATCCTTAGGGCATGATCTCAAGGATTCTGAGATCTTTCAATGACAAAGAAGTGAGAAAACCACGTTTCAGAACTGCTTAGCGTAAGTGTGCCTCTATGTTATATATTTATCTTCTTTACCCACTCCAAACTTCACACCTCATTTCACAGTACCCTATATACTGGAATAGCATTCTGATTAATGTTCACTCCATTCCCGCTGTCTGAAGTCAATTTTTTTTCTTTTTTCTTTGCTCTCTCCCAAGCCCATCTGTTTAGTGGCAAACCTACCTGCTTTCAACTGCTCCTTTGTCTTGTTTTTCTTTTTTTTTTCTTAGCAATTGCTCTAGTTGATGATAAAATAATCTCCGTTGGAATTGTGAACCCATTTGAGTGAGAATTCTAATGTGTTTGACCTGTATTTTCCTTCTTACACATTTCCATCTGATACCCAGAAACTCATAAATAATGTTAGGAGAAATAATATAGTTGAGAATATTAAACAAAGTAGTCATTGTCTCCAATCAATAGAGATGCATAGAACTCTTGAGATGCACATTTCTAATTTACAACTTAGTGCTGAAAAATATATGAAGACATAATACTGAACATATATTAAATACTGCTTTTACATAGTTCAGCTAAAGTCTAAGGATAGAAATTTTACTTTCCTTTTAATGACAACTTTAAAAGTATTTTAGAGGATAATTTTCAAAAATCAATATTTACAGTGTACCTTGTTGACATATATTTTGTGTTATAGATTTCAAAGTATCAAATTACAGTGTTTCCACTTTCTATTTATTTGACATATGCTTTTTCTGTTAAAACCGTGAAAAATCAATCATCATTTTGAGAACTGTCATTATTTTCCTCAACACCATTTATAAAAATTTAAAGATAGCAACTCTACCTTCCTAAACACATAAATGCACACTGTCTTGAATACCCAAAGAAAGGTATCCAAAGATTTTATTTCTTAAGCAACAAACTTCTGGGCTATTTATTGTTGAGACATATCATTTTAGAAGACTGATGCTTCTTAAAAATGACTTTGTGGTTGATTATAAGCTAGAAGTTTCATTTAGAAGTGATTATTATAATGTCATGTTGTTTTGTGTTTATTATATATTAGTTGGGGCTTCCATGGTGGCTCAGACAGTAAAGAATCTGCCTGCAATGAGGGAGACCCAGGTTTGATTCCCTGGGTCTGGAAGATCCCCTGGAGAAGGGAATGGCTACCCTCTCCAGTTTTCTTGCCTGGAGAATTCCATGGACAGGATATAGTCTGGCAGGCTATAGTCCATGAGGGCGCAAAGAGTCGGACATGACTGAGCGACTCATCACAGCCCACATAGTAGTTGTGACAGTACAGTATATTACCTTTCAAATGTAAAACAGGTAAAATTACTATATAAAATATAGGAGTCACCATAGTAAGCATAGAATAAAATCATATATTAAAATGTCTAACACACATATATATTCAAATGATATATAAATTATTTAATTCAGGTTTAAGAATTATTTAGTGAACTTCCTAACGCTTAGCTACTTAGGAATTTTTCCATTAAAAGAACCATTTCACATTTTATAGGTCAAAGCTACCATTTAGAGAAACATGCATTTAGCTTACAGCAAAATTCTGAAGCTCTCCTGGTGAGAAGTACTTAGATGTAAGCTGTGAAATGAAAACTACACTCATTTTCCTTAGCCCATAACATTGAGAGTTCAAAAGGAAAGACGCACTTCTCACCAAGAATAAACTGCAAACTGCATTGGGTTGTTGCAGGCTGTGCCAGGGGATTTGTCAGAGCAAGTACACAGAACCTCACAACTATTAGTGGTTAATTCAAAGGTGATTTAAGTCAGCAGTGACTAAATGGTATTAACATTACATCCGCAAAGTGAACTGCTAGGATAAGCATCCTTTATTCTTCTGTAACAAGTGATTTCTGCATAACAACTAAGCATATGAAAGTCCTCTTCATAGTAGTTGTTGCTCCAGGAATAATTTAAAAGAAATCTTGATTTTTTTTTTTCCCTGCTAAGAGTACTATGACTATCACATGGCCATCAGTTTGAAAGACAGACAGAGATCTGAGGTCTCAATTAAGAAAGCTAGACTCCGAGGCAAAGTACAAGTTTCAACTTGCTTGATCTCTCAACGAGGCAAAATAAACTAATAACTCTGGAGTATAAAGATGTTTGCCTCAGTTATTGAAGCTGAATACATGGACCATTTTACATTTCATGAATTCAAACCAATGCTCCTAAGACCAAAAGCAGTCCTTTAAGTTTCTTGCCACAGATATCAGTGAAAATATTTGAAATTCTATTTTTTATTTCAAAATGGTCATATATATGCAACTCCATATGGTTCACCCCAAACATATCTTTAGGGTTTGCAGAGTTTCAACCTCAGCCATTCAAGTAAATGTGAAGAAAAATATCCCATTTTAAAGCATACTGATGTATGAAAATATTATTCCTAGACCACAAATAAATGTATAAATGAGATACTACAAATATTTGTTAGTGCTATTCAATGAAGCAAGTGGATTGTATTTTAAAGTTGAATAAAATGATCATAACACTTTCCAGCAAAATGATGTGACTATTAACCTTGATAAAATTAACACTCGTCGTCTAACTCAATGTGGTGATTTCTAAGATATTCTTTACTCATTCCTAAATATGAAAATCCACAACATATAATTAATCACAGGGGATCATCTGTCAATTTTTCAGACTTTATCCCAAATGTTAATTAATTATCAACGTCAACATTTCTTCTTCATGGAAGAATTTGCTATTTCATTATTACTCGTGCATGTGTGCTCAGTCGGGTCCGCCTCTTTGTGTGGCCCGCCATGGACTGTAGCCCGCCAGGCAAGTATACCGGAGTGGGTTGCCATTTCCTCCTCCGGGAGTCATTATTACTCAGAACCTTGAAATTTTTACCTTCTTTCTTTTTTAAATTATCGTTAATGTAGCTTAATGTATTTTATTAAGAAATCCACAAAAGAGAGAAATGATGTTTAAAAAAAAAGTGGCTGGTTCTTTGTGTATTCAGGAGCCTTGTATAGTGTTTGAGTGATTTATTAATCATAATTATTGAGCGCTTAACGTATGCACTGTATTTGTCTCTGAAAGTGGCTGATGGTATGGGAAAGTCCATTGCTCTATGGATCGTGCGATACAATTAAAATAAGAGATAAAATGCTCCCTCGTTTACACTTAGCAAAATATCCTTAGCTACTTTATTGAGGAACATTTAAATTCCACTTAAAACAAAATAAAAAAAATAATCATTGTTGGAATATAAAATATGATATTTTTATATAATTTGATATTTATCAAATCTGAGGAAGAAAAATATTTTCTACAAGTAGTTTTTTAAACTTGTATTTTAACTTAATATTTTTAATGAATGTTAAATCTACCACACAAGTACATTCACCAAGCGTGTTTCTGTATCTCTATCATGAAGTGCATCCTTAGTCTAGAAAATGAATGAATCAAAGATACTTATGTTGCCTGTAGATAGAGGCTCAGAAGCTACTTTCGGGTTTAGGCTATTCTGTGGCCTCCTGTGGTAAAAAGTATAGTTTACTTCTGTGTGGGCTTCCATTGTGGCTCAGCTGGTAAAGAATCCACATGCAATGCGGGAGACCTGCATTTGTTCCCTGGGTTGGGAAGATTCCCCTTGGAGAAGGGAACGGCTACCCACTCCAGTATTCTGGCCTGGAGAATTCCAGGGACTATATAGTCCATGGGGTTGCAAAGAGTCGGACATGACTGAACAAATTTCACTTCACTTACTTCTGTGTAATCTGGGAAATCCCTATAGATGTTTACATATAAATTGCCTGCTTCCAGCTAAAAAGTAAAATAATTCCAGTGGAGAAATGTTACCATTTGTGTTCAGGGAAAAGGATGAGCAAACCTCTGAATTGCAGAACTTCAATGCCAACCATTGGGTAAATGAAGCAAAAGAGAAGCTGGAAATAAACTTCAAATTCCTATGCAAGAGACTTACACCATACTGACTGATTAAATATATGCAGTGGAAAACTTGCTAAATATCTACCGTGTGCCTCAGTTCAGTTCAGTCGCTCAGTTGTGTCTGACTCTATGGACCCCATGAATCGCAGCACACCAGGCCTCCCTGTCCATCACCAACTCCTGGAGTTTACTCAAACTCATGTCCATCGAGTTGGTGATGCCATCCAACCATCTCATTCTCTGTCGTCCCTTCTCCTCCTGCCCCCAATCCGTCCCAGCATCAGGGTCTTTTCCAATGAGTCAACTCTTCACATGAGGTGGCCAAAGTATTGGAGTTTCAGCTTCAGCATCAGTCCTTCCAGTGAACACCGTGTGCCTAGAAGAGTGCTATTAACTTTCCAGTCAACGCCAGCAGTTTTGAATAAGAGAGAAGAGTGTGTTCAGTGTTCAGTATCATCATGAACATGTTATCATCTTCATCACTATCATTATTCTCATTCTTATCCTTATTTTCATCATCAATGAAGTTCATTACTAAGCATTATTTTAATAACCATAAGTATATTAGCTCATGTTTCACAAATGAGAACTTAGGTTCATGTCAATCAATTTACTTCAATGAGAGGAGAATGCGTGAGTCTGAGGACAGTTTTCAAACCTCTTACCACCACTTTACCAGGCAGCATTATATTACAGAGATTTACCCCACCTCTAATTTCAAGTTTCATAATGTTAGATGGAAAGTGCATGAAGAAATGC
The DNA here is from genome assembly GCF_910594005.1 of Cervus elaphus. NCBI lineage: Eukaryota > Metazoa > Chordata > Mammalia > Artiodactyla > Cervidae > Cervus > Cervus elaphus. Next base: position 30,697,473 of record NC_057841.1, on the reverse strand, counting down.
ATACTAGATGGTATCCTGGCCTCAGCAAATTTTGCTTTTCTGTAGGTTCTTGGGGAATAAGCAGGAAGAGAACTTGAAGATCATTCATTTACTTATTCTTTCATTGTGTATTGGTCCCCTCCATCCCAAGCTACATCAATTTCCATACATCCTGATATCCAACAGAAGTCCCACATATTTCACACTTAAGCTATACATTGTTGTTATATTTTTGTATTAAATATCTTTGCCTTTTGCTTCTAAAGTTTATCCAACATTGACTGGGGGAAGGGAATCAATAGTTTCTGATAATTCTCCATCTTGATAGAATTATGAGATTTTCAGGCATTTTCAGGTAAAAAAATAGTCCTCTGACCATCTCCACTTTCCTCAAAGAATGTTAAAATGTAAACTCACTAGATATATATTTATAGTTATATCCTACTACTCTCTTTCTGGAATAAACAATTTTGTGTATTTTAAAATATTGCCATTAAAAATAAGTATAGCTTTGATTTTACTAAACAATAATAGAATGCAATGAATAATTTGTTACAAATATCTTTATTATGTTTTGAACAAAAACATCTCTATTTGTTAAAAGATTTTGCTATGCATATATCCTAAATGTAGATTAGTGAACATAATAGTATGTATTCCTTATTTTATATTCTTAAACTTCTTTTCATCTAATTTTAAATTTATAACTATATTTTCAGAAATAATATTTACCTCAGTCTTCTTGTTTTCAAGAAGGAAAATTAATTTTCTTTTGTGACTATGCACAGTTATTATATATTTTGACTACTCTTAAAGATTGAGTGATTTAATGAAGATAAATTCAATTCTAAAATATAACTTGCAATCAGTTTTATTAATTTTCCACAGGTTATTTGCATAATTAAACATTAACAAATATACAATTTGAATTGACCCACTTCTACTCATAAAAGTTAAAGACAGAGATAGAGAGACATATAATTTAAGAGACTTAGCTTCATTCTAACCATGAATTTTGAGAAATTTATTTAGTAGTTCCTACATTCCTAAACAGCATCAGTATGTTCAATAAATTTCTATAGGCATTTATTGAATTGTTCAGTAATCCACATTTAAAATATATGCATATATATATATATGCTGATATGTCCATCAGCAGATGAATGGATAAGAAAGCTATGGTACATATACACAATGGAATATTACTCAGCCATTAAAAAGAATACATTGAATCAATTCTAATGAGGTGGATGAAACTGGAGCCTATTATACAGAGGGAAGTAAGCCAGAAAGAAAAACACCAATACAGTATACTAATGCATATATATGGAATTTAGAAAGATGGTAACGATAACCCTATATGCAAGACAGCAAAAGAGACACCAATGTATAGAACAGTCTTTTGGACTCTGTGTTGCTTCCATGTCCTGGCTATTGTAAACAGTGCTGCAATGAACATTGGGGTAAACGTGTCTCTTTCAAATCTGGTTTCCTCGGTGTGTATTCCAAGTAGTGGGATTGCTGGGTCATATGGCAGTTCTATTTCCAGTTTTTTAAGGAATCTCCACACTGTTCTCCATAATGGCTATACTAGTTTGCATTCCCACCAACACACAGGGTTCCTTTTCTCCACAACCTCTCCAGTATTTATTGCTTGTAGACGTTTGGATAGCAGTCATTCTGATTTGTGTGAAATGGTACCTCATTGTGGTTTTGATTTGCTTTTCTCTGATAATGAGTGATGTTAAGTTAAGCATCTTTTCATGTCTTTGTTAGCCATCAGTATGTCTTCTTTGGAGAAATGTCTGTTTAATTCTTTGGCTCATTTTTTGAATGGGTCATTTATTTTTCTGGAATTGAGCTTCAGGAGCTGCTTATATATTCTTGAGATTAATTCTTTGTCAGTTGCTTCATTTGCTATTATTTTCTCCCATTCTGAAGGCTGTCTTTTCACCTTGCTTATAGTTTCCTTTGTTGTGCAAAAGCTTTTAAGTTTCATTAGGTCCCATTTGTGTATTTTTGCTTTTATTTCCAATATTCTGGGAGGTGGGTCATAGAGGATCTCGCTGTGATTTATGTCAGAGAGTGTTTTGCCTATGTTCTCCTCTAGGAGTTTTATAGTTTCTGGTCTTACATTTAGATCTTTAATCCATTTTGAGTTTATTTTTGTGTATGGTGTTAGAAAGTGTTCTAGTTTCATTCTTTTACAAGTGGTTGACTAGTTTTCCCAGCACCACTTGTTAAAGAGATTGTCTTTTCTCCATTGTATGCTGTCTAGGTTGGTCATAACTTTTCCTCCAAGGAGCAAGCGTCTTTTAATTTCATGGCAACAGACACCATCTGCAGTGATTTTGTAGCACCCCAAAATAAAGTCTGTCTCTGTTTCCACTGTTTCCCCACCTATTTGCTGTGAAATGATGGGACTGATGCCATGATCTTAGTTTTCTGACTGTTAAGTTTTAAGCCAAGTTTTCACTCTCCTCTTTCACTTTCATCAAGAGGCTTTTTAGTTCTTCTTCACTTTCTGCCATAAGGGTGGTGTCATCTGCATATCTAAGGTTATTGATATTTCTCCTGGCAATCTTGATTCCAGCTTGTGCTTCATCCAGCCCAGCATTTCTCATGATGTATTATTCTGTGTATAAGTTAAATAACAAGGTGACAATATATAGCCTTGACATATTCCTTTCCCAATTTGGAACCAGGCTGTTGTTCCATCTAAGGTAAAATTATTAATAATACATAATAATGTAGGGTAAATTATTTTAAATTATTTTTTCATTCATTTATGCATTTATTCATTCAGTGGCTCCTCTGTGCCAGGTGCTCTGGAAGTTGTTGGTATATAATTTTGATACCTAATGGGTTTCCCTGGTGGCTCAGTGGTGAAGAATCCACCTGCCAAGCAGGAAACTCAGGTTCAGTCTGTGGGTTGGGAAGATCCCCTGGAAAAGGAAATGGTAATCTACCCCAGTATTCTTGCCTGAAAAATCCCATGAACAGAGGAGCCTGGAGGCCTACAGACCATGGCATTGCAAAAAGTTGGACATGACTGAGCAAATAAACAACAAAGGTCATCCTGCATGAAAGACAAGAAAAAGGGCAAACATCATGTTTCCATAATGAATCCTATAACACACATGAGTAAAGTGATATACAGCCCTTCAGCTTAGAGCATCCAGAAACCTTCCAGAAGGGAAGATCTGGAGCTATACCTCGTGGATCAGTGTGCATCATGGATTGCATTGTAAAATGAGGGCCCAGCAAAGCAACTGCCTGACAAAAGTGTGTCAAAGAATTGTGATCTTTTTCAAATATTGATTTGCTTATATAAAGCCTTGGTGATAGTAGGCAAAGAAAAAGTAACTTATCTTCTTTGTTCAGCAAATGTTTACCCCTCATGGGGAATGAATAATATGTGATTCTAGTGTTAAAAGAAACAGACTGTTGCTTCTCAACAGTAGCTCATTTCTGGTACCTGGTAGACAGTGAGTTAAAATAGTCTAATTTGAGCCTTAGAGTATCTTTTCTTCCCACTCCATTTGTACTAGTTCTTCCAGAATAATTGTTATTTTGGCCACCAGAGATGATTGTGCCACTAATACATGTTGCCAGAAGCAACTTGGAAAATTTCTACATGGAACATGTTCAGTTACATATTATTCAATAGAAATGACACATAATATTTTAGATAAGCATACAGCATACAATATTCACATTTTGATCGACAAAATTAAAATAATTGTATCTTTGAAGATCATATTTTTAAGAGTTTTAGACTAATCTTAATGGAGTTAAACAATAACTCTAATATTGTTAATATTATAATAATATAATAATAATAAGACTAATAAACTGGAGTTAAAGTAACTTTCCTTGAGAAATGGTATATAAACTAAACAATACTTCCTTTATGGTATTTAAGGTTGTTTTTTAGAAGTCTCATCTTCAGTTCAGTTCAGTCGCTCAGTCGTGTCCGACTCTTTGCGACCTCATGAACCGCAGCACGCCAGGCCTCCCTGTCCATAACCAGCTCCCAGAGTTCACCCAAAACCATGTCCATTGAGTCGGTGATGCCATCCAACCATCTCATCCTCTGTCGTCCCCTTTTCTTCCTGCCTTCAATCTTTCCCAGCATCAGGGTCTTTTCAAATGAGTCAGCTCTTCGCATCAGATGTATCAAAGTATTGGAGTTTCAGCTTCAACATCAGTCCTTCCAATGAACACCCAGGACTGATCTCCTTTAAGATGGACTGGTTGGATCTCCTTGCAGTCCAAGGGACTCTCAAGAGTCTTCTCCAACACCACAGTTCAAAAGCATCAATTTTTCGGCACTCAGCTTTCTTTAGTGTCTCACCTTATGTTCTACATATTGTATAATGCAGTGTCATGTGGAGTGGTCTAATATCAGAAAGCCCCCGACCTTTAGTAGGTGAACCTTTTTCTCACTTTCATGCTTTAAGAAAGATTGAACTCATATTGGGTTCTCAGAGATTAAAAAAAAGAGAGAGAGAGATGGCCATGCTTTGTTTACTTTAGTTTGTTCTGATTCCAAGAGACTGAAAGTTTAGTTCTGAAAAACTAGATTTAAATTCTGCTAGCACACTAAAGCTTTAATATCTATTTATGAAAGTAACATTAACATCACAACATTTGTTTTCCTTTTTCTCACTATGTATTTATCTTTTATGATTTTCTGAACTATGCTGAATCAATTATTATTTTTAGTAATAGGTCTCATCAGTGACTCAATGGACATGAATTTGAGCAGACCAGGAGATAGTGAAGGACTGAGGAGCCTGGTGTGCTGCAGTCTACAGGGTCGGTCACAAAGAGTTGGACGCGACTTAGCAACTGAACAACAACAGCGGCAACTCATTCTCTAAATTTTAATCAATGTTCTTATTTTAGTCATTCCATATAAATTGCATCATATTCACAGAGTTTGATAAAATCATAAAATGATTAATTATAAAATTCCCCATACATTTAAGATATATTTATTTTTGTGTTAAATTGATGAGGAACCAAGGAAATTTCATACTTGATAGATACTGATGTAAATACACTACATTCCAAGTGTGCTTTCTCTGTGTCTCCCTCAATCACACACACACATATGCACACATTATTAGTTTAAAAAAATGAAGCTGATTGCTCTTGTTTTATATTCTCTTATGTAATAATGTAATAAATCAGCTAATGTCTGCTTTATGGAGGAACTGAGATATGAGTGGTAAGAATATGAAAATCATCTATGGAACTTGCTAAAATGTGGAATTCCATCTCTAAAGGTTCTGATACAGAAATCAGTTCTGAAAGCCAGTGATGAGTCTGACTAAATTTAGTGTAAGTATTCTTTTTTTTTTTTCATTTATTTTTATTAGTTGGAAGCTAATTACTTTACAATGTTGTAGTGGTTTTTGCCATACATTGACGTGAATCAGCCATGGATTTATGTGTTCCCCATCAGGAGGCGGGAGTGTAAGTATTCTTTGTGAAATTTAGTTATGCAGGAGTGACAACATTTTGTTTATTCTCCCATTAAAGGAAAATCTCACAAAATTATTCATGGCTATGGCCTGAACTAATTTAAATACAAAGGAAATAGAGGGGCATGACATGTGGTTCTGTTTGTTATTGTTGTTATTTAGTTTCTAAGTCGTTTTTGACTCTTTTGCAACCTCATGGGCTGTAGCCCTCCAGGCTCCTTCTGTCAATGGGATTTTCCAAGCAAACATACTGGAGGAGGTTGCCATTTCCTTCCCCAGGGCATCTTCCTGAAACAGGGATCAATCCCACATCTCCTGCATCAGGAGGCAGATTCTTTACTCCTGAGCCACCAGAGAAGCCCTATGGTTCTGTTTCCTTAAGACATAGCCAAGGACACAAAATAAACAGTATTTGATCTACTGACTTAGTAAAATTATCAAAATCAAAGATCTGAATCCCTATCAATTTTACAGTATGGTAAGAAAATATCTGAAAAGTTGTTCTGTAATTAAAACATTCACATTTCTTAATCCTAATTTCAGTTAAATTGAATTTTCTCTAATATGAGTTTAATTATGAATCCCTTAACTAATCATTTTGAAATGTGAGCAATGCTATCTCTAGTCATTAAAGAGCTTCTTGTTAATACATGGGTCTATTGATCCCTGCTATGTGATAGAAAACTATGTGATATATTCTTCTCATATGTTTAGTAATTTAACTTATGCAAAGACCCTGGATATTTATTTTTTAAATCAATTTATAGTGAATCTCAGTAATATGTTAAAACCATGCACACGGAGGGTATAAGAAAAGAACATGAGTCCAGATGTTTCTTATTTTTCTCTTTGTCTTTTTCCCCCCTTCAGCAATGTTATTTTCCATCTGTCCATGAAAAAAAAAAAAAAAAAAACATTTTTGTTTTCTTTAGCAACACCAATTTGGGCAAAAAATAATAAAAACAACAATGTGCACAGCAATGAGATTGGTCATTTCTGTGTAAAGTGATAAGCAGAAAATGTTTTTGAGATGGAGGTGTTTTGCTTGTTATTTTGTTTGGAGTTGGGGAAAGATCATAATAAGCATTGATTTTCTTTTACTGATCATTATCCCTACCATTCACATGCTAGGACCTCAGGCATTAGAAAGTCTAATACGTCAGTGATGTATGAATAAGCTTCATACATTGTCCATAAGTAAATTACACATTTTGTATGGATAGTGTCCTTTGGCTTCCCTGGTGACTCAATGGTAAAGAATCCACCTGCAATGTAGGAGATGCAGGTTTGATTTTTGGGTCAGAAAGATCCCCTGGAGGAGGAAATGGCAACCCACTCTGGTATTCTAGCTTGGGAAATGCCATGGACAGAGGAGCCTGGCGGGCTACAGTCCATGGGGTCACAAAAGAGTTGAACATGACTTAGTGACTACACAACAACAACACGCTGCCCTTTAACTTTTATAGCAAGTCAGCAAGTAATAGACAATAGTCAATTTTCCAATGAGTAGATAAATAGGTACATGAAGTGAGAGAATTTTAGAGTAGGAAAAAATTAAATGGTATAGCTTTGCCCCAAAATATGTCAAATTATAGATAATTTGAACATTTAAGCCCAGAATGATCATGTAACTTGGTATGTGAAAAATGTATGCACAGGTTGAATGTATTTTTATTAATGATGAAAGTCACTGCTTATGAATGTCCTCATGGTCTAAAGACAGAAATAATTCTTCACTAAAGAAGTAACTATAAATGAGTTTGGAATAATTTCCTAGGAATTAGTGAGGTAGGAACATATGAAAAAAATAACAAACTTAAAACACAGATTATTTAATTTCACAGAAGTGATACAGTGGTGAATTAACTTTGATGAAAAAAGTAAACTGATGAAGGTAGACCTCTTTCAGGTATTAAGTTTGTCAGCATGATGTTTTTCCAAGAGACACATTTCCTTATAGAACAGCCATTTAGGTGGTAACCTGGGTCATCATTTTATCCCATAGCGGAGCCTGAAGCACAATATACCTTATATATATTCATACTAAAGCAAAAGTTATCTACTGAACTTTGCACACTTGTCTATTCTAATGTATATTTTGAATTCATATGGATTTTTTAAGTATGTTTTAATCTTTCTTCATGTTACAAATGGAATTGACTACAAATTATCTTTCGGTTTTGATGTGACAGCAATTAGAATAATGTGCAGATGCAGCTAATCTTGGAACAATACATTTCCTGGAAATAGGTTCAATGATAGCATATATGTTTAGTTGCTCAATTGTGTCCAATTCTTTGTGACTCCTTGGACCATAGCCCGCCACACTGCTCTGTCCCTGGAATTCTCCAGGTAAGAATACTGAATGGGTCGCCATGCCTTCCTCCAGGGGATCTTCAAAACCAAGGGATTGATCCCAGGTCTCCCGCATTGCAGGCTGATTTTTACCATCTGACCCAAAAGGGAAGCCCAATGATAGTGTGTCTTTTAAAGCAGTGCAACTGTTGTCAAGCTTTCAGAATCAGGATGCCATGGGAAAGCTAATATACTATCATATCATATTATAAAATTCCACTCAAAAATAATACTTTAGAAATAACTTTATTTTTGAGGCATTAAACTAATTTGAATATGACACTTGTCATGTAAGTTTTCCTTATGTAAAAAATGTATACCAATGACAGTTTTAATATGTTGCATCATCCAATTTTCTTAACATATGGCTAAAAAGCTTTATTTTGCAAAGCCAATACAGAATGTTTAATGTTTTACTTTATATTGCTTTCTAATATTATTTTTTATTAAGCAAGACAAACCAAACAAAAAGGAGGACACTCTAATGCCAGACCAGTTGCTAGATGAAATATGTATATAATTTCACACACCTGCCTTGAACTCCATGTTAAGCTCTGGTCAGGCTACCACTTGACATTTCTTATTCCCCTCTTCTCCCTCATCTACTTCTGTTAGACCCTGGGTCTCAGGCTAGGTCAGATTTTAGCCAATTTTAATCTTTTCACATTATTTCACATTACTCTAAACAACCCCCCAGAGACATACAAGGGGGAAATTAAAAATGAAAACTGGTCTTTGGTTTAGATTATGAGTACCAGATTATGAAGCCCCCCAAAAAAGTTTTTTCTAGTATTTCTCAGAAATAAAGATGAATAAGAGAGAGAGTGAAAGAGGAGAGTAAGAAAGTTGGCTTAAAGCTCAACATTTAGAAAACTAGGATCATGGCATCTGGTCCCATCACTTCATAGCAAATAGATGGGGAAACAATGGAAACAGTGACAGACTTTATTTTGGGGGGCTCCAAAATCACTGCAGATAGTGACTACAGCCATGGAATTAGAAGACACTTGTTCCTTGGAAGAAAAGCTCTGACCAACCTAGAAAGTTTATGAAAAAGCAGAAACATTGCTTTTCCCACAAAGGTCCATCTAGTCAGAGCTATGCTTTTTCCAGTAATCATTTATGGATGTGAGAGTTGGACTGTAAAGAAAGCTGAGAACCGAAGAATTAATGCTTTTGAACTGTGGTTTTGGAGAAGACTCTTGAGAGTCCCTTGGACTGCAGGGAGATCAAACCAGTCCATCCTAAAGAAATCAGTCCTAAATATTCATTGGAAGGACTGATGCCGAAATTGAAACTCCAGTACTTTGGCCACCTGATGCGAAGAACTGACTCATTTGAAAAGGTCTTGATGTTGAGAGAGATTGAAGGCAGGAGGAAAAGGAGATGACAGAGGATGAGATGGTTGGATGGTATCACCAACTCAATGGACATGAGTTTGAACAAGTTCTGGGAGTTGGTGATGGACAGGGAAGCCTGGCCTGCACAGTCCATGGGGTCGCAAAGAGTTGGACACGACTGAGCAACTGAACTGAACTGAACTGCACTGTACAGCATACTGCCTATAAATAAAAATGCAATATTATATACCTGGAAATTTGCTAACAAAATAGATTTCATGTTGTCTTCTTATCACAGATAATAATGACAACAACAAAGAGGGCAGGAGGAAAATTTTGGATAGGTCATGGCAAGGACTGTGGTGATGGTTTCGCAAGTATATACTTATCTCTATACTCATCAAGTTGTAGTCAATAAGTATGCACAGCTTTTTGTGTATCAATCAGACTTGAATAAAATGGTTTCAAAAATAAACAAATTTTAAAATAATTTTTTAAAAACATCATCCTTTTCAGGATTTCCCTACTTCTTATATTTTTTCACATATGTTTCCAAATACATATTTCATTGAAACATCAATGTGTGACCTCTCAAATTTGTTAATATTTGCTTTAAGATAAGAAGATATCTTACTGTAATTATCATTTGATATATGAAATCTCTTTCATGAAATGCAAAGACAGTTTTTGCTACACATAGTTTATTCTTTAATGGTAGTTACTTTTTAATGAAATCAATTTTGTAATTTTTTCTCTTTAAATACTTACTAGGGTTTTCATACATATATTATGATATCAAGTAAATAACAACAAACCATTTTTTTGAGAAGGTCATCAGAATAATATGTATCTAAATATGTAAATATCCAGGTGCAGCTATATTAGATAGCATCCAGGGAAATAGTGGGATAAATGAAGAAAACTAGAATGCATACAAGCCATATAAATCTACTATTTCACTTGTTAAAGGAGTTCTATGTATATCAAAGGCAAAAATACAAAAATAACTAAATAAAAAATAAAAAAAACAACCAAAATAATAAACTTTGGAAATTAATATTAAAAATGTGATCCATGATGTAAAAGGGAAAATATAAAAGAGAGTTGTATAAGTGAGTCAGAAATAAAAGTTCAGAGAAATACATTTTACACTAGTTAAAGAATTTAGTAAAATATGAGAGGACTATTATATTTGCTTTTTCTCAGTGATGAAAAGGAAGCCAAGAAAAGCATACTAAGAAGAAGAAAAGTTACCCATGAATAAGTTGTGGAAGGCAGAGTGGAGATCATAATAATGAATAAATTAAGACAGGACAAAAGTCATCGACTGCTTTCAATTTCATGGGCTTGGACACTCAGTTCTGAAGACAGCATGTAATACTCCTACTACTTCCACTAGCAGCTGTATTAGAACCCTGTAAGAGAGTCAATATTTAATTAAACTTTGCTTCAGCAATAAGCTCTTATTTGTCTTGGGCTGGCTCCACAATTCAGTGAGCTCCTCTAGAACCCAGACTCTTTACAGATTTTGTCAGTGTGCCAGTGATGGCTCTCCCGGTGCTAGCAAGAGAACCACAGGAGTGCCTGGCATCAAGTCTTCACATAGTCATGTCCAATAGTTAGAAAAAATAAGGTAACGGCGTGGGTCCTTAGGCTCTTATTTCTCTTCATTAGGAAGAGCAATATTTCTTAGAATAACAAACAGAATTCTTTTATGTTCCAGTGGACAAGCTATATCTTCCCTGATGGCTCAGCAGGTAAAGAAGGCGCCTGCAATACGGGACTCACTGGAGATGCCTGTTCAGTCCCTCAACTGGGAAGATCCCCTGGAGGAGGAAATGGCAACCCAATCCAGTAATCTCCCCTGACAAATCCATGGACAGAGGAGCCTGGTGGACTACAGTCCACAGGGTCATGAAGAGCTGGACACGACTGAGCGACTAAGCGCGCGTGCACACACACACACACACACACACACAGTCAAACTAAATTCTATGCACAATCCTAAGTGAATCTATAGCAAAAATGTGATGAAAATACACACACACACACACACACAAACTAAATTCTATGCACAATCCTAAGTGAATCTATAGCAAAAATGTGATGAAAATCCACAAGTAGCAAAGACCAAATATTTGTGCAAACCAGTGTTTCCCCTGAGGTTTTATTAATAAGGGGAAAAGGTAGGGTGAAGTGAAAATGATGGCAGGAACATAGATGTTTATTTACTGTAGTGGTAAATACTGATTGGAGGTTTTCTACTTACCACACAAGCTGTATATATTTCATCTTCTTCTAATTGTGTTTTGTAAGTCACTCAGTTTTATTCTTGGTTAACTGAGAGTAAATAAAACTTTAAGATCATGTAACTAGCCTAAGATAGCATAGTTAACAAAATAATGCAGATTTGTACAAATTCTCTTCAGGTTTCTAAATAGAATACAAGAGCTATAAAATATAAAACTGCATCATACTGAAATATAAATTCACATTTAAAATATTGTAGAATAAAACCTTTGAAGCTTTATAAAAAGGGGTATACAGTTATGACTTATGATATAAAATGAGAAGTTTAACTCATTCTGTAGATATCTGCTAGCACTTACTTGAAAAGACCTGATATTGGGAAAGATTGAAGGCAGAAGAGAAGGGGATGACAGAGGATTATATGGTTGGATGGCATCACTGACTCAGTGGACATGAGTTTGAGTAAACTCTGGGAGTTGGTGATGGACAGGGAGTCCTGGCCTGCTGCAGTCCGTGGGGTCACAAAGAGTTGGACAGCACTGAGCGACTGAGCTGAACTGAACACTTATTAGAGGCTTCACTGTCTAGAGGGAATTTGAATACTATGACCCAGAGGCCATTAATGCTTGTGTGTGTGTCATGTGTGTGCATGTGTGCAATAGTATATATCTATGTTAAGATGGAGAAAATCTGATATTGCTTAAATATTATGTAAGAACTATAATAATATTAAACTTAAAAAATAGAAAGAGGTATTTGAGTCAAAGAGAAGCATTAGGTTTAAAGCTCACTCTTGGGCAAAATAAAGGATTTCAGCATCATCTTTTTGTTGTGAGACACAGATTACAAAAAAGTAATTAAAAGTGTTCATTTCCCTGTATTCCATTAAGGTATAAACTTGGGTGACCTAAAGGCCTTATCATGATCTTGAGTTTTATGGCAGGAAGTAGAATAAAAGTTCCTAATATACTTAGCATTTTCCCTTTATTAATTCAAACTATTCAATGAAAATTCAAAATAGATACAGAGTTATCCTATGCTTGGCATAAGCAGAGCATTAATTTCTTAAAAACAACAGATTATTTTTCACTACTCCTGTATTTCATACATGAACTTGCAGGTGAAGGAGAGCCCTATTAATAAGTCTCATTTCCTGAAGGATCAACAAGTAATAGAATCCAGAGCCCAAGAAGAGTTATTAGTCTTGGAAAAGCAGAAAGATCCTCATTTATGAAACTTTAAAGAACAAAGAAGTGTGTAGGCTGTAGCTGGTTTAAATAAGTAGGTGTTATATTAATGACCCAAAGATGGCCTTTGTATGTTGGCCCCCAGATTGTTGTTCACAGCAGGCTGACACCTTTTCATTATTAGCTCAGAATTCTGTTGGTGCTAAACTGAGATTTTTATACACCCGATTATTTTAAACACAGCCCAAATCAGATACTTTGCCCTCTTCAGTCTGCTTGGCTTGCCCACCCCATGAAACTGAGCTTACTCTCTGCTAGCCATGGACAGGTCTGGGACTATACAGACCTCAAGCTGCTGCCCTTCCAGGCTCTCAGACCCAGGCACTCTCTGCCGTGCTGGTGACCAACATCACCTGGACGTGTAACCCCCTTCTCAGTACCTTCTCTTTCTGGATGGTGCTCCCACGCTCCCAAAGCCTCTGGAGAGTTTCATGCTTTGAGAAACTTCCTCACATCATCACGTGTCAGAGTCTCACAAATCAGGCTTGTGTGTGCTACTGGGTTTTATATAGATATATGGAGATATATATATATATATATATATATATATATATATATATATAATATTTGTTATAGCTGTACGTATCTCTGTTTCATGGAGCCAAGTGCATTTGCAGAGATAAGTGAAAGGATGTGACAAGGTAATTAAAAGTTTAGATTAGCTTGACTGTGGAGAAGGAGAAGAGGGTACCATAATTCCAGGTATTTCAAAAGACTGATCAAATGATAGTGGGAGCGATGAATTTGTAATAGCATAGACCACACAGTTTTGTTCTTTTCTGTTTGTTTCTGCGCTTGTTTTTCTTTGCACTGTTTGGCAATCTTTGTGGCAAATAAAAGATGGAAATTTGTGTTGATACAATGTTTAGTGCTTGTGTTAATGGTGAAATGAAGAGCAGAAGGAGTCAATATGTTGAAAGTATTACTAAAAATCTATAGTGAACATCTGTGACATCTGGTTTATAGAAAAGCATGTGAAGATAGGATACTATATTGGAGCTAGGGATAAAATAAAGTTCTAGAGCAGGGCTATGCAGTCAAACTCACTGTAAAGATAAAAAATTTCTATAATCTGTGTGTCTAATACGGTACAGTACATTAATTACATGTGACTGTTGAATACTTGAAATGTAGCTAGAGTAACAGAGGAATGGAATTTTTTTTTCATTTTTTTATTGTGGTAAACGACATAAAATGTGCAATCGTTACCAGTTTTGTTCAATAGCGTTAAGTATATTTTTATTGTAAAGCTATTCATCTTGCAGAACTGAAACTCTGTATTGATTAAAAAATAGCTTCCCCTTATCCCTTCCCAGGTCCCCAGCCCCTGGTAGCTGCTATTGTTACTTTCTATATCTATTGATTTGACGACTTTCGATATATCATAAATGGAGTCATACAGTATTGGTCCTTTTGTAACTAGTTTACTTCACCAAGCATCATGTACTTAACAATATCCTAATTGTGGTATGTGATGCGATTTCCTGATTTTTAAGGTTTCATGGTATTCTGTTGTAAATATCTATCATATTTTGTTTATTCATTTGTCTGTCGGTGGGCATTTATAATTGTAAATAATGCTATAAATTGTAAATAATGCTACTATAAACATGTTTGCAAATAATGCTTCAAGATCCTGCTTTCAGCTCGTTTGGATGTACACCCAGAAGTGGGATTGCTGGATTATATGAGTAACTCTATTTCTAATTTAAATTATTCTTACTGTTATTTTAAATTTTAATTTCATTTGCTGTTGACTATCCCAGTTCACATACCAATTTTTCCACATCTCTGCCAAAATGTATTATTTTCTCTGTTTTTTTAAAGTGGTAGACATACTAATGATTGTGAGGTGATAACTCACTGTGATTTTAATTTACATTTCTCTCACTAGTATCTTTCCGTATACTTGTTAGCCATTTGTATACAATCTTTGGAGAAAGGTCTAAGTCTTTTCACTTTTTTGTAAATTGGATTATTTGATTTTGTTTTTGAGCTGTAATTCTTCATATATTCTGGATATTAATCTCTTATCAGATCTGTGATTTGCATGCATTTTCTCTCCTAGATTTTACCTATTCACTGTTGATTGTATCCTTTGATGAACAAAATGTTTGAGTTTGATGTAGTAATATATGTCTATCTTATCACTTCTGCTTATGCTATCACATCCAAAAAATTATTGCTAAATCCCAATGTCACAAAGTTTTTCGCTGTGTTTCCTTTTGGGAATCTTATAACATTGGGTTTTATGTTTAGGTCTTTAATCCATTTAGACTTAATTTTTGTATACAGTGTAAATATCCAATTTTATTTTTTAGCATGTGGGTATTCAGTTTTCCCATTGCAGTTTGTTGGAGACTGCCCTTTTGCCACCTAGTGGCCTTGGCACCCTTGTTGAAGATCATTTGCATATATAATCAAGAGTATATTTCAGGACCTTCTATTTTATTCCTTGGTCTATATGTCTTTCTTAAAGTCAGTACAGAATTTTGATTACTATAGCTTTGCAATATGCATTGAAATCAGGAATTGTTAGTTCTTCAAGTTTGATTTTCTTTTTCAAAAATTTTTTGGCTATTTGTGTTCTCTTGAGTTCCCATATGATTTTGCAGATGATTCCTTACTGTGTTTGCAAAAGGTACCATTGGGGTTTTGATAGGGATTGCATTGAATCCATAAATCACTTTAGGTCATATTGGCATCATAACAATTAAGTCTTCCAATCCATGAATAGAGATGTCTTTCATTTATTTGGGTCTTTTTTTTTTTTTTTTCCTCTAAGAAATGTTTTGTATCTTCAGTGAACAAATCTTTTATCTTTGGTTAAATTTATATCTAAGTATTTTATTCTTTGATGGTATTGTGAATGGAATTGTTTTCTTAATTTCTTTTTCTATTTATTGACAGTGTTCAGAAACCCGAGTTTTGCTTGTAATTTTGTATTCTGCAACTCTCCTGAATTTGTTTATTACTTCTAACAGCTATTTTTTGTGTAACCTTTAGGTTTCCTACATACGAGATAATGTTATCTGTGAGCAGAGATAATTTTAGTGATTTCTTTACAGTTTGTACCTTTTGTTTCTTTCTCTTGACTAATTGCACTGACAAGGACTTCCAGTACTATGTTGGATAGAAGTTAATTAGAGTGGGCATCTTTGTTTTATTCCTGATCATAGAGGAAAACCTTTCAGTCTTTCCTCATTGAATATGGCATTAGCTGTGAGTTGATGAACTGAATTTTAATTGAATTTCATTGTAATAGTTAAATTGTAATTTAAATAGCACCATGCAGTTCATGACTACCGTGTTGGACAGTATAGTCCTAGAGAGTCCAGAAATAGATAAATATTGGCTTTATTGGCAGATGTGAGTTTAGTATTTTAAAAACAGAATTCATTCATAGGGCACACTTTCAGGTAAGATGATGTAGAGTTGTGAAAATGTGAGGGATATAGAGATTTTTTTTCTTTTTTTTGCCAAATCTAAATTTAGCTTTATTTAAATTGGGTTAATAGAAAAATGAAGTAACATATCAAATGCCTATTCACAATCATACCGGGAATTATTACATAAAGTTCTATCAGTGACAGATAACTCAGAGATGAGTTTTCTTCTCTGGTTTGGGAGACATTCAACTCTGATATAGGTGAGAAATGATGAAATTACATCCACTGTTTCTTATGTAACATAAAAATCTACTTATAATTGTGAGTCCATTAAACCGTGAGGAAACAATGAGTTTTTAAAAGTACCTTATACCAGTGTTTGATTCCAAAAAAGGCAAAAGAAGGAAGTAAACTATGGAGAAAATTGAGGGATACATTTTGTAACAGAAGTAAGACAGTGTTTAATCCCATGTTCTTTCATATTATCGCTCACAAACTCTGTTTATTTCTCTCACTGAATTTCTGTTTAGTATTGTTTTTTTCAAGCTGGTACTCCTAATTTATTCTAATAGATCAAGTCAGTATCTATTGGACCTGAAAATAATTACATTACATTCCTCTTTGGTTCAGTTACTCCAATCTGTTTTGGGGGTTATATTCACATGAATGCAAAATCAGAGAAAAATGATAACAGGTTCTCAATGAATATATGACAAGTTTTGATGTTATCTAAATTTCTATAGTCACCAATATGGATATTTACTAAATGAGATTAAATTAGACCCAGCACTCTCTCTGTTTGCAAATTTCAAAGCAAGTGGCCTTCCTACAATCTAACTTAAAACTACACACTCACAATATGCACTAGTTTTCTCTGGTGCCTTTTAATAATTAGAAAAAGATAGGCTCACACACAACCACATTATGTTTTGCTTTCTCTTCTATATTAGGACACGTAAATGCAATTTCTTTATTCTCATGTTATCTCTCTGGTGGCTTAATAAAAGTTGTTATTTTTAATCAGATAATTTCTTGTTCAACATATGGTACTTCTTAGTTGCCTCCATCCCTGAGGAAGACGAAAAAAAATATCTTATTCAGGCTAATTTTGATATGACTTGCAAATTTTCTGAAGTCATTAACTACTGGCCTTCTACTTCTCTAAAACGAACTATGCCACCCTAGGTGGAAGTTTTCATGTTCTATTACCTCTAGGGTTTCAATTGTTTTTATTTAAGCAATTTCTCAGAATAGCACTGCAGAAAGTATTGGTATCTATTATCATTTTAATAAAGGAAAAGTTTCTAGAATATGTGGCATGCTTCCGTGGCATTGAGGACTAAAATGTATGCATCAGCAAGAGATTTATATGAAATTAAAGATTTAACCCTATTAGATTTAACCCTATTAGGTTCTCTTAATGCTAATATTGTCCAAGAATCACAGGCAGGATTATATCCTATAAATGCATCAGAGGTGCTTAAACTGTGAATATTTCATAATTTAATGCATAAAGGAACATATAGGAATATTAATTATAGCATTTCCATTGATTATAAAAATGAGGAGAATCAAAAATAGAAAATTTTAAACAAAAAGCATAAGTAAATATTACCAAGTGAAGTACCTTTGAAGCCATAAATCTTTTGTCTAAAAAACATTGTTTTCAGTTGAGTTCAGTCACTAAGTCGTGTCTGACTCTTTGTGACCCCATGGACTGCAGCGCATCAGGCTTCCCTGATCATCACAAGCTCCTGGAGCTTGTTCAAACCCATGTCCACTGAGTTGGTGATGCCATCCAACCATCTCATCCTCTGTCGTCCCCTTTTCCTCCTGCCTTTGATCTTTCCCAGCGTCAGGGTCTTTTCCAATGAGTCAGTTCCTTGCATCAGGTGGCCAAAATATTGAAATTTCAGTTTCAGCATCAGTCCTTCCAGTGAATATTCAGGACTGATTTATGTTAGGATTAACTGGTTTGATCTCCTTGCAGTACAAGGGGCTCTCAAGAGTTTTCTCCAAAACCACAGTTAAAAGCATCAATTCTTTGGTGCTCAGCTTTCTTTATAGTCCAATTCTCACATCCATACGTGACTACTGGAAAACCATAGCTTTGATTAGATGGACCTTTGTCAGCAAAGTAATGTCTCTGCTTTTTGATATGTTGTCTAGGTTGGTCCTAGCTTTTCTTCCAAGGAGCAGGTGTCTCTTAGTTTCATGGCCGCAGTCATCATCTGCAGTGATTTTGGAGCCTGACAAAATTAAGTCTCTCACTGTCTCCATTGCTTCCCCACCTATTTGCCATGAAGTGATGGGACTGGGTGCCATGATCTTTGTTTTTTGAATGTTCAGTTTTAAACTGGCTTTTTCCCTCTCCTGTTTCACTTTCACAAAGAGGCTCTTTAGTTCCTCTTGACTTTCTGCCGTAAGGCTGGTGTCATCTGCAAATCTGAGGTTGTTGCTATTTCTCCCGGCAATCTTGATTCCAGCTTGTGCTTCATCCAGCTTGGCATTTCACATGTTGCACTCTGTGTATAAATTGAATAGGCAAGATGTCAGTATACAGCCTTGACATACTCCTTTCCTGATTTGGAACCAGCCTGTTGTTCCGTGTCCAGTTCTCTCTGTTGCTTCTTGCCCTGCATAGAAATTTCTCAGGAGACAGATAATGTGGTCTGTTATTCCCATCTCTTGAAGAATTTTCCACAGTTTGTTGTCATCTATACAGTCAAAGGCTTTGACATAGTCAATAAAGAAGAAGTAGATGTTTTCTGGAACTCTCTTGCTTTTTCTGTGATCCAACAGATGTTGGCTCTTTGATCTCTGGTTCCTCTGCCTTTTCTAAATCCAGCTTGAACATCTGGAATTCACGGTTCATGTCCTGTTGAAGCCTGGCTTGGAAAATTTTGAGCATTACTTTGCTAGTGTGTGAGATGAGGGCAATTGTGTGGTAGTTTGAACATTCTTTGGCATTGCCTTTCTTTGGGATTGGAATGAAAACTGACATTTTCCAGTCCTGTGGCCACTGCTGAGTTTTCCAAATTTTCTGGCATATTGAGTGCAGCACTTTCACAGCATCATCTTTTCAGATTTGAAATAGCTCAACTGTAATTCCATCACCTTCACTAGCTTAGTTCGTAGTGATGCTTCCTAAGACCACTTGACTTCACATTCCAGGATGTCTGGCTCTAGGTGAGTGATCACACCCTCATGGTTATCTGGGTCATGAAGATCTTTTTTTGTATAGTTCTCTGTTTTTTCTTGCCACTTCTCCTTAATATCTTCTGCTTCTGTTAGGTCCATACAATTTCTTTCCTTTATTGTGCCCAGCATTGTTTTAGGCTCAGACAATAGTAAGCTCTGTATTATTGCTATTACTTTCTGTCTCAGATGAGTCCCTCAAATTCTATTAACTCCTTCGAGTTCATAATGAGATATAAATAAAAATATATTTTCTCAAGGTATTTTTAGTAGATTCTTATTTACAAAATTGATGTATTTTGGAGCTGAAAATGACCTTGAATATGATATTATCCTGAATTCTAAAACAGTGAGGTTCAGTGAAGTCAATTATATTTCTAAAATTAGAAAAAGAATTTAGTGGTACCCCTAGAACTCTTACCTGGACACCTGATCCCCGTCCTACTGTTGTAGATTGCTATGTATCATCTCCTCGACACCCATTACCAGATAAGGACATTCTACTGAAGATGGAACCTTTGTCTCTGTTCCTTTCCAAGTCAGAATATATAGTAGGCTGGCATATTGGAAAGAACCTATCAATTAGTTTATTAATAGTTAAAAATCAAGGCTAATCATTTGTAGTCCTTCAAAAGTAAAACAAAGAACAGCCCCAGAAGCAGAGTGATTATTTAAGATTTATTAATAAAATACATATTAATAGAGGAAACTTCCATACTGTGATAAGTAGAATTTACTTCAATTTTAGATTTCTTTAAACCACACACCAGAAATTTCTAATAATAAATACCAAAAAACCCTCATCCTCAAAACTCTGCCCATATTTCTGAGGCTTGGGAGGACTCATAGTTTCTTTTTCTACCTATGGAATGATGAAGTCTCAAATTTAGTTATCTCTTGCAAACTTAATTTGTGTACTTCTTTTTTCACAACCTCTGCAACTTTTTACAACTTTACAATTTACAACTTCTGCTAGATATTTAATGAATATCTTTCATAAGACAAGAACTGAAAGCATTCTGTTTTTCACAGCTCAGTTCATTGTAATTTATCATACTTAATGTTTAGTCCTTAACCAGTTTTTCAATGTAGATGAAAATCAAGTTATATAAACAAACTTTATTTTTTTATCAAAAAGTGGAAGGGGCTATTAACATAATCCACATATTTTATAGCTTATATATCTCTTTTAAAAAATTCTAGAGAACAAAGGAAACTAAAGGCATTAATATGAAGCTGAGAGGTTAGGAAAAGGTCAGTTTTCATTCCAATCCCAAAGAAAGGCAATGCCAAAGAATGCTCAAACTACCGCACAATTGCACTCATCTCACACACTAGTAAAGTAATACTTAAAATTCTCCAAGCCAGGCTTTAGCAATACATGAACTGTGAACTTCCAGATGTTCAAGCTGGTTTTAGAAAAGGCAGAAGAACCAGAGATCAAATTGCCAACATCTGCTGGATCATCAAAAAAGCAAGAGAGTTCCAGAAAAACATCTATTTCTGCTTTACTGACTATGCCAAAGCCTTTGACTATGCGGTTCACAATAAACTGTGGGAAATTCTGAAGGAGATGGGAATACCAGACCACCTGGCCTGCCTCTTGAGAAACCTGTATGCAGGTCAGGAAGCAACAGTTAGAACTGGGCATGGAACAACAGACTGGTTCCAAATAGGAAAAGGAGTACGTCAAGGCTGTATATTGTCACCCTGCTTAAATTTAACTTATATGCAGAGTACATCATGAGAAACGCTGGGCTGGAAGAAGCACAAGTTAGAATCAAGATTGCCGGGAGAAATATCAATAACCTCAGATATGCAGATGACACCACCCTTATGGCAGAAAGTGAAGAAGAAAGAACTAAAGAGCCTCTTGATGAAAGAGAAGGAGGAGAGTGAAAATGTTGGCTTAAAGCTCAACATTCAGAAAACTAAAATCATGGCATATGGTCCCATCACTTTAAGGCAAATACATGGGGAAACAGTGGAAACAGTGTCAAACTTCATTTTTCTGGGCTCCAAAATCACTGTGAATGGTGATTGCAGCCATGAAATTAAAAGACGCTTACTCCTTGGAAGGAAAGTTATGACCAACCTGGACAGCATATTAAAAAGCAGAGACGTTGCTTTGCCAACAAAGGTCCGTCTAGTCAAGGCTATGGTTTTTCCAGTGGTCATGTATGGATGTGAGAGTTGGACTATAAAGAAAGCTGAGCACCGAAGAACTGATGCTTTTTGAACTGTGGTGTTGGAGAAGACTCTTGAGAGTCCCTTGGACTGCAAGGAAATCCATCCAGTCCATCCTAAAGGAGATCAGTCCTGGGTGTTCATTGGAAGGACTGATGCTGAAGCTGAAACTCCAATACTTTGGCCATCTGAAGTGAGGAACTAACTCATTTGAAAAGACCCTGATGCTGGGAAAGATTGAGGGAGGGAGGAGAAGGGGACCGCAGGGGATGAGATGGTTGGATGGCATCACCAACTCAATGGTCATGGGTTGGGTGGACTCTGGGAGTTGCTGATGGACAGGGAGGCCTGGTGTGCTGCAATTCATGGGGTCCAAAGAGTCAGACACAACTGAGCAACTTAACTGAACTGAACTGAGAGGCTAGCAGACGTTGATGATTTGAGGTGCAAACATGGTGTATAATGTAATCATGGAATAGTACCTTTGGAAAAATATGATGAGAAATGTGCTGCTAAAAGCTACAACTGGAGAGGAGCCAAGATGGCGGAGGAGTAGGACGGGGAGATCACTTTCTCTCCTACAAATTCATCAAAAGAATAACTGAACACAGAGCAAACTTCGCGAAACAACTTCTGATCGCTAGCTGAGGTCATCAGGCGCCCAGAAAAGCAGCCCATTGTCTTCGAAAGGAGGTAGGACAAAATATAAAAGATAAAAAGTGAGACAAAAGAGCTAAGGACGGAGATCCGTCCCGGGAACTCTTAGGCGGCATTGCTTGGGGTAGGGTCCGGGCCTGAGAGCCCTGAGGACAATCGGAGGGAGCTTCTGTGAGTTGCCAACTTGAACTGTGGGAGACCAAAAGAGAGAGAGTAAATTAACCGGCCCAAACACACTGCCGGCCGCTCGCAGAACAAAGAGACCGAGAGGGTCCAGAGAGGAGCTCGCAGGCTGCAGACCGGCCCAGCCCCGCCGGAGGCAGGAGGCAGAGGGTAGGGGAAGGTCGCGGCGAGACACAGGGCGCAGGCACCCGACCGGCGCGGGCGGGGACTGGGGCTGGGGACGCAGAGGGCAGAAGGCGTGCGCACCCGACTGGCGCCAGCGGAAACTGAAACTGGGTCCGTGGAAGGGAGGGGGCGCGCCACACCTGGGGAGAGTGCGCCCACCAAGCCCCTGGCTGCCTGGACCGCTCTGACGGGAAAGGCACAGAGAGCAGGCGCAGCTTTTCGCTCCACGCTTTTGTGGAACACCCGAGGGCTGGAGCCTCGCGCAGCGCGGGGCGCGCTCCATATAGAGCAGCCGGGGCCTGAGCAGCGCAGACGGAGAAAGCAGCGTCAGCCCCTCCCGGCAGCACCAGTCCGACCCCGCAGCCCAAGCCCGTCCCCATAGCGCCAGCCACTTCCGGCAGCGCCAGCCCCTCCCGGCAGTGCGACGGAACTAGCTACCTGAGTTAGAGTCCACCTCCGCCCGCCTGTGTCAGGGCGGAAATGAGGCTCTGAAGAGACCGGCAAACAGAAGCCAAATAAACAAAGGGAACCGCTTCAGAAGGGACTGGTGCAACAGATTAAAATCCCTCTAGGAAACATTGACTACACCGGAAGAGGCCTGTAGATATCGAGAAGCGTAAGCTGGAACAAGGAGCTATCTGAAACTGAGCTGAACCCACACTGACCGCAACAGCTCCAGAGAAACTCCTAGATACAATTTTACATTTTTCCCCTTTTTTTTTTTTTTCTTTTTTTTCCTTTTTTTTTTTTTATTTTTTCTCTTTTATTTTCCTTTAAAATCCCCTATTACTCCCCCATTACTCCTTAACTTTCATTTCCATAGACTTCTACGATTTTTTAATTAGGGGGAAAAAAAAATTTTTTTTTTCTTTCTTTTTTTTTTCTTTCCTTTTTCTCTTCTATTTTCTATTTTTCTTTTTCTCTTATTTCTTTTAAAGTCCTCTAGTACTCCTCTACTACTCCTTAATTTTCATTTTAAATACACTATAACCTTACAAAAAAAAAAAGAAGAAGAGAAGCCCTATTTTTAAACCGAAGATTATTCTCTCCCAATCTTGACTCTCTGTTTTCTACCTCAGAACACCTCTATTTCCTCCTTTCCCCTTCTCTTCCCAATCCAATTCTATGAATCTTTGTAGGTGACTGGGCTACGGAGAACACTCTGGGAACAGACAGCTGCGTAGATCTGTCTCTCCACTCTTGAGTCCCCCTTTTTCTCCTCCTGCTCATCTCTATCTCCCTCCTCCCTCTCCTCTTCTTCATGTAACTCTGTGAACCTCTCTGGGTGTCCCTAACGGGGGAGAATCTTTTAGCCATTAACCTAGAAGTTTTCTTATCAGGGCTGTATAGTTGGAGAAGTCCTGAGACTACAGGAAGAATAAAACTAAAATCCAGAGGCAGGAGACTTAAGCCCAAAACCTGAGAACACCAGAAAACTCCTGACTACATGGAACTTTAAGTAATAAGTGACTGTCCAAAAGCCTTCATACCTACACTGAAACCAACCACCACCCAAGAGCCAATAAGTTTTAGAGCAAGACATACCACGCAAATTCTCCAGCAACGCAGGAACATAGCCCTGAACATCAACATACAGGCTGCCCAAGGTCACACCTAACACGTAGACCCATCTCAAAACTCATTACTGGGCACTCCATTGCTCTCCAAAGAGAAGAAATCAAGTTCCACGCACCAGAACGCTGACGCACGCTTCCCTAACCAGGAAATCTTGACAAGCCAATCGTCTAACCCCACCCACTGGGTTAATCCTCCACAACAAAAAGGAACCACAGACCTCCAGAATACAGAAAGCCCACTCCAGATACAGCAATCTAAACAAGATGAAAAGGCAAAGAAATACCCAACAGGTAAAGGAACATGAAAAATGCCCACCAAGTCAAACAAAAGAGGAGGAGATAGGGAATCTACCTGAAAAAGAATTTAGAATAATGATAATAAAAATGATCCAAAATCTTGAAAACAAAATGGAGTTACAGATAAATAGCCTGGAAACAAAGATTGAAAAGATTCAAGAACTGTTTAATAAAGACCTAGAAGAAATAAAAAAGAGTCAATTAAAAATGAATAATGCAATGAATGAGATCAAAAACACTTTGGAGGGAACCAAGAGTAGAATAACAGAGGCAGAAGATAGGATAAGTGAGGTAGAAGATAAAATGGTGGAAATAAATGAAGCAGAGAAGAAAAAAGAAAAAAGGATCAAAAGAAATGAGGACAACCTCAGGGACCTATGGGACACTGTGAAACGCCCCAACATTCGAATCATAGGAGTTCCAGAAGAAGAAGACAAAAAGAAAGGCCA
The DNA here is from genome assembly GCF_910594005.1 of Cervus elaphus. Lineage (NCBI taxonomy): Eukaryota > Metazoa > Chordata > Mammalia > Artiodactyla > Cervidae > Cervus > Cervus elaphus. Next base: position 30,672,708 of record NC_057841.1, on the reverse strand, counting down.
TGAGAAAATACTCGAGGAGATAATAGCTGAAAACTTCCCTAAAATGGGGAAGGAAATAGCCACCCAAGTCCAAGAAACCCAGAGAGTCCCAAACAGGATAAACCCAAGGCGAAACACCCCAAGACACATATTAATCAAATTAACAAAGATCAAACACAAAGAACAAATATTAAAAGCAGCAAGGGAGAAACAACAAATAACACACAAAGGGATTCCCATAAGGATAACAGCTGATCTATCAATAGAAACCCTCCAGGCCAGAAGGGAATGGCAGGACGTACTGAAAGTAATGAAAGAGAATAACCTACAACCTAGATTACTGTATCCAGCAAGGATCTCATTCAGATATGAAGGAGAATTCAAAAGCTTTACAGATAAGCAAAAGCTGAGAGAATTCAGCACCACCAAACCAGCTCTTCAACAAATGCTAAAGGATCTTCTCTAGACAGGAAATGCAGAAAGGTTGTATAAACATGAACCCAAAACAACAAAGTAAATGGCAATGGGACCACACCTATCAATAATTACTTTAAATGTAAATGGGTTGAATGCCCCAACCAAAAGACAAAGATTGGCTGAATGGATACAAAAACAAGACCCCTATATATGCTGTCTACAGGAGACCCACCTCAAAACAAGAGACACATACAGACTAAAAGTGAAGGGCTGGAAAAAAATATTTCATGCAAACGGAGACCAAAAGAAAGCAGGAGTCGCAATACTCATATCAGATAAAATAGACTTTCAAATAAAGGATGTGAAAAGAGACAAAGAAGGACACTACATAATGATCAAAGGATCAATCAAAGAAGAAGATATAACAATTATAAATATATATGCACCCAACATAGGAGCACCGCAATATGTACGGCAAACGCTAACGAGTATGAAAGAGGAAATTAATAGTAACACAATAATAGTGGGAGACTTTAATACCCCACTCACAACTTTGGATAGATCAACTAAACAGAAAATTAACAAGGAAACACAAACCTTAAATGACACAATGGACCAGCTAGACCTAATTGATATCTATAGGACATTTCACCCCAAAACAATCAACTTCACCTTTTTCTCAAGTGCACACGGAACGTTCTCCAGAATAGATCACATCCTGGGCCATAAATCTGGTCTTGGAAAATTCAAAAAAATTGAAATCATTCCAGTCATCTTTTCTGACCACAGTGCAGTAAGATTAGATCTCAATTACAGGAAAAAAATTGTTAAAACTTCAAACACCTGGAGGCTAAATAACACGCTTCTGAATAACCAACAAATCATAGAAGAAATCAAAAAAGAAATCAAAATATGTATAGAAATGAATGAAAATGAAAACACAACAACCCAAAACCTGTGGGACACTGTAAAAGCAGTGCTAAGGGGAAGGTTCATAGCATTACAGGCTTACATCAAGAAACAAGAAAAAAACCAAATAAATAACCTAACTCTACACCTAAAGCAATTAGAGAAGGAAGAAATGAAGAACCCCAGAGTTAGCAGAAGGAAAGAAATCTTAAAAATCAGGGCAGAAATAAATGCAAAAGAAACTAAAGAGACCATAGCAAAAATCAACAAAGCTAAAAGCTGGTTTTTTGAAAAAATAAACAAAATTGACAAACCATTAGCAAGACTCATTAAGAAACAAAGGGAGAAGAACCAAATCAACAAAATTAGAAATGAAAATGGAGCGATCACAACAGACAACACTGAAATACAAAGGATCATAAGAGACTACTACCAGCAGCTCTATGCCAATAAAATGGACAACTTGGATGAAATGGACAAATTCTTAGAAAAGTATAACTTTCCAAAACTGAACCAGGAAGAAATAGAAGATCTTAACAGACCCATCACAAGCAAGGAAATCGAAACCGTCATCAAAAATCTGCCAGCAAACAAAAGCCCGGGACCAGATGGCTTCACAGCTGAATTCTACCAAAAATTTAGAGAAGAGCTAACACCTATCTTACTCAAACTCTTCCAGAAAATTGCAGATGAAGGTAAGCTTCCAAACTCATTCTATGAGGCCACCATCACCCTAATTCCAAAACCAGACAAAGATGCCACAAAAAAAGAAAACTACAGGCCAATATCACTGATGAATATAGATGCAAAAATCCTTAACAAAATTCTAGCAAACAGAATCCAACAACATATTAAAAAAATCATACACCACGACCAAGTGGGCTTTATCCCAGGAATGCAAGGATTCTTCAATATCCGCAAATCAATCAATGTAATACACCACATTAACAAATTGAAAGATAAAAACCATATGATTATCTCAATAGATGCAGAGAAAGCCTTTGACAAAATTCAACACTCATTTATGATTAAAACTCTCCAAAAAGCAGGAATAGAAGGAACATACCTCAACATAATAAAAGCTATATATGACAAACCCACAGCAAGCATCACCCTCAATGGTGAAAAATTGAAGGCATTTCCCCTGAAATCAGGAACAAGACAAGGGTGCCCACTCTCACCACTACTATTCAACATAGTGTTGGAAGTTCTGGCCACAGCAATCAGAGCAGAAAAAGAAGTAAAAGGAATCCAGATAGGAAAAGAAGAAGTAAAACTCTCACTGTTTGCAGATGACATGATCCTCCATATAGAAAACCCTTAAGACTCTACCAGAAAATTACTAGAGCTAATCAATGAATATAGTAAAGTTGCAGGATATAAAATTAACACACAGAAATCCCTTGCATTCCTATATACTAACAATGAAAAAACAGAAAGAGAAATTAAGGAAACAATACCATTCACCATTGCAACAAAAAGAATAAAATACTTAGGAGTATACCTACCTAAAGAAACAAAAGACCTATACATAGAAAACTATAAAACACTGATGAAAGAAATCAAAGAGGACACAAACAGATGGAGAAACATACCGTGTTCATGGATTGGAAGAATCAATATTGTCAAAATGGCTATTCTACCCAAAGCAGTCTATAGATTCAATGCAATCCCTATCAAGCTACCAACGGTATTTTTCACAGAACTAGAACAAATAATTTCACAATTTGTATGGAAATACAAAAAACCTCGAATAGCCAAAGGAATCTTGAGAAAGAAGAATGGAACTGGAGGAATCAACCTGCCTGACTTCAGACTCTACTACAAAACCACAGTCATCAAGACAGTGTGGTACTGGCACAAAGACAGAAATATAGATCAATGGAACAGAATAGAAAGCCCAGAGATAAATCCACGAACCTATGGACACCTTATCTTTGACAAAGGAGGCAAGGATATACAATGGAAAAAAGACAACCTCTTTAACAAGTGGTGCTGGGAACACTGGTCAAACACTTGTGAAAGAATGAAACTAGAACACTTTCTAACACCATACACAAAAATAAACTCAAAATGGATTAAAGATCTAAATGTAAGACCAGAAACTATAAAACTCCTAGAGGAGAACATAGGCAAAACACTCTCCGACATAAATCACAGCAAGATCCTCTATGACCCACCTCCCAGAATATTGGAAATAAAAGCAAAAATAAACAAATGGGACCTAATGAAACTTAAAAGCTTTTGCACTACAAAGGAAACTATAAGTAAGGTGAAAAGACAGCCGTCAGATTGGGAGAAAATAATAGCAAACGAAGCAACAGACAAAGGATTAATCTCAAAAATATACAAGCAACTCCTGAAGCTCAATTCCAGAAAAATAAATGACCCAATCAAAAAATGGGCCAAAGAACTAAACAGACATTTCTCCAAAGAAGACATACAGATGGCTAACAAACACATGAAAAGATGCTCAACATCACTCATAATTAGAGAAATGCAAATCAAAACCACAATGAGGTACCATTACACACCAGTCAGGATGGCTGCTATCCAAAAGTCTACAAGCAATAAATGCTGGAGAGGCTGTGGAGAAAAGGGAACCCTCTTACACAGTTGGTGGGAATGCAAGCTAGTACAGCCGCTATGGAAAACAGTGTGGAGATTTCTTAAAAAACTGGAAATAGAACTGCCATATGACCCAGCAATCCCACTTCTGGGCATACACACTGAGGAAACCAGATCTGAAAGAGACACGTGCACCCCAATGTTCATCGCAGCACTGTTTATAATAGCCAGGACATGGAAGCAACCTAGATGCCCATCAGCAGATGAATGGATAAGGAAGCTGTGGTACATATATACCATGGAATATTACTCAGCCATTAAAAAGAATTCATTTGAACCAGTCCTAATGAGATGGATGAAACTGGAGCCCCTTATACAGAGTGAAGTAAGCCAGAAAGATAAAGAACATTACAGCATACTAACACATATATATGGAATTTAGAAAGGTGATAACGATAACCCTATATGCAAAACAGAAAAAGAGACACAGAAATACAGAACAGACTTTTGAACTCTGTGGGAGAAGGTGAGGGTGGGATATTTCAAAAGAACAGCATGTATACTATCTATGGTGAAACAGATCACCAGCCCAGGTGGGATGCATGAGACAAGTGCTCGGGCCTGGTGCACTGGGAAGACCCAGAGGAATCGGGTGGAGAGGGAGGTGGGAGTGGGGATCGGGATTGGGAATACATGTAACTCCATGGCTGATTCAAAGAATAAAAAAAAAATTAAAAAAAAATAAAAAAAAAAAAATAAAAGCTACAACTGGAAATCATGTTGTTTGTTTTTTTCCCACAGTTCATAATCACTCATGCCTCCTCCTTTGATATCTCATCACTTTTGAGTATAATGTTTTAAAATTCTAGAACCAGTTTTGCTGTGTTCAAATCCCAGCTTTGTCATTCACTGGCTATATAATGGGCTTCCCAGATAGCATAGTGGTAAAATAACCTGCCTGCCATTACAGAAGACACAAGAGACACGCGTTTGATCCCTGGGTTGTGAAGATCCCCTGTAGTAGGAAATGGCAACCCACTCCAGTATTCTTGCCTGGAAAATGGACAGAGGAGCCTGGAGGGCTACAATCCACGGGGTTACAGGGAGTCGGACGTGAGTGAACATGCACACACACACATACACACACACAGCTATGTAATATTGGGCAGAATTATTTGTGGCTCAGAGTTTTTATCTGTTAATTGGGAGGAACATTAAGGGAGGATATCTTCTAGAAAATTACTGACATGTTGAAAACATTCTTTTAAATATTTATTATTGTTGTCATTGTTTGTTTTGATTTTGTCTTCTCTGATATGGTGGCCTTATTGAACAGAAATTAATATTTCCTGATCAAAACAAACCAGCCAGTAACCTGATCATCAGCAGTTTACAGAGGGCACAGATTAATGAGGTTCCTGCTCTTTATTTCACTAACCATACACTGAATTTATAATGCATTTTGTCAATCAGCCAGTAAAAGGTTAATAAAATAAATATTCAATCAGATGACTCTTCATTTTAGCTAGGACATTACTGTTCATGTATTAATTTTATCCTTAGCCTTATGATTTATTACATGGCTAAAAGTGATCTTCCAAATTATTTAGTAACAATATCAGATTTTCTATTTTTTTGAGAAATGCTTGACTAAAATTTATCTTTTCTTTTTAAAAGAGCTACTTTTTCTTGGATTTCTTCAATAAAATCTTATGTACATACCTATACAAAGCATCAATTGACATTTCCATTAACTTTTACAAAAAGATTCTATTAATAGGAACTTCTAGTATTAAGAATATAGTCCTTCAGAGGAATACTCATTGCCATTTCTATCTTGGAAACTCTTATTAGAACCTCTTCTTTGGGTTATAAGTGGAGGTAAGAGGTGTAGTTACACAAAATATTTTGACAAGTCCCATTGTACAGTTGAGAATTTAAAAGAGATGGTTATTCTAATATTCAAAATTACATGTTAGAATTAATATATATTCAGAACTACTAAATGTAACCAGAAAGCTCTAATCATTTAGAAAGATAAAATATTTCCTCAACAGTCCCACAACTGTATCCACTGTTACAAAAATGTGGCAACAGTAATGAACAATGGGTTGCTTCAGTGGACAGTGTATGACCGAAACAGGTACCAGTACTTGCTAAGATTTGCAGCTTGTGAAACAGTTTTCACTCAAGTAGAACTGATTCATATTGAATTCCATGAGCATTTGAACAAGTACTTGGTTTGAGTAGCCAGGAGGAAGTCTCTTTTAAATTGCCTGAAATAAAGTTGTTGAAAAACAGGAAAAGTGTTCTACAGGTTTGATGAACCAAAAAATGCAATTAAATCATCCACCGGTCACTTCTATAGAGCATAAATCTTAATATTAAAAAATTTAAACTGAAGTATTGATATAATTATTTTAAACACTTTCTTCTTTTTGCATTAAAATAGAGATGATAAAGTTAAAGCTTATAAATGAATGAACACTAAATAGTGGAAAAAGTTAAATATAGGTCAGTTGGAGCAAAGCTTCCTATAATACATTTAGCGAAGCATCACTAAACCACAAAATAGCTTTTGGAGAAAGATAAAAAAGATGTATGATTTAAGAAATCCTGTTTCTTTCATGCCTTGGTTTTTGGAAACAGGTAGGTGAATTGTGCTATGTTTGTGTCATCATGCCTTTTTACAAAACATTGCTTCTATGGGGATTTCTAAATGACATTTACAAGTGGAATTCCAAGGGTAACATCAATTACTCTTTTGCTCCATGACATTTTTATTCGAAAATAATCCTGAAATGTTCATTTTGTAGTACTTGATACTTCAGTGTACAAGACCATTTATAGAAAGGGAAAACCCAAGAGAGACTTTACTAACAGCTGGGGAAATGCCAGCAGATTTTAGTAACTTTCTCTGTAAAACTGTAATGAGTAAAAGAATTGTAAACCTGTTAAATTTTATCATTTATTATTACTTATTCAAGTACAGTTATGAGAAAAATATATTATTGATTGATTTTGTGTATGTGTAAGTTTTATATTTATGAATAGTTGTTAGAAGTTTGGGCATTTTGATCCTTTGAAACAAATATTGGCAATGTATCTGTGACCTTTTATTAGCATTTATATTTAGTAAGAATTCTTATGAATGCTACATAAAAATTAACATTTTTAATTTCCTCTGTTACTGGTTTTAAGAAAATGGATCACATGTTATTAGGCAAAAAACAAACAAAAGACTGTTGTGGAGATAACAGTTATTCAGTGGCAAACTTATTATTAACATTCAGGCAGTTTTATCATATCTTTAGAGTGATTTCTGGCATGAAATGCAACGGAATCATCATCTTACTCTGATGTCCACATTGCTAATGCTATTAACTTTAAAAGAAAGGAAAGCTTCACTTCAGTACCTGAAGACTTAATTCTAGTATCTGATTGAACTCTCCAAGTGGAAGAAAGTAAAGCATGTGACTTTAGTTTGGTGCAGTTCAAGTAATGAAAATCCCAAAGCCTGACACTAATCTTTTGAGTTTATAGATTTCTCACTTGGCACCATAAACTCCTTGGCTACTTTCCTCTTGTAAAATAAGCTGTTGCTCAAACCCTAGCAGGAGACTCTGGTCTTTGAAAGTGTTTTACTGCTGAAACAAAAATGATTACCCAAATCTAAGTTTCCTATTATAATTAAAATTATCAAAAGCAAGCTGTTTGACCACTAATTTTATTGCATCTTCATAATATCCTTACTTTTATCAGAGCGTTTAATACTTTGTTCAGTTATTTATATCTTTGTGTTATGAAGTATAGCTTATTTATTTGTATATAACAGCACTTTGGACAGTGCTTATTCAAGGAAACGCCATAATCCTTGTTGAACCAATGAGATGAATTATGTATAGACCTAGGGCCTATACAAAACATAGTATAAACAGAGAATGACCAGAGGTAGATATCTTTCAAATATTTTTATGTTTCTGTACCTTAATATTTTTAAAGTTAAATATGGATGTGGAGATGAGCCAGTAGCTCTATCAGATCTCAGTATAAATCAAGAAACTCAAATCTTGACATGTCTTAGAATACCATCCTATTATTTAAACCAAGAATCAATTAAAAACACAATATTAAAGCTTCCATATTCAAATATAGATTAATTATTTGATAAACTCATGACAGGTCAAGCTGAGCCTGGTCAAACAGATCTGTGCCTACAGGGATTCACTTGGATTCACTACCAAACCAGCAAAGAAGTGTTACAAACATTATAACATATAAAATTTACACAGCTCCTTGAATTCTCCCTTGTTTTCTGGAAGAAAAAAGCAAGTGTGGTCAACAGAGTCAAGAAACTAAACTAAGGCTTTTGACCCTTATACCCTTAGGGTGTGAAGGAAACAGAATTCAGAAGTCTCTCTACTGCCGAGCTACATACAGATTCTTATTCTTTATTTCTTACTGTACAGTTATGCTGAAAAGACTAACCATACCTAACAATGACCTAAGATACCAGCTCATCTTGGTAATCCTAGAGACAGATGTCTCTTGGCCTGAAGCAGCACAACTGCTGGTTCCTTTCCTTTAGCTGTAAGTAGTGTGCATCTGCCCTACCAGGATTAGTCTAGATTAGAAGTGAACTTTATCTCTAAAGTTGATCTTTCACTTAAGTTTCTTTTGTAGACTGTTTAGACTTCAAAACCCAGTAGTCTTTTATGATTCATGCAAAATTCACTAGTGTGATAATCCATGATGAGATAAGAAATGATCCTTGGAAATTTTAAATTACCTTCCATACTTGTCCTGTTAGAACTTTTCAAAAGACCATTTTTTTAAGGTGGAGAAGTCATTAACAAACATAGTGATGAATATCTGTTTTTTTCCTAGTTGTTGCAAAATCTTAAGAAAAGTTAACACATTAAGATGTATTCATAGAACAAACCCCGTAAGAATGAAGTTTGTATTCTTTTGAACTAAATTAAATCAAGGTGGGCATTAAGCATCTTTGGATTGATTATGTATAGATTGTCTTTATTCTCTACCTATTTAAAAAAAATCTCCCATCACCTCCAACATCTTCCCTATAATCCAGTGGTCCATCCTTCTCCATTCAAATCCCTTCATTCTACTCTGATATTTCTTATGTTGCCAAAGGCAATATACTAATGAGTACACATGCCTCTATTTTCCTGCCAATCATTTCCCCCATGAAGGAAACTTTCAGTCTTGTATTTTATCTTTTTCAGAAAGGGTTATTGGTTTTCCCTTTAAAATGAAGGCAAAGAATGAAGGCTCTTAAAAAAGAAAGGTTAAGGGTTCTGTTTTATATTTTCTGGGTTAATAGTAATTAACCAAACAGATATGCCTAGTAAGTATTTATAGATAGGAAATTAGGAATCAGGAAGCTGTCGGTTAGACATGTAGATTATCAAGTCCTTTACATTGAGATTGAAGCTGTGATAATTTTCAAATAAATTTTTATAATCAGTACAGGCTGAACTCTTAGGAGAAAACATAGAAAGAACACTCGATGACATAAATCAAAGCAAGCTCCTCTATCACCCACCTCCTAGAATAATGGAAATAAAAACAAAAATAAAAAAAGTGGGACCTTATAAAACTTAAAAGCTTTTGCACCGCAAAGAAACTATAAACAAGGTAAAAAGACAACCCTCAGAATGGGAGAAAATAATAGCAAGTGAAACAACTGACAAAGGATTAATTTCCAAAATATACAGGTAGCTCATACAAGTCACTACCAGAAAAACAACCCAATCAAACAGTGGGAAAAAGACCTAAACAGACATTTCTCCAAAGAAGACATGCAGATAAGCTAACAAACACATGAAAAGATTTAAAAAAAATCATCTTCAGGAAAGATGAATTCTATTAACATAAGTTGAAAACTATGATAAAATAAGTATTGAACCAGCAGCATACTAACAAGAAAATAGGTTAAAACTATTTTTAACACTACAAAATAAAATAATTTTTGGTAATATCTTATTAAATTTCATAGATCTGGAGTGTTATTACATTATAAATTTAATTGTTCCCCTAATTCTACATTGAAACAAGTAGTGAAGTGGAAAAAGCATAATTCCATTTTTAAGAAAGAAGTTCTGATCTAAAAAAATTTTGCCACATAAAAAGCATACTCATTTGTTTATTCACATAATAGCAAATTGATGATCACTGACTGTAACATTAGTCAAAAAATGGTTTGCACATCTAGGCTTATTTTCTCATCTATAAAAAAGTAAAATTTTTCATGTACCAGTGAATATGATTGTATGACATAAGTCATGTGATAACAACCATCATTGTGTGTGGGTGCTCAGTCGCCCAATTGTGTCTTACTCTGTAACCCCATGGACTGAAGCACCCAGGCTTCTCTGTCTATGGAATTTTCCAGGCAAGAATACTGTATTCTTTTTGGCAAATGAGTTGCCATTTCCTATAGCTGGGGAACTTCCCATCCCAGGGATCGAACCTGGTCTCCTGTGTCTTCTGCATTGACAGGCAGATTCTTTACCACTGCACCACCTGGGAAGCCCAACAGCCATCATATTACCTGCCATGTAGTAATTTATTTCACATATTCAATTTTGATATAATTTATAGTCATTATTTAACTTCCTGTTTTTCATCCTTGTGCCAAAAATCATGTTATTTTTTGTTCTTCCACCTTCTATTTTTTAATCCACCAAATAAAAAATCCTCAGGTGGCACTGAGTCCGTGCAGCCATTGCCAGAGGCTGAGAGGCTATTGATTTGATAGTTGTTGTTTTTGGATCAGTGGGAGTCTGGCACTTCTGAAGACTTTTTGCAGCCAACCCGTCTTGGCTCACTGGGCAAAGTAAACTCCCACGCCAATAAGAGAGACCTGCTGGGTGAAATAAATCACTTGACATGGCACAAAAGCAGGAGAACTCTTTTTCATTTTTTGGTCCCAAATTGTGTTGATTTTCTTTCACCAAACATGTATTCTATCTTGGACCACAAGTGAGAGAGGATCTTTAAAAGCTGCAAGTGGAAGAATAAACAACCACTCAATTTCTTAGGTGAGAGTATAATTTCAAACAAAGATAATAAAGACAATGTAAAAGGGAGGGGAAAAAATAAGAAGTGGGATTTTTTAGTTAGGTCTAATGATAATCTTTCTAAATTAATTAATTTTCCATCTATGAATCTAGGTAGGAAAAGCATATATTTTCCTCAAGTTATATTAAAAATACCCTTTAGATGATTAATATGTCAGAGTATGTTTTCCATATATATATATATATATATATATATATATATATATTTATATACACTCACACAGGAGATATGTGTATATATATATACATATATATGTATACAGTATCTCCATTGCTTTAAAATGATTTCTTATTTTTCTGTATTCTTAAGGTGACTGGAGAATAAATGCTTAGAGATGTGTTTCTTTAAACATTTGCTTGATTTTAGCATTTTAATTGATTCATTTTCTGAAATTTCATTAGCACACAAAGAGTTCATGTTTCTGAAGTTGTAAGAAATCTTGGTTGGTTTAGTTAGGTGTGATTTGCTGAAGGATTTGCCTCTGTCCCAAAAGATCATGAGTTCTATCAAAATCACAACTGTATTTAACCTAATTTCTGGGACAGACTTAGGTTTAGAATATATTCATTAAAACTTGGTTGAACTGAATGTATTTAGTATTTTTAAATGGATGGACAGTTTTCTCTTTGAATTCTATTTGCTTTGTTTATTATTTGAAAAATTTGCCAACTTTTCACACTGACCAAATAAGTGTAGCAACTGGCTATGTGCCTGTTATTAGAGTTAAAAAAATAAAAGCCCTGAACTTAAAAGCTGAAAATTCTCTTCCACAATAGTTCTGTTACATTGTGTAAACCAGCCCCCATGAACCTTAATTTTTTTCATCCATGTAATTGCAATAATGATGTCATCTTCATCTTTCTTTCCTGGGTGAGATTTTGAGCCATTAGAATCAACTATGACACAGGAATGATGTAAGTCTATTGGAAAACTGTTGTAAAATCCCGTTTATATACTTCTCTCTAGCTGTTGATCTTCTCAGCACAGGTATTGTTTTTTCACCTCTTAATCACTATCACTAATCTTTTTTGGACCCTCTTCAAACATATATGTGTCTCTTAAATACTTTGGTAGAGAAGTGGACATAATACTGTCCTAAAATAGTTGGAAAAAATTGACTCTTCTATAGAGAAACACAATTAACTCAACACAATATTTTTAATACTACCATCAGTGTTTTTAATATCATAATATCATAACCAGAAAATAACTTTTTAAGAGTAGTACTGTATTAAATTTTATGTCATTTTGTTCTTCTAATATAGAGGAGATTGTGCACATATTTTCATTATGAAGACAACACCAAAATTTTTGTTTTCAAGAAGGCTCACAATTTTGTGCAGATACATTATTTTTTATGAAAAAGTTTGTACAACAAATCATTAACTATGAGGGTAGAGTTAAAAGCACCAAGGAAAGTAATTTTTGTGGTGACCAGAATGTGGAATCACAAATAATTACAACTGCAAGAATATCCATGTGCAGATGGTTCAGATGGATAGATTGTCCTGCCATTGCATTAAGCAGAAAACTTAAAGAGGATTGATTCTGGTAGAAAGAACGTGAGTTCAGACGTAGGGATATTGAAGGGGCAGTATGCTTGTGGCATCAGAAAGGTGGTATTGATTAGACTGAGAGAACTGAAAGCACAGAGCTCAGAGATCTGGCTTGGACATTTGTACATCTGCACTTAGTAGGAGCCAGTCTTAGAAATGAAGCCCCTGAGAAAGCATATAAAGTGGGAAAAGAAGAGGATCTGAGATCAAATCTCTAAATCCCAACATATGAAAGATGAAAGAATGAGCCAGCTAAAGAGGTAAAGTGAATTAACAAGAGTGGCTAGACAAAAATCAAGAATGTATTTAGTTAATCATTTTATTAATTTATCAGGAAGAAGAGAGATAAAGGAGGAATGCATTTTGAGCATTAAGTACCAGTGGATGAAAGTCATGTTATACACCTGGTCAAATACCTACATTTCATTCAAACAAGAAAACAATTTCTGTGTTCATAGAACTATGCATTAGGGAATTGAGAAATGCAAGGTACAGTATAAAAGAATGAGCAGGGGAAATTTCTGAAATGACTGAGTGAGGAGCTCAATATAACCTGTCCTTGAAAAGCAACGATAAGTGGACATAATTGTCAAAGACAACTACTTTAAGATTCTGGAAATAGATCAAATACATACAAAAAAATTTAGAAATATTTATTCTCGAACTATTGTAAGGGTAGTAGGGAGCGCTGGTGTTTCAGCCCTGGGAGGGTCTTCCCTTTCTCCGCATACAACTCTGTTACATGGAATGCAGGGCAGGGCATGAGGACCTACATCTCTGCTGCCAAAGGGTCTGGTTTTATTTGGTATGGGTGCTTGGAAAAATCCATACCAGGGCAGACTGTTGAGCGAACAATCTGGGATGGCTAACTTCACACCTATTTTAATATCATGCTGCAGTGTGGAGCAAGCAACAGGCAAGTGGACAAGTCATAAATGTAGTAGAAGTTCTTGTCTTCTACTACAAGAAGTTGTCTTGTCTTTCACATAACCAAAGTGGTCTAGATAAGCTTTCATATAACATGGTGGTCTGGAATACTGTGGGTGTGTGTGTATGTAAGTATTTCTGCAAATTCAGGAAAGACCATAGAAAGCCTTAGTTATCTCTTTGTCTGACTATGAGACCTGAACCTACAGAAATTAAAGGCTAGAAAAGAACTGTAAGAACGTTGAACTTTGAATGTGTTTTCAAACCGTACGTAGATCTATCATCAAAGAGATGCTACCAGTTCAATGACTTTAAGTACAACTGCTTACTAGTCATTGACTGACCCTAAACTGTGTTGACCCAAAAGGAAGCCCTAGTAAGCCAGGCTTAAAAATAAAAATAAAGACAAATGGTAATAAAAACTGAGCTGAGACTTCAGTGGCTATTCATTTATGGTAGGGGAGACATAATCTTGAATTATCCCAAGTAAACAAACACAAGAAGGGTTAATTGGAATATATGCTTGTAACAATATATTACCTGTGTGTACGTGTGTGTGTGTGTTTTCAGTCATGTCCAACTCTTTGAGACCCAGTGGACTGTAGCCCACCAGGCTCCTCTGTCCATGGTGTTTTCCAGGCAAGAATACTGGAGTGGGCTGCCATTTCCTACAATGTCCAATTTTCAAAAAGGAAAAATAAAAATGAGACATGCAAAAAGACCAGGAAATTTAAATATATGCACATGAAAAAAGTAATTGTCAATGTTACTGATGATGGATTAAGCAGAGAAAGAATTCAAAGAAACTATCGTAAATATATTCAGAGAGTCAAGAAAACTCTGTCTGTCATATATAGTGTCACTTGGCAACCCACTTCAGTTTTCTTGCCTGGAAAATTCCATGGATGGAGGAACCGCATAGGCTACAGTCCACAGGGTCCCAAAGAGCCGGACACGACAGAGCGACTTCACTTTCACTTTCACTTTTGCTTTACTTGATTGGCTGAAGCAGCACTCATAAACCCACCAAGATTCAAGGGGAAGCAATATAGACCCACTTCTCAATAAGAGGAGTTCCAAAGAATTAGCAGTCGTGTTTTAGAATCATGACAGTCTGCCCTTTGACTTCAATTTATTTACCTCCCTCCTATGTGTAAAATATGAGTTTCTCCTCTCTATACGCAACATCCACTTACACTGCATTCCATTACAGCATCATGCTGCTGCTGCTAAGTCGCTTCAGTCGTGTCCAACTCTGTGTGAGCCCATAGATTACAGCATCATACTCAAGGCCAGGCCCAGGATCTTGGCATGAGGTCCCGGTACAGAAGTTCTTTGAGTGTGGCAGCTCAAGTATGATTTTTGTCAATATGGACGTCTGAGAATTAAAGATAAACCATTTACACTCATGCTACCAACCAATGATGCTGAGACAGATGTAGGATAAACATCGTAGACAAGCCCATACACAAAAGAGGAAAACAGGAGACACAGCAGTCTCTGGTCAATAGCAATTCTGAAGTCAGCCAGGCAGGAATGCCGCCTTCGTGGTTAGACTTAGTGCTCTTCCCTGAGATTGTTTTTATTGTGTCTGCTATTTGGGTGGGAAGAAAGACTTGGAAAGACTGCAAACCCAAATTCGAGATCCCACTTGTTTAGCAAAAGAGCTTAACGAATTTGTGAATGTGTTAGTCGCTCAGTCATGTCCTACTCTTTGTGGTCTTCATGTACTGTATCCCACCAGGCTCCTCTGTCTGTGGAATTTACCAGGCATGAATGCTAGGGTGGGT
The DNA here is from genome assembly GCF_910594005.1 of Cervus elaphus. NCBI lineage: Eukaryota > Metazoa > Chordata > Mammalia > Artiodactyla > Cervidae > Cervus > Cervus elaphus. The sequence goes on along the minus strand of NC_057841.1, from coordinate 30,657,458 downwards.
AGCAGTTCTCTTCTCCACAGGATCTTCCTGATGAGGGATTGAACCCGTATCTTTGAATAGGAAAACTTAATTACAAGTGAAATGGACTAAACCGTTGTAATATGTGATAACAAAGTACAGTCTTTAAACAAGATGAAAAGTATTTACCACACAATAGTCCAGGTAGTGGCCAGAGCTAGTATAGTTGCTCAATAACACTGAGGACCCGACTTGTTCTCACTTTTTAAACTACCATCCTTACAGTGCTGTGCATTCCAAGAAAGAAAAAAATACTTTGGAAAATGTAGAAAACATAAAATCACATACATAATCAATAACATCCTTTTGTCAGAGCATATTGGATGACTCAATGATATAAAATAAAATTTTATTTTCAAATAGCATTTAGCCTTATGGAGAACTGACCCTATTAAAAGTAGAAGATGAATATAAATTTGCATTTATAACATGATCTTTAGTAAGCACACACATATACACACACGCCTCCATATATACAAAGAAAGGAAACTAAAATTACTGTCATTTGTAGCTGTTGTTTGTGTGCAAATGGGAAATTGTAGGGATTTAATATTTTGAAATAAAAATACTAATTAGAAATAATCTGGATGCCCTTCTTCCTAATTTTAGAAGCCCTTTAGATATATGTAGGTACTAGTTTTAGGAGACATTACATATATGCATTTGCTTAACTGATACTTTGGTAATAATAACACTGACTAGATGAAAGCGTTTTACAGGTGTGATTTCAAATACATCACAGGTGCTTTCTTCATTGGATAGATTTCTGGAATGCTTTAATGATGGAAGACTGGAAGCAAAGTCTCAGCCCCAGTCATGGAACTCTTTTACATCGCTTATTTTCTTATTGTTTGGTCACTCCTAACTTAAATCACTACACTGATGGGTTGATATATGACCTGAAACCTTTTGTCCAACTGGAATCCCAGAATATGACCTTAGTTGCAAATAGGGTTTTTCAGGTATTATTAGCTAGGACAAAAATCATACTGGGTTAGGGTGGACCTGGAGTCCAGTGACTGGTGCCTTTGTAAGAAGAGGAGAGAACCTATGATGATAAGTTCAGAGGGTAGAAGACCATCTGATGGTACAGCCGGAGTTGGAGTGTTGCAGCTCAAAGTCAAGGCAAGGACTGTGTGGAGACAGCAGAGCTTGGCTGAGTCAAGGAAGGATTTCCTCCTTGAACCTTTAAAGGAAATGTGGCCATGATGGTATTTTACTTGAAAGGTCTAGACTCCAAAACTGTAGGAGAAAAAAAAAATTTCTTTGTGGTTACTTTAAGCCACACTGTTTGTGGCAATTTATCATGGTAACTCAGGAAACTAATATAATTACCTTCCAGGCAAGGAATATATTGTATTAATCTGAGATAAATAATATGTAAGAATATTATGTATATAATATTTATAATATTATGTAATATCTAAGAATAACATATTCTTTGAGATGCAAAATAGAGATTACTTTCTAAAATGATTAATGTAACTGCTGATCTAAAAGATAATATTTGGTAAAGTGTTTTGTCAGCCATCAATTGCTATGCAAATGTTAGTTGTACACAAGCTTATGCATTTTAGCTTCTGACTCTATCTATAATATAAATTAGAATGATTTAATTTCCCCACCCACATTCTAAAACTTCATTAGCAGAGGTATAAATTATTTCACATACTTTAAACAATTCATTTCAATGAAGGATGAAACTTAAAAATTTGAACTTATAAATCAAGACCAAGACAGAAAACACGCCACTGACTAAATATATGAAATTCAATATAATTTTCTCTCAGATACATATTTTTTCTGAGAATGCAGAATTAATTACTAAATTAAATAAAATCCAATTAATTTAGAATGCACATAATATAAATAATTACAATTTGGATACCAATTTTGCATTTTACAAAAATTTATGTTTATTTAATCATTGGTTCTTATTGGAAAAGAACAATGGGATATTTGGAGTGGAAATTATGTCTCCAACATGTTCTGAAACATAAAAGAAAACTAATAAATATTGAAATAGTGCTATAAGTCAAGATAACAGTTTTGAAATAATAAATATTTATTGAATTTTAATGTAATATATGCAGTATCCCAGAACATGTAGTGAGAAACAATGAGACAGCTTGTTCAGCCTTCCTTTCCAATAAAATGGAAATAATACCTTCCTCCTGAGATTGCAGTAGGATTAAATGAGATACCATAGGAGCATCTGTCATTTGTTTCAGATGCGTTCCCTTTCTTTCATCTATTCTGCTAATTATTTCAGGACTTCCACCTCTTCAGCCTGTGTGTTTCTCAGCCTCCCTGACTCTTGACTTCCAGCTAGGCTTGGCCCGACTTTCCTGGCAGGAGAATGGACGTTGAAAGTACCATGTTAACTGAGAAATTCCTCCCTCTTTTCCTCTGCTTTAGTCAGTGGCTTCGGATGTAACTCTGTCTCCTTGGTGATTTCAGTCCCACTGGGCAGTGCTAGGTTATCTGGACCCTGATCAAACAGACATTGTAGGCATACACTGTTATGCAAAGTATTGTACGTGCCTGAGTGCTCAGTTGCTACAATTGCGTCTGACTCTTTGTGACTCTATGAACTGTAGCCCGCCAGACTCCTCAGTCCATGGGTTCTCCAGGCAAGAATACTGGAGTGGGTTGCCATACTCTCCTCCAGGGGATGTTCCCAACCCAGGGATGGAAGCTGAGTCTCATACATTGCAGGTATTGTATGCCTATATATTAGTTTTAGCTCCTAATTTCATCCATAATGTAACTTGGAAATATTTATCTCCCTCCTTACCACACATTCTGAAACCAGTCATTACCAATGTGGCATTTTTCCAGGAATTCATCATTCTAATCATCCCTTCCTTATCTGTTAATATTCTTTTTAGATATGTTATTATTAAAAGAACTAACCCCAGTAGCTCAGAAGTAATGTTAACACTTTAGCATCTCAATCCATTCCCAGTATGAGTGGAAATACATTACTATTTAAACAAATTTTTTACCCTCCTGCTCCATGATTATATCCTATACTGTTTCTGCTTGCTGTTCATTTCCATTTTTGCTGTTATTTCTCTTATTCTCCCACTTTCTCTCCTTGCTTATAAACAAGCACTGTTGCCATCTGTCCTGCCAACTTAACTGGGTTTCCGTAAAGGCAGAAATAAGCATCTGCATCTATTAGTGTTTTGTAAACTGTAAAGATGTGCTCACCCCTTAGTGTATCATTTTGCAGCAGCTCTTCTTTTTTCTTTCCCCATGAATACCACTGACTTTTCTCAAGATTCATTCTCAATGCTTTATGTTTTGCCCTATAAAATACCACATTAATTTTATGTGACTGAATCTCAATTGTCTTTCTAATTGTGACATGGTTGGCAACTGTCTACTCACAATTCTTACTTGAATTTTTTTACTAACTTCTCATTCTCATACGGGATTTCCCAAGTGGCGTTAGTGGTAAAGAACCCAATTGCCAATGCATTGGATGTAAGAGAGCAGGTTGGATCCCTGGGGTGGGGAAGATCCCTTGGAGGAGGACATGGGCAACCCACTCCAGTATTCTTGTCTGGAGAGTCCCGTGAACAAAGGAATATGGTGGGCTACAGTTCATGGGGTCGCAGAGTCAGACACAACTGAGTGACTTTCATTTTCACTTTCATTCCCATAAGTTCCAAAAGCAAGCTGCGCCTATTGCTCCAAAACTGGTATATTGGGCTCCATTGTCTAAGTTATCGACATAAGATTTTCCTCCTTTTTTCTTATGTCCTTTGTTCCTACCTTCAAACACTCAGATTTATTGATTCTTCTTTCCTTCTCTCTTTTGTGCTTTCTTCCTTTTGCTGTTTTTTGAGTTTGGGTGTGTCATTTCTGTTGATTTCTCCTTTTACCATTTATTTTAAGGATTTATTGAATGTGTGCAATTGTTTTGCTTTTGTGTCAATCAGAATCAGTCAGGAAATCACCATTGATGTCAGTTAGTTACACGTGGAAATTTTAAATAAGATAACTGGTTTGGGAGAGTTAAAAAGACAACACAAAATGTTGCAATCCAGGAATTGCAACAGCAGAATGCTGCCATCACTGTGTAGACTGGAAGTAAAAGGGGAGAAGAGTTCAGTCCTGTTTTATTCATATTATAACTGAAAGTCCTGAGTTTAATTTTAGGCACCACATTATAAAAAGGATATTAAACGTTAAGAAGATGGCTATTATGAGAGTGAGATGGCTGGAAAATGTCAAGTGAATAATTTTTGAGAAGACTATATCAGTTTGCCTAAAGAATAGCTGTACTGATGGCATTGACAAGGATACAATGATCATTGTTCCAAATATTAATGGAAATGTATATTGTCCTGGGAGAAGTAAGAAGTTTATGACATTGATTTTGGTCAGTGTGAAGCCTGATATTGGAATAAGTAATGCTGCCCCAAAATACACTTTGCCTTGAAAATAATGAATACACTATCACAAGCTTGATGTTGGAGTATTCAGACAGAGATTGAGAAAAATAATGTTAGCATTGTAAAGGGGTAAAAGTGATTAACTTATTAAGTTCTTGCCGAATTTTAAAGTTTAACATTGCTGGAGAAGAATATCAAATAAGTACAAATTGATTTGTTTAGATTTTCAAATGCTGCAGAAAATTAAAAGTCAAGATGATCCCCCCTTTTTTTTGGATGAAGGATAATTTCATCGACTTCCAAATGCATTTATTTATGCAATTATCTGTACAAAATAAAGTTGGCAAATAGAGCTGTTGGTATTGATTACTAAAATAATGAGAAAAATCATTATAGGGAAGGAATATAAAAAGGAATGAATTTTTGCAAACTCTAGAAGTAGCCAAGTATGCTTACAAGCAGTAAAGACAGAATATTATACTAAATAGAGAAACAAAGATTTCACTGTAAAATGGGATGATTAGGTGACAGAAATGATGCAAAGAAGAGTGTGGATAGAGACCTAAGCTTGCCAACCAAGAGAGAGTCAAGGAAGAAGGATGTGGCTCTATTAGCAAGATGGATCTTCAATTTTCCCACCATAAACATAGCAAAGAAGTGAAAATTCTCCTTCCCATTTGCCATAAAATAATATCCATTTGGCTTCATTTCTGAGAGCTCCTTGGCCTTTCAGCTTCATTTCACATCTTATCCAAGCCACTTATAATCTTCAAGGATAAAGCACAAGGAACTTCATAAAAAGGCAGGTAGGAGGCAATTTGGGGAGGACCAGATACGCACTTTGTAGACATTTGAGGAAAGGATGGAAATAATAATACATACACAAACACACACACACAAGCACACACACAAACTGTTTATATTAGGAAGAAGAAGGTAAAATTGACTTCAGTCTTCAGTAAATAGAGTTCTTATTTCTGAGGATGGCAAAGGTAGATATGATTTTGAGTTTGCAGAGAGCATGGCTGCTGGGAATAAGGATTATGAGAAGTTCATGTAGTTGAGTAAGAGGATTACTGAGCATCACTCAGGAAATGATTGAAGACAGAACATGTAACATTGTAACAGGTCAAAATTTCATGGCTTGCTATCTTCCCCTATTAAAAATTTTCATGTGTACATAAGGAATAAAGAATGAAAATAAAACTGATAATTAAAAAGCAATCAAGCTTTTTACTAATAGGAAAATTATTTCTTCACAGATTTATTTTAGGGAAAAGTTGAGAATAAGGGAGTTTTGAGACGTCTGGATACAGAAGGAACAGAGAATGAAAGATACAAAATATAGAGATGAAAGAACAGTTCACATTAAATAGATTATCTCCTCTATCACACAATTACATATTAACACATGCATTTTAAAAAATCAGAGTACAAGAACATATTCTAAGACACATGAAAATATTCTGGTCACTTCAACTTTGCCCCCTTTCAATTCAGTGAATTTATAATAACAATTTAACAGTACACTTGTGGATTTTTTGAATCATTCTGATAGAATGTTGCAAGTTTTATAGGAAGTTGGTGATAACACCTCTCAACCTGTGTAAACAAAACTTATCTTGATAACTTAGTTTACACAGACTTTTTCAGCCCCAAGAACATTTCCAATGCATTTAGAAATATCTGTTAGACTCATTTAGATTAATTAAGTTTCCTTTTAAAATATAATTGTACAGTAGTACATTTTGATGCCTTTTCTGTATGCTCAGGAAAAGAACTAAGCTTCTACTATCAAAAATATAGGCATTAAAATGTTAATAGTTGTTATATTTATGCTTGAATTTGAAATTTTTTGAAGAAATCTTCATTGTGCAGTCTATATTTTCCAAATTATTCTTTGAGCATACATACTTTTTAGAAATATGTTAAAACTTAAATGTGTGTATATAACATATTCTCTCTATATGTACATGTGTTTGTGTGTATATGTAACCAGTGATTTGAGTGATAAAAAAAGATTCTGTATTGCAGATTAGTGAGCAAAACATGACAAAAATGAAAGGGGTTCTCAAAGTTTTAATCTGATGCTGAAGCTGAAGCTCCTATACTTTGGCCACCTGATGCAAAGATTTGACTCATTGGAAAAGACCCTGATGCTGGGAAAGATTGAAGGCAGGAGGAGAAGGGGATGACAGAGGATGAGATAACTGGGCGGCATCACCAACTTGATGGACATGAGTTTGAGCAAGCTCTGGGAGTTGGTGATGGACAGGGAAGCCTGGTGTGCTGCAGTCAATGGGGTCACAAAGAGGTGGACACCACTGAGCAACTGAACTAAACTGAACTGATGTGGTCCTATCTGGATGCATATAAACTGTAGTCAGAACTGGGATAATGAAGAGAATAATGTGTGATGTTCAACAACTATTTAAGTAAGTGTGAGGGAACCAGAAGAAATGAAGATTTTGATTCTGGGAGTGGCACACCTATTCAAAATTTTGGAGGGCAAGAAGTGGACTATAATAATGTTGATAAAATTGAGGGTATCCTGCTCAGTAGCAGGCACAGACTTTAGAAAAACAATCTTTTAAAAGCTGAGGAAAAAGTAGATAGATTATCTAGTTAACAAAGGCAAGATAATTAGAAGAAAAAATTAAGTTTTATAGGAAAAAATGAAGAGAATCACATTTGAAAGGTAAATTTGCTTTTCTCTTACATTTCTGAGCCTGTAAATAAAATAATTTTAGAACTTCTGAAAACTGGTACATCCTTTCTGTCCATCTAGAATATTTGATTCTGGACAGTTAGAGTAGCAAAACAATTTAGAGTAGCAGAAATGGTAAAGGAATTTTTATGTTTAAGTGATACCTGCTAATACTCCAAACGTGTGTGATTATATAGAATCATGATCGTGCTCCAAAAGTAGGAAGCTAAATGTCATTAATGGACTGTTTTCTAAAAGAGCAAACTGAAGTAGGAGGAAACCCTTTCAAAACTCATTAAAAGAACAGCATAATTATAGTAAATTCAGTTTTGAATATAAAGGTCAATCCCCCAAATCCAAAAGTTCCTTGTTGGAATTTGTCTTGAAAATATTAGACAATCTGTCGTGAAACAATATGGCTGCCTGTATGAAGAACTATGTTCATGCCAAACCAGCTAGTAAGCAGATCATTAACAAACTAAACAGAGAGGCAAAGCGATGGATCCCCTAAGGCGATGAGGCTCAGAAATTCTCTTGTATTGAACCCATCAGATAGTCCCATACAAAGACACCATCTGTCCAGTGAATTTAAATGCATTTTGGGTTTCAAATGATATAGGAAACAACAATCCAAATTCATGTGAAAGTAAAAGTACTCCTTCTTTTACTAATTCTAAAACGAAAACATATTTTCCTTAGGGCAATTGGTTGTAATGTATGTAGACTAGCCTGAAATGAATAGCATGCTAGAATATGTGAATGTAAGGGAGACTTCTGAATAAAGAATTAATCATATCCTACCTCTCCATTCTAACTGCCCAATCCAGTTAGACCACAGTGCAGAAGATTGAGTTAATCATAGTCCTCTGTTTTTGTAACAATATCATAAGCACCCAGATGGACCTTCTCTTAACTATTAATTTGATTTTATTTACAAATAATTCTCCCATCTATTTCTCATCCTACCATGAACCATTTAGGTAGATTCATTTGTTCATGTAAAATGCACTTAGTAATAATTGTTTTATTAACATACCTTAAGGTAATTTTTACTGTATCTCAGTTTTTTTCTTATTTTCATTGAGATATATTTTTAAAGGTCAGTTCATGAGACTAAACTATATCTGGTCAGTTCCTTTTAACTTAATGATACAGTGTGATGTTTTCCTCTACATTTTTCCCAGTGTCTTTCCGAATGATAGGTACCTAGATTCCTGCCATATACTTAATATGTACCACAAACATTATTGCAAGGAATATTTAATGTGTACAGCAGTTAATAGATTTATGTAAGTGATATATAAAAATATATATGTATATATAATGGAATTTCTTGTTCATAAGATAATGTTTAATATTTTATTTTTAGTTTGACTTTTATCATATTGCTTGCTAAAATGGCTGCACCTGTTTATATTCCTGATAGGTACACGAATGTTTGTATGTACCAAAATTCCCACAAAAAATTTTATCGGTTTTCTAAGTTTTTGCAAATAAGTATAAAAACTGTAAAGTGTGTGCTTAATCTCTCTCTCTTTTCTATCAATTCACTCTTATTCTGATTACTGATAAATATGATTGTCCCTTAACCTTATGGCTTTGCTTTTTAGTGAATTACCTAATTGCCAAATTGTACATTGAGATTATGATAGTTTTGGTAATATGAGAAATGTTGGGCTGGAAGAAGAACAAGCTGGAATCAAGATTGCCAGGAGAAATATCAGTAACCTCAGATATGCAGACAACACCACCCTTAAGGCAGAAAGAGAAGAGGAACTAAAAAGCCTCTTGATGAAAGTGAAAGAGGAGAGTGAAAAAGTTGGCTTAAAGCTCAACATTCAGAAAACTAAGATCATGGCATCCGGTCACATCACTTCATGGGAAATAGATGGGGAAACAGTGGAAACAGTGTCAGACTTTATTTTTTTGGCTCCAAAATCACTGCAGATGGTGATTGCAGCCTTGAAATTAAAAGACACATTCTCCTTGGAAGGAAAGCTATGACCAAGCTAGACAGCATATTAAAAACAAGAGACATTACTTTGCCAACAGAGGTCCGTCTGGTCAAGGCTATGGTTTTTCCAGTGGTCATGTATGGATGTGAGAATTGGACAGTGAAGAAAGCTGAGCGCCACAAAATTGATGCTTTTGAACTGTGATGTTGGAGAAGACTCTTGAGAGTCCCTTGGACTTTAAGAAGATCCAACCAGTCCATCCTAAAGGAGATTAGTCCTGGGTGTTCATTGGAAGGACTGATGCTGAAGCTGAAACTCCAATACTTTGGTTACCTCATGCGAAGAGTTGAATCACTGGAAAAGACCCTGATGCTGGGAGGGATTGGAGGCAGGAGGAGAAGGGGACGACAGAGGATGAGATGGCTGGTTGGCATCACCGACTCGATGGACATGGGTCGCAAAGAGTCAGACACAAATGAGCGACTGAACTGAACTGAACTGAAATGGTAATGTGAAGCTTTAATGATAATTCTAAGGGAAGACTGAATGTATGTGAATATCAAAGAAAGCATCATTATTTTATTTTTTTTCCATTTATTTTTATTAGTTGGAGGCTAATTACTTTACAGAATTGTAGTGGTTTTTGCCATACATTGATATGAATCAGCCATGGATTTACATGTGTTCCCCATCCCAATCCCCCCTCCCACCTCCCTCCCCACCCCATCCCTCTTGGTCTTCCCAGTGTACCAGCCCTTCCCAGTGTACCAGCCCCAAGCACTTGTCTCATGCATCCAACCTGGGCTGGTGATCTGTTTCACCCTTGATAATATACATGTTTCGATGCTGTTCTCTCAAAACATCCCACCCTCGCCTTCTCCCACAGAGTCCAAAAGTCTGTTCTGTACATCTGTGTCTCTTTTTCTGTTTTGCATGTAGGGTTATCGTTACCATCTTTTTAAATTCCCATGTATATGCGTTAGTATACTGTATTGGTCTTTATCTTTCTGGCTTACTTCACTCTGTATAATGGGCTCCAGTTTCATCCATCTCATTAGAACTGATTCAAATGAATTCTTTTTAATGGCTGAGTAATATTCCATAGTGTATATGTACCACAGCTTCCTTATCCATTTGTCTGCTGATGGGCATCTAGAAGTCTACAAGCAATAAATGCTGGAGAGGGTGTGGTAAGCACCTCTTACACTGTTGGTGGGAATGCAAACTAGTACAGCCGCTATGGAGAACAGTGTGGAGATTCCTTAAAAAACTGGAAATAGAACTGCCATATGACCCAGCAATCCCACTTCTGGTCATACACACCGAGGAAACCAGACCTGAAAGAGACACGTGCACCCCAATGTTCATCGCAGCACTGTTTATAATAGCCAGGACATGGAAGCAACCTAGAAAGCATCATTATTTTAAATGATGCAGAACTGAAGAGAATGAATTGCCTCATAGTTAAAAGAGTCACACTGTCTGAGTCAGGATCCCTATTCTCTGTGCCTTACGAGTTGTATTATCTTTGCACATTGCGGCAGTGTTTTCTCTTTTAAAGAGTAGGCATAATATTGATATTAGTACCCACTTCGTAGAGTTCTTAAGAGACTAAGTTAAATCATATACAGAACAGACTAAAAGCTCAATCCTGGGGAGAACTGAATAAATGAATGTTTAAGGAACAATTTACCCTCACATTTTCACTAATAATTTTAGATTTTTCTCATTTTCTAAAGACAGTTTTACCTACTAGGTAATGTTATTAATTAAGCAAATATTAATGAAGGGACATAAATTGCTTTCAACATGCCTCAGATATTCATATCAGCCTCCTTTGGACATTTTGTTATGTAGTAAATTTTCTGTCTTTATTTCATAGCTCACATAAACAGAGCTGGAACTGAGAAGCCTGAAATCTGTTCTCTGAGCATCTTCTATATCTTTGTGAGATGTTCTGATTAGATACATTTATTGAAAAGGTTACCAGGACAACAGATGCTATCTGAAAATGTTGTCTTAAAAGTTAACTAAATAATGCACTCCAGAAAGGCAATCCATTCACCAGCCATTTGTAAATTCTTGCATCTCATTCTCCTCCACCCTTGCTTAATTTATCTTCAGGCATTTTTTAATCTGTAAGCAAAATATCAGTTGCAAAGGTTAATATCTCTCTTGTTCCTAATTAGATGAAATATGCCACCTCTAGCTATGACTTTAGTTCAGATATTTCATGTCTTATGGTGCTCATAAATTAAATGCGTTCAGGGAAAACTATATAGAATTATGGACTGCCCTACAAAAATCTGTTTACATAATTTTATGAGCAGCTGTTGAAATTCTTTAAGAAAAAAGGTATGCTTTTCAAAAGGATAAAGGTTTTCTTTTTTTCCTAAACTTCAGTAGGAAAAAAAAAAAAATAAATGAGAAAACTTTGTCAAAGAAGCATATTTTTAGGCCAACAGCTTAAACCAAAGTGAAATCAAACCTGTCGTCTCAAACCTGTTGACTTCCCTGAGGCTCAGACGGTAAAGCGTCTGCCTGCAATGCAGGAGACCTGGGTTTGATCCCTGGGTTGGATCCTCTGGAGAAGGAAATGGCAACTCACTCCAGTACTCTTGCTTGGAAAATCCCATGGATGGAGGAGCGTGGTGGGCTACAGTCCATGGAGTCAGAAAGAATAGGACATGACTGAGCGACTTCACGTTTACTTTCATTTTAGAGTTTTTGTTTCAATAGCGGTATAATTTGTTAAACATTGGACATAGTCACTTTTAATTAACTATGTGTTAATTATTATTCTGAAAATTGAAATATTTCATTCTTATAAAACTAAGAAGGAAACTAGAAATAGACTTTATGAAAGTATGAAAATTAAGGTCCTGAGACTGGCCAAAATCCATGGTTTAATTGACCAGGAAATGTCTTCACCACACCACAGCTGTTCAGTTCTCTCCGACTCTTTGGATAAACTAATTTTGCCTCTTTTTGAGATTTTTAGTATATATCACATGGCCAAAGATTTTTGAGTTTACAACTTTCTAGTAATCATTGAAACCATCTTATAATGTCTTCTAGTACCCAGGCATAAGATTTAGTGTTAATCAGAAAGAATAAGGTAGGCCTGATGTTCTCCTCATATTTACAAAAATATGTGTGACTCTGGCCCCCCAGGCTCCTCTGTCCATGGGATTCTCCAGGCAAGAACACTTGAGTGGTTTGCCATGCCCTCCTCCTGGAGATCTTCCCAACCCAGAGATCAAACCCCTGTCTCTTAGGTCTCCTGAACTGGTAGGCAGATACTTCACCACTTGTGCCACTGTTGCTGGCAAAAATTTTGGCCTTCTCTGCCCATCAAGGCCAAATTAAGAAAATGTAGAGAATTTGAAAGAAACAGAAAGGTGGCTTTAGTTCTCAGCCAGTGGAGAGCGAAAGACAATAAGCTCATGCCTCAAGAACTGTGCATTGCCTCCATGAGTTTAGGGGCTTATTTAAGGCAAGGGCTCGCAGTCAGGAGTCAGTGATGAGGAATAAAGGTGACAGGATCTTGATTTCTTCCTCTTGCGTTATTTCAGACAGTCATGGACTGGCGTCAGTAACCCAGTAAATCAATCTGGCAGTTTGATGGCTCTGCAGCCCTCTTTCTGATATGTAATTACAAGGGGAAGGGTGTTGTAAGGGTAAACACCAGATACAGGGTGTATTCAGCAGAGAGTCAAAGGAAAAATATGAACTGTAGCTCCTTCAGATTTAGGGGGCAGAAAAGCAAACTTAGTTACAAGCATGCAGAGTTAGAAACAGTTAAGGTTAAAAAAAAAAAAGGAATATTCAGGCCTGCTCACTGTTCACTTGTCTTCTTTGTTCTCAGGAAAGGGAAAGAGAAAAACGTATTCGTCTTTTTCTTTTTTTTTTTTCCTTTTCACTGCAATAGCACCTGGGAAACCCTTTTGAATCATGATGTCCCACTTATGAGCTTTGAGAACTCAGTTACCTAAACTTGCTCCTAAACTTTCTCATCTGTAAATGAGAGAAATATGGCATAGGTAAAACACAAACAACAGTGCCTAGACCAAAGAAATTACATGTACATATTTGTTCAATGAATATATGCTCTGATATGCATTTTCACATAATAACTTGATGAGATTATTTGAAAATTCTTTCTTAGATAAATATTCATTTTCTTTAATTCCAAAGTGTAGGAATCTGAACTTTGAGGTTTAGAAAATTGCCTAAACTCATGGAAAACTAGGATTCAAACAGGTTATTTTGATTCTAAGCCCAATACATTTGGTTATCTTTGGTGTTGTTGTGTTGTTAAATCTCGAAAAAATAGGCCCTGAGGTCTGATTTTGTCTTTTTTTTTTTTTAACATAAGGATGAACATCCATGTTTTTCTCCAGTGATACTCAAACAAAGGCTGCTAAACTTGGTCCCTGGAGAAGGAAATGGCAACCCCCTCCAGTGTTCTTGCCTGGAGAATTCCATGGACAGAGGAGCCTGGCAGGCTACAGTCCATGGGGTTGCAAGAGTCGGACATGACTTAGAGACTAGACCACCAAACTCGGTGGCCAAGTTACCCCCAAATAAATGGGGCCTGGGGGAGACACAATAGGGCAGGGAATAGGTGTGCATGTGCATATAAAAGTGAATATTTTGACCTTACTCCTGCAGTCTCTTCAGACCGCTTGGATAATACCTGCTTCACATGATTGTTACATTAGAAACATATATCCCAGTTCTAATTTCTAGCGCATACTGATTTTGTCAGCTTTTCTCACAAAAATGTTTAGTAATCCTGAAGCTAAAGCTCAGCCTCTGTGCACCAGTGCTAAATCTGATCTCACAGACAAGAGTTTTGGGTGGAATGGAGGAGAATAACTTTATTGCTTTGCCAGGCAAAAGGGGGACACATCCTCCTGCCCCAAAAAACTGCTCCAACCTGGAAGGATTTGATGAGGAGTTTTATAGCACTGATTCAAGGGTGGTGTTGCTGATAAGATTATGGTGTGTGTGTGCCTGCACTCCTTTGTTCTGGTCTCAGGTAATCTTGATGAATTTCTTTAGTTACTTTAATGTAACCTCAGGTAGTTTTCCTCTGGTATGAAGAATGCTGACATCAGCTTCAGTTCAGTTCAGTCGCTCAGTCATGTCCAATTTTTTGTGATCCCCATGGACTGCAGCACACCAGACTTCCCTGTCCATCACCAACTCCCAGAGCTTGCTCAAACTCATTCCCATAATCGGTGGTGCCATCCAACCATCTCATCCTCTGTCGTCCCCTTCTCCTCCTGCCTTCAATCCTTCCCAGCATCAGGGTCTTTTCTAATGAGTCAGTCCTTCACATCAGGTGGCCAAAGTATTGGAGCTTCAGCTTCAGCATCAGTCCTTCCAATGAATATTCAGGACCAATTTCCTTTAGGATGGACTGGTTTGATCTCCTTGCAGTCCAAGGGACTCTGAAGAGTCTTCAGCACCACAGTCAAAAGCATCAATTCTTCAGTGCTCAGCTTTCTTAAAGAGTTTAAAGTCATTGTTATAAGTATCCCCTTAGATAATACCAGGATCCTGCCCCAAGGCTGCACTATGGTTTCTTGTCTTTGCATTGCTTCCCTTCTTAGACTAACAGCCATTCAAATCTGCCCTTTGGAACTCAGGGAAGGTCTTGGAGTCTGGAGTCTGTTTCCTATAAGAAACAGGAGACAGAAAGGCTTCAGGGCCCAGAAGCCCCACAGAGTCCTGCTTGTTTGCAGTCCCTATGTTAAAATCACGTCAGTGACAATTTCACAATGGCTTTTGTAGCATTTAAAATGCTAGGAGTTCATGTGTCTGTAAAAGGAATTTCTGAAAAATATTGTGTGAGCATAACATAGAGAAATAATTGTCTTTCGGTGCCTGAGGCATGCTCTCACCAATCCAATTTTAAACTAGAAACAAAACACAGAGCAGAGAGGTAATAACAGCCATGTTTTAGAAGATGAGGCAGAACTGTTAGATGATTTGAGGAATGTCTATAGATTGAGGGTTGTTGTTTTTTTTTTCCCAAGCTAGGCCCAAGGGAGGACAACCATGAAAATAAAAAAATGAACTGAATATGAGTTAATATCATTTCAACAGGCTGAAACCTGACACTAAAATAAAATGTGTAGCAGTAAAAAACACAAAAAGTAAATAATATAAATGGCTTTCTAAATGGAGGTATAAAAGAAGCATCACTATACACATGGCATATATCTGATTTCTTATAGTATAAGGAATGCTCTTGTATCAGATAAATTCCCAGAAAGCAGAATCCAGGAGAAATATCAGCATAAATTCAATCTAATCTCCTATTTTTTGTAGATGAGAACACAGAGAATTTGCAAAAATATATGCCTGCTATATAGGGAGCTTTACCTTATTCAAGGGGGTGTGGTGGAACATGAGATCTGGTTTTTGGTGGTAAGGAGATACTCATGTTTAGATGATAAGCTCACCACCTTTATGTATGTAAAGGAACCCTTTTCCCCTATCAAGGACTTCCTCAAGGCAATCTGTAACTTTTCAATTGTTGCAGAAACCAGTAATCAAGAAACCAAGCACCACAGGCTGAGAGCTGGATAACTCAGGTTTACTATGTTGCTGGGCCCAGAGGAGTTAACACTCCAAGCTCTGAGCCTGGAACAAAGGGTTCCAGGCTTTTTATAGACAGACTATAGTGGGTAACACTGGCTGTTAATAGGATGGTTTAAACTAAGGGGTTTCGTGTGCGGGGACAGCAGTCAAGACGGGGAGGATGATGCCTGACCCTTACGCGGACAGGCATGATTAAGCAGGTTTGCAGAGGCTGGGCGATTGCACAGCGCAGGTCAAGGGTAAGTGAGATAAGCTCCAGTTCCTAGGATTGTAAGTCTCCACTTTCTGAGGCTACATGACTATGTGATCCAGACTTTGCAAGGAGCAAGCTGAGTTACAGAGGCAGAACAAACAGGAGCTTATATAAAAATTTAACTTTTCCTCTTTACAATCACAGAGCTAGGATTGTGATGCTAGAAAAGACTCTTGAGAATCCCTCCAGTAGCAGGGAGATCAAACCATTCAATCCTAAAGGAAATCAACCCTGAATATTCATTGGTAGGACTGATGCTGAAGCTCCAATACCTTGGCCACCTGATGCAAAGCACCAACTCATTGGAAAAGACCCTGTTGCTGGGAAAGATTGAAGGCAAAAGCAGAAGGGGGCAGCAGAGGATAAGATGGTTAGATATCATCACCAACTCATTGGACATGAATTTGAGCAAACTCCTGAAGATAGTGGGACAGAGGAGTCTGGCATGGTACAGTCCATGGGGTCACAAAGAGCTGGACCAGCTGAGCAACAGCAAATCAAAAAGCTCTCCTAGGGCAGGACATCTGTGGGAACATCAGTTTCTAAACTTCCTTGCTAAACCTGCTTCCTCCAGATGCACTGGTATCAGAATCCCTTATCCTTACTCATTGTCACTGATGGGTAAATATGGGAGAGAAAGCTGAAGAGTGAGGAGAAATCATGGAAGCCTCTCCAAGAATAAAGGATAGGATCAGCACTCTAACAGAGCTGTGATAAAGTAGGGAGTGAGTGACTTTAGTTTCCTCGTTTACTATACTCCCTATGTACTCCCAAGTGCCAAGCTCACCATCAGGGATGGAATGCAAGGGAAGGGAGTTAATAGTGATCAGGTCCAGAGATTAAATGATCAGATTTTTAAACTGAAAGTACCTATGTCATTCAGAGCCTTGGCATTACAGATGAGGAAACAGTTCCAAAGAAGCATCAGAAACCGTCTGCCCAATACCACCCAGTAAAGAGTTAGACCAGAGTCTCAGTCTCCGTAGTCTCTGGCCCAGTGCATTGACCACTGCTGTGCCCTCTTCCTTCAAAGAAAGCACTGGATCCTCATCACTTTATTCATATTCTTATGGGTGAAGAGGAACATAAAACATGGTGAAAAAAAGAAAAAGTCTACAATAAGAGGAGACATAGGGTGGAGTTCTGGCTTTTCAAGCCCTCAATGTGCTTTCTCTAGTATCCTGTGCATATTTCTACTTTACTACTTAGCACATGCATAGAAATCATTTCCTTGTCAGTAATTATCACAGTTTTCAAAATACCCACTCATTTTAGTTGAATTGAACTGTGTGATATTAATGAAGGAATTGAAATTTTCTATTTCTGCATCAAATTCTTTTTTTAATAAAGAGAAAGTCATATTTATTTGCCTGTTTAACTGGGTTTGTTGTGAAGAGTAAGCAGTAATGAGGGATGTGATGCACTTTACAACTGGAAATTAACCATCTAAGGAAAATAGAAATGGTATCGGTGGTCATAGTGGAGAAGTAGTCATACTATTGCATTAACAATCACTATCCAATTAACATGTCTAGAATAGGGAAATTCAAAGAAGGGAGGAGAGGAAGTTTGTTCTTAATGAATACAGCATTTGCCAAAATGATAGTTGTTCTATCAGGATCTGAATTAGACT
Organism: Cervus elaphus; assembly: GCF_910594005.1. Taxonomy (NCBI): domain Eukaryota; kingdom Metazoa; phylum Chordata; class Mammalia; order Artiodactyla; family Cervidae; genus Cervus; species Cervus elaphus. Next base: position 30,639,871 of record NC_057841.1, on the reverse strand, counting down.
CAACAAAAAATAAGTTAGCTGAAGCGAAATATACTGAAAGATAACATCCCCATGTACATCTGAACTATGCTTGCAAATTTCAATGATGTACAATACAGAGGCTCCAAGGTACTTAATAATAACAATAAAAAAAGATAAGGGTGGGAAAAGATTGCTAATACATTTTGTTGTCATAGTCTTATTCATTGTTTCAATCCAAATTCATTTTTTTCCTGAATGGAGCTTCCATAATATATAATTTTTCTATGAAGCATTAGTGAAACCAACTGAAAGCAAGTAAAATATGCAATCGATTGTTATACTAGAGTTTGTGATAGAATATTTAGAAAAGACCTTGATGCTGGGAAAGACTGAAGCAAAAGAAAAAGGGACGGGCAGAGAATGAGATCGTTAGATAGTATGACCTATTCAATGGACATGAATTTGAGCAAACTCCAGGAGATAGTGGAGGACAGAGGAGCCTGGCATGCTGCAGTCCATGAGCTTGCAAAGAGTTGGACACAACTTAGCAACCAAACAACAACAATCCATTGTGAAAATTCCAGGTTATATCCCTTTTAAATTTATTTTAAGTGTAATAGTGAACATTGAAGTTTCTATTCAGATGCTTTGTTGTTGTTTATTGAGACAGTTCAGTTTTGCAACTAAAGCAAAGCCTTCTGAAAAATTTGAGAGTAAGTCTGTTCAGATTTTAAAGCCATGGTTCAGTAAATAACAGACTTGACTGTTTCCCCCCATTTGTGGCTACAGTTTGCTTTTTTCAAAAATAATCAAGTTGTTTTGGAATTTTATGGCAAACTCAAAGATGAATGCTGGAAAATGGTACCTATAATACATAATATTAAATAAAATGTATATTAACAGTGAATATTTATATAGTAGATTGTATTTCTGAAACGTTTTGAACCATTTATTTGTTGACATATTAGTTAACATTCTCCTTATAATCAACTTTCTCTCTCTACAATATCACTTGATGGATTTTACTTATAGAAGTTTATACTGAGATGTGAGCTTATCCTGTATGATTCATCTAATTCTCCCTTGAATGAGTTTTACCTAATAAAATGGTAACTGTAAGTATGCTGATATATTTGCTCTTAGTTAAGAAATAAATAGGTCTTTTGCTCTCTAAAACTTCAAAACAGTACTCTATTGGCAAATGAAATTTTTAAAAAATATCAATCAATGCAAAACTAAATATTCATAGATACTTGCTCCAATAAGTACTTTCTTCCTATATAAGATGCTTATTAATGCCTACCCAGAGGTGTCTAGATGTATGTGTTGCAGATTAGGCAAAAAATCACATACTTTTTTCCCTAGCAAGGCCAGAGTTTATATGTATTTACTGTAATTGGCACCTCACTGTTTGCATCGCTGATATACATGGAGGCTTTTTGCTGTGCTTTATTTTACTTTAGAGACAGGGAAGAGGCAAGAATACTGGTGATTCTGTGGCTGGCCCAGTCAAACAACGTGTGAGTTTTAAAAATGTACATTCTTCACATGGGCTTAAACTTTTCTGTTTAGAAGACCAAGGCTCAGAAGCTGTGAGAGCTGTTTAATTTTGTGAAATATCGGTGAGTGTGGGAAGAAAGATTAGGTGAAGAAAGATTAGGTGAAGTGCTAAATCCAAGGAGATGTTTTGGAGTCTGATGAAAAAGGATGTTGCTGAGCTGATGAGGAAGGGGTGAATCTATGTGTGGCACAAAAATGTTGTAGCCCTGGAAGTACAAGAGTTTTTTTCATTGAATTCTACAAATCTCAAATCTACAAACCTCAATTCCTTTAATTATCAAAAGGATATAAAGGTAATAGTAGCATTTTGTTTATAGTATTGCTGTAAGTGTTTCAGTGGAGTTTCCTAGGTTAAATGCCTTGAAGACTGTGATACAGTGTATCCACTCAGCAAATATCAGACATTATTTTTCATATAATTATTTTTTATTAAAGTTAGACTTGTGAACATGCTGAGACTTCAGCAAATGTATTTGCAGGATTCTCTGTTACAAAGAAGTTGACAAAAAAAAAATCTGTTAGAAATTTCAGTGACCTGTGTGGGCCATAGTGAGCTATGGATGAAGATAAGAATAACTAGTAGAGAAGAAATAGTTCTGTGTTTGACTTATTGTTTAGTGAGTTCACATGAAGCTTCTCTGTAGTGTCCAAACAATATCTCTTCATGTTTTTTATTTTCAAATGTGCTGTCCCTGGTTAATTTCATCTGTTCCTATCTCAACATGAGGATAAGTAGCAATGCTTCTATTACGCACAATGCCGGGAGTCTTTGGAACATGTTTATATTGAAACAATATAAATCTTCTTGCCTCCCAGTTTCCTAATACTATTTGTTTCATTTCAGTTATATAATTTTCCATGATGTTACATCAACCACTGAACCACCAATAGATCCTGGATTCCAGTGGCTCTCAAAGTTCGTCGCTGTGCTTCATTGATAATAAACACATACGTAAGTTTTATTTTGAATATATAGAAAATGTAGACAACAATTTGTTTGAGGGCCGTGTTGTACAGTTTTGATTGGGTTTATTGCTGTTTTAGAGACTGACATTTTTCCACTTCCAGATTCTACTCATGGACTCTATTTAGCATTCCTCAAGAACCCAGTGATACATATATATTTACTTCTTGTGAATTCCAGTAATATTCTTGAACTATGTTTAAGATACCTGTTATATTGTTCTTTAAATATAATACTTAATTAAGATACTTTCTCTCATTAGAAAGTTATTTTCCTTAACTTATTTTCTGCATAAAATACTTATTCAATAAATGTTCAATGAACTTCAAAATATAGTTTATTTTTCTCCAGTGTTAAGTACTGATATGCAACAATCAAGTAAGAGCATATTCTATTTGTCACTTATTAACTACTGAGATAGATCACCGTCAGATTTCATTTACACCATCAAGAAAGATATCATGTTAGTCTAGTAGGTTTCCTGGGTACTTTTTTCTGGGACCTTCAAGATGTCTATTTTCCCTGAACCAATAGAAAATTAGAAATTTATCCAATTAGATTAATGTTTTAACTTAAATTACACTATTATTAATTTCCCCTTAAATATTTGTGCACTCTTAAGACATTGACAGGAATAAATCTGAGATCATTTCTAAGGGCAAAGTTCTACAGGAAAAATAAGAAAAAATGTTAGGGAATCAGGGTCCAGAGGAACATAGAAAAACTGAAGGTGCTTAAGCTAAACTTTGAACTCACTTTCAAAGATTACCCTCTTAATCTTCTGTATTTAGATAGTTGGCCTTCCCTGTTGTGTTCAGTCACCCGGTCGTGTCCAACTCTTTGTGACCCCATGGACTGCAGGACACCAGGCCTCCCTGGCCCTCACAGTCTCCAGGAGTTTGCCCAAGTTCATGTTTATTGAATTGGTAATGCCATCCAGGCATCTCATCCTATAATGCCCTTTTCTCCTTCTGCCCTTAATCTTTACCAGCATCAGGGACTTTTCCAGTGGGTCATCTGTTCACATCTGATGACCTATACAACCTTCCCTGTACAACCCCAAATCTTGAATCCTAAATATTTAACATGAGCCTAAACAGGGGAGAAAAAAAAAATTATAAAGTACTGGGAAGTTCATGTTAAAATTTTCTAAGATTTGTTTTTTAATATTGAAAGGGAAAATAAATTTCACACCTTAAATAATGAAGTACATACTGTAAATTCATTGATGAAATATGTTGCAAATAACTTCTAACATAAACTCTGTACTCTTAAAGAGTTGTTTGCCACATATATTAACTTACTGATCGAGCTTCTGATTGGTACAGTTGACTAATTATTTTCTTCCAATAAAGAAATTTTATTTGTTTGATTTATTTCTTTAATCTTTCTAAAATACAGCAAAGTATCTCACTTTGATACATATAGCACAGAGGTAAATGACTAATATTCCCCCTTGTCATTTTATAACTTGCCTATGAAAATATGCTACAAACCAGTCATGTTTCCTAATCTGTGATATATTACATCTCTGGAATCTGGTTATAGAGTTGATGTCACCATCTGAGTCATGTATAACTAGCTCTGGGATAAAATTTATAAAATTTACTATGGTCCACCATTATTCATGTAGATCTGTTATCCTAATCCATTCAGCTTTAGAAATAAAAATAAAATATAACCACAAAGTATAAAAGTATATTATTTTATATGGAGACAAGAAGGTGATTAGTACATTATCAGAAATTGAGGGTAGGAAGCTATCTGGGCTTCCTGGTAGCTCAGCTGGTAAAGAATCCACTTGCAATGCAGGAGACTCTGGTTCGATTCCTGGGTCAGGAAGATCCCCTGGAGAAGGGATAGGCTACCCACTCCAGTATTCTTGGACTTCCTTGTGGCTCAGTCCACGAAAGAATCTACGTGCAATGAGAAAGACCTAGGTTTGATTCCTGGGTTGGGAAGGTGGCAACCCACTCCAGTATTCTTGCCTGGAGTATCCCCATGGACAGAGGAGCCTGGCAGGCTACAGTGAATGGGATCACAAAGAGTCAGACATGACTGAATGACTAAGCACAGAGGGTAGGAAGAAATGGAGAATAATTTCATGATGGGTACAGGGCTTTATGTTAGAGTTATAAAAATATTTTGAATCAGATAAAATTGGAACTAGCTAAAAGTGCTGTTCGCTAAGCATCACGACTATACTAAGTGCCACTGAACCATATGCTTTTCATTTTATATTATGTGAATTTTACCTCCATAAAAGGAAAAAAAAAACTGTATTATGGGACTCCCAGTCCAAAACTTTCAAAGGATTTTTTACAAAAAATAATGATTCATATATGTGTGGATATGAGAGGATACATTTTAAGGGTTATATTTCCATATATTCTTGTCCAAATCTGGCCTTAATCATATATTTCCTTTTCCAATTACTAGTATTACAATTATCATTCACCAGCATATTCCTCTCTCATAATCTGTATCTTCTTTTTAGTTTTTTAACCCCATTACTTTAGTCATAATGGCCTAATGCTCATAATTTGTCTTATCTATCTCAGTGAATGAAATTTTTACATTCTCCTCTTCTGAATTTTCTAGATCAGAAATGAATATTTCACTTTTGACCTTTCCTGTTCTGTGACATGCAGAGTAATAATCCTCGAAAATGTCTATATCCCAATCTCCAGAACATGTGAATGTGTTAGTTTAAGTAACAAAAAAGACCATACAGATGTGATAAAGTTAAGGACCTTGGGAAGAAAAAGATTTTCCAAGACTATTTGGGTCAACCCAATCAAACCCAGTCTTTAAAATCCAGTAATCTAGCCTAGTCATTGTTAGAGAGGGAGATATGGTTATGGAAGCTGGTTCAAGATGTTGCAACAAAACTAGCTTCAAGAAAGGGGTCATGAGCCAAGACTATCTCTATAAGCTAGAAAAAGTAAGGAAATGGATTATCCCCTAAACTGTCCAGAAAAGAACATAATGCTGCCTTTTAACCTTAGGTTCAGCAGGACCTGTGTTGACTCTAATGTACAGAATGTAAAATAAGAGTTTTGTGATAGTTATTTAGGGCTTCCCAGGTGGTGCAGTGGTAAAATATCTGCTTGCCAATGCAGGAGATGCAGGAAGACGCAGGGTCAATCCCTGGATGGGGAAAACCCCCTGGTGTAGGAAATGGTAACCCACTCCAGTATCTGTGCCTAGAAAATTCCATGGACAGAGTAGCCTGGTAGGTTGCAGTCCATGGGGTCACAAAGAGTTGGACATGACTGAGCGTGTACCCAGTTATTTTCAGCAACTACATTTCTGATAATTCATTTTTAGCAGCAAGAGTAAAATAATACATCTTCTTTTCTCATAAGATTTATGATAAATATCTCATTGTCTTTCAAATCTATTTACTTTTTCCCATTTACACCTCTCCTGCCTTGCTTTATGATTCATTACATTTTTGGATCATAGCAATAAATTCATAAATACTTCGTTTTATTTCTAAAGTCACTTTAATTCATTTTCTACACTGCAGTCAGAATTTCTATACCAAGAGACAAATCTGTGTATAAATTACTAATAAATCCCTTCAATCATTTCTATTACCTTCAGGATAAAGTCCAATCTCCTCAAGTTTCACCAGGCCCTTCATGATCTAGTCCTTGATCTCTCAATCCTCCAATGAATTATCAGACAAATATACATGAAGTTCTTGCAAAACGCCCTATTTTCTCCTGCCTTTGGATAAGTGAGAACTTTCCCTCATTGACAGTACCATCTCTACCTAGTTTGTTGTTATTTTGCTGTTGTGTAGTAGCTAAGTCATGTCCAGCTTTTTGCGACCTTGTGGACTATAGCCCACTAGGCTCCTCTGTCCATGGGATTTTCCAGGCAAGAATACTAAAGTGGGTTGCCATTTCCTTCTCCAGGAGAACTTCTTAACCCAGGGATCAAACCCACACCTTTTGTGCCTCCTGCATTGACAGGCAGTTTCTTCACCACTGAGCCACCACCTGGTTAATATGTGTTTATTCTTTACCTGTCAGTATGTACATGTTGCCTTTTTGAGGAAGTCTTTTCTGAACCCATAAAATTAGATTTCCTATTACTAATTGCTCTTGCCATCTTTACATCCATAATAACCTCAATCATAACATTTATGTCTACTGAATGATGTCATTTAGTTTTGACTTATAGGTATCCTTCACTAGACTCTAAGTTTATTTTCAAATCAGTTACTTGATATTCAAAAGTAATATATACATTAATAAATGAATATAAGTATTTGTTCTGTGCTTAGTCATGTCCAACTCTTTGTGACCTCATGGACTGTAGCCCACCAGGCTCCTCTGTCCATGGGGATTCTCCAGGCAAGAATATGGAGTGGGTTGACATATTCTCTTCCAGGGGATCTTCCCATCCCATGTCTTCTGCATTGCAAGCAGATTCTTTACCATCTGAGCCACTAGGGAAACCCAAGAATACTAGAGTGGGTAGCCTACCCCTTCACCTAGGGAACCGCCTGACCCAGGAATTGATCCAGGGTCTCCCACATTGCAGGTGGATTCTTTCCAGCTGAGCTAACAGCGTATATAGGTACTTACTTTTTGCCAAGATGTAAGTAGATATGTGTATTTGTACCCACATTTTACCACTTACTTAAGGTAGTTTCTGTCTTATTATAATTTTAAGCTTATGAATATGTTAAAGTGTGACTTTAATCAAAATATTCTTATTAAAAATCTAATGCTTACTGAATGATTTGGAGAATATCCCCAGAGTATTGCTTGGTGTAAATCTAACATTCTTTTATGTCCAACCCATTGCATCCAAAATAATGAATCTGCTATCTAAATTGTAGGCATACTGCCTAGAAAGAATTAACCACTTTTAGAAGTTTGCCTTGAAAATTCAAACCTGTTAAATGACACAGAATGTCTCAGCATGTCATACGGTATAGCAATTATCAGTGACATTAATTATTACATTCCAAATTGCCCTTTTAATCATGTCTTAAAAGAGGAAATTATGATTACTTTCTGCTCTTTACCATATATCTCTTTTCACTGTATTTGAATAAGTAGTATATGGGTCCAAAAGAATAGTTATAATAAGCCATCAATGAATATTTTAGTTCCTAACACTTTTAAAGTTCTCCAGTAAAGCCATATAAATATCGAAAATGTCTGGTGTATAAGCCACTTACTGATACTGCTGCTAGTTGATTATGTTATCAATTCAAAGACCATTATATTCAAAATAACATTATCTTAACTTAGGAAACTTTAAAATATATTTTACAGCAAGAGTATACATCATTTTTACAATTATTTATTATGGAAAATAGATAAAAATGTAAACTTAACGTTTTGCTTCAGAAGAGAACTTTTTACATACTTAGTGACTTTTATACTATACATATAATATTCAGATGTAATAAACTAAAAGTCCAAATAAACTTGTTCCAATTTAGACTGTTGATGCACTAGTTATTTGCCCATGAGATATATCTTACTTTATATGGGATATAGTTTATTAATATATATAATGAGGGTAATATTTCTTCCACTTCCCTATGTTACAAAATTAAGAGAGTAAATCATAAATCAAACAGGATAGGATATTGTAATACCCTAAAACTATGAAAATTTGGCTTTATTAATAAAATTAAAAATACTCAGTTATGATCAGGGTGCTGCTGCTGCTGCTGCTGCTAAGTCGCTTCAGCCGTATCCGACTCTGTTCGACCCAAGAGACAGCAGCCTACCAGGCTCCCCCATCCCTAGGATTCTCCAGGCAAGAACACTGGAGTGGGTTGCCGTTTCCTTCTCCAATGCATGAAAGTGAAAAGTGAAAGTGAAGTCGCTCAGTCGTGTCCGACTCTTCGAGACCCCATGGACTGCAGCCTACCAGGCTCCTCTGTCCATGGGATTTTCCAAGTAAGAGTACTAGAGTGGGTTGCCATTGCCTTCTCCAATGACCAGGGTGAATATTTATTAAATAAGTAAAGTATAATTTATTTTAGAATAAGCAATGTTCCAATTTAATCATTTAACAGTCCCCAAAATAAAACATATCATCTCCAAATTCAGCTAACTTAAATGATAAATTTGTTATGTTTTCGATTGTTGCTAACTTTTATCACATCTTAAAATAGTAAAACCAGATTGCATTGACTACATTTTGGGTGGTGATGGGGTAGAGATTATCCATATTGTCTGTGTAGTTTGTATTAAAGAGCAGTAACTTGCATCAAAGACAAATGAAGACAAGAATCTTGCCTTCAAACATATAAATAGTCAAGGAGAAAAATCAGTTCTTTCTTAAATTCAAAATATCTGGTGAATTATAAGGTTTTAATTATAGTTTTATAAAGTTTTCTATGAAATATGAAAGACTAATATATGCAATTCAGTAGGCATGCATTGGGAATCATATACTTTCATATGTACCAAGTTCACCACTGAAATAATGTTGGGCTCACATAAATTAAATCATCATTTTGCATATATAAAAAGATTAAGGATTAGAGAAATCAAGTAATTATTTTGTACACATTATAAAGGTTGAACTTAAGGGAAAGGACTTAAATCAAGAGGTGACAGACTCTTTTGCACCACTCATAATATGTGGAATAGAACTTTGGTCCAATGAGAAAGCCCAGGATATGTGTTTAAGTCATATTTCCTAAATATTTGGTTGCATGACTGAATAACTGAGGGAATTTTCCTGAGTCTTATGATCCTATGAAGTGGAAAATTAGTACCTACTGCACTGAATTATATAGCTTAACTAAAGCTTACAATCTAATGTATCAACTATTAAAAAGTTGTATGTAATAGTAAAAGTAAAACATTCATTGAATATTATAGGAGATTAAAAATGTACATATTATTAATACATGATGATTTTTTCTTTTTTTAAAAAATATTTTAATTGAAGGATAATTCCTTTACAGATTTTTTCTGTCATACATCAACAAGAATCAGCCATAGGTACACCCATGTCCCCTCCCTCCTGAACCTCCCTCCCATCACCCTCCCCAGCCCACCCTTCAGCCTATCACAGAGCCCTTGTTTGCATTTCCTGAGGCATACAGCAAATTCCCATTGACTATCTGTTTTGCATATGATATTGTAAATGTCCATGTTACTCTCTCCATATATCTCACTTTCTCCCTCATCCCCTCCCCCCATGTCCATTGGCCTGTTCTCTATGTCTGTTTCTCCATTGCCACCCTGAAAATAAATTCATCAGTGCCATCTTTTTAGATTTCATATATATGCTTCAGTATACGATATTTATTTCTCTTTCTGACTTACTTCACTCTGTAGAGTAGCTTCTAGGTTCATACACCTCATTAGAACTGACTGAAATGTGTCCCTTTTTATGGCTGAATAGTATTTCATTTTATACATGTACTGCAGTTTCTTGATCATGGTGTATGAGCTTTATAATGTGTTGTTGAATTCCATTTGATAGAATTTTGTTGAGGATTTTGCATCTATATTCAGTGATATTGGCCTGTAATTTTCTTTTTTCATGTTTTCTTTGCCTGGTTTTGGTATCAGGGTGATTGTGGCCTTGTAGATTGAGTTTGGAAGTATTCTTTCCTCTGCAATTTTTTGGAAGAGTTTCATAAAAATAGGCATTAGCTCTTCTCTAAATGCTTGATAGAACTGCTCTGTGAAATTATCTGGCCCCGAGCTTTTGTTTGGGGGGAGACTTTTGCTCACTGTTTTGATTTCAGTGTTTGTAATTGGGCTGTTCATAATTCCTATTTCTTCCTGGTTCAGTCTTGGGAGGTTGAACTGTTCTAAGAATCTGTCCATTTCCTCTAGGTTGTCTCTTTTATTAGTTATATAATTTCTCATAATACTCCCTTATGATCCTTTGAATTTCTGTGTTGTGTGTTGTAACCTTTCTTTTTTCATTTCTAATTTCGTTCATTTGATTTTTCTCCCTTTTTTTTCTTGATGAGTCTGGCTAGTGGTTTGTCAATTTTGTTTATCTTCTCAAAGAACTAGCTTTTAGTTTTATCAATCTTTACTATTGTTTTCTTCATTTCTTTCTCATTTATTTCTGTTCTGATCTTTATGATTTATTTCCTTCTGCTGACTCTGAGGTTTTTTTGTTCTTTTTCCAGCTGCTATAGATGCTGAGTTAGGTTGTCTACTTGATGCTCTTCTTGTTTCTTGAGGTATGATTGTGTCACTATAATCTTCCCTCTTTGAACTGCTTGTGCTGAATGTGTTGGGTGGTGGTGAAGGTGTTGGATCATCGTGTTTTCATTGTCATTTGTTTCTAGGAATCTTTTGATTTCCTTTAATATTTCTTCAGTAACCTCTTTGTTATTTAGTAATGTATTGTTCAATCTCCATGAGTTTGTTTTTTGCTGTTTGGTTTTTGTTTTTTTTTTTTTCCTGTAGTTGATATCTAGTCTCTTGGAGAAGGGAAAAGCTACCCATTGCAGTATTCTGGCCTGGAAAATCCCATGGACTACAGTCCATGGGGTCGCAAAGAGTTGGACATGAATGAGTGACTTTCACTCATAAGGCTGTGGTAAGAGAAGATACTTGATACAATTTCAGTTCTCTTAAATTTACTGAGGCTTTATATGTAGACCAAGATGTGGTCTATCCTGGAAAATGTTCCATCTGCACTTGAGAATAAAGTGTATTTGTCTGCATTTGGGTGGAAAGTCCTGAAGAAATCAATTAGTTCCATTAGGTCTAATGTTTCATTTAAGGTTTGTATTTCCTTATTGATTATCTGTTTTGATGATCTGTCCGTTGGTGTAGATGGGGTATTAAAGTTCCCTTCTATTATTGTGTTACTGTTGATTTCCCCTCTCATGCCTGTTGGTGTTTTTCTTATGATTGAGGTGCTCCTATGTTGGGTGCATAAATATTTACAATTGTTATGTGTTCTTCTTGGATTGATGCCTTGATCATTATGTAGTGCCCTTCTTTGTCTCTTATAATAGTCTTTATTTTAAAGTCTATTTTATCTGAAATAAGGATTGCCACTCTGGTTTTCTTTTGGTTTCCATTCACATGGCATATCTTCTTCCATCCTTTTACTTTCAGCATATGTGTCTCTAGGTCTGAAGTGGGTCTCTTGTAGGCAGCATTTATATGGGTCTTATTTTTGTATCCATTCAGTCAGTCTGTATCTTTTGGTTGGTGCATTTAATCCATTTACTTTTAAAGTAATTATTGACATCTATGTTCCTACTGGCATTTTCTTGATTGTTTTGGGCTTGTTTTTGTAGGTCTTTCCTTTCTTTTGTGTTTGCTGGATCTGTAAGTCCCTTCATATTTGTTGCAAGGCTGATTTGGTGGTGCTGAATTGTCCTAAATTCTGCTTGTCAATACACAATGATTTATAATGATAAAAATGCAGATGACTAAATAAAGGATTTTTAAATAGAATAAGGCAATCTTTAAAAAAGAATTATAAAATATCAAGGATAAGAAAAAATATAGCATGTTACATTAAGAGAAAAATATAATAATTAATTAATTGACTAAATCTTACAAATATTTTTGTCCCTTCCAGACTGAAGAGACAGAAAATTCCAGGTCACTAAGTGAACTCATATTTGCTGTGTTCAAAGGACAGAAAGAAGGCATATGTGACTAGATTTTGATAAAGAGAAGATGGTATTAAGCCTGTTTTGAGTTTTAGAACAGGTTTCTATTAAAATGCAAGGAGAGGAATAAGGCATGTCTGGTTTGGTTAGAGAGCTGAAGAGAATTGTAGGATAAGAAATCAGAGTTACCCCTCATGCGGATTAATTTAGATTTCCAAAGTCATTGTGAGGATGTAGGCTTTTATTTAGAAAGAGATTGAATGCTACTGGTGGATCTGAATGGAGCAATGAAAGATTCTTTATAAAGTATCTCTTCTCCTGTCATATAGAGTGAAAAGTCATTCTGAAGCTATTGAAATAATTCATTTGCAGGAGGTCAAAGCAGGGTGACACGTCGGGGGTTGTTACAAAAGTTGCAAGAGATGACCAGCATTTTGACCAAAGAGGTGGCTAATTAAATTCTGATGACCATATTTTGAATTAATATTTTATTTAGAATAAATAGAAATTGCTCTTGTACAGAAAATAATAAATGTGTGTATTATTTTAATTTCAAAAACCATTTCAAGTCTCGCTCTTTTTTTTTTCTTGTGTAACTTGGAGAGTGCAGTGGCATTTATTGAGATGAAGACTGCAGGAAAAGTACATTAGGAAAAGTACATGAGGATGCTGAGACTACATCTGAATTTTAAATTTGAGTTGACTTCTAGACATCCCCAGTGAGGATGTCCAGTAAACCATATGATGTACATGTCTTTCATGCAGAGAATATGCCTGACTTGAGCTATGGAATTAAATTTTGGATGGATAGCATAGATAATATTTAAATCCCTGAGATCACTGATAAGTGAGTAAAGATGGCAAAGAATAGAGACTCCAAGACTGAATGCCAGATTCCTGAAAATTTTAGAGTTCAAGGAGAAGTGGAGAAACCAGCATTGGAAACTGAGAAGGTGTTTCTTGTGAGGCAGAAAGCTATCTGAGAGAGGAGCATCCCAGCCATAATTTGACCACTATGAAGACAATATAGGATAACTGCATAGAATTATTAATGAAATACCTGTATACAATTATCTAGATGAATTATTCAGCACGCCTTTGTTTTTGTAATCCATCCTGCTAAAATATTTATAAACAAAATCCTGTCAAGGCCAATTCCATTGTTCATGACTATTCAGGTTAGAAGGTACAGAATTTGAACTTGAACTCATACAGAAAAAAGCAAACAAACATGAAATTCCAAAGACAAACTGACCAAATGATCAAAGGAAAATTATATATATATATGTATATATTTGTTGTTATTGTTGTGGTTCAGCTCCTCAGTCGTGGTCAACACTTTGCAACCCCGTGGACTGCAGCACGCCAGGCTTCCCTGTCCTTCACTATCTCCCAGAGTTTGCTCAAACTCATGTCCATTGAGTCAATGATGCCATCCAACTATGTCATCCTCTGTCACCCCATTCTCCTCCTGACCTCAGTCTTTCCCAGCATCAATAGATATAAAACTGAAAAGTAAGCAAACAAATGAAAACCACACCGTATCAGGAACTGGGATGCCATCAAGTCTCCATCTTAGTTTTTCAATTACGCTTCTCTCCACTTGTATACTTATTCTTTGTCTCTCTTCAAGCTTATTTCCCTTAAGTAGGACACGGATACTCGCACATCTCCAGTTCTTCATCTTGTGATATCTATCACCACAAAGCCTGAAAATTCTGAGAACTCTAAAGAAAAATTTCTGCTGGACTTGAATCTGTTCTTGAACTAGTCAACTATGAACAGAGAGTTGGAGTCAGGTAAAGACATAGAGGTTCGCAGTGAAAACAAGGGCTTCCCACGTGGCACTAGTGGTAAAGAATTCCTCTGCCCATGCAGGAGATGCACAAGACACAGGTTTGATCCTTGGATCAGGAAGATCCCCTGGAAGAAAGCATGGCAACCCACACCAGTATTCTTGCTTGGAGAATCCCGTGGGCCAAGGAACCTGGCAGGCTATAGCCCATAAAATCACAAAGAGTTGGACGTGACTGAAACGACTTAGCATGCACACACACACGCAGTGGAAACAAATAGATGAGCTGGAGAAAATACAAGCCCCCAAGAGAAAATGAGACAGGGATTGTTATTCTTGCAAAAAGCATAACAAGTAACAAGGTGGGGAGAAAAATAGGTTCCAGAAAACCCTGAATCACATTCTCAGATATAGTTCAGCCTCATGTTCAAACAGACTTTTATTTCTCAGATGTTCTTCTCTCTGATTAATTTTTTCTAAGTGTCAATGAGTCAAAAATGATAATGATAAATGAGTGTAAATTATCAATGGCTTATATGAAACTATGACTAATTTTATTGAATTTCGACTTCTCAGAATGACTGATTTGTTGCTTTAAGTGCATTTTAAATTCAGAGAACTGAAGAAAATAACAGAAGAGTTATTCAGTTTGCACTATGATTGGAATTAATCTTCTGAGGTTCTTTATTAAGATCTACAAGGTGCACACAATTCCTCAGCAACATGCTGTTTCTAGAGGATTCTAGACAGGGAATCATCTTTGAATTGTTAATACTGATATTTTCACTGGATTTTATAAAGATAAGTTGGTATCAAGCTGATTTTAACATTTAGAAGAGGGTTCTATTAAAATGCAACACATACACCCTCAAAACACACACATATCATGTATATTTAATTTTAAGGATAAATTATCTCACATAATACTCATTTATGTAATGAAGTACAAATTTTATTCTGAGCTAAAGATTGCATCCCTAACTCACATATTATGATAACCCAAATAATTGAAATTCTATAATCCTTAGATTTTATTAAAAATTCATGTTAATATTCAAAACAATAACAGCTATTTTATTCTTTGGAATAAGCTCTTTGTGATTTCTGTGCCACTTGATTGCTTTTTTGCCTTTCAATTTTATTTCAGATGGCAGAGATAAAAAAATAAAGACCGTTTTCCCATTCGTTTAATATATCACAGCTCTGTTTTCCCAGTTTCCTCTGGATCTTAGTTTTCTATTATACTGACTGTCTCACGTGGGCACGTGAGTGCATGCGTGCTGAGTCTCTTCAGTGTCCGCTCTTTGCCACCCTGTGGACCATGGCCCACCAGGCACCTCTGTCCATGGGATTCTCCAGGCAAGAATATTGGAGTGGAATATTGCCATGAATATTGCCAAGAATATTGCTACGCCCTCCTCCAGGAGATCTTATCCACCCAGGGATTGAACTCACATCTCTTATGTCTCCTTCATTGGCAGGTCAGTTCTTTACCACTAGGTCCAGCTGGGAAACCCATGGGCACAACGTTAGATGTTTAAAATCTGATATAAGATGACCTCTCATCCAGTTTTCAAGTCATTAAACTCAAATTAGTGTGCTTAATGTATGCATGTAAATGTCATGTACATTTTCAGCCAGACACTTTTAACAAAATAATTTTTTAAATTAATTTAATATTTTTTTCATAATTTTAAATTTGAATTATTTGTTGGTATCATCTGCTGGCCCAGCATATCATCATCAGAAACACATCCTCAATTGGCTAATATCCAGGGGCTCTTCTAGCATGTTTGTTTCAGATCACAATGCATATATATTTTTCCCAATATATTTGACTATATATATATTTTTTCTTTTAGAGCTATCTGGATTTTATGTCTGTCAATAATGCTCTCATTTTCTTTCAAGCTGGTATATCACCGCTTGACACATTCAGTAAATAATTTCTATTAAAAAAAAAAGACATTTTCCAATTTTGAACATCTTCAGAAAAAAATAGGAATTGTTGATTTGGTGTTTCTAGATAATGATTTGCTTCTTTTCACAAAATATAAGAGGAATGAGATTTGTTATTAAATTTATAAAATGTAGTGTCAGAATTCATCTACTGGTATACATTTCATTAGTCAATTAAACACATATAAATAGTTAATAAGCATAAGTATATTGCTTATGATAACTTATATAGAGGTATCACTTTAGTATTTCACATAGCAATTTTCTCATTAGTATAGTGAGGAGAATTTTTCATAGACACCAGGAGGAAAAAAAAAGATTTTAGTACTATGTATAGTGCTGAAATAGAAATAGGATTTATTGTCTATATATAGGTATAGCCTATTCTGATGAAAGAAATAACCTTTGAGACTCAGTCAGTGTTCAAAGTGCCAGCTCCCTAAAATAGATTATTTCCTCTTGTCTTTGCTAACATTTTATTTGATGCTATAACTGCAAACACATACATCCAGTGCTCTGTCCCAGGTAACCAACATGTCAAGACTTCTTTCTCTTCTCGCTTAATTATATAGAGATGACATTTTCTGTCTTCAAAGTTTCAAACCGAGATTTCAAATTCCACAGAAAGATTTTTTGAAAGTACAGCCCATTCTCTGTCATCTCTAACTATATTCTAAATACTGGAAAATAAAAAAACAGCAGAACATATTTTTAAAAAATCACTAGAAAACAGTACAACAGAGATTTTATCCAACTTTTCACTAATTATGTTTGTGACCTTAAATAAACCTCATAATCTGCTTGAGCCTCATATTTCTTAAGTTGTGAAATAATAAGTTATAACAAAGTGATCTTTATTATCTCTCTCATACTTTTGTATTTTGTGATTTGTAGTTCATAAACATGTTGATTACTAAGGAATTTTTCCTTATCATTTCAGATATATCTCTATATCTATATATATATATATATATATGAAAGATTAGAATTGAATGAAGTCTTCAGAGGCCCTTGCACAAAACTGCTCTTCCAATATGCTCTTTAACTAATTATATGTGTGGTGAAATGAAAAAAACAAAATGGCTTAATGTCCTCTTTCTTGGTTAACTTCTCCATGGTCATGAAATCAATAACAGAATATTCATGGTGGGCATGACTGCCTAAGGACCAGGCAAAGTAACTGATTTTTCTGGATTTGCTATTTTATATAGCATTGTTTCTCTAGAGAATGATGGAATCTTCTTTTCTTTTTGTGTTGTAGAGATCAAGTTGAACAATTTATTAACACTTAAAAAATGCTTCTAATGATAACAATTGTATCCTGATGTGTTCACCAAGTTCATAGAACTGAAATATATTACCTAAATATTTTAAGCTAACTAATGAATTAGATTTCCTGTGGTTGAATTATGCAAGGAGTTCAATTTATAAATAAGTTAATTATAAGGGCATGTTTCTCATTTTTGGTAGCTAAGGAAGCAGAATCTCCTGTCTTCTGATGAAGTGTATTACCCTTTGCTTTTATTATCTTGGATACTCACTTTTTTTGTGGCCCTCTTTTCTGTTGAAACACTGTTAAAGACCAAATGTTTTGCATTTCATGTAGCGCATATATTAAAGAACTAACTCCCAGTTTAACTACATTTGGAGATGGATTCTCTAAGGAAATAGTTAAGGTTAAATGAGATAGTAGGATTAATGTCCTTATAAGAAGAAGCAGCTTCTCTCTTTCTCTCTCTGTGTGTTCACAAAGAAAACATCACATGATAGAGAGATGGCAGCTGCTTAAACACAAAGAGAAGTAATCTTAAAATGAAACCTATCTTGCTGGCAACTTAATCATGGACTCCTCAGCTTCCAGAACTGTGAGAAATAAAATACTCTTAAGCAACCTGGTCTGTGATGTTTTATCATGGCAGCCCTAGCAAACTAGTATGAATTTTGGTACTGAAAGGGGGGTGTTGCTATAACAAACGCCCCAAAATATGTAAGCAACTCTGAAACTAGGTAATGGTTAGATGTTGAAAGGAGTTTAAAAGTACTTGCTAGAAAAAGTCCATATCTTAGTGAAGGGGCTGTAGTAGAAAAATGAATGTTAAAAGTGATTCTGGTAAGGGCTCAGGAATTTTAGAAAGAGAGCTGGGGAGAAAGCCTCCATCTTCTTAGAGGATTATATAAATAATCATGAACAAAATGGTGGTATAAATACAGATATTAATGGATATTCTGGTGAAGTCTCAAATGGAAATCAGGAAAAGATAACTGGAAACAAGAAAAAACGTAGTCTTTATTTTCCAATGGCAAAAACATTGGCTGAATTGTTTTCTAGTGTTTTTACAAAAGACATAACTTTTTAGTCATGAAATTTAATATTAGCTAAGATTTCTAAGCAAAATATTGAAGGTGTCACTTGGATCTTCCTGCCTACTTACATGGAAATTCAAGAGTGGAGATAAATGGAGCACAGAATTGTTAAACGAAAAGGAACCAGAACTTGAGGATTTGGGAAATGCTCAGTCTGTCCATATTTTAAAAGATAACAAAAAATGTTCTGGAATAATCCCAAAGATGTGGCTGGACTGTCACTAGAAAATGAGATTATGTGATTATATGAACGGACACTCAGCCAGTTTGAACTGAAGGAGATGGTTACTGTACAAAATAAAGAGTGTCAGATTCTTGGATTTTGCACCACAGAGCCATAGAGTTATCTGTCTGCCAACACATGCTATTCTTCAAGAAACGGGAAGAATGATCCCAAAGGTGTTCAGAAATTATCAGGAACACCAACTCAGTTTCAACCTCTAGTGTCTCTGGAAGGTGGGGCTGCAGTTCCAGTGGGTCTAGAAGGCAGGGCATGACGCCAAGGAGGATTATACTCAACACTTCAGATCTAATGGAATTTGCCTTCTAGGTCTTGGACCTGCTGGAACCTGTCATCCCTTTCTTCCTTTCTGATTTCTCACTTTAGGAACACAAATATGTATCCTATGTCTCTCCTACCATAGTAATGTTTGAAGCACAAAATGTGTGGTTTCACAGATTTGCAGGTGAAGATGAATTTTGCCTCAGGAAGAATCATCCCTCTCTTATCACCCTCTGATATAGAACTGATTTAGGATATGACTCTTTCAAACTTTAGATTTTGGAATAAGTCAATGAAATGAGTCAATTGAATGAGTTAAGATTTTGGGGGCTGTTGGAATTTAATGGATATATTTTGATTACATGAAGAAAGACATGAATTCTGGAACTGAATGTTTGTGTCTCCACTGAAATTCACATGCTGCTGCTGCTGCTGCTAAGTCACTTCAGTCGTGTCTGACTCTGTGTGACCCCATAGACGACAGCCCACCAGGCTCCTCTGTCCCTGGGATTCTCCAGGCAAGAACACTGGACTGGGTTGCCATTTCCTTCTCTGGAAATTCACATGGTGAAGCACTAACTCTTAGAGTGTGGTGTTTGGATACGGGATCTCTGAGGGAGTAATTAAGATTAAATGAGATCATAGGGTGGGGCCCTGATCTGGTAGGACTATTGTTTTTAAAAGAAGAAATATCAGGTAGCATTTTTTTCTCTTTCTGTGCACACACAAAGAGGTCATGTGAGCACACAAAATCGGCTGCCACCTACAAACTAAGATACAAGCAAAGCTATGGGAGGTGATGGAATTCCAGCTGAGGTATTTAAAATCCTAAAAGATGATGCTGTTTAGGTGCTACATTCAATATGCCAGCAAATTTGGAAAACTCAAAGTGGTCACAGGACTGGAAAAGGTCAGTTTTCATTCCAGTCCCTAAGAAGGGCAGTGTCAAAGAATGTTCAAATTACAACACAATTGTGCTCATTTCATAAGCTAGTAGTTATACTCAAAATTCGTCAAGCTAAGCTTCAACAGTACATGAAATGAGAACCTCCAGGTGTACAAGCTGGATTTTGAAAAGAAAGGAGACCAGAGATCAAATTGCCAATGTTCGCTGGATCACAGAGAAAGCAAGGGAATTCCAGAAAAACATCTGCTTCATTGACTATGCTAAAGCCTTTGACTGTATGGATCACAACAAACTGTGGAAATTTCTTCAAGAGATGGAGTACCAGATGACCTACCTGTCTCCTGAGAAATCTATATGCAGATCAAGAAGTTAGAACTGGACATGGAACAACTGACTGGTTTCAGATTGAGAAAGGAGTCCATCAAGGCTATATATTGTCACCCTGCTTATTTAACTTATATGCAGAGTACATCATGTGAAATGCCAGGCTGGAAGAAGCATAAGCTGGAATCAAGATTGCCAGGAGAAATATCAACAACCTCAGATGTGCAGATGCTACCATCTGAATGGCGGAAAGTGAAGAGGAACTAAAGAGCCTCTTGATGAAAGTGAAAGAGGAGAGCAAAAGAGCTGGCTTAAAACTCAACATTCAAAAAGCTAAGATCATGGCATCAGGTCCCATCATGTCATGTCAAATAGATGGGAAAAAGTGGAAACAGTGACATAATGTATTTTTTAGAGCTTCAAAATCACTGTGGACAGTGACTGCCGCCATGAAAATAAAAGACACCTGCTCCTTGGATGAAAAGCTTTGACAAACTTAGCATTTTTAAAAGCAGAAACATCCCTTTGCCAACAAAAGTCCATAGAGTCAAAGCTATGGTTTTTCCAATAGTCATGTACGGATGTGAGAGTTGGACCATAAAAAGGCTGAGCACCAAAGATACTTTCAAATTGTGGTGCTGAATAAGACTCCTGAGAGCCCCTTGAACAACAAGGAGATCCAACCAGTCAATCCTAAAGGAGATCAACCCTGCATATTCACTGGTAGGACTGATGCTGAACCTGAAGCTCCAATGCTTTGGTCACTTTATGCAAAGAGCCAACTCAATGGAAAAGACCCTGATGCTGGGAAAGATTGAGGGCAAAAGGAGAAGGAGGAGAAAGAGGATGAGATGGTTGGATGGCATCACTGGCTCAGTGAACATGAGTTTGAGCAAGCTCTGGGAGATGGTGAAGCACAGGGGAGCCTGGAGTGCTGCAGTTCATGGGATAGCAAAGAGTCAAATGTTCGTTACTTCCAGACTGAACAGCAACTAAACAACAAACCAAGGGAAGAGGCATCAGAATGCAAACAGTCCTGCCAGTGCCTTGATCTTATACTTCTCAGCCTCCAGAAATGTGAGAGACAAGTTTAAGTGTTTAAGCTATCCAGTCTGTGGTATTGTGTTATTAGCCCAAGCAGACTAATACAAACACCCTTCTGTTTGATATATGAATGCTGCATATTTGAGCTAAAAGAGTTAGAATTTTGACTGCAAGTTATTTCTTTAGGAAAATCTTTAGATAACCATTGCAAAATTTATGGTAACCTTTTATTTTTGTGATGGAGATATGTAACTTTTTCTGAAGAAATTGCAGCTGCTTTCCCCAGGAAATGAAAGTATTCACATAATTACAATGTTTCACCTTAGTTGTATGGGAGAGGAGAATTCCTGCACTAAGGACTGACTTGATTTGAATCAATCCTTAGATACTCAAAAAATCCTTACATTGGTTGTTCAGAATGTTTGATTAAGTATTTTGGATAACATGGCTGCCTTGTGCACTTAGTTTAATTTATCAGAGTCTGATGGTATCTCACTTACTAAAGCACCACACTAGTGAATATGTTCAATACAAAGATGAGTGAGACTGAGTTCTGCCTTTAAGAAGCTTACAATCGCTTTGAATAAATAAATAGAAGCAAATAAGATTCTTTTGGTTTCTGCTTGTCCATTTATTTATAGTGCATGGCCTCAAATCTAGCTAAGAACTATAACAAGCACACAAGAAATCCATCTAAAGACATCGAAGAAGTTGGCTGTCTACATGTCAAAGAGAGAGGCCATCTGGGGGAAAAAAAAAAAAACCCATTACTGATGCCTTGATTTTGGATGGGTAGCCCTCTGAACTTTGAAGAAATAAATTTCTGTTGTTAAGCCAACAAGTCCTCGGTACTTTGTTGTGTCAGCCCTAGCAAACTAACACACCCGGTAAAACGAACTGAACTAGGCTAGGACAAATGCTTAACAAAATGTAAGAAATACTTAACAATAACGACTGCTTTTAGTTCCAGTTAAATTTAACCAGAGTTCATATGACCTCTTTGAAGGACAAGGTTTCAAGGTAGTGAACTAGAAATAAACTGAAGTACTTGAGTGGAAATCCTAATGACCAAATGGAATAATTTCAACAATATCTAATGATATTAGATATCATTTAAATTAGATGACAGCTATAAGATTAAATGTATCATGTTAAATGATGTTGTTTATCATTCAATATTTAGTTATAAACTTCTAATTGTTATTAAAATCTTAAACTGCTCATCCTTTGATGGAGATGACCACTTTTCATTATAGATCATTACATAGTGCTTCAGCTGTTTCATGACAAAACTGTTGCTTTTGTAGAAAGTCACATGCTAATAAGATAGAGAAAATCTTAAAATTATTTTTCCCTAAGTAACTTCAAAAATAGCTGTGGTTATCACAGTTTTCAAATGCTGTAACAGGAATGGGAAAATATGGTGAACGCAAAGAAAACGGGCGCAGATAGCACCAAAATAGCCTTGCTAATCCAATATTGTGTTGATCTGGGCATGGATATTTAGAAAAGGCCTGCTCAGTTGATAAAGAATCCTGCAATGCAGGAGCCACAGGAGGCATGAGTCTGATCCCTGTGTCTGGAAGATCCCCTGGAGAAGGAAATAGCAATCCACTCCAGTTTTCTTGCCTGGAAAATCCCACGGACAGAAGAGCCTGGCAGGCTACAGTCCATGGGTTTTCGCAAGTCAGACATGACTTAGCAACTAAACTACCATATATGTGTGTGTATGTGTGTGTTAAGAAATATTCATTTTATTTAACTAGTTTTCACAGCTGAATATTTATTCTATAAAAACTTTACAGATTTTATAGTTTATATATAGTTCAAACTACTGAACTAAAAAGTGGATCCCATAGATGCAAAAATACTGCACCAACAATCCAAGGTAAAGGCAAATTGATGTGATGTGCAGTGCTCTAGGAGCCAGGCGTGGTTGGCTTTAACTATAAAATTCAAAATTGTACAAAAATTTTAAAAAATGATTTTATTCATTCTTTATACATTTAATATGATTGCAAGTTCAGAAGCTTACATTTATAATATGAATCATGGTCTAGCGTGAGATTTTCCCACTTGTGTATTGAAAATTGACTTGTAAATTTCAGGAAAATCATCTTGGCTGCTTGAGATACATGCACATGCAGTAAACTTAAAATAAGGCGAAAAGATCACAGTATGGTCTTTAGAAAAAATGCTTCTGAAAGTTGAGAAAATTAATATTATTTGAAAAACAAATGTGTGCTCTACTCAATACACATTTATAATATGAATTTAAATTTGAAGTCAGGCAAATCAGCAGTAATTTTAGAAATAAAACATTTTTTTCAAATTGCAGATGTTACATAATTAAATATTCAGCAGGATAAATGATCTGATATTCTGATATCAACTTAACTCAGAATTATTGTGAATATATCATCAATAATTGTGAAGCACATTTTAAGGGGTGAAGTTTTTATGTTTATTACGGAGTATGTGAGAGTTTGCACATATTTTATCACTTATATATATTCTAAGATTCAGTTGCTTTGGCCTTTCCCTGTTAATGAAGGAAACCTAATAGAACTTAAGTGGGAGAGTACTATAATATCATAGAGTTTTCAGTAGCAAATACCATAAATGAAGCTTCCAAAATGTTCTTTGTAGTATCTAATTTTCTTACATAGCTTTCCTGATACTCTCTTTTGAGATAAAACTTATCTTCATAATTTGTCTAGAGGTAAACATATTTGGGGATATTATGTTGGAATAAACACAGGCACTTAAAATTACATATTTTAATGTTAAATTTAAGGTGAGGGTAGGAATACCTCAAAATGACTCTTCATCAAAACTTTGCAATTGTATACATAACATCTTTACCTGACATATAAGGCAGCACCCTACTGCTATAAGACTTAAGTAGATTGAAGCCTTCAGACTTTTCCTATGACATATTACTGAGAAGATACACCTGGAATAAGCAAAAAGCTTACACTGAATATAATATTTATTTTAAAGAATACTGAAAGATTTACTAGCGCTTTAAAAATATTTACATTACTGTTTTGTTTTCTGATATTGGTGAGGAAGAATGGAAAATTAAGTCACCTAAGAGTCAGAGGTCCTAATTCAATCATTTTATGCCTCCTTTATCTTAGAAAAATTTTTGGTGAATTTTTTTTTAATGCACACATAAATGTTGATAGAACAGACCTCAGATTTGTTAACATACTGTTATCGCAAATGAAAGCAGTAAGACATATGCACCATGTTAATTATGTGGGCTATCTTGGATATTATGAAAGCAATTTGATGAGAGAAGAGGAAAATGCCCGTGGAGAAGAGTAAAAATTATTAAGTTAATGGCAAATCCCATCATTACTAATGTTCATACAAAGTCAGTTGTTAGAAGGAAATTTGACACTTGAAACCTTTGATTCTATCCTGATATTTTCTTTCACTGAAACTAAAAGTATAGTGAAGGTATACAACAGCTATAAAAATCGATATCCAGTAAATTTGCTTACTAATGATCTAGTAACACTACTCATGATTTAACTCTTTTTTTTCTATGTGTATGAATCATAACACATTGCATTCTTGGGCACCTTATCCTTGCCTGTAGTCTATTATTGACCAGGGAAAACTTCTATGGAAAATTAAACAAGATATATAAATTATACACTGTACTATACTGACAGCTTCTTCACAAACACATTTTGAGACTACTTAGGATAAACACTCTTGAGCTGAAAATTTCTGACAGAGTACATGATGCTAGACTTAAAATACTGTTTCACAGTGATAGAATGAGTTACTGTTTCCATAAGTATATAAATAAATGAATCTATCAATAAAAATACTAACAATATATTTTATTTGGGAGAGAAAATTACTGGAGATTCTACACTTAAGTTTTAAATAAAGAAATAATAGAAAAAGTTTAAAATGTATTTATTGTTGTCTAATTTACTCAGTTTTCCATTGCTTTAAGTTTATTTTACCCTAAAATAATAATAAAAGAGAAATCTGCATTTTTTTCAGATAAATATTAAACTTTATCCAACTGAACATAAGGTTTCACCATTTGATATATACACTAATAGCTTTTCTTTGGGGTCATCCTGAGGAAAAATCTAACCTGTTTTCTAAATGTGGTAACATGATTAAAACCACACTTCCCAGTTTCTATGCATTTAGATAAAAACTTATAAATACTTTCCCTCAAGTAAGCAAATCATATACAAAATGTGTTGAATTACTTCCAAATATCCATCAAAAATAACCACTAAAATAACCCTCTACACAGAAATATGACTACATTTTATAGTTTATAAATTGTGAAACCTATTACTCATGTCATTGGAGTTTTAAAGCCAGATTTCTAGTATTTGAATATAGTTATTTTTTAAGGTTTAAGTGATCTGAAATTTTAGCTGTAGAAACTACCTGTTAAGTTAGTCTTAATAATATTGCATGTGAAGAGTAAACGCTGGTACATGCTATTAACAAAATAAGAAGAATTCATTTTAAAACTGAGTTAGAAGAATTAGATTATTCTTAAGTATGCAATGCAAAAGGCAATGGCATCTTATCCCATGCCAAGTGTTCTAATTGTAAGATGGTATTTTCATTACACATAGGCTGCCAAATCAAGGAAAATTACCAAATTTGGCTACTCTTTCTCTCTATAAAATACTTCATCCTAAACTGTGCTTAAAAATCCAAATGTGCAATCACTGATGTTCTTTTACATTTTCCCTCATTTTAATGGTTTAAAAGTATGTGAATTTAATTGGACAATAACTTACTGTGGCCGTGTCTGTACTCATGGAAAGTCATTTATTTACCTAGCACTGTAATATCCATTAGTAAACGCAAAATTTTCATTCTCTTCTTCACACTGTGGTTATTAAAGAAATATATTTACTAGTTCAACAAATCAGATATTTTGATTAAATATGTATTAAATGTCCAGAGATTTCCTGATTTTACATATTCATTGCTTTGAGTGGATTAATTTTATCTTCTGTAACAATGAATCTTTCACATTCTCACAGTATAAGCATGGGCTCATCTACTTTATTTTGGAATATGATATACTAACTTTGCTCCATCTGCCTCTGCATTTCTATAAATGCTGATTATGTGCAATTTCGGGAGACATGAATGTGCTTTGAATCATTTAAACACTCTGAGTGTGTTTCCTGTGCTACACTGAATCCCTTCTTATATTCTTTTTAAAAGTCTAATTCAGAAGAAGCTTCATTTTTATCTTCAACCAAATTGTTATTCTACTGTCATAAATTTTGCATGGGCTATTTTCATATACATATAGAAGACATAAATTAAAGGGCATCAAGATGAAAAACTACCTTGAACCACTCTGAGATTCAATATTTATTCTTCCAAGTTGACAATATGTCTGTCAGTGGCCTCTCCAAATCTACTCACACTATAAATAGGGTATCATAGCACAATATCGTGTTTGGCTACTTTCAGGAATTATAAATAGTGTCATGATCAGAAGCTGGTTAGATTAATTACCTGCCATCAGTGAGACTAGCTTCATAATTAGCTTTTGTCCAGAATGCTTTTCTCTTGCTATTCATATACTTAGTGCTTTAATTTTTCTAATGTGTTCTTACTAAAATAATATTCTCTTTGACCTTATCTTCTTAATTCTTGCATACTATTATCAAAGTTTTGGAAGAATTTACATGTGGTAAAAAAAAAAAAACTTGTTATTGTTTCTAGCTCCTTTATATGTTTATTTTGTAAATAAATCCAAGGTATATTTGACTTACAGTCTTCATTTTGGATCTCAGATTCACAAAATGGGATTGTAATATTGAGACTGTTATAAATCCATCATTGTTCTATAAGATGTCTGACTTTTGATCTTATTTTATATCATTATTCATTTATGTTTTAGCTATAATCTCATACTCTGTCACAAGTCACTTATTCTTTTATATTATTTGCATAAATAGTATGATGTGTTTTACATTTTTACATAGAATATATATTAAATATTTAAATATTGGTACATGCTTATCTAATTTCTTCCTTGTTACTGCTGTATAGTTTTCATAGTTACTATGTTACACATTTTACTTATTCAGTTTTTTAATAATTGAAGGACATGTGGGTAGTTTCCATTATTGTGACGAATTTTGCACTAATTAGCCTATTTAGGCAACCTTCTTTGAGTATTTATACTCAAGTTTCTCTGGATATGTGTTTGGAAGAAAAGTTTCTGAGTGATATAAAATGAGCACAGTAATCCTGATAAAATACATCTATTTTTCCCAACATTATATTCCCACTCATATTACATAATATTTAAAGTTCTTTACATTTTCATACTTTGTTTAATATTATTGTTCCATAAGATGAGCAAAATAATGATTTTTGTTTGTTTGTTTTCTATTATTGCTAAGAACTTGAATGTCACTTCATATGCTTATCAGCCAATGAGATTCTCTTCCTAGTACTTATTAAATTGATTTGCCCATATGACATTGATTGAATTCTCTTGCTACTTCTCAGGAATTCCCTATATATCAGATAATAATCTTGGAATGGTTGTTCATATTACAAATATTTTCACTTAACATTCACTTATTTGTTAAATTGTATTCATAACATATCCTTTGATTTTAATATCATGAATTTGTTCCCCTGTTTTGGTTTGGTGCTTTATTTAAAGAAGTTATTCTCCATTACAGAGTTATAATTCTATTGCCTACATTTTTTACTGGTAGTTTTACAGGTTTATTTTTTCTTTTTTTACTTTCACATTAAATCTTTAATACATCTGAGTTTGCTTGTTATATCTTGTGTCAAGTAAGCCTTATTTTCAGATAGCAAAGAAATTTTCCTCAATTTAAAAAATAAATTCTCTATAGATTGATGATGCCAACTAATCATTATTTGGATAAACAAAGAAAATAAACTTGTTAGTTATTAATATCTATTACCATGTGCCAACTGCTTAACAAGGATTATGCCATTTAATCCTTGAGATTTCATGGTAATAAATGTTGCTTTTAATTTTGAAAAGATCAATAATTTCACCTGATGTTGCACAACTTATAATCATTATAGGTAGAAATTGAACACTATGACATCTCAGATAAGTGAATGCAATCCAATGTTTCTTATAGATAAATATGTCTGAAATAAAAGTCTTCTTTATCCCATCATATTCTCATCTAAGACAACATCTCTCCATTCCTACAAGATATAGAACAGGATCCTTGGCATGACTTAGGAAACATCCCTCATCTAGCCACGCCCTACACGTACAAGTTCATCTGCTTGCTTTCCTGTCTTCACGTCATACTCTGTCTTATGCAACAGTATCCTACTTTCACATGGCATTGATAGTTCAAGGCTTCCATTCTTTGCTAATGTAACCTCTGTGTCAGGAAATACTGACCAATTTCACTTAGATAACAGTTATTCTAGGGAGGGCCCTACAATCAGCTCTTCTAGGAAGCCTTACTGGAACCGCCATCGCAGACCACATCCATATCCTATGCCTCTGTACATAGTCCATCATTACCAATTTGTACCTCATACTTAATTTTTTGGCAGAACAGACTGCAAGAAGCCTCCAGTGAAATGCTCCTTATTCTTGTTTTACAACAAGGACATGACACAGGTCTGATGTATGTTAGTAGCTCAGCTGTGTTTAATTCTTTGCAACCCCATGGACTGTAGCCCATGAGGCTCCTCTGTCAGTGGGATTCTCCAGACAAGAATACTGACATCAGTAACCATTCCCTTCTCCAGGGTATCTTCCTGACTCAGGGGTCAAACCTAGGTCTCCTGTACTGCAGGTGGAGCAACAGGGATATATGGAAGACATGAAATAAAAGCTGGTTTAACTAAACTGACTGTAAAAGCTGGATTAACTGAGCTGAACTGAGAAATCTTTATGCATACAATAAATATTTAGGAAAAACTCCATGAAAATATATATTTACCAATGTCTGTAAACATTGTTCAATTGACTGTATCTTAAGTAATCTATTTCTCCTCATGTGAATATGATGCCCAGCAAGAGAAACTCCACCTTTTTTCCTCCAACCTTGAAATGTCAGTAACTAGATGTGAAGATGAATAGAGCATCTCCTGTAACCACAAGTTCCCCACAGACAAGGAGTCATATCTGGTTTGCAGTATTCAGTGGGGATAGGGAGTGATCTCAGCTATTCTAACAGACATGCTTTGTTAAACGTAGTTGCCTATCTATCTAATGGATTCTTGATTATTCTTAGTAGATTTTAGTGTTAGTATGGTGTTAGTCTTTTCTTTCTCCTGTCTGTTGCAGCTATAATAAGTGTGAGAAATGTGAAAATATCTTCCATAGTGATATGAACAATCAAATTAAATTGTCATGAACTTTGACCATTTTTACCCAAATGAGAATTTAAGTGGGAGTATTTAAACAATTCTGGCATTTCTTCATAAAAAAGAATACCTAACTCACAAAAAATGACCCTATTGGGGGCTCATTTTCAGCATTCACATATAACTTTTTGGAACAGTTAACTAGAATGACTGAAGATGACATATTTACTTTGGTGATACCATGCACTCAAAACTCACTCATTTGCAACTGGCAATGCAAAGCAAACAAGAGAAATACAAATATTTAACAACTACCCAAATAAGAATTTAGTAGATTTTGTTTTCTCTAAAACTCATCGTCCAGACCTCACTTAGAACACAGCTCCCAAATAATAATCCTCTTTATTGTCAAGAACTTTATAGCAGCAAATTCTGTCATCAGCACTAAAGATGACAACCTTTTACTTCCCAGAGACTGAAGCACCAATGCTTTGGGTGCAGCTGTGAAGGATGAGGCTAGCAATTACTAATATGCCATTTCTCATGCTAAGTGTCTCTTACTCCCTCTCTAACTCTAAAATTAATTAAAATAATATTACTTGATTCACATTGCATAATGCAAAATTCTCTTAAAAATTAACTGTCTTATTACACTAAATAGTCACATAAAACTGACCAAATACATTTAACAAACAGCTAACTCAAGAGCAGAACATTATTCTTCACACAAAGTGCAAGCAAATAGTTTTATTCCTGTTTGTGGAGCTTAACCTTCTGCAAAAGTAATTAGGTCTATAATTAAAAAGCTATTTGGAATGATTAAAACTCTGTTATCTTCTGGCATTTAAAGACAAATGCAAATGTCAGAAGGGATGAATTCATTAAAATTTCTATTTAAGAGAAAAAAATTTTGGATGGAGGCTGTTATTTATTAAAATGTTACAGTTTCAGAGAAGGTTTGATCTGTAAAGAAAACATTAAAGGTGGAAAGTAACTTTCTGTAGCATTGGATTCAGCAATCAGCTGCTATTCACAGATATTTATATTGGGGGTTATTTAAACATAACATCTCATAATGTCACAGTGCTATTTCAAAAGTGATATTATTCTTCTGAGAGATTTTCTCTTTCCATAAATCAGAAATTGTTACCCTGTCTAATCTTGATTAGCCATCTATACAAGTATGGTCACTTCACTGACAAGCCATAGTATATTATCAATCTAGATTTTCAAGCTGTGGATTCAAAAGCTAATTTGAATGAAATGGTCATTTCTTCTTGGGCCCCAAAATTAGTAAAATTTGTGGTAGAATTTTTGAGGGTATAGAAGAATGTTGGGCTTTATGTTGTTCCATGAGCATTTTTCAAATGAATGTTATTTAGGAGCATTCTGCTGATGGTCCCTAGTCAAGTGTTCTGCATTATTTAAAACAAAGAAACAATTATTCATGAACAAGTGAAATGTACTTCTAGTCATAGAAGTTATTGAATTTTATCTTGTGTTGTGTATGACTACTTTAAATTCATACCTTTTCTATATCTTTAGCATTTCTATTTCAACACATCATTAAAATACAAGAAAATAGATACATGAAGAAATAAATTTTAAGCCAAAAAAAGAAGATGGTGACTGCAGCCATGAAATTAAAAGACGCTTACTCCTTGGAAGGAAAGTTGTAAACAACCTAGATATCATATTAAAAAGCAGAGACATTACTTTGCCAACTAAGGTCCATCTAGTCAAGGCTATGGTTTTTCTAGTGGTCATGTACAGATGTGAGAGTTGGACTGTGAAGAAAGCTGAGTGCCGAAGAATTGATACTTTTGAGCTGTGGTGTTGGAGAAGACTCTTGAGAGTCCCTTGGTCTGCAAGGAGATCCAACCAGTCCATCCTAAAGGACATCAGTCCTGGGTGTTCACTGGTAGGACTGATGTTGAAGCTGAAACTCCAATACTTTGGCCACCTATTAAGAAGAGTTGACTCATTTGAAAAGACCCTGATGCTGGGGTTGCAAAGAGTTGGACACGACTGACCAATTGCACTGAACTGAAATGAGAGATTAAGTAAAAGAATAAAAAGTAAAACACATGGTGATTGGTTGGAAGGAAGAAATACTATAATTATTTAGGCATTTTTTGATATATGTACAAAGCCAAGAGAAAATTAGACAAGTATTCAATGAAAAATCACTCTTTAACTTTAGAATAAGAGTCCTTTCTCCACTTAAATGGTCTTTATGATCTCATAGATTCAATTTCCTATCATTAGAAAGGTAGTATAGCCCCACCACAAAAGCCTTATATCACATAGGGTACCACGGGGCTCTGTCTTCCCAGGTTTATTTTAAGGATCTAGAAGAAAACTGATTATTTCTTGAAAATATAACAACATGATCCATAGGCAAGTCGTTTTCAGTGGTGTGAGCACAGAGGGCTCTACACAGAAGAACTTCAGATGCTTGGTTTTAATGAATCTTTATATTTCTAATTCATTATTTATCTCTTGATTGGAGTAAGGGAAGGAATCTTGGCTAAATGATATAAAACTGACAAGAAATCTATACTTAATCTAGGAACCAAGAGGTAAGACTAAGAAATTATCTTATAAAATTGAGATAGATGAAATAAGATAGATGAAACATAATGGAAGGATGGGAAAATTATAATGCATAGGTCTGAATTTTCTAGCTGAAGGTATTATTAGAAATAAAATATACAATTTGAAAAACAAAAAACAGAACTCAGGAGTACATTTTAAACATGTAATATTCATCTAATAATACATGCTCACTTTCAACATGCATCTTTTATTTTATATTCAAATTTGAATAATTTTTAAAAGTTCAGAGTAGTAAGAAAAGTAAAAATAATTTTGTTTCTGGCTCATTAGTCTTGTATGGTCATGTGAGTTGGGCCTTTAAGAAGACTGAGTGCCGAATAATTGATACTTTTGAATTATGATACTGGAGAAGACTCGAGAATCCCTTGTACTGCAAGGAGATTCAACCAGTCAATCCTAAAGCAAATCAGCCCTGGGTATTCATTGAAAGGGCTTCCCTGGTGGCTCAGATGGTAAAGAAGCTGCCGGCAATGCAGGATACCTGGATCTATCCCTGGGTAGGAAGATCCCCTGGAGGAGGGCATAACAACCCAATCCAGTATTCTTGCCTGGAAAATCCCATGGACAGAGGAGCCTGGCAGGCTACAGTCCGTGGGGTTGGTTGCAAAAGTCCAACATGACTGAGCGACTAAGCACAGCACATTCATTGAAAGGACTGACGCTGAAGTTGAAACTCCAATACTTTGGCCACTTGATGCAAAGAGCTGACTCACTGGAAAAGACCCTGATGCTTGCTTGGAAAGACTGAAGGCAAAATGAGAAGGAGGCAGCAGAGGATGAGATGATTAAATAGCATCACTGACTCAGTGGACATAAATTTGAGCAAATTCTGCGAGAAAGTGGGGGATAGAGTAGCCCAATGTGCTACAGTCAGTGGGATCGCAAAGCCAGACCTGACACAACAACTAAACAACAGACTTATTCAGAAGCAGAGAGTCACCTGGTGAGCAACTCTTTACATGGACCAAATATAGAAAGATCTATAGTCTTCACATATAATTTACAAACATTTGGAAAACATACATATATGATAAACCATAAAATTCAAGAAACATCGTATTTTATGTATTTATTTTTTAAATTGAGCTCCAATCCAGGTGAAAATGCCAGTGAATATAATGAATGTGGGAAGGCCTTTCCCCACGGCTAGTGACTTACTCAGCATCAAGGAAGAAACATTAGTAAGAAACTAAGAGAATATAAGTAGTGTGGAAAGACATTTGTGAAGAATCTGTGTCTTTCTGAACATCTCATTAGTATTAATGGTAAGAAACCTTTCAAATCTGATCACTATGGGTAATGTAGGGGGAAATTTTATGAAAGTTAGGAATGTGGAAAGAATTATGTTATAACTCAAGGCTTATTCTTCATCAGAGAATTTATCCCAGTGAGGAATTATGTAAATGAATACTGTGGTTTCAATGCCTTTAGGTATAGCTTTCAACTATCTCTGTATCAGAGAATCTATGCTGATTAGAAACCCTAGGAATTGAAGCATTGTGAGAAGGTCTTTCCTTTTGTGGTAGGATCAGAGAACAAATGGAAAAAGGGTAAGAAAGAACAAACATTCCACAAATGAATTATTTTGGAATGGTCTAAGAGATTGTGTTTTACTTGATGAGAGAGCACTTTTATCATCTTTTAACATTTTTCAAATAATATATATGTGTGTGCATAATTCAGTGAATTTCACTCCACTTCTAATATTCTGTAAAGTTTTATGGAGGACTTTTGTATCTAGCTCACATTTCATCATTCACTATTCACAGTGAAAATTGTATCTGTACTGATTTCAGCAAAATTGTAATTCTAGTATCAATACTTTATTCCTTTGCTATTTTTATCTCCTTGATATATTCTTACTTCCACTAGTTTTTATTTCAGCATACTCTCATTTAGAATTTTGATCAAATATCTGTAAATACCTATGATTTTAATTATTCTTTCTCTCTCTCTTTATATATATATATATAAATACACACACACACACACACACACATATACATGTGTGTGTGCTAAGTCACTTAACTGTGTCCGACACTTTGCAACTCTATGGACTGTAGCCCACCAGGCTCCTCTGTCCATGGGATTCTCCAGGCAAGAATACTGAAGGGGCTGCCATGCCTTCCTCTAGGGGATCTTCCCAACCCAGAGATTGAACCTCAGACTCCTGTGGCTCCTGCATTGCAGGCAGATTCTTTACTACTGAGCCACTGGGGAAGTGTGTATGAGTGAGTGAGTGAGTCGCTCAGTTGTGTCTGACTCTTTGCCACCCCATAGACTATACAATCCATGGAATTATCCAGGCCAGAATACTGGAGTGGGTAGCCTTTTCCTTCTTCAGGGGAGCTTCCCAACCCAGGGATCGAACCCAGGCCTCCTGCACTGCAGGCGGATTCTTTACCAGCTGAGCCACAAGGAAAGCCCAGAAGTGTGTGTGTGTGTGTGTGTGTGTGTGTGTGTGTATAATTTTAACAAAACTATGGATACCTAGAGTTTGTCCCAAATATATGAGTGGTTCAAGCTTTGAAAATCAATTAATGGGATACATCATGTGAACAGGCCAAAAATTGAAAAATCACACTATCATATCAATAGATGTATAAAAAGCATTTGACAAAATCCATGATCTGTTCATGATAAAAACTCTCGGTGAACTAGGAATAGAAGCGAGCGTCTTTGATTTCACAAGAAAGTATCTACAAAAAGCTACAGCTATCACCATGCTTAATAGCAAGAAACTCAAAGTTTTCCCACTAAGATCAGGAACAAGGTAAGGATGTCCCCTTTTACCACTGCTTTTCAACATTTACAGCAAGTCCTAGCTAGTTGAATTAGGCAAGAAAAGGAAATGTTAGATATATGTTTGGAAAGGAAGATATAAAACTATCCTTGTTCACAGAGGATACAATTGTCTATGGGTAAAATCTAAAAGAATTGACAAAATTGCTCCTGAAATGAATGTTATAGCAAGTTGCAAAACATAAAGTTTACATACAAAGTAGTCAATAGTTATTTCAAGTAGAGTTTGAAATAAAAGCAAAATTATGTTTATATTAGCACCCTCCAAAATGAAATACTTCCAAATAAATCTAACAAAATATATGCAAGATCTATTTGTGGAAAACTGTAAATTTCCAATGGATGAAATCAAAGAAGTAAATAAATGGAGAGCTATCTCCATATTCTTGATAAGAGACTCAATATTGTCAAGATGTCAATTCTTCCAAAGCTGAAATAAACTTAGTGCAATCCATGCACTAAGTTTAAGCAATACATGCATTTTCATACACGTTTTGTGTATGTTAAGAAGCTGATTCAAATGTCTATGTGGAGAGGCAAAAGATATAGAACAGAAAACACATTATTGAAGGAGAAAAAAGTTGGAGAACTGACACTACTTGATTTTAAGACTTACCTTAAGGTAAGTCTTAAAATCAAGTAGTGGTAAAGAATGTGGTAAAGAATCTGCCTGCCAGTGCAGGAGATGCAGGTTTGATCCCCGAGTTGGAAAGATTCCCCGGAGTATGAAATGGCACTCCACTCCAGTATCTTTGCCTAGAAAATTCCATGGGCCGACTAGTCTGGTGGGCTAGTCTGTAAGGCCTGAGAGAGTCAGACACGACTGAATGACTAAGCACGCAGTAATCAAGACAGTATAGGACTGGCCAGAGAATAGAAAAATAGATCAGTGGAGCAGAACATAATGTCCAGAAAAGACCTTCATGAGTACAGTCAAGTGATCTTTGATAAAGAAGGAAAGGCAACACAATGGAGCAAAGAATCTAGATATAGAAGTCTATAAAAATTAAATCAGAGTGGATAACAGATGTAAATACAAAACACAATAAACTCCTTAGATGGTAAGGTAGGAGATAACCTAGATGAGCTGGGGTATCATAATTACTTTTTAGGTACAACAAATGGCACGATCCATGAAAGAACTGATAAACTAGACTGCATTAAACTCCTCTGTGAAAGACAGAGTCAAGAGAATGAGAAGACAAGACATAGACTTGGAGAAGATATTTTCAAAAGACACATTTGATAAAGGATTATTACTCAAAATATAGAAAGAATCCAAAATTTAACAATAAGAAAATAAGTAACCCTATGAAAAAATTAGATCAAAACCCATTAATAGCCTCTCCATATTTAATGTACATTTCAGTGGCTCTAAATATATTCACATTGTTGTGCAACTCTCACCATCATCCATCTCCAGAATTTTTCACTTTCCTAGACTGAAACTCCCCATTAAGCATTAGGTCCCCATTCTCATTCCCCTACCCCTGGTCCCTGGCATCTACCAAAGTGTAAATACTTTCTGCCTCCTTGAATTTGATTTTCTAGGTATGTTGTAAAAGTGGAATCAAACAGTATTTGTCTGTAGCTACTGTACATTATTATAGTAATCAGTTCAGTATTTAGCAATATGCATATGTAGTATGTATACTATTATACATGTATAACTGGTATATGTTTGATCACATTAGTATGTATATTGAACAATGGATTAAATTCATTCAACATATTTTGATAAATTGCTAACAAAGTTTACAAGTGGATACATGGGGTGCTATTTGAAAGTTTTGATACAATAGAAACTATGGTAGTAGCTAGAAGTGAGGTTGACTAAGTCACTGTTTACCTGTGAATGGTTTCCTCTTTATTAAAAATAAAGAAGTTAAGAAATATAATTTCTGTATAAGGTTCAAGGCTGAAAAATCTATTATTTCACTGGATAAAAAATTGTCATAACTATGTAACCACACTCAAAAATTTCTTATTATTTTATACTTTTTTTCTGAGTATTTCCTCAGAGTGAAAAGATCTCAGAAACATGATACATTGGTAATCAGCTGTTTTTTTCAAAAAAACAAATTATAATTTGAGACTGAATATATTAAAGATACAAAACATAATATTTATTTTAAAAAATGAAGATCATCTGGAAATAGAATGTAATTTGACGCATCATACTGTAAAAGGAAAAGAAGTATGTCAAGGCTGTATATTGTCACCCAGCTTATTTAACTTATATGCAGAGTATATCATGAGAAACGCTGGGCTGGAAGAAGCACAAGGTGGAATCAAGATTTCCGGGAGAAATATCAATAACCTCAGATATGCAGAAGACACCACCCTTATGGCAGAAAGTGAAGAAGAACTAAAAAGCCTCTTGATGGAAGTGAAGGAGGAGAGCGAAAAAGTTGGTTTAAAGTTCAGCATTCAGAAAACTAAGATCATGGCATCTGGTCCCATCACTTCATGGAAAATAGATGGGGAAACAGTGGAAACAGTGTCAGACTTTATTTTTGGGGGCTCCAAAATCACTGCAGGTGGTGATTGCAGTCATGAAATTAAAAAACTCTTACTCCTTGGAAGGAAGGTTATGACCAACCTAGATAGCATATTAAAAAGCAGAGACAGTACTTTGCCAACAAAGGTCCATCTAGTCAAGGCTGTGGTTTTTCCAATGGTCATGTATGGATGTGAGAGTTGGACTGTGAAGAAAGCTGAGAGCCAAAGAATTGATGCTTGTGAACTGTGGTGCTGGAGAAGACTCTTGAGCGCCCCTTGGACTGCAAGGAGATCCAACCAGTCCATCCTAAAGGACATCAGTCCTGGGTGTTCATTGGAAGGACCGA
Source organism: Cervus elaphus (assembly GCF_910594005.1). NCBI lineage: Eukaryota > Metazoa > Chordata > Mammalia > Artiodactyla > Cervidae > Cervus > Cervus elaphus. The sequence goes on along the minus strand of NC_057841.1, from coordinate 30,602,283 downwards.
TGCTGAAGCTGAAACTCCAATACCTTGGCCACCTCATGAGAAGAGTTGACTCATTGGAAAAGACCCTGATGCTGGGACGGATTGGGGGCAGGAGGAGAAGGGGACGACAGAAAATGAGATGGCTGGATGGCATCACCGACTTGCTGGACATGAGTTTGAGTAAACTCCGGGAGTTGGTGATGGACAGGGAGGCCTGGTGTGCTGTGATTCATGGGGTCGCAAACAGTCAGACACGACTGAACGACTGAACTGAACTGAACTGACTGTATTTCAGAGCTATATTTACATTAAATCCAATAAAAATAGCATGTATTTTTTAGCTTTTCTAAACGATGTCAGTTATTTATGAGCTTTAACTACTCAGCACATTCTATTTGGTTTATCATTCGATGGTGTCTTACAATCTATTTTAAAATTATGGAAGTCATAAAGAAGTAAGTATTTTAGATGCTATAGTTCTGCTTACTAACCAAGCTAAACATAAATAAGCTGGCTCAGCATCATCCCAACCTGGCATTTTTCATTGTTTTTCAAATTCTTAATGTTCAACGTGGCTGGCAGCTTTTGTATGTCCCTGACTTTCCAGTATCATGGCCACTGAGTTTAAAAAAAAAAAAAGTTTCAAAGTTTCTGTTTCAAGTAACTTCTAAAACTGAATAATAAAGTTAAAGCCCTCACCAAGGGATATGATGACAATTAGAAAATGGCCTGAGTACATTTATATAACATTTTGCTTTTATACCATGTTTTAAATACAATTTAGCCTCCATTTCTCTAAAAGAATAAAAATAACCTCACATTCTTTTCCAGCACTCTGTAGAATAAGTGAAATAAAAATTTCACTTATTCCAGCTTATTGGAATTATTTTCTACCAGCATATAGTTAAACATTATTCTCAGCATGTGATGCACACGTTTTTCATTAATAATTGATTTGCACATGCTATTTAAATGAACTCTTTTCTAAAGAAACATAAGTAGTAAAAGTCTTTTTCTCCTGATCACATAAACCAGTAGCCAGTGCAATATACTGTTTGCTAGTAATGGCAGTTCCTAGAGGAAGCTGTTAGCAAAAATATGGAATTGCAGGACAGATGTTGTATTTTGTGTTTAGGCAAGAGAAGACCTTAGATGGTTAGCAGAATGTGACTGTGGGAATTCAATGTTGTACATTATAGTAGCTCAAAGTCTTTAAGACTTTGCATAAAATAACTTCTGAGTACACTGCAATTGTAAGATAACACACTGATATCCGTCTTATTCACGTAAAAACCAAACGCAGTCATAGGGCTAGGAGAGCATGAGGCACATAACGTCTATTAACAATCACCCCCAAGGGAAGACATGTCTTTTTAGAAGCTTATATCTTGATACAAGATAGAATCATATGGTCAGTAACTCAGTTTAAAGAGGACTCAGTAATTACAAAAGGAATATCCCATCTGTCTGTCATTAAAATATAACAGATATTATGATTTCTAGAAGTGGCTTGTTTAGAGAAAGATTATTCAATTTTTTGCCTGGAATATGGTCATTTTTAAAGACTGCATGTCTAAGATATCAATTCACTGTACTTTGGCTTTGGACCAAAATACATCCATTAAAAATTTTGTCATTTTAGTGTTGAAATTCTTTGGTTCCTAAAATCAATATTATAAGAGACCAGTTTGTATTAAAGAAATGTACATTTTCTCTCAGTTTACAATGGAGTACCTAAATGCCTTCAGTAAGTGTCCTGAAGGTAGTCACACAGAGTTTCTTCTTTTCAGTTTGGCATGCCTCTCCATTATTTTTCACCAAGAAAGGCTTATGCTTTTCTGTGCTACAGTGGAACTTATTTAACATGACATAAACGGTGATAGCAGAGTGTCTAAAGTGAGCACAGACTGAGATGATAAAATCTTGGCATCATTTCAAAGAAAGTATTGAAAAATGTGCATTTTTAAAATATGTTTTATAGCAAGAGACAAAGATGAGATTCACTTGGTCCAAGGGATGAAGGGCTAATGCACTCAAGTATGGGCATAAATATCTTTATCATTAGAGACTATTGTATCCTTTCCATCTGTAGCTTAATTGCAGCCAGTCCAAGGGAAAAAATATCTAGTAATGACTAACAAGTATATAGTGCTTATCATTGGCCAGATATTATTCTAAATCTGCTACATATATAATTTCTTTTTATTTTTATCTCTATGAATAAGCTATTATTAGTGTCTATATTTTATTTGTAATAAATCTCAGAGAGATTATTTGACTTGCTGAAGGTCATATACCTAAAACATAGCAGGGTTAGAATTTGAACACAGGCAACCCATATTCCCAATGCTTTGTCACTGTCTGATAGACGTGGAGTTGGTTACAATATATTGCAATCTCAGTACTCCTATATTATGCTATCATTGAGGAAATTTAGTCTAGTGTATAAAAGCAGTAATATCATAAGCAAGCAAATTATGTCAGTGTTACACCAATAAGCTTAGAGACAAGATCATGACATGTAGTAAGGAAAGTAGACTTTAGACAAAAATGAAGTCTGAAGTTCAGTGGAATGGCTCTGAGATTCAAAGGAATGGGCTCTACCTTAGCCATATCAGGTTATGTCCTTTTATTGAAATCCTCATAGGATATTGGATTTTGCCTTCATGACATTTCCCACAGTTGACACTATTTATAAAGTTATTTGTATAATGTTTTTACCAAACCAACCTTGAGTGTACTTATTGGGGTTCAGTCACTCAGTCACCAAGTTGTGTGTGACTCTTTGCAACCCCATAGACTGCAACATGCCCGGCCTCTCTGTCCCTCACTATCTCCCAGAGTTTGCCCAAGTTCATATCCATTGAGCTGGTGATGCTATTCAACCATCTCATCCTCTGTCACTCCCTTCTTCTTTTGCCTTCAATCTTTCCCAGCATCACAGTCTTTTCCAATGAGTCGACGCTTTGCATCAGGTAGCCAGAGTATTAGAGCTTCAGCATCAGTCCTTCTAATGAATATTCAGATTGGATTTCCTTTAGGATTGACTGGTTTGATCCCCTTGCAGTCCAAGGGACTCTCAAGAGTCTTCTCCAACACCACAGTTCAAAACCACCAATTCTTTTGTGCTCAGCCTTTATAGTCCAACTCTCATATCCATATATGTCTTCTGGAAAGACCATAACTTTGACTATATGGATTTGTCAGCAAAGTGATGTCTTTGCTTTTTAATGTGCTGTCTAGGTTTGTCATAGCTTTCCTTCCAAGAAGTGAGCATCTTCTAATTTCATGGCTGCAGTCACCATCTGCAGTGATTCCAGAGCCCAAGAAGAGAAAATCTGTCACTGCTTCCACTTTCTCCACTTCTATTTGCCATAAAGTCATGGGAGCAGATGCCCTGAGTCTCCTTACCTGCTTGCTTTAACACCTGTGTACTGACATCAGGTTGTGGTGAATAAAGTGCAAAGTTTTCTGTAGACACCAAACAAGGAGTATACACAACTAATGCTCAAAATACCTAAACATCCCGGATGGGTTTCAGGGGAGGATGTTTGAAGGAAGGGGAAGGGAGAGAGTTGCAGGGTGTGTGATCAGCTCATGCACCATCCTCTGACTGGCTGATGGTGAGGTAATAGGGATTAACCTCTTTGATCCTCAGGCTCCAGCTTGTTTCGGAGGTACATGTTCATGGTCATTATGCAGGTAACTTCTTCCATCTGATAGGCATTTTAGTATCTAAAATAGCTCATGATTGTGCATCAGACACTGTTATCTTTATCTTTCAGAGAGGAACTCAAAATATATGGCTGATTTATAGTTCAGACTGTTACTAGTTCTCTAGGCTTAACTGCTACATGTTGTTACTACATGTTCACTTTTTTTCCAATCACTAATTCTTCAGCTAGCCTTTTGTGACTTAGAGGAGACCTGGGAGACTAAAGCTTGTCTACAAACAAGAGGCAGGTAGAGAGTATGGGAAAAGAGGCAAGGGAGTCTGTCCAGGAAGGCCCCTAGAGCCCTGTTCAGTTACACTGTTTGTTTACCTGGAAATTGTATTTCCAGTTATAATAAAATGTTTCAAACACTGTAAGTATACTTAAGACTTTTAAAAGAAATTGCAAGTGGGAGTTTCAGAGAGAGTCTAAATAAAACACAATTATAAATGACTCCTAAAGGAAGTTTTTAATTTTAATAATGTCACTTGTCTGCTGATATTTCACTGTGCTTTGTGATCTCACAGACTTCATGGGGCTGTCAGAGAGGCTTCTAAAAACATCATTCTCTTTTGAACATATGTGCTTTACTGAATCTTCCAGGTACTTTGATCAAAAACCCATGACTGGTTTTTTATATAATAAATTAACTGTGAACACATAGACCAAATAAGAAATGTATTAATAAATAAATAGCGTGAAATTCTCTAAGTATATGCATGTTGGGAAATAATTCCACTTTACTTGAGAATTTCATTTGATCAACCTATGGATAAATAGATAAAGCATAATGTGGTATATACATACAATGAAATAGTATTCAGCCTTAAAAAGGAAAGAAATTCTGAAACACACTACAACATGAATGAATCTTGGCATTTGCTAAGTGGAATAAACCAGACACAAGAGAACAAATGGTGAATGACTACACTTAAGGTATGCATGGAAAAACAAACTGGTTCCAAATAGGAAAAGAAGTATGTCAAGGCTGTATATTGTCACCCTGCTTATTTAATTTATATACAGAGTACATCATGAGAAACGCTGGGCTGGATGAAGCACAAGCTGGAATCAGGATTGCTGGAAGAAATAGCAATAACCTCAGATATGCAGATGATACCACCCTCATGGCATAAAGCAAAGAACTAAAGAGCCTCTTGATGAAAGTGAAAGAGGAGAGTGAAAAAGTTGGCTTAATGCTCAACATTCAGAAAACTAAGATCATGGCATACGGTCCCATCACTTCATGGCAAATAGATGGAGAAACAGTGGAAACAATGGCTGACTTAATTTTGGGGGGCTCCAAAATCACTGCAGATGGTGATTGCAGCCATGAAATTAAAAGACGCTTACTCCTTGGAAGAAAAGCCATGACCAATCTAGATAGCATATTAAAAAGTAGAGATATTACTTGGCCAACAAAGGTCCATCTAGTCAAGGCTATGGTTTTTCCAGTAGTCATGTATGAACATGACAGTTGGACTATAAAGAAAACTGAGTGCCAAAGAACTGATGCTTTTGCACTGTGGTGTTGGAGAAGACTCTTGAGAGTCCCTTGGACTGCAAGGAGATTCAACCAGTCCATCCTAAAGGAAATCAGTCCTGAATGTTCATTGGAAGGACTGACGTTGAAGCTGAAACGCCAATACTTTGGCCACCTGATGCGAAGAATTGACTCGTTTGAAAAGACCCTGATGTGGGGAAAGATTGAGGGCAGGAGGAGAAGGGGACGACAGAGGATGAGATGGTTGGATGGCATCACCGACTCAATGGACATGAGTTTGAGTAAACTCTGGGAGTTGGTGATGGACAGGGAGGCCTGGTGTGCTGCAGTCCATGGGGTCACAAAGAGTCAGACACGACTGAGCGAGTGAACTGAACTGACTGAAGGTATGTATAGTAGTCATTTGTAAAGCCAGGAAATAGAACAGTGGTTACTAGGGGCAGGAAGAAGGGAATGGCTAAATACTGTTTAATAGGTACAGAATTTCAGTTTGGGATGATGGAAAGATTATGGTGATGAATGATGATCATTGTATAACAGTGTTAATGTACTTAATTCTAACATACTCTACACTTAAAAATGATTAACTTTATGTATAGTTTACCAAAATAAAAATAATAAGGTAAAAGAGAAATTTCATTTGAAATCAACATCTTATCAGAAATATTGGTGAAGCTGAACTTATGGTATTACAGGTCTCTTGGGCCTATGTCTATTTATTGATGATCCTATTAAGATAAAAGGGGAAGTTTCATATTATAAAAGCAATCAGTTTGAACTTTACTTTGAATTATTTTGTCTTATGCTTCCTTGTATAATGCATTGTTTTTATTTCCAACTAATCTGTCAATTAGTTAAGAAACTATTTTGTTTTAAAATATCAATATTAGGGGGGAGGAGCCAAGATGGCGGAGGAGTAGGACGGGGAGACCACTTTCTCTCCTACAAATTCATCAAAAGAATAACTGAATGCAGAGCAAACCTCACAAAACAACTTCTGATCGCTAGCTGAGGTCATCAGGCGCCCAGAAAAGCAGACCATTGTCTTCGAAAGGAGGTAGGACAAAATATAAAAGATAAAAAGTGAGACAAAAGAGCTAAGGACGGAGACCCGTCCCGGGAAGGGAGTCTTAGGCGGCCTTGCTTGGGCTAGGGTCCGGGCCTGAGGGCCCTGAGGACAATCGGAGGGAGCTTCTGTGAGGTGCCAACTTGAACTGTGGGAGACCAAAAGAGAGAAAATTAACCGGCCGGAACACACTGCCGGCCGTTCGCAGAATAAAGGGACGGAGAAAGTCCCAAGAAGAGGTCGCAGGCTGCGGACCCGCCCAGCCCCGCCGGAGGCAGGAGGCAGGGGGGAGGGGAAGGTCGCGGCGAGACACAGGGCGCGGGCGGGGACTGGGGCTGGGGACGCAGAGGGCGGAAGGCGCGCGCACCCGACTGGCGTCAGCGGAAACTGAGACTGGGTCCGCGGAAGGGAGTGAGTGTGCCACACCTGGGGATAGTGCGCCCATCAAGCCCCTCGCTGCCTGGACCGCTCTGACGGGGAAGGCACAGAAAGCAGGCGCAGCTTTTCCTTCCGCGCTTTTGTGTAACACCCGAGGGCTGGAACCTGGCGCAGCGCGGGGCGCGCTCCATATAGAACAGCCGGGAGCCTGAGCAGCGCAGACGGAGAAAGCAGCGTCAGCCCCTCCCGGCCGCGCCAGTCCGCCCCCGCAGGGCCAGCCCCGCCCCGCAGCGTCAGCCCCGCCCCACAGCGTCAGCCCCTCCCCGCAGCGTCAGCCCCGCCCCGCAGCGCAACGGAACTAGCTAACTGAATAAGAGCCCACCTCCGCCCGCCTGTGTCAGGGCGGAAATGAGGCTCTGAAGAGACCGGCAAACAGAAGCCAAATAAACAAAGGGAACCGCTTCAGAAGGGACTGGTGCAACAGATTAAAATCCCTGTAGAAAACACCGACTTCACCGGAAGGGCCCTGTATATATCGAGAAGTGTAAGCTGGAACGAGGAGCTATCTGAAACTGAGCCGAACCCACACTGACCGCAGCAGCTCCAGAGAAACTCCTAGATATATTTTTACTTTTTTTTTCTAAGTAAGGAAAAAAAAAAAAAAAAAAAAATTTTTTTTTTCTTTTTATATTTTTTCTTTTTTATTTTTTCTCTTTTTTATTTTTTCTCTTTTATTTTCCTTTAAAATTCCCTATTACTCCCCCATTACTCCTTAACTTTCACTTACATAGATTTTTACGATTTTTTTAATTAGGGGAAAAAAAAAAATTTTTTTTTTTCTTTCTTTTTTTTTTTTTTTGTTTTGTTTTGTTTTTTTTGTTTTGTTTTTTTTTCTTTTTCTTTTTTTTTCTTTTTTCTTCTTTTTTTTCCTTTCCGTTTTCTCTTTTATTTTCTATTTTTCTTTTTCTCTTATTTCTTTTAAAGTCCTCTAGTACTCCTCTACTACTCTTCATTTTCATTTTCACTACACTATAACCTTACCAAAAAAAAAAAAAAAGAAGCCCTATCTTTAAACTGAAGATTATTCTCTCCCAATCTTGACTCTCTGTTTTCTACCTCAGAACACCTCTATTTCCTCCTTTCCCCTTCTCTTCCCAATCCAATTCTGTGAATCCTTGTAGGTGTCTGAGATACGGAGAACACTCTGGGAACAGACAGCTGCGTAGATCTGTCTCTCTCCTCTTGAGTCCCCCTTTTTCTCCTCCTGCTCATCTCTATCTCCCTCCTCCCTTTTCTCCTGTTCATGTAACTCTGTGAACCTCTCTGGGTGTCCCTAACAGGGGAGAATCTTTTCGCCATTAACCTAGAAGTTTTATTATCAGTGCTGTATAGTTGGAGAAGTCCTGAGACTACAGGAAGAATAAAACTGAAATCCAGAGGCAGGAAACTTAAGCCCAAAACCTGAGAACACCAGAAAACTCCTGACTACATGGAACTTTAAGCAATAAGTGACCATCCAAAAGCTCCATACCTACACTGAAACCAACCACCACCCAAGAGCCAGTAAGTTTTAGAGCAAGACATACCACGCAAATTCTCCAGCAACACAGGAACATAGCCCCGAATGTCAACATACAGGCTGCCCAAGGTCACACCTAACACATAGACCCATCTCAAAACTCATTACTGGACACTCCATTGCTCTCCAAAAAGAAGAAATCAAGTTCCACGCACCAGTACACTGACGCAAGCTTCCCTAACCGGGAAACCTTGACAAGCCAATCATCTAACCCCACCCACTGGGTAAATCCTCCACAATAAAAAGGAACCACAGACCTCCAGAATACAGAAAGCCCACTCCAGACACAGCAATCTAAACAAGATGAAAAGGCAAAGAAATACCCAACAGGTAAAGGAACATGAAAAATGCCCACCAAGTCAAACAAAAGAGGAGGAGATAGGGAATCTACCTGAAAAAGAATTTAGAATAATGATAATAAAAATGATCCAAAATCTTGAAAACAAAATGGAGTTACAGATAAATAGCCTGGAGACAAAGATTGAAAAGATACAAGAATTGTTTAATAAAGACCTAGAAGAAATAAAAAAGAGTCAATTAAAAATGAACAATGCAATGAATGAGATCAAAAACACTTTGGAGGGAACCAAGAGTAGAATAACGGAGGCAGAAGATAGGATAAGTGAGGTAGAAGATAAAATGGTGGAAATAAATGAAGCAGAGAGGAAAAAAGAAAAAAGGATCAAAAGAAATGAGGACAACCTCAGGGACCTCTGGGACACTGTGAAACGCCCCAACATTCGAATCATAGGAGTCCCAGAAGAAGAAGACAAAAAGAAAGGCCATGAGAAAATACTCGAGGAGATAATAGCTGAAAACTTCCCTAAAATGGGGAAGGAAATAGCCACTCAAGTCCAAGAAACCCAGAGAGTCCCAAACAGGATAAACCCAAGGCGAAACACCCCAAGACACATATTAATCAAACTAACAAAGATCAAACACAAAGAACAAATATTAAAAGCAGCAAGGGAAAAACAACAAATAACACACAAAGGGACTCCCATAAGGATAACAGCTGACCTATCAATAGAAACCCTCCAGGCCAGAAGGGAATGGCAGGACGTCCTGAAAGTAATGAAAGAGAATAACCTACAACCTAGATTACTGTATCCAGCAAGGATCTCATTCAGATATGAAGGAGAACTCAAAAGCTTTACAGATAAGCAAAAGCTGAGAGAATTCAGCACCACCAAACCAGCTCTTCAACAAATGCTAAAGGATCTTCTCTAGACAGGAAATGCAGAAAGGTTGTATAAACGTGAACCCAAAACAACAAAGTAAATGGCAACGGGACCACACCTATCAATAATTACCTTAAATGTAAATGGGTTGAATGCCCCAACCAAAAGACAAAGATTGGCTGAATGGATACAAAAACAAGACCCCCATATATGCTGTCTACAAGAGACCCACCTCAAAACAAGAGACACATACAGACTAAAAGTGAAGGGCTGGAAAAAAATATTTCATGCAAATGGAGACCAAAAGAAAGCAGGAGTCGCAATACTCATATCAGATAAAATAGACTTTCAAATAAAAGCTGTGAAAAGAGACAAAGAAGGACACTACATAATGATCAAAGGATCAATCCAAGAAGAAGATATAACAATTATAAATATATATGCACCCAACATAGGAGCACCGCAATATGTACGGCAAACACTAACGAGTATGAAAGAGGAAATTAATAGTAACACAATAATAGTGGGAGACTTTAATACCACACTCACAACTATGGATAGATCAACTAAACAGAAAATTAACAAGGAAACACAAACTTTAAATGACACAATAGACCAGCTAGACCTAATTGATACATATAGGACATTTCACCCCAAAACAAGCAACTTCACCTTTTTCTCAAGTGCACACGGAACCTTCTCCAGAATAGATCACATCCTGGGCCATAAATCTAGTCTTGGAAAATTCAAAAAAATTGAAATCATTCCAGTCATCTTTTCTGACCACAGTGCAGTAAGATTAGATCTCAATTACAGGAAAAAAATTGTTAAAAATTCAAACATATGGAGGCTAAATAACACGCTTCTGAATAACCAACAAATCATAGAAGAAATCAAAAAAGAAATCAAAATATGTATAGAAATGAATGAAAATGAAAACACAACAACCCAAAACCTATGGGACACTGTAAAAGCAGTGCTAAGGGGAAGGTTCATAGCATTACAGGCTTACATCAAGAAACAAGAAAAAAGCCAAATAAATAACCTAACTCTACACCTAAAGCAATTAGAGAAGGAAGAAATGAAGAACCCCAGGGTTAGCAGAAGGAAAGAAATCTTAAAAATTAAGGCAGAAATAAATGCAATAGAAACTAAAGAGACCATAGCAAAAATCAACAAAGCTAAAAGCTGGTTTTTTGAAAAAATAAACAAAATTGACAAACCATTAGCAAGACTCATTAAGAAACAAAGAGAGAAGAACCAAATTAACAAAATTAGAAATGAAAATGGAGAGATCACAACAGACAACACTGAAATACAAAGGATCATAAGAGACTACTACCAGCAGCTCTATGCCAATAAAATGGACAACTTGGATGAAATGGACAAATTCTTAGAAAAGTATAACTTTCCAAAACTGAACCAGGAAGAAATAGAAGATCTTAACAGACCCATCACAGGCAAGGAAATCGAAACTGTAATCAAAAATCTTCCAGCAAACAAAAGCCCAGGACCAGATGGCTTCACAGCTGAATTCTACCAAAAATTTAGAGAAGAGGTAACACCTACCTTACTCAAACTCTTCCAGAAAATTGCAGAAGAAGGTAAACTTCCAAACTCATTCTATGAGGCCACCATCACCCTAATTCCAAAACCCGACAAAGATGCCACAAAAAAAGAAAACTACAGGCCAATATCACTGATGAACATAGATGCAAAAATCCTTAACAAAATTCTAGCAAACAGAATCCAACAACATATTAAAAAAATCATACACCACGACCAAGTGGGCTTTATCCCAGGAATGCAAGGATTCTTCAATATCCGCAAATCAATCAATGTAATACACCACATTAACAAATTGAAAGATAAAAACCATATGATTATCTCAATAGATGCAGAGAAAGCCTTTGACAAAATTCAACACTCATTTATGATTAAAACTCTCCAAAAAGCAGGAATAGAAGGAACATACCTCAACATAATAAAAGCTATATATGACAAACCCACAGCAAGCATCACCCTCAATGGTGAAAAATTGAAAGCATTTCCCCTGAAATCAGGAACAAGACAAGGGTGCCCACTCTCACCACTACTGTTCAACATAGTGTTGGAAGTTTTGGCCACAGCAATCAGAGCAGAAAAAGAAGTAAAAGGAATCCAGATAGGAAAAGAAGAAGTGAAACTCTCACTGTTTGCCGATGACATGATCCTCTATATAGAAAACCCTAAAGACTCTACCAGAAAATTACTAGAACTAATCAATGAATATAGTAAAGTTGCAGGATATAAAATTAACACACAGAAATCCCTTGCATTCCTATATACTAACAATGAAAAAACAGAAAGAGAAATTAAGGAAACAATACCATTCACCATTGCAACAAAAAGAATAAAATACTTAGGAGTATATCTACCTAAAGAAACAAAAGACCTATACATAGAAAACTATAAAACACTGATGAAAGAAATCAAAGAGGACACAAACAGATGGAGAAACATACCGTGTTCATGGATTGGAAGAATCAATATTGTCAAAATGGCTATTCTACCCAAAGCAATCTATAGATTCAATGCAATCCCTATCAAGCTACCAACGGTATTTTTCACAGAACTAGACCAAAGAATTTCACAATTTGTATGGAAATACAAAAAACCTCGAATAGCCAAAGTAATCTTGAGAAAGAAGAATGGAACTGGAGGAATCAACCTGCCTGACTTCAGACTATACTACAAAGCCACAGTCATCAAGACAGTGTGGTACTGGCACAAAGACAGAAATATAGACCAATGGAACAGAATAGAAAGCCCAGAGATAAATCCACGAACCTATGGACACCTTATCTTTGACAAAGGAGGCAAGGATATACAATGGAAAAAAGACAACCTCTTTAACAAGTGGTGCTGGGAAAACTGGTCAACCACTTGTAAAAGAATGAAACTAGAACACTTTCTAACACCATACACAAAAATAAACTCAAAATGGATTAAAGATCTAAATGTAAGACCAGAAACTATAAAACTCCTAGAGGAGAACATAGGCAAAACACTCTCTGACATAAATCACAGCAAGATCCTCTATGACCCACCTCCCAGAATATTGGAAATAAAAGCAAAACTAAACAAATGGGATCTAATGAAACTTAAAAGCTTTTGCACTACAAAAGAAACTATAAGTAAGGTGAAAAGACAGCCCTCAGATTGGGAGAAAATAATAGCAAATGAAGAAACAGACAAAGGATTAATCTCAAAAATATACAAGCAACTCCTGAAGCTCAATTCCAGAAAAATAAATGACCCAATCAAAAAATGGGCCAGAGAACTAAACAGACATTTCTCCAAAGAAGACATACAGATGGCTAACAAACACATGAAAAGGTGCTCAACATCACTCATTATTAGAGAAATGCAAATCAAAACCACAATGAGGTACCATTACACACCAGTCAGGATGGCTGCTATCCAAAAGTCTACAAGCAATAAATGCTGGAGAGGCTGTGGAGAAAAGGGAACCCTCTTACACTGTTGGTGGGAATGCAAACTAGTACAGCCACTATGGAAAACAGTGTGGAGATTCCTTAAAAAACTGGAAATAGAACTGCCATATGACCCAGCAATACCACTTCTGGGCATACACACTGAGGAAACCAGATCTGAAAGAGACACGTGCACCCCAATGTTCATCGCAGCACTGTTTATAATAGCCAGGACATGGAAGCAACCTAGATGCCCATCAGCAGATGAATGGATAAGGAAGCTGTGGTACATATACACCATGGAATTTTACTCAGCCGTCAAAAAGAATTCATTTGAACCAGTCCTAATGAGATGGATGAAACTGGAGCCCCTTATACAGAGTGAAGTAAGCCAGAAAGATAAAGAACATTACAGCATACTAACACATATATATGGAATTTAGAAAGATGGTAACGATAACCCTATATGCAAAACAGAAAAAGAGACACAGAAATACAGAACAGACTTTTGAACTCTGTGGGAGAAGGTGAGGGTGGGATGTTTCAAAAGAACAGCATGTATGCTATCTATGGTGAAACAGATCGCCAGCCCAGGTGGGATGCATGAGACAAGTGCTCCGGCCTGGTGCACTGGGAAGACCCAGAGGAATCGGGTGGGGGGGGGGAGATGGGAGGGGGGATCGGGATGGGGAATAAGTGTAAATCTATGGCTGATTCATGTCAATGTATGACAAAACCCACTGAAATGTTGTGAAGCAATTAGCCTCCAACTAATAAAAAAATTAAAAAAAAAAAAAAAAAAAAAAAAAAAAAAAAAAAAAAATAAATAAAAAAAAATAAAATATCAATATTAGAAGTCAACAGGTCTTTTTATTAAGCATCTGTACAAGCAAGGAAAATAATGCTCTCAATCTTTGTCTAGACATTTTTATTTAGAATAAGATATGAATTTTTAAATAATCAGAAATATGTAAAAAATTGAACACAAATGGGCATACAGTAGAAGAAAATGTTGATCATATCTATCCAAATCAATGTTCATATTCATGACAACTAATATTAGTTTTATAAGAATTTTACTGAGACAATGTTATTTTAGATCTTTCCTATTATATTAATGAGTATACTGGCAAACAGAGTAATTAAGAGTCTAGGCCCTGACTTCAGCTTCCTGGGATAAGTATCGACTCTGCTACAAAAAGCTGTGAAAACTTCAGAAGTACTTCAACATTCCGGGCTTCAGTTTTCTCATTTAAAATATAGAAAAAGAATAATTACTACCTCATAGAGGTGATTAATTGAGTTACATATATTAAACACCTATAAACTTGTCTGGCACATAATTTAGCTCAAAAATCAATGTCAGTTGTATTACTGTTGTTCAAATACATAATATTTGATATCATACCAAGATTGCAGACATCCATTTCAAAGTATTTTAAAATCGGTGGTTATTAGGTAGTTATACATCTGTCTTCATGATCTTAATGTTGAGAGATACCTAGTAGAATTATTTTCAAACCATTTACATGATTAAAGTGATGTCAACAATTTCAGAACAGAACTTTACAATTAATTCAAAACCACGACAATCCCAAAGGGAGAAACAACTTTTGTATTGTGATGTTCTCTGTAAACCGCCGTTATGGACAATTTGATCTAGATTTGTAATACTATTCTGAAGTATAAGATAAAAAGGGACTCTATCAGAACTGACTTAAAATATTCCACATTTGATGTTTCCCTGAGAACAAGCAGAGAAGAATCACTAACCAACATGACATCTTATGTTTACCTCATACATTTATGAATTCTAATCTTAAACACCAAAACAAGAATTATTAAATAATTATAAATTTCAAAACTATTTGCTTATATTCACATGCAATGGAAATATCCTGTTTTAAGAGGCAATAATCCAGGCATGTCAGGAAAATAAAGTGTACATATAGTTCAAAACTGAGCTGTATTTTAAGCTGAGATGATATATTATAAGTTTTTTAAAAATGTCAGTAAGACAAGGCTTTGTATTAAAATATGAGTGAATTTTTCCAAGGTATGTCACATTATAGTATGGTGATAGGCTTGTGCTAATGTCCATTCACAATAGATGCGTATCTGAATTCATGATAAGTAAAACTGGAGTTTCTTGTGAGAAAGGTAATTTAGATATAAATACTAGCAAATATAAATTATAAACTAAGTCCTTACACAGTTTTCTAAATAAATTTTCAAGTATTTTAATTCTTGTGGAATTAGTGACTTAATTTTCTTTTAAAACAGATTATTTTCAGAAAAAAATTAATATTAACTTAAAAATTTAGCTTCCTTGAGCAACTCTCGCTTGTTAAACAGCATTCTTGATATGGTGTGCACTGTGTGAAAACAAAGCCACTTGTATGAAAATAAAGCCACTTTTAAGGTAGCTATTAATGTAACTCTTTGTTTTATAGGAGTCATTTTTTTTTTTATGAGCCAGTTTTATTGGCAACTCTGACTCAGATTTGAAAAGGAATTTCAATCATAGCCAGGCAGTTATTATATTTTTGTATTATGTCAGAATAAAGGAAGAGAAAAATGTGCATTTCACCAATAATATTAAGGCATCAAAGTATTACTAGAAAATATTATTTGATGTCAGTTCATGCATAGCAATAATAAAGAACTCTAAAGAAACAAAGAATAATGCAAAGAAATCAAATGGCTTTGATAATAACACTTTCTGGAAGAGAAGATTCTTCTCATTTATATGAATCAAACAAATAATACCGATTTAATCTCAAAGTGTGAACTCATCATGATTGTCATATTTTAATCTAAATAAAGCTCCAATAACTATACTATAGCATTAAATATTTATCTTCTTATTTACTTTTTACTTTGGGACTTCCGAGGTGGCGCAGTGCTAAAGAATTTGCCAGCTAGTTCAGGAGACTAGGACTTCCCTGGTGGCTCAGATGATAAAGCGTCTGCCTACAATGCAGAATACCCGAGTTCAATCCCTGGGTCAGGAAGATCTCCTGGAGAAGGAAATGGCAACCCACTCCAGTATTCTTGCCTGGAAAATCCCATGGAGAGAGGAACCTTGTAGGCTTCAGTTCATGGGGTAGCAAAGAGTTGGACACGACTGAGCGATTTCATTTTCACTTTCAGGAGACTAGGTCAGGAAGATCCCCTGGAGTAGGAAATGGCAACCCACTCCAGTATTCTTCTCTGGAAAATTCCATGGACAGAAGAGCCAGGTAGGCTTCAGTTCATGGGGTCCCAATAAACCAGAGACAACTGAGCACTTGTTACTTCCATGTTGTTCTTTTTTTCCTTTAATCAATTTTCCCAAACATTGACTCACAAATATGTCATATAATTCAGCAAAGCAAAATAAGTATAAACTATAGATTTTGTTTTAAAGAATGTTACAGAGAACATTATAAAATGCTTCTCTAAAGATGCTGAGGGGATTACAAGAGTTGGACACAAATTAGTGACTAAAACAACAACAAAGACACCAAGAGAGACTTCCCTGGTGGCCTAGTGGTTAAGACTCCATGCTTCCAATACAGGGGGTGTGGGGAACAGGATCCCATATGCAACACAGTGCACCAAAATTAAAAAAAAAGACAAATAGGCGCTGAGAAAGCTCTTCTGTATGATTATCAGCAGAGAAAATTCCTTTCTGACTGAAGTGTTAGCATTGGCAGTGATGATCTTGTTATTATGTTCTACACATGCCAAGGAAAACATTAATCTAAATATAGATTCATATCTAGCCAATGCATAGAATGTGTGACATGGTACTTGGGTTCTATCCTTATACTTGCTAAAATCTCATTACTTTATTTCCCTAGAATTATTTTCTGTTTGTGCTTCCTGGGCATTGCAATGGTAAAGAATCCACCTGCCAAGTAGGAGTCACAGGTTTCATGGGCACAGGAGCCTGGTAGACTACAGTCTATGGGGTAGCAAAGAGTAGGACGCAACTGAGCATAGCAGGATGTTTGCTATTTAGCTAAGGTTTTGATTCCCATATCAGAGAACTTTCTTTTTTTTTTTTTTTGCCGTTTTCTAAGTCATATTTTTTTCTTCCTTTGTGTGATTTCAGAGTCTAATTGCAAATGCAAAGAGAAAAATAGAAAGTAAATCAAAAGGTGAGGGATGTGTAAACACAAAAAGTTGATTAAAGCTAAAAACATCTTTTGGCACATAAGAAATGGATTTTGGAAGTGTTGCTTTAGTGCATACCTAGCAATAATTAATTTAGTTAAAGCACATTTATAATATTCTTTTATATATGTTTATATCATCAATCTAGTTAAAGCTTTCATGTATGGATGTGAGAGAAAGCTGAGTGCCAAAGAATTGATGCTTTTGAACTGTGGTGTTGAAGAAGACTCTTGAAAGTCTCTTGGATAGCAAGGAGATCCAACCAGTCCATCCTAAAGGAAATCAGTCCTGAATATTCATTGGAAGGATTGATGCTGAAGTTGAAACTCCAATACTTTGGCTGCCTGATGTGAAGAACTGACTCATTTGAAAAGACCCTGATGTTGGGAAAGACTGAAGGCAGGAGGAGAAGGGGACAACAGAGGATGAGATGACTAGATGGCATCACTGACTCAATGGACATGAGTTTGAGCAAACTCCGGGAGTTGGTGATGGACAGGGAGGCCTGGCATGCTGCAGTTCACTGGGGTCGCAAAGAGTCAGACACAACTGAGCAACTAAACAACTGAACTGATATCATCAAGCCAGAATATGAACTAAGTCAGGAATGCCATCTCATCTTATAGGCTACTGTGAGGGAGAGTCTAAGAATAGACACGTTTTTTGACTATCTAAAGGGATATAGGGATGACATCTACTCCAGACACTGTTTCCTATGGAGAAATAAACAACCTGATGCAGCTATTAAAATATAAGAAATGTAGTTTTATCATAGTTTATGTGTCTATGTGTTGACTTACTTTTGGTCTATTTATTTCCTTTATATATCAGATATATATAACTGAGAAAGGAGTTGATGTGGATATTATAAAAAAGTATATTGTTGTTGTTTAGTCCTGTCTGACTATTTGCGACCCCATGGACTGCAGCAGACCAGGCATCCCTGTCATTCACTATCTCCTGGATTTTGCTCAAATTTATATCCATTGAGTTGATGATGCCATCCAGCCATCTCATCCTCTGCCACCCCTTTCTCCTCATGCCCTCAATCTTTCCCAGTGTCAGTCTTTTCCTGTGAGTCAGCTCTTTGCATCAGATTGCCAAAGATGGAGCTTCAACTTAAGCATTAGTCCTCCCAGTGAATATTCAGGGTTGATTTCCTTTAGGATTGACTGGTTTGATCTCTTTGCAGTCCAAGACACTTTCAAGAATCTTCTCCAGCACCAGTTTGAAAGCATTAATTCTTTGGTGCTCAGCCTTTTTTATGGTCCAACTCTCACATCCGTACATGATTACTGGAAAACCATAGTTTTGACTATACAGACGGTTGTTGGCAAAGTGATGTCTCTGCTTTTTAATACATTGTCTAGGTTTCTCAGAGCTTTTCTTCCAAGGAGCAAGCACCTTTTAATTTCATGACTTACAGTCACTGTCTGAAGTGATTTTGGATCCCAAGAAAGTAAAGTCTCACTGTTTCCATTGTTTACTCATCTATTTGCCACTAAGTGATGAGACTGGATGCCATGATCTTCGTATTTTGAATTTGAGTTTTAAACCAGCTTTGTCACTCCCCTCTTTCACCTCAAAGTATCAATCTATCTAAATTCTTTTAGCCCTTATATTTATAAAAGCAAAAGAATTGAGTGATTTGGGATTCCTAAGGTCTGACATGATGTGATTTTACCACACATCTTCAACTTTGTCTTGAAAGGTATGAATGTTTTCTAGGAATAAAATTCTTCAAATTAAATCACTTGTTCAATATAAGTTACAATATCTGTATAATTTAAAAGAAAGGAAAATAGCATTTATTTATGAGAAATAAAAAAAAACTACTCACTACCTTTCGAAGATACTTTAAGGAAAGAAAATGATCAGATTTCCTTACTGCACTGTATTAAGAGAATTTGAAGAGTTGATTCTACCTTATAGAAATGTAACAGCTATAAACCCTCATGTGTGTGCATGCTCAGTCGCTCAGTCATGCCCGACTCTTTGTGACCCCATGGACTGCAGCTCGCCAGTCTCCACTGTCCATGGGATTTTCCAGGCAAGAATACTGGAGTGGGTTCCTATTTCCTTCTCCAGGGGATCTTTCTGACCAGGGATCAAACATGCCTCTCCTGCATTAACAGGTGAATACTTGACCACTGAGGCTCCAGGGAATTCTATAAACCCTCATGGATTAAAAAACATGTAGTCTTATATCTCTGTCATCAACTCTTGCTAAGATTTCTTTTTTCAAAATTAGAAACCTTTCAAACATTTCAATAACACTATCATTAAGAGTACTTGCCTTCTCATATTTTATACAACACTTTCATATATATTTTCTTACTTGGAACTTAATGTTTTATTGCTCACCAGATAAAAGATAAATGTTGAATAAATAGCATACATGGAGAGAAGTTTGTAACGTGTCTGATGAGCCAGGTACAATAAATTATAAAGCAAAGACAAGATCAAGAATCAGGGGGTAGTAAATACATATGGAGAAAGTGAAAATCACTGAGGAATGAGAGAGATAACAGAAATGGATTCTGTCAGTGTTAGAGAGGACTGTACGTACTGTGCACTGCAGAAAATAAATAATAGAACGAAGTGACTTTTAAATCACTTGAGAAAAGCTTAGTGAAATATCTCTCAGGAAACCTAGTGAAATTCTCTGACAATACAGAAAAATGTTCAATTGCCTAAATTTGTTCCTATCTAGAATAGTATCAGAGCTGTTAACTAATCAGAATGTAACATTCCCATAATGACACTTTATGAGACCCATTTTCCACCTTGCTGCTCCTAAAAATCAAATTACATACATTTAGCAATTTTCTAAGTGCTCTAAAAATATCTTTATTCTCTCATCTTGCTATTTGAAGTTTTATTTTTCCAACTAGCACTTCCTGCAAGAGAGAAATTAACGGGGAAGGCGAAGGACACTTAGAAATAATATTTTCTTTTAGTTTTAAGATTATTGACACCAAAGGAAAGGTCATTTGAGTTTAGTTTAAAATTGCTGTAAATTGTTTTGTTTGTTGCCCTTTAAAAAAAAAAATCATAGTAGAAATACTGACTTGTCTCGTTCATTCAGTGAAAGATTTGGAGAAGTCCTACCATAGAAGTGGGCTTCCCAGGTGGCGCTAGTGGTAAAGAATCCATCTGCCAATGGAGAAGACTTTTTAAGAGACACGGGTTCAATCTATGGTTGGGGAAGACCCCTGGAGAAGGGCATGGCACCCCACTCCAGTATTCTTAGCTGGAGAATTCTGTAGACAGAGGAGCCTGGCTGGCTACAGTCTAGAGGATCACAAAGAGTTGGACAGGACTGAAGAGACTTAGCCCAGCACATACCATAAAAGTAGTGACTTTGTTGTTCTATGTGGACTTTAGACACTTAACAGGATTCTCGAGGCCTTAGAATTTCTAGCTGTATAATTCTGAAGGCCTCCATTAGAAAGACTCTTATTCTAGACCAGTGCTATTCAAAGTGCTGTTACTCAACAACTCATGATGCTTATCTGAGAATGAAACTTTAGGTGCTGCATCCTTCCATAAGAAAACCACTGTGTAAGATAATTTTTACCTGAATTAACATATTTGATCTGTAAAATAGTTGATTACATGTTGATTTTAAGATTTATATGAATTTTACTATAAATAAGTTTATCTTGACCCTATTATATTTAGCAGTTAATTTGTCTAAAGTGAACAAAATAAAATTCATAATCAATTAAATGTAAAATAATATAGATAGTGAATGATAAGTAGGGGAAATCCTTAGTATCAACAGCCCTTTATTTTAATCCTATGCTCTTTTCATAAATTGCTCACTGTTTAAATAAAATATTCTGTTTCTGGTCTGTTAGCTTTGGAAAGCTGTGTATTTAACAATTTATAATATTTTAAAGGATTTTAACTTGAGTTGAAAGTGTATGATTATGTTTGCATGCATAGTCAGTATATCATGCACATGCTGAAGGTTTACTTTCTGCTCATGACTAAATAAGTACAAGAAATCTTGTATCAAATAGGGCATATGATGAGTTAGAAAACGTTTCGAAGTCACAGTGATTATACTTCCAAATACGAGCAGCTAACTAAAAAGAAGTTGAGTGCATATGGTTTCCACCAATTTCAAAAAGTTGAATATTTCAAACTAAAGTTTGAAACTGAGAGAGTCAATTCCTAGGCAGGTTGATAAGAAGTCCGGAGTCCCTGAGATGGTGAAAGGGATCTGGGGATCTCAAGGAGGAGCTGGCGTCTGGAATGCTCAAGGAGGAAGAAAGGACAAACGTCTTTTTCTCCTCTACATTCAGCAAAAGAGTCTGAAATGCAGTACTTGGATGCAGTCTCAAAAACGACAGAATGATTTCTGTTTGCAAGGCTAACCATTCAATATCACAGTAATCCAAGTCGATGCACACAAAAAAGATGTCCTTTTCACTATAAGGGACTGGAATACAAAAGGAGGAAGTCAAGAAATACCTGGAGAAACAGGCAAATTTGGCCTTGGAGTACAGAATGAAGCAGGGCAAAGACTAATAATAGAGTTTTGCCAAGAGAACGCACTGGTCATAGCAAACACCCTCTTCCAACAACACAAGAGAAGACTCTATACATGGACATCACCAGATGGTCAACACCGAAATCAGATTAATTATATTCTTTGCAGCCAAAGATGGAGAAGCTCTATACAGTTGGCAAAAACAAGACCAGGAGCTGACTGTGGCTCTGATCATGAACTCATTGCCGCATTCAGACTTAGATTGAAGAAAGTAGGGAAAACCACTAGACCATTCAGGTATGACCTAAATTAAATCCCTTATGATTATACAGTGTAAGTGAGAAATATATTCAAGGGATTAGATCTGATAGACAGTGTGCCTGAAGAACTATGGGTGGAGATTCATGACATTGAACAGGAGGCAGGGATCAAGACCATCCCCAAGAAAAAGAAATGCAAAAAGGCAAAATGGTTGTCTGAGGAGGCCTTACAAATAGCTGTGACAAGAAGAGACGTGAAAGGCAAAGGAGAAAAGGAAAGCTATATCCCTTTGAATGCAGAGTTCCAAAGAATAGCAAGGAAAGATAAGAAAGCCTTCCTCAGTGATCAATGCAAAGAAATAGAAGAAAGCAATAGAATGGGAAAGAATAGAGATAACTTCAAGAAAATGAGAGACACCAAAGGAAATTTTCATGCGAAGATGGGCTCAATAAAGGGCAGAAACGGTATGGACCTAACAGAAGCAGAAGATATTAAGAAGACACAGAGAACTATAGAAAAAAGATCATCATGACCAAGATAACCACAATGGTGTGATCTCTCAGCTAGAGCCAGACATCCTGGAATGTGAAGTCAAGTGGGCCTTAAGAAGCATCACTAACAAAGAAAGCTAGTGGAGGTGATGAAATTCCAGTTGAGCTATTTCAAATCCTAAAAGATGATGCTATAAAAGTGCTGCACTCAGTATGCCAGCAAATCAGAAAAACTCAGCAGTGACCACAGGACTGGAAAAGGTCAGTTTTCATTCCAATCCCAAAGAAAGGCAATGCTAAAGAATGCTCATACTACCTCACAATTGCTCTCATTCACATGCTAGTAAAGTAATGCTCAAAATTTTCCTAGCCAGGCTGTAACAGAATGTGAACTGTGAATTTCCCAATGTTCAAGCTGGATTTAGAAAAGGCAGAGAAACCAGAGATCAACCTGCCAACATCCGTTGGATCATTGAAAAAACATGAGAGTTCCAGGAAAACAACTATTTCTGCTTTACTGACTATTTCAAAGCCTTTGACTGTGTGGATCACAATAAACTGTGGAAAATTCTTAATGAGATGGGAATACCAGACCACCTGACCTGCCTCTTGAGAAATCTGTATTCAGGTCAGGAAGCAACATTTAGAACTGGACGTGGAACAACAGACTGGTTCCAAATACGGAAAAGTGTACGTCAAGGCTGTATGTTGTCATCCTGCTTATTTAACTTATATGCAGAGTACATCATGAGAAACGCTGGGCTGGATGAAACACAGTTGGCTTCAAGATTGCCAGGAGAGATATCAAAAACCTCACATATGCAGATGACATCACCCTTATGGCAGAAAGCGAAAAAGAACTAAAGAGCCTCTTGATGAAAGTGAAAGAGGAGAGTGAAAAAGTTGGCTTAAAATTCAACATGGCATCTGGTCCCCTCAGTTCATGGCAAATAGATGGGGCAACAGTGGCCGACTTTATTTTTTTGGGCTCCAAAATAACTGTGGATGGTGACTGCAGCCATGAAATTAAAAGACACTTACTCCTTGGAAGGAAAGTTATGACCAACCTAGACAGCATATTAAAATGCAGAGACATTACTTTGCTGACAAAGGTCCATCTAGTCAAAGCTATGGTTTTTCCAGTAGTCATGTATGGATGTGAGAGTTGGACTATAAAGAAAGCTGAGCACCAAACACTTGATGATTTTGAACTGTGGTGTTGGAGAAGACTCTTGAGAGTTCCTTGGACTGCAAGGATATCCAACCAGTCCATCTTAAAGGAAATCAGCCCTGAATATTAATTAGAAGGACTGATGCTGAAGGTGAAACTCCAATACTTTGGCCACCTGATGCGAAGAACTTGCTCATTTGAAAAGACCCTGATGCTGGGAAAGATTGAAGGCAGGTGGAGAAGGGGACAACAGAGAATGAGATGGTTGAATGGCATCACCGACTCAATGGACATGGGTTTGAATAAACTCCAGGAGTTTTTGATGGACAGGGAGGCCTGGCGTGCTGCAGTCCATGGGGTTGCAAAGAGTCGGACACGACTAAGCAACCGAACTGAACTGAATGTGTTGTTAGCTTTTAAACATTTAGAAAATTAATTTGGCACTGTATCATCATCCCACAGACATTTAAACCAACCTACATTAGCTATTACATTGTGGTTTGAATTTGTATCTCTGCCTCTGTGCTGGGGAAGGGAGCTGGGAAGGCCAAGGAGGTGGCAGATAGAAATTTGCTCTTCACTTTCCACATACTACTGCTACTACTATCACTGTAAAATTTTCAGTGAATATTTGTTGAATGCAATGCAGATTCAGAGGTTGTTTATAAATGAGTTTATTTATATTAAATTTTTTAATATTTCTGATTTAGTTTTTAGATTCTCCCTCTCGTTCTCTCCTTGTCTCTCCCAGCCTTCATTCCCCTTCCTTCCCCGCCTCTCTCTTTTCCTCCTCTTTCTCCCTGACTTTAAGTTTTGCTACTGTAGAGCAGAAAATCTTGTAGTATATATCTATTGTTCAAAGTTAATATAACTTCTTGGTTATAAATCTTATATAAATAAAACATGAATGTGAACAGAAACACTACCATGAAATAATTTCAGTTATTTTCTCTTGTAATAATCACCTCCCACTAGGAAAGAGACCTATATTTGATATTTGTCAGGGAATGTTTGATGGGAGGATTCCTACGTGCTGTCTCTCATGAGTCCTTTGTCCCTCTTCAAACAGAACAGCATGCTGCTCCCAGGGACTGAGGTCATTGTGTGAGGCAAGCATGAGTCTCCTTTAGTAAACATTCTCCTTAGGACAAAACAGCTTAGTCTCCTTCCCCTTTCTTGAGATATGGATTGTCTCCCGACCTTGTGACTAACATTACCCCTTGTTCCCTTGGTAACGGTTGCTGTACATTTGGTTTTCTTTTTTTTTTTTTTTTTTTTAGCCCCCTACTTCTGATCTCTATCATTCCCGAAAGAAGTTTCTTGTACTGCAGCCTATATATACTCATAGAAAAATCATTAAAGCACCTTTGCTCCATCAGAGCTTAGGTCCCCGGGTCTTTTTTGTCTCTCTCTCTCTTTCTCTCTCTCTCTCTCTCTTTTTCTGGCTGACTCTCTGGAGCGTGGAGACCCATCGTGCTCACTTTTCTGCCCGGGCTTCTAATACCCCCTCAAGAGGGCGCCTGGTGCCTTCGTGAGTGATGTAAGTCCTGTGTCAAGGACTTTATTGGTCCTCTGCGTAAACCAAGGGATATCAGCCTCTTTCTCTCTTTTACTTTCTTATCGTTGACTCCATACCACAAGGTTCCAGTCCATTAAAGGACCCCAACAGATATGAAATAAAAGTGGATGACCTGAAGTTTTATTTGCCATAAAGTAGTGGAAGTGTTAGCTGCTCAGTCATGTCCAATTCTTGCTACCCCATGGAATGTAGCCCTCCAGGCACCTCTGTCCATGACATTCTCTGGGCAAGAATACTGGAGTGGGTAGCCTTTCCCTTCTTCAAGGGATCTTCCCAAACTAGGGATTGAACCTTGGTCCCCCACATTAAGGGCAGATTCTTTACCGTCTGAACCATCAGAGAAGCCCTTGTTTGCTATATTATCCCCTAAATCTCAGCTGTTATTGGTGGAGAAATATGCCAACTTTTCCTAGAGAGTGTATAGCTACAAATGCAATGTCAGTAGACTACTCTGGATCATGACTTCCAGCACAGAGTTTAATATTACATTTCTTGTTCTCAAACAGTGAATTAGAAATGAGAACCGATTTAAGAAAAGTGAACCTAGGTTAGCATTTCAGGCTTCAGGTAGTCCCTAGTTTCTCTTTTAAGGCAACTTGAGGAAATACTTGTCCCTCCACTTCACTGCATGTCTTCTTTTCCTATCAAGGTTTATCATTTTGGTTTGCTGGCATGACCTTTTGCTACTGAACTTAAGTTCATAGACAAAAGAAATACTACATTTTTCGCCTTCTTACTCTGTGTACATCATGTTTCTGAAGATACTTACAACTCAAACAGCATGACAAAAAATAACATTTTTAGTGATGAAGAAAATTAGGTGACAGTACTCCAAAATACCAATGCAAATTTAATGAAAATTGAAAGAGCTAGCTTTTTTTTTTTTCACATGAATAGATATTTTCTTACAGAATAAATACAGGGTTGCTTGAGTGAAAAAACTACTGATTGGCAAAAGACAGGAGGAAGGCTGTCCTATTTTATATATAAATGTGGATGGGGGAATACATGTAAATCCATGGCTGATTCATGTCAATATATGGCAAAAAACCACTACAATATTGTAAAGTAATTAGCCTCCAACTAATAAAAATAAATGGGAAAAAATTAAAAATAAATAAATAAAAATAAAAAAATGTGTAAGTATTTCTTTAAATACTTGGAACTTAGAAAGAACTCCCTAACCTCTCCCATCAAAAAATCTACCAGTCTAATTAATGAGAATGTGTTTTCTACTTATTTGTGGAAACATGTTAAAAACAAATTTAAGCATTATCCTTCCTGCAAAAATAAGCAAGATAAGCAGTATAAATTAAAACTTTACCTTCAAAAAAGAATAATTAAAAAAGTAGCAGTGTTATGATTAATATTTTCACCATCTAAATTACCTAAGTTCATATATCAAAGAGATGTATTTCATTGTAACTTTCTGTAGAAGCTTTCTATTTTTAGAGAAATATAATTTCACATGGGCTTCCCTTGTGGCTCAGCTGGTAAAGAATCCACCTGCAATGCGAGAGACCTGGGTTCCATCCCTGGGTTGGGAAGATCCTCTGAAAAAAGGAAAGGCGACCCACTCCAGTATTCTGGCCTGGAGAATTCTGAGGACTGTATAGTCCATGGGGTTGCAAACATATTTGATATTTATATAAAATAATATTAGTATTCTAAAAATATATTTCATCTAAGGGCAGACATTAAAATTTCTCAATTTACAGGTTATATTGATGCATCTTAAATAGGAATTTTATAAATATATGTATAATTTAGCAATCTAGATTTGATAGTTACAGTTCATTTTTAAAGACTGTTGAATTTTTGTCATTTATTGCTGAAAAATTTCTGAGTCTTGGCAGCTTTTATTAATTTAACCTTAAACATATTTTAATCAGAAGCCTATGCTGAGTCATGTTTATTTTAATTAGAAACTGTCCCCAAGTAAAATGTTCAGGAAGCCCATGAATTTCAAAATTGGTATTTTGCAGAAAGAAAATATTTCTTCAGAATTTTAATTAAATGGTGTATGATCATGTATAGTAATTACTGATGAATGATATCAATATTGGTAGATACATAGATAGATAGACATAAGAAAGGTAGCTGTTTAGTTTAGTTGCTTAGTCGTGTCTAACTCTTTGTAACTCCATGGACTGTAGCCTGCCAGGCTCCTCTGTCCATGAGATTCTCCAGGCAAGAATAGATGTATATATTATGAGACCATTGTTACATCAAAATATTGCTATATACTATTTATTATACCACTAATTATTCTCTTAAGATGCTTAATGTAATGATGAATTGAGAGAGAGATGCCCTTATTCCTAGAAATGACACTGATGCTGTTGTTTGATAAAGGTAGACGGCATGCATGCACGCTAAATTGCTTCAGTCACGTCCGTCTCCTTGCAATCCTATGAACTCTGTCCAGGCTCCCCTGTCCATGGGATTCTCCAGGCAAGAAACCTGGAGTGGGTTGCTGTGTCTTCTCCAGGGAATCTTCCCAACCCAGGGATCAAACCCTCCTCTCTTAAGTCTACCTGCATTGGCAGGTGGATTCTTTACCACTAGCACCACCTAGGAAGCACTTAAGGGATATTATGTTGCAGTAACTAGATGTATGTATTTTAAAGTTGTTCGTTCATGTCAGCTTATTTTATCCCTCATCTCCTTCAATAAGGTTGTGGCATAGTGTAAAATACTACTAATTATTTTCTCCCAGTTTTCAGTATGTCTTCTTATACCTTTGGTGTTTTTTTACACAGAAGATGTTTTTAATTTTCTTTTAATATATATATATTTTCCTCATTATGAGTCATACTTTAGGGTTAGGGCTTCCCTTGTGGCTCAGCTGGTAAAGAATCTGCCTGCAATGCTGGAGACCTGGGTTTGACCCCTGGGTTGGGAAGATCCCCTGGAAAAGGGAGAGGCTACCCTCTCCACTATTCTGGCCCAGAGAATTCCATGGACTGTATAGTCCATGGGGTCACAAAGAGTCGGACAAGACCGAGTGACTTTCACTTAGGGGTTATATCTAAAATCTTTCCAAAAGTAAGGTCATGTGGATTTTTGTCCTCTGTTTTACCCTGGAAATTTTATAGTCTTATATTTTACATTGAGGTCTATCACTTATTTTGAGTTCACTTTATATAAGGTATGAGGTATGTATCCAAATTACCTTTTTATTTTATTTTGCTTTATTTTTCATATGGATACTCAATTGATCCAGCAGCACCATGTGTTAAAAAAAATCACCCTTTTCCATTGGATTGATTCTCATATTGTCAAAAATCAGTTGACTGCCTTTGTGCAGGTTTATTTCTGGGCTCTTTATTCTAACTATTGTGTCTATTTCTAATCTATTGCTTTGATCTTTGTATGTTTATAGTAGGCCTCAGGCTTCTAAGGTGGCTGAGATGGTAAAGAAAGTATGTGTTTATAGATTCTTTGTAAGTTTTCTGTATAGACAATCATGTCATGTGGGAATAACCATGGCTTTATGGTTTTTTCCTTTCCAATCTGTATGCCTTGTTTTTCTTTGCTGTTTCATGGTTAATACATCTAATTCAACTAGTACATACACAACACACACACATGAATATGTACTTGCCCTTAAATAATGCTTTACAAGTATAGGAACAACTCCTTTTTTTGGTATAATTCTCCTGCTCCTCTCATTGGGGTTTTTGCTTGTTTATTAATAACTCTATTTTCAGCCTACAGCATCTTTCAGTCTTCTATCTGAATATGATTCCTTAGGAACACCTGATGTGTCATCATCAGGTGATCATCCAAGCCCACTTCTTCCCCAATTCTTAAAAAGTCATTTTTTAAGGTTAAATTTTTCCTTAACTATCTACTTTAAAAGTAAAGTGACATACACCAAAGATAAAACCTCTTATTTTAAAATTAGTATGAAATTTTTTATTATAAAGTAATATTTAAAAATTTTAATGCTTGAAAATCAACCTGAATAGGCCTGCTGTTCATTCATTCTTTCATTCACATCTATCTGATATGTATCTACTCTGTGTCTAAAAGATTTAGATACTAATCCTAAAACTTACTTTTTACATCTCAGCCAAAACTTTTAAATTTACTATTCATTTAAAAAATTCAAATATGTAACTTAAATTTAAGAATATATATAGTAAGAATGTCATTTCTGTTCAAGCACAACATATATTGAAATGTTTGTTAACAATGTGTAATGCTAGATCTATATTTTGTTATGCTTTTGCACTTTATAGATGTTATTTGACATTGTTCTATTTCTTACATATTGAGTGTACATAATAGGATTTAAATAATTTATTCTTATTAGGCACAAATATACATTAATTTACATATCAATTTGAAGATTGCCACTTTGTTTTTCTTGCTCTTTGAACTGATGTCAGTACATTATGTTTTATAAATTAAATGATCAAATGATATTATATCATTGATCTTACTCTATCTGTCAAACATTTCTAAATAAACTCATTGGGCAGTTTATAACATCAATATCTATGCTTATCATACTCATATTTTTTGATCACATGTAGCTTGGAAGCAATGGTTTCATCGAGCATAGGTAGCAATACTATTCTTATATCAAAGGCACAGTGTTTTGTTTTGTCTTTTACAGAAAAATAAAGACCAAGTCATACCAAGTCACTCAGTTGTCTTCAACTCTTTGTGACCCTTTGGACCGACTGCAGCTTGCCAGGCTCTTCTGTCCATGGGATTTTTCCAGGCAAGAATACTGGAGTGGGTTGCCATTTCCCTCCTCAGTGGATCTCGTCCCAACTCAAGGATCAAATCCATGTCTCCCGTGTCTCCTGCATTGCAGGCAGATTCTTCACCTGCTGAGCCATAAAATAAAATTTATCATTTTAACCATTTCAAGTGTGCAGTTTAAAAATGAAATGAAGTTGCTCAGTCATGTCTGACTTTTTGTGACCCCATGGACTGTAGCCTACGAGTCTCCTCCATACATGGAATTTTCCAGGCAAGAGTACTGGAGTGGGTTGCCATTTCCTTCTCCAGGGGATCTTCCCAACCCAGGGATTGAATCCAGGTCTCCTGCATTGCAGGCAGATGCTTTACCATCTTAGCCACCAGGGAAGCCAGTTTAGTGGCATTTAAATACATTCACATTGTGTGTGTTTAGATTTTGTATGCAATTTCATTTACAGTATCTAAATACTGAATAAAATTAGATATATTTCTGTTCTTCATCTTTAGTTTCAGAGTAACAGAAACCAAATGCCACTAAAATAAGACTGTAACTTTTCACACTGTTATATTGAACTTATTGCATGAATTCTAAAACTTTGCTCTATCTTAAAATGCTTTTTTGCGAGTTACAAATGGAATTTTATTATACAAGTCTTTCTAGACATATTGTAATAAAGCAACAAGCAATATTGACTTCAAAGATAATATACAATGCAGAAATATCAGGATCATGAGTAATTATATAAAGGTTACAGTATAAGATAAATTATATTTGCAATAGAGGTTTAAATCAAATTCTAGATATTATATCAGAGTTTCCAAAGCCATTTTATGTAGGGCAGAATTTCATAGAAAATATTTTGAGTTTCCCAAAGCAAGATTTGATTTTACAAAAGACGTTGCATATTTCAAGACATAGTAGGTAAATAATGGTGGTATTCTGGGCTGCACAGAACCCATTCCACCCATGGAGAAAAGGCTCTGAACAGATACAGACAGGATACAGAGAAGTGCTCAGCTGCCAAAGCGTTTAGTTCAGATAATATTGACTCCAATGAGCAAAAATCTTATATCTCACTTGGATAAACAACATTTTCAAAGACAGATAAACTACAGAAACACTTTTCTATTTTTAGGTTTTAAGATTACATTATTTTAAAATCTCCTGACTTCAAAGAGAAACATTGATTATTTAAAATACCTAAGGAAAACCATCAGTAAAGCATTTAACTGATTGTATCATTAGTTTCTCTTCTCACCCAAGTTGGCCAAGTATGTTTTCTATTTCTTATCTCCTTCTAAAGTAACAGCTTGCAGGGAGTTGGGGGAGGGGGGGCAGTAAAATCTAGTTGAAACTTTTACTGGAAATCCTGAAGTTGTAATGATGGCCAGTGACTTGAATATCAAGAATAGCAATGCAGAAAATATAATCTAGAAGACACTCTCCTCTATTCCTTTTGAGCATTTCAGTCACAGCAATTTCAAACTTTATTCCTTTTTCAAAGCTAGCCCATTCATGTCAGCAAAAATGTTGGTGTCACGACTGGAGAAAATTAATATAGTATGTATGATTTCCCTCAAGTTTCATCTCAACCTTCTTTAACTCTCTGTTTCACTCCCACTTACAGTTGTTACAGTTCCTTTAAATTCAGTAGACTCTGTCCTCAGGCACAAGGTTAATATCTTCCCTGTACTCAAGTCACCCCACTCTCTCCTTTCTCCTTGAATTATTTTTCAAATCATATTAGATCAGCATTTTTGAGTGTGTTGTTTACCTCTGCTCCATCCCCAGTGTCTAAATCAGTATCAGTATCCGTATCGGTACCGAAGTTCATGCGTGCTAAGTCCCCTCCGTAGGGTCTGACTCTGCGACCCCATGGACTATTAGCCCACCAGGCTCCTCTCTGTCCATGCAATTCTCCAGGCAAGAATATGGAGTGGGTTGCCATGCCTTCCTCCAGGGAATCTTCAAGATCCAGGAATCAAACCCTCATCTCTTGTCTCCTGCATTGGCAGGCGGGTTCTTTACCACTAGAGGCACCTTGGAAGCCCATATCAGTACCTGCATTATATGTATTCATGTGTTTCCCTCTCTCTCCCATTTTTAATATAGCCCTTCTCAAATTTTTTAGTCTTCTTCATAAGGTCTTAACTTTCTCTCTTGCCTCTCTTTTCCAGTATCATCTTTTCATCTCTCTTTCTTTTCACCTTCATCTTATTCCCTTCATTCTGCTGAAGTGTTTTTAAAGTTATCAATTACCTGACCTCCAAATGGCCCCTTCATGTTTCCCCCTGCTTTTTTGTCTCTGCATAAACCTAAAACAGTTCTTTATTTCTTAAACTCTTGATCTGTAAAATATTAATCTCTCGTTATTCTTCTTCTAAGACTTGTATTGTTCTGTCTCATCTTCATTGACTTCCATCCTTCTATTAATCAAAGTTCCTCCCCAAAGTTTATTTTATTCTATTTATGTATTTTTTTCTTGTGAAATTCCATCTACTTTCATAGCTTCAAATGTTTTAAAAGCTGGATGTTAATTAATAGCTATTGCACTGAAGCCTGTACTAGAATGGTGTGTTTATCATTCCATATAATGCCTACACAATCTTGCAATAGGAGCTGCTAATTTTCACATTTTAAAATAAAGGAAATGTTAATGCCCATATATATGTGGGCTTTCCTGGTGGTTCAGATGGTAAAGAACCAGCCTGCAATGCAGAAGACCCAACTTCAATCCCTGGGTCAAGAAGATCCCCTGGAGAAGGAAATGGCAATCCATTCCACTATTCTTGCCTGGAGAATACTATGGACAGATGAGCCTGACAGGCTACAGTCCATGGGGTCGCAAAGAGTCGGACATGACTGAGCACTTTGCATTTAAAGTACTTAGAAATGGGGACACCTTAGCTCCAAGGGAGAGTTCTATCAGATGGGATAATACAGGAACCTTAAAGGAAAAGAGTGTTTATTTGTGTTTTGACCTGAGATCTAATTGGGAAACAGGCATAGAAATCAAAGATAGTTGCATGTGTGAAAGTCATCTTCTGAAATTAGATAACTTCTTATTGGTGACAACTACCTTCAAAACTCCCCAAAATACCACACAAGGTTATATGTGTTGAAAATTCTGGCTAGTTGTTTCACATTCAGTAGTCATTCTGAAAATAAATTTGCCATGTATCCATTGTTACCTTGTCTGTCAGAAATGAGTTTGGGTCTAGAGTTTTTAATAAAAATTCAGATGCCATATAAAGTCAAAACTAGACCCTCAAGGGCTGATGACAAGCTCTCTTTGAGTCAGGAGAGCAAAAAAGACTGAATTGCAAATCTAAACATTTTCAGTGGAAGTTGTTATCTGATTCCCTTTATTAAATAGTTGATTTTGAGGAAATGGCTGATGAGGTTTCTTAGACAATAAATACATAGACTATCTAGCTGAGTATTTTGAGTGGGGATAGACTGAAAAAGTAAGCCATCCTCAAGCACGGTTGTTCTCCAAACTCTTCATACTATTTATACTTTGAACAAATATCATATATTTGTATAAAGTAAAATGGAGCTATGAATTGAGATAAGCAATAAAGATTTTCTTATCTCCTCCTATTGATGTGCCTTATAATAATCAACACTGATACCGAGATTTGAGAGAAAACTTTACAAAAAACAGCAAAATAAAACCTTCCTTGAAAAAAGGAAAGTTTTTTCTTAAATCATCATTGAAGAAGGTTATTTCAAACACTCGTTTTGAACATGTTATGCATATAAATAGCTAATATGATTGCAAGGAGAAAGGAATTCAATAATGAAAAGCACACCAGAAATCAATCATCTATATAATTGCCAAGTTTTCTGGTATCTCAAAACCTTTGTGAATCTCACTGCTGAGTTGCTATGCTAATGTGTGAGTTTTCCTATCAAGTACAGAAAGAAAAGGTGCAGGATAATTTTGGTCCTCACAGAAACCAAGGCTTCACACATCTGACAACACTTTAATCAGGACACCAGAGCAAATGTAGAACTGTTTCCATTTTTAGTCTCACAACTCATTCCTTAGTGTTGCAAAAGAACAGAGTGTTATATGATAACCATTTGATGTTTATTTTAGATGTGCATTATTCTTTATGTGAAAGTTTCCCTGATGCAAAACCTTCCTTATTCTTCATACCACCATCTGTGGTATGGTGCCTCAGTGGAAACTTCCTGTAATCTGGCTTGAAGTCAGAAATATTTTTCCTAAAAGTTCCTTGTAGTTTAGCATCTAAAGATGTTATTCTGAATGTTTATTTTGGATACCTATATATCTGATAAGTTCAGGAACACCATCAAAGCCTTTAAAATTCAGTAATAAGGGAGAAAAAAGTAATTTTTCCTCTGGTTTTCTTTTAAGCCTTGGACTAGAATGTATTATAGCCAAAGATTGGGCCAGATACCTTAGAGAACTGAGAGATGAGCATATTCCAGACTTACCTCTCCTACTGGTAACATCCATTCTTCTTAATGTTATCACATCTCTAATCTCATCTGTCCACTAACTAAATCTCATTTACTGAATTTTAAATAAATTTGTATATATTCAAAGTACACAATATGATGTTTTGAAATATATAGAGATATATATAGTGAAATGACTACTACTCTCAAGTCAATTAATTATATATCTCATCACATAACTACCACATTTTTTGTGTGTGGTGGGAGCACCCGAGATCTACTCTCTGGAAATTTCCAGCACAGAATAAAGTATCATTAATTATACTCACCAGGCTTACACTTGAGCTCTAAAATTCATTCATCCTGAGTAACTACAACTTTATGTCCTTTAACCAATATCTCCCCATTTCCCCCACCTCCTCATATCATTCCACTCTCTGCTTCTGTAAATTCATTTTCTTTTCCATATATAAGTGAGATCATGTAGCATGTTTCTTTCTGTGTCTGGTTTATTTCATTTAGCCTAATGTCTTGCAGATTTATCCATGTCCTCACAAACGCCTATAAAGCCTATATACATATATGTAAATACATATCTATATACACCTGACCCTAACCCTGATTTTTCTTACATATATCTCCCGGAGTTTGCTCAAACTCATGTTCATTGGGTCGGTGATGCCCTTCAACCATCTCATCCTCTGTTTTACCCTTCTCCTCCTGCTCTCAATCTTTCCCAGAATTAGGTTATTTTCCAATGAATTGGCACTTCGCATCAGGTGGCCAAAATATTGGAGCTTCAGCTTCAGCATCAGTCCTTCCAATGAATATTCAGGGTTGATTTCCTTTACAATTCAATGATTTGATCTCCTTTCTGCCCACGGGACTCTCAAGAGTCTTCTCCAACACCACAGCTCAAAAGCAGCACTTCTTAGGCACTCAGCCTTCGTTATGGTCCTACTCCCACATCTGTACACAACTACTGGAAAAACCATAGCTTTAACTAGATGGATCTTGGTTGGCAAAGTGA
Organism: Cervus elaphus; assembly: GCF_910594005.1. Taxonomy (NCBI): domain Eukaryota; kingdom Metazoa; phylum Chordata; class Mammalia; order Artiodactyla; family Cervidae; genus Cervus; species Cervus elaphus. Next base: position 30,567,062 of record NC_057841.1, on the reverse strand, counting down.
TGTCTCTGTTTTTTAATATGCCATCTAGGTTGGTCAGAGCTTTCCTTCCAAAGAGCAACTGTCTTTTAATTTCATGGCTACAGTCACCATCCACAGTGATTTTGGACCCAAGAAAATAAAATCTGTCCCTGTTTCCAATTTTTCCCATTCTATTTGCTATGAAGTGAAGGGACTGGATGGCATGGTCTTAGCTTTCTGAATGTTGAGTTTCAAGCCAGATTTTTCATTCTCCTCTTTCACCCTAGGAGATAGGGATCTTAATTTTGCCTATCACAGGAATTATGTTGAATTATTTTCTAATTCAGAACATGAGGATTTTCTTTTTCACTCCTAGAGCATACAACCTGACACAGTAAGATTATATAGGGGGAACCTTAGAGAGTTTATCTTTTAATTTCTGGGTCACCCAGTCCCAGTTAAAGAATTATGAAGTTCAAGAAGCATAGAAGAAAATAATTTGACAAGCAATGCTTATTTTATTAGCACAAAATGTCATTTGGCATTTACTTGCATTGTAAAATTATTTGTAGAGCTGCTATATGTAGGAAAAATAGGACTGACACTTTACTTTTAACTTGTAAAGTGAATTACTTCTTGTGTGAACAGTGTAATAATTTTATCCAGTAAAATTGGGTAGATGCCTTAGACCAGCATGTTTTGATTACAAACTAGAATGCTGATTATATCTTAGGAGATTTTCATTTAACTTGAAACTCACTTTTGAAGCAAGACAGATCAATTGCATAAATTAAGCTCTTTCCTTATATGGTTTACATAGTTAATTTTCCTGTTGATTTTCATTCCATGATTTGCAGCATTTTTTAAATTCTGCCTCAGAGGATCCTTGTGGTATTTCTTATCTATGCCCTCAGTTACTTCCAAATTATTAGACTGCATTAACTTAAGAGAAAATTTTATTTGAAATAAAGCATTCATAACATATTAAAAGCATTCCTTGGAAGTGAATTTCTTAAGTCACTCAAAATTAGTCTCTGACCCTCTGTCCAGGAGCCTTAAGACAGTTGAAACATGATGATTTAAGAGAAGTTGAGAAGGCATGGCAGTACATTCTGCCATTACTCTTCTTCCTTGCACCTAACAGTGCTTCTTTTCTGATTTTTTTAAATCAACAGATCTATAGATTAGTGAAATTTAATATGTATTTGTTGAGTTCCTATCATACTTATCTGTGTATGATAAATGCTGTTCAGTTGCTCAATCATGTCCGATTCTTTGCAACCCCATGGACTGCAACACGCCAGGCTTCCCTGTCCTTTGCCATCTCCCAGAGTTTGCTCAAACTCATGTCCATTGAGTCAGTGATGCCATCCAACCATCTCATCCTCTGTCATCTCCTTCTTCTGCCTTCAGTCTTTCCCAGCATCAAGGTCCTTTCCAGTATGATAAATAATTAATATTATTTAAATTTAATTTATTTTCTGTCTTCAGTTTTCAGACTTTTTAACCCAGTTATGACTAATATTAAAAAGACTAAAATGTCTAGTTGGGAGAAAGAAAATGTAGATGGAACAAAACCTATTTGGGGTTATCAATGCAGTAAAATTTAAAAAAAAATGTTGGGTTGGAAGAAAAGTAATTTTGACTTTTTTCCCCTAACTGGTCAAAATGTTTCTGCTATCACAAACATCATCTTTTATTTGCCTTCACTTTGTGCATTTTATTTTTTTCAATGTACCTCTTCTCCCTGAATACTATTTGCTTTTCTAATTCTACAAATGTATATTGTAATTTTTTTATTTGACTCTGTGTGTATATTTTCTTTGTATATAATTTTTTGTGATGGAGAGGACTTCTCCAAGAAAATACTTTCCTTAATAGATTGTTTCAGTAATTATTTTTACTTGTTGAGCCTCTCCAGTGGAAGTTTCTTTGAATTCAATGTATAATTTCTTTATAAAAAATACCACTGTAATACTAAAATTTAATGAGAATAAAATAAAAGTAGAGTGCACTTACAGTTTTTAACCTAACAGATATAAGAGAGGTCTGGCAAAATGTAATATTCTTTTTTAAAAAAATTAAAATCTTCCTTATTTTGATTATTTGGTTAAGTTCAGTTCAGCCACTCAGTCATGTCCAACTCTTTATGGCCCCATGAACTGCAGCATGCCAGGCTTCCCTGTCCATAACTAGCCCCCAGAGCTTGCTCAAACTCATGCCCATCAAGTCGTGTGCCATCCAACCAACTCACCCTCTGTCATCCACTTCTCCTCCTGCCTTCAATCTTTCCCACCGTCAGGGTCTTTTCCAATGAGTCATTTCTTCACATCAGGTGGCCAAAGTATTGGTGCTTCAGCTTCAGCATCAGTCCTTCCAATGAATATTTAGGACTGATTTCCTTTCAGCTTGACTGGTTTAATCTTGCAGTCCTAGGCACTCTAAAGAGTCTTCTCCAACACCACAGTTCAAAAGCATCAGTTCTTCAGTGCTCAGCTTTCTTTATGGTCTAGCTCTCACACCCATACATGACTACTGGACAAACCATGGCTTTGACTATATGGACCTTTGTCGGTAAAGCAATATCCCTGCTTTTATTATGCTGTCTAGGTTTGTCATAGCTTTTCTTCCAAAGAGCAAGTGTCCTTTAATTTCGTGGCTGCAGGCACCATCTGCAGTGATTTTGGAGCCAAAGAAAGAAGAGGTGGCAAGAATACAAAGAAGAGCTATACAAAAAAGATCTTAAGACCCAGATAACCACAGTGATGTGATCACTCACCTACAGCCAGACATCCTGAAGTGTGAAGTCAAGTGGGCCTTAGGAAGCATCACTTCGAACAAACTAGTGGAGGTGATGGAATTCCAGCTGAGCTATTTCATATCCTAAAAGATGATTGTAGGATTTTATTTTTGGCTGTGCTGGGTCTTCGTTGCTGTGCGTGGGCTTTCTCCAGTTGCCTCCAGCAGCGGCCAGACTCAAGTTGCTGTGCTCAGGCCTCTCATTACAGTGACTTCTCTTGTTGCCGAGCACAGTTGCTAAAGTGTGCGGACTTCAGTAGTTGTGGCACCAGAACTTAGCTGCTTGCAGAATCTTCCCAGACTAGGGGTCGAACGTGTATCCGCTGCATTCACAGTGGACCACCAGGGAAATCCTGTCTTTCAATGCACTAATACAGTTCCTACTAATTAGTTATACCAAGAGACCATGGCATGCAGACAGTTGTAGCATAAAGCAAAACTAAATCCACTTTTCCATACTTCACCCCATAACTGTTTCTGGACAGCAATATATACAGATAAGTAAGCAGCATATATATTTCATGCTTAATAATATGAGTAATGTATTGGATTGGCCCAAAAAGTTTGTTCGGGTTTCTCCATGGAAAAACCCGAACAAACTTTTTTGGCCAACCCAATATAATCCAATTTTTTCCATTTCTATCCACCAAAATTAAAATAATGTTTATACAGCCTTACTATTGACCATCTTATTCTGATGTTTGTTTGAACCTCTTTTATTTCCATCTATGAATTCTACAGATTGCAAAATTAGGTTTACAGTTCTAGTTCATGGATAAGCTTTGAAACATGCAATTGGCAATAATTTAAAAAATATTTATAGCAACAAAATACACATGAATCTATGAATTCACACAAAGCATAAGTTCTTATTAGATGTGCAGAAGTCAGTTCCCTTAGTCATTGGCTCTCTTTCTTCGTGACCGTGGTTGGTCAATCTATAGCTCCCTAATGCTCTTTTTCATAATGTGAGTATTCCATATCTATTGTACATTCGTTTAACGTCTAACCAATGACATATCAAAATAGAAAGAGGAGGCAAAAATAAAGGATAATTTTGTGCTTGGGAAATCATGCCTTATTATTTAACTTGTGTGTGTTTACCTTAGTATTGTTCAGCTCTGCTCAGTGTTCAGTCATGTCTGACTCTTTGTAAATCCACAGACTGTAGCCTGCCAGGCTCCTCTGTCTGTTTTGCAGGCAAGAATACTGGAGTGGCTTGCCGTTTTCTACTCCAGGGGATCATCCTGATCCATGTAGCAAACCTGTGTCTCCTGCATTGGCAGGCCGATTATCTACCACTGTGCCACCTGGGAGTTCATTTTAGTATTACGTTGTTTCAAATCGAAATTATGGAAATTATTTCATTATAACCTTTTCCAAAATATTATGTAGATAGATATGTGTATGCAGGTTCAGTGGCTCAGTTGTGCCTGACTCTGCAACCCCATGGACTGTGGTCCTCCAGGCTCCTCTCTATGGGATTCTTCAGGCAAGACTACTAGAGTGGGCTGCCATTTTCTCCTCCAGGGGATTTTCCCAAGCCAAGGATCAAATGTGTGTCTCTTGCATCTCCTATATTGGCAGGCAGATTCTTTACTACTGAGCCACTTGAAAAGTGTATACTGACAAATATGTACATATATCACTGATATCTATTATGTCAATATTATTCATTAACATTCATTAAATAGACAGATTAACTACAAATTTAGAGATTGGAGAGACACACTTTTATAATTAATTAGCCTATGAAAGCTGATGAGCTAACAGAAATGATGAACTGCCAACTTAATAATAATCATTTAGGTTAAAAAACAATTTGCCTATTGGTTACTGAAAGTTTTAATAATCTAGTCCCTTGAGCCTCTTCCACATTCTTAACACTTATCATTACTTCTCAGCAAAGATATTTCAAGGGGTCAAATTTTTTAACTCAAACAAAGCCATCCTGGTAGTGAATAGAAGTAGATTTCCCCCTCCTTTAAAAGACTCTGAAATCATAAGAGAAGAAATGAAATGTGCTTGTAGAATTGAACGAATTGTCAATTGACTGGTAATACTTGTGCTACTTTCCAGAGGGCAAAATGAAGAATTTTATAAGGTAGAAGAAGGGAAAAACACCATAAAATTGGCGTGGATTCTTTCACTGGATAGGAAAAAAAAAAAGTGTCACAGACAAAGAAAAGAGGCTTTGGACTTGATATATAATGAAAGTGATTTTTCTGAACAGATGAAGCAGATGGCATTTACAAAAGCAACTAAACTTTGTGAATAGTATAGAGTTTTCTTTGGTTCTCTTCTTTTCAAAGAACCTAACACTTGAGAAACAGTGGGTCTAAAAGATGATTACCAAGCCTTCACTCCTGTAGAATCAGCTCAAATTTAACCCTTGGTACTTCTAACTAACTGAATTCAATCAATAGCTAGTATTTCTTCTGAAAATAGCATGGTGTATGTTTGGGGAACAGTATTATACATGGTTACCATTTGTTACTATTTTTACAAACTTCATGCTAAAACTAGGACACGATATATAATAAATCAAAGAAAAAAAAATTGAAAACTTTGATAATTTGTACAATTGACCAATCCTTCCAGAAAGTAAGGAATTTCAAGACTCCATTATCAGCATCCACCATAAAGCAGGTGATTGATAAATATTCTTTCCACATCATTTGAAGACTCTCAGAGTAATTTGAATATCAACTGTAGAGACTGGTAATAAATTTATATAAGTATTCCTCAGGCATAAATGCAATATATTTTAATATATATATATAGGATTAGGAATATGAAATTCCTAGTTCATATAAAGACATGCCACTAAAAATATATGTATAACTTTTATTTTATTCATCTAAGATAATGGGCTAAAATCAAACAGGAAGGAAGAGTCTTGGTTTCACTAAATTTTAGAATTTTACGTTCATATTGCTTAGACCCGTACATTTTACAGATAATAAAATTGAAGCTTTAGCAAGTCAAATATTTACATCTCATGGCTAATAACCACCATACCTTGGAATAATAGCCAATTTATAATATCCTAAAATACAGGCATTCAAGTTTCTTATGTCTTGTTCTCTATTTCCTTCCATCAGTAGTTAACTTATTTGTTTCCATTGATGTATTTTCTATTTAAATGTGATTGACTCTAAATTTTTATGTCTTGCTCAGATATCTTCCCTCCCACTTAAACTCATATATCTAGCTACCTGTCATGAGTTTTTACAAGCTCCTCAAAGTCACCTTACCCCAAAGGAAGCTCTTCCTCCTTATAAATTCAGCTTTTAAAGACAATATCTCTAATTGACTCAGCTTCCAAGCCAGAAAACTGGATGTAATCCTTGATGATGTCATTCCCTCTACTCTCATATCTAGTCAATCATATATTTAAAAATATCTATCATTTCTTATCAAAGTAGTTTCTATACCCTCATTCTTTACCCTTAGTTTTATTCAACAACCTAGTAAGATAAAACTAGCAATCAGGCTAATTTGAATCCTCTAAATTAGTTTAACCAAACTATAATTTCTTGATCAAACTTTATCTGCCTGAATTAGATTCTCCTCTGTGTGCTTCTATATATCTCTGTCTTTTTTCTGATAGCATCTACCACACTGCTTATATTTTATCTCTTCTTAAAATCATTCCCACCCACTTGCAAGGCAGGAATTATGTCTATCTTATTTACAGTTGTATCTCTAAAGTCTATTCCAAGACCAGAAAATTACTCATCTTTCAGTAAATAATTGTGAAATAAATATATTAGAAACTGAGCAAATGTCAAGGGGCCATCCTACAAAATCAAGGTAGACTATGAAAATTAAAGTTATATTTCGAAATAGCCCACACTTCTGTATGATTCAGTTAAAAATTAAAACATGTCCAACTCTTGTTTAGTTCTTGATATTAAACTAATATAATCTATAATATAACCTAGTCCCTTGAACCATGATGTGTGAAGTTTGGCCAGATAATCCAATCCTTATAAATTAGGCCACCAAATGCTAAATTTTTCCCAGAGGAAATGCATTAGATCTCTAGAACTAATTCACCCTGCAAAATTGTAAGTTGTATCCTTTAACAATTTATATGTATATAATAATAATAAGTTACTTTGGGTAATGATATATGAACAATTTTAAATATCTTTATTTTACATTTATTTATATGAGCATTTAATTCCTTTTATTTATTACTGATCTTTCTGAAAAATGTTTTCAGTAGGTACCGATTACCACACATCCAAGTTTAAGTAAGATTATAACAAAGCATAGCATATCATATAAATTTTTATATTGATTTTGCATTTAGTTGCATTCTGGGAAAACAATTTGAATTTTCTAGTTTCTCATTTAGCTTGAGATTACCCAGAAGCAGACTTGGAGACACATAGTACAAGTAATTTATTGTGCAAGTATTCTATTAAGGAGACCATTCTACTAAACAGTGGCAAGAGAGTGAAGAAATGAGATTGGAAAAGGAAGGGAAAATAACACATAACTCAGAGGTCTCCCACCAGGGAGGTAATAGGGTTGAGATATTTGCATGGCCGAGGTACTTGTATGTCAGAGTTTCCCCTTACGGTCTGAGGAGAATGGGGTCAGTGGTTAATGCACCTGCAAGGTAGAGAGAAAACAGATTTCACCAAAGAAATCACATACTGAAAGCTGCAAGTTAGATCAACCCATACCAAGATGTAAAAGTCAATGGGACATGGGTATTTGCTAAATTCATCATACAGTTCTTCAAGACAACACAAACAAAAGTGCCATGATCCATTTCTAGGCTGCCTGGCGGCTCAGATGGTAAAAAATCTGCCTGTGATGCAGGACACCTGGGTTAGGTCCCTGGGTCAGAAAAATTTCCTGAAGGGAATGGCTACCCAGCCCAGTATTCTTGCCTGGAGAATTCCATGGACAGAGGAACCTGGTCGGCTATAGTCCATGGGGTCGCAAAAAGTCAGACACGATCAAGTGACTAACACTTTATTTCTTTTTAGGCAGCACAAACTGCAAAATATAAACGGTAGCCCAAAATACCAGACTTTCATTTGCATGATGGAACCTGTGACTGGATATACCCTCCTTCTGTAAAAAATTGAGAACCAGGACAAAGTATATGAAACAATTGTTTTCAGACACTGCTCACCAGACTCTGCAGGAAGATGATCTCTGAAAGAAGAGAAACAAGGGAGTGAGTTCCCAAATAGCATAGGACCTCAGTGCAGAGAAAAACAAAATGAAAGTATTCGTCACTCAGTTGTGTCTGACTCTTTGCTACCCCGTGGACTGTAGCCCTCCAGGTTCCTCTGTCCATGGAATTCTCCAGGCCAGAGTACTGGAGTGGGTTGCCATTTCCTTCTCCATGGGATCTTCCCCACCTAGAGACTGAACCCAGGTCTCCTGCAATGCAGGCAGATTCTTTACTCTGTGAGCCACCAGGAAAACCCACCAGTGCAGAGAAGCAGATTCTAAATGCCACCACAATATTATGGAGTTGAAGAAACTTCAGTTCAGGGAGACTGAGGTGTCTTTTATTTGCAGGACAATCTATCAGAGAGTTGGAATGTACTTAGAGAAATATGAAATTAGTTCTTCATTTTATGAGGCCTGAATTACCCTGTACCAATATTAGACAAATGGATAGGAAAATGAATCTACAGGTCAACAATCTTCAGCATATATGCAAAAAAGCCTCCATAAAATTTTAGCAAGTCAAATCAAGCACTAAATAAAATGCATGAGGTGTTCTGACCAAATAAGTATTATCACAGGAATGTAAGTATAGTATAATACTGTGTATAGTATAAAACTGTGAAATATTAACAGCAACAATCCTCTTGATATTTCTGTTAATAGAATAAAGAAGAATAAGCATATAATTATCTCAATACAAACAGAAAGAAATAATTCCAGTCAAATGCTCTACACGTAAGCTATCTTCCTTGGTATTCAGTTACTATTAGTCACCATGTTTTCTCAACCATCCAGGAGTGAAATATAGCTAATGTCAAGTGGAGGCCTGGGAAAATGTTTGATGGTAAAGCGAGATTCTCATGTTTTCTGAAAATAGCTAGAAACTATTAACCTTGTGTCTTGAGTTAGTTTGGGCTGATATAATCGAATATGATAAACATATTTAAGAACTTGATTTCTTACAGTTTTGGAGGCTGCAAGTCCAGGATCAAGGTGCCAACACGGTCACATTCTTAGTGAAGGCCTCCTCATTGGTTTGCAGATAGATGGCCGTCTTCTTCTCGTATCCTCACATAATGGCAAGGATAAGAGAGTTCTGTGGGAGTCTCTTCTGTAAGGAAACTAATCTCATTCATGAGGTCTCTACCCTCATGACAAAGCCCCTACCTCCTCGAACCTATTAGAGGTTAGGTTTTCAACATATGAATTTTGGGGGGACACGGACGTTTAGTCCATAACACCTAGTCAGGAGATACCACAGTGTGCAAACAGCTTGAGAAAGTCTGCTGAAGGGGAAGGTTGAATCCAGTGATTGCTAGTCAGCTCAATGTTGATGCCTGAAGTTTTCTTTAGGTAAAAGGTAAATGTCAGCAGGACCAGGCTTGGCCATGATGAGAGGAGAAATTGCCTTCCCCTCCCAGGTCACTGCTCTTGACTCTTTGTCTTCTGTCCACGCTTGCTCCTCACATGCCTCATCCCTCTCGCATCCAGCAGTGCCCCACTGGTGGGTGACGGTAATCTCTTATTGCCATGGACATGACTCTATCAGAGAAAGTTGGGTGCATCAATGAATCAGTTTAGCTTGAACTTTTACTCCTTTCCTACCAACCTTCTATCAGGCTAAATGAGACAGCCAGTATCCACTGAACACTAGGCCATTATCCCAGTCCTTAAAAAGGAGGCAGAAGAGAAATGACAGAAGGCCACATATTGTTAAAATGTAATAGTGAGTGTCACAGGGCTCATTGGTTTGAAATACCAGCGCCTTTACATTTTTCAGAAGCCAGTTTAATGATCTGCCTAATTTTAAGAAGCAACAGCATCTAATTAAAAGAACTTGGCAAAGATAAACTCTCACCAGTAGATAAACTGCTATGTGACATGGAATGATCTGGTTCCCTTGAAGGCTCATTAATCTGTGTTACTCAAACTCACTGTGTATGGACAAAATACAAACTTTAGTTTTGGGGAAGCACAATAGCTGCATAATCCCTGGTGTCCTTAGCTAACACCAGAGTTTACTTTTAAAATGTTAAAGTAAACTTAATTCTTAGGATAAATCTCACTTGGTCATTGTGGAGTTCCATGGCATTACTGTTGTCTTGAGCTAGATCATTCTTTATTGTGGCAGGCTGTTCTATGCATTGAAGACTTTTAACCAGTATTATAGAAGTTTTCCAACTATAAGCCAATAGCAAACCCAAAATAATAGCAATTACATATGTCTTGGGACATGTCTTCTTTTGGGTAAAACAAATAAGTGCTAAAGAATCCGCTTGCCAACGCAGGAGACATAAGAGAATTGGGTTCAATCCCTGGGTTGGGAAGATACCCTGGAGTAGGAAAGAGCAACCTGCTCCAGTATTCTTGCTTGTGAAATTCCATGGACAGAGGAGCCTGGGAAGTTCTGGTCTGAGGGATTGCAAAGAGTTGGACATGACTGAGTTACTGAGCACAATAGCACACACATATATTTTCAGTTCAGTTCAGTCACTCATTTGTGTCCAACTCTTTGCGACTCCATAGACTGCAGCACGCCAGGCCTCCCTGTCCATCACCAGCCCCTGGAGCTCACTCAAACTCATGTCTATCAAGTCAGTGATGCCATCCAACAATCTCATCCTCTGTCATACCCTTCTCCTCCTGCCCGCAATCTTTCCCAGCATCAGGGGCTTTTCAAATGAGTCAGTTCTTCGCATCAGGTGGCCAAAGTATTGGAGTTTCAGCTTCAGCATCAGTCCTTCTAAAGAGTATTCAGGACTGATTTCCTTTAGGATGGACTGGTTGAATCTCCTTGCAGTCCAAGGGACTCTCAAGCATCTTCTCCAACACCACAGTTCAAAAGCATCAATTGTTTGGTGCTCAGTTTTCTTTATAGTCCAATTCTCACATCCATACATGACTACTAGAAAACCATGGGTTTGACTAGACGGACCTTTGTTGGCAAAATAATATCTCTGCTTTTTAATATGCTGTCAGGGTTGGTCATAGCTTTTCTTCCAAGGAGCAAGCATCTTTTAATTTTATAGCTTCAGTCACCATCTGCAATGATTTTGGAGGCCAAGAAAATAAAATCTCTTATTGTTTCCATTGTTTCCCCATCTATTTGCCATGAAGTGATGGGACCATATGCCATGATCTTAGTTTTTTGAATGTTGAGTTTTTAGCCAACTTTTTCACTCTCCTCTTTTGCTTTCATCAAGAGACTCTTCAGTTCTTCTTCACTTTCTGCCATAAGGATGGTGTCATCTGCATATCTGAGGTTATTGATGTTTCTCCCGGCAATCTTGATTCCAGCTTGTGCTTCATCCAGCCCAGCATTTCTCATGATGTACTCTGCATATAAGTTAAATAATCAGGGTGACAATATACAGCCTTGACATACTCCTTTCCCAGTTTGGAACCAGTCTGTTGTTATTCCATGTCCCGTGCTAAGTGTTGCTTCTTGGCTTGCATACAGATTTCTCAGGAGGCAGGTAAAGTGATCTGGCATTCCCATCTCTTGAGGAATTTTCCACAGTTTGTTGTGATTCACACAGTCCAAGGCTTTGGCGTAGTCCATAAAGCAGAAGTAGATGTTTTTTACATTTTAGTTTACCATTTTGATTCTGTTAATTTATTTTAATGTTTATTGTAGAGTTTAAAATATTCATCTTAAATTAAATTCAATATGGGTTTAATTGTGGTAAAATAAAGTGACTTTTTCTCCATGTAGCTTCCCCCCCTTGGTAATATATATATAATATAACATAAATTATATGTAAATAATATAAACATAATACAAATAAATATAGTTACAAAAGTAATTACTAATTCACAAAATCTTATGAGTTTAAAGAAAATAAGAATAGGAAAGAAAAAGAACTACATACTTTCCCATTATGCAAATGCTTATCACTTCAAGTGCTTTTCATTTCTGTCTGTGATTTTCATTTACCATTATTTCTATTTACCTTCTAGTCTGTAGGATGAACTTTAACATTTATTGTTAGGTGTATCTTCTAGCAATTAATTTTTTCAGTTTAATTTATATTTTCTGAGAGTATTTTTTTTCACTGTGTTATTCTTTATAATAGTCTTGGTTGGCTTGTTTTCTGTCAGTGTGTTTTTCTTTAATCTTCTGGAATATTGTTTATTCTTTCTGCTTTGGAACATTTCTATTGAGCAATCATCAGTTTCACTGGTTCCTTCTTCTGCCATCTCAAATGTTCAGTTGACCTGGGTAACAAATTTTTCATTTTATTTTTTCTGTTTCAAGTCTAGAATTTCCATATGCACTTTTAATAATTTCTGTATTTTTATGAGGTTTCCTAAATGCTGAGTCATTGTGATATTAATAATACTTCTTTTACTTGGTTGAACTGAACTGATACTTATAACAACTTCTTCGATGTATTTTGCTTACTAAATACAACATAGGGCCCTTTCAAAGTTAATGGCTAATGAATGCTTTTTTCCTAACTATGGGTCACAGTTTTCTGGATATCTGCATGATTTGTAATTTTTAGTTCAATAGGAGTATTTTTCCAGATCCCAGTGTCATTTGTCCTTGTTTTTTCTATTCATGATTTACTCTACAGAATCTCTCCCTGCTTGGATGTGCAGTAGCTGATGTGTCCAGATTTGTTTTCACTACTTGTATTATTTTTTATTATGATTTCACAGGAGATAAAATGTGCTTCTACAGTTATAGGGCTTAGTGGTCAGCCAATGATTTGGACAGAACTTATGGTCTGTCTCTCTCTCTGCCCACAAATCCTTCTGCAGACTTGACCCATCTGGCTTCCGCCATCTGCAAAAGGATCTGTGGGCAGGCAGGGGGTACACAGTGCAGCCATTTCTCAAGCCTTTACTTTAGCCGGGCCCTCTTTTGTTTCTTCTTTGAAAGGGCATGGCTTCTCAGTCATCCAGGGAGCTTTGGAGAGTTTATCATTTCCATATACAGGTTCTCATCATTAAATTTCTGGCTGGTTTACACGTTTGCCAACTTAGATTGTAAGCTCTGGTTAGCAGATCCGGGGGTCTGCTCTGTTTGATCCTGATGAAGCTTGCGAATTACACTGCTTTGTGTGCTGGTCTCAGCCTGACCATAACTGGACAGCCCTCATGATTCCTATGATTGAAAAACACCCTCGGCCTTAAACATCAAGAAATTTTGAGAAAAAAAATGCATATTACTTATCTGCAAGTGGAAATTACAGATATATCTGGGGACACAAAGAGATGTGAGGCGAGAGAGAAGGCAAGCAAGCAGGCCTAGGGTTCTGCTTTTACTGGAGTCAAAGCTGAGGTTCTGGGATTTCTCTTTATTGGTCAATGTAAAACATAAGAGGAGGAATTTAAAGAACAGGAGGAGAAGAAAGCAATCCAAAAGCTCAGTTATCAAAATTAGCCAATACATCAGCAGATGCTTCCTAGAAGTGAATGTTTAAGCAATCAAAAGTTTAAGTCAGGCATTTGCATTATGAAAGGAAAAGACAACTGTCTGGACTTATACTACATAGGCAGATGCCACCACCAGTCATGGGCTTGTATCCCCCTCTCCAATTCAATTCCATTCATTCTAGTAGCAAAGATTCCGGATTTACCAGGCCAACTATACCCTGGTTAAATCACTGGGTCACCTAAGCAGGGAATTCAGAAGTATCTCCTGGCAAGAAAACCTCAGACTAAGCTGTTCTTACCTAAGGTCTCAGCATTACTTTAATAAACACTTCTCATGTTGGATAGGATATGAGACCTGAAAATGTTCTGGTGGTAATGTAAAATTAGGCAACAATATTGCAATTAGTTGGGGAAGGGAACTAGGAACTAATTTGAAATGATAAAAATGTTTTATTTGCTGATGATAGTGGTGGTTACATGAGAATATGCACTTGTTAAATCTTATTAAAAATTCTTTAAATGAGATCAGTTCATTTTTATGTAAATTAAAACTCACTACAATTGATTTAAAATTAAAGTTTTCTTGAAGACAGTTTATAAGATGCTATTTATCAGACTGAAGATGCTCCTTTTTACTTTTATTTTGCTAAGAATTTTAAATCATAAATGAGTATTTTTAATTAATTGATTGATTTTAATTGGAGAATAATTACTTTCCAATATTGTGATGGTTTTTGCCATACAACACCACCAATCAGCCACACGTATACATGTGTCCCCCTCATCCTGAACCCCCTCCCACCTCCCTCCCCACCGTGTCCCTCTGGGGGCCCTGATTCATGTATCAAACTTGCACTGGCCAGCTATTTTACATATGGCAATATACATGTTTCAAAGCTGTTCTCGCAAATCATCTCACCCTCATCTTCTCCCACTGAGTCCAAAAGTCTGTTCTTTACATCTGTGTCTCCTTTGCTGCCCTGCATGTAGGATCATTGGTACCATCTTTCTAAATTCCATATATATGTGTTAATATATGGTATTTGTCTTTCATAAATGTCTTAAATTTTATAAAATTCTTGTATTCTGGCCTTCTTGAACCTCCTTAATATACTAATGTGACTAATTACATATAAAGAATTCCTAAATTTTTAGTTGGCTATAACTACAAATCTACAATAAAGCTTTAAGAATAGGACAGAGAATCTCACATAACCATTACCCACATCACTTATGGCTACTATTTTCCAAATGACTTTATCATGAACCATTTGAAAGTTAAGTATATTATAGCTCATTTTTTCTAAATGTATCAATGTATACTTCTGAAAAATAAAGTATCTTCTCCCACAATCTAGTGCAGTTATCAGTTTCCATGTAGTCCATTCATCTATTTTTATATTTATTTGTATAAAGTATGTGCTGTGCTTAGTTGCTCAGTCATGTCCTACTGTTTGCGACCCCATGGACTGTAGCCTGCCAGGCTCCTCTGTCCGTGGGGATTCTCCAGGAAAGAATACTGGAGTGTGTTGCCACGCCCTCCTCCAGGGGATCTTCCCAACCCAGGATCGAACCCAGGTCTCCCACATTGTAGGCAAATTCTTTATGTCTAAACCACCAGGGAAGCCCTAAAAAAGTAAGTGTAATTAAAAATCTAGTAATGATAATGTTGACCTAAAATAGAGGCCAGATATTTTCCCAACAGACATGGATTTATTTGGGATCAGCAGAGAATTGTAAAGATCAGCATCGACAAATTTGGAGTTCCAAGTGCAAGTTGCCACAGGGTAAGGGAAAGAGAATGCTTTTATAGAGCAGAGAAGAAAGTTGAAAGGTTGATAGTAAACAAAGAAAGCAAACCTTACTTTTTGTTGACTGAAGACTTGCCAGGAAAGAAGAGTCTTTCTTCTTCTTCTTAGGCTCTGCTGCTGTCAATAGGACATATGAACTTCTTCTTTCTCAGCTCTATTAACTTAAGTATCCATTAATTTTTTCATATATTTTCCTCTTTTGATCAAAGTCTTTCTCTGAAAGCATCATTGATCAGCAGCCGGGTTTTCTAGTTTCAGCAGCTTTGTCCTTCAATGCCAGAAAGGACCTTTCCCGGGTGTGTCTCTCGTCAGAGGGAAAGTGCACGGATTAAAAACTTATTGAGGTCACATTTGAGTAACAAGGAAGGATAAGAGGGAGAACTTTCAGGTGCCTTTAATCTAGAGTTTATAGTTTTCAGAAAACAATGAGTCTGTTGCTAAGAGTACATAGCCTATGAACACACCAAGTACTTTTGATTAAAGTGGAAGCATTTGTTACTTGTGACATATAAGGAGACAGAGACATAGTTCTCAAAGCACTGTCTCCCTGAATAGCTGAATAGGGAGGGTTTTAAGCCTAGTTGTTGTTCAGTTGCTAAGTCGTGCCCCACTCTTTGCGACCCCATGGACTGCAGCATGCCTGGCTTCCCTGTCCTTCACCATCTCCCGGAGTTTACTCAAACTCATGTTCATTGAGTTGTGATACCGTCCAACCATCTCATGCCCTGTCACTCCCTTTTTCTTCTGCCCTCAATCTTTCCCAGCATCAGGGTCTTTTCCAATGAGTCAGCTCTTCGCATCAGGTGGCCAAAGTATTGGAACTTCAGCTTTAAGCCTATGTGGCATGCATATTCATGAAAGGGGAGGCAGGTCATTGTAATGAGACAAAGGTTATGCAAAGGTTACTCTAGGTTGCCAAAAACCACAAGCAAGTAGATGCTTGGCTTTCTGTGTGCACTGTTCTATCTTGTTGACTGGAATATAGTATAACTTAACAGAACATCTAGTGTCTGGAACTTTCTGCAACTTAATGTTTAGTTTCTGCAAAACAATGCACACTTTGGTTTAACCCCCTTTTTCCCTTTTTCCTTCTGTTGCTTCACTATGTTATCAAGGTCATAGACATTGAAGATCAACTGAAGCTTTATGTCATTATGAAAGCTTTAGTGACAGACTTCCACTAAGCTTGTCCAGATATCTTGGGAAAGCTGTCTCCTCAGATGTTATCTGCTTTAATTCCAGGAAATCTTTGTTTATTGGTTACCAGATAACATGCAAATCCAGTCAGGGTTTGATGTTTTCATTAGATGTGTCTCATGTATCCAAGAGTCCACTCCTTAGATTTGGGCAGCCCAACATTTGGTTAGCAGTGCCTGATGGGGCCTCTCCAGCGAGGATGAAGAGTTCTTTTGGAGGTGTCTTTTCTAATAGATGAAGCTTCCCTGGTGGCTCAGACTGTAAAGAATCTACCTGCAGTATAGGACACCTGGGTTCCATCACTGGGTTGGGAAGATCCCCTAAAAAAGGAAATGGAGGCCTAGTCCAGTATTCTTGCCTGGAGAATCCCCATGGACAGAGGAGCCTGTCAGGCTGCAGTCCACTGGGTCACAAAAAGTTGGACATGACTCAGTGACTAACATTTTCATTTTCACTTTCTTCTTCTTTTTTTTTTCACTATACAATTTAATCTCTTTTCAAGCAGTGTATAAGATATATTTTTTTCACACTTTAACCCACATTGTGTACCATTATCTGTTTGGTTTTTTTTTTTTCCATTTATTTTTATTAGTTGGAGGCTAATTACTTTACAGTATTGTAGTGGTTTCTGTCATACACTGACATGAATCAGCCATGGATTTACATGTATTCCCCATCCCAATCCCCCCTCCCACCTCCCTCTATACCCGATCCCTCTGGGTCTTCCCAGTGCACCAGGCCCAAGCACTTGTCTCATGCATCCAACCTGGGCTGGTGATCTTTCTTCTAATAGATGAAATCTTCCAATTATAAGTTGAGATGTTTAAGCTCTTTGTCTCCTATGAAAAGATCATTTGGCCAAAGCATGGTTATTTTTAGTTGAAGCAGTTAGACCTTTGCAATGTTGGAATATCTCTCTTTTTATCAGTTGTGGATCAATAGAAACAGAAACCATTTTTTGTGCATTGTGTGACTATCTCAAAAGGTAAGAGTTTTCTGAGTTCCAAAAGGGATAGTTCTGAGATTAAGAAGAACCAACAGCAATGCTTTTGGACAAGGTACTAGGAAGGCCTCTACAAATTTTTCCAATTGGTTCATAATAATGCCATTTGTGTTCAACTAGATGAGAAAACTGAGGGTGGTAAGCACAGCGAAATTGTAAAACCAGCCAAACAGCACAGGCTTGTTGAAATACCTGGCTATTAAAATGGTTTCCTCAATCACTATGAAGTTTAAGAGGCATTCTCCAGGTAAGGGTTATCTTTCCTAAAAAGACTTTAGCCACAGAAGAGGCAATTGCCTGTCTACAAGAGAAGGCTTCAGTCCAGTGTGAAAACATACAGATCATGACTAAAATATATTTATATCCATGAGATGGAGAAAGTTGTATGAAATACATTTCCAATTTCTGAGTCTTCAAATGGCCCATCAGACAATTTAAAATATCCAGGAGGTATAAAACTATGCTTTTCTGGGTGGTACTTCAGACAAGTGGGACAAATGAAGTAGGCATTTTGCTTATTAATTTAATGTTTGTTAACATCAACAAACTTTGCTTGTTATGTTTCTTGTTAATATTTCTCACCAATATTGGTTTATGAGTGCTATTATTTTATCAGTATATCAATGGCTAGATGTATGTACTAATCAGAGGAGTGAGAATTTTACGGTCTCCCATGAATTGTTCTTTGGTCCAAATCAGGACACTCTTATTTATCAAACCAGCCATTGTTGAATTAAAACTCTTGCTTCTGCTTTTCTGAGACCAACTGTTGGGCTTTTCTAGTCAGTTTTTAGCATTTGGGGAAATATCTCTCTGGACCATGACAGAGATTTGGTTACTATTGATCCCTTTAAGGACAGCATTTCTTGTGGAAATATTAGCAAGGTGACTTCCCTTAATGTCAGAGTCAAGTTTAGAATGCCTCTGAATCTTTTTTATTTATTTTTGGCTGCACTGGGTCTTTGTTGCTGCAGGTGAGCTTTCTCTACTAATGGTGGGTGGGGGCTACTCTTCATTGTGGTGCACAGGCTTCTCATTGCAGTGGCTTCTCTTGCTGTTGAGCATGGGCTCTAGGCACATGGGCTTCAGTTGCTGGGGTGCACGGGCTTTGTTGCCCCTCTGCATGTGGAATCTTCCCAACCAGGGTTCATACTAATGTCCCCCACATTGGCAGGTAGATTCTTAACTACCAGGTATATACCTTAACTACCAGGTATTCTTAACTATTCTTAATATACCAGGTATATTCTTAACTAAATCTTTTTTTTTTTTTTCATTTATTTTTTATTAGTTGGAGGATAATTACTTTACAATATTGTAGTGGTTTTTGCCATACATTGACATGAATCAGTCATGGATTTACATGGATTCCCTAGCCCTCTGGGTCTTCCCAGTGCACCAGCCCTGAGCACTTGTCTCACGCATCCAACCTCAGCTGGTGATCTGTTTAACCCTTTATAGTATACTTATTTCAATGCTATTCTCTCAGAACATCCCACCCTCACCTTCTCCCACAGAGTCCCAAAGTCTGTTCTGTACATGTGTGTCTCTTTTTCTGTTTTGCATATTGGGTTATCGTTCCCATCTTTCTAAATTCCATATATATGTGTTAGTATGCTGTATTGGTCTTTATCTTTCTGGCTTACTTCACTCTGTATAGTGGGCTCCAGTTTCATCCATCTCATTAGAACTGATTCAAATGAATTCTTTTTAATGGCTGAGTAATATTCCATGGTGTATATGTACCACAGCTTCCTTATCCATTCGTCTGCTGATGGACATCTAGGTTGCTTCCATGTCCTGGCTATTATAAACAGTGCTGTGATGAACACTGGGGTGCACGTGTCTCTTTCAGATCTAGTTTCCTCGGTGTGTACGCCCAGGAGTGGGATTACTGGGTCATATGGCAGTTCTATTTCCAGTTTTTTAAGGAATCTCCACACTGTTTTCCATAGCGGCTGTACTAGTTTGCATTCCCACCAACAGTGTAGGAGGGTTCCCTTTTTTCCACACCCTCTCCAGCATTTATTGCTTGTAGACTTTTGGATAGCAGCCATCCTGACTGGCGAGTAATGGTACCTCATTGTGGTTTTGATTTGCATTTCTCTGATAATGAGTGATTTTGAGCATCTTTTCATGTGTTTGTTAGCCATCTATATGTCTTCTTTGGAGAAATGTCTGTTTAGTTCTTTGACCCATTTTTTGATTGGGTCATTTATTTTTCTGGAATTGCAGCTCTGAATCTTAATAATAGCCAAATAATAGCTAAACTGGCAGGCATTTCTTCCAAATTCCTGAACATAGAGGCCATTTTTAATTTTATATCCATGGGATATAAGGTCCATAAACTTGGGTCAGGGTTGCGATAATTGAGTATAACATATAGAAATTTGGCCATAAGAGAGAAATTTGGAATCCAATTTTGGCAGTAGCCAAGTAACCCAAGAAAACTTTTCAGTTGGCACTTAGTTTTGGCTTTGGGGAAACTTAGGACACCGTGATGTAGATCTGGATCTAGGTGTCACCGTGGCTCTGATTTTAGACACTCTATACATCAAACCTGGGCAAACTGCACTTTTTCTCTGATGACATTGTGTCCCTTTAAGGCTAGAAGCTTTAGCAAGTGGATGCCATCTTCTGTGAAGAGATTTAAGAAGGAAGGCAAAGAAGCAAATCATCCCCTATAGCAACAAAGTAGAACCTCTAAGAAACTTTATATCAAGTAGATTAGTTTCCAGGATTTGAGGGGAATAAGAAGGACTTTCAGTAAAACCCTGAGGCATTACTGTCCAGGTGAATTGTTTTTCTTCCTAAGTGAAGGCAGAAGTATTGTCCAGTTTTATCACTGGAATACTAGAGACCTAAATCAAGTTGAGCCTAAATCAACTGCAGTTAAAAAAAAAAAAAATTGCTCCCAGGGTAATAGATGTTAGTAATTTACAGGGGTTAGAAACAATAGAGAGTCAGAGGATAACAATGTTGTTTATTGCTCACATGCCTGTTTGCTAAGTCACTTCTACTCTTTGCAATCCCACAAACTGTAGCCCACCAGGCTCCTCTGTCTGTGGGATTCTCTAAGCAAGAATACTGAAGTGGCTTGCCATTTCCTTCTGCAGGAGATCTCCCCAACACAGGGATCTAACCTGCATCTCCTATGACTCCTGCATTCCAAAAAAATTCTTTACTGTTGAGCCACTGAGTGTTGCTCAAGTGTCCTGGACAAACCTCACCCTCCACCCTTTTTTTTTTTTTTTTTTTTTTTTTTTTTTATTAGTTGGAGGCTAATTACTTCACAACATTTCAGTGGGTTTTGTCATACATTGATATGAGTCAGCCATAGATTTACACGTATTCCCCATCCCTATCCCCCCTCCCACCTCCCTCTCCACCCGATTCCTCTGTTTTTTTCTCACTAGTAAAATGGGAGTGTTACAGGGAGCAGTATAAAACACAGGGAAGGCTTGAGCCTTGTATTCTTGTTTTACAAGCTTCATGCCTTGAAGGAAAGACTTATTAACTTATATATTAATTAATAGACTGGTTCCAAATAGGAAAAGAAGTACATCAAGACTGTATATTGTCACCCTACTTATTTAACTTATATGCAGAGTATATCATGAGAAATGCTGAGCTGGATGAAGTACAAGCTGGAATCAAGATTTCCGGGAGAAATATCAATAACCTCAGATATGCAGATGACACCACCCTTATGGCAGAAAGTGAAGAAGAACTAAAGAGCCTCTTGATGAAAGTGAAAGAGGAAAGTGAAAAAGTTGGTTTAAAGCTCAGCATTCAGTAAACTAAGATCATGGCATCTGGTCTCATCACTTCATGGCAAATAGATGGGGAACCAGTGTCAGACTTTATTTTTCTGGGTTCCCAAATCACTGCAGATAGTGACTGTAGCCATGAAATTAAAAGACACTTACTTACTCCTTGGAAGGAAAGTTATGACCAACCTAGACAGCATATTAAAAAGCAGAGACAATACTTTGCCAACAAAGGTCCATCTAGTCAAGGCTATGGTTTTTCCAATAGCCATATATGGATGTGAGAGTTGGACTACAAAGAAAGCTGAACACCAAAGAATTGATGCTTTTGCACTGCGGTGTGGGAGAAGACTTTTGAGAGTCCCTTGGACTGCAAGGAGATCCAACTGGCCCATCCTAAAGGAGATCAGTCCTGGGTGTTCATTGGAGGGACTGATGCTGAAGCTGAAACTCCAATACTTTGGCCACCTGATGGTAAGAACTGACTCATTTGAAAAGACCCTAATACTTGGAAAGATTGAAGGTGGGAGGAGAAGGGGACGACAGAGGATGAGATGGTTGGATGGCATCACCAACTCAATGGACATGAGTTTGAGTAAACTCTGGGAGTTGGTGAAGGACAGGGAGGCCTGACATGCTGCAGTCAATGGGGTCACAAAGAGTCGGACACAACTGAGTGACTGAACTGAACTGAAATGTGGGAAGAAGTTTTCAGGGATCTGTTTCAATCTGGAAGAGAGGTGCACTGTGAATTTTGCTAATATCAGTTGAAAATTTCACTCATAAGGAAGGTGGTAGTTGATTCAATAGGGACAAACAATCAGTGTTTCCAAATTCAGCTCTAGGACTGTCAGAGACAAAGCAAAGTATCATTTTATTCACATGGTCAGTTACTTTGATGACTGCTGTCAGTTTCTAGATTTTTTTCCTTTTGAGAGAAATAAATTCTGCCATGATAATTCTCTAAGTAGTCTCATCCTAATAAATGAATACTGGTGGGGGAATTATGAAGAAAAAGCTGTGTATGTTTCAAATCATCTAAAATTATGGAGTAAGTTTAGATAAAAGAACCTCTTGAAGTTCATTGGAGATCCCCACTATTTGAACTGTTTCAGTACTTCGAGGCAGGAACTGTTATATAGCAGAGGCACTAATCACTGACAGTGTGGCTCGGGTGTCATTTCACACTGGAAGAGATTCAGCCCCAGTCCACAGAAATGTTTCTCCAAACCAATATTAGAGGTGGGGTTGGGAAGAGCCCCTGTAGTTCCTTAGAGACCTGTCATTAAGAATTGTGGAAATATTGGACAAACTGGTTAGAGGGCCAACATTGCCTAAAGTGGTTAAATGTGTGACAATTTCTTTTCCAATGTCCTGGAGCTTTACAACAATAACAGAAACTAGGAACATTTTGGATTCCATTTATGAGCCTTAATTTGCTGGAGTTTACAACTGAGAAATTCTGTAATGTCCCTTTTAGGTGACTCATCTAAAGTGTGAAAGAGCTGTTTTGCTCAATGAACTAACTCTGCAGTACATACAACTTTCCATTTTATCTAAGCCCCTTTATTAGAAAGGAAAAGTCCTGGTTCAGCATATTAATAACAGAGTTAAAAGATAACTGGGTGAAACCCACATCTAAAGAAAGACCAGAATTTTCTTTAAAAACAATCTCATTAATTGTAATAGCCATGAACAGATTCAGTGGATTTTTGTGATCAAGCTTGAATTTTTCTCTAATTAACAGTCTTTGGAAAAACCATAGGACTTGTACAATGAAGTCACCCAGAAATTTCCCAAGCCTGATCATATATAAATTAGCGGGCTGGCTGGTTTCCCAGCTGTAATTCTTTAGACCTTTCAGGATTTTCCCAATTAGCAGTTATCATCCAATGCTGGGCCTGACCTTCATCAAGAAGCATATGAACTAACCGATATGAGACAGAGAAACCAGGTTAATAAGTTTGAATGACTATATTAAATTCTTCAGCAAATTTGAATGGATCTTTGATTACTTTGGGGAAAATTTTTATTATGAATCACAGTTTAAACTGTGACTAAAATTTAGATAATGACTAAAGTCCAAGGAATATAAGAATTTAATGGTTTCACCACTGGATCCTCAAATGCCTCCATTTTAAAGGGGAGAGGAGAGACTTTTGGAGGAAAGGGAGTTTAGGGAGTACAGGGGAAGTGATAGCATAGAGGAGAAGATGTTATAGAAGGAAAGGAAGAAGACGATGTCAAAGGCTGATTCTGATTACAGAGAGCCAAGGGAGAGATGGGTGACACTGGGGGCAGAATCTGAGACAAAGAAGCCAAGAAGTAAGAGCCTGAGCCTTCAGGAGCCTTTCTATGTTTCTGTAATGATTTGATTCCCTCAGTTAATTGTAAAATCTTATTTTACAAAGAGGTAATTTTAGGCTCCTGATAACACTGGAACATCTCAAAATACCAATTGAAATAGGCATTCCTTTCAGTTAAAAAAATTTTTTTTGAGCAGTTGTACTCCATTATGGCTCTTAGAAAATTAAATTTGGGGATTTAAAGAGTTCCCCATAATGGCCATGGATATTCTAAATTGCATTTGGTCAGGGCTGTTCAACTACTTATAAATGTGCTTGAGTAAGGACCATGGTTTTTAAACATAGAATCAACCAGAGTCCCTATAGAGGGGGAGTCCTCAAATATTTAAATAACTGGGATCCCATTTCTCAGAGGTTTATCTCTAGAGTAAAAGAATAATTTTCAAACAGCTCAAATACCTCAATTCAAACAACTTGTAAGCTACCACCGACCAGTTCTAGGGGAGCGGCTTGCTTCTAGGGGAGCCAAGCCAAAGGCTTTTTGGCAGTTGCCAGAGAATAGCCCCTTCCAAAGGAGTGGACCAATGGCTGAACTGGTGCAGTTTCAGTGAAGCAGGCCACTTCCAAAGGAATGGATCAAAAGCCTTTAAGACAACTGTGGTTGACTCAGTCTGACTTTAAAATCAGACCAAAGTATTAACAAGTACTCACATAAAAGGCCTTCTCCAGAAAGAACTCAACCTTAAAATAGGCCCCAAGTAAAGCCTGGAGATCTTCAAACACAATAAAGGGTAAGAGCTCTGGTCCAGGTAACATACCTTCCTACTCCAGTGTTAGTGACAAAAGTCACAAGTACCATGGGCTCACTTGTGAGTACAGCACCTGCTTGCTCACCAATCCTAGAGCCTTTTGGGTTCTGGTTATTGTACAGGCCACTGAAATATTGACCTAAAACCAACAGACTGCTAGTTATTTCTCCAGCAAATACAAATAAATGATCTATTTAGAAATTTAGGATTAGTGAAAACACTAAATTGAAGAACTGCAATTCAGGATCTGCATCCATGGGGAGCCCCATAGTAGTCCTGGCATGGCAAGGGAAGGAGAACCCTTTTGTAAAGAGGGGACGGGAGTTTGGAATGACTACAGTGGGGAAAAAAAAAAGAGTCCACAGCTTCTCATTGGCTGAGTCCTTGCCAGGAAAGAAGAAGCATCTTGCTTTTTTTTTGGCGGTGGGGGGTGGGGGTGGTTGGGCTCTACTATTGTCACGCAGCATGAGAGCTCCTCTTTCTGGTCTCCAAACTCTATTTAATTGAAAGTTTTGTTAGCTAAATTTTCAACAGATTAAAGCTTTAACAGTGGTAACAATGTAAGCTGGCAGTCATTTGAAAATAAATGTCTAGTAATACCTATTAAAGACTAGTATATGCATAATGTTCATTGGAAGGACTGATGCTGAAGCTGAAACTCCAATACTTTGGCCACCTCATGCAAAGAGTTGACTCATTGGAAAAGACCCTGATGCTGGGAGGGATTGAGGGCAGGAGGAGAAGGGGACGACAGAGGATGAGATAGCTGGATGGCATCACCGACTCGATGGGCATGAGTTTGAGCAAACTCTGGGAGTTGGTGATGGACAGGGAGGCCTGGCGTGCTGCGATTCATGGGGTTGCAAAGAGTCAGATACGATGAGCTATTGAACTGAACTGAACTGAATATGCATATTTTAGTATTCTAGTTATTTTCCTGACACAAATGTATCTCCCAAAATACAAGTAGGTATAAGGATGCTTGGTTGTTGTTTTTGTTCAGTTGCTAAGTCGTGTTTTTCATCCCCTTCTCCTCCTGCCTTCAGTCTTTCCCAGCAACAGGATCTTTTCCAAAGAGTTGGCTCTTCGCATCAGGTGGCCAAAGTATCAGAGCTTCAGCTTCAGCATCAGTCCTTCCAATGAATATTCAGACTGACTTCCTTTACAATTGACTGTTTTGATTTCCTTGCTGTCCAAGGCCTCTCAAGAGTCTTCTCCAGCACCACAGTTCAAAAGCATCAATTCTTTGGTGCCTCAGCCTTTGTTATGGTCCAACTCTCACATCTGTACATGACTACAGGGAAAACCATAGCTTTGACTATATGAACCTTTGTTGGCAAAGTGATGTCTCTGATTTTAATACATATCTAGGTTTATTGTAGCTTTTCTTCCAAGGAGCACGTGTCTTATAATTTCATGGCGGCAGTCACCATCGCAGTGATTTTGGAGAACAAGAAAATAAAATCTGTCACTGTTTCCATCTTTTCCCCCATCTATTTGC
This sequence comes from Cervus elaphus, assembly GCF_910594005.1. NCBI lineage: Eukaryota > Metazoa > Chordata > Mammalia > Artiodactyla > Cervidae > Cervus > Cervus elaphus. Next base: position 30,541,318 of record NC_057841.1, on the reverse strand, counting down.
CATAAAGTGATGGAACTTGAACTTAGTTTTTTGAATGTTGAGTTTTAAGCCAGCTTTTTCACTCTCCTCTTTCACCTTCATCAAATGACTCTTCAGATCCTCTTTGCTTTCTGCCATTAGGGTGGTTCCATGCTAAGTCACTTCAGTCGTGTCCGACTCTTTGTGACCCTATGGACTCTAGCCCGCTAGGCTTCCCTGTCCATGGGATTCTCCAGGCAAAAATACTGGAGTGGGTTGCCATGCCCTCCTCCAGGGGATCTTCCCTGACCTAGGGATCGAACTTGCCTCTCTTAAATTTTCTTAAATTGTTGGGAAGCAAGTTCTTCACCACTAGCGCTACCTGGGAAACCCATTAGGGTGGTTATTGCAGTATTATTCATAATAATGCCAAATTGTAAACAGCTGAAGTAATCCAATGGATAAATAAATGGTAATGCATTCTTATCATCCACCAGTGAAAAGTGAATGAACTTTATTTAACTATTATTGTAGAACACTATTAGTTAAAATAAATAAATCTCTTCACCAAAGCAACAAAAAGATACAGAGTGTATCTCAAGCATATGTTAGATGAAAGAATCTAGACATTGAAGTATACATCCTGCATGAGGTCAGTCTAGGAATTTATAAACTGAAATAGTAATTAACTTATGTAGGAGGAATCCAAGAGAGACGATGAAAGGACGTGAAGGGACCTTTGCATTTTATGAATTTTTTTTCTGGATATAGACAGTGATTACATTGTTGTGTTCATTTTATGCATATTCATCAAGCTGAATGGATGATTATTCACTTTTATGTTGGTATTGTTATTAATAGTTTATTATTCATTACTCCAGTAAATAGTATTTGTCATTTAATATTATTACTTTATACACAAGAGAAAATTTTCTGTCTGGAGTCTGTGGTCTATTTCCCAAATACCAATGAATTATCCATCTACCACTTGCAAACCTGAGTATTAATGAGCCACTGAGGTTAAAATCTATAGAAAATTAGGTGCAGGATCTTCTTTACCTTTACAGACTTCTACTAGCTAAGCAACTGAAATGAAATTATTGGGTAATGTACAGAAAGTTCTTTATGAACTTGATCATTGGATTATGCCTGGTTTCTACATGGGCTGTCAAATATTAAAAATGCTTTATCTTTTTCTTATATCTCTGTTTTCACATCACTTTCATATTCATTATCTTCAGGGATCCTCAAAGCATCTCTGCCGAAAGTGGGTAACTTTCCCAGTTGTACAACTAGTAATTGGTTTTTTTAGATTAAAATTTGTTTACTGTTTCCTATATTAGAATTTTTTCTGGACTTTTACTTTGCCACGCTATCAGACCATTTCACTAATCATTGTTTTACACTCACCAAGAAATTGTTTGTTACTTCTCCACAATACAAATATACGTATTTTATGTCATGTTCCAGGGCCAAAGTTGTTTTAAAACAATAAGTAAAACATCTGATATAGGTGAAAATCCTCATACCTCAATTCATATTACACAGTCTCTAGTTAATAGAGACCCTGGCCTAATTACCAGATGTTTGAGGATATTTGTTTCAGAAAAAATTGTTTCTTGACACACTAATTGAATTTGGAAAGGCAAACATGGTATGAGAAATACTTTCAACATTGCTCCCTACAATGTCACACAAACAATGTGAGGTGAAATCTGTAATATTCAGGAAAGCATTACTGTTTTAGACAGGAATCTTCATTTTTAGTTTCCAAAAGTATGAAAAAAATACGTTTTTGAAATTGTTGCATTTGAAGTGGATATCCTACTTAGAAAGAGTGAAGTCGTGGGCACATTACAAAATATTGATGCACTTTAAAATACACACTAAATTTCAAACTACTAACTTCTGTGAAATAAAATATATAATTAAGGATTTTTTTTCAACCAGAATCTTTTCTGAAAAGCAGATAGATTTTTTGATAAGGCCTTTCACTAGACTCATGTACTCATTCTCATGAAATTTGTTATGTGCTTTCTCAGCATTAGGAAATAAGGAATGACTCTTAGGGCTAAGATTTGCCATACACAACTAGATGACAAAGTTTTCATTCATATATTGCATTTCAGAGTTTTCTTATAAACATCAATCATAAACTGACATTCATGTCCAGAACAATCTGCCAAGGTGCTATTCTGAACGCAGTATAAACCTCAAGGTTATTTTCTGCTAATTAAACTCTGTCCCTCAGAAACGTTTCTGAAATTTTTTTTTCTCTCAAACTGAGACTTGTTGAATAGAAAAAGCACTCCTTTCAGGTCAAGCTTTGTGCTCTGTGACATATTTACTGATTCTTTGTTGAAAAGGCAGCTGGCCTTTTCATTACCTAATGCAATGAGATGGGACTCAGATAATACGCCCAATATATCTAAATGTCCTTAAGTCCAGATTTGGTTGTGAAAAATACAACAAAAGTATTCGCTCTCCTTATGTACTATTGATTTTGTTTTCTTGGTTTTTCCAGCACTCACTAAATTGTCATGTATTTCTCATCATGATAGTCCTGACAGTGTCTATAACAAGAATGTGTGATTTTTAAATGGTTTACCAGACATTTTTCTGAAAGTCAGTTGCCAAGAAAGAACTGTAAATATATGGAAGTGCCAGGCTACAGTAGTTTTTAGAACGTGAACATTTCTAAAGGGAGCAGTTGATGTCAGCAAGAACCTCATTGCCGGGTACACACAGTAAAGGGCTTCCCTGGTTGCTCAGAAGGTAAAGAATCTGCCTGCAATGCCGGAGACCCAGGTTCGATCCCTGGGTTAGGATGACCTCTGGAGGAGGAAATGGCAACCCACTCCAACATTCTTGCCTGGGAAATCTCATGGACACAGAAGCCTGGCGGTTTGCAGTCCCTGGGTTGCAGAGTCAGACACGACTGAGCTACTAACACACACATCAAAGTGATGTTATCAAATTAACTTTTTGATGTTATCAAAATTGATGTTATCAAATTAACTTATTAATTAATAAAAAAAGCTATTCAGCATTGTAAATTGTGATGGTATAATTTATAATTTGTGATGGTATAATTATTTTATAAAGAGGAGTTAGCAGACTTTAACAGAAATATTTCAAGAAAAGTTGGGGAAGCAAGAGAGAGAGTAAATAAATGGTATGATCAGCGCAGTGTGAGAGGAAATGTATATCACTCTAGTCATATTATTCTAATGATAAGCTATGAAAAGAGGGTGATTGTCTTGTATTATAGTGTTTGCTCAGACTTAGGAACAAGCCAAAGGTCAAGGAGCAGTAGGGAAGAGAGAATTTTGTCTGAGGTTTAGTCAAGACAAAGCAAAGTGTGAGAAATAGGCAACTGTGAACACTTGGTCAATCAAAGGGTGTACGATATGATACAGACTGCTCATTCAGGTGTTAATTAAAAGAACTGGAAGTCAGTATTCTACATATATGTTAGCGTTGAGTCTTCTCCACTGAAAGGGTGGGACCATGGCCAATGCAGATTTTATTTTTAATATAGCACCTCTCCTTTTATCTGTAATAGATACTCAGTATTTCATAAATAAAACATGTATATTATCATATGTGAAACAGATCACTAGTCAAGGTTTGATGCATGAGACAGGGTGCTCAGGGCTTGTGCACTGGGATGACCCAGAGGGATGGGATGGGGAGGGAGCTGGTTCAGGATGGGGAACACATGTATACCCATGGCTGATTCATGTCAATGTATGGCAACTATAATACTGTAAAGTAATTAGCCTCCAATTAAAAATAAGTTAATTAAAAATAGAAATTTAAGGAAATTAAGGAACAATTATTATTTACCAGTATCCTAACTTCAAAATGGCACTTGTCTACATAAAAAAGTTTCTAAGGTGTTTTCCAAGTAAATATCAATAAATTTAAGACAAAAGAAGAAAAATCAATTAACAGAAACTTTCTATCAAAAATAATAGAATCTTCCCGACTCAGGAATTGAACTGGGGTCTCCTGCATTGCAGGCGGATTCTTTACCAACTGAGCTATAAGGAAACATCAAGAATGATAGAGATAAAAATATAGTATGCTACCTTTAACTCCAGGCTTCCCAGGTGGCTCAATGCTAAAGAATACACATGTGAGTGCAGGTTCAATCCCTGGGTTGGGAAGATCCCTCGGAGAAGGAAATGGCAACCCACTCCATATTCTTGCCTGGGAAATCCCATAGACAGAGGATCCTGGTGGGCTACAGTCTTGGGGGTCTCAAGAGTCAAATATGACTGAGCGACTAAACAACAATATATTTTCTAAAATGCATAAGATCCTCTGTCTCCTTGGTGCTTTATATTCACAATTACAGGTAATAATTTAAAAATTTGAAACAAAGATAAATTTTGTGCTGCATTTTACATAAAATGGTAATAAAATCTATAGAGCATAATAACTTGCCCATAGACCCAGGGCTAAAAAGCAGCAGAGTAATGGCTAATACCAAGGTAAGCAGAAGTCTAGATCGCTGTGGCCCCCATTATCTCACACTGCCTTGGAGGTGAGCATGGACTCTCGCTGAAAACACCAAAGTAAAACTCAGACATCTTCAACATCAGATCAGTTACCCCTTTTTGAAAAAGTCCTGATTAAATAAACTTTGAAAGTCAAGTTCATCAGCCTACTGGTAGGCTTAATATGTGTGCTGTGTGCTAAGTCGGTTCAGTTGTGTCCACTTTTTGCGACCCTGTAGACTGTAGCTCCTCTGTCCATGGGATTTTCCAGACAAGAATACTGGAATGGGTTGCCATTTCTTCCTCCAGGGGATCTTCCTGACCAGGGATTGAATCCAAGTCTCTTAAGTCTTCTGCATTGTTAGGCAAGTTCATTACTACTAGTGCCATCTGGAAAAACCATCCCAGTGTTAATACTGAAGGAATCTGTTTGATTTAATTTATGAGTTTAACTCACAGTTTGTCACTTCTAAATCTATAAATATGTTAAAATGGAACCAGAGGTGGATTAGATTTTTCAAAGTAATCATAATCTGTATAGTGTAGTACATACTTAGTAAAATCTCTGCACTTGATATCAGTTATTTAATTTAGTCAACATAGCTCTCTTCCAAATTATATTTTATCTTTTTTAATGAAAAAGTCAAGATTCTAAGAATTTAAAATATTTTCCCAAAGCAACACAATAAATTTAATCTATGATATAAAATACATTTTATACTATAATCTAAAATAGTGTATGTTTAACTCAACAGACTGTGTTCCTTCCTTTCTACAACACTGACTCAAAGCAAGCTTCAGAGATAATCTATTTTCTAAAACGCTTAGAATTTTAAATTGTTGCAGGCCATTATTATGTCTATATTTCTAGGGAAAGTCAAGTTACTCCCCTTGCCCCTGGTTAATATATGATGGGTTCAGGGTATTGAATGTACTTTCCTTATATTTCTTCCTGATTCATTTTTAAGAGCTTAAAAAAGTGATCATGAAAAATAAAGCAGGAAAATTATTTATAAAGAGTTATAGTACTACCAATGGAGCTCTTCTTTCTAGTTTAACAAAACTGTAACTTATGAGATCAAGGGGCTTCCAGATAAAATGTAATTCTAATAAAATCCTTTCATGTTCTTTTATTCAGCTATTTATTTATTTATTAACATTTAATATGAAAATTATTGTGAAAGAATATTCCTTTTATTGTAAGTGCTGACAATTATACATTGGGATTTTTAAGTCACTAATACATAATAAAAGGCAAGGATGTTGCTGTGAATTTAATTCTTTCTTTCCTGTATTTGACAATCAAACTGTTCCAAATTTTAGAATATACTACAGATGAATTTTCTTTTTCAATAAAGTCCTGATGATTGAAACTGAGACAGGAAAATCTAACAATTGACCAACTTTTCTCACCTGAGGAAACCAAGTTAGTAGGTTTAGTAAACTAACAATAATTGCTTGCTCAAACTGGTTTAATTTAGCAATATTAAATAATGAACTTTAAAGTGTAGATTTATTTTCTTCAAATATGCAATCATTTATAAGGAAATATGGGGAGGGGAAAGAAGCAAAATGAAAATAAGAGCTAAATATGTAGGAAATTTTAATTAATTCATTCAGCAAATAACATATGCTCAATATGCTACACATATCATATATTTTTTGTAGAGTATAGGAGGAGGGATTCATGTTACTTTCAAAGCTCTAGTAATATTTCCAGAAGCAAGGGACATTTTATCTGGATCATGATGCTTACTTTGTCCCTTAGAGAAGTCAGTTAACTGTATTCAGATTGAAGAAAGACCAAAAGTAAGAACCTCAGGAGGTCTTTCTTCAGGTAGGGTGTATGTGTGTGTTTGTGTGTTTGTGTGTATGTGCGTGCATGCATAGAGAAACACCTATGTAGCATTGAGGAAATGTATAGACATTGTTTTAATTAAAAAGTTACAGGACATTATTGTCATTTGTTGACTGGGGTCCTAGGGTGATAAATGTTCTGCACATAAAGAATCATGATAGTTCCCATGTGATTTGTGAGTGTCTTGTATACTCAGGTAAAAGAAAATTTACATATATTTATCTGAAACTATGTATTTAGCATTTCACATGTGAACTTAAATAATTCTCGTTGTTGTTCAGTCACTAAATCATGTCTGATGCTTGCGAACCCATGGACCAGGCATGCTAGGCTCCTCTGTACGCCTCTGTCACCCAGAGTTTGCTCAAATTCATGTCCACTGAGTCAGTGATGCTATCTAACCATCTCATCCTTGGCCGCCCCTTCTGCTTTTGCCTTCAATCTTTATATGGTTTTAAATTTTGTACAGTTTGAAATTTTAGGAAGGCAACTACCATGTAAACTAAAGGGAAATTATAACTTTTAAATGTGTAATTTTATCAAAAGTTCCTCAGAATTTTAGAAAACTGTTTCACTGAAAACGATGTAGCGCATAGTATTTGAGTACCTAATATAACATATTTATATCAGTTTACATTTGTGGCTATTACACTTATAATGATTCTCTGTATACATGTGTGCAACTTATCTTTTACTTTTGTTTTGCTTGAGTATTTATGTATGACAACTATATATTAATTAAAAATGCATTGTATTTTCTACTTTTATATTGATGCCTTTAAATTATTCTTATTGAAATTATATATGTAAGTTATATTATCTGTTAAACTAATTATATAATAACAAAGGGATTGTCAAAAATGTTTATTATAGAGAGGTCGATTACCATTAACCTAGGACATTTGCAAAGCTAAGTGTAATTAGGCAGGTTTCTCTTAAAGGTAAGATATCATAGTCTTAACTATTTTAGATAAGAATATATTTAAAATAATAAGTAGATATATGTAAAAATCATGAAGGTGGGAAAGCCTAAGGAAGTCTCACTGGAATCAGAAATATTGATTCCAGATCTATTCTGAGCCTGTTAGGTTTTTTTAAAAAAAAAGGAAAGATGGGATTACATGTGCTTTTCACTCCTATAAAGCTCTATAAAATGGTTACAAGTACAAGATCTTTGTTTCTTTTTCCATAGAAAGAAAAATTAAACCCTAAGAAAGCATGAAAGAAGGAAAAGATACATAGCCTTCCTTTCTTCTATCTTCCAAAATTCATGGCGGGAGATAGTTGATAGAATCTAAATCAGATCTGGAACCTTAGGAGCAAGGCCATAAGAGAATACAGTTTTTATTCAGAATGTCTGTGGGTACACCAAATGGTAAGGCTATTATTATAAAAAAGTGGGGGAGGCAGATAAATATTTATTACCACTAGCTATCTCTACCACACTGAGCATCTAACAAAAAGTTTGGGCTTTATACTTACAGATTATAAAGGCTATATATAATATATACACAGTTATGCATGAATGTTCTGTCCAGAGTGCCTAATAACTGTACAGAAGGCAGTGATCAAAACCATCCCAAAGAAAAAGAAATTCAAAAAAGCAAAATGGTTGTCTGAGAAGGCTTTACAAATAGCTGAGGAAATAAGAGAAGTGAAAAGCAAGGGAGAAAGGGAAAGATATACTCAACTGAATGCAGAGTTCCAAAGAATAGCAAGGAGAGATAAGAAGGCCTTTTTCAATGAACAATGCAAAGTAATAGAGGAAAAAAATAGAATGGGAAAGACTAGAGAGTTCTTCAAGAAAACGAAAGATATCAAGGGAAAATTTCGTGCAAGGGTGGGCACAATGAAGGACAGAAAAGGTAAGGATATAACAAACACAGAAGATTAAGATGAAGTGGTAAGAATGCACAGAAGAACTATACAGAAAAGATCTCAATGACTGGGATAACCATGATGGTGTGGTTATCTAGAGCCAGACATCCTGGAGTGTGAAGTCAAGTGGGCCTTAGAAAGCATCAGTATGAACAAAACTGGAAGAGGTGATGGAATTCCAGTTGAGCTATTTCAAATCCTAAAAGATGATGCTATTAAAGTGCTGTATTCAATATGCCAGCAAATTTGGAAAATTCAGCAGTAGTCACAGGACTAGAAAAGGTCACTTTTCATTCCAGTCTCAAAGAAGGGCAATGCCAAATTGCCCTACACAATTGCACTCATTTTACATGCTAGCAAAGTAATGCTCAAAATTCCCCAAACTAGACTTCAGCAGTACATAAACCAAGAATGTTCAAGCTGGATTTAGAAAAGGCAGAGGAACCAGAGGTCAAATTGCCAACATCCGTTGGATCATAGAAAAAGCAAGACAATTCCAGAAAAAATCTACTTAAAATTGTTTATGTGCTTAAAAGAAAGATAATTATAAAAAAAATTTTTTGTGAAAGTCTCTGACTCTTTGCTGCAACCCCATGACCTACACAGTCCATGGAATTCTCCAGGCCAGAATTCTGGAGTGGAGTGGACTCCCTTCTTCAGGGGGTCTTCCCAACCCAAGAATCAAACCAGGGTCTCCTGAATTGCAGTTGGATTCTTTACCAGCTGAGCCACAAGGGAAGCCCAAGAATACTGCAGTGGGTAGCCTATCCCTTCTCCAGCTGACCTTCCTGACCCAGGAATCAAACTGGGGTCTCCTGAATTGCAGGTAGATTCTTTACCAACTGAGCTATCAGAGAAGTCTGAAGTAATTCTGATTTGAATGAAATAGGACATCTGACTCTTGTTATTTGAAACTAGGAATCTTGAGTTACTTATATCTAAAGACTTCCTTCGATTATGTCTCTCAAATATAAACCAGAAGCTTTCTACTTAAATATTGGTTTATATCATTAAAAAAAATCATATTACTGAAATTAATTTCTTATCCCAAGAGAGCTTGGAAAAGTTAGAAAATAATCTTATTAACATTGAAAAACCACTACTGTAATGGAAATGATTATCAGTTAGATTTATCTGTTAGGTAATTATTGTTAGATTATTCATAAATCATAGTAATGTTAAGTTAATAAGTTTTAATTGTTGCAGAATTGGTAATTTGTCTAACATGTTTTAGAAAGAGGACTCAACCTTTGGCCTATAGAATTTATACTTGCAAAAAACTTCAGCAATTTCCAAATGTATTAATTCTATACATGAAGAATTTGGTTTTTATTTCTAAAATAAAAATAAACAATTCACATTGAAATTTTTTTTTTATTTAAAAAGGTTAACTTTTGATAGGGTTGATTATAACAGTATGACACACTCAGAAAAAAAATTGATTATTTGTAAGCAAAATTTTAATTTAGTTTATGTTTAAAAGACTTTCCCTCAAAGTAATACCCTTCTCTTTGTTTCCCATTTTATTAAATCCTAGAAACCAAGGAATACTTATTATTTTGTCTGAGAAAATGAAGCAGGAGAAAATCATGCTTACAGCTTGCTACACTACAGAGGAGCAAGAAACAATGGCCTTGATATGTGTTTTACATTCTGACCTTATATTCAAAGTAGCAGTTTTTTGACAGGACACATGCCCTGCTGCAGAAGAGATTGCCACACTTCTTCCTGTAGGAGTGAGGGGTTTGAATACTTAGAAGTAAAATAATTCTTAAACATCCTTAACTAGATGTCAATAATGAATTTGCATCTTTGATTCATTTGCATCTTTTTTTAATTCGTTTAACTTTAATATATTTATTTGATGCAAATTAAATCCACCTTTCTATTTTGCCTAGTGGTCTAACAATATCCTTCCCAGGATCCATTATAAGAGAAAACAATGCTGTTCAGTGTTGCCATCCCAGTATCCTTGAGGCATTCCATTTCAATACATGCAGGGGGAGGAATAATTAAAGATGGTGAAACAGTAAGGAGTAACAGGCTAGAACAAAGTCAAGCTGCCATAAGAATCCTAAATGAGGCATGTCTAATAATGAGTTGACTGCAAAATATACAATTCCATGAATTGATACCAGCTGACTTGGCCTCTGTTAGTATGTAAGGTGGCAAATTAAAGCATCCTTATGTGTGATTCTGTTAAAGCCCACTGATGATTCAGGTATTCCTATGATGTGAATTCTCATAGTATTTGAATGCCTAAAATCCAGATATAAACTCCCAATAGCATGATGAAACACAGGATATTTACTACTTTGTTAAGAATTCTAGCTGTTAAGAACTATATTATTATAGTCTTTAGGCTACTTTTCTCCTGGTAGCTCAGCTGGTAAAGAATTCCCCTGCAATGCAGGAGACCCCAGTTCAATTCCTGGGCTGGGAAGATCCGCTGGAAAAGAAATAGGCTACCCACACCAGTATTCCTGTGCTTCCCTGGTGGTTCAGACCGTAAAGAATCTGCCTGCAATGCAAGAGACCTGGGTTAGATCTGTGGGTTAGGAAAAATCCCCTGGAGGAGAGAATGGCTATCCACTCCAGTGTTCTGAACTGGAGAATTCCATGGACAGAGGAACCTGGGAGGCTATGGTCCCTGGGGTTACAGAGAGTCAGACACAGCTGAGTGATTTTCACTTTCTTTTTCCTCCACTGAAAGGTAGGTTTTGTAATTGTAAAATACATCTATGTGGCAAAAAAAGGAGGATGGTCAAATTGGTGACTACATTTCAATCAGAACTCATATTTTACAAACGCTTTTTATTATATACTTTATGAATCAGGGTATCTTCTAGTTTAGTGGAAAAATATATATATATAATTTATCACACTTGAATAAGCAAGATTTAGGTAGTATAATTATAGAGGAAAATGTGTGTATTTCACTAGTCCCTTAAAATGTACAGTTGACCCATGAACAACATGGGTTTGAACTGTGTGAGTCTATATATATGATGTTTTTTTTTCCAACAATAAGTAGTAGAGTACTGCATGATCCACAGTTGGTTGAATCCATAGATATGGAGGCACTGTGGATACTGAGAGTGGGCTATACAAGATTTTTAAGCATTCAGAGTTCAGCAACCCTAACATATAACTCCCAGGTGCCTCTGTTATTCAAAGGCCAACCACATTTAGTGAGGCTATTCTTCTGATGTCCTGGTTGAAAACTCGTCTCCCTAAGAATTCTGAATTGTCTGAGGTATTGAAAAATATTCAATAATTACTATCAGTCACAAAATATAGTGACCTTGGAAGTTTTATTTCTGAAAAAAATTTTTGATCTAAAATTTCTGATTTACCAGTTTCTCTAATCTGTCACATGCATATAAAAAAGCATGAAGTTCTTAGAGAAAAACACAGCATTGCCAACATGGATCTTTGCTGTCATTTTTATGGTTTTCCAAAGATAATTTATAAATGTGTTGTATCTTTCACATAAAGACGAGCCATTGAATGAAGATGCACTGGATGCCAATGCAGAAGACACCAGCTGAGGCTTTCAGGAATAGAGGTAAAACAGAAGCAAATTCTTTTCTGAGAAAGACAGCAGTATAGGTGAAGAAATAACATATGTACACTAGTAACTAAATATTCATCATCCTCTCTCATTAATTAATATAATGTAAAGGAAATCAATAGATATATAAGATATCTGAAAAACACTTATCAATCAATTTGATCCAATTGATATTTGTAAAATGCTCTACACAACAAAAATAGGACACACATTCCTGTCAAGATTCCACAAGACAGATCATGTTCTAGCCATAAAATAAACTTGGAGAAACATTTTTTTGTAAAGAAATCATACAAAGCATACTGTTTATGATAATAGTACTAGAAATCAACAGTAGAAAAATGTCTGGAGAATCCACACATATTTGGAATCTAAATTACAAACATGAAAAAAATCTCATTAGTCAGAGAGTGTGTCTCAATAGAGATTACAAATATTTTTATATGAATAAAAGTGAAAATGCATCATATCAAAATTTGTGAAAAGCATGTAACTAATATTTAGCGAATATCTGTAGCATTTAAATGCTGTAGAAAGGTAGACAGGCCTGAAGTCTGTCATATTTCTCCTTATGGATCATGAAAAACAAGAATAAGTTAATAAAGCAAGCAGAAGGAAGGAAATAGTCAATGTGGCATTTGTGGTGAAAGAAAAGACAGAACAATGGAACAGAACAGAATACAGAGCTCAGAAAGAAACCCATACAAATAAACTCATTTGGTTTTTGACAAAGGAACAAAGACACCTCAAAAGACACTTGGTAGTGATCTCAGAAGATGGCATGCAGATTAATAATACGTATATCTAAACACAGATCTTACACCTTTCACAAATAATAACTCAAAATGCATTGCAGACCTGAATGTAAAAAACAGCAACAACCCCCCCCCCCCAAACTATAAAATTTCTAGAAGATATCATAGGAGCAAATATAGATGTTCTTAAATTTGGTGGTGTGAGGTGAGACCTCATTGTAGTTTTGATTGACATTTCTCTAATAATTAGTGATGTTGATCATATTTCCATGTGCTTTTTGGCCATCTGTATGTCTCTTTTGTAGAGATATCTATTTAGACTTTCAGCCTAATTTTTGATTGGGTTATTTGCTTTTGTTTTTTTGATATTGAGCTGCATGAGCTGTTTGTATATTTTGGAGACTAATCCCTTACCAGTTGCTTTATTTGAAAATGTTTTCTCCCATTCTGAAGGTTGTCTTTTTGTTTTGTTTATGGTGTTCTTTGCCATGCAAAAGCTTTTAACTAGACCTAAGAGTTTTATAGAAATACCACATGACCCAACAATCCTACTCCTGGGCATACACCCGGAGAAAACCATAATTTCAAATGATAGATATATCTCAATGCTCATTGAAGCACTCTTTGCAATAGCCATATATTGGAATATATATGTATTTTGGAGTATATATGTATATTGGAATATTACTCAGCCATAAAAAGAACAAAATAATGCCATTTGCCACAATGTAGATGGACCTAGAGATTTTCATACTGAGTAAAGTAAGCCAGACACAGAAAAACAAACATTATATGATGCTTCTTATATGTGGAGTCTAAACAAAAGGGATACAAATGAACTTATTTACAAACAGAAGTAGAGTTTTGAATGTAGAAAACAAACATGGTTACCATGGGATGAGGGAGGGATAAATTAGGAGATTGGGATTGATATTCACACAATAATATATGTGTGTGTGTGTGTGTGTGTGTGTATTTATATAAAACAAATAGCTAACAAGAGCCTGCTTTATAAGACAAAGAACTCTACTCAATACTCTGTAAAGGCCTATTTGCGAAAAGTGTAAGGCATAGTTCCAGCGAGGCAGAAAAGGAAAGACGACCTCAACAGAAGTAGGTTACCTTTATTCAGGCAAGGAGGGGCGACAGTCGGCCTAACGACCAGGCTGAGCGCCAAAAGGGATCAGGGAGGCTTCATACTTACAGGGAGGTTTGTGGAAGCGATAAGGGAAATGTCAAATCAGGAGGGATATTTTGAGTATTCTTTTGTTGAGATGACACTTGTAGTTGGGCAGGGGGTGATAAGTCTTCTGGGCGGGTGTAGGGGGTGGTAGGTTTCCGGACAGGGGGTGATAAGTCCCAGATAGATGCAACTGGCCTGGAGCATCAGGATGGAACTAAAGTTATGCTTTGTTTTCTCTGAAGTTAGATGATTCAGCAAGGGGCCTTTGAGACTGTTGTTCTCTTTTCTAGGCCCAAAAGACTCCTTCAAAAAGAATAAAAAAAAAAGAAAAGAGTGGATATATGTGTATGTACAACTGATTCACTTTGTTGTACACCTGAAACTAACACAACATTGTAAGTCGATTATACTCCAATAAAAATGAAAAATATATATATATTGAAAAGAAAATTTTCTAAAAATATTAGAACCCTACCCAGAAAGTTAGAATCTTAGAATTAGAATCAAGGAGCCTACATGAATTCCAGAGGGGTACACCTGATATTTGGTATTATATTTAATTTAAAAATAATGTTTTCATTCCAAAACTATGAACATACACAGAGAAACTGAGAAAGCGTAACAAACTCACATGACTGGAGGAGGGAATAATATAGAATAGAAAAACGGCAAAAACAAAGTCCTTCAACTCCTAATGAGAAGGAGGTGCCTTGGTAAAAAGTGCAAGCTTTCATATGGGAGCTGAAATATAGATGAACCAACATAGATGAGCTGAAGCCAGCTTCAAAAACTTCAGCTACTGAGTAGGAAAAGATGAGCCGGATTACTAGTGCGCTCTAACAAAAGCAAAACTAACATACAGAGCCTCAAATTCTTGCTACAGTTTTTAAAATGAAAACAATTGAATAAAGAAAAAGACAAATAGTAGACAGTAGGGATAATTGAGTACCCAGAAAGTAGACTTATCAAACATCAAGTTCAAAATGACAGCATTTAATATATCCCATGATTTAAAGTAGAGACATTCATCACACTACTTAAAACTATTAAAGAATAAAATAAAAATTCTGGAACTAAAATAGAATAACTAGAATTAAGAACTCAGTGAATGAGTTTAACAGCAGAATAGTTGAAATGAAATAAATGAACTTTGCCACCTCATGCAAAGAGTTGACTCACTGGAAAAGACCCTGATGCTGGGAGGGATTGGAGGCAGGAGGAGAAGGGGATGACAGAGGATGAGATGGTTGGATGGCATCACTGACTCGATGGGCATGAGATTGAGTAAACTCCAGGAGTTGGTGATGGACAGGTGTTGGGGTCCTTTAATGGACCGGAAACTTGTGGTGCAGAGTCGACGATAAGAAAGTGAAAGAGAGAAAGAGAGAGAGAGAAAGAAAGAGAGAGAGAGACAAAAAAGACCCAGGGACCTAAGCTCTGATAGAGCAAAGGTGCTTTAATGATTTTTCTATGAGTATATATAGGCTGCAGTACAAGAAACTTCTTTAGGGAATGATAGAGATCAGAAAACCAAATGTACAGCAACCGTTACCAAGGGAACAAGGGGTAATGTTAGTCACAAGGTCAGGAGACAATCTATATCTCAAGTAAGGGGAAGGAGATTAAGCTGTTTTGTCCTAAGGAGAATGTTTACTAAAGGAGACTCATGCTTGCCTCACACAATGACCTCAGTCCCTGGGAGCAGCGTGCTGTTCCGCTTGAAGAGGGACAAAGGACTCATGAGAGACAGCATGTAGGAATCCTCCCATCAAACATTCCCTGACAGACAGGGAGGCCTGGCGTGCTGCGATTCATGGGGTCGCAAAGAGTCAGACACAACTGAGCGACTGAACTGAACTGAACTGAACTGAACTGACTGAATAATCCATTATATATATGTACCACAGCTTCTTTCTCTAGTCATCTGTTGTTGGGCATCTAGGTTGCTTCCATGTCCTGGCTATTGTAAAAAGTGCTGCAATGTAAATTGGGGTACATGTGACTTTTTGAATTATGGTTTTCTCAGTGATATGCCCAGTAGTGGGATTGCTCTAAGGTTTATTCCTAGTTTGTTAAGGAATATCCATACAGTTTTCCAAAATGTCTATATCAATTTACATCTGCATCAACAGTGTAGTAGGGTTCCACATCATCCTCTGCAGCATTTATTGTTTATAAGTTTTTTAAATTTATTTATTTTTAATTGAAGGATAATTGCTTTACAGAATTTTGTTGTTTTCTGACAGACATCAACAAGAATCAACCATAAGTATATATATGTCCCCTCCCTCTTGGACCTCCCTCCCAATTCCCTCCCCATTCTACCCCTCTAGATTGTTACAGTGCCCCTGTTTGAGTTCCTTGAGACATACAGCAAATTCCCATTGACTATCTATTTTACATATGGTAATATAAGTTTCTATGATACTCTCCATACATCTCATGTTTGTAGATGTTTTGATGATGGCCATTCTGATTGGTGTGAGGTGATACCTCATTATAATTTTGATTTTCTTTTCTCTAATAATGAGCAATGTTGAGCATCTATTCATGTGTTTGTTGGCCATCTATATGTCTTCTTTGGAGAAATGTCTGTGTAGATCCTCCGTCCATCTTTTGATTGGGTTGTTTGCTTTTCTGACATTGAGCTACACGAGCTGGTTTTATAGTTTGGAGATTAATCCTTTGTCAGTTGCTTCATTTGCAATTATTATTTTTTTCATTCTGAGAGTTGTCTTTTCATCTTAATTATAGTTTTCTTTGCTGTACAAAAGTGTTTAAGTTTGATTAAGTTCCATTTGTTTATTTTTGTCTTTATTTCCATTTCTCTAGGATGTAGATTAAAAAAAAATCTTGCTGTGATTTATGTCAAAGATTTCTCTTCCTATATTTTCGTCTAAGACTTATAGTTTCTGGTCTGACATTTAGGTCTTTAATCCATTTTGAGCTTATATTTGTGTATGGCATTAGGAAGTGTTCTAATTTCATTATTTCACATGTAGCTGTCCAGTTTTCCCAGCACCACTTACTGAAGAGACTGCCTTGTCTCCATTACATATTCTTGCTTCCTTTGGCAATTGCATGGTGCCCATAGGTATGCAGATTTACATCTGGGCTTTCTATCTTGTTCCATTAATCTATATTTCTGTTTTGTGCAAATACCATACTGTCTTGATGACTGTAGCTTTGTAATATAGTCTGAAGTCAGGAAGATTGACTCCTCTAGCTCCATTTTTCTTTCTCAAGATTGTTCTGGCTATTCAGGGTCTTTTGTATTTCCATACAAATTGTGAATTTTTGTTGTTGTTGTTCTAGTTCTGTGAAAAATGCCATTGGTTAATTGATAGGGATTTCATTGAATCTGAAGATTGCTTTGGGTAATATAGTCATTTTCACAGCATTGTGATTTTTATTTGCATTTACTTGATAATTAGTGTTGGTGGTTTAGTCACTAAGTTGTGTCTGATTCTTGTGACCCCATGGACTATAGCCTGCCAGGCTCCTCTGTCCATGGGATTCTCCAGGCAAGAATACTGGAGTGTGCTGCCATTTCCTCCTCCAGGGATCTTCTGGACCCAGAAATCGAACCTGGGTCTCCTGCACTGCCAGCAGATTATTTACTGACTGAGCTATGAGGGAGTCTTTGCAACCCCATGGTCTGTAACCTGTCGAGACTGGCTCGGCAAGCAGGGTTCCCAAAAGCGTGATACGGCAGGAGAATGAGAAACAAGACCCAAGAATTCAGTGAAAAGCAAGGATCAGGGGACCAACACCACTCCAAGGTGAAGGTGCCGAAACTGAATCCAAGCCAGCTTTATTATACTTTCAGCCATGAAGGAAAGAATATGTGGGGAGTTAAGCTATAACTCATGTGGTCTTCAGGGCCAAAGAACAAAGTGATTATTAACCACTGAGTAACTAAAAAAACAGTAATCAATAACAAATCAGTAACTAAGACTAATATTCTTATCTATAGATTTTCCACCAGATACGTAAAACATGTGACTCTGAGACACCAGTTAGGAAACAGTCTGGGATCGATTTTCTGACCCCAGGATCATATCTTGTTTTCAAGACTATGAACTGTACCCTCTGGACTTGTTCCAAGAGTCTCATGCCTTATAGCAACCAGTTGATCAATAATTATAAATTTCTTTTGCGGCCCTTGCTGGGGCCTGCTTTTCTTTTATTCTTCCTGACTCCTACAGTAACCCGCTAGGTTCCTCTGTCCATGGGATTCTCCAGATAATTAGTGATGTTGATAGTCCTTTCATGTGTTTGTTAGCCATCTATCTGCATGTTCTCTTTTGAAAATGTCTTTTTAGTTCTTCTATTTTTAAATTGGGTTTCTTGGTTGAATGGTTTGAGCTGTTCATATATTGAAAATCAATCCCTTTTTAAAGGTCACATTATTTGAAAATATTTTCTCCCATTCAGTAGAATCTCCCTTTTCACTTTGTCAATGACTTCCTTTCCTGTGCAGGAAACTTTAAGTTTAATCACATCCTACTTATTTATTTTTTATTTTATTTCCTTTACTTTAGGAGACAGAATTAAAAAAAAAATATTGCTGTGATTTATGTCAAAGAGTCTTCTGCCAATTTTTTCTTATAGGGATATTATAATATCCAATCTTACATGTAGGTCTCTTGGACCAGTCCAGTTTGAGTTTATTTTTGTACATGTGCTAGATAACATTCTAATTTCACTCTTTTACATGTAGCTGCCCAGGTTTCCCAGTGCCACTTATTGAAAACACTATCTTTTCTCCACTGTATATCCTACCTTACTTTATAATAAAATCTACATATATTTTGAACTTCATTATACTTCTAAATAATTGATATATTAAAGAAAATAACAATGCTAATTTGAAAATATTAGAAATTAAATGACAATAAAAATACTATTTACCAAATGATGCAGGGCAGCTAAAGCCATTACTGAAAGAAAATATCATTTATTATATATACATATAAATTTATTAGAATAGAAAGACAAAAAGTTGCTAATCATCATTGCTACTAAAAAGTTAGAAAAAGCACAGAAAATTAAATCTAACAAGTAGAAGATAAGAAAATGGGCATAAATGAATGAACTTTATAGTGCTGTTGAGCACTGTCCCTTCTCTTTGAGGAATATGAAAGATATCCCCTCTTTCATCCAGTAATTGTAACTTTAAGAGAACCACATTTGAGGAGTGTAAATGCCTGAAAGGAGAAAAGACTTACCTCATATTTTTTAGTCAGAAATATATTGAATGAAATATATTGAAAGGTGCAATTGCTATCTAGCAATTGCTATTTAGATAGCAAGATTACTATTTATATTTGTGGCTATTTATATTCACTTTGTGGCTATTTATATGGAGAAAGAGTTAAATTAATTTAAATGCAATGCCTATTTGCTATTTTCTAAACATTATGCTCAGTTCAGTTCAGTCGCTCAGTCTTGTCTGACTTTTTGCAACCCCATGAACCGCAGCATGCCAGGCCTCCCTGTCCATCACCAACTCCCAGAGTCCACCCAAACTCATGTCCATTGAGTGGGTGATGCCATCCAACCATCTCATCCTCTGTCATCCCCTTTTCCTCCTGCCCTCAATCTTTCTCAGCATCAGGGTCTTTTCAAATGAGTCAGTTCTTCACATCAGGTGGCCAAAGTATTGGAGTTTCAGCTTCAACATCAGTCCTTCCAATGAACACCGAGGACTGATCTCCTTTAGGATGGACTGGTTGGATCTCCTTGCAGTCCAAGTGACTCTCAAGAGTCTTCTCCAAAACCACAGTTCAAAAGCATCAATTCTTCTGTGCTCAGGTTTTTTTATAGTCCAACTCTCACATCCATACATTATGCTAGATTACTTAAACTGCACACCAATTACTTGATAATGCATTTATTTCCAATTTCCAACTAGAAGTTGAAGCTTAGGAAAGTTTAAACAATACATTTAAGGCATAAAATTATTATAGCATTATCAGTTTCTTGGGGTTGTAGACTCACACCTGAATTCTCATGTCTTCAGGCTCAGACTGAAACCACCAGACTTCTTGATTTTTCGACTTGCAAATGACCAATTATGGGAATTTTCATCTTCAAAACTGTGTGAAGCTATTTTTATAAAAAATTTCATTTTATATCTTATCTGTCTGTTATATTCTAATTGGTTCTGTTTCTCTGGAGAACACTGGCTAATACAAGGTTAAACATTTTACATCAAAAATTTTCAGCTCAAAGTGCAAAAGGTAATAAGAAATGTGAATTTATTAAATATAATTAATTTTTTCATTGATTTTCAAATTTTAATTTTGATAACATGAGAGGAGTTCCCAGGTAGCACAGTGGTAAAGAATCTGCCTGCCAATACAGGGGATCCAGGAGCTGTGGGATTGATCCCTCGGTTGGGAAGATCCCTGGAGGAGGGCATGACCACCCTCTCCAGTATTCTTGCCTGGAGAATCCCATGGACAGAGGAGCCTGGCGGGCTACAGTCCATGAGGTCCAAAGAGTCTTACACGACTCAGCACAGCACAACAACATGAGATGGTAATTTAACACTTTATGATCGTGAAGCTTTTTTTTTTTTTTAACTTGTAGTGACAGGCTTTGTCCTAATATTGAAATTGTTTCCCTTCTCTTAAAACAGTCATCCATCTGAAATCATCAAATAAAATGTGGATATATCAGCATGGACAGAAATTCTGGTATTGTGAAATCTTACCTTATAAAGCATTGCAATTTGGTGGTGAGGAAATTAAAACACGTTTTTGTATTTCAGTTAAATTAGAATGCAAGAGCCCGATTGGTTCAAGAGCCTGATTAGAGCTTGATGAAAAATTCTGGAATCACGTTGGAGCCAGGTAATGACATTCTGGGTGATGACAGTGTTTGGAATTTTTTCAGTGTAAGTTCAGAGGCACCCTGGGATTTTTTTTCCAAGAGTAAATCTTTTTGGTAAAAAACTTATAGCTCCTGGATTCTTGCTAGAGTCCCTGAATCACTTACTTTTTGCTTCTAATTCCAGCTACAGAACTCATCATTAGGACATTCAAAGCATTCTTGTGCTTTGGATTATTTGTATTCAATCTCCATCAGTTCTTATGTTTTAAATATGTCTGTTTCCCTTTGTTGTTTAATCAGAATTGATGTGGCATATAAAGAAACGAAAACATATCAGTTTCTTCATGGTTTTATTTGATGTGTAGTTAAAACAAATCAGTGCGAATTTAGAATTTAAAAAATCAGATTGCCATTCTCAATCTGCAGTTTAATATTGAAAAATAAGTTTCAATTCTTCCCCCACCTTTGAATCAAATAAAAGACCTGTTATTACTGCCTTTGACTTTAAGGCAGTAAAGACATACGCATGTCTTTGACACTTTTCCCTGCATGGTGATTATCTGTAGTTTATTATTCAGGCCAGTTATTATGCTTTCATTGCCACAGGTTTCAATTAAGCCAGGTGCTTAAGAACATACACATCTAATGTGTTATTTCAGCGAATGCAACACTAGACTGTCAAGATGACAAAAAATTCCTGAGCCCAAATTACCCAAGCTTTAGGTAATGTGATCTGTATTAACAGAGCAGCTCTTGAAGCAATATTTTACTCTGAATAGTATAATAAAAGGTAGCTGGCATCATCAAATAGTGAGTTATTATGAATTTGAGGAGAGTTTTGAAACCTCAAGCTAGAGAGCAACCAAAATTCTGTTAAAATAAGGAATTGAATAAGAGAAGTTCCATCACCACTACACTGATACAACTAAATAAAGCTGTGCTATTAACTCCTTGATGAATGGCTTTGTTCAGACAGACATGTTTCTAGAAAATATAAACATGTGTATGTCACATGATTTAGCCAATCAGATAATGTGTATGGTTTGAAAGTCTTTCAACCTCACACAAAATAATTAAGAATATAATACACATATATGTAATATATGTATATACCATATATGACATATGTACATATATATTTTTATACAAATATAAAATATGGCACACTACATAGTACATATATATATTATATAAAAACATAAACATATTAAGAATACTCCATTTCTATAGTTTCTATGTATTCTATATACATACTACACACATTATACATATATATAGTATGTAATAATCATATTTTCATGCAAGTAATGATCTACATTAGGAATATTCCTCTAAAGTAACTTATGTCCTAGTATTCAGTGGTTAGTAAAGCAATTGTAAGTCTTTTAATATAATTTACAGCTTATGGTTAAAAAATAGCAGAACAAACACAGAAATACCTCCTGAATTTCTGAAGCCATACTGAAATTACACTAACTGGATACAAATAAATAGGTAGATAGCATATTATAAAGCAGAGACATTACTTTGCCAACAAAGGTCCATCTGGTCAAGGCTATGGTTTTTCCAGTGGTCATGTATGGATGTGAGAGTTGGACTGTGAAGAAAGCTGGGCACCGAAGAATTGATGCTTTTGAACTGTGGTGTTGGAGAAGACTCTTGAGAGTCCCTTGGACTGCAAGGAGATCCAATCAGTCCATCCTTAAGGAGATCAGTCCTGGGTGTTCATTGGAAGGACTGATGCTAAAGCTGGAACTCCAACACTTTGGCCACCTGATGCGAAGAGTTGACTCATTGGAAAAGACCCTGATGCTGGGAGGGATTGGAGGCAGGAGGAGAAGGGGATGACAGAGGATGAGATTGCCGTATGGCATCACCGACTCGATGGACATGAGTGTGAGTAATCTCCGGGAGTTGATGATGGACAGGGAGGCCTGGCGTTCTGTGATTCATGGGGTCGCAGAGAGTTGGACACGACTGAATGACTGAACTGAACTGAATTATTAATATCATGGAAACAAAAAGTTGTATAAAAAACTAATTGTAAATTTAGTGTAATGCTTTAGCTATAACTTCTATTTTCAGTCACACAGTGTAAATATTTGTGTCTGTTTTCTGTTGCCATGTAATAAATCATCACCAGACATAACAGCTTAAACACACACACACACACACACACACACATCTATCTCCTAGTTTAAAAAGTCAGAAGCTGGACTTTCTTTTGAGCTGCTGGGTTTTCTTATGAGATGTCAAGTAATGTGTTGAGGATGCTGTTTCTTTCTGGAACACATGGTCCTTTTACAAATTTATGTAGTTGTTGGAAGGACTCCATTCCTTGTGGTTGTGTTGATAGTCCTGTTGGCTGGAAGAAACCCTTAGCTTCTGGAGGCCATCTGCAGTTCCCTGCCATGTTCCCCTCCCTGTAGGCAGGTCACCACCTGACTGTTTGCTTCTTCAAGGCAAGCAAGAGGGTTTCTCTCACTACTCTGCTAATATAGAGTTTTATAAGATAATCTAATCAATAGTGGCAGCCGATTTATCACCTTTCCCATACTGCATTGAAAAGAATAAAATCACACATTCTACCCACATTCAAGGGGAAGGGATTATACAGGATGAAGATCATGGTAGCCAATTTAGATTTTTGCTTAGTATGATATTTAATACAGATTTAAATAAAAGTTATGAAACGACCGTGGAAAAATGTGTGTGAGAGTGCTCAGTCATGTCCAACTCTTTGCCATCCCATAGACTGTAGTCCAACAGGCTCCACCGTCCATGGAGTTTTATAGGCAAGAATAATGGAGTGGGTTGCCATTTCTTTTTCCAATGTTGGAAGATAGAGGAAGGCAAAGTAGATGAAGGTAATATATACATATATATATATGTAAAATCTCATGGATTCTTCATACTCTAGCAATTGATAGTATCTAAAACAAAACACTAAATATTATATTTTTTATTTTATTTTTATTAACACCAAAAGCATTTTGTATTGGGATATAGCCAATTAACAATGTTGTGATAGTTTCAGGGGAACAGTAAAGGGACTCAGCCATACATATACATGTATCCATTCTCCCCCAAAACCCTTCCCATCCAGGCTAGCATAAAACATTAAGCAGAGTTCCATGTGCTATACAATAAGTTGTTGTTGGTTATCTTTTAACACTAAATAATATTAGCCTGAGAAAATAATAAGGGAACATGGAGGAAAAATCAGAAGAATTGCATTTAATCCTTTATATATACATACATACATATATATATGTATGTTTGAAAAAAGAAAACTGAATCAGAAAAACATATAAATAGCATATGAACTAAATAGCAGCTATAGGATCTGAGAGAAATAAATAGATATTAGAAATACTGTGGGAAAGGTGGGGGAGAAAGAAAAAGAGTTGATTTATGCTTTTATATCAAATTATAGAAACAGAGATGATTAAGCATTCCAGGGAATATTTCCGTAAAACTCTTGTGAGCATCAGCAGAGAATTTAATACGTGTTTCCATTGGTTTACTTTTAAGAATATTTTCTCCAATATGTGTTTTTCAAAAGATAAATAAAAATCAATAAGACAATTTGTCAGAAAACCACACATAATTAGGTAATAGTAGTTTAAGTGAAGCTTGTTGAATTAATTTTTCAATTGTGATTTTATTTGGTCAGTTAGTAAAGGAAAATTTAATATTTTAATTTGATGAAAAAGTGATATGAAAACAATACAAGAAAATGGAAAGATATGATGTAAGGGATTAGTATTTACCTAAGAGGTTGATGTTAGTTATAGATATATCATTTGAAACATTTTTATTAGGAAATTAAAGTCCAGCCACATCATAAGCAAAAATATAATTTTGTAGTAGTTGGAAGAGGTCAACATCCCAAAATGATAGAATAAAATAATTCCAAAATAATAAAATTTTCTCCCTTTCTCTTGGAGTTTTATTTCATCTTCTGTTTCAATAAGACAGCTAACATTCGCCCACATATTTTATCTTCTTTTTCTTTGCATAACAAATAGATCAATCAATAATAAATCATAACATAAAGCAAAAAAGCAACATGAAGTCATCATGTCTTCTAGACATTCATTTTATGAATAATGAAATGCCTTCTTAAATCTGTCAATAATGACAGGACAGAAGAATTGGAACAGAAGGTGAGGCAGTGAAATAGGGTGACATAGAAAGAGGAAGAGTTTTCATTTAATTCACTAGTATAGTGAGGTTCAAATACTAAGAAATAACATCAAATATCATAAATTTCCACATCAATGTCATCAATAAATCATGAAAGATAAGAGAATGGAACTGAAAATATGAGTTAAAACCAAAACAACCCACCAAAAAAATAAGTGAACAAAAAATATTGATGTAATAAAAAAAATGGTTTTTAGGAAAAGCAAAATAAGAAAATAACAATATGACAATGGCAATACAGTCCACAGAATATAACTGCTACATAGTCTTTTCTCTAATAAGATTAAATGTTACAGATAACAAAAACATTTCACTTCAATACCATATATAGACATTAGAATGTTAATGTTTGTGTTTCTTTTGGAAAACTCTGTTCCTTCTCAATGGATTCTAGTTTTCAAGCTCAATATATGCTAAACTATGAGTTATAAACTAGAATTAAACTGTATTAATAAAGAATTATAAATACTGAAATAAAATATATTTATACACAATATGTGCAATAAAATATTAACTACCAATTCTAAGAGTGTTTTCAAATAAAATGAAACAATTTGACTAATCTGAAAAGTATCAAGTGGTCAGATGCTCTAATAAATAACCTTACTTTTCAAATGCTGGTACTAGGCTTCCACCACTCAAAAACAGAATCATCCAAATATCAATGCAAGATTTATGAATAAAATGATCAAGGAAGTTGATAGACTTATGAATAGTTTTGTAACTGGTTTTACTTGAATAGTTTGTTAGAAATGGCTTAAAACTCCCATTCTATTTTTTTTTTTAACATTCTTTACTTTATTTACAATCTTTTCAGACTGTAACAACTAATGGCAGTAGTATAATCAGGAGGATCTGAAGATATTGGAAGTAAGGTGGAACTCAGTAACTATCTTTTTGGATATTAATGGAGTATAAAGTATTGTGACCAACTGTGACCTCTCAGCACTAAAGGTCAAAGCTATCTTAATGTAGTTTTCTTAAGCATATAATTTTGAAAATAATGACATCTTTTTCCCACTGTTTTATGAGCAATAGTTGCTTATTTTCTAATTTACTTAATAAGTGCTCATGTTTCACTGCTGGGAAAAATATCAACAATCTCAGATATGTAGATGACACCAATCTAATGGCAGAAAGTGAAGAGGAACGAACTCAAGAGCCTCGAGATGAAAGTGAGAGTGAAAAAGCTGGCTCAAAACTCGACATTCAGAAAACGAGGATCATGGCATCCAGTCCCATCATTTTGTGGCAAATAGATAGGAAACAATGGAAACAATGACAGACTTTTTTTCTTGGGCTCTAAAATCACTGAGTGTGATAGAATGAAGTAAATGAATGTAAGCCATCTAAATACTTAACGCTTAGATGCCAACATAACACTGATAAGTAAAATGGATGGAAATAAGTAAAATTTATGGAAGTAAAACATCCATGAAAAGCTGACTATAGAGTTTTATAGTAATTAAAACAAATTCACCTCAAATATGGAATACCAGTGTTATGTCAGTAACACGATTAAAAAGTGAATTTAACTTCATGAGTAATTTAATACATTAAGAAAATTATGGCATAGAAATAGACACCTTCATTGCTGCTCATTCCAGAGATTCAATAACTACCGATCCTGAGTACACAGCTAGCCTGTTGGTTGAATCTATGGAACTTAAAGTAAGCATTATTTTACTAAAATGAAAGTATTTTAGGAGTTTTCAGCATGTTTGCTATTTTCACTTGATTACAAATTTTTCACGTAAATGTAAACATTTTTAGACTACATTACACTTAAGAAAACTAAAATTAATATGTACCTAAATTATATTTATACATTTACTGAAATCATACTGGCATATTGAGTTTTCATATTGAAAAATTGGAGTTCACATGTTTTTATGAAGCTTAACATTGTAGTAACAATAACTGTGTACAATTTCTGATTATGCTTACCTTCAAAGATATTTGATCTTTTGCAACCTGAAATAAACATCAAACTGTAAGTAAAAATTGCTCATAAAAAAAAACTTCAGACAAAATGATGATTAGTACTTGAATCAAGGATGTAATCAAGTTAAAGCCATTTAAACTAACAATATAATACAAATACATGTCAAATACAAACAGCTACTCATTTAAACCTTGGGCAAATGTATTTGAAGTTATAAAAATATTAGCTTTCTAAGCTTTAGGCTGAACATCCCATTTTTTGAGTTGTATGTAAGTGTGCTGCACTAGCTAACCAATCAATTTAAATTGACACTTTTGTTAGAACAGGAGTATTTGGGGAGTAAAAGATGAACACCTTTTCATCCTTCCTCATAAATCAATTCTCTTCTGTGCACAAGACATAGAAAATCCTTTAGCTCAAGTTATTAAAATGCAATCTTAACAAAATAGCTGCATTGTTCTCTTGTCTAATGTAAAATGTCCATAAAATAGTGCACTCAATGAACATACAAAAAATATTCCTCTAAATATATGTATCTGCAATAGTAATGGCTGTGAAAATACCATTTTGCTATTAATACAAAAATATGTAATTTTTAGAAGATGTTCTTTATTTAATAAACAGAGCAAATGGGTGAATTGCAGGGAATTTAGAATGGTACATACCTATGTTAATATGGAGCTTATTTTAATCACAATGTATCCAATCAGTCCTTGTGTAAAAAAAGAAAAAAATCCAGAAAATCTATTCTATGAGAGGGAAGAAGGTGATGTGATTTTCAGTTATCTTGATGGTGGTTATATGTGCTCAGCAGAAGGGTAGTGTGTGTTGGATACTAGGAAAGTGTATGTTTGACCTTATAGGAAGTTTTGAACCATCTCAGAGCATTCCACTGCTTACCAAATGACATTCTTATGCTTAAATGCATAGGGGCTGCCCTGGTGGCTCAGATTGGTAAAGCATCTGCCTACAATGCAGGAGACCTGGATTGGATTCCTGGGTTGGGAAGATCTCCTGGAGAAGGGAATGACAACCCACTCCAATATTCTTGCCTGGAGAATTCCATGGACAGAGGAGCCTGGTGCAAAGCCATGGGGTTGCAAAGAGTCCGACAACACTTTCACTTTTCCTGCTTAAAAGCTTTAGTTGTGTTTGTAGATAACCTCGTCTCAGTTTCCAACAGGTTGGTGCAGCGGTTTTAAAAGTTATGTCAACATGGTATTTGATATTATTTTCCATCAAAAGGTGAAATCCAGTTCCCTTCCCCTTAAATATGCATGTGTTCTACGTCACTTCAGGTGTGTCTGACTCTTTGCAACCCCAGGAACTGTAGCCCACCAGGCTCCTCGGTCCATGGGATTCTCCAATCAAGAATACTGGAGTGGGTTGCCATATCCTTCTCCAGGGGATCTTCCCACCCAGGGATCCAACCCACCATCTCTCATGTCTCCTGCACTGACAGACATGTTCTTTATTACTAGTGCTACCTGGGAAGACCCCTTAAATGTGGATGGTACTAAATGACTCACTTATAGCAAACAGACTGTAGTAGAATTGATGATGTATAGCAGAAGCAGGCATCCGTTTATTAATCTTCTGGATATAGTCACACTGTTCTACACAGCCTCTGCATGTCTTCCTACCCCTAGTCACCCAGAATCTTCTTTAGCTGTCCAACTCAGGCCTTCTTCAGGTCCGCTGTGCTCAGGTGGATCTGCTTGCAGTAGCTTTAGCTCATGGATGTGTGATTCAGATACAAAAGGTCTTGCCATTTCCTTCGTACTCCTTCCACTGGATTTCTTTATCAGGAAACATCACTTCAATGTCTTGGGGACATCCAAGACCTGTGACAGGACCACTGGTCTGTGGCGCAACCCTGTGGCTGAACCACCTTGGAAATTAAAAATCTTGGTCCCAGTTTTCTTCTAGATGGTGCTATCCAGCCAATACCTTGATTGTAACCTAATGAGATACCCAGCTCTGGAACCACTCAGATGAGCCACTTCTGGATTTTGAGCTCTCAAAAACTTGTGAAATAATATGTTTGTTGTTTTAAGTTTGGGGATAGTTTGTTACATAGAAAATCATTTATAACTTTATTAAATTAACAAAGATAACAACATGAATCCTTTCCTAAATATCAAAGTCTAATTGAAACAAGAATTCTTATTTCTCCTCAGATAAGACACATCACTGTGTCGCCAGTTAGTTCCTTGAAGTATTTTGGTTGTATATTTTTATTCTATGTACTTCTAAATCTCACAAGATGATATTAATGTTATTCTTGCTGTTGGATTGCTGTTGGTTTATGCAGTCAATTTTTGGAAGTCTTTTCCATCCCCTCCCTGAAAATGCCTTGAAAGTGAAACTGAAAGTGAAGTTGCTCAGTCCTGTGCTGCTCTTTGCGATCCCGTGGACTGTAGTCCACCAGGCTCCTCCGTCCATGGGATTTCCCAGGCAAGGATACTGGAGTGAGTTGCCATTTCCTTCTCCAGGGGAAAATGCCTTACTTCACTCTTATTCTTTAAAGATTTATGACAGCTACAAAATTCATGGTTGCGAATTGCTTTTAGCACGTCAAGATAATTCACTGTATTTGGCCTCTTTTTTGTGTGTGTGAAGTCTATTTTCTTTCTAATTTTAGTTGCTTTGCAAGTAATAACTTTATTTTTTGCCCTAAAATGTTTCTCTTTGGTTTAAAGTATTAATTTCACTATGATGTGTTTGAGAATAATCTTTGAATTTATCCTATTTGGGTTCTTACGTTTTCTTAGTTTTGGGTATTTTCTCTTCAAACATTACTTTGTCTCCACTCATAGTCTTTCTGCCTCTTTATACTATATCCATATTTTATTTGACTTATATTCAAGATTGTCTTGAGTTGTTTCTTCTTATTAAATTCATACGTTTAATGGTTTAACTTCAATTATAGTATTTTTATCCCATGTCAAAAATCTTACTTTACTTACAGGTTCTTTGATTTTTTTTTTTTTTGTAAACAAATTTATGGGTTTTTAGAGTAAGCAATGTTGCTCTGTCATTCAAAAACTTATATGCTATCAGGAAGTCATCATTTTATTTAATTTAAATTTTGAAGTTTTGTTTTTAACATTTAATTCCCTAGAAATTGTTTGTTTCCCTGGAATGATGTGAGGTAAATGACCGGTTTAATTTTTTCACGTAGATAATTTTATTTTACCTCCACTTATTGTAAATCTCAGAGAAGGCAATGGCACCCCACTCCAGTACTCTTGCCTGGAAAATCCCATGGAGGGAGGAGCCTGGTAGGCTGCAGTCCATGGGGTCGCTGAGTTGGACACAACTGAGCAACTTCACTTTCACTTTTCACTTTCATGCACTGGAGAAGGAAATGGCAACCCACTCCAGTGTTCTTGCCTGGAGAATCCAAGGGGTGGGGGAGCCTGATGGGCTGACATCTATGGGCTCGCAGAGTCGGACACGACTGAAGTGACTTAACAGCATTGTAAATCTGCCTCTCTGGTCTGGCTTGCTAGTTCTATTATGGATCACGATTTCTTCTATACAAGTATCTGTTTCTGGGCTCACTATTCTATTGATCATTCAATCTATATCATTTTAGAACACCCATTATCAATTTCATGGACCCTAATATCTTATAGATAGAATCCCCACTCCTTATTGTTCTTCTTCAGATGACTTTTTCCTATTCTCTGTCCTCTCTAAGCTCAGATATATTTTTCATATTTATTTATTTGGCTGAACAAGATCTTAGTTGTGGCATGCAGGATCTTCCATCTTTGTTGTGGCATGTGGGATCTTTAGTTTCCACAGACTAGATTTTTATTTTCAGCATATGAGCTCTTAGCTGTGGCGTGTAGGATCTAGTTTCCTGACTAGGTTATTGGGAGCATGGAGTCTTAGCCACTGGACCACCAGGGACCTCCCAGTTCAGATCACTTTAAAATTGCTTTAAACTTGGAAAGAGTTTTGCTGTTTACACTATTAAATTCTCCTTTCCATAAACATAGCATGCATGCATCTCTATCTTTAGATCTCCCATGCTTTTGCTATATATTTACACTTTTGCCTTGGTAAAAAAAAAAAAAAATGTGACATAAAAATTATTCTTCTCATTATAAAATAAATACATGTAGAAACATCTGCACTTAATGTCTTCATTCTCTTTTGAAGAATTATCTTTTACTCCTCAGAAACTTTCTTATTTTCAGTCTGAGACATTGTATCCCTCTCTAGGCATTGGTGACTCTGGCAACAGCATAAAGAAACAGCTAAAGTGTTTATTTTATTCTAGATGAGTTCAAGGAATAGTGTAAGGATTCATTCTTTCAGGAAAAAAACCTCATGCACTCAAGGGAGTGTTTTGTCTTTGCTTTTTGGTGTGTGTGTGTGTGGTGGGGGGTGTAACTATACTAAGCAATTTCTCAAGTGAAGGCATTGGCTCAGCAACTGGAGAAAAAGCAGCATTGGTTACAGGCTTTCTTAAAATCCTAATGTCAGCCTGAATCCAGAGGGAGAGGGATGGACAACTGTTGCCCCAGTGGCAGTATTTTTACTGCATGTGGGCTAAGGTGCTTCAGTTGTGTCCAGCTCTTTGCCATCCTATGGACTGTAGCCCACCAGGCTCCTCTGTCCATGCAATACTCCAGGCAAGAAAACTAGAGTGGCTTGCCATGCCCTTCACGGGGGATCTTCCTGACTACTTGTTACTTTTCCTTAATCTTCACAAAAGCGAAACTTTGGTGCTTTCCTGCTATTAACCCCAAAGGCAGGCCTTTGCAGAATATGTTCCCAGTAAAGAGTAGGCCATCAATGGCCAAGAATGATTGCTATGCTTTGTTATCATTAATGCAGTTAATAATTTTTTCATGTGTATGGATCATTTTGTAGGTTTCTCTGTTTGTAAACATTAAAACAATTTAGAATGTTCTCAATTTATGAAGCATTTCTTATAAGGCTACAGGTAAGGAGTAAATATCAAGGAACTTGAAATGCTTTGAAGGTAAATTAGATTTTGAACTGGGAGAATAATTTGGCATCTAGGTAATTTTGTACATTATTCCTTGGCAATTATGGTGATGTCTGTCCCTCTCAGTTTCTGTTTTTCATTATCACTTCTGGTAGACATACTGCATCATACTTGGGTTCTCATTCTGTGTGTATCTTGTTTTAATATGCAATTATTTTTCTCTCAATAGTTTAAACATACCATATGCCTGTTAAGCAATTGTACTTCCTCTTCTATAAACTATGTGTTGGTGTGTGCTTGTGTGCTAAGTCGCTTCTGTCATGTTCGACTCTTTGTGACCATGTGAACTATAGCCTGCCAGGCTTTTCTGTCCATGGGACTCTCCAGACAAGAATACTGGAATGGGTTGCCATGACCATCTCCAAGGGATCTTCCCCATCCAGGGATCAAACCTGGGTCTCTTGCATTGCAAGGCAGATTCTTTACCTTCTGAGCCACCAGGGAAGTCCATAGTTGTTTCTATTCTTCAAGTAATAGAACTCAGATTCTTGTTTGTATTTAATTTTATCCATTGATGATGGAACCATGAGAGTATGACCTACATTTCATTCTGTCTTTGTGTTTCAAGTGATGAAATACACTGGCTTGTTCCAGTAGCTGATGATGATCTATATGATTTCCTTTTAAATAATCATCCCCAATACCTATTCTTTATTTTTTTTAATCCAGAATTTAATGTTGTAAACCATCAATGTTCAAGTCCAATATATCTTCTGAAGATATTTCCACTGTTCTCAGTTCCTGTTTTGAACATTTGAATTTGAAACTCCTCACTTATTCTTACTAGACCTTTGTTAATGCTATTTCTTCTTTTTCAAGCTCTAATTACAAATCCATAGCCTTTAAAAATCAAACTGGTGTTCTGGTGAAATATATATAGATATATATATTATATGTCATATATAATATATAAACATAAATAAATAAATATATTATATATAAAAATATATATAATTCCAAATTGGTGAATATATATATATGTATTTATATATGGTTATTTTTATCAGTGTATGCTTCTATTTTACCTTTTTTAACTTGTCTTATGGCTTAACATGACTAAATTCATATTAGTTGCCACCACTTCTTTGCAAAACAGTCAAATAATGATGAGGACATATTAGGCACTAAAAATATACTTACTGAGTAAGAGGATGAATGCACTTCCTCCATAAATGCTAGATTGTAATAGCCTGTGCTGAGCTTCTATGGTTTGAAAGCATATAAAATGCACTCATGCAAATTAAATATATTTTTAATGATGTTCGTAGAAAGCATGTTCATATCACTTGAGCAAAAATGCAAAATCTGTAAATCCTTCTCATAAAACTTGACTAGTTATATGTGTATTAACTGTATAATGATTTTCCCACTCTAAAATAGATGCGTTAATGGACTGCCCAGCTCTATCTTATTTATTCATTTTTTTCTGTTGAAGTAGAGAACACTCATTTTAATACTACTAAACACTGCAAACATGTATAATCCTGTGAACTGTCAGTTAGAGAATTGTGAAATTAAATCATTTTTTTGGTCTTCTTCTCAAATTTCAAAATTACTTTTGGCATATAGATAAGACACCTTTTTTAACAATCACAATAATAAACATATGGATTACTATTAGTTGTAACACCTTCTTGGGTCTCTTTGCTTTTTATATTTGTCATAATAAGCTGAATATAATCTTGCCCACTTTTATTCTTTTGACATTTTGTCATTTGAAGCATATTTCAAGATGTAAATATTTCTTCTTGCCCTGGAAAGTTGTATAGTAAATACAACTGTTTTGACCTTTTCAATATTCTACATTTTGACTGGTTGTCTGCTCTAATCACAGGGTCCTGGGGTGGTAAACAGGGAAAGTTGGCCATGGCAAGTGAATCAAATTACAGAATACTAAAAAGGTCATAGTAAGATGGTTTTAACTTCAAAGAACAAAAGAAATAGGGGGAAATATTTGTAAGATTTTTTAAATGAGTAAAGGTAATCTTATGTGCATTTTTAACAAATGAGTAATGAAAGTCAATATTTACTATAATTTTTAAATTATGTTTGGGCTACATCTGAAAAGTCAGCATATTCTTTCGGCAAATTTAATAAAAATAATTATATTTCCTTATAATTAATAATCAAATCCTCCTGAGAAGGGAACCTTTATTGCATTTCTGCAGATAGTATTTAACAAATGACAACTACATAATAGTGTGAATTGCAGTCTCTCCTTTCCATCCAAGATGGCTTAAAATATTGACTAAAAATCCCAGAAGAAGATGAACTTCATTGGGTTTATTCTGATTCAGTGAATTTTCCCAATGGGTTATATTTTTCTCCTTGCTACAAGAGGCTCAGAGTACTGATCTTTTCATTGTGTTGTTTCTTTCATTGATGGATAGCTCCTCAAATGTTAAATACCCTTAAACAAAAGTCAATTGTACACATCAGTCAGAGAGGACACTTTCTCAAAACACACACAGTGATGTTTGGCTGAA
Source organism: Cervus elaphus (assembly GCF_910594005.1). Lineage (NCBI taxonomy): Eukaryota > Metazoa > Chordata > Mammalia > Artiodactyla > Cervidae > Cervus > Cervus elaphus. Next base: position 30,507,098 of record NC_057841.1, on the reverse strand, counting down.
TGTTTTCAGTAATGTGACTTTAAAGCATTTATACAGATGTAAACTAACGTGTATATCTGTGTGGCAAGCTGTCATCTAGACATGAAAGCACTGCCTGTCTTTTAAAACTATGGAAAAATGGGAAAAAATTTGGCTGCTTTTTGGTTATTGAAAGTATTCATAGTCAAATGAATGATTCAGTTACTTAATTCTACTCAATTAGCTCTCAGCTCAGCACATTATCTCAGGAACACATGTTTTTTGTCTCTCTTTGCTTTGATTTTGGCTGCACCACTTGGCATGTGGGTTCTTAGTTCCCAGACTAGGGATCAAACGCATGTCCCTGCATTGGAAGCATAGAGTCTTAACCACTAGACCACCAGGGAGATCCCTAGGGGACACGTGTTGTTGGGGCCACCTCTATTTCCAGTATTGTTTGTGCCCGAAGCAAAGTCGGTGGGGCGGGGAGAGGAAGGGGTAAACGCTAGACCCAGAATAAGCATGTCATTTTTAGCTACAACCCCTTAGCCGGAGCTAGTCAATTTACCCATTCACTCTTAAGAGAGACAAAGTGAAATACTACTGTATGGATAAGATAGGGAGCTATAAATGTTCTGTTTATGTTATCATGTTAATAACTACCTTAAGAAGCAATGTGAACTTAGAAAAATGCACTGTCTTTAAATACAGGCCCACTTCTTTTTAATCCGAAACATTAGAGCCAGATGAGTTTTGAAATTCACTTTTACCTTCTTTGGATTTTAGGAAACTTACATGGCATATATATAGCTGAAGGACTTATAGTAATTACAGCTCTTTCTACACTTAGAATGGGATAACAACCTGAAAATACTGTAAGTAAAAAATGCATTTGATACACTTAACCTACCGAATACCCCACTTTAGCCTAGCCTACATTAAACATGCTCAGAATACTTAACATTTGTCAACAGCTGGGCAAAATTATCTAACAGAAAGCCTTTTTTTATAATGAAGTATTGAATATCTCAAGTAATTTGTTGAACATGATACTGTAAGTGAAAAACAGGATATTTGTCTGGGTACAATTATTGGGCTTCCCAGGTGGCTCAGCAGTGAGAAATCTGCCGGCAGCGCAGGAGCTGCGGGACATGCAGTTTTGATCCCTGGGTCAGGAAGATGCCCTGGAGGAGGGCATGGCAACCCACTCCAGATTTCTTGCCTGGAGAATCCCCATGGACAGAGGAGCCTGGCGGGCTATAGCCCATAGCGTCGCAGTCAGACACGACTGTAGCGACAGTGCACACACACACACACACACACACACACACAGAGTGACTGTAACTCCATCACTTGCTTACTCTCCTGATCATGGGGATAACTGGGAGCTGCATTGCCTAGCATCACCAGAGAACATCACAGGGCCTGTCACTAGTGATGGAAATGGTCAAAATTCAAAATATAATTTCTATTGAACGCATAATGTACCACTGTAAACTGGAAAAATTGTCAGTCAAAGCATCACAAGTCAGAAACTATCTGTACTTTCCTGAGTATAGCCTTCCCTGAGTGTGGGCCTTTGTGATTAATTCACAGATGTATATTGCTGGATTGGGATAATCTGAATAGAGCCCTGATTGCTCCTTAAGTGTAGCTTAAATTAACTTTCACACCTAATATTTCATCATGGGAAAGCCCCAAAGTGCATCACAAATATAATAATAGTTATTTGCACATCTGGCCTATATTGCTTGGGAATCAATCCATCAGAAGTCAGGGAAGCAGGATTCATGATAGTTTAAGCAAAAGGTTAATTTAGTAAAATAATATTTATGTGGCTTGAGGAATGGAAGGACAGTAACGAGGTTGAGGTTCAGGAAACATTACAGTTAGAGAAATAAATAACATCAAAATTAAGTGTCTTGTATAGTGGCTTGTCTTTGCAGATCTTTTTTTTTTTCCCTATCTAATTGCACAGAGCCTTATTTTCCTTTTCTGGTCAGCATGCTTCAGTTCAGTTCAGTTCAGTCACTGTCGTGCCCGACTCTTTGCGACCCCATGAACTGCAGCACGCCAGGCCTCCCTGTCCATCACCAACTCCCGGAGTCCACCCAAATCCATGTCCATTGAGTCAGTGATGCCATCCAACCATCTCATCCTCTGTCGTCCCCTTCTCTTCCTGCCCACAATCTTTCCCAGCATCAGGGTCTTTTTTAATGAGTCAGCTCTTCACATCAGGTGGCCAAAGTATTAGAGTTTCAGCTTCAACATCAGTCCTTCCAATGAACACCTAGGACTGATCTCCTTTAGGATGGACTCGTTGGATCTCCTTGCAGTCCAAGGGACTCTCAAGAGTCTTCTCCAACACCACAGTTCAAAAGCATCAATTCTTCAGTGCTCAGCTTTCTTTATGGTCCAACTCTCACATCCATACATGACCACTGGAAAAACCATAGCCTTGACTAGATGGACCTTTGTTGACAAAGTAATGTCTCTGCTTTTTAACATGCCATCTAAGTTGGTCATAACTTTCCTCCCAAGGAGTAAGCATCTTTTAATTTCACCATCTGCAGTGATTTTGGAGCCCCCCAAAATAAAGTCAGTCACTGTTTCCACTGTTTCCCCATCTATTTTCCACTTAAAAAAAAAATTTAAATTTAGTTTTAACACAGAGGCTGAGTTTTAAAACCAATTTTCTTGAGTAAATGTCCTGAGATAGATCCCTAAGCCTGGGCCATCAGGCCGTGCTGTGAGGAAGTAAGGTAAATTGGTGGCATTGTCCAGGTGGGGAATTCAACTGGGATGACTAACCACGTGACTGAAGATGGCCAGGTAGAATGGAGTTGGCCAACAAAGACACTGGAGTACACTCACTGCAGTGATTTTACAGAAGAAGATTTGGGTCTCAGATTAGTATCATAAATACCATGTTCTGATATGTACATTTTCTACTGCTCCTCTGATCTGTCCTAAGAAGTTATCTTTGATGGCCATTATCTATGAGCTCCCAACACATGTTAAGTGGTACAAAATATATTTGTTGAGCAAATAGTAAAAAGTTAAATATCCCTGACAACATATTGCAGTTATTTGCAAATGTCAGAAACTTACAAAATTGCTTTAATCAGTGTTTTCTTTACTACAAAGAACTAAAATTCTTTTTGAAGGAGATGCTATCATTTGCTAAATTGACATTTAGTTTCTTCTCCTTCTTCTCAAAAGAATCTTGATATCATCAACTGACCTCTCTTAGAGAAATCAAGGGAATTCCAGAAAGACATCAACTTCTGCTTCATTGAATACACTAAAGCCTTTGACTGTGTGGATCACAACAAACTGGAAAATTCTTAAAGAGATGAGAATACCATACCACCTTACCTGCCTCCTGAGAAACCTGTATGGTTAGAAATGGACACAGAACAGAAGACTGATTCAAAATTGGGAAAGGGATATTTCAAGGCTGTATATTGTCACCCTGCTTATTTAGCTTATATCCAGAGTACATCATGTGAATGCTGTGCTGGATGACTCACAAACTGGAACCAAGATTGCTGGGAGAAATACCAATAATCTCAGATATGCAGATGATAACACTCTAAGGGCAGAAAGTGAAGAGGAACTAAAGAGCCACTTGATGAGGATTAAATAAGAGAGTGAAAGCTGAGTTAAAATTCAACATTAAAAATACTAAGATCATGACATCAGGTCGCATCACTTTGTGGCAAATGGAAGGGGAAAAAATATAAGCAGTGACAGATTTTATTTTCTTAGTCTCCAAAATCACTGTGGTTGGTGACAGCAGCCATGAAATTAAACTATGCTTACTCCTTGAAAGAACAGCTATGACAAACCTAGACAGCATATTAAAAAGCAGAGACATAACTTTGCCAACAAAGTGCCAACAAATATAGTTAAATCTGTGTTTTTTTAATAGTCATGTTCAGATGTGAGAGTTGGACCATAAAGAAAGCTGAGCACCAAGGAAATGATTCTTTCAAATTTTGGTGCTAGAGAAGACTCTTGAGACAGCAAGGAGATCAAACAAATCAAACCTGAATATTCCTTGGAAAGAATGATGCTGAAGCTGAAGCTCTAGTACTTTAGACACCTGATGTGAAGAGCCAACTCATGGAAAAAACCCTGTGCTGGGAAAGATTGAGGGCAAAAAGAGGAGGGGGCAGCAGAGGATGAGATGGTTCGATAGTATCACTGACTCAAAGAACATGAATTTGATTAAACTCAGGGAGATAGTAAAGAATAGGGAAACCTGGTATGCTTCAGTCCATGGGGTTGCAAGGAGTCAGACATGACTTAGCCACTGAACAACAATGATACAGACAAACTGTATATCATAGCATGCTAAAGTCATCCTCCAGTCCAGAGGCAAGTCCTGATCAGTCTATATACTTGTTTATAATTAACGTAGATAGAGGCCAAGTTGAATTAGGATACAGAATAGGGCATTCCCAAGATAAATGTTACTAATTAAAGGTTGGCACAGGTCTTATATTGGTTTGATGCAAATGGAAAAAAATAGCTTTCATCTTATGGCTATTAGAGAAGTCTCCTTCCGTTCACACTAGATGTGAAAAAGAGCCAGTTGTCCTAGGTTATGATAATAGCCATCTTGCAAACATGAAAACAGTGAATCTGAGGCAGTGCTAGCATGATAAGACATGGTAAAATACAGAATTACTGAGAAACAGGGCCCAGATTTACCGTGTCAGAGACTTGTCCTTCAGTGGAACATCCTGCTATATGCAATAATGTTTCTGTTTTACTTCCATCTATTTGTTCTTTTTAGGCTTTTTGTTCTTCATAGCGGAAGGCAGGTAAAAGGGTGCATTATCCCTAAATATATATCTTTGCCTTTGAATTATTTAAAAAAATAAAATGGCCTCAAATATCTCAGTGTCTAAATATATGTATATTAGACTCTCCTGTTATTTATTCTGCTTAAATTAATTCATAGATGAATTGTTATTTGCTTTACCAACATCAACTTTCAAAGTGTGCTGTGTATTAATATTATAAAATAAAATTTAAAGACATGCTTACTTTTTTCAATCTTGAAACTTTAGCTAGGCAAATATTAAATAATCTTTATATTTGCAGTATAATCAATCAGAATTTATTTAATTAGTCTTAGACTACCATATATATTTCAAAATAATTGATAGAGTTTTATGGAGCCTTAAATTCAGACTTTTATTATGTCAGACATCTGTTCTCCCTAGTCATTTCACTTTAATTGTCCACTCTTTTCTAGAAAAGTATGTATCTTTCAGGCATGTTTTCTATTTTCCCCATGACTCCCACAAGTGCATTTTATGACTTTTGTTGATAAAATTTTTTACAGAGAAATGGACTATTTAGAGATTTTTTATTTAATAAAGGTATGAGAGAGCTAATAACAAAAAGAAAATTTAATTCAGAATTGTCATTAAAATTGCTTTCTACCCTTCCATTGACTAATAGACTGGAAGTGGGAACCAAGAGTTCTTTAACACAGTCCATTTTTAAAATCATGTTTAAATATGCCACAATGAAAACCTTTTTCTTAAAAGATGTCTTTGTGTGTTAGTCACTCACTCATGTTTAATTCTTTGTGACCCAATGGACTGTAGCCTGCCAGGCTCCTCTATCCATGGAAATCACCAAGCAAGAATTATGGAGTGGGTTGCCATTCCCTTCTCTAGGGGATCTTCCTGACCCAGGGATCAAACCTGGGCATCTTGCATTGCAGGGAAAGTTCTTTACCATCTGAGACTTACACCCTAATATGGGAAGCAAAAAAGCAAAAGTTAACCAATAGCTATTTTAAAGAGCAAACAAAGAAATACTATAGAGCAGTTCTAAAGGCTGTAGAGAAGAATGCAAAGCTTTAAAAAGAGTATGGAGATGGCAGTGAAAACTAAAGGAGGGAGAAAGTAATTGCCCAAGTAAGATTGTAGCCAAGATCCTGAAGTTTATGTGCCCATGAGAACAGATCTTCAGTATTTCAGGTGAATCAGACAACACTTTCCCTCATTCAAGACATAGAACTTCTGTAATTAAAAAGGACATATGCATGTGTGCATGCTCATTCATGTCCAACTCTTTGCAACCCCACGGACTGTAGCCTACTAGGCTCCTCTGATCATGGGAATTTCCCAGGCAAGAATACTGCAGTGGGTTGCCATGCCCTCCTCCAGGGGATCCTCTCTACTCAGAGATTGAACCTATGTCTCTTCCACCTCCTGCATTGGCAGGTGGGTTTTTTACCCTTGCACCACCTGAGAAGCCAAAAGGACTTATAACTATACTTTCAAACATGATTTAATTTAAGTAGAAAGTAAAGAAAATAAAGTTTGTAATATTTCTTCCAAAGGAAGAACTTATATATAACAAGAAAATAATTTTTAAAAGTCCTTAGATACTGTATGGATAATATTAGCTAAATGTAGGCCTTCTAAAATAACTGGATATATTAGATAATCTGAAGTGAACTTTTGTTTTTCTTGTTGTTTCTTCAGTTTCATTGAGATATGATTGACATGTAACATTGTGTAGGTTTAAGGTGTAGAGTACAGTGATTTGACATACACTGGGAAATGGTGACCACAGTAAGTTTAGAGAGCGTTCATCATCACACATTGTTCAGTCACTCAGTCATGTCTGATTCTTTGCAGCCCCATGAGCTGCAGCACAACAGGCTTCACTGTCTTTCACTCTCTCCCAGAGTTTGCTCAGACTTACATTCATTTAGTCAGTGATGTCATCCAACCATTTCATTCCCGGCTGTCCCCTCTCCTCCTGTCCTCAGCCTTTCCCAGCATCAGGGTCTTTTCCAGTGAGTCAAGCTCTTTGCATCAGGTGGTCAAACTACTGGAGCTTCTGTTTCAGCATCAGTCCTTCCAATGAATATTCAGGGTCGATTTCCTTTAGGATTGATTGGTTTGATCTTCTGGCTGTCCAAGGGACTCTCAAGAGTCTCCTCCAGCACCACAGTTCGAAAGCATCAGTTCGGTGCTCAGCCTTCTGTAGGATCCAACTCTCACATGACTCCTGGAAAAACCATAGCTTTGGCCATATGGACCTTTGTTGGCAAAGTGCTATCTCTGCTTTTTAATATGCTGTCTAGGTTTGTTGTAGCTTTTCTTCCAAGGAGCAAGCATCTTTTAATTTCATGGCTGCAGTCACTGTCTACAGTGATTTTTGAGCCCAAGAAAATAAAGTTTGTTACTGTTTCCATTTTTTCTCCATCTATTTGCCATGAAGTGATGGGACCTGTAGGGAAAGAACAAATTAGCCAAGATGGTGTACTCAGACTCTCTCACCCCACGGGCTGTCACTCTTGCCCCATGTTTTATAAATTATGATTATGTAACAGCTGAGATCACTTACAGCACTGTGCATGTGCCTCATGAGGTATTTGCTTGGTCATGGGCTTTGTGCGGTACACCTGTATGAGCTTTATCATGAAAGCCCAGGCTCCTGCTACATTGGGGCTACATTGGAGCAATATCATGGTTATGTTATGTGAGGTTATGTTATGGCTCCGTTTTGGTTATGTTGTGGCTGCTGTGTCAGCCAGGAGAGAGGCTGTGTTATGGCTACCATTCCAACCAGGAGAGAATAAACAAGTCCGCAGTTCCTATGGCTCCCCAAATGTTCTTTCAGCCTCTTAGCTCGCATCTTGCCTACCCTGGTTCAGCGAACAGCACAGACAGTGTGAATAGCAAGATGACTGGCTCTGTGAGCTGGATCAGCAACACAAGGCTGGATACCATGAACTTAGTTTTTTTTTTTTTTAATGTTGAGTTTTAAACGAACTTTTTCACTCTCTTCTTTCACGGTCATTAAGAAGCTCTTTAGTTCTTCTTTGCTTTCTGCCATTAGGGTAGTATCATCTGCATATCTGAGATAATTGATAATTCCCTCAGAAATCTTAATTCCAACCTGTGATTCATTCAGCCCAACATTTAGCATGATATACTCTGCATGTATGTTAAATTAACAGTGTGACAATATACAAATTTGATGTACTCTTTCCCCAATTTTGAACGTCTGTTTTTCCATGTCCAGTTCTAACTGATGCTTCTTGACCAGCCTACAGGTTTCCCAGGAGGCAGGTAGGTGGTCTGGTATTCTCATCTCTCTAAGAATTTTCTAGTTTGTTGTGATCCACAAAGTCAAAGACTTTACCATAGTCAACGAGGCAGAAGTAGATATTTTTATGAAATTATCTTTCTTTTCCTTTGATCCAAAGGATGTTGGCGATTTGATATATGTGTGTGTGTGTGTGTGTGTGTGTGTGTGTATACACATATCTTCTTTATCCATCAATTGATAGGCACTAGGTTGCTGAGTGCCAAAAAATTGATGCTTTTAGACTGTGGTGTTGGAGAAGACTCTTGAGAGTCCCTTGGACTTCAAGGAGATCCAACCAGTCCATCCTAGAGGAGATCAGTCCTGGGTGTTCATTGGAAGGACTGATGCTGAAGCTGAAACTCCAATACTTTGGCCACCTCATGCGAAAAGTTGACTCATTGGAAAAGACCCTGATGCTGGGAGGGATTGGGGGCAAGAGGAGAAGGGGATGACAGAGGATGAGATGGCTGGATGGCATCACCAACTCGATGGGCATGAGTTTGAGTAAACTCTGGGAGTTGGTGATGGACAGGGAGGCCTGGTGTGCTGCAATTCATGGGGTCACAAAGAGTCAGGAACAACTGAGTGACTGAACTGAACTGAACTGAACTGAGGTTTCTTCCATCTTTTGCTCTTGTGAATAAAGCTGCAGTGCATATATCTCTTCAAATTAGTGTTTATGTTTCCTTTGGAAAAGTTATTTTTATGTTTCAAAGTGCTGAAATAAAATCATATTACTATATATAAAATTTAGATAATCACTTAATTCTTTACTGTCATAATTCTCCAAGCCAGGTTTCAGCAATACGTGAACTGTGAACTTCCAGATGTTCAATCTGGTTTTAGAAAAGGCAGAAGAACCAGAGATCAAATTGCCAACATCTGCTAGATCATTGAAAAAGCAAGAGAGTTCCAGAAAAACATTTATTTCTGCTTTCTTGACTATGCCAAAGCCTTTGACTGTGTGGATCACAATAAACTGTGGAAAATTCTGAAAGAGATGGGAATACCAGACCACCTGACCTGTCTCTTGAGATGCCTGTATGCAGGTCAGGAAGCAACAGTTAGAACTGGACATGGAACAACAGACTGGTTCCAAATAGGAAAAGGAGTGGGTCAAGGCTGTATATTGTCACTCTGCTTATTTAACTAATATGCAGAGTACATCATGAGAAATGTTGGACTGGAAGAAGCACAAGCTGGAATCACGACTGCCGGGAGAAATATCAATAACCTCAGATATGCAGATAACACCACCCTATGGCAGAAAGTGAAGAGGAACTAAAAAGCTTCCTGATGAAAGTGAAAGAGGAGAGTGAGAAAGTTGGCTTAAAGCTCAACATTCAGAAAACTAAAATCATGGCATCCGGTCCCATCACTTCATGGCAAATGGATGGGGAAACAGTGGGAACAGTGACTGACTTTATTTTTGGGGGCTTCAAAATCACTGCAGATGGTGATTGCAGCCATGAAATTAAAAGGCACTTACTCCTTGGAAGGAAAGTTATGACCAACCTAGACAGCATATTAAAATGCAGAATTACTTTGTCAACAAAGGTCCATCTAGTCAAGGCTATGGTTTTTCCAGTGGTCAGGTATGGATGTGAGAGTTGGACCATAGAGAAAGCTGAGTGCCGAAGAATTGATGCTTTTGAAGTGTGGTGTTGGAGAAGACTCTTGAGAGTCCCTTGGACTGCAAGGAGATCCAACCAGCCCATCCTAAAGGAGATCAGTCCTGGGTGTTCATTGGAAAGGCTGGTGTTGAAGCTGAAACTCTAGTACTTTGGCCACCTGATGTAAAGAGCTGACTCATTTGAAAAGACCCTGATGCTGGGAAAGATTGAGGGCAGAAGGAGAAGGGGACGACAGAGGATGAGATGGCTGGATGGCATCACCGACTCAATGGACATGAGTTTGAGTAAACTCCAGGAGTTGATGGACAGGGAGGCCTGGCGTGCTGCGGTTCATGGGATCAGGAAGAGTCAGACAGGACTGAGCGACTGAACTGAACTAAGTGCTTACACTTCAGTTTTTTTCCAGTGAAATACTATTTTTAAATATTATTTATATACTTACTCTTATATATGTATTTTTTTACTAGGATTCACTTTCTAGACAAAATAGTTATATTTTCATAATAAAGATAACCTAACCTTTTACATTTACTGTGCAATCAATACATTCTCCATGCTTAACTAGGTGGGAGAAAAAATAATTGGGAATTGAAGAAATAGCACTGATATAATTTCCTTTGGAACAGTCAGCTTTTTCCTTTCCACTTACCAAATAAGTTGACCATAAGTATGTCAGACAAGAATGTTGTTCCGAAGCTAATTTTGTACTCAAATATCCATCAAAATCCAGTTGTAGTAAGTTGGCTGGAAAGACATGCTGAGTTGTTCCTTTAGAACAAGAGTTAAGTGTTTAGAAGAAAAAACAATAAAATAGAGTACATAAATGCTTGCCAAATGTAGACAAGTAATAATATAAAATCTAATACATTGTCAGTTTTATCATTTTTGGAATGCCTGTGATATGGCTTGTTACTTTTAAAAAATGCTGAGGTTTTCTCTCTTCATTCCAACTATTTTGCAAACTGGTTCTATTATCAAGGGATAAATTAATTTATGAAAAACAAACAAGCCTGGGGTAAGCATAATTAATTTTATCCCATTAAAGAAAGATTTATCTTGATCCTAATTCAGGTATAGTCACTAGTTGAACTCCTCATTTATTAAAACTTTTCTATAACCAGAGTTAAGAACTTTGAGTTTCCCTTCTTTGATTCTAATCTCTGACCTCCCAGACTTTATACTGCTTTACCTTATTGTATTTGCACTGCATCATTATATTTAATTTCTCTTTCTACCTCCTTTAAATTTTTAAAGATCCTCTATTACTTTAATTTATATTGTTCAGTGCTTTACTATTAGATTGTTCTTTCTAGTGAAAAATTTTTATTTATCCCACTTTCCCCTTATTTTGCTTTCATTTGTTTGACTTTTGTGTATTGAAATATACTTGACATAATATTGTGTAATTGCAACTTTCACTCACTTAGGTGTAGAGCATATTGACTGATACATTTATATATTCTAATATGATTAGTGTTTCTATCATATCACATAATTATTTCTTCTTGTGGTTGGAATAACTATGTTTAGTCTCTTTTTTTTAAATTTCAGCATATTTGATTGAAAATCTTAGTTGAAATGAAGATGGTTGATTGAAATGCACATAAGAGTTAATGGAAACTGAAGTTTATGCTTAGTTTGATGGCAACTGTGCTGAAAGAACTGCATATGGACTTGTGTGTATTTTTCTGATTTCTTTCAAGTAGTTATCATATTACTTAGCACATAATAAACACAAAAAATATCCAGTGATCAAATGAAGTCAAGAACAAAAGTGACTGAGTGAATGAAAATTTTAAACTTGTAAGCATCTGGATATTTTCAAGGTGTGATTAGTGATTTTTTTTCTGCAATTCTATCCATCAGTACATTTTTCATACATTTTAACATAACATAATATTGGCAACTTTGAATAAAGGTCACATTCAAACTACCTACAATGACATTTTATTTCATAAAAAAGGAAAATATAAAGGATTTCATTATAAATGTAATCTCTGTAGGTGAAATTTGTTGCATGAATCTTAAAATCATTTCACAATGACATTTAGCATGCATATATAGTAGTTGAAATTATGAAGGAATTTATTTTCTAAATTAATACACATCTTTTTCCTGGCTATATGTCTACATTGTATGCATTCCTGGATCTATATTGAACAGGCAGGTGGCTTCTCATTTAAATGACTTTTTAACAAGTTTTAAAATTTAGTTTTTATTGAAGTATATTGATTTACAGTGTATATAATAATTCTTCACAGAGCAAGAATTGAGGTGGGATTGGGGAGGGTAGAGATAATAATAGAATAACAAAGGGGTAAGTAGTAACTGATTTTATAGCAGACATTAATACATCAAAAATGAGCTGCATGTTCAAGGAATTGAAAATGGGTCATTCTTTGGATGCAATGGTCTTATTGCTAAAATCTTCCTATTTTGTCCAGTTTGTCAAAATTTGTCTGTATTTTTAATCTTCTATGAGAATAAGATCACATAGAAAAGACACTGAAACAAAGACTTTGTCTTTATAAAAAATGATTATGAGTGTTTGCAGTGCTGTCTTCATTTCAAAGAAACCATTTATTCTAAGAGCATGAAAGAAATTCACATGTCTAGTTTGCTGGCTATGTTCTGTGCTACTCTGAGGGAACTTTGGTATTTCCTATCCTCTTCCTCAAAGTATTTTATTTCACTGCTTCTTTTGACAGTATTGTCTCCTACATTTAGTTCAGTTATTAAGTTATTAAGAAGAGTTAAATAAGTCAATTTTTAAATATTGATAGAGGACAAAGCACTATAAATGTGGGGGGAAAAGGTAGAGATATCAAGAGGCAGAGATAGGAGAGAGGGCTAACTTCAGCCCAGTACATTTCATTCCCTGCCAGCTCCTGGTGGAACTTGACATTCACTCATAATTGAGAGCCCATCTTTATAACATTCCTGTTTTCAATGCCAGGTCTGCTGTAATAATGTTGCCATATTAGTGTTTCTGGGATCAAACTTCATATAAATTTAAGCAGGGAATTCCCTGGCAGTCTGGTGGTGAAGACTCTGTGCTTTTACTGCTGAGGGCAGGGAACTGAGATCTTATAAGCCACATAGCATAGCCAAAAATGAAAATAAATAAGTAAATTTAAACAAACAGGCAGAAAAGATTGGATATATTTGCTAGTATTTGGCAAGTGGTCGTATTTATTTACTTTAAAGATATTTGTATTTATTTATTACTTACTTTTGACATCTATTCTACCAGTGGTTATGATGAGAAAACATTAAGCAATATTTGTAAATCATAGAATATAATTTAAAATAATACAAACATTAAAATTATCACTGTAGTAAACTGTATTCAACTGAGTAAAATATCAGCTGGGTGATGGATTCATGAAGATCATTGCTGATGACTTTCTTTAACAAACACACAAACACTCTTTGTCTCCCATGTGCCTTTCTATTCTATGAGAAATACATATGTACTATTTTACTCATATAATAAAAAGACACATCAAAACAAATGCTGTATATATTTTAAAAACATGAACTTGGGAACATCATCTTGAATCCCTCAGTTGGAAAATGCTATCCATAATGAATGAGTGTACAGGGAAAATAATAAATAGAATGGTATTTGAGTAAAAAAACAGTTCTAGAATGTATTAGCTATGTGACTGGGCAGTTTTTAACTTGAACTTCTCAACTATAAAATAGTCACATTGATAATATCTATTTTACCAGGTTATTAGTAAATATAAAGGAGATAATATATAAGGTATTTAATAAATACCTATTCTAGTGAACTTTTGATAAATAGTTATAGCTGCCATTATTCTAATAATTATTCATTTTAATATCATTATTAATAAAGTATAGGTTAGAAATCAAGAAATTCCACTACTGTGGAATATAAAATGTAGGAGCCAGAGAGGAGTTTTAGATTCCTAGGCCAATACAAACCTGAGAATTGCATTTATTCAATTTGGATCCAGGCACTGTGAAAAGCACACAATGTACACAGAAGGAATTCAGGAGATTTAGGGCAAAGCAACACACGTCCTCTGGGGAAGCCAGGGCATATCGACTCTCTGTGCTCCAATTCTATGTGGTATATGCTACTAAAATATAGAAATATATCTTGGCACACATCTATCCATAATACGGTGATCCTTCAGTTGTCTTACAATTTTACTGTTGGATGTAAAATTCCACCCCTGTTTACATTCAAATAACTCCCATCATTCATAAGTTCTTGAAGGTCATTAACTACAATTGTGTAGTAATGGGTGCTTTATGTCATAATTATTGTCACATTTATAAAATCTCTAAGTTTTAAAAAGATTTAGACAACAGAACTAGGAGACCGTCACCATAATGTTTCTCAGCTGAGATACTAATGCAAAATCAGTGTCTCTCAAACATCTTTAGTAGTGGCCCACAGTTACCTATACAATCTGGACATCACTCCCCCTTAAGCTGCAAAGGAAAGGTTTTCCAAATTATATTGATTTTAGAGCAGTGCCCTAGAATCGGACAATCTAGGTTCAAATTATATTCTTATTTATTAGCATAACCATTTCCTTGACTTTGGTCATGTTTTGTAACTGCTCTGAGCTTTGGTCTTCCTATCTATAAAATGAGGATGTTAATACTATTTACTTTTAAAAGCTGTTACGATTTTATGCATCTATATTTGTGTGAGTATATATACACACACACATGCATATGTGCATGCCAAGTCACTTCAATGTGTCTGACTCTTTGTGACCCTATGGATCATAGCCTGCCAGGCTCCTCTGTCCGTAGGTTTCTCCAGGCAAGAATACTGGAGTGGGTTGCCATGCCCTCCTTCAGGGGATCTTCCCAAGCCAAGGATCGAACCCGAGTCTCTTCTATCTTCTGCATTAGCAGGCAGGTTCTTTGCCACTAGTGCCAGGGAAGCCAGGTGTGTGTGTGTGTGTGTGTGTGTGTGTGTGTGTACATGTGTATTTGAGATTATATATATATATATATATATACATACATATTTGAGAGTGAGAGAGACAGATATATGTTGGAAAGAGTTGGGCACTGATTCAATAGAGCTACTTTTGTTTGATATTTAGATCAGTTTTTTAGCTTTCTTCTCAAGATAATTTCAACTGAATAGTTACAGCCCTAGAGATTATGAATAATGTTTTTTTTTTATGTTTAGCCATGTAACTCAGTCAGGAATTCTGGAGCCCATGAACACTGAATGATTAAAATTAAAATGACAGAAGCATATTTTTATCATTAAAAACATACTCAAAAATTATATCCAGTGTACCTATAATCTAAAATCAGTGATATACTGTGTGTAGGTAAGTGTATTTTGTTCCGTAATGTACCAAATTAAAAGTAAATCCCCTCATGTGGGGCTAGGACATTGGCTTTTAAAACTAAAGTTACTACACTGCATTTTAATGTAATTCATCAGAGTTTGGAGACTTTAATTCATTCCAAAATGCTAGGTGCTCTCTAGCTGAAAAGTGCTTAATTTAATTACTCAGCTTCCAAAAATAGTCAAAATATTTATATTGAATTTTACTGGAGTATGAAATTCTCATTCTGATGACTCCTTGAAGAAACCACACTTTATAACTTTTAAATGCATCATTCTTCCAACAACAGAACATGGCAAGCACTCTTCTGTTGCCTGTCAAATAGTTCCCCAATTGTTTTGATCAATTTAATTTCAGAAGTTGCAGATTGATGTCTAGAAAAGTTTCTAAATGAACAATTAGTGAATTTATGCAAAGGAGTCTATGGAAGTAGCAAAAATATGTTGAATAAAATAGCTTATGAGAATGTTGTTCAGCATTATGTCAAAATCACATGTTCATCTCAGTAGTAGTCCTGTTTTCTGTGAGATGTATGTGTGAAGAGGCACTTGGATTTTGTCTGCTTTCCATGTCTGTGCTGACCAAGATTTGCAATTCAAAAACCAACCATTGTAATCACAGCTCTGATTCATAACTATAAATTACACTTATACTTTTGTTATTAAATTTTTCTTATTTAAAATGTATTTTATTTAGACTAATTTTAAGAATAGAATGATTGGATCATTTCTGTGATGGAGTTGACCCTAAAACACAAGATGGAATTTTTCCCACCTCAGCTGTAAGAACGGAATGTGTGACAGCAGAAAGTACAGACTGTGTGATTCTGGGTACCATCTGAATGTCTCTGAAAATACAAATGGCGCAATTAAAACAGATACGTTAGGCTTCTGATCATTTGAATTAAATGCCATTTGGGTCTCTGACTTTAGTTATCTTACTGGACCATTCAGATCACAAATGATTTTTTATCTCAATTGAAAATATAGTCCCTATGGAAAAGATTCACTCCTCGGAGTGTAACTTGATACTTTATTAAAAAAAAAAATACAACTTCAAAAGACAATGACTAAAGCTGACAAATATTTTCTACATTGTCACATATAATCACCTAGTTTCTCACATTGATTTTTTTTCCTGTGGACCATGCCAACAGATGTTAATGTGGTATAAATGAACATGTCAATTTTCTCATACCTATGTTGACAAGTGTTAAAGAATTCAGCTTAAGAGGGACATGCTATCTGACCATTATCTGTCTTCATCTTTTATATCAAGTTATGGTGTTACCAATCCAGTGTTTGGTTTCCTATCATAAGGTAGCATTCGGCACAGAATGCAAAAGCCAGATATATTATTTTATCCACACCAGCTCTGAAACAGCACTTTCTGTCCCCCTTTTGAATGAGTGGCAGACCAATGAACTTCCTCTCCTCAAAAGCAAAGGGGAAGGAGGCAGGAGGATCTGTTCTCTAGGTGTAGAATTCTTGTCTATTTTGATTTATCAAAAGACTGTTTTTTTTTTAAAACTGCTTTAGTACTTTGTTATTATTTTCAGGAATCTTTTTTTAGAAATGAGGCATAATTAAAGCTGTTAAAATATCACCACTACATCATACATCACATTTTAATCCATAGCTTGTATTTAGGTTGATTTTAGCAAATTGAATGTGTTATATACCTGAGTGACCCTCATTCAGTGGCATCACAAGGTGATCATTCCGTGGAATTATTTTCTGGGGTAACTGCTACAGTATTTGAACTACATTTTCAGGACAGATCTGAAGAAAATAAAATCATCAGTATTCAAAATGCATATTCTAATGTCACAGAGCTCTTATTTTCCTGTGTGTATTAATCCAAGGCACTTTGAAAACCAGCTGGCTATGAGACAACGGAGATACCATTCCAGGTTGACATAGTGAACTACACACTGCAGAATGTGAAAATGAAATTAAAGTCACTCAGTCATGTCCAACTCTTTGCAACACCATGGAACTGTAGCCCACCACACTCCTCTGTCTATGGGATTCTCCAGGCAAGAATACTGATGTGGGTACCTATTCCCTTCTCCAGGGGTCTTCAAGACTCAGGGATTGAACCCCGGTCTCTTGCATTGTAGGCAAATTCTTAGTCATTTGAACTACCACGGAAGACCCTTGGCAATTGTTTGTTTCTTCCCCCTCTGGACTTTAGTGTTTATGGAATACCACTATTTATCACAAGATGCATAGGTGTTTCTGTACTTTTGTCTTGCTCTTAGAATGTTACAAACAGGACTATTTTTGGATCTATGAATGCATTACATTTTTAGTAAAAATCCCTTCTGAGCTGTTTTAGATGCATGCAGTAAAATTTACTAGGCAAAATGTGAGCGGTTTTAGCTTTTATAACATATGTGTTTGTTCTCTGGAAAGAGTGAAACAAATTGGAGTGTCATCAGTAATCCTGGCATTTTTGGTGCTTATCACTTTCATTTACTTTAGCTGCTTTAATGCATTTTTTAAGCGTGCTGGGGAAGTCTCTTGTGTTTCTGTAATTGTTACTAAATTTATATGTTAATTTAAAATTTGTAATTTGTGACATATCTAGCTATATCTTTCTCTTTCCTCCCCTATGACATATTTGTGTAAACTTCTTTTTTAAATAATTGACTAAGATTGTACAATTCTGTAGGCATAAATTGAAACATATTAAATCAATTAATAATACATATTGTCTTGTTTCATCTAAATGCATATTAAATAATGTCACTTAGTCCCCTATAAATTCTCCCCCCTCAGAGAGGTACTTGTGAGTCATCAAAAAAGACTGTTACAAGTGTCTTAAGATTTACTGCAAGTCCACAGGGCACCTTGGTCTCCACTGCTCCCACATCTCTAATGTACTGGGTGCACAGAACCAAACATGAAAAATAGATTCTGGCCAAGTAGGAGGGCCTCCCTCTCTCATTCTGTTTCATGTTACTGTATCTTAAATGAGAACTTCAGCAGGACTAGTTTTGCTTTTATTCATTATAACTGTATTTCCTTTGGTCATTTTTTTTTAAATTCATTTTATTTTATACTCACCATGCTACATATAGCGCTTTCCAGGTGGCGATGGTGGTAAAGAACACACCTATCAATGCAGGAGACATAAGAGATGCCAGTTAGCTCCCTGGGTCAGGAAGATCCCCTAGAGAAGGACATGGTAACCCACTCCAGTATTCTTGTCTGGAGAATCCTGTGGATGGGTGAGTCTGGCAGACTACAGTTTGTAGGGTTGCAAAGAGTCTGACACAACTAAAGTGACTTAGCATGCATGCACACACAACTGCTACATATAAAACTAACCAATATTCAAAAAGAATATGAAATCCATATTGTCTCTTTCAAGAAACAGCCCATTTACTGGGTCTGTGTCACCATGCCTCCCTCTGAAAAAAGAAATATGCCAAGAAGTTCCCCAGACCATGTGTAAACAGTGTATTTGGTGGTAGGAGAAAAAGTGTTTCTCCTTAACTTTATCCTCATGTCCATACAAATTAAAAGCTTACTTGAAATAGAAAACTACTACAAATGATGTTCATGTGCAGATCAGCATTTCATCAAGTTACCACTTGATTGTGTAGTCTCTAAAGTATCTTTCTAATTTTCATATGCAAAATTTATTTTTATACATTGCATCTATCTTGTGTGACTAAAAACCACATCCACGATTTCTGCAGTTTCTCTATCTATACCAGGATATATATCCTATGTTCTAGATTTTAAAATACATATAATTGTTTGATCTATCTGAAATTGAGTTTTTTGTGAGAAATATTCTTTTACACAACTCCTGAGCTCTCGTGGCTCAGAGGACTTCCTTGGTGGCTCAGATGATAAAGAATCCACCTGCCATGCAGGAGACTTGGGTTTAATCCCTGGGTCAGGAAGACCCCCTGGAGAAGGGAATGGCTACCCACTACAGTATTGCCTGGAGAATTCCATGGACGAGGAAGCCTGGCGGGCTACAATCCATAGGGTCGCAAAGAGTCAGACATGACTGATTGACTAACACTTTGACTTTGATTTTATATATTAAGTTAGTCATATGCACATTAGCTACATTTTTTTTTTAATTTTTTTATTAGTTGGAGGCTAATTACTTCACAACATTTCAGTGGGTTTTGTCATACATTGATATGAATCAGCCATAGATTTACACTTATTCCCCATCCCGATCCCCCCTCCCACCTCCCTCTCCACCCGATTCCTCTGGGTCTTCCCAGTGTACCAGGCCGGAGCACTTGTCTCATGCATCCCACCTGGGCTGGTGATCTGTTTCACCATAGATAGTATACATGCTGTTCTTTTGAAACATCCCACCCTCACCTTCTCCCACAGAGTTCAAAAGTCTGTTCTGTATTTCTGTGTCTCTTTTTCTGTTTTGCATATAGGGTTATCGTTACCATCTTTCTAAATTCCATATATATGTGTTAGTATGCTGTAATGTTCTTTATCTTTCTGGCTTACTTCACTCTGTATAAGGGGCTCCAGTTTCATCCATCTCATTAGGACTGGTTCAAATGAATCCTTTTTGACGGCTGAGTAATATTCCTACCAACGGTATTTTTCACAGAACTAGACCAAAGAATTTCACAATTTGTATGGAAATACAAAAAACCTCGAATAGCCAAAGTAATCTTGAGAAAGAAGAATGGAACTGGAGGAATCAACCTGCCTGACTTCAGACTCTACTACAAAGCCACAGTCATCAAGACAGTGTGGTACTGGCACAAAGACAGAAATATAGACCAATGGAACAGAATAGAAAGCCCAGAGATAAATCCACGAACCTATGGACACCTTATCTTTGACAAAGGAGGCAAGGATATACAATGGAAAAAAGACAACCTCTTTAACAAGTGGTGCTGGGAAAACTGGTCAACCACTTGTAAAAGAATGAAACTAGAACACTTTCTAACACCATACACAAAAATAAACTCAAAATGGATTAAAGATCTAAATGTAAGACCAGAAACTATAAAACTCCTAGAGGAGAACATAGGCAAAACACTCTCCGACATAAATCACAGCAAGATCCTCTATGACCCACCTCCCAGAATATTGGAAATAAAAGCAAAACTAAACAAATGGGATCTAATGAAACTTAAAAGCTTTTGCACTACAAAGGAAACTATAAGTAAGGTGAAAAGACAGCCGTCAGATTGGGAGAAAATAATAGCAAATGAAGAAACAGACAAAGGATTAATCTCAAAAATATACAAGCAACTCCTGCAGCTCAATTCCAGAAAAATAAATGACCCAATCAAAAAATGGGCCAGAGAACTAAACAGACATTTCTCCAAAGAAGACATACAGATGGCTAACAAACACATGAAAAGATGCTCAACATCACTCATTATCAGAGAAATGCAAATCAAAACCACAATGAGGTACCATTACACACCAGTCAGGATGGCTGCTATCCAAAAGTCTACAAGCAATAAATGCTGGAGAGGGTGTGGAGAAAAGGGAACCCTCTTACACTGTTGGTGGGAATGCAAACTAGTACAGCCGCTATGGAAAACAGTGTGGAGATTTCTTAAAAAACTGGAAATAGAACTGCCATATGACCCAGCAATCCCACTTCTGGGCATACACACTGAGGAAACCAGATCTGAAAGAGACACGTGCACCCCAATGTTCATCGCAGCACTGTTTATAATAGCCAGGACATGGAAGCAACCTAGATGCCCATCAGCAGATGAATGGATAAGGAAGCTGTGGTACATATACACCATGGAATATTACTCAGCTACATATTTTTGTTTTGACATATTCCTAGTTCTGTCAATACTTGGAAATATTTAAATTATACCTTATTTTAATTTATTAATTTTTGTTTAAATCTATATTCTATTAAACTTTACTTAATAGTCATCATATTTATAAAATAGTTATTAATAATCTTGTTTTACAGTTGAGACACTGACATCTAGAAAGATTAATTACTTAGTAACAGATTCTTTTTTTATCATTTCAAACCCAAGTTGCTAGCCTTTATTTTATACTACATCCTTTTGTCAAATCTTTGTTAAATATTACTGTGTACTATAAAATTTTGCTAATTTCTGTCTATGTATAAAAAGGAATGATAGAAATTTTCTGGAACATGTAAGTGAATATAGCATTTATAGCACTTTAGCAAGTTTTCAGGTTAGAGGTTAATATTACAAAAGTTAATTGATTTCCTGTATACCAATAATAATCAAATGAAATTTAAAATAAAAAATACCATTTATAATAACACCAGAAAATGAAATCTCACTAAATACCTGATGCAAAAATCTTCAGAACCCATGAGAGTAATTAAGATCCAAATAAATGAAAAAAAATAATCTATGTTTGTGGATTGGAAGATCTAATATTTTTAAGATGTCAGTTCTTTCCAGCTTGATCTGTAGATTTAATACAATCCCTGCAAGATATTTCGTAGATATGAACTAAATGACTCATAGTTTATGTAGAAAAGCAAAATACTCAGAATCACTATCAGAACATTTGAAAAATAAAGAAAACTGGAAGACTTGCATTATTTGACTTCAAGACCAAATATAAATCTACAGTAATCAAGAACATATGGTATTAGAGAAAGATTAGACAGATCAGTGGAACAAAACAGTCCCAAGAAATACACCTACACAGTATATATCCAATGATCTTTGACAAAAGGGTAAAGCAATTCAACAGAAAAAGTACAGTCTTTTGAACAAATGGTGCTGGACAAATTGGACAATGTTATGCAAAAAAAAAACCCAAAACACTTATATGCCTAACTTATATAGTTTTAGAAAAATTAGCAAAATGGGCCATAGAGATACATATAAAGCAAAACTATAAAACTTATAGAAGAAAACATAGGGGAAAATCAACCTATGTGGCTTTGAATTTGATAATTGGTTTTCAGATATAATACTGAAAGCATGATTCATAAAAAAAATAAGTGGATGTATTAAAATTAAAAATATCTTCTCTGATAAAGTTACTGTTATGAGAATAACAATTCAAGCCACAGACAAGAAAAATATGCAAAACACATATCTTATAAATGACTTGTGTTAAAATACAGAAAGAACTCTTAAAACTCACCATAAATGGACAAAATCCCAATTTAAAAATGAGAGTAAAGTATATGAACAGATATCTCACCAAAGAAGATATACAGAAAAAAAAGAATATAAGATATTCAATATAATTTTTCATTGTTGTTTGGTCTCTAAGTCATGTCCAACTCTTGCAACCCCATGGACTGTAGCCCGCCAGGCTCTTCTGTCCATGGGATTTCCAAGGCAAGAATACTGGAGTGGGTACCATTTCCTTCACCAAAGACATCTTCCTGACCCAAAGCTCAAAATCACCTCGCCCGTATTAGCAGGTGAATTCTTTACTGCTGAGCCATTAGAGAAATACAAATTCAAATAATGAGATGCCACTATAGACTTACCGGAATGGCTAAAATTCACTCCTCCCAATTTATTTTAAACCACAGAGGATGACAATAGCAGTTGCATTTGAGTATGCAGAACAATAATAGCACCACTTCTTTATTGAATATGGAAGTGAAAAAGGGTACAAGCACTTTGGAAGACAGTTTGGCATCTTTTTACAGTCAAACATAGTTTTTCCATGTAATTCAGCAACTGAGCTCCAAGATATTTACACCATTAATTTGACAACTTACATTCACACAAAATCTTGCACGTGAATGCTTATAGCAGCTTTATTCATGATTGCTACAAACTGGAACCATTGCAATCTCTTTAATATATGAATAGATTATAGTACATGAAGTATAGTCTGTATAATGGAATATTATTCAGCGATTTTTAAAAATGAATTATCAAGACACAAGAATATAGATAAATCTTAAATGCATATTGCTAGGTGAATGAAGCCACATTCTATATCATATCAATTATAAGATATTCTGGAAGAGGCAAAGCTGTAAAGATAGCAAAAAGATTAGTGGATGGATGCAGTTCAGAGGGAGTAGAAAAAAGGAGGTTTAAAGTTAAGTGACACTCTCTTTACTAGCCTAGTAATCCCAGTTTGATAACAAGTTACAAAGCGGTTGTATAACAACATCATTAACATTCCCTAACATGGAAATAGGGTTTATAAAATAATAATTCATGAATTATTCTCATGTGAATTAGCAACATTATCTGTCATTCACATATGAAATAAATTCAGTTTACATATAGTTGAATTTGAGTGCAATTTTTAAATAAAATTTAAAATAAAGCACAGTATAATTACTTAGGACACTTAACTTACCTAAAGTTGTTTGTTGTTCAGTTGCTAAGTTGTGTCTGACTCTATGTGACCCCATGGACTGCAGCACACCAGGCATCATCCCTATAAGTTGCTTAGAAAATGGAAAAACCATTATGAAAACACCATAGAAGATTACACACACACACACACACACACACACACACACACCTCCACACCAAAGAGGAAATAAGGCAATTAAAAGAAAGTCTGAACCATAAAAACCAGAAAGTAAGTGTAAGAATGAATAGAGTTTAAGATATGGAAAGATTCAATAAATTGTCACAAAAATATAATTTGAGTAAGTAGAGCAAATAATTTCTTCATAATGCAGCTGAGAAGAGTTAAAACTATAAAATCTTTAGCAGAAAACACTGGAATAAATTTTCATGACCTTGGATTTGGCAATAGATTTTTATATATGACTCCAAACCTAATTGACAAAAGTGATTAAAAGGAAAAGTTGAGATTCATCAAAATTGAAAAACTTCCATATTTCAGAGATATTATAAAGAAACTGAAAAAACAACCCACAGGTTGAGAGAAAATACTTGCAAATCATGTATTAATATATTGTGAATTATACCTGTTATAAAAAGAAATTCACTAAAAAAAAAAACTAGTTTTGTATATTTATACTCCTTATCAAAAGTAGAATTTTCATTATGCTTTGACCAAATTCAAAGAAACTCTTTATAATATACTATGAGAAACTAAACACATGGTCTTGTCAATTCAACTGTTGACTCTTTAAGACTGAGGGTAATTTTTAAATTTTTGTCCACCTAAATTCCATATCCAACATGAATCCCTGCTGATACTATACAGTAGAGTAGCTTGAAGAGTTTTAGATTTTAGGAGAAAGCATTTTATCCCAATTGCCAGAAGGAAAGGCAGTAAGCACTCTTATTCCCAAACTGAATAACTATCAAATGTGACATATGCTCATGTTGGACCCACTGTCTCTTTGGTAACAGTGCATCTCGAACTTACTAGCATGAAACAAAAGAATGATTTCTGATGAGATATTTGTGACATTCAACTGCTCTTGTCAACCTTCCAGCGCGTTTCATTACGCCTGGGTGCAGGCTAAGTCTCATCTGTCATGTCTCACTCTTTGTGACCCTATGAACTATCTGTAGCCCGCAGGCTCCTCTGTCCATGGGGAGTCTCCAAGCAAGAATACTGGAGTGGGTTGCCATGTTTTCCTCCAAGGAATCTTCCCAACCCACGTCTCTTAGTCTCCTGCATTGGCAGGTTGGTTCGTTACTGCTAGTGCCACCTGGGAAGCCCAGTTTCTTATAGTGCATTAAAAAAAAAACCAAAAAAAAAAAAAACAACTCTCACATAACTGATTCTATGCACATTCTCTAGTCAAATGTGACCTATATCTGCATGCTTAGCTAATTTATACTGTGCATTGAATTTAGAATTGTTATAAAAATAGATTTTAAAGTGACCATATAATCTGAGCCCTGTAGGTTACTATAAAGAAATCAGAAACAGAACTATGAAATGATATACCCACAGCTTAAATCTGTGTAGCAGAAATGTCAGGAGTCATCTTGGGTTTCTAAATTTCTCTCCTTCTCATGTTATTCCCAAGCATGTCCTTTTTAACAACTCTCCCTGCTTAGTTCTTAATCAGTTGAAATTTGATAGAAATTACACTCATGTAGTTTTTTGTTATTATTAAGAAATAAAACCATTTGTGAGCCATGTATATTTTTAATACCAACTACAGTCCGTGGGGCCACAAGGAGTCAGACATAATTGAGCGACTGAGCACACACACACGTTCTAACATTTAATCAACAAAATATCAATAAAGTATATTTATAAACAAGAAAAAGTATACTCAAACTGGTTGCTGCTGCTGCTGCTAAGTCGCTTCAGTCGTGTCTGACTCTGTGCGACCCCATAGATGGCAGCCCACCAGACTCCTCCATCCCTGGGACTCTCCAGGCAAGAATACTGGAATGGGTTGCCATTTCCTTCTCTAAACTGGTTAGGTATTGTACAAATAAAAATTGGCCCTCAAAGCTATTGCCTAATGTTATTATGGTCACATAGTTTTTAGCTGAGAGTTAGAAACTGTTCCCCCATCATCCAAGTTTTATGGATAAAATCCTACTTATTATCAGTCACTAGCTCATGTAACTTAGAGAATTCCAGGTCTACTGTAATTTAATAGGAGTATGAAAAGTCTTTGTCTTGCTTGTTGGAAGATGTTAGTCACAATTAAGAACAAGCTCCAGAGAACAAGATGGCATTGGAGCAGGTGGACGTGGAGTACATCTCTCTCCACGGATACATCAGGAATACACATTCAGACACAGAAGTGCATGCAGAACACCAGATGAGAATGGACAGGAGTTCCTGACCAGTGGAAAAGAATATATAGAACCACGCAAAACTCGGTAGGATGAAGGAAGTAGGGGGAAAAACGGGAGTGTTAGTAGGACTGGACCTGCCCTCAGCGGGTGGGCAAACTGAAGCAGGAGTCCAATCCCAATAGCAGGGCAACTGTCTGAGTCAAAGGAGAAACATTTAAGACTGAGAGTGAAACAGCTGACCTGTGGCAGCCTAAATGGGATGAGAATTAGACAGTCCTTGCCACAGCCATACATACCTGTGACAGGAACGCTGGTCTTCTGGAATGTGCAGCGGCTGGGAGCTGGAGTTTAGGGATTGTGGAGTAATCCCAGGACAAGGGCTGCTGTAGACTGCAGAAAGACGTATAGAGAAGATGTGAGGGAGGAGATCGTGGTGGGAAATGCTGGTGGAGGAAAGCCAGGCAACCATGGAAGCAAGCTGATACTGCTGAGTCACATGTAGCGGTTGGAGCCATCACCATATCCTCTCCCCACAGGTCAGCATTGGCAGCTGAACAACAGAGAGGCTGGCCTATCAAACGCCTGAGGCACTGAATTACAGAGCAGGACCCCACCCAGGGTGCCCCTTTAAGTGCCTGAGGCGCCAATTTTGCAGAGTAAGACGCGGAGGGGCCATCTATGTGCCTGAGGCACTGAGCTACAGAGAAGGACCCCAGACAAGGGAACCCTCTGAAGTGCCTGAATGGGTGGAGCTACAGAGAAAGACTGGCCAAAGAGGCCTTCTGATTGCCAGCTACAAGAGGCTCAGCAAAAACTGACAGGGCCATAACTCTTGCAGCGGAGGCAGTCCGTGTCCCTGCACACTTGGAGCCACCATGGTCTCTGCAAGACAAGCAGCCACGCCACCTCAGGCTCAACTCTCACTGGGGCAGAGCTGCCACAGCAAAAAAGGTTTTGCTTCTATGCGCGGGATTGCTTCTATAATGTCTGACTCTTTGCTGCCCTGTAGACTGTGGCCTGCCAAGCTTCTCTGTCAGGTGGCGGTTCTCCAGGCAAGAATACTGGAACGTATTGGCCAATACTGGCTGCCATTTTCTTCTAGAGCACTGTATTTCCTGCTGCCCTCGCCCCCAACTCGCCTGAGTACCTGGTGCTGCCAGAACCCCTGCAACCCAAGCAGCTGCACCAGCTCCACACCTGGCCCTCGCAGGAGCAAACCCAAGTCCTCCAGGGCAGCCTCAGGAGAAAACCCCAGTGGACCACCCACATGCAGAGGTGGAAATAAAACCACACTTGAAACCCAGGAGCAGTGTGGCTAAGGAAGAAGACCCAAAACCTTCCCACCAGCTGTACAAACTGCAGATTGAATCCACACAATCAACTAAGCTGACTCCATGTCTATGGAATATATAAAAGCCCACTGAGAGCTCCCACGAAAGAAAATGCACTAGCTCTGATAGCTGTGGATATTGGAGCCAAGAACACAGGAGTAGGACCAGATTAGAATCTGAGCTGCCCCCACAGCAGGTTCAGAGAGCAGCACAGTGTTGAGGGCATCCTGGGGAGGTGAGGTGGACTGTGACTCCCAGCTAGGGAAAGGACTCTAACAGTAGTGACTCAAGAAAAACATTTATTATTCTTATTTTTTGACATGTTCTATAGATACATTTGGATTTTTTTGTGTGTGTGTGTGTTTTTTCCTCCCCCCCCCCCCCTTGTAGTGGTCTATTTTATTGGCACTAAGAAATCCAATTAAGCTTTTGAGCTGGGTTTTTTTGTCTCTGTCACATTTTTTATTGTTGTCATAAACCTCTGCCTCTACCTTGGACTTTTGCAGTTCTGTGGAGTTTTCCTCTTTCTCTCTCTCTCTCTCTCTTTAAAATTTAAATTTTTAAATTTTTAAACCTATTATACTTTTTCAACATTTATTCCTTTACTTGCCTTTCCTACTGTTCTTTTCTCCTTGCCGTTAATCTTTAATGTATATAAATCTTCTTTGTCTACCTCTATTTAACTTTGCATATCTATTCTTTCTTTCTTTTCTTCCTTTCCTTTCCTCTCAGCATATTTGTTAGGTTTGTTTTCGTTGCTTTATTCCCCATTTGGCACCTTGCTTTAGTTTTGTTTCGCAGTTTGTGCTTAAGTTAGTTTTGTTCTTAACTGGTAAATATAATTTTTTATTTCCTTTGTTTGCCGGGTCAATCTCTTGTATTTTATTTTTGTTGGACTGTTTGACTTTGCTCATGGGTGTATATGTATATGTGTATAGTCCATTATTTTAGTTATTATTTGCCTGATTTTGTAACTGCCATTTGTCTGGAGTTTATCTTTGGTTTCTCATTTTTGGATATTTGTTTTAATCTCACTTAATGCCATAACAAACCACTGTGGAATCTTTGTTCCCAACCAGAGTTCAAGCCCTGAGCTTTTGAAGTGGGAGCATTGACTCCAATACCCTATACTACTAGAGAACTAACCCCAGGGAGTATCAAATTTTGAGAACTCACACAAAGGAAACCACTTGAAAATAAGACCCAGCTTCACGCAACCACCATTAGCACCATGTGCAGGACACCTCATCTAAACAGCAAACAAAACAAAAATACAAACCCAATCATCAGCAAGCAGGATTGCCACCTCACTCAGCCTTGCCTATCAGAGGAAAAACAAACAAACAAACAAACTCAGCACAATTCTAACCCTATACAAAGCTTACACAAACCACTGGACTAACCTTGGAAGGGAAGAAACCAAAAGGAAGAAAGAATTCAACTTTCTTCAAGGAAAGAATTCAACTTTCCTTGAAGCCTAGAAAAAGGAGACCTGAAACATAATAACTTAAAAAAAATAATGAAAAGGAAGAGAAATACTGCACAAATTAAAGAACAAACTAGAAACACAGAAGTCCAAATAAAGAAGAGGAAATAGGCAAATTATCTGAAAAAGAATTCAGAATAATGATATCAAGATGATCAAAAACCTTGAAAACAAAATGGAGAAAATATAAGAATCAATTAACAAAAACCTAGAATAATTAAAGAATAAACATACAGAGACAAATAACATAATTACTAAAATTAAAAATACTTTAGAAGGAATCAATAGTAGCAAATCTGAAGCAGAAGAACTTTCACAGCATCATCTTTCAGGATTTGAAATAGCTCAACTGGAATTCCATCACCTCTACTAGCTTTGTCGATAGTGATGCTTCCTAAGGCCCACTTGACTTCACATTCCAGGATGTCTGACTCTAGGTGAGTGATCACACCATCGTGATTAAATTGGTCGTGAAGATCTTTTTTGTACAGTTCTTCTGTTTATTCTTGCCACCTCTTCTTAATATCTTCTGCTTCTGTTAGGTCCATGCCATTTCTGTCTTTTATCGAGCCCATCTTTGCATGAAATGTTCCCTTGGTATCTCTAACTTTCTTGAAGAGATCTCTAGTCTTTCCCATTCTATTGTTTTCCTCTATTTCTTTGCATTGATCCCGGAGGAAGGCTTTCTTATCTCTCCTTGCTATTCTTTGGAACTCTGCATTCAAATGGGAATGTCTTTCCTTTTTTCCTTTGCTTTTTGCTTCTCTTCTTTTCACAGCTATTTATAAGACCTCTTCAGACAGTCATTTTTCTTTTTTGCATTTCCTTTCCATGATGATGGTCTTGATCCCTGTCTCCTGTACTAACACACATATATGGAATTTATAAAGATGATAATGATAACCCTGTATGTGAGACAGCAAAAGAGACACAGATGTATAGAACAGTCTTTTGGACTCTGTGGGAGAGGGCGAAGGTGGGATGATGTGGGAGAATGGCATTGAAACATGTATATTATCTTATGTGAAACGAATCGCCAGTCTAGGTTTGATGCATGGGACAGGGTGCTCAGGGCTGGTGCACTGGGATGACCCAGAGGGATGGGATGGGGAGAGAGGTGGGAGGGGGGTTCAGGATGGGGAACACATGTACACCCGTGGCATATTCATGTCAATGTATGGCAAGACCAATACAATATTGTAAAGTAATTAGCCTCCAATTAAAATAAATAAATACAATTTTAAAAAGAAATAAATGAAAAAGAAATGAAAGAAACAATAGTAAATACTAATAAAACTGAAAGCTGGTTCTTTAAAAAGCTAAAAAAAAGAAAAGAAAGAAAAAAATTGACAAACCTTTAGCCAGACTCACCAAGAAAAAAGAGAGAAGAATCAAATCAACAAAATTAGAGATGAAAAAGGAACAGTTACAACAGACAATGCATAAATACAAAGGATTATAAGAGGCTATTATGAACAACTCTATGGCAATAAAATAGAAATTGACAGATTCTTAGAAAAGTTCAACCTTCTAAGACTGAGCCAAGAAGAAACAGAAATTATGAACAACTCAATTACAAGCAGTGAAATTGAAGCTGTGATAAAAAATCTCCCCAAAAAACAAAAGCCCAGGACCAGATGGCTTCACAGGAGAATTCAGAAATTCACAGGAGAAAATATTTAGAGAAGAGCTAATGCCTATCCTTCTAAAACTTTTTCAAATAATTGCAGAGGAAGGAACACTTCCAAATTCATTCTATGAGGTCAAAATCACCATGATTCCAAAACCAGACAAAGACAACACAAAAAAAGAAAACTACAGGCCAATATCACTGATGAACATAGATGCAAAACTCCTCAACAAAATTTTAGCAAACAGAATTCGGCAACACATCAAAAAACTCATAACACCATGATCAAGTTGGGTTTATTCCAGGGATGAAAGGATTCTCCAATGTATGCAAACCGGTCAATGTGATACACCATATTAACAAATTGAAAGATTAAAACCATGTGATCATCTCAACAGATGCAGAAAAAGCCTTTGACGGAATTCAGTATCCTTATATGATTAAAACTCTTCAAAAAGTGGGCATAGAAGGAACCTACCTCAATATAGTAAATGCCATATATGATAAGCTTACAGCAAACATTATTCTCAATAGTGAAAAACTGAAAGCATTCCCCCTAAGACCAGGAACAAGAAATGGTGTCCACTTTCACCGCTATTATTCAACATAGTTCTGGAAGTCCTAGCTACAGCAATCAGAGAATAAAAACAAAGAAATAAAAGGAATCCACATAGAAAAAGAAGTAAAGCTTTCACTTTTTGCAGATGGCATGCTACTGTACACAGAAAACCCTAAAGAAAGTATCAGAAAATTACTAGAGCTAATCAGTTAATTTAGCAAAGTTGCAGGATATACAATTAACACACAGAAATCACTTGCATTTCTGTATACTAACAATGAAAAATCAGAAAAAGAAATGAAGGTTTCAATACCATTCACCATTGCAACAAAAAGAATTAAATATCTAGGAATAAACTTACCTAAGGAGACAAAAGAACTGTATACAGAAAATTATGACAATAGTGAAAGAAATCAAAGACGGCATAAACAGATGGAGAGATATTCCATGTTCCTAGTTAGGAAGAATCAATATTGTGAAAATGATTATACTACCAAATGCAATCTACAGATTTAATGTGATCCCTATCAAATTACCAATGGCATTTTTCACAGAACTAGAAAAAAAATTCACTATTCATATGGAAACACAAAAGACCCCAAATAGCCAAAGCAGTCTTGAGAAAGAAGAATGGAGCTGAAGGAATCAACCTTCCTGACTTCACATTATACTACAAAGCTGCAGTCATCAAGACAGTATGGTACTGGCACAAAAAAAGAAATATAGACCAATGGAATAAGATAGAAAGACCAGAAATAAGTCCATTTGCCTGTGGGTAATTTATTTTTGACAAAGGAGGCAAGAATATATAGTGGGGCAAAAACAGCATCTTCAATAAATGATGCTGGGAAAACTGGACAGCTACATGTAAAATAATGAAATTAGAACACTTCTTAACACTATACACAAAGATAAACTCAAAATGGATTAAGGACCTAAATGTAAGACCAGAAACTATAAAACCCTTAGAGGAAAACATAGGCAGAACACTCATTGACTTAAATCAAAGCAAGATCCTCTCTGACCCACCTCCTAGAGTAATGGAAATAAAAACAAAAGTAAATAAGTGGGACCTGATTAAACTTAGAAGATTTTGCACAGCAAAGGAAGCTATAAGCAAGGTGAAAAGACAACTCTCAGAATGGGAGAAAATAATAGCAATTGAAACAATTGACAAAGGATTAAATAAGCAGGTCATACAACTCAATACCAGAAAAACAAACAACCCAGTCAAAAAGTGGGAAAAAGACCTAAGCAGACATTTCTCCAAAGAAGCCATACAGATGGCTAACAAACACATGAAAAGATGCTCAGCGCCACTCATTATTAGAGAAATGCAAATCAAAACTACCATGATATATCACCTCACACCAGTCAGAATGGCCCTCATCAAAAAGTCTACGAACAATAAATGCTGGAGAGGTGGTGGAGAAAAGGGAACGCTCTTGAACTCTTGGTGGGAATGTAATTTGATACAGCCATTATGGAAAATGGTATAGAGATTCATTAAAAAAACTAGGAATAAAACCACCATATGACCCAGCAATCCCACTCCTAGGCATATACCCTGAGGAAACCAAAATTGAAAGAGACACATGTATCCCATTGTCCTTTGAAGCACTATTTACAATAGCTAGAACATGGAAGCAACTTAGATGTCCATAAACAGATGAATGGATAAAGAAGTTGTGGCATATATACACAATGGAATATTAATCAGCCATAAAAAGGAACACATTTGAGTCACTTCTAATGAGGTGGATGAACCTAGAACCTATTATATTGAGTGAAGTGAGTCTGAAAGAGAATGCTAAAGACGATATTCTAACACATATATATGGTATCTAGAAAAATGGTACTGAAGAATTTATTTAGAGGGCAACAATGGAGAAACAGACATAGAGAATAGACTTATGGACATGGGGAGAGGGGAGGAGAGGCTGAGATGTACGGAGAGAGTAACATGGAAACTTACATTATCGTATGTAGAATAGATAGCCAAAGGGAATTTACTGTATGGCTCAGGAAACTCAAACAGGGGCTCCGTATCAAGGGGAGGGAGATGGGAGGGAGTTTCAAAAGGGAGGGGATATATTTATACCTATGGCTGATTCATGTTGAGGTGTGACAGAAAACAGCAAAATTCTATAAAGCAATTATCCTTCAATAAAATAAATAAATAAAATTTCCCTTAAAAAAAAAGAAAGAACAAGCTTCAAGGCATAAGCGGTTCCCATATGACTATTGTAGAGTCAGGTTGGTGCAATTATGAGAAAGGAAGTCATGCGAAACTTAACCTTACAAAATTGAGTGTTCCAGGTTGATTGACTCTGAAACATCAAAAATAATAATAGAAAAATTTTGTCACAGTAGGAACTTGTTTATGAAAATGTCAGTGTATGTCCCATATTGCTTTTGCATAATTGTTGCATTTCAGATTTGTTCACTGAACAAGCTAATTCAACAGACAAGTTGTCATTAAATTTCACTGGTGGGAGGCATATAAGACGTGCAGGCTTTTAATAGTTCAAACATTTCATCAGCCATCATTTAAAAAACTTTACCACATGTATTAGTCATTTACAATATAAAAGCAATATCAGTACAATTATTTTGAAATCTGTTTTTAACCCTTCATTCACAAGTAAAATTTTAGAGAAGGCTTTGATAGTATTTCAATTGTGATTTTTTTATTATTACTCTAGTATTTGCTGTAAAGTATAATTCTAGTAGATACTAAATAAGCATTAAGCCAAGATAATTCTGCTGTTGCTATGTACATAAAAATTCCAGATCAAAGCAGAATAAAGAACTTAATATAAAGTACCATGTTTTGATTTTATTTTCTAACATCTTAAAAATGAAATGTATATGATTACCATTTATTTTTTGTGTCTTTTTTCAACACCCTAAAATATAATAAAATGCATTCTTTTCAACACACATATTTCTTAGTAATGATTAACATTAATTCCCAAAATTTAGAGAAAATGCTATAGAAAATATTTTTAGAAAAAGCTCTCTTAACATGTAACCAGCAAGTGCATAGCTTATTATTTTTGAATGAATGATGTCCTCTTGTTTAAAAGGGTTTTAATAATTATTATTCCCTTTAAAAAATACTTTACCAGTGGGGAAAAAGTCATTTTTCAATAGCTAATCTTGGAATATGGCAACCAGACGATTGTTGTTCACCCTCCCTTCAACTTCCAAATCTAAAGTGTCTCTAAGCTAAGTAGTGGTGGGGAACACAAGCTGACTGGATGAGTTAGTTCAAGGTTGTCTGGGCTCTGGAGATAGGATTGTAGTGCGGCTTCCTTCTACATGAAACTTGTGTTTGTGGTCACATTTATGTCAATTTAACATAAGAGAATATGATATAAATACATATTCATATTTTACCTTCATCCCATTGGACTTCTGCTTGTCATTGAACTTGTTTTATCCAGTGAAGTTTGTGTGGAAGAGATTTGTTTTCCTTCAAAAAAGGAACCTTAAGATCCAGGGCATATTTTGACATTTTTCTTTTTTGTCCCCTCTTCCAACATTTCATATACATACTTTTCAGTCAGTCTAAGCCCCCAGGTAAAGTCAATGTGGAGAAAAAGATGAGGCTAACTCTCAATGGAGGTTTACATGAGTGAGAAAGAAACTTTTTGCCTTTCCAAACTAAATCAGTTTTCAGACCAATAAAGTAAAATATGTCATTCAATCTATAAGAACCATATTTCTGGAGTTTCCTTTTATTTTATACCTAATTTTGGCCACTGGTAACACTATTTGCAGCCCAAAATTACTCTAATTGCTAGAATCTTCAGTGGAAAAAAAAATGGGGAGATGGATCCTACCCACTGTGACCTGGGACAAGACAAATGTTGAAAATATCTCAAAATTTGAATCTATGAGATTAAAAATGTAAAGGACCCTTAAAACTGCAGGAAGGACTTCATTAAGATTGTTCAAACAAATTGTTAAAACTATCAAAACATGTTCCATCTCTACTAAAAAATGCAAATTATTTACTTAAGCATTGTTTAAAATAATTGTCTTTAACTTTCTCTGAACTCATCTTAAATATTTATGCTGTCAGCTGGTCCAAGGGTCTATTCTAATGCTCTCCCTTAAATGAATCTATGACAATCTCTGTACTATCTGCATAGCCCTAAGTTTCAGAATTTAATTGGATTGGATTAGTCTCCAACATTGTGCGTGTCTATATGGAGACTATATTCACTTCTGCTTGCCCCATATTGTGGATGACAGCATGCTGGATAGCACAGAGCCAATGATGGGACCTTTGCTTACTCACACTTATCAGCCACATTTCCATCCAAAACTTTCTGGCTTTGAGGTCAGAATATTTGTAACAACTGGGAGAATATTTAAGAAATCTGTTCCAAATATTCTGACTGTTTTGATTTCCAGCTATATTTTTAAATAAGAAAGTATTTTTTGGTTTACCTTTTCCCCATCAATTTATAATCTCCATAGATGTTTACCAACACATTCACATGCGTAAGACAGAATAGTACATTATTTTTATCACGAAGATTCTTTTAAAATTAATTGTTTCAAACCACAAAATAGACTATTGAAATACAATAAACTGTGATTCATCTACTGGAGTCTGCTTATAACTATACAATCTTATGAGCTATTCTATAATTTAATAAGAATAGTATGAATTTGAATTGATTATTATTAATCCATTGTGTTCACTTGGAGGGGCTATCTCAAAGACATTAAATTAGAGACTTATCTTTTATCAAATTAAAGACAGCTTGAAAACTGGCTTTTCTTGCAGAATATCTTGGCTGAGTTCCTGCAGAGGAGAATTTACCAAAAGACCAAGTTACTTAAAGTATTATTTTTAACTAAAGACATCTGTCCACAAAAAAAAAGTAAATCAACGTACATATCTATAAGCATGCATGCATGTATAAAATCATGCTAACATACATTTTAGTTGTGATATGCTAAAAAGATATTCAGTGTTCCAATAGAAACCATTATTTCCTTATCAGTTCTGAAAAGGGTGCAGAATTGTAAAACCAATTTACAGATTATGACCAGTAAAATGAGTTGACAGGTTCCTGTGTGTCAGAGTAAGGAAAGAATATGTAGTCAGTCACTGGCTTTGGGAGCTCAGAAGGTGATTTTGATTGTTGTTTCCTTTGTTTGGGTAATGGGAGAAAGGACAGCTTCATGGTCTCTGCAAAATGGAAAGATAACTCTCAAAAGATCCCGTGGCCCTTTATTCACTGCTGTATCTCAGCATGTGCTACAAATGTTTCCTCGAAATTCTGATATATTAAGAATAGGACATTCTAATATATTCAAGCACTAGAGAACCCTGGGATTTGCTGCCACCATTGTCTGCTGGTTGTCAGTACAAGCATGCATAAGAAAGAAGTGGTACTCAAGACAGAATTCTGGAGAACAATAACAATTCTGATTTATTTTTTGAATGCTTTATTTCATTAGCTACAAAAAACAACCAACTTTGTATGAGCACATCATGGACATGGACATCTAATCTTCAATATTAAATGTTCTGTCCTCAACAGATATTTTTTGGTTTTGTTTTGCTGTGATTCTTCCCTGAAGACTCCTGCCATCAACTCAGGCCAGTGGACTTTATTGTCAATAAAGATGGGGTGTTGCATAACCCTATGGGAAAGGTCTGTGCCAGGTGCTTTTGGCTACAGCCTCCAGAGGACAACAGTTCACCAACTTTGAGTTGAGGTTATCCATGTGGACTGAGTCAGGATATTCAGAATGCTAATCTAGAAGCAGGCAGGTTCATGAGACTGCTCACCCAAGAGCAGTGAGGTGAGACTCAACGACACAGGACCTGATAAATTGGTGAGGGATGATTGTGATTTCTGTTTAGAATACTGTTGACATTTAATGTTTTATTTCTGGATATAGAAGCTGTTTCTCTTTACTTATAAATTATGTATACTCATAACAATTTAGCTGACAGTAACTGACCACTGGGGATGGAAGTTCAGTTTCCCCATTAGCCTTTATTGATAACTTAGGTAAGGCATTTCTCATGACCATTGAGCTGACCTGGGTGTTCAAACTCTCCAGAAGGCCTACTTTGATACAACTCTGGTTAGGAAAGGAAGGAGCTCCTGTTTACTGCTCTCTGCTATGCCTCTACTGACACCAGCCCAGTATGGGGAAAGATGTGAATAGTGAGATTTGAAAGCAGAAATGTTTAAGAAGAAATTGAAAAAGAAACTGCTGAATTCTATATGAGAAATATGAAGTAGACATATTTTTTCCTATTTCAACTATTAATTAAAAGTAAATCCCTGAATATTGTATAATAAAATGAACATAAAAGGGACTCTGAAAAGTTAGGAAAAGAAGACAGGCTGGCTAGGGACTTCAAGACCAAAGTGAAACGAAGTGGTGTGTTAGTTGCTCAGCCGTATCCAACTCTCTGTGACCCAGTGGACTGAGGTTACTTAAATGAAAAGACTGGGTACTTAAGAACTGATGGTTTCATACTGTGGTGCTGGAGAAGACTCTTGAGAGTTGCCTGGAATGCAAGGAGATCAAATCAGTCAATCCTGGAGGAAATCAACCCTGAATACTCATTGGAAGGACTGATGCTGAAGCTGAAGCTTGAATATTTTGGCTGCTGATGTGAAGAGCAGACTCGTTGGGAAAGACCCTGACGCTGGGAAAGATTGAAGGCAGGAGGAGAAAGGGACAACCAGGGATGAGATTGTTGGATGACATCACCGACTCAATGGAGATGAGTTTGAGCAAACTCCAGGAGATGGTGAAGGACAGGGAAGCCTGGTGTGCTGTAGTCCATGGGGTGACAGACTTGGACGCAACTTAGCAACTGAACAACAGTCACATCAGCTGTTAATCATTCCCAAAGGCCCATTTTTGTCATATGTATTCCCCTAACTCTATTTTTTATGTAAATTAACTTGTCTAGATTTATTATCATTTTTTCTCTACCATCAGCAACAGAATACATTACATCAATTACAAACCTGATAACACAAATCTAATAAGCAATCACAGAGTCCTTTTTTAGAAGACAGAGGGGAAAAGGTAGTGAAATCTCATACATTAAGATTTTTTACTGAGTGGGATTCATTTTTAATTAATTCAAAAATATGAAAAATTATTAATTTTTCTTCAATGTATCATAACCAAATTTAAACATATAGAGCAGAATTACGTGCTTTTTGCAACTATCTTTGTTACATTTTTGTTAAAGTGTGTAAGTTTTTTCTAGGTTACCAAAATTCAGATTTAGATGTTGAAATCAATGTATACCAATAGAAGAGATTTTTAAGTGAGAAGCAGGCCAATTTTACCTCAAGAATCCCGGCTCTCTGTTTTGCAGGATAGAAAGAGCTATTATTTAAACAGTTTTTCTACTAGGTAGTGCAGTCCTTACTGACTAAATTATTTTGATTCTTCTTGGGATGTGGATGACTGCGCTGAACAGTGGATTATTAAAGGAGCATACTCAAAAGGGTTAATATGATTTTTAAATCTGCTTAACTTTCTCATACAGTGAAGTAGCTTATGCTACTTGAATGATTATACTCATCTAAGGCAGAAAAATATCAGCTATATTTAAAATAGTATGCAAAAATTTTATTAGAGTAAGATGCTAATAAGTACTTGCTGATTACTTCTATTGCTAGAAATGCCCTCTATGATTCCATATTGAGAATTCACACTAAGCTAATGTCAGAGAGGAAAAAAAATGAGTAAGATATAGTCCCTACCATAGACAAATGAAAATTAAACAGTGAGTATAATCTATTTGAGGCTTCTCACAAATATGTTTTATTCAAATCCCTTGGATACACTTTTGAGTGATTTCTTAAGCTTCTACATTGTTAATATCCACCTACAGAGAAAGCAACTCAATTTTGAATAAAAATAAACATGCCTTCTACTCATACTTTAAATCTTAACTTTTTAACATTTTCTTAATTTTTTAGGATTTTCCCTGAAAAGAGTAAATAAAGCAGATGGAATGTCTACTTCAATCTGTTTCATAGATATGCATTTTTCTTTTCTTTTATACCACCTAATTAAATTACCTGTTTGTGTGTGTGTGTGTGTGTGTGTATACAGGCTTCCCAAGTGGCTCAGTGATGAAGAATCCACCTGCCAATGCAGGAGATACCAGAAATGCAGGTTTGACCCCTGGGTGGGGAAGAGCTCCTGGAGAGAAATGGCAACCCACTTCAGTATTCTTGCCTGGGAAATCCTATGGACAGAGGAGCCTGGCAGGCCACAGTCCATGGGGTCACAAAGAATTGGACAAAGCTACATGACGGTACACACAGAACATATACACACACACACACACACACACACACACACACATATAGTTTTAGTTTTTATCCTGTATCAGTTTTTATTTTTATTATATATCTCCATTGGACCAGAAGTGGGAGATCCAGTGCCTAATTCTTTTATAGCTGTATCCTCAAAGCCTTGAACAGGGTTTTAAGGGTTTAAAGCAATCTAGCTTTAAGGATTCAATAAACAGATTACAATGTCAAGAAAGCAGGGAAAATGCTTCTTTAATTTTTATCTTAAGCAGATTAAATTGCTTTGGTTTTTTTTAGATTCAATTACCAGTATGATTCTGTGCCAAAGATTATAAAATTTGGGAGAAAATGGATTATAATCATGGAACATAATGCTACAAAGAAAAAACATAATAGTAACATATCTTGTATGGATCACCTAAAGCTTCCATTGAATAGTTTATTTTATCTTCAATAAGTGTTTTTGTTATATAAGAAAATATATATATTTATATATATAAATATATATAAAAATAAAAGACAAAATGCAAATATGTTTTTAATATTGATCTGAAGATAGCAAAATTTTATGCTAGAGGTGCTAAATCAATTGCTTCTCTTATCTTGACCTACTTCTGTTTTGGCTAAAGTAGGTCCCTTCTGAATCTTAATGTTTCATTAAAGTGGTTAACTATTGCAAGAAGGAAGATTAATTGTATTGCTGAAAGTTTTATAAAATAATATAATATATATAATAAATATATATAATATAATACATATAATATAATATGTAATAAATAATATGTATAATATAAGATAATATAAAATATATAACAAAAATAAAATAATATTCCAAGTTAATATTTTGTCAACAGATCAACTGTAATTTTATGTTAATTTTTAAAATGAGACTTGTATTCTGCATTGAAGTCAGATTTCACAGTTTGTTCACTAAACAACTGATGCAGATTCTTTTCCTACCTTTGTCTGCTAATGTCAACACCATGTGCAATAGACTTAGTTCAAGAGTCACATTGCTGGATAAATATTTCTCTCTTTATGCATTATTGACAAGTGGTTTATTTGTAAATTGGTTTCAAAGGAGTCATAGGTCTTACTAAAGTTTACTAATAATTCAAAAGATACAATAACTTGGGTCAGCAGAAGCATTCTTTTCTTTGAGAAGTCTTAGACTAGTAAATGCAGTTCTTAAAAATAAAGAAAATAAAAATAAATCCCAGATTCACACATATATTGCTTTCAGATTTAAGAGACACATTTCTTTTTGAGCAGCATGTACTGATATATGCAGAGACATTGGTCTTATGGAGGAAGCTCTTTAGATTTTGGAACATTCCTCTTATATAACTCATTAATTGCACAGGTTACATAACTAGCTCCCGTTCTCCAACCAACCATAAATTCCTGACTTATTTACAAATAAAGTATGTACTCATATCTGGTAAATCTTGCTAAAACTATTTCATAGTTAGCAACTCTGTTTCTTTTTCACTAGTAACTAATATTGATGCTTCCATTAGAAGGTCTGTAAGAAAGGGGGGGTGTGAACACATTAGCATGTTAGTTTATAAGAAGATTTACTTGTGGTCCTTTATTCCTTCTAATTGTCCAGTTCTAAATACAGAGCAAATGTATTACAGGGCTGCTACTAATTATTTCCTTCACACTAAGAAAAGTGCTGGTAACTATCTGGGGCCAGGTCTGAGGACTTTCGTTTTCCTAATTTCTTGAAAAAGCCAATGTATAAAGTATGACTCAGAATTGCCTACTTCTCTTGGGTATTCCATAAAACTCCAGTTTCCTGTTCTCGAAAACACATATGTAGCAATTTCATCTCGTCTCCTAAGAGAGATTAACAGTTTCTCCACTATACCAAAACAATATGCTGAATAGCAGTCTCCAGGCCCCAGGTTTGTTCTTCCTAAATAATACTAAATAATCATATTTTATTGAGCTGTTTGTAAGTTTATTTACTTATATATTAATATATAGATATATCCATAATTCTGTATCTATATATCTATATCTATCTTAAATGCCTTCACTGGTATATCTTCAGATGATATCCTTAGATATCTTTAGATAATCCTTGAGAAGAACATAGGAAAATATTTAATGGAATCAGTGCCATTGGGCATATGAGTTCTTCCATAAAATTTCAGAAATAAGGAAATACTGTTTTTGGGGGTTTTTTTTTGCCTGATTTTACTCCTATCAACATCATTTAAAGACTTTCACATGAAAGCTAAGATGCCAACTCCACCATCTCACCCTACGCTGTTATTATAAACAGATAATGGGTTTATCACAAGTTATTATTCCTATTTTCTTCTTCAGTTTGCAAGGACTTCTTTCATGTAATCACT
Source organism: Cervus elaphus (assembly GCF_910594005.1). Classification (NCBI taxonomy): domain Eukaryota; kingdom Metazoa; phylum Chordata; class Mammalia; order Artiodactyla; family Cervidae; genus Cervus; species Cervus elaphus. The sequence continues at coordinate 30,465,675 of NC_057841.1, read as the reverse complement.
TGCTTCTCATCCTGTGTACAGGTTCAACAAGAAGGGTTAATATAATACTGTCATCTTGGCTTAATATCAAATTACTTTCATGCCATTTGTTTCTCTTTTTTTTATTATTTTAAAGAAAAAAATGCAGTCCTTACTTCTCCTGTACGCATTATTTCTAGTGTACTGGCAACTCATATGAGAAGCAACCCTAGGGGGTTGACTTCAGAGATGATTATTTCCTGCTCTTGGTCACTTGTGTGATAGAATGTGTCAATCTAAACAGCAAGTGACTTTGTATAGTATGTTTTCAAGGCTGCCCTTGAAGGATGGCTTGCATCAGAAGGTTTCATGACAAGACAGTTTTAGGACAGGGCAGCTTTAGGAGGTTTTATTTATTTTTATTTTATTTATTCAATTTGATCTTAAAAAAAATGCTGGCTAGGAATTTGAACAACAACAGAAAAAGAATTGCTAGAAGGAATTGGCTTGCACAAGAAGAAATTCTGCATGTAATTCTTACTAATTTGAGAAATGAAAAGTAGTCACTTGGAAATAACCTTCTTTAACCTTGGAATTAACTTCCAAGCCTGCATTTTTATTGAGAATGGGATTACTGAAATCAGTTTGCCAGTAATTCCATTCATTGGGAATAACAGTATTGGAATTAAGGTATACCCGTAGTTCTTTTTCTCTTTAACTAGCATGATCAAATAAGGAAATAATATAAAGGCAGGGAAGTTTGGAACCTCACAGATACAAAAACAATAACTAGCCCATTTTTTCAGTGCTTTCTTCTCTATTATCATCTGATCCTAATTCAATGTATATTTGAAACTACTATTCAAACCTGAACTTGAATATAAAATTATCTAATCACACACATGGCTAATAGTAATAAGAAAACTATTGTCCCCATCCCATACAAAGATACTTAATGAGTTTATACTTTAGTTTGCAATCAGTGGGTCATTGGATTTATTTGTATTAATTTGACTGACTATTCATTTCTAGATGAACACAGGTTTTATTAGAATGAACATTCCTCATTTAATTCAATTAGCTATATATTGTCAGATGAATAGTAGATACTGATTATGGCCAAAATATCTTTACATACCTTAGCTTAATCTTCTTTGGTAGTTTTAAAATGTATGTAAAAATTCTTTGACATTTCTCACAGTGAGCAGCGAGGGCTTCATCATCTTTCCTTGCAGTAAGACTGGCTATTAGTGACTTTTAAAATAAATATAGTGTCCTATAACTGAAACTAGATGAGTTCTGAGCTTGATCATGAAAAAATGATGCAGCTTTCACCTTGCTTACTATAATACTGCTTCTTGAAGTCTTAGGCCACTAGGTAAGCACTTCCACTGCCCTGAAATCATCGTGTTGTAAAGAAACCCAAAGGGTCCACTAGGAGTGACAATAATAGAGTCATGGGTTCGATCCCTGGGTAGGGAAGATCCCCTGGAGAAGGGAAAGGCTACCCACTCCAGTATTCTGGCCTGGAGAGTTCCATGGACTGTGCAGTCTATGGGATCACAAAGAGTCGGACACAACTGAGCAACTTTCACTTTCAAGACTAAATAAGGGTAGAGCACAAAGGCAGAAACAGAGAAAGAGAGAAAGACAGAGACACACAGACAGGGCGAGATATGCTTACAAGCTGCCAGCCGCTCTGGTCTGCTTCAGTTCAAGACAGTCACCATTTCATGAAGAGTGACTCTCAGTCATAACACCCTCGTGCAGTAGACTAGCTGCATATGTTGTCTCTAAATGTATATATTGAAATCCTAACCCCCAAAGTGATAATATTAGGAGGCAGGACTTCAGGGAGGTAATTAGATCACGAGGACAGAAACCTCATGGGTATGAATAGTGCCCTTATGAAAGAGACCCCAGAGAGACCGCTTGCTCTGTCTGTCACACGAGGTTACAGATAAAAGATAGCCATTTAGGAAGTGAGATCCCACCAGACAATCTACCAATGGTTTGATCCTGGACTTCCAGCCTCCAGAACTGTAAGAAATAAATTTCTGTTGTTTGTAAGCCAGCCGGCCTATGTTATTAAGATACCTAGTAAGTCTCTTTCTAAATTCCAGACCCACAAAAGCATTAGAGATAGAAAGCGATTATTTTTGTTTCAGCTGTCATATATGGGGGTGATTATTCACCTTTAAAAAATCAGGAGATGCATTCAGTGTATTTGTGGAAAGGCGTTAGTTATATGAGACAAGCCTAAAATAAGTTTAGGTGTAAGAATAATTACTCACTAAATCTACTAAATGAGTAATTATTGAGTACCTACAAGAAATGTGCCAAGTACTATTAGTATTCAGGGCTAAACAGTAAATATATAGACTGATTTCTTCGTCATGAAACAGGATTTTATAGAGAGTAATTTCCCCAAAGAAACACAGAGGGAAGGTCAAGAATGGGATAAACCATTTTCTTTAGGGTGTCAGCAGTTACTCATAACAAGATGACACATTGACTTAAAGATGATTTCAAGAGCACTTCAAGTTTTTTTACCATGTAGCAAATAATATCAACTGTATATAAAAAGCCCAAAATTAGAGTCCACAGACTCTAATTCTTATAACTCTATGACTTTAATTCTCCATGGGACTAATTGTTCTTTATTTCACATAGTTTTAAATTTACAAAGAAATAAAAATTGAACATTAGATATTTCATTTGGATGTTTTCAAAGGCTGGGTGCTGCCTCTCTTGCACTATCAAATGCTTTTAAAGAAGTTTAAGTACACTAAAATTTTAATATCTTGTTTAGTCTTGAAAACAAAATCATGTCAGGTAGCCCATGTGCTGTATGTGGCTGTCTAGGTATTATCAAGTCAAGAGGCAGAGATTATTAAGTGCAAAAGAGATGGCAACAGTTCAAATGGAACACTGACAGTCCTCTTAATACATCTATCAACCTACTTGCAATAATCTAGAAAAAGACTGTGTACTTATCTTGGACTTAAATCACAAAAAACACGTTCAAAATCATGTTAAAGACAATAATTACATGCACAACACTCTAGTTGCTGAAGAACTTTTCCCTCATTCAGAAAATTATTACCAATTGCCACTTTTGCTTTTACATTCTCTCCAACTCGTTAAACTGCGAAGCTGAGACTGACAGTTAAAATAGATTTCAGTAGCGTTAGCTCCAATTTCAGAAGATTAAATGCTGAGTATCAGAGAGTGGAATGTTCTGATGAGGTATATTTATCAGACTCTTTTAGAAGATGAAATGTGGGCACTTAAAAACTAGAGACTAAAATATGTGTTTACTTTTAGATCTTATAGGGTCTTAATGGTAGGTCATGTCTCTAACATGAAATTGCTTATATTGCTACCTAAATGAAAAAAAAGCAACTTTCTTACTTCTGTTTTCATATAAAAAATTAACTCCAGTGATTGAATGTCTGCAAAGTGAGTTAGACTGGCCCATGCCTTTCAGGAGGTCATAGCTCAGTGATGGATACATATATAAATATCTATAAAGGAAGGACTCCAATAACTAGAAATGATTACAAAAGTGACCAAGAAATGTCTACAAAGGATGGTGCTTATATAGTCACAGAATATCAAGTACTCTATGGGTTATGGTGTTGGGCAGAGGGTTACTCTCATGGAATATTAGGTGAGAAAAATGTGCAAGATTTAATTTATTGGGCCAGAGAAGCTTTATCTTTATCTCTGTGGACTGGTTGCATGATATTTTACACTTGGCCAAGTAAAAGACAAGAAGCATTATGGTATCCTATTTACAGTATGAAACTTTACAAAATCAGTTTGTGGTTTTAATGTTCTTCCCACCTGCCTCTGATCTCTCTCCTCTTTGTGCTTCATAGACATTCCTCCAATAAACGTTTTACATATGTTATTTTTATTGATATCTACTCCTTAAAGGACTTAGGGTCACACACACACACACACACACACACACTCTAATAAAACTATATGATAGATTAAATGGAGACATTTATACCTGGTTGCACTCTTATTTTTCAAATATCAGAAAGTTCCTACAATTGTAACAGAGAACATTTGAACTTTAAAGCAGTTAGATGTCTTCTCATTTAAGTTAATGTCTTACTTTTTGTAATGCAGAGGAAAAGTAATTCCAGCATAAATCTGACCAAATGTTGACCCATTTTGAAATATGTTATACTCATTTGTTAATAAATATGTATAGAATATAGGATTAAGCTCTAAAAATAACAGCAATAAGTAAAAATGGTCAAATTTGTATTCAAATAATATAGTCTAATGGAAGATAGACATATGAAAGGAATATTATAATCCTAGAAAGAAATACAAAAGTAGAAAAATTGCAAGATATTATGGAAGTCCTTAAGAAAGGCATTCAACCTATGGACAGTCTGAGATAGCTTTCTCACAAAGGTAATGAAGTCTTGGTAGACTGAAAAACAGTGTATGAAAACTCAGAATCCAGATAGAATACAATGATTCTGACAGTCTGAAAAATATTACCTTCTTTGGAATTAAAAGAATAACATAAGACTGACAATAGTTGATGCTGAAAAATAAGCAGTTTGGTCCTATATTCTTTCATTCCATATAATTTGGTACAAAAACAAAAACAAGAAGAAACCATATAAGAATATGAAGCATGTATGTTTGACATATTTTATGTTTTTAACTCACTTTTGTTCCTATAGGAATATGGGTTTGAGAGCACAGCTTGGGGTAATATGGGTATTAAATACCCTAAAAAAAAACAAAACCTTTTTTGTGAAACCAATAAACATGTTGGACAATATATACTAAACATTTTAAATGCATAGCATAGCAAGAACTATGAATGAATATGCAAAATCTTAACTATCCAAAGTAACAAAAGGAAGCTTTACAATCTAGATATTTGATTGACACAAAAATAGCAAAATAAAATAAACCTAATAGATTTATTAGGAGAATATTAAGAATTTGTGTCCTTATAGTAATCCAAGAAACAAATAGATTTTATTAGGGGGAAAAAGCAGTTTACCAAAGAGATAAAACTAAACTTATATATACATAAATTAAAGTTGCTTTGATTTATATATAAAGCACAAATGGATTTATATACAAGGAGAGAGTGAAAAATCCAAATGAAGAGCTACAGAATAATTTAACATTTCTATCCCAGTAATTAAAACATAAAGTAAACAAAAATGTTAAGTGTTCAAAGCAATTATCATCATAATTAATTACTTGAAGTGATAACTAACTTGTGTATACACAAAAATCTGAGGTCAAAGCTAATAGAACCTATGTTGTTTTAAAGCACATAAGTGACATGAATGATTTGACAATACATTAGGCTGCAAATAAAATTTCAACAAACTTTAAAAAATATAATAATATTCTACAGACAGTATTTTTTCTTACCATGAATAATTTGACAATACATTAGGTTGCAAATAAAATTTCAACAAACTTTAAAAAATATAATAACCAAATAAATAACCTAACTCTACACCTAAAGCAATTAGAGAAGGAAGAAATGAAGAACCCCAGAGTTAGCAGAAGGAAAGAAATCTCAAAAATCAGGGCAGAAATAAATGCAAAAGAAACTAAAGAGACCATAGCAAAAATCAACAAAGCTAAAAGCTGGTTTTTTGAAAAAATAAACAAAATTGACAAACCATTAGCAAGACTCATTAAGAAACAAAGAGAGAAAAACCAAATTAACAAAATTAGAAATGAAAATGGAGAGATCACAACAGACAACACTGAAATACAAAGGATCATAAGAGACTACTACCAGCAGCTCTATGCCAATAAAATGGACAACTTGGATGAAATGGACAAATTCTTAGAAAAGTATAACTTTCCAAAACTGAACCAGGAAGAAATAGAAGATCTTAACAGACCCATCACAAGCAAGGAAATCGAAACTGTAATCAAAAATCTTCCAGCAAACAAAAGCCCAGGACCAGATGGCTTCACAGCTGAATTCTACCAAAAATTTAGAGAAGAGCTAACACCTATCTTACTCAAACTCTTCCAGAAAATTGCAGATGAAGGTAAGCTTCCAAACTCATTCTATGAGGCCACCATCACCCTAATTCCAAAACCAGACAAAGATGCCACCAAAAAAGAAAACTACAGGCCAATATCACTGATGAACATAGATGCAAAAATCCTTAACAAAATTCTAGCAAACAGAATCCAACAACATATTAAAAAAATCATACACCATGACCAAGTGGGCTTTATCCCAGGAATGCAAGGATTCTTTAATATCTGCAAATCAATCAATATAATACACCACATTAACAAATTGAAAGATAAAAACCATATGATTATCTCAATAGATGCAGAGAAAGCCTTTGACAAAATTCTACAGACACTATTTTTTCTTACAATCAATTTGAAACCAGTTTACAATCAAATAATCAAAATATAAATGTAAATAGTGAGTGAAATTAGAGAATGCACTTCTAAATATTTCAAAGCTTAAAGATGAATTAATAAACATATATATCTGAACAAATTTGAAAATACTATTATATAAAAATACATACATCTTTATTAAAATGACATATATCTTAAGCAATATTTATAAATGAAGTAAATTTACTTACTGTTATTAGAATATCAGAACAACTGATAAATAGCAACCTAAGCATCCATTGAAGAAGTGAGAAAATGAACAAATAATTAAACCAAAAACAGAAAGTTAAAATAGTTTAATCATAAATATATTATTAAATGCAAAATACTTAAAAATATAAAAGAGGGGAATAATAAAGCAAATAATGGCTCTAGGAAAAAAATATACACACAATTTGGGCAAGAATGACTAAGAGAAAAGAAAAGTTTGAAAGAGGGATCTTAGTTTAGAACAGCAGAGATTAAAATGGATAAAAGAACACTATAAATGACTTCATAATAAAGTTTAAAATTTTGTATAAAAGGAAATTGTTTGGAATCATATACCATCCAAACTGCCTCAAGAAGAGACAGAAATTCTCAACTGTCATTAAGAAACTAATTTAGCTGTTAAACATGATGCCACCATATAACCACCAGTCTGAAAAGCTTTATGGCTTGGGTCAGCCCATCACTATAGTAATAGATAATCTGATATCATACAAATAAAAATTTCTTATAAAGTTAGACATATAGTTAGCATAAAACCCAACATATCCACTCCTAGGTATTTACACAAGAGAAATTAAAACATATAGATAGGCATATAAAATATTTTACTCAAATCTTCCCTGCAGATTTTAAAATAATGGTTAAAAATTAGATAACCCAATTGTCTGTCAACTGAAAAAATAGATTAAAAGACTGTAGAATAATCATGCAATGGCACAGTACTCAGCAGTATAAACTACCAGTACATTCAACAACATGGGTTTATTTTAAAAATGTAAGTAAAAAGCCATAAACAAAAGAATACATATTTCATGATGCCCTTTGTACGAAATTTTAGAAGAGACAAAAAACTATTGTGTCCAAGATAAGTCAGTGGTTATCAGAAACTTGATACTGGTGGAGTAACTGACAAGAGTCATGAAGGAACTTTTGATTAATGGAGATGTTTTTATGTCACGATTATTGTGGTCATTGCATAAATGGATTTGGATTTGTCAAAATTCATCTAGTTGTACATATAAAATTGTTGACTTCTTGTATGTAAATCTGATTTTTTTTTTAATCTTAACTTTGAGGAGTGACAGTATTATATAAATCATTACAAATGGTTGAATAGGAGAAAGTTTTCCTATTTCTTACTGCTTTAAAAACTTGAAAATTTGTAAAGAGGGCCCAATAAACTTGAGAAACAAACATACATATTCAAGCATATAAAATTTTTAGTCTAAAATAATAGAGATAAAAGTATTGAAGAGGCCAAACACCAGCAGTTTTTAATGAAGATTGGAACATTGCTGAGGAACTCTACTTAATGTTCTATTTTGACCTATATGGGAAAAAAATCTAAAAAAAAGAGTGAATATATGTTTATGTGTAACTGAATCACTTTGGTATACACCTGACCAACACAACATTGTAAATCAACTGTACTCCAACAAAAATGTTTGAAAATGTGGCTAATTGGTTGAATTTTGGAAAAAAAAATGCATGAAGGGACATAGGTATCACATCAGCAAACTTTAAACAGATTTAATCATGAAAGAAAACACACTATAAAAAAACTAAAGAATACATCATTTTTCAGCTGTCTACATTAAAAATGAAATAATGTGCACTTATTTGATTATTGATTATTCCTCAGAAGTAAATGGCATCTTATTGATTTTATGGTCAACACCAACTGATTCTCTGTGACAAGTTTTATTTAAATGCTGTACATAAAATTTAAATAAAAGTAGAAGCGATCTGTATTTCTTTTTTTACAAATATACTCCAAAGATAATAAGCAACTCCCAGTGAATTTAGATATACTTGTCCACTAAGCACTCATGATTTATTGACAAGGAACCTACTTTCTTCAGTATTTTTGAAATTAATCTATTGTGAAAAATTCCCTATCAGAGAATTTCAAAAATTATGCAATTTTTTGTAATGATCTCTACCTACAGGCTTCAGCAATACGTGAGCCGTGAACTTCCAGATGTTCAAGCTGGATTTAGAAAAGGCAGAGGAACCAGAGATCAAATTGCCAACATCCACTGGATCATTGAAAAAGCAAGAGAGTTCCAGAAAAACATCTATTTCTGCTTTATTGACTATGCCAAAGCCTTTGCGTGGATCACAATAAACTGTGGACAATTCTGAAAGAGATGGGAATACCAGGCCACCTGACCTGCCTCTTGAGAAACCTGTATGCAGGTCAGGAAGCAACAGTTAGAACTGGACATGGAACAGATTGGTTCCAAATAGGAAAAGGAGTAGGTCAAGGCTGTACATTGTCACCCTGCTTATTTAACTTATATGCAGAATACATCATGAGAAACGCTGGGCTGGAAGACGCACAAGCTGGAATCAAGATTGCCAGGAGAAATATCAATAACCTCAGATATGCAGATGACACCTCCTTTATGGCAGAAAGTGAAGAGGAACTAAAAAGCCTCTTGATGAAAGTGAAAGAGGAGAGTGAAAAAGTTGGCTTAAAGCTCAACATTCAGAAAACTAAGATCATGGCATCCGGTCCCATCACTTCATAGCAAATAGATGGGGAAACAGTGGAAACAGTGTCAGACTTTATTTTTGTGGGGCTCCAAAATCACTGCAGATGGTGATTGCAGCCATGAAATTAAAAGATGCTTACTCCTTGGAAGGAAAGTTATGACCAACCTAGATAGCATATTAAAAATCAGAGACATTACTCTGCCAACAAAGGTCCGTCTAGTCAAGGCTATGGTTTTTCCAGTGGTCATGTACGGATGTGAGGGTTGGACTGTGAAGAAAGCTGAGCACCGAAGAATTGATACTTCTGAACTGTGTTGTTGGAGAAGACTCTTGAGAGTCCCTTGGGCTGCAAGGAGACCCAACCAGTCCATTTTAAAGGAGATCAGTCGTGGGTGTTCATTGGAAGGACGGATGCTGAAGCTGAAATGCCAATACTTTGGCCACCTCATGTGAAGAGTTGACTCATTGGAAAAAACCCTGATGCTGGGAGGGATTGGAGGCAGGAGGAGAATGGGGTGACCGAGGATGAGATGGTTGGATGGACATGAGTTTGAGTAAACTCCAGGAGTTGGTGATGGACAGGGAAGCCTGGCATACTGCAATTCATGGGGTCACAAAGAGTCGGACAAGACTGAGCAACTGAACTGAACTGAACTGAACTACCTGCCATATTCAAGAATATATGTATCACATGGCCTTTTAATATATTTGCATTGAACACTTTTGAGCACTCAAATACTGTTCTACACTTTGGAATATTCATGTGAAGAAGTTGCCCCAAATCTATAGTCTTAAAGGGTTTTAGTTCTAATTAGGATGGGGAAAAATTTAAAATAAATGAACAAATCCACATGCCAATTAGTGCTCTCAAGAGCATAAGAATAAGTAAAGCAGTACACCAGTGGCTTCCAGGTGCCAAGGCAGGAGATTCAAAATCCCTGGGTCAGGAAGATCCCCTGGAATAGGAAATGACAACCCAGTCCAGTATTCTTGCCTGGGAAATCCCATGCTCAGAGGAGCCTGGCAGGCTACAGTCCATGGAGTCACAAGGAGTCACACATGACTGAGCATGCACTCCCACAATGCGGTACACCAGTACCTCTGATTCTCACTGTCCCCAAAGCCAGTGCAGATCCGTATTTTTATACAGCACCACTGTTACAGCAATATCAAGTTGCCATAAAATTTGCTCAGGGCATATTCTGCACTTTCTGCACTTACCTTGCTGACTGAATACACACAGTTCTTGAACTGGCATCAGATGATGCTTTTCTTTTTGAATACACAGAGAAGATATTTGAGGAAGGACTCTTTTTGTTGAGATAATAGAGGAAAGCCACTCTGAGGAGATATATTAAAGTCAGAACTTGAATGATGAAAGGGGATAAAGCTGGCAATATCTATACACAAATATCTCAAACTTTAGAAACATCTGGTAAAGGCCGTGGTGTGTGGACATATCGAAGGTGCTTGAGAAAGTACAAGGACAGTACAGCCAAAGCCTAGGAAGCAAAAATTAGAGAGGATTAGAGGCTTACGGATTAGGAAAGGGCTAGTCCTTAGAAAGTGTTTAGTCAAAGTTGGCAGTTTAGATTTTACTTTAAACTAGCATTTTAGTATCTTTAGAATAATGCATAATGTTTTTGTATATTTATAATAATATACTAGAAAGTGAAAAAAAAAAGGTTTCCTAGTTTCATATAACCTTTACTTTAAAAAAATTTAAGATGTCATAGTGTTCTTGAAAGAGCTTGTCATTGGAGAAAGACAGAAATGAGGAGGAGATATTAGATTTTTTCACTCTTGGGAAGAAGGTGAAATAGTTTATGTGTAGGAAAAATATTCTATGTGTAGTAAACTTGGAAATTTAAGAGGCCAAAGAGGATGGCAAGAACAACAACTGATATCTGACCCTCAGATATTAATTTTCTCTTCTCTTTGGTAATAGAATTTACAACTGATCTTGTTTCTCAAACTCCCTTTTAGAAAAGGTGTGGTTATATAGCTAAGTTCTAGTGAACAGGACATAAGCAGAGAGGCTTCCATGCCCTTAAGAATCAAACGGAGTCAGTTGCTTTTCTCCTTGCTCCTTTTTCTCCTTCCTTCTGGTCCTTCTGGTTGGAAGGCCAACACACTATATGGGCCTGAAATATCCTCCTTGGAACTTGAAATGATCTTGAGATGTGGACCACATGCACATGTATATAAAAGATACATGTACCAGGGACCTTATAGCCTAGAGTATCTGCCATGGACCACATCCACTCAGTATTTTTCCACAAGAGAAAAGTAAACTTTTAACTATTTGAAAGTGAAAGTCACATCCGACTCTTTGCAACCCCATGGACTATACAGTCCATGGAATTCTCCAGGCCAGAATACTGGAGTGGGTAGACTTTCTCTTCTCCAGGGGATCTTCCCAACCCAGGGATCCAACCCAGGTCTCCCGCATTACAGGCTGATTCTTTACTAGCTGAGCCTCACAAGGGAAGCCCAAGAATACCGGAGTGAGTAGCCTATCCCTTCCCCAGGGGATGTTCCTGACTCAGGAATCAAACTGGGGGTCTCCTGCATTGCAGGTGATTTCTTTACCAACTGAGATATCAGGGAAGCCCTACAACTGCATTTTAGAGTTTTCTTTCCTTCATAGACAAATGCAATATAAAAACTATTTTATTTAAAAATTTAACAAATATAAATGAAATGTGATACAATTAGGACTATTTGCATCTTCAAATAACAGAAAACTCAAGTAGTAGCAAATTAATTATAAAAAGAGGATTTTGTTTGCTTTTTTTTCATGAAACAATTCTAAGTAGTAGACAATTTGTTTAGCCTCAAGGACCTGTTCTCTATTTATTTCTGTTCTTTTATCCTCAGTGTGTTGGCATTTTTGACTTACGTTTGTACTTCAGAGTTACAGGAAGTCTATCTCTGTTCCAGATCTCATAATTCTTTTGAGGCAGAAAAGAAGGTGAAAAAACAGACAAACATTAGTTTCGTATGGTCCTTTTATCAGGCAAGCAGCATGTCAGCAAGCTTTCCATGAGATTTCCTTGTTTTAATCTGGGTGTCACCATGACCCTAGGAAGTATAGAAAATCAGAAGAGTCTGGAGCTCCAGCCTCCACCGTGGGAGGACTTGAGGGGAAAGTGATACAGGAATGTTTGCTCCTACTGTGTGCCAGTTTATTCCAATATGCCAGTTCTCCAACCGAAAGAGGAGACGTTACTCAGACCTGTTTCATTCATCTCTTGTAAGTAAGTTAGATGACTTAAAGAAATGGCATTCAAAATATGTACTCTATGTGTGTATGGTTAATTAAATGAGCAAAAAGTGAAAATACTGACAGTACAAAAACATCTTGTTTCATAATTCAGACAAATCATCACGTACATATAGAAGAACTCAAATTAGGTAGCACTATACAATAATGGCCCCTGAGGAGGGTATGGCAACCCACTCCAGTATTCTTTCCTGGAGAATCCTATGGGCAGAGAAGCTTGGTGGGCTACAGTCCATAGCGTTGCAAAGAGTTGGTCATGACTGACATGACTTAGCATGCACGCATACAATAATGGACTGGTTCATTTGTGCAAAGCAGAAGTAGAAATTATATAAAAGTATAGGGCTTCCCTGGTGGGTCAGACACAAAAGAATACAGGTGCCTGGGTTAAACCTAGGTTGTGAAGATCCCCTGGAAAAGTGAATGGCTGTTGTTCATTGTTCAGTTGCCAAATCATGTCTGACTCTTCACAACCCCATGGACTGCAGCACACCAGGCTTCCCTGTCCCTCACCATCTCCTGGAGTTTGTTCAAGTTCATGTCCATTGCATCAACAATGCCATCCAACCACCCCATGCTCTGTCACCCTCTCCTTCTGCTTTCAATTTTCCTAGCATCAGGGTCTCTTTCCCAATCAGTTGGCTATTTGCATCGAATGGCCAAATTATTGAAGCTTCAGCATCAAGTCCTTCCAATGAGTACTCAGGGTTGATTTCCTTTAAGAATGATTGGTTTGATATCCTTGCTGTCCAAGGGACTTTTAAGAGTCTACTCCAGCACCACAGTTCGAAAGCATCAAGCCTTCAGCAGTCTGCTTTTTTTATGGTCCAGTTCTCACAACTGTAGGTGACTACTGGAAAGACCATAGCCTTGACTATAAGGACCTCTGTTGGTACAGTGATGTCTTTGCTTTTTAACGCATTGTCTAGGTTTGTCATAGTTTTTCTGTCAAGCAGCAATCGTCTTCTAATTTCAAGGCTGCAGTCACCATCCACAGTGATTTTAGAGCCCAAGAAGAGGAAATCTGTCACTGCTTTCACCTTTTCCCCTTCTATTTGCCATGAAGTGGTTGGGCCGGCCATGACCTTAGTTTTTTTTTTTTTAATATTTAGTCTTAAGCTGAGTTTTTCACTCTCCTCCTTCACTCTCACTCTCATCAAGAGGTTCTTTAGTTCCTCTTCACTTTCTGCCTTTAGAGTGGCATCATATGCATAGCTGAGGTTGTTGATATTTCTCCTGGAAATCTTGATTCCAGCTTGTAACTCATCCAACCCAGTATTTCTCATGATTTGCTCTTCATATAACTTAAATAAACAGGGTAACAATAAACAGCCTTGTAGAACTCCTTTCTCAGTCCTGTTTGTTATGATCCACACAGTCAAAGGCTTTAGCGTAGTCAGTGAAACAGGTAGATGTTTTTCTGAAATTCCCTTGCTTTCTCTATGATCCAACGAATGTTGCAATTTGATCTCTGGTTTCTCTGCCTTTTCTAAACCCAGCTTGGACATCTAGAAGTTCTCGGTTCATGTAATACTGAAGCCTGGCATGCAGGATTTTGAGCAAAACCTTACTATCATGAGAGATGAGTGCAATTGTCCAGTGGTTTGAACATTATTTAGTACTGCCCTTCTTGGGAATTGGGATGAGGATTGACCTTTTCCATTCCTGTGGCCACTGCTAGGTTTTCCAAATTTGCTGACATATTGAGTGTAGCACTTTGATAGCATCATCTTTTAAGATTCTTAAATAATGGGAATGCTATCAACTCCAGTATTCTTGCCTAGAGAATTCTATGGATAGAGGAACCTGGCAGGCTACAGTCCATGGGTCACAAAGAGTTGGACACCACGGAATGACTAACACTTTCACTTTCATATTCAGTAGTCACATTAATTACATTAAAGTGTGACCAGTGTTGTTAATGTAATTATTGAGAGATGACTTTCAAGTAGTTTTTAAGCTTTAACAGCATGCTTTTGCTTCATTTTAAGAGGAAATGTCATTAATTTCGCATTAAAACATGGAAACATTTTCGGTGACTCTCACATGTTTATCCATAAGAATGTTTTCTAAGGAAATAGTTTCCATCATTTGCTATTTATTGAGTATTAGGAAATTCACTCTTTATTTTCTTTACCTTGAGAGATCAAATACTTGTATACTTTTTCAGTTTAGATTAAATACATTCTACTTGGTTTAGTAGCAAGAGAGATTTCTTGGAGTAACAAAAATTCATGAAAATGTAAAGCCTTTTATGTTCACATTTACTTAAATTTTGTGCATGTTTTGTTATATAAATCTTTTTTTAAAATGCTTTAAGTAAATATATAATTTTGGCAGCAGTTGTCTACTTGGGAGGTGTTGACGTTGTTTAGAATATCCTGGCATAATCATAGACAATCTTGATGGACAGAAGAGAGAAGCAACTATTGTTCAAACAGATGGTTCATGTTTTCTTATGTGATCATATTTATGACCTGTGAGGGAATTATGTGTATGTGCAATCCCTCAGAATTTACTCTACTTTCTAGTCTTCATTAGTTGTGCAAGAAAATACATTTCTAGCTGGGAGAAAATGATGTGTCTTCCTCATCTGAATTTCTTTATCCGGTAGTTGAGAGAAGCCATATATTTTGCTAACACTGAAAATGATGTTCAATATTAGGTATTCATTAAATATTATCCTATTACCCTGTCTTCTAAAACTTATAAGTAAGACATTTATATTGCTAAAATGGTTAGAAAGAGCCAGGGAAACTTTATTTTTTCCTTTTGTATTTTTGTCTGGTAAAATTAGTCAAATACATATAAAAATAGCAAATATTAATTATTTCCCACCCATAGCTTTGAAGCAATGAAACAAATACAAAATCCAAAGAGGCGGGAGATTTGTTTAACTCCACTGGCTTACTTTTGTCATTCTAATTAAACACTAAAGTTGCTGAATAGAGATTTTGCATTTCCATTGCTACAGTGTTCCTCAGAGGACAGGCAGAATTCCAAATGAAGGGGGAAAGGAAAAGGAAGAGAAAAATTGCTCAAGTAGACAATTTTAATTGCATTTCTGCAAGTGAAATGTAAAGTGATCAGTGACCCAGGTTCAAAAAAAAAAAAATCAGACTGGCAGTAACACAGTAACATGAAATACCACCAAAGGACAGAATTCTGAATTTGCAGATATTTTTACTTTAATAGAGAAGAAACATGTAGAAAAGATTTCTAAAATTTCTGAAGATTAGACTGAAGAAATGCTAAAAATATCATACCATCCTGCAATTGTCCACTAGGCATCTCTCACTCCAGTCCCACCTTTAAAGGATTACCATAACAATCTAAGGAATTTAGAATTAAATAGGATGCCTCCTCTGTTCAGTTGACACCAGTAGTGCCGTGGACAATGGATTTCATAATTATGGATAAATATTGAACCAGCTCTTGTTTGTCCATCAGATTATTAATATGGAATGGCTAGCACCATCTAGCCGCAATACACATAGGATAAGGTTTACCTTGAGTCCTTGCCCCAGTGAAGACATTCAAATAGCATTCAAAGAGACAAAGGAGCATCTTAGCATTAACACAAGAGCAGCCCCATAAAATTGTATGTAAATATATATAAAGTTAGCTTTAATGATATTACAAGTTTTGCTTGTTTTTATTTTTAAATTTTCTGAAGTCTTCAGTGAGCATGGGGAAAATGGCATCCACTGTATATCTTGCCTCAAGGTGAGCAACAACTCATTTTGTTATAAATGTAATCTTTCTTTCATGAACTATTGTTCATGACTATGTGGCCACAAATACAATTGCTCTATAATCTTGAAATTCTCCTGGTTACAGTCAATGTATTTTTTCCTAGGCTAATATTTCCAGAATACCTCCTAAATCTTTTCAAACTGTTACAATGTTTCCTGCTTTAACATTATGTAAATTTTCACATCTTTAGAAAAACTAAAAGACTCTTGCAGTTCTCCTGTGTAACTAGGAGAAGAATAAGTTAAAAAATATATATATATGGCAGGTGATTTCCTTTGAATCAGCCATATAATGACAATTCCTATAAATTTCAGCTGCATATAATATTACATTTTCTACTCTTCTAAGATTGAAATATTTGTTTTCATTATAAGCCTAGTGGCAATATCAAAGTAAAGTAGAAATACAGGAGACAACATATACAGACTGTTTCTCTTAGGTAAAATGAAATCTAACACAGAGGTCCAGTGACTGCTTTTATTCAGGACATAGGAATGCAGCGATACTGATAGTTCACGTGAAAAGACATGGTCTAGGAAAGGATTGCACTTCTCTTGGACAAATAGGCTACCTCAGGTGAATAGAGAAAACCCCATAACAGAAACTTGGCAAGGATTTGCCAGTAATGAGTTGGCTCAATTGAGAGAGAGATTTAACACTGTTTCTTTTCCAAGAGATGAATGATTAAAAATATTCTCTGTACCAGGTGCTCTATGATGCTCTTGACCTTCATCCCCATCTATGTTTGCAGGTGTTCCTCCAGTTTTGCAGGGATAAACACTGTCTTTATATGTCTCCATGAGGTGTAATTTTAGTGGCATGCATTGTGGATGAGTGCAGTCACTTCTCTTGCCGTTACAGCTAAATTTTCAACAAGAGGCTCCAAAATCTCATCCATAAAATTTGCATGTGTATCAAGGGAACTGAAAGAGATGCCAGCATTTGTGTATACTGTGCATTGTGTGATTGGGGCTATAACTTGATATTTGCATTCAAATGAACTTAAAGAGAGAATTTAAATTTGATGGGGTATGTAAATATTGTACCCAAATTCTTATAATAAGTTGAAAAATAATGGGAAAATAGGATGATTTTATTTGAACAACATTGCATTCAGTTAATATATCATTAGAAAATGAATTAAATTTGTAAGCCCATATGTTGATAAACTAAAAAGATATAACCCAGTATGTTTTCCATTGTGACACAGAAGATGTAGGATAGTAGAGAGAGACCAGACTGTCTTCAAAGAAACACAAAGTGACTTTACCACTGCTGCTGGGAAAAGGACAAGGGCTACTGACCAGCAAGTAATGGGGAAAATGTATTGCAGATGGAGTAAACCCAAACCTGTTGGTTTGTCCTTCTTATTCATCTATTATCTATCTAGTTTATCTGTCTATCTATCATCTATCTATCTGTCCATCTACCGATCTATTTGTCTACCTACCTGGGCTTCCCTGGTGGCTCAGCAGTAAAGAATTCACCTGCCAATTCAGGAAACACGAGTTCAGTCCCTGGGTCAGGAAGATCCCCTGGAAAAAGAAATGCCAACCCACTCCTGTGTTCTTGCCTGGGAAATTTCATGGACAGAGGAGACTGATGAACTACTGTCCATGGGGATCACAAAAGAGTCAGACACAACTTAGTGACTATACAACAACAATAAAATCTAGCTACCTGTGATTTATCTATCTACCTATTTATCATCTATCTATCATTTATCTATTAGTCTTAAGAAAACTCTTGTATTCTAAAATATTGATTATTATTAGGGAAGGAATGTGAATTTACAGAAGCTAATATACACTAATTTTCTGAGTTGTGACTTTCACATTTGTTCTTTCATATCTGACTTTGCTAATTATGGATGTTAATTCTGGTGGGTTTTTATCAAATCATTTATTTAATTTGGGGAATTGAAATAGAGCAATATCATGATAACAAGAATATAGAGGGACCCTTGTGATACTGTAACCAAGGACTTAAAAGCATATGCAATAAATCAAATGACACTATTAAAGCAACAATATAAAGGGTAAAGAAATGTAGTTAGTGGAGTCTAAACAAAAAGGTTAAAAGATGTCAAGCCAAACTATAAAAAACAACATTAAAAAATATTACTTATATTGACTTGTAATTGAGATGCAATATTATATTACTTTCAAGTGTACAACATAGTGATTTATTAATCTTGTACACTGTGAAATGATCACAGTTATGTCTAGCAACCATCTGTAAGCATTTGTCTTTTTTAAAATCATTGTGTCTTGTGAATGTATTGGGTCTCTGTTCTTGATACAATATTTCAGTGTTTGGGGGGATTACTTTACTTTTCAAATGGTTGGTGTTCTAATGATACTGAAAATAAGTACTTCCTGGAAATGTGTGATTTGGACTCCCTTTTAGGATTGTTCAGTCCAAAGGGCCAAAACAAAAAATGAAATGGACAATTTGAAATTCAGAAATTTAGAAACTAAGGAGTAAATTTAATTACCAACATTGATTTATGATGTAAGAAAAAAGAAAACTATTTTATCATCTAAAAGGACTAATCTTTATTCTTTCTTCTACTTATCAGTGTGCATCCTTGGCTTGCAGAGAATAGCTGATTTTACATCTGGAGCCAACAAAGAAAATAATAAATATATTGAATCTGAAATATGTTGTTCAAAGAAAGCAAGAATGCTCTCAGATATTACTTGAAATTACTAAAGAGGACAAATAGGCCAATCTGAAGAGAGTTCTGCTAATGGACAAATATGAATGATTTGTGCATCCAAAAAGGGTAGCAACATTTACAATCAATAAGAATAAGTGGAGTCTTTTGAAACATTCATGAAAGTGTAATAATGCAAGGGAAAAGTACTGTCTTAATTAAAAGTAACTGACTTGCATATATAAATTTCCTGATCAATACAAACTATGAGTCTTAAACTGAAATTTTAAAAATGTAAATTATTTAACATATAAACTTGGCTTTTGTTTTCTAAATGGAGATAAAATAAGTAAAGGTATTTATGTAAAATGTTAAAGAGAGATGATGATAATGGTGATGAGTTTTTGGCATTTCCCTGTTTTCTTAGTATCAAACTGCATCACAATCTTCTACTTTGGTCACTCAGCCTGCAAAACTTTGAAAATCCCATTTGGGTCAATGTTAGTGCTTTGAATGGTCACTCTGGCTTTTGCCAGACTATCTGAGCCCCAATTCTGGACTAAAAGGACTGTGCTGGAAGAGAAGGGCATATAAGATGTGATCTGGCTCTGAGTGCAGTTATCAGTGATATGGAATTATGTCTTATGTTCATTTGGAGGGAAAGGAAATTTTTCTAAATTGTATATTGGAAAATTTATAGAGAAGAAGCCCTGAGAAACTCCTCTGGTTTCACTCAAGAACATGGACCATGCAAAATGCATCATGGAAGATGTTTGGCCAAAGTTAAATTAGAGTGACACTGGGTGGAAGAAACACTGCGGTTATGGCATAAGGGGAAATCACGCGATACTTTGGTGTTTGTTGCAAGAGCCGTGAAAAATTATGAGTAGCAATGTGTAGCAATTATAGTGTTTGCTAATATGGCAGTGCTGAGCTGTATTTAGTTGCTAAGTCATATCTGACTCCTCTACCCCACAAACTGTAGCCCGCCAGGCTCCTCTGTCCATGGGGATTCTCTAGGCAAGAATACTGTAGTAGGTTGCCATGCCTTCCTCCAGGGGATCTTCCCAACCCAGGGATTGAACCCAGGTCTAATGCATTGTAGGCAGATTCTTCACTGTCTGAGCCACCAAAGAAGTAAAAGGAACCATGAAATTGATTAGAATTTTCTGAAGTATTGCAATGCTGTTATCCCTGAATGCAGCACCAATGTCCATTACGAGGACACCACTCTACAGAAGAAATTGAGGCTGTGGAAGTCTATATAACAGTATTAGCAAAGAAGAATTATAATAAAAGTGATGGTGGAGTCTAGAAAACAGAGTGTGACTCAAGTTTACTGGCTAAAGTTGAGACCTGCAGTCCCAGGAGGGTGAAGTGAAGAGAGAAGGAAAAGAAACACAGATTTTCCTAGATGATGGATAAGGAATTTGTGAGGATCTCTGTAGAAGATACATAAAATCACTGTCTCATGAAAGACCTGGGGGAGGGAACGACAGGGTGGCCAAACCCAATCCCAAGAATTGTCATACTCTGGTATACAGAGATTGTATTACCTTTCCCCTCCATTCAACTGCCTCAGAAGTTGAAGCTTATAGAACTCCTGTTCAATTGGACTCTGCTTGGATTGCAGGGAACCTTGCCTGGGAGGCATAATGGAAAACTTGCTACACCACAGGCTGAATGCCTAGGAGGCCGAGTTGGTGTGTGTACCAAGGGTTGTAGCAAGAGGGACAACAATTACCCCTTTGTGACCATGCAAAACACTGTCCCTTTTAAGTCCCAAAGCAAGGAAAATGGCTGGGTCTAAAAGGTAGATGTAGCCAGGCAGATCTGGGATGTTGTTAAGGTTGGTTCCATAAATGGGGAATCATAATCCTTTGTCAGTGTAATCTGCAATAAAGAAGTAAAATGAAAGAAGAAAAAATAAATTAAATATTAAATGATTAACAAATGTGCTTTTAGGGAGATATAAATATTTAGAAAGAGACATGTTCGGCGGGTAGTCTTGATTAAAAAGGGAGTCTTTCATATAATAAAAGAGAAATGAAGCATTTATTTTAAAAATAAATGAAATTATGTAGTAAATTTAAGAGAATTAAATCCCACTGTCAATTCTTTACAAGAATGTGAGCCTCAAAGAGCTTGAAGTTATGGTAACCTTGTAGATAGAAGGGCATTTTATGCTTTTGAATTAAAGTAATAAATTCAAGAAAAATTATACAAGTCAACCAAATAATAAAGAAGACACAAAAAACAAGGCTAAAAAGCAATTTCACCAAATTGTAAAGTGATCTGGACTCTTATTGATCACCAAAAGATTTAAGCAGACAAAACAGAGGGCATCTGATTGATGAGTTCAGCTCTATAACAAGACTGAAGTTGGGTGAATGCCACTCCCTGTGGTCCTGGCAATAGAACCTTCAAGCTAATAACATTAGCATGAGGAAAATATCTTGTAATGAAATAAAGAGCAATTAGGAACTTTTTAGCTCAACCTGGGGGAAGAACTCGGGAGGAACTTGCTTTGAGTTGTCCTCCTGGCAAAGAATAGATTCAGGCTAAGGAAGAATTTGAGTTGCTTATAAGAGAGCAGTTGAAATCACTTCTGGAGACTTCTGGTTATTACTTGAGCATGGTCAGGCCATCATGTGCAACAAATCATACCACTTAATACCTGTAATGCCTCAGCAGTACTTTCCATTGGCTTTGCTGCCAAAAGGAACTATGTATTGGGAAAAAGAAGCTCATTTTTATTTTTTCCTGGAAGCAGAGAAATCATTGAAAGCTCTAATTGTACGTTCTCCCAGAGTACTGGGCCTGCCTAGCATAGGAATTGAACTTAGTATCAAAATGGACACTTCTTCTACTCCATCAGGAAGCCTAAGAATTTCTTTTCTAGTCTTTTTTACACCTTAACTATCAAAAACATGAACATGTAAAACTAGTCTCCTTTAAATAAAATGAAATGGCCAAGAGAATAAAAAACTTGTTGAGCTTCTATTAGAAAAGCATGAAGCACAGTTATGACAACCTTGAGCCATTTTCCTTATAGAACCATATAATTATACAATGCCCTGACTTCTACTGTATCAGTGTAGAGATTTTTTCAGTTTCAGGAAGGATAGTTTTAATGCCTGTTCACTTATTGGGAATTTACAGCTCCCCATTATAGCATTCTGTTCCAATAAAAATGGATAAATCTTTGTGTAAAAATAATTCTGGTCAAAATCAGGTCATAGAAATCTGTTCTATAATACTAATAATAAGCAGTGTAATACTATGTCCATTTGAGATTTTGAGCAGAACCATGGTGTGAAGTGACTGAGTGAGGATGTATGGATGGAAATTTTGTCAGTAATTTAGCTTTGTAATCAAAGCAGCTATGATCCAAATATGATGTGCTGAGAAGCTCTCCATTTCTCTTTAAGGAAACAAAATAAATGACCTAAACGGAATGATTATATGTTTCTTATTGGCTTTATCCTGCATACTTATGCTGGTAAGATTTTTTACAGCCTTCAAGTTCACATAGAAACAACATATTTTATGAACCTCCAAAATTATTAAAAGAACATTTTTCAGTAACAACATAACGGGTCCTTGAATCTCACAAATAAAGTCAACAATATAGTTGTGGAATTTCTCACATGGATTTCTTAAATTGATTCTGTTATAAAAATGGTATGTAGTAGAAATGATGCAATGGGTTTTCTTAACTTTACAAATATATAATGGCTTAATGAAGCTAAGTGAAAGTCGCTCAGTCATATCCAACTCTCCAATACCATGGACTGTAGCCTGCCAGGCTCCTCTGTCCATGGGATTCTCTAGGCAAGAATACTGAAGTGGGTAGCCATTCCCTTCTCAAGGGATCTTCCCAACCCAGGGATCAAACCCAGGTCTCCCACACTGCAGGCAGATTCTTTACCATCCAAGCCCTGGTGGCTCAGATGGTAGCTTAATAAAGACCTCCAATTAAGATACTGTGTATCTTATCCTCGTCTACCCTTAAAATTTCCATTTATTTACTTCCTACTTAAACATACTCTGAACTGGTTTCCAACCACACATTCTATACACTTCCACTTCAATATGTTCATTTGTATCATAAATAATGCTTTGTTGTTGTTCAGTAGCTAAGTCGTGTCTGACTCTTTGTGGCCCCAGGGACAGCACGCCAGTCTTCCCTGTCCTTCACCATCTCCTGGAGTCTGCTCAAACTCATGTCCACTGAGTCAGTGATGCCATCCAACCATCTCATTCTCTGTCGCCCTCTAAGTATAACTTAAACCAATACAATTTGTTTAGTTCTCATCTTCCTTGAGATTTTAGCAAACTTCGAAAGTTATGAGCATTACTTATTTCTTCAACCATATCTTTCCCTGTCTTCCATAGTAATATCTCAGGTTCTTTTTCCCATCTATAACACTGACCATTCTGTTTTGTTTTTTTTTTTTTTTTTTGTGGCACCAAATAAAATTAACAGAAAGAGAAGACTGTGTTCAAGTTTATTCAAGGCTGTTTCAATACACAAGAGGGGCCAGAATTCGGTCTTTTGAGTATGAACTGAATTCCTGTGAAACAAAAGGCAGGAGGTGGTATGGTTTTTAAGAGCTGAAGTGAATGAGAGACCATAGGCCATCTGCTTTTGGTAACTGGCTTTACCCAGAGGAAAAATAAACTAATATATTTAAAAAATTGTTCTTCCTTTTTAAATAGAAGTATAGCGGATGTATACTTACATAACATATTATATGTTACAGTTGTGTGTAACACAATGAGAGATCATAGGCCATCTGCTTTGGTAACTGGCTTTACCCAGAGGAAAAATAAACTAATATATTTTAAAAATTGTTCTTCCTTTTTAAATAGAAGTATAGCGGATGTATACTTATGTAACATATTATATGTTACAGTTGTGTGATACAGTGACTCACAATTTTTAGAAATTATACTCTATTTACAGTTATTATAGTGAAAGTCACTCAGTCGTGTCCGACTCATTGCGACCCCATGGCCTATAGAGTGCATGGAATTCTCTAGGCCAGAATACTGGAGTGAGTAACCTTTCCCTTCTCCAGGAGATCTTCCCAACCCAGGGATCGAACCCAGATCTTCCGCATTGCAGGAGGGCTCTTTACCAACTGAGCCACCAAGAATACTGGAGTGGGTAACCGATCCCTTCTCTGGTGGATCTTCCCAACCCAGGAAATGAAGCTGGGTCTCCTGCATTGCAAGCAGATTCTTTACCGACTGAGCTATCAGGGAGTGAGTGAAGTCGCTTGGTCGCGTCCGACTCTTTGCGACCCCATGGACTGCAGCCTACCAGGCTCCTCTGTCCATGGGATTTTTCAGACAAGAGTCCTGGAGTGGGTTGCTATTTCCTTCTCCAGGGAATCTTCCCAACCCAAGGATTGAACCCAGGTCTCCCGCACTGAAGGCAGACAATTTACCATCTATCAGGGAAGCGCACAGTTATTACAAAATATTGGTCTTGTACTCTGTGTTGTTAATATATCCTTGCAGTTTAATTAGTACATACTTGTTTATAATTCATAATGCCTGTCCTTATGTTTCCCCTTGCCCTTCTTCCCTCTCCCCACTAGTAATCACTGGTTTGTTCTCTGTACCTGTCTGTGAGTCTGCTGCTTTTTTGTTGTATTCATGACTTTGCTGTACTTTTTAGATCCCACATATGAATGGTATCATACAGTATTTGTGTTTCTCTGTCTGAGTTATTGCATATAGAATAACACCCTCCAAGGCCATCCATGTTGTTACAAATGGCAAATTTTTTCATTCTTTTTTATGATATATATATATATATATACACACACATACACACACACATATATATTATGTATATCTCAAATCTTCTTCATTCATTCATTTGTTCTGGGACACCTAGGTTGCTTCCACATGTTGGCATTTGTATATAACGCTGCTATGAACATTGGGGTGCATGTATCTTTTGAATTAGTGTTTTCCTTTTTTCAGGTATATGCCCTGGAATGAAATTGCCGCGTTGTATGGTAGTTCTATTTTTAGCCTTTTGGGAAACCTCCATACTGTTTTCTACAGGGGCTGCAGTAATTTGCATCCGCACCAACAGTGTAAAAGAGTTCCCTTTTCTCCACATCCTTGCCAACATTTGTTATTTGTGTGCATTTGTTATTTGTGTGTTATTTGTAGTCATTCTGACAGGTGTGAGGGGATAGCTCATTGTGGATTTGATTTGCATGTCTCTGAAGATTAGCAACACTGAGCATTTTTCATATGTCTTTTGGCCGTCTGCATGTCCTCTTTGGAAAAATATATATTCAGATTTTCCACCCATTTTTTAATCAGGTATTTTTTTGATGTTGAGTTGTATGAGCTGTTTATATATTTAGGATATTAACTCTTTATCAGTTACACCATTTGCAAATATTTTCTCCTATTCAGTATATTTTCTTTTCATTTTGTCAGTTTCTTTTGCGTTAAAGCTTTTAAGTTTAGTTAGGTCACAGTTGCTTATGTTTGCTTTATTTATTTTGCCTTAGGGACAAATCCAAAAAAATATTGCTTTGATTTATGTCAAATAATGTTTTGCCAATATTCCCTTTTAGGAGTTTTATGATTTCAAGTCTTAAATGTAGGTCTTGAATCTATTTTGAGTTTATTTTTGTATATGGTGTTAGAGTATTTTACATGCAGTTGTCCAGTTTTCCCAGGACCAATTATTGCAGAGACTGTCTCTTCTCCATTGTATATTTTTGCTGATTTTGTCCTAGATTAATTGACTATAATTTCATAGGTTTATTTCTGGGCTTTCTATCCTCTTCCATTGATCTATGTGTCTTTTTTTTTTTTTTTTTTTTTGGCTAGTACCATACATTTGATCTCTGTAGCTTTGTAGTTTAGTCTGAAGTCAGGAAGCATGATTCCTCCA
This sequence comes from Cervus elaphus, assembly GCF_910594005.1. NCBI lineage: Eukaryota > Metazoa > Chordata > Mammalia > Artiodactyla > Cervidae > Cervus > Cervus elaphus. The sequence goes on along the minus strand of NC_057841.1, from coordinate 30,439,938 downwards.
GCTCTCCTCTTTCTCTTTTGGCTATTTGGGATCTTTTGTGTTTCCATACATATTTTAATATGATTTGTCCTAGTTCTGTGAAAAATGCCATTGTTATTTTGAAAGGGATTACATTGAATCTGTAGATTGCCTTGTGTAGAATAGTCATTTAAACAATAATGGTTCTTCCATTCCAAGAACACATATTTGTGTCATTTTTAATTTCTTTCATCAATGTCTTATAGTTTTCCTAGTACGTATCTAATACCTTAATGAGAGGAGGTATATTAACAACTTGGAACTAGGTATTCACCAATATTAGGCTCTTGCTCTCCCACAAAATTAGGAGCTGGATCTACTATTTTTCAAAAGAATGACTCCTAGGTTCTTGAGAAAAACAAACCTGGATTATAAAACTGGCAAGAGGATATTAAAAAAATGTACATATCAAAGGGTTAGAGAAAGAATTTACAATGATAAGTTTACTAATTTTCTAAACTGGTGAAGAAAAGGAATATTACGAGAAGTTCATTGGAAGGACTGATGTTGAAGCTGAAACTCCAATACTGTGGCCACCTGATGCGAAGAGCTGACTCATTTGAAAAGACCCTGATACTGGGAAAGATTGAAGGTGGGAGGAGAAGGGTATGACAGAGGATGAGATGGTTGGATGACATCATTGACTCAATGAATAGGAGTTTGAGTAAACTCTGGGAGTTGGTGATGGACAGGGAGGCCTGGCATGCTGCAGTCCATGGGATAGCAAAGAGTCAGAAAGAACTGAGTGACTGAACTGAACTGAACTGAGAGAGAGGAAGAAACTTGTCAAGCCAAGGGAAATGTTGAGGTCAGCTGTCTTTACCAGACATTTGAATTTAGAGTTTTGTTTTCAGTGCTTTACTTTTTCATTTAAATTTATTCCATAGGTAATCCTCTCTCATGGCTTCAACATCTATATTCTAATAGTGCCCAAATCTTATTTTCTAGCTCAGAACTGTCTTCTGTACTTCAGACCTCTCTACTTAACTGCCTAAATCCTGTCTCCACTTTAATGTTCCACCAGGCCTTTCAATATATTCAAATTCTAGTCCTAATGCTAACCCTTTCCAACCTATCTATTAACTCAGCTCCAAATAGAATTAGGTACTATGCTCTATTAATTTTCTCTTCCAAATATCTCTGTAAAACAGTTTGTTTTCCAGTTTGCCATCATTTACACACTAGCAGTCAATCCAGTATAGTAATATTAGGGAAGAAGAAATTTCTCCCCTTCTACCCTTCTTGAACTCCATGACTGGACTAATAATGGAATTGACACAAGACAGATTAACAGGACAAAAATAAACTAGTTTAATTTTGTGCACAGAGGTCTCATAGATATGAGGCCTAAGAAGTGGGCAAAGCAGGAAGCTTTCATACTTTTTAAAGAAAGGAAAAAATAAAGCACACCCATGGCTGATTCATGTCAATGTATGGCAAAAACAACTACAATATTGTAAAGTAATTAGCTTCCAATTAAAATTAAAACAAAAATTGTGTGGAATTGACAAGACATAGAAACTTAGGCTTTGGATGTCTAATGACTGAAGAATCCAGAGTTTGAGCTTGAAAAATAATAAATTAAAGAAATAATAAGTTTTGTTTATATAGGCTTCTGGGTTCCAAATTCTCTCTCTCTAGTAATAAGGGTGTCCTCCTACCTCCAGACACAGAAAGTGTACCTATCACATGAGAGATTTATTTCCTGCTTTCAAGGAGATGAAGGAGGACCAAAATGTCCCTCTTGCACTGATAGTTTCTAGAGTAACTGTGAATGAAGTCACTCAGTCGTATCCGACTCTTGTAGCCTACCAGGCTCCTCTCTCCATGGGATTCTCCAGGCAAGAATACTGGAGTGGGTTGCCATTTCCTTCTCCAGGGAATTTTCCCGACCCAGGGATCGAATCCGGGTCTCCCACATTGCGGGCAGATGCTTTAACCTCTGAGCCACCAGAGTAACTTTAATTCAAAATAATTAATATGCCATGCCGTGGAGGCACAACGTGGGGTGGCCTGCCTTGGCCCTGACAGTAGAACAACTCCCCTGCCACCGTTACCTCTACCAGGTCAATGTACCTTACCTCTGCTTCATTCACTTCCTTTCCTCACTTCACCCCATGTGATATTTTAAAAACACAAATACTTTTTTCATCCCTCCTCGGCTTAAAAGTCTTCGCTTATGTCCTTCGAGATAAAGTTCAAAATGTTTGACAAGGTTTATATGTGTCCCTTCGTTACACAGTCTCAGTCTGCATTTCTGGGCTTAACATTCATGGTCCATCCTCCAGCCTCTGTGGTCTTTTTTCTATTCCCCTTTAGTATATCATGCTTCATGGTTTCACTTTACCACTTCCTCTTTCCTCTACAAAATCTTTTAGCTAATGCTGATGTGCACTTCCAAACTCAGGTGAAATGCTACTTTTCCACAAGGGATTTTTCCATCTATGATTCTGGGTTGTGTTTCCACTGAATATGATTTTGTCCCTCCTTGTACTTATTGATTATATTCTTTGCAGCCAAAGATGGAGAAGCTCTACACAGTCAGCAAAAACAAGACCGGAGCTGACTGTGGCTCGAATCATGAACTCCTTGTTGCCAAATTCAGACTGAAATTGAAGAAAGTGGAGAAAACCACTAGACCATTCAGGTATGACCTAAATCAAATAACTTATGACTACAGTGGAAGTGAGAAATAGATTTAAGGGACTAGATCTGATAGACAGAGTGCCTGATGAACTATGGATGGAGGTACATGACATTGTACAGGAGACAGGAATCAAGACCATCCCCAAGAAAAAGACATGCAAAAAAGCAAAATGGCTGTCTGAGGAGGCCTTACAAATAGCTGTCAAAAGAAGGGAAGAAAAAAACAAAGCAGAAAAGGAAAGATATACCTATTTGAATGCAGAGTTCCAAAGAATAGCAAGGAGAGATAAGAAAGCGTTCCTCAGTGATCAGTGCAAAGAAATAGAGGAAAACAACAGAATGGGAAAGACTAGAGATCTCTTCAAGAAAATTAGAGATACCAAGGGAATATTTCAGGCAAAGATGGACTCAAAAAAGGACAGAAATGTAGGGACCTAACAGAAGCAGAAGATATTAAGAAGAGGTGGCAAGAATACACAGAAGAACTTTACAAAAGATCTTCATGACCCAGATAATCACGATGGTGTGATAGTCACCTAGAGGCATACATCCTGGAAAGTGAAGTCAAGTGGGCCTTAGGAAGCATCACTACGAACAAAGCTAATGGAGGTGATGGAATTCCAGTTGAGCTATTTCAAATCCTGAAAGATGACACTGTGAAAGTGCTGCACTCAATATGCCAGCAAATTTGGAAAACTCAGCAGTGGCCACAGGACTGGAAAAGGTCAGTTTTCATTCCAATCCCAAAGAAAGGCAATGCCAAAAAAATGCTCAAACTACTGCACAATTGCACTCATCTCACACGCTGGCAAAGTAATGCTCAAAATTCTCCAAGCCAGGCTTCAGCAATATGTGAACAATGAACTTCCAGATGTTTAAGCTGGTTTTAGAAAAGGCAGAGAAACCAGAGATCAAATTGTCAACATCTGCTGGATCATGGAAAAAGCAAGAAAGTTCCAGAAAAACATCTATTTCTGCTTTCTTGACTATGCCAAAGCCTTTGACTGTGTGGATCACAATAAACCGTGGAAAATTCTGAAATAGATGGGAATACCAGACCACCTGACCTGCCTCTTGAGAAACCTGCATGAAGGTCAGGAAGCAACAGTTAGAACTGGACATGGAACAACAGACTGGCTCCAAATAGGAAAAGGAGTGCCTCAAGTCTGTATATTGCCACCCTACTTATTTAACTTATACAGAGTACATCATGAGAAATCCTGGGCTGGAGGAAGCACAAGCTGGAATCAAGATTGCCAGGAGAATATCAATAACCTCAGATATGCAGATGACACCACCCTGATAGCAGAAAGTGAAGAAGAACTAAAGAGCCTCTTGATGAAAGTGAAAGAGGAGAGTGAAAAAGTTGGCTTAAAGCTCAACATTCAGAAAGCTAAGATCATGGCATCTGGGGAAACAGTGGAAACAATGGCTGACTTTATTTTTTTGGGCTCCAAAATCACTGTGGATGGTGATTGCAGCCATGAAATTAAAAGATGTTTACTCCTTGGAAGGAAAGTTATGACTAACCTAGACAGCATATTAAAAAGCAGAGACATTACTTTGCCAACAAAGGTCCATCTAGTCAAGGCTATGGTTTTTCCAATGGTCATGTACGGATGTGAGAGTTGGACTGTGAAGAAAGCTGAGAGCCAAAGAATTGATGCTTTTGAACTGTGGTGTTGGAGAAGACTCTTGAGAGGCCCTTGGACTGCAAGGAGATCCAGCCAGTCCATCCTAAAGGAGATCAGTCCTGGGTGTTCATTGGAAGGACTGATGCTGAAGCTGAAACTGCAGAATTTTGGCCACCTCATGCAAAGAGCTGACTCCTTGGCAAAGACCCTGTTGCTGGGAAAGATTGAGGGCAGGAGGAGAAGGGGACAACAGAGGATGAGATGGTTGGATGGCATCACCAACTCGATGGACACAGATTTGGGCAGACTCCAGGAGTTGGTGATGGACAGGGAGGCCGGCGTGCTGTGGTTCATGGGGTCGCAAACAGTTGGGCATGACTGAGTGACTGAACTGAACAGAACTGCACTTCCTTTTTTGTAGTTGTCCTCATAGGTCATCAGATTCTTTGTTCCCAGAAGCAGAACCTCCATGAGAGTAGAGCCAAAGTCAGGCTTAGATAATAATGGTAATCAAAGCACCATTACAAGAGGTTGGCACAAAGCTGATGTTTGACAAATATGAAATATATTCCATGTACTGCAAATTAAAGTAGCAACTTCTAATGCAAATACCCATTAAAGCCAGCATATGTAACTTGCCAACCACACATCCTTCAATGTAAGTGAAAATTGCAAGCAAACTAGTTCCTAGCATGAGTTTGGAATGTTACAGTAAAGAAAATATTTCAGATTAGAGCATGTAAAGTGCAAATTTTCCAAAGCAAGAATTATCTTGAAAGGGTAATATATATGCAATGTAATATTTTGGGCTTAAGGAAATATCATAGCAATCACATCACCTAATCTGTTAGACATTCATAGCATATTTTATATCACATTGTATGTTACATCCAAAAGGTGAAAGGCAAAAAGCCTGAGGATATTGCCACATTTACAGCAATATTTATAAATATTCATGAGTTCACAGTATTTCCTCAAGATGCCCTTTGACAAATTTTCCAGAACTGAGACTTTGTCAGGATTTCAAAGATCACATGATTGATGGTTCTAGAAGCTTGTTATAAATGTGCAGTATGATTTTGGGGATAAAATTTGCTGAAAGTCTTAGTAGTATATATGTTCATACTTATAGTAATTAGTCACTAAGGATTTCATCTTATAACTATACCATAGGAAGTTCTCACCAATTTACCAAGGACATGATCTGAGAGACTAGGACTCAAAAGAGAGATCAGAAATATTCAAACTGAATCCATTCACACACACAAAATTAAAAGACTGACCATTTATTCATACAGTGTGTTCTGAAAACAACTATCCACGTCTGGTTATTATGTCAGTAGGGTTTCTGTCAAACTGTGATAATGAAATGAGACTGTAGATGGACTGTGAAAAAAGCCCTTAAGCAATACTTTCAACCTTCTGTATTTGATCAGATCCTTATGCTTGTGGATAAAGAAGACGAGATAGGAGAATGCCTCTTAAAAAAATACTGACAGAGTTGAGTGAATAATTATTACCTATCAAAAATTATAAATAAAATTCAATGGAGAAAATGGAATGTGAAAGCATGCTCATATACTCCTAATAAGAGTAACATTTGATTTAATCTTTTGGAAAGCATTTCACAGTTTTAAGCAAACTTTTATAATATTCATAGCCCATATTTTGCTATTTTATATACATTAATATATCTTAATGTATAGAAAATGCATATAGAACATTATTATAATAGTAAACAACTGGAAATATCCAAAATATCCAATGATAGGATTATATAAATTATTACTATTTTAATATGTCTGAATAGGTAAGTAATTAGAAAGATATTTATCAAGAGTAACATGGACTCAATTAGGAAGGGGAATGAAAAAATAGACTTCCCAATTATATACACATTTTTATAAATTCTGTATGTGTACCGTATGGTATTAACGATTTTAATATATACATAGAAAAAAATGGAATAAAAACTAAGCTTATGAGATTTTAACCTTTTAGGATTTCACTTATATAATCATAAAATATAACTTTTAGTATTTTTTAAACAGACTTTATGTCTTAGAGCAGTTTTAAGTTCAAAGCAAACTTGTACGAAGGTTCAGGGAGTTCTCACATACTCACTGAGCCCACATATGCACAGTTTCCCATGCTATCAACATCCAGTGAACCTACACTGACACATCGTTATCACCCAAAGTTCATAGTTTACATGAAGGTTCACTCTCGGTGTTGTCCATTCTGTGGGTTTTGACAACTGTACAATGACATGTATCTTTGGTTTCATACAAAATAGTTTCATTGCCATAAAATTTCTCTATCCTCTTTACCTATTCAACTCTCCTTCCCCCTACCAACAAGTCTCCATAATTTTGCCTTTTCCAGAATGTTATATAGTCCAGAGTGTCATCTAACTGGAATCTTACAGTATGTAATCTTTTCAGATTAGCTTTTTTTCACATAGTAATATGCATTAAATATTTCTCCATGTTTTTTCATGGCTTAATAGCTCATTTCTTTTTAACACTGAGTGATATACCATTGTCTGTGTGTACATGAGTACTCATGGCTGATGCAGACTGTTTTCAGTATTGACATTCAGAATTATGAAATAGAAAGCACAGTAGTTACTCCTATAGTAAACATAGCTTAAGCTGATGCCAAGGACATCTACAGGGTTATTGTACACTATAGTTACAGCCCTTCCTTTAAAAAAAAGAAGTTTTCAGGGAAAACTCACATTTTATATAAAATGCATTCTACTGAGATGTGCAGAAGTCAAAAATTTTTTAAAAAGCATCGTATAACCAGACTGATAAGTATATATTAAAACATTATTTTTCATGAAAGCATCTCCTGTTTGTGAACCCTAAAATCCTGAGACTAAGCGTTTTCATAGGTGGTTGGAGGCTTTAAGGAAAGTGCTATAGAGTCTTATCAGCTGTTCCCAGATAGAGGACCTGGGGAATCTGACCTTAATATTTTCTCCTCTAAGAGCTCCTCCTAATTCAACCCCAAAGTAGTGGCTGGATTCCACCAAAAAAGTTGAACCTATACATATGGCTACACTTGCTCTCTCAAAAATAAAAAAAAAAAGGTGTTTTATTTTTTGCTCTGTTTTTCCCCAGTGACCACAGATCATAGCATCAGAAGGCAGAGCCTTACTTTGTACGTTATCTCAATTCCACCACTACTAGGAAGTTGTGAGTTTTCTAACCTAAGAGACAAGCTAAAGGCCTCTAGGGAATAACCACTGAGTTATCGGTGGAACGTCTCAGAATCCTGGGATGGGAGAGTAGGAGGAGGAAGTTAAAGATAGGGTATGCTGGACTACAAATTTAAGAATTACCACTAGCATTCATAGGTTTGGAGGTTTTGTTTAAACTCTATTAACACAAATTCTGACAAGCTGACCCTTACAAAATCTCAAATGCTTATGTGGACTGCTTCTATGATCCCTAACATTCCTTCAATATAAACTTCTAAGAAAAAAAAAGAAAGAAATATAAGTATTACGGTAACCCCTTCTCAGACCTTTGACTGAACCAGTGTTCTGCTTAGATAAGTGTAGCGGTAGCCACAATGTTAAAGTTAAGTCATTTGATCAGATCTGAATTTGGGACTAGCACTCTGAGAGTAGATGGTTTTATATACCACCCAGGGAATCTCCAGAATAAATTATTTCTATGGTGTTTTTTTTAATACAATTGGTTATCTAATTAGTTAGAAGCTTCCTTGAAAAAATGCATATGTATGAATGACAGTTGTAGCAGCTTTGGGCAATGGGGAATTTTTAAATGTATAATTGTAGAACTGGAAAGGGGCTAAGCTCTGCACACTTACTACAGGAATGTCGGCACAGCCTTAACAACAAGTAACTGAATTCACTTCCATTGAACACAGAGGTTCCAGGTATCCCACATCAGGTAGTGTCACCACCACACAATAGTTCAAAATAATCTTTAAACTGACATGTAGAGAAGAGAGAATTCAGTAATGCAATTGGCCGTTAAGAAATGTATATATTTTAATCTTATTATGTAGGAGCTTCAAAGCCAATTTTGCGAATTCGGACTTGTCTGAACACATTTGGAGGTTTAGGAAGACAATCATCTAGAGGTTAAATTTGCAAGATGATTTAGGATGATGCAAAAGAAAAGGATCTTTCATGGTACTAAACTCCATGAGCCATCCCTTAAAGTCTGTTTATTTGAGATAGACCCTTCTAAATAAAGGACAGGGAAGTGCTTAAGAAATTTAAGATAATCTCAGAAGTAATGGCTAGAATGGGAGGGTAAAAGGGAATCTGACCCAGATTATCCTCTAGCCCAATCCCTTCTGTGCCAGCACCCGGGAGTATGGGCAATAGGAGAGCAGTAGGGAAGATCCTAAACTGCAAAGAACTATAAACATCTTAGGGGTCAAGGCATACAGATTTGTCACCTAGAAAGACAACACAACACAGACGGGCTGGAGTCTCTCAACACTGATGGAAAACCTTGCAGCAAGGTATAAACCAACTATTTGCACATGACAACCAAGAAGACTGTCCTTAAGAGAACCTTCCCTCCTCCCTTCCCAGTTGGCCTGGAATTCACAGGTGAAGATGACAGGAGCTAAAAAGAGTTTTTGCTTTGTTAAGAGCTCCTCACAGAACTTAGGAAGGCACTGTGTTCTCAATTACAGTTTTATTTTAAAGGGAAAATCAGGACCATCCAAAGAAGAAACGCGTATAGTGAGACCTGGGAGGGTACTAAATGGGAAGTCTCTCAGTTCTCAGGAAGCATCACCCTGCTAGCACATCAGTTTATGCTCACCAATTAGGGGGATCACCTGGGCTCAGGAGTCTAGAGCTTTTATTCTTGAAGTTTGATCGATTAAATCACTCAATCATAGTGATGACTAAGTGATTGAAGTCAGTCTGTAGTGTGTCTCCCAAGAGGTCAAAAGGCCAGGCTGGTATTACATGGCTCAAAGCCCCCACACTAGAATTCCTTCTTCAAACTATCCACAAACCTGCCATGAGTTACCCTGTCAGTATAACCTCAGATGTGGTCCAAGGGGCCCCCTGTGAATAACAAAGACATTCCTCACATTCAGGAAATTCAAGGGAACCAAGATCAAAGTTTAAAAATGGTTTGTTATGCAACATTAACTCATTTAATTTTCTTAACAACCCTTTGAAAGCTGAACAACTGTTTTCAGTTTCATAAGCTGAGAGAGAAAATCTGACACAAACACACAAAAAAATCCTATGCCCTAATTCTATCTTTGAAACTCTTTCATACAAAGGATGGTTACACTTTAAGTTAATTCATTCTTCAATTTTTAAACAATTCTATCACAGTCTATTATCTACATATATTTTTATAGATTGAAGTCACATTTCAGCTGGTGACAACTGAAGGTAAACAATCTTTTCCAATTATAAAGTAGCTGGCCCCTGTACCTAATGAGAAACTGCAAAAGCTTGCAGGAAAAAAAAGAAAAAAAAAAACTTCTAAACTAGAAAAACATGGATTGTCATTATAAATGTTATCACTATCCCAGTATTTACTGGGAATGTACTAGGAACTAACTTAGTGTTGTAAACAATAAAAAATATAACAGGATCCCTTCCTTCCTGAGGTTTAGGGTCCCACTGATGGTATCAGGCTAACTGCAAACCATACTATTAGCAAACAATTAAATGTGTCACTATTTTGTGCTGACTAAATGAAAAACACAGTGGGAGCAGGGGGAAGGGAGATAACCTGGATCATTTCTCTGCTATTGGCAGTCTTGTGATTTGGAACAGCTGAGGTTGTGAAAAGCAGATAGCATATAACTGCAGAATCCCATCAGGATTAGAAAAGAGGCAGAAAATGGTTGACTCGAGACTAATAGAGCACCATTACTTCAAATAAAAAGTGGCTTTATGAGAGGCAGGGATAAGGAGTGCTTTTGTTTGATTGTCTCCTTTGTTTCATATTTCTATCTTCTCTGACCCCTTATATTTCCTAAGATCTTTTATTCTCCCCTGGGCATTCTGATCTTCTAACTTCTCTCTGTGCTGTGCTGTGTGTAGTTGCTCATTCGGGTCTGACTCTTTGTGGCCCCATGGACTGTAGCCTGCCAGGCTCCTCTGTCCATGGGGATTCTTTAGATAAGAATACTGAAGTGGGTTACCATGCCCTCCTCCAGGGGATCTTCCCAAACCAGGGACTGAACCCAGGTCTCCCGCATTGCAGGTGGATTCTTTACCATCTGAGCCACTAGGGAAGCCCAACTTCCCTCTAATGAAACAGTTTTGCCTGCTCCCACATGGCTATTTACCCTGGCTGGAAGATGAGTTGAATTTGTAACTAGTAACCAACTTGGCAAGAGCTAGCATGTATAATTGTGGTTTCTCTCCATGACACCCACTATAAGGAGCAATGCCCCTGAACTTCACTTTCTACCATCTCTAACCTCAGGGAGGATGATGTTTGCAGAAAGAGGTGATGATTAATTGGAGAGCAATTTTAAATTATTTTTAATAGGAATCTCTCTTGATTCTTATCAACATTCTAATGGAATTATATTGGGTGTCTCCAAATTTTAAAATTAATGTAGCAAAGCAGTAATTTAAGCAGTGAACACCTATGCTCATAATGTATGTATTTACATAACACAACTGAAAGATAAAGCAAAATATCTCATAACCATGCTTAACAAAACCTTGTATGTTAAATTGGTGTAATTGTGGGCATTCTAGTAATTTCCTACATGGGATATTTTCATAGAGAATATTAAGGTGAATTTTATGCAAATCCCTATAATAAATTTTAAAATTCTGAACTAGTAGTTTTCTCATATTTTTACACTTTGTGAATGGACATTTATAATTCTAAACATTATAATAATCAATCAGTCAGTTCAGTCACTCAGTCGTGTCCGACTCTTTGCAACCGCATGAATCACAGCACGCCAGGCTTCCCTGTCCATCACCAACTCCTGGAGTTCACCCAAACTCATGTGCATTGAGTCGGTGATGCCATCCAACCATCTCATCCTCTGTCGTCCCCTTCTCCTCCTGCCCCCAATCCCTCCCAGCATCAGAGTCTTTTCCAATGAGTCAGCTCTTCGCATGAGGTGGCCAAAGTATTGGAGTTTCAGCTTCAGCATCTGTCCTTCCAATGAACACCCAGGACTGATCTCCTTTAGGATGGACTGGTTGGATCTTCTTGCAGCCCAAGGGACTCTCAAGAGTCTTCTCCAACACCACAGTTCAAAAGCATCAGTTCTTTGGTGCTCAGCTTTCTTTATAGTCCAACTCTCACATCCGTACATGACCACTGGAAAAACCATAGCCTTGACCAGATGGACCTTTGTTGGCAAAGTAACATCTCTGCTTTTTAATATGCTGTCTAGGTTGGTTATAACTTTCCTTCCAAGGAGTAAGCATCTTTTAATTTCATGGCTGCAATCACCATCTGCAGTGATTTTGGAGCCCCCCAAAATACATATCTGTAATTTTCACATATATTTTCTTTTTAAAAGAGATTTTCCCCAGTTTACCCAACAGATTGTTTCAATTGTTTCCTCTGTTTTATATACTGTTGAATGGACTTCTGTTCACTGTTTGCTTTCATGATTGATTCTTTGCATTTTGCTTTTTGACATAACTCAGGGGATTTCTTCTTTAGTGCCTTCATGGAGACTAAGATTATTAGGGGAGAAGAGTATAATAGATTATAATGTTTTAAAATACATGTTCTGATGTAGCTAGTCATTTTATATTATAGCCAGATTTCATGTACATAAAATACAGTTATAATAGAAGACAAGAAAAGAGATTCTCTTTTAATGAGAGAAACAGAAACTTTCCATTAAAATAACATTTGAAAATATTATCAGACTTTTCCAACATGTCCAAAAAGTTTAAAATTTAAGTGAATTTTTCTGTTTCATATCAAAAATGTTTCCTTAAACCTACTTTTAAAGAAAAACATTATAGGTTCAATTTCTTTAAATAGCAGAGAGCTACTGTAATTATAAATTGTTATTTCTATCCAACCAATTGTTTGAGCAACTTTTACTAGCAGTTAACAATGTGTTGCTACCTTAATGACACAAAGCAATGGTTTGTAATTTTGTGAAGTCTGTATTGATAAATCTGTCATTTACCAGTGGTTAGCAACTAATTTTCAGACATTCCTAATGCAAAGCATATCCCATTAAGTTTAAAAATTCATTAACGTTTCTATGTGCCAGATGGCACAATGTAAGAAATGTTTGAAGTACACAGCAATTAAAACTCTTAAACATATAAAAGCCTAGCTGGCAATTTGTTATATATATTGCATGTTAGAGCACCATGAAATGATGGCTACATAATATCCATCTGTGAATATACTGAATTTCTAAGAACCTAAATAAATAGATCAGGCTTGAGACAAATTCACATTCTGATTTCTAAAGACTAAAGAACCTTTCATTAACTTCTCCAATATTACAAGGCACAAGTGCATTTCAAACTCATTGGAAAATCTCTGAAAAATATAGACACCAACTCTATAAAATTTTATCTCCAGAGGCCAACTGCCTGATTTACCTTGGAGAAGAAATCAATGAAAACAAAAATTCTCTTGCTAATGTCCTGTTAAGAGCAAGTACAGTTTTAACTTAGAAGAAACAAAAATGCTAAATTTCAAGTTTAATGTTGTATTTTATAGGCTAGATTTTATGGAAAAGGAATGGCAACACACGGCAGTATTCTTGACTGGGAAATCCCATGGACAGAGGAGCCTGGCAAGTTACAAAGTCCATGGGGTTGCAAGAGTCACTCATGACTGAGCGACAATGACTAAACAACGAAACAACAAACTAAACAACAATAACAAACCTCTGTATCCTAAAATCTTCCTCATCTCCCTTGACCTGGTGGTGCCTCCTTGAGGAGGGGTCAGTTCCCCATCTGTTATGGGGATTTCTAAGATGAAATGAGAGGATTTCAGGCAAACTGCTCAGAGGATTCTAAAAGATAAAATATGTAGTAATTATCATTACTTATTTTTCAGTTTTTTTTCTTCTTAGGACCCCATTTTTTTCTTATTACTCAATCATTAGTGTTTGATTGTGTAAAAATGTGAAACTATAGCTAAGCAAAGGAAAAAAAAAAAGACATGCCAAGCCTTTATCTCCATAGAGGCAGCCATGTTAATTTTTCAAGGGATCTCTTTTTTCTTTGCATGTAGAAATAGAGATTTTATATGTCAAAAAAAACAAAAACAAAAATGGGCTCTAGGGTCAAATTATTTGATCTGGAAGTCCAGATGACAACTATGAAGAGCATCTCTTTGGACAAGATACTGGGCAGAAATTTCTAGAACTATGATTCTGTGTAAACCTGTACTTTTGGCTCAGCTGCTAAAGAATCTGCCTGCAATGCAGGTGACCTGGGTTCAATCCCTGGGTCAGAAAGATCCCCTGAAGAAGGGAATGGCAACCCACTCCAGTATTCTTGCCTGGAGAATACCATGGACAGAGGAACCTGGTGGGCTATAGTTCATGGAGTCACAAAGAGCTGAACACGACTAGAGACTAACAATTACTTACCTACTCTATTAGGCTTTTTTAAGTAGAATAGAGGTTAAAGATATCATACTCTTGTTGAAAAATAAAAATTCACATAAAAGTGACTTTAAATATGTCAAATCACAAATATATGCCCATATATATGTATATACACAAGTCAGAGACAGATATAAATATCATTTTCAAATGGTTGTAGTGAAGAATTAATTGAAAATTTTGGCTTACTAGCTTGAAAAATAGGAATTGAGATTTCATGAATTAGAAAGATTAAATTTCTGGAATATTTTCCTAGATCATAATTGTCTTAAAATGTAGACCATTTATGAATTTTGAAAAATTAATATAGTAAGGAGTGGTGCTATTTAAGTGTTGTTTACTACAATATCTGACTGTAACTCTAACATGTACTGATACTAGCATACAGTATTTTAGATAGTATTGAACTACGAAAATTTAGGAGTTTGATATAGTGTGTAAACATGTTTCATTCAGTGACTTAGGCTAGACTGTTTGGAAAAATTCCCAAGTCTTGTTCTTTTAAATATCCTAAGTTCACCATTTAGTCCTATCACATTTATATATGATGCTGAAGTCTATATTTTTATAAAATTTGAGAAAAATGGATAATAAAAAATTATTTTGTAACTCACACTATCTAAATATTGGCCATATCTTACAAAACCAATTTTGGTGAGATGTAGAAGGTCTATATGAGACTATAATAAAATCTCAATCATAGATAGTGTCATCAAATAATAGTTTGATTATTTCACTGATCATTGTTATGATCATATAATTGATTTCAAGACAGAGGTGAAAATCAGTTGTAAACAAACAAAAATAATTCAGATGATTTTGATTCAATAGAAATCTTTTATCTAATAAACCACACCCAATTCAAAAAACTTGATGAAAATCTTACATGTAATTATATCATAAAATATTGCCCAGCTATATGTTATCCTTTTCCAGGATTCCCAGGATTAACTAAAACATACAATTATTTTTTTAAAAAATGAAAAAACAAAACGTTACAATTAACCTGTCCAACAAACAAACGGGAAGCTTCTCCTTCAAAGAAGAGTGCCATTACAGTTATAATATATCCCCTAAAAAGAAATACAAACCAATTATATTCTCCTTTGTTGCTGCTCTAAAAGACATTATAATGAATTATCATGGAACTACAGTAGATTCAAATAGTAACTTAAATATGTTATACTGAATTTTAATAACAATAGCAATAAAAAACACCCTCATAACTGTCTTTGGAAATCACACCTCTTGTATCAGATATAAACTAAGTTTCTGAGGCAAGTACTTTGCAAGCTTGTTATGTTACATTTAACAGTTTAATGACAGAAAGTTTAAGATATTTTCAAATATAATAAATTCTGTAAAATAAGGTGAATAAACATTTATTTGTATTAAATTTAGAGTTTAAATACCTAGGAAATCTTAACTAAGCAGCTGTTCACATAACTAATCAAGTAAAAATATTAGATGTACAAACAATTTAGATTTAAAATACATCTAAAACTTCTGAGTCCTGAGTAGCTATATTTACCCCTGAGAGATATAAAAAATTAATGTTTAGAGGCAGATTGTATTTTCCAAATGGCCCTTAACAGTATTTTCACTCCACATGCTACTCCAGAAGCTTGACATCACCATCAAGAGGAAGAGTCTATTCCTCTCTTCTTCTATATGGATGCCTTGCGGCGGTAATGTTTTTGTGAAGACTGAACCTAGAGCTTTAAGTTGTTCTCTTCAGTTGGTCCTTCACATTCTAGTTACAGCTGTTTTCCTTCTTTTCCCATCTCCCTACTTGCATATAGGTTGATGCTGATGACCCAGAAGAAAGTGATGCTATTAACTAGCTTCTTACCCTGCAGTTCTGTAATATTGCCTTGCACTCATCCATGTCAAATATGTACTGAACTGCATCAGACATCACTTTCACTTTGGTTTTTTGACAGGTAAGTGTGTGCTCAATTGTGCAACACTTGAAAGTTTACCTCACAAGCAAATATAGTGCCTTTGTATCAATCCCATATTAATATATTGAGTTCAAAGTTATTACTAAAATTTCTCAATTAAATTCCTCTTAATATAATGGAGATAATTTTGGGATTTAGTGCAGAGTTTCAATAAATGACTATATAAATGTCAAGGCAAAAATCTCAATCTATAGAATCATAATATCTGAGGGCTGGTTCTGGGCATTCTTAGCTTAAACAGTACTTTCAAATGTTATTGTGATGCTCATCCTAGTTAGGATGTTTTCAGTGATTTTTAGGATTTGGAAAAAAATACTATAAATTGTATCTCTCATGAATGCCATGGACCTAGAAGGAATTAGTACAGTAGAACATCTCACTGAATATATATATATGTATATATATATATATATGTGTGTGTGTGTGTGTGTGTGTAGGTATGTAATAGCCCTGGACTGAGAGGGAAGATCTTCTGTGCTCCAGCCTGAGCTCTGTGAGTGAATTCTTGGTTTATTTTTACTGGAATTTTTTTTTTCTAATCCTCAAAATGGAGAAGAAAACGAGTTATATGGTGGCTGTGGTAATTATGTGTGAATATTCATTATTGCATTTCAAAAACAGGATATAGGACTGCAGTATTTGAAGTTTGCTGAAGTACTTGATGTTGTAGTATTTGATGGTGGGAAAATTGATTTATCCTGGAACACATACCATAGAAAGAAGAGAAAGTCTCCTACTACCACAGAGAAGCAGATTTTCAGGTCCCTGTGAGGTCCTCATATTTTTAATAGACTTTAAAAATTATAAGTTTTAGGTGTACAGAAAAACTGAGCAGAATTTAAAAAGAGTTCCCACATAGCTCCTCAACCCTCATGCTGGTCTCCCAGAAATCAAACTGTCTTCCATTGTGGCTACATCATTTTGCATTTTTAACAGCAATGCAGGAGTTTCTATTTCTCCACTTACTTGCCAGCATTTCATGTTGACATTCTTTTTTCTTTTGGATTTTATACATTCAAATAGCTGTGAAATGATGTCTTCTTGTTTTAGAAATTGAGTGTTTTAAAAGAGCAAACTGGAAAACAGTTTGGCAGTTTCTTACAAAGCACTTACCACATTATCAATGATCATATTCCTTGGTATTTATTCAAATGAGTTGAAAACTTCAGTTCAGTTGCTCAGTCGTGTCTGACTCTTTGTGACACCATGGAATGTAGCACGCCAGGCCTCCCTGTCCATCACCAGCTCCCAGAGTTTACTCAGACTCATGTCCACTGAGTTGGTGATGTCATCTAACCATCTCATCCTCTGTCATCCCCTTCTCCTCCTGCCTTCCATCTTTCCCAGCATCAGGGGCTTTTCAAATGAGTCAGTTCTTCACATCAGGTGGCCAAGGTATTGGAGCTTCAGCTCCAACATCAGCCCTTCCAATGAATAGTCAGGACTATATCCTTTAGGATGGACTGGTTGGATCTCTTTGCAGTCCAAGGGACTCTCAAGAGTCATCTCCAACGCCTCAGTTCAAAAGCATCAGTTCTTCACCACTCAGCTTTCTTTATAGTCTAATTCTCACATCCACACATGATTACTGGAAAAACCATAACCTTGACTAGATGGACCTTTGTTGACAAAGTAATGTCTCTTCTTTTTAATATGCTGCCTAGGTTGGTCATAACTTTCCTTCCAAGGAGTTAGCGTCTTTTAATTTCATGGCTGCCATCACCATATGCAGTGATTTTCGAGCCCAAAAAGATAAAGTCTGCCACTGTTTCCATTGTTTCCCCATCTGTTTGCCATGAAGTGATGGGACCAGATGCCATGATCTTTGTTTTCTGAATGTTGAGCTTTAAGCCAACTTTTTCACTCTCCTCTTTCACTTTAATTAAGAGGCTCTTTGGTTCTTCTTCATTTTCTGCCATAAAGGAGGTGTCATCTGCATATCTGAGGTTATTGATATTTCTCCCAGCAATCTTGATTCCAGCTTGTGCTTCCTCCAGCCCAGGATTTCTCATGATGTACTCTGCATATAACTTAAATAAGCAGGGTGACAATATACAGCCTTGACCTACTCCTTTTCCTATTTGAAACCAGTCTGTTGTTCCATGTCCAGTTCTAACTGTTGTTTCCCGACCTGCATACAGAGTTCTCAAGAGGCAGGTCAGGTGGTCTGGTATTCCCATCTCTTTCAGAACTTTCCACAGTTTGTTGTGATCCACACAGTCAAAGGCTTTGGCATAGTCAAGAAAGCAGAAATAGATGTTTTTCTGGAACTCTCTTGCTTTTTCAATGATCCAGCAGATGTTGACAATTTGATCTCTGGCTCCTCTGCCTTTTCTAAATCCAGCTTGAACATCTGGAAGTTCATGGTTCATGTATTGTTGAATCAACAAGTTGAAAACTTACGTCCACATAAAAACCTGTACAAAGATCTTTGAGATTCCTTGTGTGAATATTTGGGGTCTGTTGTGTGTTCACCTGTGTGAGGTCAACTTCATGGCTATGTGGCAGGCATCATGCTGAATCAAGATCCCATTATTGTTTCTTGAGGTTTTTCAGTGTTGAGTTTATTTTGTTTTCTAAGGAATAAATTTTTCCAAGGACAGTTCATTATCTGCACAGATCTTATTGTTCATGGGTGAAACTGATTTTGAGTATTCTAACGCCTGCTCCTACTGTCTATATGCATGTGCAGGTCTTGAGAATTGTTTTTTTATATAAAAAGTTCACAGAAAGTGTAGGTAGAATGATAAGTCTGTTCTTGAGCTGGCTCCTGGAATGAAAGTGTTTAAGAGGTTAATTTTCAAACTCTTACCTTTTTGACAAACTTTGTCTTGAATTACCATTTCAAAACCTTGAAGCTAAAACTCCAATACTTTGGCCACCTGGTGCGAAGAATTGACTCACTGGAAAAGCCCCTGATGCTGGGAAAGATTGAAGGCAGGAGGAGAAGGGGACGACAGAGGATAAGATGGTTGGATAGCATCACCGACTTGATGGACATGAGTTTGAGCAAGCTTCGGGAGTTGGTGATGGACAGGAAAGCCTGGCATGCTGCAGTCCTTGGGGTCTCAAAGAGTTAGATATGACTGAGTGACAGAACTGACTGAACTGAGACCTGATTTGCCCTCACATTTGAAACAAACAAAATACATCAAATATAGAAAGCAATGGTTTCAAGACATTCCATCAGGCAATGAAGGATACCACTCCCTGAGTAATGAGACACAAATGAGGGCAGTCTTATGATTGTGCCACATTACTGCCTTGAGAGAATTTTCAAGAGGAACAATGAGGGAAAATACAGATAGAACTCAGTAGATCATCTGAGGTGATGCATCTGAAAATCTGAAAAAGCAAAATATCTAGAGTTGGTAGAGCAGGATATAGGAAAAGAAAGTGCTGCCTAAGAGATCTCTAGAGATCTTCAAAGCCCTGACCATAAATGTCCATCTTAGGGCAAATCAGTGCACAAGTGTGAAGTAACCACTCAAAACCAAGAAAAGAACTCAAGAGGATTAAAGGTAACTATGGCTGGCATTGACACAAGGCTGGGAACAGTGCCCATTCCCAACAGATGGATGGAAATTCTTATGATTCAAAAGCCTTGGGCAGAGTAACAGAGAAGGACTTGACTTCAGTAGTGTAAATAATTATTACCAGATCACATATTTTCAACAGAGGCAAATCACTTTCAAGGGGTTGAAAATCAGTTCTTGAGAGTCAAGAAAATCTTAGGTATCAAAATATTTTCTTTACCTCTAAAGGGCCTCAGTATATAAATTGAAATGATGTATACTTGTGGCATTAAAATTGCATGAGAGGAGGGTGATTTGGGAAAAAAAAATCTAAAAGGCTTGGTAGGACTTCTCTGGTGGTCCTGTGGCTAAGACTCCATGCTCCCAATATAGGTGGCCTGGGTTCCATCCCTGATCGGGGAACTAGATCTCACATGCCACAGCTAAGTGTTCGGATGCCTCAAAGTAAAGACCCCACATGCCGCAGCAAAGATCTAAGATTAAGCATGCCTCAGCCAAGACCTAGCACAACCAAGCAAATAAATAAATATTTAAAAAGTAGAAAGAATGCAAATAAAGGAATTCCATATAAAATGGCTTCATAGAGGATTATGAAAAATATTTAAGAAACATTGCTTTTAGGCTGATTTGTGCTCTGGTCTCATCTAACAAATATTGCAAGAAAGACTAGAAAGCTTTAAACCATTTAAAGTAATTGAACTGCATTCCATGCTAAGACTTAAGAATATTTGTAAGTCTACAATAATATCTAACACCCAACAAGGAAAATCATTACCAGGAATGCAAAGTAGTAGGAAAATTTAAAGCTTCTGCTCTTTGGAAATATTGTTAAGGGAAAGAAAAGATGAGTCACTGACAGAAAAAATATTTTTGAACCACATAAATAACTTATATTCAGGATACATAAAGACTCTAAGATGCTGATTAAAAAAAAAAACTAATATCCAAGTAAAAAAATGAGTGAGTTGTTTGAATAGACACTTAATGAGGTAGATAGATATGAGAATGGCAAATATGCTGAACACATGGAAAGATGTCATTTTCATTATTAATTTTTAGGGAATTTCAAGTTAAAATAATAATGAAAATAATTTCCAAATATCTATGACTAATAACAAGGACTATTAAAGATGTAAAAGTGAAAGTGTTAGTCACTTAGTAGTATTCGACTCTTTGAAATCCTGTGAACTGTAGCCCATCAAGCTCTTCTGAACATGGGATTCTCCAGGCCATAATACTGGAGTGGGTTGCCATGCCCTCCTCCATGTGATCTTTCCCATCCAGGGATCAAACCCACATCTCATGTTTCCTGCACTGGCAGGTGGATTCTTTATAGCTAGAGCCACCTGGGAAGACTATATATATATATATATATATATACAGAGCTAAAAAATGAAGACTATATCAAGTTTTGAGGCAGTATTGGAGGACCAGGAGTTGTCATACAATGTTGCTAGGAATGCAAAATGAGAAAACGCATTTGGAAATGAACCTGAGATTTCACAAACATTAAATACATATTTTCCATAAGCTCTAGCCATCCTACTCTCAGGCATTTACCTGATAGAAGTTAAAGCATACGTCTAGAAAAAAGATTTGAGTATAAAACTGCCAGATACCTCATATATATGCATGTCTTACAGGTACCAAATGATTTGGGTTTGTATACTTTATTAACATTGGTGGGATATTCTAAATATCCCACATTTAGATTTTTTGGATAAATTACAAAAATTAAGCAGTCAAAGCTATTTTTTTACCATAGTAATTGATGTTTTAATCATTCAAATGGAAAAACTACTTCAATTTATTTTTAGTTTTTAAATTCATAAACCTCTCAGCAATTCAACTTGGTTTATGAGGAATTATGAGTAACAGGTTCATATGTTCATGAGATCATCAAACCAATTTTTTTCAACTTTCCCAATACTTGATATTATCTTTTCTCTATTTTTATATTTTTGAATGCCAAAGTGGCAAAACAGAAGTATACATTTTGATGAATATACTGAACAGTAGGCAATTATACAGAGAGAAAAATGTCTTTTGAAGCTCTTTTTACATTAGTGATTGTTCACTCAATTTCAGAAATCATGGAAAGTCAGATATAAATCATTTTATACCAAGCATAAAAAAATGTATAATTTTTTCAGTTAGTACTAAAGCAAGTGATTTAAATATATATTTTGGTTAAGAAATATTTAAATGAAGAAAATAAAATAATCACAGCAAAAGATATAATGGCCTTCCAAACTGTACATCAGCAGTCTCTTAGCCCAAATGCTCATCTGAATATACTTCTCCCAGAACCATTATAACAAGAAAATCAAGCAAATTTTCAAATTTCTGGACCAAAAACAAACAAAAAACCCTTCAATAATGAAAAGTTCCTTGCTATTATGGCATAACTGTGGGTGCAGGTAATCACAAAACAGAAAAATTTCTGGTATTGTAGTACTTTTGTCATTGAAAAGGCTTGCTCATATGTGTATTGTAAGTAAAATCTCTTCCAGGTAAGACTTCAGAAGCAAGAGCAATGTTTTTCAGAGACCCTCAAGTTTAGAGTTAATGAAAGAAATCATACTGTTTATGATCAAGATACTATAAGTCTAGATTTTTGTGGATGCTTGTATTAAGGTACAAGATGTTTATTTAAAGATGAAATAAGACATGTATAATTCTCTTGAAAGTTGGGTGCCCTGTCTACATTCTATATGCGTGTGCATGCTAAGTCATGTTCAGCTCTGTGCGACCCTATGGACTGTAGCCTGCCAGGCTCCTCTGTCCATGGGATTTTCCAGGCAAGAGTACCCGAGTGGGTTGCCATGCCCTCCTCCAAGGATATTTTGCATAATGCTTCTCAAATAGTATTCAAATAGATTTCTATTAACTTTGAAGTAATTGTCAAGAAATATTATTCATTTATCTTGTTTGAACTGAGCAAGTATATTTGTAATGTTATTGGTATTCTGTATTCTCAAATTCTCTTGTCTTCAAAACTCTGCTGACTCTCTGACAAATGTAGGGAATCTTGCTTATTTGAAGTACTGACATCATGCTTTAATTCTTAAAGTCCCCAGAATTCTTGTTGACTTTTTAAATAATCCACTGAGTAAAGCCAATTACTTTCTTGTATGTTGTTTTCAACATCTCTTTAGCAAAAAGATTATGCAAACTGAAAGAAAAGCAAACTGTGCTCTTGAAGTGCTCCGTTGCTTAAAAAAATTGTTGAATGTGTTAAAGAAAGAATGGACTAAAAATTTATCCTTTTAAGTGTCAAAGCTGTCTTTAAAGGGGACAGCATTACTAATAAAGAAAAAAAAGGAATTCCAAATTTAAGTGAATAGTTCTTATGATATTTGCCATGACTCTTTTGAAATGGATTTCATCTTTTTTTCTGTAAATGTATTCAGCATTCAAAAGTTTAGAAATTTCGAATTCCTTTATTTTTGAGAGTGTAAAGCTGAGAAGTTCAGTTCACTTCAGTTGCTCAGTCTTTTTTTCCCAAGGAGCAAAGGTCTTTTAATTTCATGGCTGCAGTCACCATCTGCAGTGATTTTGGAACCCAAGAAAATAAAGTCTCTTACTCTTTCCATAGTTTCCCCATCTATTTGCTATGAAGTGATGGGACTGGAGGCCATGATCTTAGTTTTCTGAATGTTGAGCTTTAAGCCAACTTTTTCACTCTCCTCTTTCACTTTCATCAAGAGGCTCTTCAGTTCTTCTTCGCTTTCTGCCATAAGGGTGGTGTCATCTACATATCTGAGGTTATTGATATTTCTCCTGACAATCTTGATTCTAGCCTGTGCTTCATCCAGTCCAGCATTTCTCATGATGTACTCTGCATATAAGTTAAATAAGCAGGGTGACAATACACAGCTTTGACGTACTCCTTTCCTGATTTGGAACCAGTCTGTTGTTTCATGTCTGGTTCTAACTGTTGCTTCTTGACTTGCATACAGGTTTCTCAGGAGGCAGGTCAGGTATTTGGTCTGGTATCCCCATCTCTTTAAGAATTTTCTGCAATTTATTGTGATCCACAGTCAAAGGCTCTGGCTTAGTCAATAAAGCAGAAGTGGATGTTTTTCTGGAATGCTCTTTATTCTGTAAAGTTGAGAAGCATGTAAACAAATTTACCTAAATCAGAACAGTTCATAGTGGCAGAGAAAGGGTGAGAACTCTGTGTCCTGGTGCCCAAGATTCTCTTTTTCCAAAATGCTGCATTGAATTTAGCATATAAAGTTTCAGAGAGGCTCTGCTCACCCTACCCTCTTAAAACTATGCCCCTGCAAGTCTTAACAGTAATAGTAACACAACGACCTCTAGATAGAGTGGGATTTTTATTTTTTAAGATTTAACAAAAATTTGTTTAATATAAAGGTCAGTTTAAAAGAAAAGAAGTACCCTTGTGCCAGAAATAAAGAGACATAAAAGTCTTACAAGTACTTTCCACCCATTTTGTTTAATTGTTATCATAGCAATTCTCCAAGGCATAACTAGTATGAAGAGGCATGCCAGGAATAACTACCATGAAAAAATTGAAATGCAGATACATGAAATAATTTACTTAAGACTCTACCATAAGGTCCATTGCCAGGATTGAAACCAGGAAATTGGCTACATATTCAACACTTCTATTTCATCTTTAAAGAATTTGATTCTTTTACAAGGATATTTCTAAATAATCTTCTGGCATGGAAACAAAAGGAATCATCAAATGTGGTGTTGGAGAGAAAAGAATAAAAATTGATGGCAATCTTATTATTTTTTATCAGTAAGCAATATCTTAAAAAGTCTTGATCAAGACATGCAGTGGAATCTTGAAGAATGCAACACAGTTATGACATGAATGATGATATGTACAACACTGATATTGTGAGGTTTGTACAAATCAAATTTGAAGATTGATTTTCAGAGTTGTTAATTTTATGATAGACTAATCAGTATACCCACTCATAATGCTAATGCTTAATGAGTTTCTCTCATGAATGTTCAATAGGCAAAGAAAAAGAATAAGTTGTATAAACCATTTACAATGAAAATGGAACATAAACTATAACTTCAAGGAATTCTATATGCACATAAATTATACAAAAAACTTTTAAGGAGAGCGAATGAAATATTTAGAGGAATCAAATGAAAGAAAGAAATGTATAGTTTTGATTATTCTAATTTATTTCAAATAAAAAAGGAATAACTTTTACTATAATGTAATATTATTTTATATCACTGTACATATACATGGGCAGTTAGAAATAGTTCAAATTTAACTGGGTGCCTTGTGTTTTTATTTACTAATTACGGTAATTCTACTTGTACATGAATGTTCCCGCCTACCTGCATGCTCAGTCATGTCCGACTCTTCAAGACCCTTTTGACTGTAGCCTCCCAGGCTCTTCTGTCCATGAGATTCTCCAGGCAAGAATATTGCAGTGAATTTCCATCTCCTCGAGGGGATCTTCCTAACCCAGAAATTGAATCCGCATTGCCTCTGTCTCTTGCACTGCAGGCAGAGTCTATACCTGCTGAGCCATCAGGGAATAGTCATATGAATGTTCTTAACAGCTTTATTTTATTTTTTTAAAATTTATTTATTTATTTATTTTTTCAGTGGGTATTGTCATACATTGACACGAACCAGCAGTAGATTTACACGTATTCCCCATCCCGATCCCCCCTCCCACCTCCCTCTCCACCCGATTCCTCTGGGTCTTCCCAGTGCACCAGGCCCAAGCACTTGTCTCATGCATCCCACCTGGGCTGGTGATCTGTTTCACCCTAGATAATATACATGCTGTTCTCTCGAAACATCCCACCCTCATCTTCTCCCACAGAGTTCAAAAGTCTGTTCTGTACTTCTGTGTCTCTTTTTCTGTTTTGCATATAGGGTTGTCGTTACCATCTTTCTAAATTCCATATATATGTGTTAGTATGCTGTAATGTTCTTTATCTTTCTGGGTTACTTCACTCTGTATAATGGGCTCCAGTTTCATCCATCTCATTAGAACTGGTTCAAATGAATTCTTTTTAACGGCTGAGTAATATTCCATGGTGTATATGTACCACAGCTTCCTTATCCATTCATCTGCTAATGGGCATCTAGGTTGCTTCCATGTCCTGGCTATTATAAACAGTGCTGTGATGAACATTGGGGTGCACGTGTCTCTTTCAGATCTGGTTTCCTCGGTGTGTATGCCCAGGAGTGGGATTGCTGGGTCATATGGCAGTTCTATTTCCAGTTTTTTAAGAAATCTCCACACTGTTCTCCATAGCGGCTGTACTAGTTTGCATTCCCACCAACAGTGTAAGAGGGTTCCCTTTTCTCCACACCCTCTCCAGCATTTATTGCTTGTAGACTTGGATAGCAGCCATCCTGACTGGTGTGTAATGGTACCTCATTGTGGTTTTGATTTGCATTTCTCTGATAATGAGTGATGTTGAGCATCTTTTCATGTGTTTGTTAGCCATCTGTATGTCTTCTTTGGAGAAATGTCTGTTTAGTTCTTTGGCCCATTTTTTGATTGGCTCATTTATTTTTCTGGAATTGAGCTGCAGGAGTTGCTTGTATATTTTTGAGATTAATCCTTTGTCTGTTTCTTCATTTGCTATTATTTTCTCCCAATCTGAGGGCTGTCTTTTCACCTTACTTATAGTTTCCTTTGTTGTGCAAAAGCTTTTAAGTTTCATTAGGTCCCATTTGTTTAGTTTTGCTTTTATTTCCAATATTCTGGGAGGTGGGTCAACAGCTTTATTTTTAATAGCAAAATCTGTAAGCAACCCAAACATCCATTGTATTAGCCTGCTCCTGCTTCCATAACAAACTACCAAAGACTGGATGGCTTAAACAACAAAAACTTATTTCTCACAGTTCCTTAGGCTGGGAAGTCCAATATCACAGCGTGAGCCAAGCTGGTTCCTGCTGATGCCTCTCTTTCTGTTGCAGATGATCTCTTTCTCTTGTATCATCACTTCACCTTTTCTCTGTGCCTGTGTGGAGAGGACAGAGGAACCTCTGATGTCTCTACTTATAAGGCCACTAATTCTACTGGATTGGAACCCAGCCCGTTAACTTCATTTGACCTTAATAACTTATTTAAAAGCCTCATTTCAAAATATACTCCCACTGGGATTAGAGCTTTAAAATATGAAATTGAGAGGAGCACAAACATTCAATCCATAGCATTCAGTATGAACGTGAGAGCTGGACCATAAAGAAAGCTGAGCAGCGAAGAATTGATGCTTTTGAACTATGGTATTGGAGAAGACTCTTGAGAGTCCCTTGGACTGCTAGGAGATCAAACCAGTCAATCCTAAAGGAAATGAACTCTGAATATTCATTGGAAGGACTGATGATGAAGCTAAAGCTCCAATACTTTGGCCACCTGATGATAGAACTGACTCACTGTAAAAGATTCTGATGCTGAGAAAGATTGAAGGCAGGAGAACGGGACAATAGAGGATGAGATGGTTGGATGGCATCATTGACTCAATGGACATGAGTTTGAGCAGGCTCCAGGAGTTGGTGATGGACAGGGAAGCCTGGCATGCTGCAGTCCATGGGTTGCAAAGAGTCGGACACGACTGAGTGACTGAACTGAACTAATAGCATTCATTAATAGATAAATGGACAAACTGTGGTAGAGCTACAAACATGTTATTCAGAAATAAAAATATAACCATTGATAGAGGCTATAACAAATGACTCTCAGAATAAGTACACTGCTAAAACAAGTCAGACCAAAAGAAATACATTCTGCATTATTCCAGTTACATGGAAGTCTAGGAAGTTCTGCTAATCTATAGTGATAAAAGTAGATTGGTGGTTGCCTGAGAATGAAGAAGGAGGATATGTAAGTGTGTGTGTGTATGTGTGGGCATGTATACTCAGTCACATCCAGTGTAACATGCCAGTTCTTTGTCCATGGGATTCACCAGGCAAGAATACTTGCATGTGTTGTCATTTCATTCTTCAGGGGAATCTTCCCGACTCAGGGATGGAACCTGAATCTCTTGCACCTCCTGCATTGGCAAGTGAATTCTTTAGCACCGCCCCACCTGGGAAGCCCCCATGTGGGCGTGGAAAGCAGGAATTATAAAGGAGCATGAGGAAAATTTAGGGGGTGGTAGAAATATTTATTATCTAGATAGTGGAGTTCATTTGCTGGTGTACATTTAATGTACAGCAATAAAACTGTTTTCTAAAATCTTGCAAAGGCCATTGTTGATCACTAAGAACCACTGCTGATATTGCTGGCTGGGATCTGGCCTCAAACTGGGCAAAACTGATCTTTTACCAAGTTCCAGAGAAACAAGTTTGCACAAGCACCATTGTTTGTACCTTGTAGTTCTCAAAGGCTTTTCTCAGTCAAAATTGCCCTTCTCTGAGGCAAAACACCTGCCTGTTTTTATTTTTTTCCCTGCCCCAAATTTAAACCATGCAATTCTTTCTCGCTGGCACAATCTCATCAAGCACAATTTGAATTTGGAGCAGTTACTTTGAAGAACTTTGGAATGTAAATAAGATTGTTTATTTGAGAGATGCTTTAGATTAAAAAAAGAACTTGCCCAAGAGCTGGCTTCCAAATACAAGCTGAGTTCAAACATGACCTCACTCAATATTTCTTCATCTGATACCAATGAAGACTGTAAAAACTTGAAGCTTCTTCATTTGTCAATGTTCCCATATCACATTCCCTTCATTGTTTTTGCCTCACTTTTTTTCCCCTCCTTTTTCTCCTTCTGAGCCAGTTACTACTTCAGTGCCTTCTAAGAATGCAACCTCCATGTGGAGAAGATAATGGTTGTTCTGTAAACGTGGGTACCTATGTCATTGTTTAAGACTTCCTAAACAACAGGACTTAAAGAACTTATTTAAGAGTTCAAACTTGTCCTGGGCTCAGACCCTCTAAAACATGTGATCACTTCCAATTAGAATACTTTTTATTGAGCCAAGGTGATACAGTATTTATGTTGAGAAAAATTAGTTGTCACAACCCTGAATGTGTTTATGGCCTTGATGGTGGTGAAGATTTCATCAGTTCAGTCCAGTAGCTCTGTTATGTCTGACTCTTTGTGACCCACGGACTGCAGCATGCCAGGCTTCCCTGTCCATCACCAACTCAGACATAGAAGCTTTGTCAGGCTCATGTTCATCGAGATGGTGATGCCATCCAACCATCCCATACTCTATCACAGCCTTCTCCTGACTTCAATCTCTCCCACCATCAGATTCTTTTCCAGTGAGTCAGTTCTTGGCATCAAGTGGCCAAAGAACTAGCGTTTCAGCTTCAGCATCAGTACTTCCAATAAATATTCAGGACTGATTTCCTTTAGGATGAACTGGTTTGATCTCCTTGCAATCCAAGGGACTCTCAAGAGTCTTCTTCAACACCACAGTTCAAAAGCATCAATTCTTCAGTGCTCAGCCTTCCTTATAATCCAACTCTCACACCCGTACATGACTACTGGAAAAACCATGGCTCTGTCTAGATGGGCCTTTGTCAGCAAAGTGATGTCTCTGATTTTTAATATGCTGCCTAGGTTGGTCATAGGTTTTCTTCCAAGGAACAAGCATCTTTTAATTTCTTGGCTGCAGTCACCATCTGCAGTGATTTTGAAGCCCAAGAAAATAAAGTCTCTCACTGTTTCCATTGTTTCCCCATCTATTTGTCATGAAGTGGGAACAGATGTCATGATCTTAGTTTTCTGAATGTTGAGTTTTAAGCCAACTTTTTCACTCTCCTCTTTCACCTTCATCAAGAGGCTCTTTAGTTCTTTGCTTTCTGCCATAAGGGTGGTGTCATCTGCGTATCTGAGGTTATTGATATTTCTCCCAGCAATCTTGATTCCAGCTTGTGCTTCCTCCAGTCCAGCATTTCACATGATGAACTCTGCATATAAGCTGCAGGGTGACAATATACAGCCTTTCATAGGTGAGTGTTTATGCCCAAACACAAGTTGTATACATTAGATATGTACAGCTTTATGTCAGTCATACCTTAATAAAGCAGTTTATTAAAACTACTGAATCTTTAAGGAACAATTTAAAAATTAAAGTTAAAAACATTATAGCATTTACTTTAAAAATCTACTTATTGCATATAATGTACGTATGTAGAAGACTTTATATATGTGTATATTATTTAATAATGCATATAAACACATTCATGAATGATGGAGAACAAATGGGGCATACAGATAAAAGAATATTCAACTAGAAATCAAAAGTTTGAGATCTTTCTTAAATTGCAAACCTTCTCATCATAATCAAAAAATGTTAATATCTCACTTTTAATATTTACGTTCTCTACAAAATTTTGTAAAAGGAAACAATAAATAATTCCACCCTAATTTCTCAAGTTGCTTTCAAATTATGCTGAATATGAAAACATAAAGTTTTCAGTAACAAATTATGTAATCCTGTGCCAATGAAGAATAATAGTATTACTCTAATGAGCTATAAATGAGGAACACTTGAAATAGTTTTTTTAACCACTAATCACGGTTATGTCCATTTCTGAAAAAAATAATGTTTCTTCCATTTTGTAATTTTTTTTCTGTACCTAGTAATTTTCTTCTTTCAAATGTAATTTTCACTTAAAATTTTGTCATATTTTCCATCTCTACAGGCTAACACTCAGACTGAAACCAATGACTGATTTTACTTAAATCTGACTTTCTATATCTTCACAAAGAATTCATTTTTTAACTTCTCAGGCATTATTTCCCTTCCAAACTTTTCTCTTTTTGTTTTACTGATCCCTGGTGATTTCTCCAGGGCTTGCTTAGGTCATCTCCTAATATCTAATCTTATGAGTTACTCAAGGACTACAAATTTGTATGGATTTGTTTGGTACAGATTCCTTTCAATCACAGGAAGTCTTATTTTTTTCAATTTCTTTTCTTCTTGAGTATTCACTTCTGACCTCTTTGAGTTCTAGCCAACAAAAAATTCTTCATTCTCTGGATCCTATTACCATTAAAATCAATCTCTCACTCTTTAGCACTTAACTGGTCTCTTATTTTCTCCAGGTCTTGGTGAACAAAGATACCATCTTACATTTTGGTCCTTAGCATCATGTTGGGTATAGAGTTTGCACAAATACAAAGTGGCGCTTGATTGATTGAACTAATGTGTTATGTAGAATTCTACGTATATTCATAACAGTCACTTATAACTACCTAATGACAGAAAGTACACATTTACAGATATATATTTGATTTAATATAGATGCAAACTTACTAAAAGTTAAATAGAAATAAGAGTGTCAGTTACATCATAAAAATGAGCCCTTTTTAACTGGTTTATGCAGGAATAAAATGCTATCTGATAAGGATATTGAATATTCAATAACTGGACAAAAGCTAGAGCAATAGAGAGCAATCAAATGGGCTGTAAAATTTCCATTTATATGATCATATAACATATACTAAATTATCTATAAATCACTACTTAAACTTTATGTTTTAAATTACTTATTATTCTACTTACAAAGATTTAAAGTCTCCTTTGATCTCTAAACCCAATCCTGCTCCTTGTCCCATTACACACAAATTTACAATATAGTATAGTCTTCAAAATGTGATGATCAGGTTTAACAACCTATGTTTTGTGACACTGGAATTTACTTTCAATTGAAAGTGGCAAGTACTGGTACAGAATAAGGGAGGGAATATGTAAAGTAAGCTTCAGAATTGAATTTAAATTTTTACATATATTAATAGCAAAAGATTTAAGTATGTAATCTAAACAGGATTCAAAGCATACATAAACTTTAGAAACACTTACATAAAAATATACCTATTGCATAATGTGAAATAAAATATTAATATATTTAACTTACATTTACTTTTAGAGATGTATATACAAATACTAACCATTTATTTAGTTATTAGTCTTTGCCAAGTTCTTACAACAACTGTATTTATTGGATTCTGTATCAGTTTTACAGATGAGAAAACTGAGGCACAAAAAGTTTTAGTAACTTGATTAGGGTTGCATGGCTAAGGAAATGGAAGATTCAGATCTTGAACCCAGAGAACATAATTCTATAGTTGGTATTTAATCACTACCCTATATCATATCCTGGGCTTTCCTGGTAGCTCAGCTGATAAAGAATCGCCTGCAATGCACGAGACCCTGGTTCAATTCTTGGGTCAGGAAGATCCGCTGGAGTAGGGATTGGCCATCCTCTTCAGTATTATTGGGCTTCCCTAGTGGCTGAGAGTAAAGAATCTGCCTGCAATGCGGAGACCTGGGTCCAGTCCCTGGGTTGGGAAGATCCCGTGGAGGAAGGCATGGCAACTTATTCCAGTATTCTTGCCTGGAGAATCCCCAGGGACAGAGGAGCCTGGAGGACTATAGTCCATGGGGTCGCAAAGAGATGGACATGACTGACCCCGTAAGCACAGCACACGGCACATATTATACCCTACACGTAGCGAATGCTCAGTCTTGCATTATTACTAGTTGCCAGACTCTACGTTTAGATGTATTGTAGGTAAATAGATCGATCAGTTTCAGTTTAGTCGCTCAGTCATGTCTGACTCTTTCCAACTCCATGGACTACAGCATGCCAGGCTTCCCTGTCTGTTACCAACTCCCCGAGCTTGTTCAAACACATGTCCATTGAGTTGGTGATGCAATCCAACATCTCATCCCCTGCTGTTCCCTTCTCAAGATAGATAATTAGACAAAGAAAGAGATATATAGATACAGCAATCTTTTGCAATAGATCCTAGTATCACTCTTATTGTACAGAAGCTAAGGCACAACGATTAACTAAAATGCCCGTTTGCACAGATAGAAAGTGGTAAATTGGAAATTTGAACCAAGACGATCTTCCCTAGAGTCCAGGTTCTTAGCCACTGCTGTATAATATTTCATAGAATAAGCTTACAAAAAGAACTCTGCTAAATGAATTAACATTGCTGGTTCATATTTTGATATGTTTCCCTGAAGTTAGTTTTGTATTGATCAGTCTTTTTTATCTTAATTTACTAATGAACTTATTCATTTTTTCTAAGATATCTCAAAAGTATTAATGCTGAGGATGATGAATAAAAGTCAATTGACTTAAGGTTGACATAAAATTTTCTGAAAGTTTGATCATGGAAAAGCTGTGGATTCTAACCTAGGCTCTGTTACTGACATCTGGGGTCAGACTGAAGTGATTTTAGATTTCATGGAGATATTGTTTTTATTTTTAATTACATCATATATAAGAGGAGGAAGAAAGGAAGGGAAGGAGGGAGGAAAGAAGAAATGGATACCTAGAAAAGAAACTCAAATCTTCTCCCTGAGGTCAAATTCTAGATATAGACACTTTCCTAAATGATAGTAATGCACATTAACATGAATTTGTAGATAATAAGGATTGGTGAGTACAAAAATGATCTGGCATTTCTAGATTCTTGAGATGATAGAAAAATAGAGGAATCAGTCTAGAATAGTCATTAAAGGCTCAAAACTCTGAACCAGTGTTTTGCTGATAGTTAACTGCATATCCCTGGGTTACTTTATACCTCTCTCTGCCTTAGTTTTCATACCTTTAGAATGAGGATAATGATGATTCTTTTACGAGTTAAATTAAAATATAGTTGACCCTTGAATAATGAGGAGGTTAGGAGCAGAGGGTGCCAACCCTCCAAGGAGTTGAAAAATCATGTTATATTTCATAGTGTGTCCTCCACATTCACAGTTCCACATTCTTGGATTCAACCAACACAGATCATGTAGTACTGTATTCAATATTGAAATAAAATCTGTGTATGAGTGGATGTGTGAAGTTCAAATCCAAGTTTTCAAAGGTCAACTGTATACAAAAATATTATTTGTACTTGTATTTGATCTATAATAAATATGAGCATTGGCCATACTATTAAGATTTTTAAAGTTCTCATTCAAAAACACCATATGAAGCACTATTTGCTCAATGATGTTTATTTCAGCTAGTTCAAAAAAATCCCTTTCCATATATAAATTAAAAAATATTTAATAAATTTAAAAGAACTTTCCATTACTATGCTTTGGATGTCTGTATTTCTCCTGAAGCAAATTGTTACTTCTACATTTTATTTTGTCTAAATGTTCATGATGGCTATTTTGTAATAAAAAATATGAAATATGAAAATGTAAACATACAAAAAGTAACCACAAAATTCTTAAATTGAAATACCGATTCCGCTCCATTTTATATACTTGTAAATCAGGAACACAAGATTTCAACTATCAGTCAGTAATATGCAGCTTCCCAGGAGGCACTAGTAGAAAAGAACCTACCCGCCAAGACTCTAGATGTGAGTTTGTTACATGGGTTGGGAAGATCCCCTGGAAGATGGCATGGCAACCCACTCAAGCATTCTTGCTCGAAGAATCCTAGGCTATAGTCTATCATGTCTCAAAGAGTCAGACACAACTGAAGCAACTTAGCATGCACGTAGGCACATCAGTAATATATCTAGTTCACAGAATTTGTAGGAAAGCTTTTTAGTGCTTTTATAAATCCACTAACATAACATGATAACTGTGTAAAAGTTTTGATAATATTTTAATGTGATTTTAATTTATTTGACAAAAGCAAAGATTAAACACTTTTTAAAAACTGAATAAAATCAACCTCTCTTTTAAGTTTTGACAATGTCTCTACTTGTAGAAGTGATGATCAGAACACTGAAATCTGATCATGACAGATGTCCTAGTGAAAATCATGCTAAATTGCATATTTCGTAATTTAAGGATGTATCTTCCATGTCACATCTCTAATTCAAAACACATATCAGAAGCAAGGATACTGTGATAGAAATGGCAGCTAGCTCTTTCCAATTGTTCCTTTCATGTGTGTTCAGTTGCTCAGTCACATCCAGCTCTTTGCAAACCCATGGACTGTGTCCATGGTTCCTATGTCCACGGGATACTCCAGGCAAGAGTACTGGAGTGGGTTGCCATGCCCTCCTCCCAACTCAGGAATCAAATCCTCATCTCTTACATCTCTTGCATTGGCAGGCAGATTCTTTACCACTGAGCCACACTGCTCCCCCCCCTGAAAATTAAAGTAATGATGAAAAAATTCTCAACAATTCACTACATTGTCTTTTAATGATTATCTACATAATAAACACACACACACAAATCATATTAGAAGGAGAGAATGTAAAATCAGGGAATAAAGGATTTTTCTTAAATAATATTACAGCAATAAAATATTTTGGCAGTTTATAAAAAGCTTAATATTTATGATAGCTTAAGCAATTCCATGTGTGCTTCCAAGCAGTCACAGTAGATAAGAGTCTCAATTTTTTTTATGTCCTGAAATTAAATGCTTAGTGAGAAAGAGTTCCAATATTTAAGGGATCCTTTTATCAGAGTCATGAAGGTAGCTTTAAAAAAAAAAACAAAACACTTCATCGCACATACAGAAACAACTTGTTGTTCAGTCAGTCTGTCATGGCCAACTTTTTATGGCCCTGTGGACTACAGCACACCAGGTTCCCCGCCCTTCATCACCTCCTGCCCTCAGTCTTTCCCAGTATCAGGGTCTTTTTTAATAAGTGAGCTCTTTCACATCAGGTGGCCAAAGTATTGGAGCTTCACCTTCAGCATTAGTCCTCCCAATGAATATTCAGGGTTGATTTCCTTTAATATCAACTGGTTTGATCTTGCAGTCCAAGAGACTCTCAAGAGTCTTCTGCAACACCACAATTCGAAAGCATCAATTCTTCGGCGCACATGACTACTGGAAAAACCATAGCTTTGACTATATGGACCTTTGTTGGCAAAGTAATGTCCCTGCTTTTTAATATGCTGTCTAGGTTTGTCATAGCTTTTCTTCCAAGGAGCAAGCATCTTTTAATTCCATGGCTGCAGTCACTGACTGCAGTGATTTTGGAGCCGAAGAAAATAAAGTCTGTCACTATTCCCATTGTTTCCCCCATCTATTTGCCATGACATGATGGGACCAGATGCTGTGATCTTAGTTTTTTGAATGTTGACTTTTAAGCCAGCTTTTTCACTCTCCTCTTTCACTTTCATCAAGAGGCTCTTCATTTCCTCTTTGCTTTCTGCCATAAGGGTGGTGTTATCTGCATATCTGAGGTTATTGATATTTCTCCCAACAATAGTGATTCCAACTTGTGCTTCATCCAGCCTGGTATTTTGCATAATGTACTCTGCATGTAAGTTAAATAAGCAGGGTGAAAATGTACAGCCTTGACATACTCCTTTTCAGTTTTGAACCAGTCCATTGTTCCATGCCCAGTTCTAACTGTAGCTTCTTGACCTGCATACAGGTGTCTCAGGAGGCAAGTAAGATGATTTGGTATTTCCATCTTTTAATGTTCCATAATTTGTTGTGATCCACACAGTCAAAGGCTTTAGCATTGTCAATGAAGCAGAAGTAGATGTTTTTCTGGAACTCTTTTGCTTTTTCGATGATCCAACGGATGTTTGCAATTTGATCTCTGGCTCCTCTGCCTTTTCTAAATCCAACTTGTAAATCTGGAAGTTTACGGTTCACATACTTTTGAAACCTCACTTGGAGGATTTTGAGCATGATATTGCTAGCATGTAAAATAAGTGCAATTGTGCGTTAGTTTGAACATTCTTTGGCATTGCCCTTCTCTGGTGGTGGAATGCAAACTGATCTTTTCTAGTCCTGTGGCCACTGCTGAGTTTTCCAAATTTGCTGCATATTGAGTGCAGCACTTTAACAGCACTGTCTTTTAGGACTTGAAAAAGCTCAGCTGGAATTTCATCACCTCCACTAGCTTTGCTTATAGTGACACTTCCTAAGGCCTGCTTGATTTTGTACTCCAGGATGTCTGGCTCTAGGGGAGTGATCACACCACCATGGTTATCCTGGTCATTGAGATCTTTTTTGTATAGAAATAACTGGCTTTGTGCAATTTAAGGTAACTGAGTACCATGCCTCATTCATATGTACATTTATTTATTCACTTGTTTATTCATCACACTTTCCACTCCCCATTTTTTGACTGCAAGCTCTGGAGTTGGCAGAAGGGACTCCAACCTCACCCCTTAGTATTGCTTAAGCTTAACTTAAGCTACTTTCATGTTGCTTTAAATATTAAATTAAGCTAATGAATGTATAATAATTAGCACAAACTCTGGTATGTAGTTTCTTTACATTTACGTTGTCCTCTTTCTTTATCATTCAATGTATTTTACTGACCAAGAGGTGACATGAATGAGGACTTTGATCTCAAGCAGTTGAGAATATTATGAGATAAAAGGAAAAATGCAGAGTTTTAATACAATAGAGATGGTAGAGACTCAGGAAAATGTATTAATTTAAGTTATAATTAACAAGTTAGAAGAAATGAAGTCTTAATGTGGTTTTG
Organism: Cervus elaphus; assembly: GCF_910594005.1. Lineage (NCBI taxonomy): Eukaryota > Metazoa > Chordata > Mammalia > Artiodactyla > Cervidae > Cervus > Cervus elaphus. The sequence goes on along the minus strand of NC_057841.1, from coordinate 30,403,188 downwards.
ACTTCTGCTCTGCATTTTTGCACCTAAATTATTTGTATTCTCTTCCTCATATGAAGAGTTTAGACACAGCCAAAACCTTTTCAGACCCTAAGTGGTTCGCTACAAATTTTTTCTTTAGTGAAATAAAATCTCATGTGTTATTTCATTAAACTCCATCAGAGTTGACATATTTAAAACCTTCAAGCATAGTTGGAAAGACTCTCCACTGAGTTTTAATTAGACAATTTCACTGGTCATCTCAGTTCAGTTCAGTCACTCAGTCATGTCCAAATCTTTGCGATCCATGGACTGCAGCACGCCAGGCCTCCCTGTCTACCACCAATTCACGGAGTCCACCCAAATCCATGTCCGAGTCAGTGATGCCATCCAACCATCTTATCTTCTGTTGTCCCCTTCTCCTCCTGCCTTCAATCTTCCCCAGCATCAGGGTCTTTTCCAATGAGTCAGCTCTTCACATCAGGTGGCCAAAGTGTTGGAGTTTCAGCTTCAGCATCAGTCCTTCCAAAGAGTATGCAGGATTGATTTCCTTTAGGATGGACTGGTTGGATCTCCTTGCAGTCCAAGGGACTCTCAGGAGTCTTCTCCAACACCACAGTTCAAAAGCATCAGTTCTTCAGTGCTCAGCTTTCCTTATAGTCCAACTCTCACATCCGTACATGACTACTGGAAAAACCATAGTCTTGACTAGATAAACCATTGTTGGCAAAGTAATGTCTCTGTTCTTTAATACGCTGTCTAGATTGGTGATAACTTTCCTTCCAAGGAGTAAGTGTCTTTTAATTTCATGGCTGCAGTCACCATCTGCAGTGATTTTGGAGCCCAAAAAAGTAAAGTCAGCCATTGTTTCCACTGTTTCTCCATCTATTTGCCATGAAGTGATGGGACCAGATGCCATGATCTTAGTTTTCTGAATGTTGAGCTTTAAGCCAACATTTTCACTCTCCTCTTTCACGTTCATCAAGAGGCTCTTTCATTCTTCTTCCCTTTCTGCCATAAGGGTGGTGCCATCTTCATATCTAAGGTTAGTGATATTTCTTCTGGCAATAATTTCACTGTTAGTTGAATTAAATTTTTGACCACTGTAATATATAACTAAGAAAATGATCACTGACAGAATATAAAAATTTAAATGTTTTAACTATTTCATATTCTCAATAAATAGCTCTATAAACATGATTAAGAAGTCTCTGTTTCTCAATTCAGGTTTCTTATATTCAAATCTCAATCTACAACTTACTGACTCTCAGAATGTTGAGCATGCCAGCTGCTCTTTGTCTTGATATTTTCACCCATGCCATGGGCATGGAATTAAAATCAACCTCAAAGATTTGTCATGAGGCTTTACTAAGATGATATGGGGAAAATACACTGAAATTTTTCTAGATCATTTTAGATAAAGAAATTTTAGCTATTATTGTTTTCATCGTCATTTCAACTATTATTGATTAAATGTTTCTTTTTGTGGCACTGAGTAATTTCCCTATTCCCTAAGAAATTTGATGCCACTAAAATATTGGATTGATAGAAGTTTTTCACTTAGAAAAGTAAGTTGTTAGCATTTTATTTTTCTTGTATCTTAATATTCTTTTTTTTTTTTTAGATTGAAACTACCCAATTTTGGAAAAAGCTTGCTGCTTACTCTATTCATATTTCTTTTTGACTGAGATATCTTTTTTGTCTTGGCATCATAGATAGCCAGTTATCCTATTTTGCCAAAAAGACAGACAAGCACTCTTTTTCCACATGGTTCATCCTAAACAAATGTTAATTAAACATGAAATCCTTTTCCCATTCTATAATGATTGATTCTGTGTTCTCTTAACCAGCCTTGCGAACTATTAAGCCTTCTTGCCAAACTAATTTCGCAATGAATTTTTCAGTTCATATTTACCTTAGTTAAGTTTCAAATATACTCCACGTGGATAAAATGTATGCACAGACACATACACAAAGCTGATTCTTTGTGTGTTTTTTTGCTATTTTTTTATCATAGACATAAAGATAATTTTATGACTGCTGCACAAACCTAGGGAAATTTTTTAACAACAGAAGCAGTTAACAAATTTTATGATAGCATGCTACATCTTACATGTCTGAGCTGTGACACGTAAGTTGTAACAGATGGCATGATACACATGTAAGTTTTTCTTTATCACAACATTCAAGGAAAAGACTTTAATTTTACATGATGGTCACTCTGCAGAACAATTTCAATTTTCTAACTTCACTGGGAGATAAAAATCACGATAATGTTATTCATCATGTGAGTGTCATGACCCATCTCATTTGTAAACTCCCCTCATTATCCTTTCTATATTCATTACAGAATAAAATGAAACAGGATAATGGGTGGAATTGAACATGGCATTTATTCAAACATTCTTGAGACTGTGAAAAATAACTAGGTAGAGCAAACTTTGTTTGTTCTTCTTAATAGATTTTCTACTTTTGTGGGGAATTGTTTTAATTAAAAGAAGTTCTAGTTAAACTTATAAAACATCTTTAAAACATTTGGCAGAATGATAATTTATAGTAATCCAATTGCCTATCATAGAAGAAACACAGTGTTTTTTACTATATAGTGTTATACAATCTGTGCTATTACATCCAATGCAATGATATAGAGCACACTTCAGCAGCCTGGGTTTATCTGCTTCAATGCAAGATTTCACACATGGCAGATTGCAAATTATTATTGTGCAGTTTTATCATATAATCAGCTACCATTATCACATAGTAACCACATAGAGCTATATTTCAAAATGGGCTTCAAAAAACAAAGTAAAGCAGAATTTTTCACTGAAGCAGTTTCTGAACTGTAAGACACTACACCACTGCTATCGTTTAAATGATTTATTTTAGAAAACCTTAGCCTTACAGTAGTCTATACTCTAAATATTGTTTTAATCTCAAATACATAGAAAATTAAAATTTACAGTTAAATATCTTTACTGAATGGGAGGCCTGGGCGAGAATGCCACCCATGTAAAATTCTAACCTGTTCAAATCAAGAAAAGGGCGCATTTCAATAGATATTCTTGATATTCCAATAAGGATTTTTATTCATATCGATTGAATTTTTAGTCATATGGATTTTTATTCATATGGATTAAATTTTCCCATTGAAAAATAAACACACTCAACAAATATACTCTGGAAAAATTGACTATAACAGTTCCATTTTACATCAGCTCATTTCCAAACCAGGTGTATAAAAGCACTGACATAGAAACAGCCAAATGATTTGTTGGTAAAAAATTTGTTCTTAGAAGAGTTAAAGAGGGAACTCATTGGAAAAGACTGCTCAGTTCTTCAATCATCTTTTCATGATACTTACTGCCCCCTGCTGACTCATCGCAGAAATATACCATTGCTTTCCTTTGGAAATTTATACAAATGCTTTGAGTAATTAAGAATATTAGAATGGATATATTCATTAAGACGTGGTATTATATACACTTTTCTCCTCTCATTTCTATGTGAAAAGTGATATTTTCTTATCTAAGTTCTGAAATGCCTATTCGACTTGCCTCGGTGTGTTCTCAACTGATTTTTCAGTATCCTCTCTTTGACCCAGTTAACCAGCTCATGCTATAAATCCAAAATTAATGATATATACTTTGATTGACGATGAGTGTTTCATGGTGTTTCACTTTTTACAGCCTCTTGGACATGATCTTCTATGGAACAAGGGTTGTAAATATATGCAGTAGATGTACATACATAGCACATTTTACATGACTAGTGATAAACCAATATATGTGTTAACAAATATTTGGAAGGGCTTCCCTGATAGCTTGGTTGGTAAAGAATCTGCCTGCAATGCAGGAGACCCTGGTTCAATTCCTGTGTGGAAGAGCGCCTGGAGAAGGGATAGGCTACCCACTCCAGTATTCTTAGGCTTCTCTTGTGGCTCAGCTGGTAAAGAATCTGCCTGCAGTGTGGGAGACTGTGGTTCAATCCCTGGGTTGGGAAGATCTTGCCTTGAGAATTCCATGAACTGTTTAGTCCATGGGGTCACAAAGAGTCTGACAGGACTGAGCCACTTTTGTTTTCTTTCAATATTCAGAAAATGATTTGCTTCACATTTTTTAAATAATGCACAAAAATAACCAATTAGATAACTCTGTTTCTGATTATTTATGCCATTATCTAACCAACTGAGCATATTGGGAAAAAAATTAAGCTTCCTTATTATATTTTAGATGAGGATTAATAAAAATTTTTGTTTTCTACAGATTGACTAATCTGTAGAATGCAGCTTATTTCAACCACACTAAAGAGTTGTTATAAAAAGAAAATATCCAAATTCAGGCCACCAGTCTATGTTAGAAGAGAGAAAGTGTTCTACAAAATTACTGTTGACACTTTCAATAACTAGGGCCCAGGAGGAATTCATACATAAAGTAATATTTTAGTAAAGCATCTGAGGAGTCAGTGATCATTTTTAAGCTGAGAATTTAGCTACTTATTCCCTCTTCACCCTGAACTGCCAAGCACAATAACTGTGTTTCACTAACTAAATGAAAACATTTGTTAATGACAATAATCTTTGAGAACATTTATTCTCATAGTGTCCTCAGCTATTTCACTTGGAAAGCCTCTGAGAATATGTTATTAAAAACATTGAAAGGAAACAAAAGCTCAACCAAAAAATGGGTAATAATGTGTTAATAATTATTAACTTGTATGGAAAATAATTATTTTTATTTATTTGTATTTATAATTAGATATCTTAAAATAATGCATATTTTATAAATTAAAAATTTTAACATGATTAAATATTAATAAGTAAACATCCAAATTATAATACAGAAAATCAAATTTTCCTTAAATGAGGTAATTGGTATTTAATTATTGTAAACACTGGCAAAGGATATAGAGATTTTAAATAAATGCATAACAAAGAATTAGATAATTTTTATACATTACAATTACTATATTAAGTACTAAGTACTTTTGCTTAAGCAAAATTAGCAGAGTACTACTTGACAGAGACAAATATTTGAACCCTACCAGATGATACAGCATGTTATGATTCAGTTTTTCTCACTGAAATTAGGAATTACATGACTGTTGGGAGTGAAATTACATGTGATATTACATGACTATTGGGAGTGAAACAAGCATGACTATTTTATGCTTATAATCAAAAATTCTGCCTAAATTTATGAATTAATCTTGAATTACCCAGTTAGAAAAGAGCAAGGCGGACTGATGAGAGAAAAATCTTCAAAACTGTAGTATTTCATATTTAATATTAGTGCACTGAACTTGGATCTGTTCACTGGCTTGCAGCAGGCCAATCCACTGACCTGGGATTGTGGTGAAGGAAATTACAACCATTATTGTGGGGTCCCCAGCAAGGAAAAGGGGCAGCTTATGCTCAGAAAACTGAACTCCCCGGTAGCTTTCAGGAAAGGATTTTTAAAGGCAACGTTGGGTGTGAAAGTTGCAGGATGCAAGGCTTTCTTATGATTGGCTGGTGATGAGGTAACAGGATATTTCAGGAATCTTAATCATCAACCTTCTGGTTTCAACCAACCTGGGGTATATGTGCTTGTTCAGCATGTAGTCACCATTGTCCACCCAGGTGGGCACCTTAGTTTCTGCAAAACAGCTCAAAGATATGCAACTAATGATTATGTGTATCCCTTGAGAAGGGACTAGAGCTCTGTTTTATTGCTGAACTATTATGATAACATTCATTTTCTTGCTTGACTGCTTTTCCTTTGTTTCCACATTCATTCATTCACCTATTTAGTTAACTGCTTGAGTCTGCTCATTGGAACCCAGGGAAGGCCTGGGAGTCTAAAACTTTTCTCTACAAACAAGAAATGGGGCACATGGTAGGGCTTTTGGATTTAAGAGGGCCCAGCAGGGTCCTGTCCCTCCTTTTCTTTTTCACTCCCAATCCTGGGGGGATCAAGGGAAGGACAAAAAAGGGAATAAAGTTTTGGATAGAGAGGCAAATCAACTCAGCAGGGGAAATTTTTAGGGGGAACTCTTTCACTTATCCCAGAATCCTCTTAAAAACTGACTTTTTCTTAAATGTTACTAATTAAGTTTGTTCTACTTAAATATTGATTACAAAATTATGTGTGTGTGTGTGTGTGTGTATAAATTGAACATGTCCAGAATATCACAAGTGATTGATCTATGTATCCTTTCTAGATTCTGGGCATTCTATATGTGTTTACTCAACTAACTCCTTTTTTCCTTGATGAAAGGATAGATAATAAAACTATAAACTGAAAGCAGGCACATAGCTTTCTTGAAATTAATTTCAAACTTTTACTTATTTTTTAGAATACAGAAAATGAAATGTGAAATGAGCTAGAAATTTGGATATAACTCTCAATAAATATGCTGAGAACTCAAAAGTGGACAGAAAAAGTGTTTGTTGAAACAATTTTGCAGTAATTTATTGTCTGGGTTCAATCCCTGGGTGGGGAATATCCCCTGGAAAACAGAATGGCTACCCACTCAAGTATTCTTGCCTGGAGAATTCCATGGACAGAGGAGACTGGTGGGCTACAGTCCTGGGGTCACAAAGTGTCAGAGTCGGACACAACTGAGTGAATAACATACACACAGCTAATGCTATCTACTTAGTAGAATATTTAAAGAAATCCTATCTAAGCCCTGATATGGACATTAAGAATACTGGATTCTAATATTATCATGGTTTTCAATGTTATAACCTTTATAAATCATTATACCCTATGATTTCATTTCTTTATCTGTAAATGACAGAAAGGGCTAAATGCTTTTGAAAGTCACTTCAAGTTATATATTTCATTGATGGACATCAGCGAGCTTCCCTAAATGATCCATCTCCTAACTCCCATTCCCATAAATTGGCCTAATCTGAATAAACTCATTTACTCTTCAGAACAACCCTATGAGAATGGCAATTATCACCATTTTACCAGTGAGAAAACTGATATTCAGAAAGGGTAATAGGCTATTTGAAGTTCATATAGATGATAAATGGTGGAACTAGCTATCTACTTTTAACAGTGGAAAGCAAAACACTGTCAGTGAAGTGGCTTTCTCAAAGAGGCTTTTATGGTAAAGGATATTTTTCTAAGAACAAAAAATACTTATATAAGTGAATCATTACTGTTACACTCTAAAGGTTGTTCTGTGGTTATTTTCTTATCTGCATGTAGATAGATAGACTTGCATCACTACACAAACAAATAAAAAATTTTGAAACAAGTTTGAAAAAATAGATTCAGCAAATTATTTATAGACTTACACATTAAATAACATACTCATTAATTTGCACAATAGTTCTGCAAAAGTTTAACAATAAATTAATTCAATGAAACAAAGAGTTCTTGGATTATTTGGAGTATTTACATTGATTGAATTGATCTAAATGGACTAATGATTTAAAAAGATTCCTTGTGGTTTTGTGGTTTTCAGGAACTGAAGTCAGGGTGGAACATCTCTCTTGAATATATGGACTTTGCTGTCTCATCTCATAGAATTCCTCATTGTTTAAATTATTTCTGTCATTTAATGGATTTTCACTTAAGAGTGGAATCTCGTTACACCAAATTGCAACCAACCTGAAATTTTACCTTTTAAAATAGTCTTTTCTCATCATCCCTGACTAATCTTCTCTAAATTTCCACTTCATTTGCAATTGCCTTTTTGGTCACTGAGGATCTCCAAAATGAAGTCCAGTTCATTTTATGGCTCATTATCAGTATTACCATAGCACTATTATTGTCATTTACGTCAATGACCTTTGATGGCTTCCATTCACTCTTATCCATAAGAACCTTGGAAATGCTACAGAGAGATGATTTGGACCCTTTTCAAAGCACAGACTAAGTTTATTCTGATGGAAAAGAAATCTCAGGGGTGTGGAGGAAGAAAAATAAATTTCCCTCTACCTGTCTAGGTTTATGGCTGAGACTCTCTGTGATAAAAGACCGATTAATGAGAAAAAAGAACAGAAATTTAATAACATGTGTGGGCTTCCTAGGTGGCGCAGTGGTAAAAAATCCACCTGCCAAGCAGGAGATGAAAGAGATACTGGTTCGATCCCTGGATCAGGAAGATCCCTTGGAGAAGGAAATGGCAACCCACTCCAGTATTCTTGCTTAGAAAGTTCCATGGACAGAGGAGCCTGGTGGGCTACAGTCCATAGGGTCACAAAGAGTCTGACATGACTGAGTGACTGAGCACCCTGCTTGCATACCTCATGTATACATGGGAGAAACCCAGGAAAACTAACCCTCAAATGGCCCAAGTCATTACCTTAAACACCATTTTCAGCTAAACACAAAAGGAAGATGTTGGGAACAGTAAGTTATGGGAGTTTATCAGGCAAAGCACAGTAAACAAGGATGCGATTGTCATGCAGATTAAATACTTGCATTCTCCACTGATATATTTCTGGAGAAGTCATCCCCATCCCTGCTTAGAGAGGGAAAAATCCTTACAAAATAGAGATTTCCCTTATATAATAAATGCAAATGTCTTTTACTAACGGGTAATTTCTACTTGGTCTTCAGAGCTTCTTCTGTGTCTATAAGTTTTAAAAATAACCAGCTCAAAATAATCTTAATGCCAAAGATACATATTTCAGGGTGGCAAATTCTGCTCTGCTCCAGTTTATCAAGAATAGCACTGCATTTGGAGAGGTGATTTTTTTTTTCTTCTTTTCTCCTTAGTGCTAGAAGAATTTAAATAAAGTCCCTATAGTTTTTTGTGTTTTTTTTTTTTTTTTTGCTTGATAGGTGATTTTTGTTTTTTGTTAGTTTTTGCTTTGATTTTTATGCATAACCTAATGGAGATTGGAGATTAAGTATCCAGATAGTGCTGAGGGTTTACTTCAAAATTATTCAGATCTGTACTGTTATTCTAAATTTCCATAGAACATGTTTCTCTTTTTATAGTGTTTTGTTGTCTTTATCAGTTTCAGTAATTTCACAATTAGACAGGTAAAACAAGTGAACTCTACTCACTCGCATCACTTTTAAAAAAACATTTAATTTCCATGGTCTCACTTGAAAAGTTAAAATACTAAACTTGGATAGAATTTTTTTCATTGCTCATGTCAACATATTGCTGATTTGATTATAAATACAGAAAAATTAATCAGGGGTACAAACCTATGTAATTGATTTTACCAAATATTGTGTTGATATATTTAAAAAACATTGGAAGTGCAAATCATTACCATTATTGTTTGAACTAGATAGAGTTCATAGTTGTACTCCTCACAAAAGCCTGTATATGGTATGAATTAAGTCTCTAAACTGTTAGAAATTCAGTTTGATAGCAATAACAAAAAACTTTGTCATGTTTTTAAAAATACCAGAAGAACATTCTTCTGCATGATGTTCTGGAACTACAGAGAAATATAATTCAACATCCTCCTAACAGAATTATTTACTGACTGGCTTTTTTTTACACATTTATAAAATTGAAAAAAGGAAGGTCTTGAAATATAAAATTTCTAAAGTAAATTCTAAGTGCTAAAGAAAACATTAAAGTTTGTTCAAGATAATTTTAATGTTTGTTGTTATAATTATGTTGTTTAAAATAGTAACCAGAGGGCCTTACTATTCTCTTCAGGTTCACTAGACTTTTCTTTCTAACTGTAAGTGCCTGACATCCTTTTTCTTAGAGCATTTACTATAGAAAATTTCAATTGTAAGTTATTTCTCTGACCTTTTTAAGATAGATATAAATATTCTACAGTGCAAGAATGTCTTTCTACAGGATCTGGGACCATCCTTTAGAAATGTAATAATTAAGAAGGTAAGGGCCCCATTCCCCATTCCCCATTCCCTGTGGAAGAGTAGGAGCCTCGCTTTGATAAACACTGACAAAGTGAAAGTTGCTCAGGCGTGTCTGACTCTGCAACCTATGGACTACACAGTCCATGGAATTCTCCAGGCCCGAATACTGGAGTGGGTAGCCTTTCCCTTCTCCAGGGGATCTTCCCAAGCACTGATTAGCAAGCATCAATAGACTAATGATATAGATCACTCTTCCATGAAGATCTCCAGTACTTTTCTATTCATCTACCTAGAGTTTAAAAGTCCTTCTACATTTCATTTCAGTGTAGTTGAGTTTAATCTCTCTTCTCAATAGCCTTGACTGCTATTGCAATAATTTTTACTAGATTCTTTCTTGCCATTTTTAACACATGCCCAATACAATTCCCTTTTGACAGCTCAATGATTAATTGTTTAACCTGAAAGTTTGATTCCATGATCATGTTATATCAGACATATCTGGCATATCCTAAAATATACATTCCAATTTATTCATATTCTTCATCTCAAAAAGCAACATTCTGATGAAAAATCTCAGGAGCCAAACCTCACGCAATTCTGATTAAATCAGAGCCCCAAGATGTGTACATAGCTCTCTTCACAGTTTTCTACTGTTGTCTCTTATATATTTGGTAAACCACATACGGTTTTACCAGGAAAATATTTCTTGTATTAAAAGCATATACAAATGCTCTTTCTACTCCTACATTCTTGCTTTTTAAAAAGGATTCTGTTTATTTCAGATTTGCTGTTAGAACACTTTTTTGATGTGTTTTACACTTTGCATTTTGACTTCACAACAGGGAACAGCTTATTAGTGGGTGGTAGAACTGAGATCCAGACGTGACTGAGCCAATATGTATATATCTGGTAACTTTAGCTCTTTTTCAGGCTGGAATATATTGAGTGAAATGACTTGAAAGTCACACATACATGAAGTAAAGGAAGAAATGTTTGAGTGGAGAAAGGAGTATATGTTGCCAACTTACCTGGGCCCTGTGTTTATTTCTGTCATTGACTTGTTGATAGATAACTTATTTCTGTTTCTCTTCTTCAGTCTTTCTGAGAAATAACAATAAAAATATTTTTCCCCTTCACCAACTACTGCCATAAGGGATATTTCCAAGGAATGTTATAGAATCAAACACAGACAATTAACCAGCATTCATAAGAACTTTGTAGCATGTGTCAAATTCATTCAACACAAAACCTTCAAACAGGTTGACATGAATATAAAAATATCTTGCCTAATTAACACAACTGCCCCAAATTAAAAAGAATTCCTTTTTCACATTTTATTAAATATCAGTGGATCCATATTATTAATCATTACTTATACAAAAATAATTAAACAGTTCAAGTCATCAGGCTATCATACTAGATAGCAGCATGAGAATACCAAAGACAGAACCAGAAAAAAATCAAAGCAAATTTTAAAAAGCCTTAAATGTTCTAAAGATGCTTATAAGATAGAGGGGAGACAAAAAGCTGGTTACAACAGATGCAAGAACAGAAGACAAGAACATTTATAACGGCTAACTAACACAGGCTGAAGAAAGTCATGGACAAAGATGATTTCTCAAAACTGGTGAATTTTGAAAACATGAATAAGTTAATTTACGTGAAGAATGCAGAGACAGCTTTCCAAATCCACAGGCAGTGCACATAAAAACTCGAGAGATGAAAACAGGTTGCAACACGCTTTAGTGTTTGTCAAAGATAGGGCCTCTCCTGGAGGACCAGAAGCATCAGCATTTCCTGGGAACTCCTGAGAAACAATTAGGAAGGGGCCCAGAGCTCTGTATTTTAATTTAACAAGCCCTCCAGGTGATTGTTATGCATACAAAAGCTTTAGAATCTATAATACAAACTTTGCATGTGTTTGGACCAACACCACTTTGATAAAAAGCAGAACTGCCTCAAGTTCCCAGAAGTTCCCAGATTCTGCTAGTCACTCATGCAGTTTATCTGATCTTGGTGCATTCTCTTTCTCTCACTCTCTTTTTTCTTTCTTTTTCCCCAGGAGCTTAGCAAATTTCCCTAGACCTTAGAGTTAGTTCAATGGAAGATCTGAGTGGTTTGAGCCACTGTTTCAAACACTTCTTTCTAGCAAAGCCCATCCTTGATTAGAGAGCTTAAAGTTTTGCTGATCTAACCCCTTAAACAAAGAGTTGTTTTTTAGTCACCTGGTGATGTCTGACTCTTTGCGACCCTATGAGCCATAGCCTGCCAGGCTCCTCTGTCCATGGGATTTCCCAGGCAAGAACATTGGGGTGAGTTTCCTTTTCCTTCTCCAGGGGATCTTTCCAACCCAGGGATTGAACATGCATCTCCAGCAATGCAGACTGATTCTTTACCACTGAGCCACCTGGGAAGTTCTCAACAGAGAGAGCTTTCAGCAAATGGAAAGACTTTTTGAGAACACTTTCCATGGTGTTTTCAGTCCAAGTAGACTAGATCCTAAGCATATATCTGCATGGGATGAAGATAACCTCTCTGCTTCTCTGTTTGTAAGAGTCCCCAGTAGCTCCAATATTCTCCTTGTACCAAGTGATATATTGCATGGTACCTGAAAGTATCTGTACCACTCTTTACCTAACACTGAATGTTTCATAACTTTGAAATGTTAAATAATGATTCAGGAGAGCAGCAGAAGACTCAACCTAATAGGAAACTTAAAACTTCCATTGATGATTCTTTGATAATGCCGGAAATATCAATAGATCACTATTTTATGAACAAGTGAATCAGAAGAAAAGGTAAAAGTTAAACAAAAGCAACTCTATAAAACTAAGAATTCAGTTAGTAGGTAAAAGCCACAATTAAGTAAAATAAATTAGAACATAAACTAATTTTTACATATCTGAAATAAAATGGCAAATAGAATTGACAATATCTCAATTCTTTAAATATAAACTTGCAAAGTAAAGATATCAGAAATAGAAATGGGACAAAATCAAATCATGGCACTTTAGATAGTATCCTTTATGAATCACAGAATTATGTAAAGGTCTACTAAAGTCAATTAAAAAAATAGTCACTTTAATGAAAATAAGCCAAGGATGATAATTTTCTTTGAGATGTTTTCATATTCAGAAATGACTTTGATTTAAAATTAGTCAAACATGCATTAGAACAATACATTTCAAAGCCAAGGATACTCCTTTTGAATATCAGTTCCATTGTTTATGATTTCTGCCTCACAAAATTTTGAAAATAAAATGAGATAATATTTGCAAAATGTATAGCCTCTGTTTTTCCTGATACATCAATGTATTCAATATATATTAGTTCTCTTCCCCATGTTTTACAAAATTATTTCTATGATATAAGGCATTTCTGTTCTTGGCCACGGTCTAGTTTATTATTTCTGCTGTAGCAAATTACCACAAACTGAGTGACTTAGGACAATAGAAATCATTATCTTATAGTTCTAGAGGACAGAATTTCTAAAATCAAGATGCTGACAGGGGAGTAAGCTAGAAAGAATCTGTTTCCAGCTTCTAGAGACCACTTGCATCTTCAGAGCCTTCTCTCTGACCTCTTCTGTTGTTGTATCTCTTCTTCTGGTTGACTATTCTGCCTTCCTTGTTCCATCATAATGACCCTTGTAACTATCTTGGGCTCACTGAGATAATTCATGATATTTTCTCCATTTTAGGATCATTCATCACATCAGCAAAGGCCCTTTTTATACATGAGATATCATATCACAGTTATCAGAGATTAGTACATGGACATCCCTTGAAGTTCATTATATTGTCTACCATGGGCCAACTTAAGAACTTTTGACAAATGTCAAAATAACTAATTTAAAATAAATAAAATAAAATAAAATTCTCTTTATACCTGAAAATTTCCCCTCAGTTTGAGTATTAAGAGACCATGAGTACAGTTATTTTTATTTGTGGTAAAAGTATTATACTAGGGAATTAATAATTAATATTTTAATTATAAAACCAAGGAAGCAAATTTAACACAAAACAGCACAGTTTTCAGATACCTAAAATAGAAAAACCATACTAAAGTAAGGGAAGACAATTTTGTCTCTAAAGGTATTTCATTAGAAAAAATATACAAATATTTGCAAAGATTTTCTGATTTGTACAATAAGAGCCGATTTTAAATGACTTGCAATACAATCTTAAAGCACTCTGAATTCAAGATCATTGAGGAATTTTCTCTCTGCATAACATTTCAACAGAGAAAATAATGTATGTGGTACTATTATAACAATGTATATATATATATATATATATATTTTTTTTTTCAGTTCCACCTGTTTATTGCTACCAACCCATCTCCCTCCACCCTCGTGCACAAATGCTTAGTCATGTAACCCCAGGGACTGCAGCCTGCCAGGCTCCTCTGTCCATGGACTTTTCCAGGCAAGAATGTATATTTTTACAGCTATTGTATGGTGAGAAATACTGTGCAGAAAGTGTAGATCTGGAGGAAAAAAAACATATATTTGAATATAACCTTAGCTTTGTGCATTATTAGTTCATGTTAAAGCACACACCTGTAGCTATTGTTTCTGAATACTATGCTTACTTTAGGTCTAAGTTGAGATTACCTTAATTGTAGTTAGGTTTATTTCTCTCAAGGTTTAAATTGAAAAGATCTCACTCTTAGACTATTTTAACTTTTTCTAACCTCAACACCCAATATCCCAATATTCTGTTTAAAATTATTCCTATTGAATTGCATATATGTGTATATACAATCATATAGGGCTAATTATAACATTATATATATATATTTATATATATATATATATATGTCTCAATACATATACATATGTAAGTCTCAATACATCTGATTGCCAAACATTATACAGAAGCAAATTCATATATAATCAAACACAGCAGAAGAGGAACATGTAATTGAGGAAGTATGGCAGTTTATGAGATAGAGTGAGCAACTTATCCTGCTTGTAAGAAATCTAAGGGAGCTTTATAGGGAATGCTTACACAGCTTGAAAAATGCAGAGAGAGATAACAAGGAAAAATAAGGAAGATTTTCCAGGAAAGAACAAGTTCAGTATCATGGAGATAAAAAAAGACATGGTATCAGGACAAAAAGCCATCTGGTTAAGTCTAGAGTAGAGGGTCAAGAAAGCAACAGATGTGAAATGTTTATACAGGTAAAGGATTTTTGGAAGAACTTGTCTAAATGTTATAAAGCTTAGGAGTAGACTTTAGAGGACAGGAATAATAATAGTGAAAGCAGTCTGGAGGATAAATTGGAAGTAGGAATTTAAAACTTTGGAGTGAAGATAAACCACCTTAGAGATTCTTGGCAATTGCAGTAGGGATATGGAATAGAAAATATCTTAATAAGGTTATGTTTTTAAATATAACCCTAAATTTAATGTGCTTTGTTAGGTTGATAACAACAAGAAGAGCATTTGAGATAGTTGACAGATTCCTGTCTTAGAGGATTAGGTGATTACATTTACTGAATTTGCATAATACTGAAGGAAATACAGATTTGTTGGGTGGGTTAGTGTTAGGTTCTATTTGAGCTACATCAAAATTGAGACATTTTGAGGACTTCCAACTAGAAATATTGAATTCACAGGTGTTATAGGTCTAAGCTGGTAGTGGTGATCAGGAGTTACCAGTGTATGTGTTAAAATAATGAATTGGATACAATGGCTTAGGAAAACTATGTACAACAAGAAAATTAAGAATAGAATTTTGAGGATTACAATGCAAAATAGAAATCGTTGGAATGATAGTTACGTGAGTTATAGCAAAACCATATTCAGAGAGAAACTACTCACTACTCTGTTTATCTTCCATTTTTTAAGCCTGTTTTAAAACTTCATTGTACGATTTAATAAGCAACCTTTTAGAATTAGGCAAACCAAATTTGAAAGCACACTGAAATCTCTTTAAGTATAAATGAATACATTTACAGGATATGCAAAGTTTAAGTACAACACATCCCTCAGAAAGTATACAGCATTTTCTGCTGCTTTTCAGCAAACACTGTTTGTTAAAATTCAGGACTAACTCTATTTCTTTTTAAGGAAGCATTATCTGCATTCACAAGTATCTAATTCTTTTTTATAAAATAAAAAAGCTGAGATGATAATTTTCCCGTCAACTATTTTCCCCTTATATCTGATGTTTGTGTGTCATCTAAAATGCTGCTGATGGGTGTGAATTAGGAACAATTTTGTTCTTTTATTCTTGATCATATTTTCAAGGGACTAATTTTTATCTATTTTTGGCTTAAAAAATAAAAAGATACACTGAAGCTTTTTCAACTTCTGTTTATAACTGTTTTTATTATTGTCTTCATTTTTAATGAAAAGATATTTATAACTTTCTATGTTCTATCTTAAATAGCTAATTTGACTTTCTTTGCCTACATTAATAACATAAATTTTGCAAAAGATGATTTAGCCATTTTCCATACATTTCAGTCTACATTACTCAGTTTTTTCCTTCAGTCAGTTCAGTTCAGTTCAGCCGCTCAGTCGTGTCTGACTCTTTGCAACCCGGTGAATCGCAGCATGCCAGGCCTCCCTGTCCATCATCAATTCCTGGAGTCTACTCAAACTCACGTCCATCGAGTTTTTTCCTTAAAACATCATTATTCATAGTTTTTATATAGATTTTTTTTTAAATATTCTTTTTATTCATTCAAAAAGTCGGATGTGTCAAATAGAAAGTTTGCTTTGAAAACTGCTTTGGGGAATCCCCTGGAGGTCCCATCGTGGTAGGACTGATTTGGCATTTTCACTGTCAGGACCAAGTTGAACCCCTAGTGGGGAAACTAAGATCCTGCAACCTCATGGTCAAAAAAAAAAAAAAAAGAAAGAAAGAAAGAAAAGGAATAGTGCTTTTGGTTTTCAACATACATGATTATCTTACATTTTTATTTTTATTTTTTTTAACTTCTTTTTTTTCCCATTTATTTTTATTAGTTGGTGGCTAATTACTTTACAATATTGTAGTGGTATTTGCCATACATTGACATGAATCAGCCATGGATTTACATGTATTCCCCATCCCGATCCCTCCTCCCACCTCCCTCCCCACCCCATCCCTCTGGGTTTTCCCAGTGCACCAGCCCCAAGCACTTGTCTCATGCATCCAAGCTGGGCTGGTGATCTGTTTCACCCTTCATAATATACATGTTTCGATGCTGTTCTCTCAAAACATCCCACCCTCGCCTTCTCCCACAGAGTACAAAAGTCTGTTCTGTACATCTGTGTCTCTTTTTCTATTTTGCATATAGGGTTATCATTACCATCTTTCTAAATTCCATATATATGCGTTAGTATACTGTATTGGTCTTTATCTTTCTGGCTTACTTCACTCTGTATAATGGACTCCAGTTTGATCCATCTCATTAGAACTGATTCAAATGAATTCTTTTTAACGGCTGAGTAATATTTCATGGTGTATATGTACCATAGCTTCCTTATCCATTCGTCTGCTGATGGGCATCTAGGTTGCTTCCATGTCCCGGCTATTATAAACAGTGCTGCGATGATCATTGGGGTGCATGTGTCTCTTTCAGATCTGGCTTCCTCAGGTGTATGCCCAGAAGTGGTATTTTTAAAATTTATTTAAAAATTATAAATTTTATATAAAAAATTTACATAACTAGCCCTTTGAACATAAAAGTGGAGATGTGAAATGTGAGTAAAAAGTTAGTAAAGCATGTGAAAGTGAGTGTAAGGAGCTCAGTCCTGTCAGACTCTGTGCCCCCATGGACTGTAGCCAGCCAGGTTCCTCTGTCCTGGGATTTCCCAGGCAAGAATACTGCAGTGTATTGCCATTTCCTTCTCCAGGGTTTCTTCCCAACCCAGGGATCAAACTCAGGTCTCCTGCACTGCAAACAGATTCCTTACCACTGAGCCACCAGGAAGGATTTCCAGATCAGTTAGTTCCATTAGGTTGATTGGATTAACCTAATTCTCTGTTTTAAATTCACATACATATGGCAACCTACTCTATATTCTTGTCTGAAAAAATCCCATGGACAGAGGAGCCTGATGGGCCACACAGTCCAAAGGATTGCAAAGAGTTGGATATGACTGAGAGACTGAGTGTGAGCATTCTTATTTAGGGTGAAATAAGGATAATGTGTTAAAAGAATGCCAACAAAATCAGAAATCTATTGGGTTCTCTTTCTGTGGCCAACCTCATTTCTAACAGCATGCCTCTTAATTTGGTGCGTTGAAGTTCAAGTTTGTTTGGTACTCATCACTGATTGTGCTTCTCTTCTATTATTTTTGCCTGACATTAATATTGTTGTCTATTCCTTAATTGCATGTAGAATTTTATAGGATATATCTTTGGCTTTAAGCTCTTAATCTAATATTTTAGAACCAGATGTTTTCCCAATTTCTTATTTTGATACACTCTTAAATGTTTGCTTCATATAAACAGAATTTAAACCATAATGTTTTGCCATATCTAGTGTATTTTTTATCTTTTATGAATTTTCTCTTGTATAAATAATTCTGAAATGACTTAGAATATATGTATCCTTGTTTTTAATCCAAACAGCTTTTGGCTAAAAATTGGTTTGGCAATGTTTTTAGAGACATATTTATCTAATCATAAATACAAAAACAACTTTTGACTTTTCAAAAGTTTTAATTTGCTTTGTTTTATAGTTAGCTTTTTATTTTAAATTTTTTTATTTCCTTTTCATTCTGTAACAAATATATGACAACTATTTAGCATCATTATCATTTTAATGTAACATCAGTTCATTTATTTTCCTGTATTTATCTTATATTACTGGCTTAATTGCTATTATTATTTTTTTTTTGCTATTATTTTTTATTAGCATGACTTTTTCAATTTTAAGATCTCCATATTAACTTCCTAAAGATTTTGGTGCATTTTTTGTGAGTTTTAAAAGTATCTGAGTAATATATTTTTTTCAAAATTTTAAAATTTGAAAATAATCTTTGATTTTCTTAAAAAATAAAATATAACTGTCTATGACATTTTTGAATGACAACCTTGTTATACTGTAGGATTTCTGCCTTTATTTATTTATTTATTTTTGTCTTGTGTTTGCCATTATTTTGATAGTTGTTTCCATATTTTTTTTTTTTACTCTTCCCCACCAGGTTTAATTCTTCTTAATCTGGACATTAATCTGGTCATTAATATTTCTGAAATATGATCCAAAAGTAAAGGTTTTGGTCTGCTTCAGGCAGTCTCTCTTAACAGATGTGATGTTTGCTTCTGTGCCTTTTTTATTCTCATTTCAGGAATAAATAACCGCTGTATACTGGACTTCTAAAATACTTATACTATACATTTTTGGTTTTGTCATTTTCTATGCTTTGTACAATTTTGCTGTTTTCTCAGATTTTATCTTCCACATCAGCAGTTCTATGTTCTATAATGCCAATTCTGCCCAACCAGAATTTATTTTTGAGCAAAAATATTATTTACAATAGCCCTAATATGAAAACAACTAAAGTATCCTTCAACAGATGAGTGAATGAAGAAGATGTGGAATATATAATGAAATACTATCAGCCACACAAAAGATGAAGTTGTGTATGCTAAATGAGATGAACTAAGTAGAAAAAAAGAAATACTATATGATTTCATTTATATGTGGACTATAAAAAGCAAAATAACCAAAACAAAATAAATGAATGAAACAAACCAAAGCAAACATGTAGAGGCAGAGAAGAGAATAGTGGTTACCAGAGGGTAAGGAACCAGGTAGGGAAGACGAAAGAGGTGATGATCAACCATATATGTCCAGTGGAAATAAATATTTGATGATGAGCATACTGTTCTGTACACAGAAGTAGAATTTTGTACAGATGAAACTTATGCAATGTTATAAACCAGTTGCTTCAATAAAAAATAAATGATAACAATTTTAAAATTAAAACCAAAAGCAAAAAAAAGTTAAAATGTACATACAGAAAAATGAACCCACTGTATATAAAATTATAGAATTTTCACAATGAACACAAGGCTTTCACTGAAGATTTTAAGTCCCTTGCAGTCTTTTATTATTCAATCGGAACCTGATGTCCTTTTTATGTACATTTCCCTATCTTCTCACCGACCTACACTGATATATATGTTACAGTTCTATCTCCTGTTGCAATTTGTTAATTGATCATGTTACATCCTACAAGATAATAGTTTTCTGAGTATATGACCCAAAATTATGTTGATGAGCTATGCCACAGGCTCTTATAGCACTCTGTATCTTCCTTATGTCTAACTGTTATATCGTAGTCTAGTGCTTTGTTTACTTGACTTGTGTGCTCATAGGTTTTTACAAAAGGAGTGGGAAAAAAGAATTTAAAAATTTATAGCCTATACAATATTAAAAAAGAACTGCTGGCATATCCAAAAAAACTACAGATATTTTTTGACAGTTGTTTTGTTTGCATGAAAAGTGAAAGTATTAGTCCCTCAAGTCATGTACGACTCTTTGCGACCCCATGGACTGTAACCCGCCAGGCTCCTCTGTCTGTGGGACTCTCCAGGCAAGAATATTGGAGTGGGTTGCCACTGAAGTAGCCATTTAATAAGAAGGCTTTTTCTCTTTCTTTTTATGAGCCCTTAAACTGTGAAAAGTATATTTCAGGCAAGTGTAAAACAATAAAAAAAGATGAGTTTTTCATTCTTTTAAATGATGTCTGAAGTTAAAAGACACAAGTAGGTATGTGTGAAATACTTGGTTCAGTTTTCTGGATAGTGATCAATCAGCGGTTCAAAAAAGATGTGATGATTTAAGCCTGATAATCGGTACCATTCAGATAGTTTCTGTCCATACTGATTACAGAAACATTTCTTGGACCAACCTGCACCCTGCTGACATACAAATTAACTTGCTATTTAGTTTTCTATTTTCTCTAATTCAGTGTATATGGGCACACATTTTCTACCTAAGTTTTCACAAGTGAACCTAACAATAACTTTTGCTTTTAAATTATGAATAAGCCAAATGGGTTCAAATTAGATACATAGTTTTGATGGCATGAATTTGTTTACTCTGCCATTAAAAGATAATATAAATATATAAAATACTTCTAAAACTTTATGTAAATATTGAGGGTTTCCCAGGTGGAGCAGTGGTAAAGAATCCACCTACCAGTGGAGGAGACGCAAGAGACGCGGGCCAGATCTCTGGGTTGAGAAGATTCCCTGGAGAAGAAAATGGCAACCAATTCCAGAATTCTTGCCTGGGAAATCCCATGGACAGAGGAGCCTGGCAGTCTACTGCATGTGATGCAGAGTCCGATGTGACTGAGCACTCACAAGCAAACAATAAAAATATGTAAATATTATAAATTTATTTTATTTCAAATTATTTAGAATCCTTCAGCTGCCTATATACATATAATTTTACACCCCCAAAGTTGGTTCTTTTAAATAGTATTCAGTCACTGTTAACACTTAGACACCTTTATTCAGAATCAAAAGCCTGGAACAATATAAAATCACTCCCTCTCAAACTATTTCCAAAATGAATTATTTATGTATTTTATTTTGCTTTTTCAAAAGGACATTGTATTTTATTTAGTATTGTATTGCAAGTACATGAATACAATAGTTCCATGAATATTGCTGTAAATCTCTTATGTTTGTGATGTCTTAATTTCCTTTGTTTTATAATTTTAAAAAGGTCCATTATAATGTGGTTAAGAATTTTTTCTTCAACAAAATTTAAACCACTAGTTATTCTCTAATACTATAATTGCCAGAGATAGTGTCTTATATGTAAACCTGGAAATGTTCACTTAATTACTTCCATGTTTATAAAAGATATAATAGATGATTAATGCCTGGACTACTGTGAAAGAGGCTTTGGAAATCACTTAAATAACTATCAGT
This sequence comes from Cervus elaphus, assembly GCF_910594005.1. NCBI lineage: Eukaryota > Metazoa > Chordata > Mammalia > Artiodactyla > Cervidae > Cervus > Cervus elaphus. The sequence goes on along the minus strand of NC_057841.1, from coordinate 30,381,527 downwards.
TAATACCTTGGGCCAAAATCATTAATGGCTCATATAACTTGCAAATGATTCAAATCATTTTTTTCTACAAAGATTTAACAAAATAGTAACAAAAATGTGCTTCAGCTTAAAACTGCCATTTATTTTATTAAGGGCATTACATAGCTTACACTAATTATGATCCTTAGTTTCAGATAAATGAATTGTTAAGCTTCCCTTTGGCTCTTAAATGTTCTTAAATGTTCCTCAAATCAATGTGCTAGGGTAAACTTTATTTATTTATTTATTTTTCTCATTTGTTTTTATTAGTTGGAGGCTAATTACTTTACAATATTGTAGTGTTTTTTGCCATACATTGACATGAATCAGCCATGGATTTACATGTGTTCCCCATCCCGATCCCGCCTCCCGCCTCCCTCCCCATCCCTCTAGGGTAAACTTTAAATGATCATATTTAAAAATTTCAAAATATTCTTTCTCATCTGCAAATATTTCTGTTTTCTCTTTGAATTACCTTGTTTATAGTAAAAAAGGAATGCCATGATGTATGTAATAGAGGCACCAGTGGTCAATGACATAAAATTTAACTGAAAATCTATGACAATTTTAGAGGCATTTGGTATGAAGATTTGTTGTTAGCTCAGTCATGTGTCCAATTCTTTTGCAACCCCATGGGCCTTAGCCTGCCAGATTCCTCTGTCCATAGAATTGCAGGGTAATTCTTCACTGCTGAGACACCAGGAGAGTATTATGAAGATACTATAATATTTAACACAAAACTGGAAGGAATAATTCCAGTGAAGTCAATGACTTTGCCATGAGTTAGGAATATATGATTAAAACATAACTTTTCCTTTGATAGGTTATATCTAGATACTTAGCATTAATGGCAAAGATGTCGTAGCATTAACAGCAAAAGCTGAACTCTAACAAAAACAAAGGAAAGCAGGGAGATTGAGGATTATAGAATTAGTATAAATAAGAATGTCATGGGAAGACCTTATTTGCTTCTCTTCTGTTTTTTTTTTTTTTTTCCTTTCTGTACAGGCAAAGGACATCTTTTGTATTTCACTAGAAAAAACTAACTTGCTGATACACAATTGCAAAAAGTGTCTTAAAAAGTTAGAATACACAAATGATTTTTATTGAATTAATAGTACACATTTTAAAATCAGTAGTTCCTCTATCATATTTCACAGTCTTCAGGAACTCCCCAAAGTATTGCCTTACTATTTATTATTCCTACTAGAGAAAAAGTAATCTAACAAACTAATGAGCTATTTTTTTTAATATCTGAGAGTTTAAATGATGATGGTTTTAAGGGGATTTGCAGTTGAAAAGTTGAGACCAATGTAGCAGTTTGCCTCAAATAATGACTAATGGCAGAATTATAGGCATAATCAAAATAAACAGGAAAGGTGTTTTAAAATGTGATTATAAACATTTAAAAGTTAGAAAATCATTTGAAAGAAAATTAAATAATCCCATAATTCCACTTGCCAGAGATAAGCCCTATTATCATTTTGGAATAATTTATTCCTTTTACAAAAAGATGATCACTGAGCAGGAATATTTTTGCTTTTTTGTTCTCATTGTTGATATTCCATTGGGCAAAGAGTAAAAAATATATTCAAATGCTGTATATCTACCAAGGACCTCTGTCCAAGGCCTCTGATTACTATAAAAATTGCACCACTAAACCTTATTTATCAGGAAACAAATGAAAATTTGAAACAAACCTTAGATATTTGAATTCTTGTCCAATATCTAAGGCAGTCTATTAAATTATCTTTCCCCATGATATCCTCCTCTTAGTTCTTTTTGTTTTATCTTCCATGATGCTACCCGTCATTGCTCTAATTCCTTCAAAATCATTATTTCCATTGAGCAAACTCCAGGAGATAGCGAACGACAGGGAAGCCTGGTGTGCTGCAGTCCACAGGGTCCCAAAGAGTCAGACACGACTGACTGGCTGAACAACAATAATCACACTGTGTTCTCTGAAACACATAAATACAAGCTGTGGCATCTTTTAACTGTAGCCAGAGGTCATAAAGAGGAGGTGGTTCTCCCCTGAGGCACTGTAACTTTGAAGGGTTCTCGATAAAAATCTGCTTGTCCTTTGTGTTGGGACTTGGGATGAAGGTCCTAGTCAGTATCAAATGCCACTTTACTGTCATCTGCTCCACTGGATCGTGTTCTCTGGATATTTATAGGACAATGCCACTAAATATTCAGATCTCTGTTCTTACTGAGACCTTAGTTCTGCTCAGCAATTCATCTTCATCGTCCTCCACATTCTTCCATCTCATTCACCAGAGAAAATATTTCATTGTTTACTTTCTTCAAACCTTAGGTTCCATCTCCTTTCCTCTTGCCCTTGTAAGATAATCTGACTTCCAACTTTAGACAGGAAAAGACAGAATTAGCTTTTGTGTGTGTATATGAAACCTAAGGCCCTCACATGGAGGAAGGAAGTCCTTTCGTTTCTCCTTGTTTTGGTTTTCATCACAATGGAAAATGTTGACTCAGTTTGCATGGAGGTCTCCTTCACTTCTGTCATCTTACAGACGCATACTATTATACCCCATCTCTCCATTTCTTTAGGCTTTTTTTTTCATGAACTTTAAACACTCTGAACTTATTTAAAAACAAACAAAAAGCATTGCTTAATTGCCACATTTCTGTTGCCCACTGCTTCATCTCTGTCTCCAAACAATGTCACTGCCTCCATCTCTATCTTTCACTGATTCCTCAACTCAAAGTAATCTGACTTCTTCCTCGGCTGTTCCATTGCAATGTCCTTAAGTTATGCAGTGACTTTGCTACTGAGAACTCTAATCACATCTTCATCCTTAGTTTGTTTGACTTCCTGGTACAGCTGGGCATTCATTTCTTCCTGAATCACTTTGCTTGTCCTCCATGATTCTGAAAAATCTTGATAGCCCTTCTGTCTCTCTATTCACTATTTCTCATGTTGACATCTCTTTATTTAATATTATCTTCCAAAGCCAGACATTCTTCTATTTTTCTTCTATATTCTTTGTCCTTGGGAGATATATTAATGACCAGTCGATGTCTACCATCATCCCAGGGAATCATGCTTCTCCATTAGAATATCCAGGAGCTGGTTGTCTCAGAAGCTCCTCAAATTCAGTTTACTTATAACTGGATCCATTATCTTTTCACAAAACTTATTCTTTCTGTGCTTTCTTTTTTCTGTTTTTGGCTGCATGACACGGCATGTGGGATCTTAGTTCCCTGACAAGGAATCGAACTCGTGCCCCGTAAAGTGGTAGCATGGAGTCTTAACCACTGAATTGCCAGGAAAGTCCACTTTCCATTTCATCCCAGAAATTGTTCTTGACTTCAGCACACCAAATTAGTTAAGAAGTCCTATATATTCTAAGTCTACACATGGTATAACTTCATTTACTTGTCTCCACACCCATAGTTACCACTATTATTCAAGTATACATTTTTTTCCTATGACAACAATCTGCTTAGTGACAGTTTTTGTCTCCAATCTTGCCTGCTTCCAAGCCATCTGCCACATTTTAATGAGTGATCTTTATAGAACACAAATCTATCTGCCCGATTAGCAAATCTTAAACCTTTCAACATCTTCTACTTGCTCTTAAGACAAAGAACAAAGGCCCTTATCTCTCCAACCTCAGAGCTCAGAAGCCCCTTCTCCACACACAGTCAATGTCTGTTTAAGATATGTTGCAGTAATACTCAGCTCTCCAAATCTTAATGGCTTATAACAATCAAAGTTTATTTAGGTGAATTGCACAGAAGCACTTCAAGACATCCTGCCAGTCCCTTTCAGTGGTTCACATATATCCTGCAGCTGTTCCTAAACCCAAAGGCGTAGGGACCGGAGTGAGGAAGTGTTCTGTAACCAAGTACACAGAGAAGGACAACTAGAATGTCTGTGAAAAGTGACCAGAGAAGAGAACACAGAAAACATGGGAAACCTTAATGATATACATAAAATCTTAGCTTAAATAGCATTTTACTCAAAAAATCACCACCATCCTCCACCACCAGGTCTCAGTTAGTGTCTTCCTGAGCACGTCCATATTAGAAGTTATTTATCATAGCACTATGTAAATGCATTGAATGCATTGTAATGTTTTGATTATTTATGCATCTACCACCAGACAACAAATTTTGGGAGAAGTGTCCTTTATCAACTATTTTATTTTAACACTCAAAAGCATTTATTGTTGCAATATAATTGCTCTAATATACGGTTTTATTTGAATCACAAAAGTAGTACACATAAAAGTTCACATTGATCTCTAAAATAATGGACTATAATAAAACATTAAAAACTGAAATGTATAATTATGGTATACAATCCAGATCATACATTTTAAAATTTTGTTTTATAAAACATTAAAAATTAGATAGCTATGAAATGATCCATTAAATAATAAAGTAAAAGAACTATACATTTAGGAAAATATTTTTTAAAGTATAAGATGTAACAGAATAATATTTTTGTTAATACCTTTATGAATAGTAAACTTTAAGAATTGCCATATATTGCTATTTTCAGTTATATATCCAAACTGATATTAATGGTAGGACTCTTTAGTGATTTGCATGCATGACCTCAGTAACAACAAACAATAATTTTTGATTCTTATTCTATCTAGAGACAATTATATTGGCTAAGTATTGCTGGGAAAATAGCAACATTGCATTAATTATATTTAAGGTGAAAACAATTGAATGTTATGGCTATTCCCCAAGATACAAAATAACAATTTTCAGTATGTCCACCAGGTAAATTCATTTAAAAACTGAGGTGTGAGTCATGCGGTTGACATCTTGGAAAGTCATCAAATATTTATAGTTTTACATTTTCAGGGGTCGTTTGAGACACTTTAAATTTGAGTGACACAGTTTAATGCATGTGTCAACTGTTGACCAATCTAAATTATCTAAGTTTGTGGCTTCTCAGTTGATGCAGTGGTAAGGAAACTGCTTGCCAAGCAGGAGACACAGGTTCAATCCCTGGGTCAGGGAGATCCGGTAGAGAAGGAAATGGCAACCCACTCAGTATTCTTGCCTGGAGAATTCCAGCGGGGTGTAGTCCTTGGGGTTGCAAAGAGTTAAATGTGACTGAGCACAGAAGCACATGTATAATAATATCCATAAAAGTAATGTACCTGGATCACAAAAACTTGACTCGCTAGAGAAATGTCTTTATCAATTTAAAGTGTAATGTTGTATACTATTTTATGCAGAAGAATTATAAACTGGAATTTTGACTTCTTTTCAGGCATTGGGACTTTGAGCATTGCACAGTTTTTAAGCTTTTAATTTTTTTCTATAGAGAGAATATGTTCATGTTAATTATCTTTTATGTTCGCTAAATAGAATCTACAATAATACATGAGTATCATTAATGCAATCATAATTTTGTTATTAGTCATAATTAATGTCCATAAAAACTTTATCCTTTTTTGCCCTATGTGTGTGTGTTAGTCACTTAGTCATGTCCCACTCTTTGCAACCACATAGACTGTAATCTGTCAGGCTCCTCTGTCCATGGAATCCTCCAGGCAAGAATACTGGAGTAGGTAACCATTCCCTCCTTCAGGGGATCTTCCCGACCTAAGGATCAGGTTGAACCAGGGTCTACTGAGTTGCAGGCAGATTACTTATCATCTGGGCCACCAGGAACCCTTTGCCAATTCCAGTCATTGACTATATGGGAATGAGGCAGGCCCATATTATTAAGCTCTCACTCACACTGAGCTTACTGGGAGCCTGGAGGAAATCTTGCTCCCAGAACTATTTAAACTCCAGTGAAAGAAGAGAAAAAAACATGATGCATTTGTTTTTTATTCTATACTTGTTGAAAGTAATTTTTGTTGTTGTTTAGTAGCTAAGTCATGGCCAACTCTTTTGCAACACTATGGACTGTAGCCCACCAGGCTTCTCTGTCCATGGGATTTCCCAGGCAAGAATACTGAAGTGCATTATTACCATTGCCTCCTCCAGGGGATCTTCTTGACCCAGGGAGTGAACTCATATCTCTTGCACTTCAGGCAGATTCTCTAACACTGACCCACCAGGGAAGTCCAAAGGCATTTTTAGAACCATTCAAAAGCACCAGCTGAATAAAGGGGCAGAGAGAAGATGGGAGTGATTCCTGGGGCTTCTTTCACATGGAAGCATTGATAAATGTCAGAGTTGGAGAAGAAGCACCTAGGTGAAGACATAGCCTATTGTTACTTTTAAACTTTATATTAATAAACCTTGTAATACATTTATTTTTAAATTCTGGATGGCATAATTTAGTTCAGAAATTATAATATAATTATAATTTAATGTTCTATATATAAATATAAAGTATATTTTATATAAAATTATATTTCATAGTATAATATTTTAATTGTATTAACTATAATAACTAATATATGCTTTTGAACTGTGGTGTTGGAGAAGGCCCTTGAGAGTCCCTTGGACTGCAAGGAGATCCAACCAATCTATCCTAAAGGAAATCAGTCCTGAATATTGACTAGAAGGACTGATGATGACACTGAAACTCCAATACTTTGGCCACCTGATGCAAAGAACTGACTCATTGGAAAAGACCCTGATGCTGGGAAAATTGAAGGCAGGAAGAAAAGGGGATGACAGAGGATGAGATGGTTGGATGGCATCACTGACTCGACGGACATGAGTTTTAGCAAGCTCCAGGAGCTGGTGATTGACAGGGAAGCCTGGCATGCTGCAGTCCATGGGGTTGCAAAGAGTTAGACATGACTGAACAAATGAACTGAATTAATATTATATTTTAGTTATAATATTTAACATATATCATTTAAATTAAAAAATAAAAAAGACATGGTCAAGGCCAAAGCAAACTTTTCTAAGTGTGTTTTAGTCAAAAGAACACAGAGTTAGATTAGTGTTTCATAATGGGAATATATGTAGTCAGATTTCTTAAAAACTGTGTATGAAATTTGCTGAGAGGATTGGGTACTGCTTTTGTATGTATTTGCTGCTGTGTTTAGTTGCTCAATCATGTCTGACTCTTTGCAACCCCATGAACTGTAGCCTGCCAGGCTCCTCTTGTTCATGGGGATTCTCTAGGCAAGATTACTGGAGTGGGTTGCCATGCCCTCCTCCAGGGGATCTTCCCAACCCAGAGACTGAACCCAGATTTCCCACATTGCAGGTGGATTCTTTATCATCTGAGCCATGAGGGAAGACTTGTATGTATTTATTGGGCTCTAAACTATACCCAAAGTATTGCACACAGACACATACACATACACACACATACACACACACACAGACACACACACACACACACACCCCAACAATCCCAAATTCAGCACTGGAATTTTTAAATAACATTATCCGTGTTTCATTCTGGGTATCTGCAGCGGGTGAAGTAACGACAAAATGTTATTATATGAAAGAGTACAAACCTCGGGAGAAGGAGTGAGAAGAAAGGTGAAAAGAAGAATTAGCAAGATGTTATTGAGAAAGCTGCTGCTAAGTGCTAGTATGATTTGGTCATGCTGGAGTATATGTTAAATAACCAAAAAACCTCATTTTCAGACAATCCATCCAGTGATATAAACAAAGAACAATGAATTCTTTGAGCCCTGAGTCCCATTGGACAAAAGTTCATCTTGTGAAATGTTAAATCCCTTATTCTGGATATTGTGTTCATGGATACCAAACTGTATCCTCTTTTGCCCCAAACCTCATTACCGGAAAGGCTTTCAGTGGGAAGTGACAGCACATGATATAAACATGATATGAAGTACCTGTTAGGTTGTACCTGCATGAAACTGTGAAGGCCTTACACAAATAGTCAGCCGGTTGTGGCTGGAATAAAGACAACTGAAATAAGAGATCAGAGTTTACCTAAACCAGTGCATGAGAAGTATCTACTGTATTCCAGATCAAACCTGATATTCAATCTTTTATTTATTCATTCAAAAATTGCATTGAATGTCATTAATTGAAAGTTTTTTTTTTACTTTATAAATCTTTACAGAGAAAAAATAATGAATCGTTTATCTATTCATTGAAAAATGGGTCCTGAGGTTAACAGATGTCATTTCCTTTAAGAAACTAGAATATAATTAGTAATGATGTATGCTGTTTTCAAAACTAATACATTTTTAAATTTGGTATGCTATTTTTTTTCATAGTAGGTGTTTTAATTTTTTTATTTATTTTTCTTTAAATCACCATTAATATAGCAAAGTTCTTGAGTTCTTGTGCCTAGTTCTTATATGTTGATTAACTTTTTAAAAAATTCTAGAGTTGAATGATGTTTTTTTCCCTCCTGATTCAAAAAGTCAAAGCTAACATCTCAGAATAATTGAACTTCAGTAACATGATTAAATCACATTTACCACACAGCTAAGTACATGGAGTAGATTCAGTTCTACCACAGAGTTCTATTGAAACCAGAGGTCAAAGCTCCCTATAACAAAAGATCCCAGTGCAGCACTTAGGAAATTCTTCTTTATCTTCTAGTTTGACTAGTTTCTTAATTCTCCCTGATTTTCACAACATACTTGAGTTGAATGAAAATGTTTTTCAGTAGACACATTGTTTAAAGTATTCAAGTCTTCCCTAGGGATTCTCTTCATAATTTCACAATATGCTTTCCCAGCAAGTTTCTAGGAGCAGAAACATTTTAATTTTTTTTCACAGCATTCCTCAACAGCTTCAGGGAACTAATGCCACTTCTTGACAGCTGACTCTTTGCTTGACTTGATGGTCTGATGGCAGCAAATATGAGAACAGCATGCATAAATATGGATGGCTCGTTGCCAGTGTTTACACTGACGATGTGATGTCAGGGCAGCACTTTCTAGAACTGGCTGCCCTGCTTGCTCTATGTTTCTGTTTCTAAGAAACAGTTGGGTTTTGTGCCTCCCATCTACGTCTTACCTCTCTTCTCAATCTTGGAAATTTTCCTCTCATGATTAGAAAAATGTGTAAAAAACTTCAAGCAGGGCTTCCCCCATAGCTCAGTTGGTAAAGAATCTGCCTGCAATGCAGGAGACCCCAGTTCAATTCCCGGGTTGGGAAGATCTCCTGGAGGAGGGAAAGGCTACCCATGCCTATATTCTGGCCTGGAGAATTCCATGGACTGTATAGTTCATGGGGTTGCAAAGAGTCAGACACGACTGAGTGACCTTCACTTTCACTTTCATGGGAGGGAGAAGTAAAGGAGGAGAAGGAATAGTTAAAAAGACCTAGCTAAGTTGTTGTCTCTTGGACATCCTGGTTGTGTCTGAAGTTGTGTAGTCATATTAAATTTTGTGTTACTTTGTACATCTGATCAGTTAAAGTCAGGTAAGAGTATGCCCGTTCTCATTTAGACATGCATTGGTTTGAAAGAAATTTTTTTAATTATTCATCCTCTTTGGTAGGATGTGTGTTTCCCAGTATATTTCATGAGTGGAGGAATAACAATATGATTTTACCACGTGTTGGTGACACTGATTACATTTTTTTAAAGCTTTAGTAGGGACCAGTTAACTAGTCATTCCTAAAAATAACTTCTCTACCAGATTTTTAAGTTTTCCACTTACTTGAAACACAAAAAAAGAAAAAGAAAGACATATATTGTTTGATCCCTTGGATGCTTTCTGCAATGTCAGGTATCTGCTAAGCATATCTGTCAGTCTAGAGTACACACCATCTTTTCCCCAGGCATATTAATATAATCTTCCTTTGAAACCAAAAAGTGTGCATTAAGATTGAGAAAGAGGTTTTGAAACTATTTTATTTAAGGGCCTTTCCTGCAGTGTTGCTCCCACGATACTTTACAAAACAAAACCACCAGGGAGAAAATTGTAAAATATTAATACAAATAAAATGTTCAAATTATGTTAAAAATAGCAATTTTTGTTTTTATAAGGTGAGAAAGTCATATTAAGATGTTTTCATAGATTAGCATGGTTTTACATATATATCCCTTTGTGAAAATTTTGCTGGTAAATTATTTTTACAGATAAGATTATTTTTGGTACATTTGGGGAAAAATTGGAATAAAATGTTTGAAAAGATGGGGTATAAATGTTCAGCATATATTGTAAACACGCCTACTGTGGATTTTAGAGTGACTGGTAGTTAGTTCACATTCTCAGTTGTGTCTGTTTCCAACCCCATGGACTGCAGCACGCCAGGCTTCCCTGTCCATCACCAACTCCCGAAGCTTGCTCAGATTCATGTCTATTGAGTCCGTGAGGGCACCCAACCATCTCATCTTGTGTCATCCCCTTTCCCTCCTGCCTTCACTGGTAAGTGAAATAATAAATGTAGCTAATTATTGACTACTACTAATGACTCTGAATGTCCATCTGAGCAGCTTTACATTCTTTGAATTAGTTCAGTTCTAGGGTTATGAAATACAAGAACACAAAATCCAAGTAGTGAAACTGTGATAACACAAAGTTTGGTGCTGAAATGATGCATTGTTATAATTCAGGCTATAAATTGTTTTTCTTCCCAATTCACACATTTCTGTGTTGAAGAGAAAAAAGTTATGCAGAATCATTAAGTAAAATATTATCTTTAATTATAAATAAATATGTATAGGATTTCAGAAATAGGGTGAGTACTATTTAAACATCTTTAAGAGCTTTGGGCTTCCCAGTCAATGCTATTGGTAAAGCACCCACCTGCCAATGCAGGAGACACAAGAGATGTGAGTTCAGTCCCAGGGTTGGGAAGATCCCTTGGAGGAAGGCATGGCAACCCACTCCAGGACTCTTGCCTGGAGAATCCCATGGACAGATGAGCCTGACAAGCTACAGTCCATGTGGTCACAAAGAGTCAAGCACGACTGAGCAACCAGCACAGCATATATTCTTTCCAGGCAAGAATATTGGAATGGGTTGCCATTTGCTCTTCCAAGGGATCTTGCCATCCCAGGGATCTGAGTCTCCTGCATTAGCAGCAGATTCTTTACCACTAATGCCACCTGGGAAGCCCAATCGTGATCTGATTTTCCTTAATTCAGGATCATTAGCTTTCATATATATATATATATATGTATATATATATATATATCTCCACAGTGTTTGTTATTAATAATTACCTAAGACCACAGAGCAAGAAAATAGCATAACCAGATTTAAACCCAGAAAGTCTTAAGTTCTAAATCTGTATTTTAGTGCATTAAACCATAGAGTAAAGGTATGTTGCAGAGCAGCCAACAAGATCCCTTTTTCCTTCTCATAGCTCCCTCACTCTCAATATTCACTTACTTTCTTACCGAGGAAACTATAGCCACTCATTTGTTTACATCCAATCTCTACCATAGATGCACATGTTTTATATCCAATATTTCCTTTCAATGAACTTTGCTAAATGAAAGACCATCATGTATCTTCAGAAAGGGATTATGTAAATCCCTTAGAAGTAGAAGCAGAGGCCACATTCCCCCCTCCCCCAAATCTCTATAGTCTGATATTTAGAAATACTCTGGCTTGATCAGGCATTCAAAAATCTAGATTTACCTATCATTAGACCTGATCAACATGTAGACAGAGCCACTTGCATGTAAACCTGTGACATTTATTCTCTGACATGAGCAGAGAGGTGGCAGAGCAAAGGAAATCATCTTTTACCATTTTGCAGACTAAATTGATGCTAACAGCTGCAGAAAAATACAGTAGACAGCATGGTTTCAAAAATTTGTTTTAAGATGGAATAGAGATAATATTCCAAATGGTTGCAATTCTTTAGACATAATGTTAGAGTAAATAATACATTATTAACTGCAGTTAAATAATTTTTGAACACAGTAGAAAAGTATGCGTTCTAAATTTAGGACAAGAGCCTTCTAGTTCTGGATTATACTTTTCTCTTTAAAAATATGAATTAGGAATAGCTCCTTTTTCTGTCATTCTAAATTACATCTAAAATACTAAAAGTATTTTTAAAGGTAGAAGTTTTGCAGTTTTCTATAAATGATTTCAGTTAGAATCGTAACTGTTAGGTTTATTTGAAACTTTGAATGTGTTAAAGATAAAATGACTTACAAACTTGAAATTATTATTTTTAATGAACAATTCCAAGGTAATTGTTAGGAAAGATTTAAAGTCTCAATATGATAGGATATAAACCTTATAACCAGTGAAGAAAAGAAGAAAGGTCTTGTAGATGATTACATCATTCAAGTATACGCTTCTAAGCTTCTGAAAGTGTTGGCTGGTGATTTTTATTATTTTCTTCAATGGTAATTCTTGAATTTTTTTCTATTTCAATCTTCTCATCTACTAAGTGGTGATAATTACCATTTGTCTTATTTTTTTTATTGCTCTAACTCTGTGAGCTCTATTTTCCTCATCTGTAAAATGGAATGTTGATAAATTTTGTAACTTCTTTTGAGTATTGTTGTGGTATACATACTGAAAGTATATATGCAGCTTTCTCCCTGTATGTCAATTAAACCTTTGAATGAAACATCAATCAGACACCTCTCAAGGAGCCATTTCTTCTTCTAAATGTGAAAATTGATTAAAAGGCTTTGTTTATGATCCCATCTTCTCCCTGTACCACTTATCACTGCTTCTCTTCTCCCTCTTCCAGGTCAGAAAGAAACAATCGTTAGAGGAAGAAGTACTCTGTATCTGATCACATGTGTGTGTGCTAAGTCACTTCAGTCCTGTCGAATTCTTTGCGACCCTATGAACTGTACTCATATAGTATATAAATTCTTTATCCAATCCTGGTCTGTGTGCTGTGTTTAGTCACTCAGTTGTGTCCAAATAGCTGTGAGTGCATGGACTGTAGCCCACAAGGCTCCTCTTTCCATGGGAATTTCCAGGCAAGAATATTGGAATGGGTTGCCATTTGCTCTTCCAAGGGATCTTGCCATCCCAGGGATCTGAGTCTCCTGCATTAGCAGCAGATTCTTTACCACTAATGCCACCTGGGAAGCCCAATCATGGTCTGATTTTCCTTAATTCAGGATCATTATCTTTCATTAACAAACTTCTTATTCAATTAGACTTTCCCTTCCAGATGATAGGATATTAAAAATAAAGACACTTTGTAAATTCTGAATCACTAAAAGCATGAAAAAAAAACATGAAGCATTTCTTTATCAGGACCTACTAAACATCAACTAAATTCATCAACCATTGACTACATGCTCATTGTTGTCTGTAATCTAATATTATTTCACCTTCATTATGCATCAGGTTATTTTTTGTGTGCTTAAGAATATTTATCCCATTATTATATATACTTCTCATATGAGAAAACTTAAACAGAAAGAGGTGACTTGTATAAGTTCATAAGATAAATAGGAGGCAGAATCTGTAACTGAACCCAGGCAAATTTGTCTTTCAAACCATGCTAGTAAACATCACTCTTTGCTGCATGTCTAATGATCTGTGTCTCCATTTGGAATCAGCAGGAAATATCTAAATGTTATTTCAAATAAGACATAATTATGAACCACAGAATGAAAATCCATATTCCTTCACGTATTTATATCTTTTTATTCTCACATATTCAAGACAAGTTTTTAAGAGTTTTTCAAATCTACATAGTGACTTTTAACCAAATAAAGCAAGACCTTACCAAAGGCCTTATATTATCTTAAAAACACATTTGCTAAAATGGAGAGCTAGAGTACACCAGTATTTTTCCTCACTCAAGAAATTTGACCCCACTCTTGTATCCAAAACCACCTACCTCTCTGTATATATCAATATTATAGACTATAACCTGTAGAGTCTCCATAGAAGCCTCTATACACCATGTCTAGAATTCCCCAAAGCTATATTTTTCATCTTCTGTGTTTCCTAGGAGAAAAACAGGTTTTACTATCACAAAATGAAAAGTACTTCTTTATTTAAATGTATAATTAATGTATGCACTTATTGTTCTCTATAAAAACATTATTCAAAACCAAATATGATAGTTTTCAAACATTCTGTTATTTTTAAACAATGTATTACTAAAACATGTGTCTTGGAAGAAAATAAAAGCAAGTTGTAAGAACCAAGAAATTACCTCATTCTTGTGAAAAATCCTTCTGTGTATGGACACAAAAAGACAAATTTTTTTTCAAAGAGCCCACTAAAGAAAGGAGGAAAAGATGGGCCATGTTGATATATGGCAGAAACCAACATGACATTATAAAGCAATTATCCTCCAGTTAAGAATAGATTTAAGTTTAAAAAAATTAAATAATGATGAACAGAAGAGTTTATGGAAAAGAAAAATCCACCCACTATATTTTGAATTCATACTTAAGTTTAAGCCTAGCATTTTCTAAAGACCATATCTTGATTAGAATTTCCTTTCCAGAATGTGTTCTAGAAATCAGAGATTTCTTAGGCAAGTTGTTTTTTTTTTTAAAAGAAAAAGGCCCCCAAATTATTTACTGCCTACTTGAAATTATGCTAAGCTATTACTTTATTCCCATGCATAAGAAAGTATGTACCATATAAAAATCTTCCTGTCATTTCTTCTTATCAGTTTTTGTCAGTTTCCTAGGAGATTTCCCATTCAGAAACAGCATGCTGATGTTTAATTCTACCACCTCATATATGGGGAAAATCACCCATAAACCTTTGTTAGTAATCTGATTTCTCCTATCTTTGCATATTCATTTCCCTCCTTTTCTTTTTTTCTCTCTCTCTCTTATAGGCTAACCAAGATTGTGGTATCTGTGACATTATATGTTTTCTCTTGAAATATTAATATTTTTCTGAAATGACATTTGGCGGTTTAATTCCTTATTTTCATTATTCCTAAAGATAAATATAGTAATCTTGATATTGCAGTGGTAAACTAAATGGGCGGCTATTGAATCTAATTTTATAATTATTTAAAATTACAAATTTCTAAGTTTTCTCAACAAGCAAGAGCAGCAATATCCAGAGGTAAACCTACCTGCTATTGTTAGTGATTGAAAGTGCTTGTTATTCTACTGATTAGTTTCTTTACTGTACTAAAGCCATTACTGACATTCTGTAGTTCAACTCCTAGAACAAAATAAGCATCTTACTTTGTGTTAGTTTCCTCCTACTATAGACTCATAGTTTGATTGAGTTAGACAAGGCTGTGAGCCATGTGATCCATTTGTTAGTTTTCTGTGATTGTGGTTTTCATTCTGTCTGCCCTCTGATAGCTAAGGTTAAGAGGCTTGTGGAAGCTTCCTGAGGGCAGGGACTGACTATAGAGGAATCTGGGTCTTGTTCTGATGAGTGTGGCCATGCTCAGTAAATCTTTAATTCAATTTTCTGTTGATGGTTGGGGCGGTGTTCCTTCCCTGTAGTTTGGCCTGAGGCCAAACTGTGGTATAGGTAATGGCAGTAATAAGTCCTTCAAAATGACTTATGCCAACACTGTTGTATTCAGTGCTCCCGACCCCACAGCAGGCCACTGTCAATCCACACCTCCATCAGAGACTCCTGGACACTCACAGCCAAGTCTGGCTCAGTCTCTTGTGGGGACACTGCTCCTTTCTCCTGGGTCCTGCTGCACACAAGATTTTATTTGTGTCCTCCAAGAGTCTGTTTCCCCAGTCCTGTGGAAGGTCTGTAATCAAATCCTGCTGGTCTCCAAAGTCAAATTTCCGTGGGGTTCTCAGTCCCTTTGCCAGGTACCCATGTTGGGAAATCTGTTGTGGGTCCTAGAACTTTCATAACCGTGTGAGAGCTTCTTTGGTATAATTGTTCTCCAGTTTGTGGGTTGTCGGCTCAGTGGCTCTATGGTTGGGCTAAAGGCAACCTCCTCCAAGAGGGCTTATGCCACATACTGTGTATTCCAGGTCTGCTGCAGCCAGAGCCTGTGCCCCCGCCACAGGCCACTGCTGGCCTGCACCTCCACAGGAGACACTCAGACACTCAAAGGAAGGTGTGCCTCAGTCTCTGTGGGGCCTCTCGGTCCTGGTGCACACAAGATTTTGTTTGAGCCCTCCAAGCATCTCTGACAGGAATGTGGTTTTATTCTAAATGCATTTCACCCCTTTTACCAGCTAGTTGGGTCTTCTCCTTTGCCTTTGGACATGGGGTAACTTTTTTGGTGGGATCCAACATTCTCCTATCAATGATTGTTCAGCAGTTAGTTGCAATTTTGGATTTCTTGCAGGAGATGAGTGCATGTTCTACACCACCATCTTAGCAGTTGGCATATGTAAGGAAGGTCATAATTAATTTGCAAAAAAGAATACAGGAAATTTTCTTACCTTTATTTATTTTCCAATTTAATTCCTTTTCTGAACCAGATGCTTCATTGAAATTCACATTTTTCTTCTTTTCACACATCTTACTCTGTATTCATACTAGACATGTTCACATTCTTTAAGTAGTATAAAAATTTAGAATAAATAAGTCTAATTGCAATTTATCTAAGATATTTGTCCATGAACCTATGAAGGAAAAGGCAGACCTAAAAGTTATCATGCTGAAAATCCTGGAAAGAAAAAAATTAAAGTGAAATAACAGAGTATACTTTGTAGGTACCTTTCTCAGAGTTATGGCCTGGAAATGCCTGTCAGTACATCAGCTGGTTTTAAATATTGAGCTCAGACATAAATGAAAATATTATCTTACAAGCTACTGAATTATCGTTAAAAATTCTGAGATGTTCTTCTTTATCTGCTAATATATAGTATGTACATGAACCATCATGTCAAATATTAACGTTGCAGATAACAAGTTACAAGAGAAACAAAGTGCACAGACACAGCTGAAAAGCAAGAAGATGCTAAAGAGAAGGGCAAAGGTCATCTGTAGAGAAAACCATCAACAGACAGCAATGAAGGACCCCTCCAGATCCTCAGAATTCCTAGGTCAAAGTTCTGACATTTTCTCAAGAACTGAGAAAAAAATTTTTTTTCAAAATACTAAAGAAAAGCCATGGCAAACTAGACATTTAAGGAACTTCAGTTATTTGTTAATTAAAAGTAATCGAAATCCATGGCTGATTCATGTCAATGTATGGCAAAAACCACTACAATATTTTAAAGTAATTAGCCTCCAACTAATAAAAATAATTGGAAAAAATAAATAAAATAAAAAACAGTAAAAATAAATAAATAAATAAAAGTAATCTGAAGATTGGAGTGAGAATCAGGGTCAACACACTGCCTGTTATAGAGAAAGAAAGATCTTCAGTTTGAACAACAGCTTGGAAATCCTTGATTCTGTATCAAAATATCCTTTTTTGAAAGCCACCTTCGCTTGTTAAAATTCACAGAAACTCTTGATTTAGTTCTCACTCTTATCTTGAAATCTTCTATCCTTGATCCTGAGAGTTAACTCCTGAACTTTGGCCCATCATACTTTTAAAACTGCAGTAATTGCTCCAAGAAATCTTAATCACATTTTCCAGAAATTTAGCCAAATTTATTGCCCTCATTGTTACCCTATTTGTTTTGTCCATCTGTAATCCTGCTAGTAAATTTGCATCTAGTCACACTAATAAATAATTCTCTTTAGATATTAGCTTATCTAAAATTTCAATTAAATTGTGCATAATTCTATTTCAATAAAATAGGATTAATCTATGCAAAATATTTTCATGGTAGAGTTGGAGCATTTTAACAAAAAGAAAAAAAAAATCCTAAATGTTATTTTGATAGATTATTGAAACTAAACTAGATTGGCATGGAGATAATTGTATTGAAAACCAGATGAAAATAAAACGCAGCAGTCTTATTAAATTATGTAATGCTAGAGTATTTCAAATATACAAGTCTTAAGAATAAATGAATGCATGGTATTATTAAATTATATTCAGTTCAGTTCAATCGTTCAGTCCTGTCTGACTCTTTGTGACCCCATGAACCACAGCACGCCTGGCCTCCCTATCCATTACCAACTCCCGGGGTCCACCCAACCCATGTCCATCAAGTATATGATGCCATCCAACCATCTCATCCTCCATTGTCCCCTTCTCCTCCTGCCTTAAAACTTTCGCAGAATCAGGATCTTTTCCAATGAGTCAGCATCTTGCATCAGGTGGCCAAAGTATTGGAGTTTCAGCCTCAACATCAGTTCTTCCAATGAACACCCAGGACTGATCTCCTTTAGCATGGACTGGTTGGGTCTCCTTGCAGTCCAAGGGACTCTCAAGAGTCTTCTCCAACTTCAATTGATCAATTGATCAACTTCAAAAGCATCAGTTCTTCAGTGCTCAGTTTTCTTTGTAGTACAACTCTCATATCCATACATGGCACTGGAAAAACCATAGCCTTGACTAGACAGACATTTGTTGGCAAAGTAATGTCTATGCTTTTTAATATGCTATCTAGGTTGGTTATAACTTTCCTTATAAGGAGTAAGCATCTTTTAATTTCATGGCTGCAATCACCATCTGCTGTGATTTTGGAACCCAGAAAAATAAAGTCAGCCGCTGTTTCCACTGTTTCCCCATCTATTTGCCATGAAGTGATGGGACCAGATGCCCTGATCTTTGTTTTCTGAATGTTGAGCTTTCAGCCATCTTTTTCACTCTCCTCTTTCACTTTCATCAAGAGGCTCTTTAGTTCTTCACTTTCTGCCATCAGGGTGGTGTCATCTGCATATCTGAGGTCATTGATATTTCTCTCAGCAATCTTGATTCCAGCTTGTGCTTCTTCCAGCCCAGCATTTCTTGTGATGTACTCTGCATATAAGTTAAATAAGCAGGGTGACAATATACAGCCTCAACATGCTCCTTTTCCTATTTGAAACCAGTCTGTTGTTCCATGTCCAGTTTTAACTGTTGCTTCCTGACCTTAATACAGGTTTCTCAAGCGTTAGGTCAGGTTGTCTGGTATGCCCATCTCTTTCAGAATTTTCCACAGTTTATTAGATCCACACAGTCAAAGGCTTTGGCATAGTCAATAAAGCAGAAATAGATGTTTTCCTGGAACTCTCTTGCTTTGTCGATGATCCATCAGATGTTGGCAATTTGATCTCTGGTTCCTCTGCTTTTTCTAAGCCCAGCTTGAACATCTGGAAGTTCACAGTTCACATATTGGTGAAGCCTGGCTTGGAGAATTTTGAGCATTACTTTGCCAGCGTGTGAGATGAGTGCAATTGTGCAGTAGCTTGAGCATTCTTTGGCATTGACTTTCTTTGGGATTGGAATGAAAACTGACATTTTCCAGTCCTGTGGCCACTGCTGAGTTTTCCAAATTTGCTGGCATGTTGAGTGCAGCACTTTCACAGTGTCATCTTTCAGGATTTGAAATAGCTCAACTAGCTTTGTTCATAGTGATGCTTCCTAAGGCCCACTTGACTTCACATTCCAGGATGTCTGGCTCTAGGTGAGTGATCCCACCACCGTGATTATCTGGGTCATGAAGTTCTTTTTTGTACAATTCTTCTGTGTATTCTTGCCACCTCTTTTTAATATCTTCTGCTTCTGTTAGGTCCATACCATTTCTCTCCTTTATTGAGCCCATCTTTGCATGAAATATTCCCTTGCTATCTCTAATTTTCTTGAAGAGATCTCTAGTTTTTCCCATTCTGTTGTTTTCCTCTATTTCTTTGCATTGATCACTGAGGAAGGCTTTCTTATCTCTCCTTGCTATTCTTTGGAACTCTGCAGTCAATGGGTATATCTTTCCTTTTCTCCTTTGCTTTTCACTTCCCGTCTTTTCACAGCTATTTGTAAGGCCTCCTCAGACAGCCATTTTGCTTTTTTGCATGTCTTTTTCTTGGGGATGGTCTTGATTCCTGTCTCCTGCACAATGGCACGAACCTCCATCCATAGTTCTTCAAGGACGCTGTCTATCAGATCTAGTCCCTTAAATCTATTTCTCACTTCCACTGTATAGTCATAAGGGATTTGATTTGGTCATACCTGAATGGCCTAGTGGTTTTCTCCACTTTCTTCAATTTTGGTCTGAATTTGGCAATAAGGAGTTCATGATCCAAGCCACAGTCAGCTCCCAGTCTTGTTTTTACTGACTGTATAGAGTTTCTCCATTTTGGCTGCAAAGAATATAATCAATCTGATTTCGGTGTCAACCATCTGGTGATGTCCATGTGTAGAGTCTTCTCTTATGTTGTTGGAAGAGGGTGTTTGCTATGACCGTTGCGTTCTCTTGGCAGAACTCTGTTAGCCTTTGCCCTGCTTCATTCTCTATTCCAAGGCCAAATTTGCCTGTTACTCTAGGTGTTTCTTGACTTCCTACTTTTGCACTCCAGTCTCCTATAATGAAAATTAAATTACATAGCACATATTAAAATTGAACTTAAGACATAAAGTATAAAATTCTACAGATTACATTGTTATTCAAATTACCTATATATAGTACACCTGTATACCATCAGTCACTTATACACAAATATACAAAAATCAGTCATTTGGTTCTGCTTAAGCGTGGATATTTTACCAAAACACAGTTATCCATCAAATAGTATTAATTATAAAATCACACTGATATGGGTATTGATCTTAAATGTGTAAAACTTTACTTCAAAAATTTATTTTTAATTAAAACATTCAAAGAATTACTGAAATTTTGAAAATGTGTATTAAACCTATGCCTCTTAACTTTTAGCAGCATGGTGTGTTGAAGTTACTAATAAGATCTCCTGGAGAAGGAAATGACAACTTACTCCAGTTTTCTTGCCTGGGAAATCCCATGGACAGAGTAGCCTGACAGGCTACAGTCAATGGGGTGCCAAAGAGTCAGACATAACCTAGCAACTAAAGAGCAACAGTGAGTTAAAAACTATAGCTTCAGTGACATATATGATTTGTTTTCTGTATTCTGTGGCCATACACTTAGATCTTATGATTAATCAAATACACAATTCTATGATGCAGTCATAAAGGAAAAAAATATAAGACTGAAAGCCCTATAAAAGCAAGGACAATAATCTCACATTCTTATTCCTCCATGTGCAATACAGTATCTATCACAGACAAGCACTTGTTTATGATAGGTGAGGAAATAAAATATTAGTCATATATTCACTCAACACAAGTTTATAAATCACACCTAGAAATAAGTTAAACCTTAATGATTTGGTCAAGAAATCTTTACTTATGGAAAAGTCACAATATCTATACCCATATTAAAATAGTTTTAGATACACAGCTTTGACATTTCCAAAACTTATATTAGAGGCAGTTTTATCAATAGTGCAAAATATGTATTTTTAAAGATAAAAGAGTTAACAATACAACTTATATGCTATATTTCTAGCAATTAATTTCAAGTAAAGTTTTTTTAAGGCCATGAACAGTAATACACTCAATAATGTAAATTGAGTCTAAAATTCAATATGCAGTACATATTTTGTTGACAAACATTTAAAAATGTAAAACTACATAAAACTAATATATTACAAGGGACATTGCAGTAAAAATCTAATAACTTCTTAGGCACACCAAGTTTTATTGAATCTTCTCCTATACGAAATACATTTGCTTAAACCAGTAGGCATCATAGTTACTAAAAATGTAATTCTAATTTTCACACAAAAATATACTTTCCACAATATCCTCTGAATTTCTTGCTGTGACAGTAGAGCTCATAGTTTTGGATTTTTGACATATTATAAATTTAATGCTAAGTATATATTATAGTTTGAAGCTACATTTTTACTGATTTCATTTAACTGTATAATTGAAAAAAATCTTAAAAATTGGTGTCCATTTAAGTAAATGACATATAGAATCTACTTAATGCAGTAAAGTATGTAACATTATATATCATTGCATTGACTCCTTCAAAAGCGACACAGCTGTCTCACTGATTTAGGCTTGTTCAAAACCCATTTGATCAAGATTTTCCTGAGGCAATTTATGAGAGTGGTTTCACTTGCAGACTGTGAACAATTCATAATTCTGTCTTCATAAATCTCTGGAATAAAGTTTCTCTTCATCTGTTTTAGGGTTATCAGCTCATTCAAAATGATAACAGCAAATGATAGTTTCACTCAGTAAACTTACACCAAATAATTAACATATATTACATGTAAGGAAAAATCAAAGGGGATAAATTATGAAAAATACAATTATTTGCTAAAATTATACTTTTTGAAACATAACTAAAACTTAGTTGCAGAAATTGGTGAAGTATTAAGAATTTTACATTTTATAAAATTATTTATTAAACCTTGACATTTTAAAGATAATTTTACAAATTAAGTGATGTTTTTCTAGTAGTCTGGGAAAAATTTTAAATCTTTTCATGTTACACACTTTGCTATCTTAAAAGGAAAATAATAACAGCAGTTGAACGAATCAGCCTAAAATGCAGTGGATTTGATTTTAAATGTGATATCAATTATTCATAATTCTTATATCTGTTAATTTTCAGTAGATTATTTGGCCTTTAAAGGGAAAAATCAGAATCTGCTATGTCGTTAGGTTTCTACAGTTCTGCTGCTTATTTGTATTAAAGTTACGTGTATCCAAAAATTAGATACCAGTCAGTTATCAAAAATACATATGACTTAAATAAAATATGTAAAATATTCAAGGAGCTACTACAGATTGCTCAAGCAAATACCATGTAGCTCCCACAATTCCAGATCATTAACAACTTATTCTGACTCAGCTGCATCTGTAGCTACTTATAAAGTCATGCTCTCAACTTCAACAGTTTGGCAAACAGCACACTTACTTGCCCAAGAAGCTTGGGAGTTCACCCCTGGTTACTGCTCTCTGGAAATCAGACTTGCCACATGTCTTGACTTTCTGGCATTTATGATCATTTCTAGGTATGGAAGAACCAATCACCTTGGGACATGGGTGGGGCTTTGGCAGAAGCTGGCAAAGGGGAAAAGGTACAAGAAAAAAAAATTTCTGAAGACAACAGCTATTTCTGCATTGGATGTACTTTGACCAACAAGAAAGAGCAGTGAAGCAATAAAAAAAATTTTTTTTTGATGGACTGTTCTCTGACATCTTCTCTCAAGTGCCTGTCTGATGATGTCCAGTGGTCTCGAGCCAAGTGACTGCACTGGTTCTATAATTTGATGGACAGTGATGACCAGTAGGGTAACACATCACTTTCCTTTGTTTTCCGTTCTGCCCTCTTCCTTTCCCCTTCTCCACTGCAGGTGTGGAATTTCATCTACTAAATGACGGGTTAGTGCTGAATACTTAACACTTGTCTCAAACGCTCTTTTAAGGAAGTGTGGAATAAGATTGTAGAATATCTAGGTAGTTACCTTGACTATCTCTGTTAGTTCAGTTCAGTTCAGTTGCTCAGTTGTGTCTGACTCTTTGCAACCCCATGGACTGCAGCACGCCTGTCCATCACCAACTCCCAGAGCTTGCTCAAACTCAGGTCCATCGAGTCAGTGATGCCATTCAATCATCAAATCTTCTGTCATCCTCTTCTCCTCCTGCCATCAATCTTTCCAGCATCAGGGTCTTTTTTAATGAGTCAGCTCTTCACATCAGGTGGCCAAAGTATTAGAGTTTCAGGTTCAACATCAGTTCTTCCAATGAATATTCAGGACTGATCTCCTTTAGGATGGACTGGTTGGATCTCCTTGCAGTCCAAGGGACTCTCAAGAGTCTTCTCCAACACCACAGTTCAAAAGCATCAATTCTTCTGCACTCAGCTTTCTCTGTAGTCCAACTCTCTCATCCACACATGACTACTGAACAAACCACAGCTTTGGCTAGATGGGCCTTTGTCAGCAAAGTAATATCTCTGCTTTTTAATATGCTGTCTAGATTTGTCATAACTCTTCTTCCAAGGAGCAAGCATCTTTTAGTTTCATGGCTGCGGTCATCATCTGCAGTGATTTTGGAGCCCCCCAAAATAAAGTCTTTCATGATGTCCACTGTTTCCCCATGTACTTGCCATGAAGTAATGGGATCTGATGCCATGATCTTAAGTTTTTTGAATGTTGAGTTTTAAGCCAACTTTTTCACTCTCCTCTTTCACTTTCATCAAGAGGCTCCTTGGTTCTTCCTCGCTTTCTGCCATAAGGGTGGTGTCATCTGTGTATCTGAGGTTATTGATATTTCTCAATAACCAAACCACCTTATCCGCCTCCTGGGAAATCTGATGCAGGTCAAGAAGGAACAGAGAGAACTGGACATGGAGCAACAGACTGGTTCCAAATCAGGAAAGGAGTACGTCAAGGCTGTATACTGTCACCCTGCTCATTTAACTTATATGCAGAGTACATCATGAGAATACATACATGCAGAGTACATGCATATCTGAGATTATTGGTAATTTTCCCAGCAATTTTGATTCCAGATTGTGCTTCATCCAGCCTAGTATTTCGCATGATATACTCTGCATATAAGTTGAATAAGCAGGGTGACAATATACAGCCTTGACATGCTCCAATCCCAATTTGGAGCTACCGTTGTTCCATGTCTGGTACTAACTGTTGCTTCTTGAGCTGCATACAGATTTCTCTGGAGATGGAAATGGCAACCCACTCCAGTATTCTTGCCTGGAAAATTCCATGGACGGAGGAGATTGGTGGGTTTCAGTTCATGGGGTTGGAAAGAGTCAGGCACGACTGAGCAACTAACATAGATTTCTCAGGAGGCAGGTCAGGTGGTCTGCTATTCCCATCTCTTAAATTTTCAATTGTTTTTTTGTGATTCACACAGTCAAAGGCTTTGGTGTAGTTATTGAATCATAAGTATATGTTTTTCTGGAATTCTCTTGCTTTTTCTATGAACCAAGAGATGTTGGCATTTTGATCTCTGGTGTCTCTGCCTTTTCTAAATCCAGCTTGAACATCTAGAAGTTCTCTGTTCACGTACTTTTGAAGCCTAGCTTGAAGGATTATGAGCATTACTTTGCTAGTATGTGAGAAGAGTGCAATTGTGCAGTAGTTTGAACATTCTTTGGCATTGCCTTTCTTTGGGATTGGAATGAAAACTGACCTTTTCCAGTCCTGTGGCCACTGCTGAGTTTTCCAAATTTTCTGGCATATTGAGTGCAGCACTTTCACAACATCATCTTTTAAGATTTGGGATAGCTCAGCTGGAATTTCATCACCTCCACTAGCTTTGTTCATAGTGATGCTTCCCAAGCACACCTGACCTCATACTCCAGGATGTCTGGCTCCAGGTGAGTGATCGCACCAACATGGCTACAATCTCTTTTGTATAGTTCTTCTGTGTATTCTTGAAGGAGGAATGGTAACCCACTCAAGTATTCTTTCCTGGAGAATCCCAAGTACAGAGGAGCCTAGCAGACTACAGTCCATGGGGTTACAAAGAGTTGGATAGACTAAACTGACCAAGCACCATCTGTGTATTCTTGCCACCTTGTCTTGATATCTTCTGCTTCTGTTAGGTCCATACTGTTTCTGTCCTTTATTGTGCCCATTTTTGCGTGAAATGTTCCCTTAGTATCTCTAATTTTCTTGAAGAGATCTCTAGCCTTTCCCATTCTGTTCTTTTCCTCTATCTCTTTGCTTTGAGCACTTAGGAAGGCTTTCTTAATTCTCCTTGCTATTCTTTGAAATTCTTTCCAAAGCAATGGCAATTTGATCTCTGGATTCTCTGCCTTTTCTAAATCCAGCTTGAACATCTGGAAGTTCTTGGTTCACATACTGTTGAAGCCTAGCCTTCTGTTGGTAAAGATCATATTAAACTCACCATGTTAAATAATGTACAATTTCCCCTTGAACAACATAGGTGTAGACCTCATGGTTCCACTTATATATTAATGTTTTCAATAAATGTTGTTATTCAGTCACTAAATCATGTCTCACTCTTTGTAACTCCATGGATGCAAAATGCCAGGCTCCCCTGTCCTCCAGTGTCTCTAGGAATTTGCTCAAATTCATGTCCACTGAGTCAGTGATCCATTCTCTGCCACTCGCTTCTCATTTTGCCTTCAATCTTTCCCAGCATCAAGTCTTTTCCAGTGAGTTTGATCTTCGCATAATGTGGCCAAAGTATTGGAACTTCAGCTTCAGTGTCAGTCCTTCCAATGAATATCCAGGGTTGATTTCCTTTAGGATTGAATAATTTGATCTTCTTGCTGTCTAAGGGGCTCTGGAGAATTTTCTACAGCACCATAATTTGAAAACAACTGTTTTTCGGTGTTCAGCCGTCTTTATGGTCCAGTTCTTACTTCCATACATGTACACTGGAAAAGTCATAGCTTTTACTATATGGACATTTATCGACAAAGTGATGTCTCTGCTTTTTATCATGCTGTAGAAATCAGTCACGGCTTCCTTCCAAGGAGCAAGCGTCTTTTAATTTCATGGCTGCAGTCACTGTCTGCCATGATTTTGGAGCCCGAGAAAATAAAATTTGTCACTAAACTCCCATGTTTCCCCTTTCTATTTATCATGAAGTCAGGGGATCAGATGCCATGATCTTAGTTTTTTGAACTAAGAAAACTATGAAATAACTAAGGTTGAGTTTTAAGCCAGCTTTTTCACTCTCCTCTTTCACCCCCATCAAGAGGCTCTTTAGTTCCTCTTTACTTTCTGCCATTAGAGTGTTGTCATCTGCATATCTGAGCTGTTTCTCCCGGCAATCTCGATTCCAGCTTGTGGTTCACATACTACATAATCCATGGTTGATTAAATGCACAGATGAGAAACAGTGAAATGGAAAGCAGTTGTAAAGTTATATGCAAATGTTTGTGTAGAGGCCAGTGTCCCTAACCCTCACTTTAGTCAACGATCAGCTGTATTAGTGTGGGATTTTTTCTAGATATATGATAAAAAATGCACACTTTGTGTCTTCATTTCCAATTAGACTTGCTAGCTCAACGTAGATAATAAAGTTATCTAAATTAATAATGTCAAAAGTATTCAAGGAAGTTGAAATATTGTGTGTATAAATATACATACAAATATATTTTATTAATTCTTCATATTTACATATGATATAAATGTATATGTTTCATAGTGACAGAGAATATAAAATGTATTTTACAAGCAACAAAGAAATTAGTGGAAAAAACTTCTTTCAATTGTTAAAAGTAGATTCAATTTTAAAGGGTTTCCTATGTTACACGCTTTGCACCAACCAGAATACAAATTTCATGTATTTTAGATGTATGCTGAAGTGAGAAGAATGCCTGCTAAATGTTCTCAGATGCTCTGACAATGAATTCCTTCAACTTTTATCACAAAATATTTGCTGTTTGTCTATACTATAATCCACAAAGATGACATCATACCATGTCATAAACTCCTTATCACATATTGTTATCAATTCTTATTTTCAGTTTGAGTTTTAGATTGAATCATTGTAGTGTCAATTTCCTAACAAATAAAATTTATAGAAAATTTTACTATAGATGACTTATTTTTTTCTTCAAAATTCCCAATAAGATATGATATTACATATTAGCCAAATAATTCAGTCCCTTTTAGATTTCAGAGAAACTAAATGTAGTCAATAAAAATCCCAGACTTTATAAAATTAAGCTAAATTAAAAATTTTATTTCATAATTTGAGTAAGAAATATACTGATAATTTGAAGTTTCAATCAATATTATTTAAAAGATTAATATTAATCTTATTAGATAATAGAAGTTAGTGTAGTATCATATGGGTATGCAATGTGCTTAAAAATTATCTTTTCATTTAGAGGAAGAACCTTCAGGAAAATAAATAAGTTCTTTATTGCATTTCATCATCATTCATCAATGTAAAGATCATCATATTTTCTTTTTGCTTTTTTTTACAGGTATCTATTCCTTCCCCTCCATTAGAGTTGGAAAATATCATAGAAATCATATATTTTAACAACCTCATTTTAGAGAGGAAGATTCAAAAGCACAGAGACTCACTTGATCAACATCTCATACTAGTTTGCTAGGTTTGGAAGTAAAATGAGTAACCAGATCTGTGAATTAGTCTTCCTTCCTCCGTGGGTCATGTTGAATATTATACTGGCACAGTATTCTGACAGAAAAGCATTTTCCTAGGAATACGTTTTTCACCAAAGTCATGTAACTCTTCTAGCCTCACATTTTTCATCTGCAATCTTAAGAAAGTTAAATTAGATAAAATATAGTGCCCTTTCAACTTTAAAATTAAGTGAAACTGTAAATACATTTCTATGTTAGAGTTGATGACAAAAGAGAAATACAAAAATCCATTTTATTCATTTTCATTTATTTCTTTACTAAAGTGTTAAATTACTTCCAACTTTGCATAACAATAGCCCATCTCCTAAATTTTCTCTGTAACTGCATTCTGAATCTATCAACCAATTTTTTTTTTCCAGTAGAGCAGGTAATAGTGGACTTATCACTTTTCATATCGCAAGCACAAAATGTTTCTCAAAGTAAATTTTCACTGATTTAGTGAATTTCAAAAAAAGCCTTTGCTATGAACTTTCTTTATCTTCAATTTGTGCATTAGAAATTACATATTTGCATACAAACCTGGGGTAATTCTCAATATTAGCATTTAATTGAATGCTCATAATTAAAATTTTAATCCTAGAAAGTAATTAAATTTTCTCCTGAAATAATTTTCAATTGATTCTGCAATCACATTAAGAAAATGTTTAGAAAGTATTAAAGCCTAAAAAAATTAACTACCTCTTCAAGAAAGCTTGTCATTTTCTGATTTATTGGTTATTCAGCGCCCAAGTGATGCATGTTGCCTTAATAATTTGTTTTGCTTTCCACATAAATGATGTTTCTTACACAATCTGAAAAAAAGAGATGATGTGATGGTTAATTTTATGTGTCAACTTGGTTGGACCACTGGGTGCCCAGCTATTTCATCAAATATTCTGGATGTGTCTGTGAGGATGTTTTTAAATGAGATTAATATTTGAATCAGTGGACTAAGTAAAGCAGATTGCCAGCCCTAATATGGGTGGTTCTCATCCAATCAGTTGAAAGAAAGAATAAAACAAAGACTAACCATCCTGTGAGTAGAGGGGGACTCCTCCTGTCTGACTGCTTTGAGCTGGGACATGGGTCTTTTTATTTTTTCCTGCCTTTGGACTCACACTGATGTATCAGCTCTTGAATCTTGAGTTGATGGTTTTCAGATAGTAACTTATACCACTGGCTCTCCTGAGTCTCCAGGTGCAAACTGCAGACCTTGGTGCTTCCCAGCCTCCATAATCACAAGAGCCAATTCATATACGTATTTATATGTCTCATAATGATTTTGTTTTTCTAGAGATTAACATTTTTCCTACATTTATAAATTATGCTTGTTATTTTTTCATAGAGGAAGGTAAAAACAAGGCTTGATAAATCACTAAAATCTTTAGGATGAGAACTGATCTTGATATTAGGAAGATTTGAAGAAACAATGCAAAGTTGAAAAGTAGAGTCCAATTGAACGAATAAAGGACATAGGAAATCAAGGTTGGAGTCCCAGCTCTGGGATCTTGTGCAAAGCTATAACCTATCAGAATCTCTTTTTATTCATAGAAGAATATGGGGTCACTTCATCTTCCCTACACACATCATTAATCCATTTACTTGTTTATTCAACAAAAGATGGGAATGTGCATCTTAAACCCCGATTGCTGTGTAAAAATAACTTCTGTACTGACAGAACTAAAAATGATAATGAAAATGAAAATAATTAAAGAAGAAATGATGGGAATATGAAAATCTGTTCATCTTTTGCATAAATATTATGAAAAGAATATACATAGAGGGGAAAGAAAAGAGTATGGGAGAAGTTCCAAAAAAGTGTTGATTCTGTTTACCTTTCAGAAAAAGCACCATGATATTTGCTTACCCTGAGAGTTGAATACTGAGAGGGACCCTGAAAATTCACAAATATTTAAGTTGTGACTAACTGTAATCAATTATGTTTTTTTCCCCAATATCTTGATTTTTAAAACAATGTGTTTCATACCTGATTGCGGCTAATTAATGGCAATAGACTTTTTGCTCATGTCTAGGTCTTCCCTGTCATTCTGGCTATTAGATGTCACTTACATCCTTGTCATAATATATGTCTGAAGAGACAGGTAATAAAATGCCTTCCTTAATTAATTAACCCAGCAATGTTGAAAGTTAATAAAAAATTATAAAGAAAGGAAGCTTCATACAAAGCCAAATAGTAAAATTTCCAAAAATAGACATCATACCTGTTATTAAATTGGAATCAAAGAAATGGTAATGCTGATAGGAAATAATATAAGAATTTTTAAAAGGATAGTCAGCAAGTAAAATCATGTGTGAAGAAAATATGACTCTAAGCTTTTAAAAAGAGGACAATAAGAAAATGTTTACTATTTTTGATATATAAATAAGCAAAAGATAATAAGTAATTGCAGATGGATTTCTCATCTTCTCTATTTAAAAATATTATGTTCATCAAGTGAGAAAGCGTAAAAGAAACTTCTTTGATTAGAAGGAAATGAGAACTAATACTTATTTGGCACCTTTCCTATAATGGTTTAGTTGCTAAGTCGTATCCGACCCATCTGACTTCTGCGACCCCACAGACTGTGTAGCCCACCAGGCTGTCATCCCATGGGATTCTGCAGCCAAGAACACCGGAGTGGGTTGCCATTTCTTTCTCCAGGAGATTTTTCCGACCGACCCAAGGATCAAACCCCGGATCTGTTACATCTACCTGCACTGGCAGGAGGGTTTTTTACCACTAGCGCCACCTGTAATAAATGTTGACATATTTTACTCTTTTTAATCCTCTTGACAATCTCATACTGTATCAATATTTAATGGACAAGGAAAGTGAGTCTATGTAACTTGTATAGTCACAGTACTTTAAAAAAATTGTAGCTGAATTAAAATCCAGATATTCATTTATTCTAAAAGTTCCCCTTTACCATGAAGTCTATGAAAACAAAACTGAGTGTTTTTTTACAAAAATAATTAAAGACTATTAGTTCACTAAGTGCAATAAGTACATGTATTTGAAGTCTTTATTTTCATTAATTAATAAAACCAGTATTAATCAAAGTGCTTAGAAACAGAAATAAAATTCTAAAAAAGACTGATAAATTTTCCTAGTAAAGAAATGCAGAGTTGTCTGTATTCAGGGAGTAATTTTAAAACAATTTAATAATCTGAGAGAGTCGATGTGGAATCATCAGGTTTCCAAAATTTAAGAAGCCAGGTTTGTGGTGTAGTTGAGGAGAGGCATTTAGCAGTAAGTGGAGTAAAGCGGTAAGGTCCATGACTTGTAACAGTTTGGAATTTTGCTGAAGCACCTATTTGAATTACCCACACTGATGTGTTGAACAAGTCACTTAGCCTTATAAATTATTTTAGTAATGCATTTATAGAATCATTAAAAATCCAAAGGGGTCACTTAGGAGTTTCATGTTTTACTGAATTTTATGAGAGAAATTACATTCTATAATAGTAGTGGGAGTTTTAAAGATTCATGAAATGCTCAGTACAGGTCTCTTGAGGAGAAAATCAGTGATCTAGTGTAAATGAAATGCCACTTCGTAGTACTGGTGCTCTGAACCCTCAGCCAACTGCAAGGCAATCAAGCCAGATTGCTTTCTGAAGACAGTAGCCTAACATTATACTGTTGCAAAATAAACCATTTACATGATGAACAATAGCTGGAAAAACTATCAGAAAAAACAAGACTTGTTATTTTAGCTTAATAAAGTATCAGTGGTTTGCACTTAAAACTGGATGCAATTTTGAATATGACACCTCACTAGAGAAACAGAGGAACTCATAACATGTACTAGGAATATTACTTGCATTGTATCATTTAATCTCCATGGCAATCCTATGAGATAAGTATCAATTTTATTATCATTGCTATTTTAAGGGTAAGGAAACTGAGGCTCAGAGAAGTAAATTACTGAAAACTATGTGAGATAAGATGTGTGAACATCTAGACTTGACTGACTCTATATTGTCCTTCTTTGGTTATGCAGTCAGCAGAAAAAATTCTTAAAAATTAAACCTTGAGCTGGAGGGCCTCAGGAAGAGGGCTAGGATTCACCTCTTACCTGACTCTCCACCTCAGGACCACCACTTCAACAGTTGTCTGAATCCCCTCTCACTGTCATTTCTGACCATTTGTTGCTTGTGGGCAAGCCCCACTACGGGACTGACAGAACTGCTAAGTTTGCACATTGACAGTTGGCTGCTTGTGGGAGAGACCCACTGAGGCGCTGGCCAGTGGCTGAGGAGGACCCACTGGGACAGCGGGTGATCTGGGGGCCCCAGAGACCAGAGTGGGGCTGTGGACTGTAGGACTCCAGAGCGCTCACCAAGGTCGCCCGCGAGCCTTGGCCCAGGCCTTGAGGCAGCGGTGAACCTCTCCCCCGTCCTTGTCTCTGTGACCTAACGGCAGTGGCAGTCGGCCTGAGCCGCAGTCCGTGGCTCTTGGTCTCCCCTTCTTTGGGAGGCCTGAGGAGCCTGAGGGCCGGTTGAGTTGGGAGCCTGGCTCCTTCAGTGACGACAGCTGGGCAGGGTCTGGGAACCTGGCCTTGAGGAAGCTGCCAACTGAAATCTGCCCCCTCTTAACCCCAGGATGGAGACCTTGGAGGGTAAAAGTTATGTTTTGGCACCTTAGCTTTTCTTGTCAGGACAGAGAATAATAACACTCATTTGGCAGATGTTTATAGGAACATAATTACCTGACCATGACCTGACTTTAAAAACAAAGTATCTGACACCAAGAAGTCTGCAACAACTAATCATGTCCCTCCTTCACATTTTGCCTTAAAGGAGCTTGCTGACAGCTTTCAGTAACTTTGGGGCTCTTAGAGTGTAAGCCACCCATCTCCTTACATGGCCCTGTAATAAACTTTTCCCTGTCCCAAACTCCAAAAAAATAAAAAAATAAATAAACAGACATAAAAATTAAAACCTGAAGTGGCAACACAATGTTATAAATCTTAAGTCGTGGATAATATAAACATAAAATCACTAAGTCATTGGTTCCTGATAGAGACACATTTTTAAAATTAAAAAAATATATATTTAATATTAGATAATTTTGGGTGAACTATGACTCATGATATGCTCTGTAACTATATTAGAGACATGATTAAACAAAATATTGGGTACCAGTTATTTACAGGGCTTGTCTCCTGACTTTTTAAGGATGACATAAAAATAAAATACATTTTATTCTTCGAAGACAGTTTTTATTATCTTTCAGAGATAGAACATCATATGTGTGTGAAGGATTGCCAAACATTATCATAGTAATAAAGAAATTTGATAACCCTAAAATTATAGTTTAAAGAGACCCACTTTGCATTGTGAATTCATGAAAATTAATTTCTCTATCCAACCACCAGCTATTAGATTTCCGACTAAATGCCAGATATTGTGCTAGGTGCTGGCACAAATATACTGAAGAAGACACAATACTTTTCTTTAGTTTCTTAGTATCTACTGGGTAAACAAGTCATAATGTGTTTTCAGTAACACAGATGGCGCTCAGGAAATGTAAAATGGGCACAGAATCCAACCTTGGACGTGTGATGATAATAATAAAAATATCATGAAGAAATGATATCTCAGGTTAACCTTGTACTTGCTGTGTTCAATTGCTCAGTCGTGTCCAACTCTTTGCAACCCCAGGGACTGTAGCCCACCTGGCTCCTCTGTCCGTGGGGATTCTCCAGGCAAGAATACTGGAGTGTGTGGCATGCCCTCCTCCCAACCCAGGAGGATCTTCCCAACCCAGGAATCAAACTGGGCTTTCCTGCATTGCAGGCAGATTCTTTACTGTCTGAGCCACCAGAGAAGTCCAAGAATACTGGAGTGGGTAGCCTATCCCTTCTCCAGGGGATCTTCTCAACCCAAGAATGGAACCAGGGTCTTTTGCATTGCAGGCTGATTCTTTAACAGTTGAGCTACCAGGGAAGCCCACGCACTGGTTACACAAATATTATTTGGGAGATTAATGTGTGTCAGGCACTATTCTAATAATTAGCAATAAAAGAGTGAACAAGTTATTCTCTCTCCATTGTTATTTTACAACCCATATAAAGAAGATCAATAAATTAAATATTAGAAGCCAGTAAAATGTAAAACAAGTGTCAATGAGAAGGATATAGCAGGTGCTGTGAAAAGACTGGTAAGTTAGAAGAAAAAGAGATAGTTTTGTGAACCAGTTACCTTTCTTTATTTTATATAGATTCTACTCAAGATAAAATTGTAAATGGTAACAAGGAGCCAGGAGGAGCCTGAAAATATGTCAAAGCAAATTTTTATCTCTGAAAGGAAAAATAAAGTAAGGTATCAATTTTAAGATGGTAGATTAGCATCATCTTGGTGGAAAAAAAAGGTAAAGCTTATTAGAGTTATGCATGGATATGTGTCAATTATAGTTAGCATATCTCAAAATCCTTTTGCATTTTTGTTAGAAAATTTTTGTAAGGCAGAAAGTGTTCTAAAGTCTGGTATTTTCTTTTATTTATCCTATATAAACCACCATATTAATTAGCTAAAGTGTGATTGAAATTGAATTAAAATGAACCAAAAAATTTATGAATTTTACCTAAAAGAACACATTTGTGGATGATACCACAATCTGTCTGAATACTTTCAGGAAACTGCTTGATATCTTAACTCTATTTAGGACCTTGAGGTGGATCAAAAGAACTATATGAATCACAAAATGCTCCCTTATGTGGTAAATAATCAGTGAATGAAAATAGTCTATGAAATTAATAATATAGGAAACATGGTGTTTTAATCTGTATGTAATACTCTATTTTATAAGTCCATGTCTTTTCTAAGCATTCAAATATTTTAATATAATTTTAAATTAAATATTTTCATATCCAACTTGTACTTGGCAGTTTCTGTCACAGAAATGGAAAAAAATATAATCTTTTTCTTCAAAAGACATTGAAACAATTATTAAATGCAAAATAGTTTATATGCATACATTTACATGCATACAAAAGTAATATTTACTTGGTGTGAAATAAAAATAATAGGTACTTGTTTGAAATTTTCCATATTGAATTTGCTCCATTACCCAAGAAATTACTGAGTGTTTATTTTACTAGGGAATAAAAATAAAAGATAAAATCATGAGCTTAACTATCAAACTCAGTTTTGAAAAATGAACAGTCATATAAAACTGCTTTTATCTATCTTGCTTAAATTTTCTGTAAAAATGCAAATGAATTATTGAATAAAATGATACTAAATTACATAAGGATATAAATCATTTAAAAATAGCTATTAGAATCTCTAACATTCTAAAGAAGTGAAATGTAAGATCCAATATATTTGGTTCAGTATTTCTTATAAACCTAAGTGAATATTGAAAAAAGATGTTTTATGTATAACAAATATTGAAAGGAGAATTAGTGAAATCACTTTTCCTTACTCTTTATCTATATACCAGTCTTTATGAAATAAGCACATATATTTTCTCACAAGTTAATTTTTATGAATATGTTCAAGGCTTGAAATAGTTTAATACTTCCATATATTTTTTAAATGCTTATATATTTGCACATTACCTCTCAGAGCAGGGCCATTTTTCTTTGGCTCCATCTTATTGACACATATTTGTAGGCTTAGTAATATATGTTTATTCGTATACTTAAAAAGTGTTAGTCACTCAGTCCAACTCCTTGTGACCTCATGGATTGAAGGCCGCCAAGCTCCTCTGCCCAAGGGATTTTCCAGGCAAGAATTCTGGAATGGGTAGACATTTTTTTCTCCAGGGGATCTTCCTGATCCAGGTATCCTGCATTGCGAGTGGTTTCTTTACCATCTGAGAGCCACCATGAAGCCCTTGATCATATCCTGAAAGCCCTATATTAACAAAACTGACTCATTGGAAAAGACCCTAATGCTGGGAAAGATTGAAGGTGGGAGGAGAAGGGGAGGACAGTGAATGAGAAGGTTGGATGGCATCACTGACTCAATGGACAAGAGTTTGAGCAAACTCCGGGAGTTGGTGATAGACAGGGAGGCCTGACGTGCAGCAGTCCATGGGGTCCCAAAGAGAGTCAGACAAGACTGAGCAACTGAACTGAACTGAATTATATATCAGAGAAATAAAGTGGACAGGGCAATCAGGATATGCTGATTCTACTGATGTGGTAAACTTGAACTTCGGTAAACATTATGTTTTAACTGAAGACATTGAATTTATTATTAACTCTCCTTGGAACTCATTGATTATTTGCTTCTCCTAGTACTTATTCAAGGCTGAAGTTATCTTTTGAACTATAGAATAACAGAATCCAAAACTTAGAACCTTCTAGGCCATCTGTAGTGGGCTAAATAGTGGCCCCCAAACTATATGTAAATGTCTTAATTTCTGGAACCCTTGAATATTACCTTATATAACAAAAGGCATGTTTAAATTAAGGCTCTTGAAAGGAGAATCTTATCCTGGATTGTCTGGATGGGCCCTAAATATAATCATATGTATCCTTCTAAGAGAAAAACTAAAGAAGTTTTGAGAACGATTCATAGAGAATGCCATGTGAAAATGGAGGTCAGGATTCGAATGACGTGACTGAGCCATGGAACACCAAGGGCTGCCAGTGTAGCCTCCAGAAGCTGAAAGAGAGGTGTGAATCCTCTTCAAGAGCCTATGGAGAGAGTGCAACCCAGCTGTCTCCTTGATATCAGACTTCTGTCCTTCAAAACTATGAGAATCAAGTTTGTGGTAATCTATTACACCAGCTACATGAATCTCATACACCATCGATTGCAAGTCACATATCTTCAGGGAAAAGGTTTACTTGACAAATGGATGTCTTGTTTTCCCTTAACATGTTCAGGTATAAATGGATCTCTAGGTAACTAAAGAGGGTTTTCTAGTACTACCTCGCTGTTCTTACTAGCATATTCTTCTTTACACCAAGCTGAAATGTTTCTTCTGACAGTCCCTCAGCCTAGACCCAAGACATTTAACAGGTGTCTCGTTGTTCTCTGGTATAACATAGACCATGTCTCTTCTAGTATGAAATCCCTTTATATATCTGAAGACAGTGTTAACCTTCAGCTCGTCTTTTGTGGGGTTCCCAAGTGGTTCAAAGGTAATGAATCTGCCTGCTAATGCCGAAGACAAGAGATGTGGGTTTGATCCCTGGGTCAAGAAGATCCTCTAGAAAAGGAAATGGCAACCCACTCCAGTATTCTTGCTGGGAAATTCCATGGACAGAAGGAGCCTGGAGGGCTACAGTCCATGGGGTTGCAAAGAGTTGGATGCAGTTGAGCACACACACATGAAATGTTTCTTGTATAACCTGCAATGCTTCATATTTCTCATAACCTAGCTAAAAGCAGTCCCATGAACTTCTCTAAATTGTCTTCTCTGCACTTTCCCCAGTGAGAGTGAAGGATACTTGGTTGTGAACTTATATTTCCACATGACTCCTGGTGCATGAAAACATAGGCAAACATGAAAACACAACATCTTGAAATATCCATAGATTTCAATGTGTGGAAATGGAACAAAAGTAATTTTAGCAATAAGAAGCAGCAGAGATAGAGATAGAAATAAACCTGGGTAGTTAGAGAGATAAAGATAGAAAAAAGGATAGAAGACAGCTAGAGAAATAAATGATAGGTAAACAGAAGCAAAGTAGAGCATGTAGACTCCTGAACCTCTCACTGTGCAGAATAATTGGATCATAATGAATTGAAATGGGGAAAATAGAAAGTGAGAATGGAAAGGAATATTTGTTAACAAAAGGCTGTTAAAGAACTTTGAATAGTAATAATAAATAATCATTAATCATGTGAAGTACATACCAAGCTTAGCCCAAAGTATTCTAAATACAGTATCTCTAGTATGATGATAATCAATTAAACATGAAATTTGGTTTTATTATTTCAAATTAGGAGTGAAAATAACCAATTGATATTATTATTCCAGATTAAAAATGAAAAAGGGATTTAAATACTTCATCAAAGTCATTCTTCCTACAATTGTGAAGCTGTGATCTGAAACAGCGACTCTCTGGTTGCTAAGATAACTTCTTAGCATTCTAATATGCTATATCTCTTGATCCATGTACCCATGCATCTAACTATTATCTTTTACTATCATTTTTACTATTTCTTCTTCCTTATTTTCTTTCTACTCCCAAGCCTTCTCTTCTCTGAACACTAGACTAAGGGCTGTCAGCATGAGACAGCGTCCCTTGAGAGCTAAAGGGAAATCCTTGAAATGTGATTATCAGAAGACTGGAGCTATCAAGGCCAAAACTAATATTTATAGCCATATAGAAAACAGCATATGAAATCTCTTTATGTGTATCTATATCATATTTTTAAAATATTGCTAGGAAATACCAAAGCACAGTTGCCACACATAATTGTGTGAGTGATGTATATCTGGGAATAGATGTTTTGTTAACACTGTGGTTTTTCTTAACCCAAAGCCACATTTGCTGCAATTTTATTTTTAACCTCTTTCATTTAAATAAGATAGAGAGTCTATTTTCTATATCTTTGTTTAGAGGCTATGGGTATTATTACCCTTAATTACTTCCCTACGTGGCTTTAAATTGAAATTGCCTCTGTAATTACTTTCCTCTGAAGTTTCTATGGTAAAGTTCAGCAACTGAATGTGAATGGTTTCTAAATGAAGACATTTGATTAGTGCTGTAAGTTGGTTTATTTATATCTAATCATTAGCAGGTAAAAAGATTTTATTTAGTTTTAGAAAATTTAGGTATTGCAAATAGCCCTGTCATTTCTTTTTTTATTCACTTATTTATGATTTAAGAAATTAATCCTTACAAAGTCATTTGATTATGATATTGTTACCATAGTATTCTGTTGGTTTTTAATAATTGATATAAAGTTTTAAATGAAGTGTTTAATTGTGTTTGCAGATAGTTTCCTGAGCCATTAATAGCTCACTCCCAAAATCCTCTTCATTATCACTGACACTAGGTAACCAACTTGTGCATTTTCTATGAAATGAGACACAGGGAACATGGTGCCAGCAAAACCATCACAATGCCAAAGAACATGAGGATAATTCTGATCACAGGTCACAAGGGCAAATAGAAACTTTGCATATAGCCTTACCATGCCAATGTATCCAATACTTATTTTCCTTAGAATGTGTTTCAGTTCAAAAGACTACACTGATCTCTGCATACAAATCTAATTATTCTTCCCACTTGTAAGAGTAGGCTGCACTTGCTGTTTCTATTGTCATTTTCAGGTCATGGACAGAAAAATAGGACTTAAGTAACTTCAATGGCATTTATCAAATATATCCCAGAATAATGGTTTTCTTTTTATTTACAAGTCCACTGTACTCATTTTGTTTATTCAAGAAAGTTATTTGCCATTTACTGAATGAGATGAGGTTTATAAAATATGTAACATTTTCATTTTAATCATTATAATATAAGTCACAGTCTTCATAGAAATCTGCCTATAATTTTAGCAGAATGACCAAGCTAAATATTTGAAAATGACTGTGTTTTCATATTTAAACTCCTAATACTTTTATTAAGATGAGTGTATTGGTCATCAAAATAAAAATAGAAATGGTTATATGAAAGTTCTGTGGAGGTAATACATTATCAGATGACTATAACAAGGTCTCATTTTTCAACCTCATAATTCGAAAAGAAAAAGAAATAAAAAATATATTTCAGTTGGAAGAATCTGGTGATAATACACAGGCAGCGGTAAAGTTAAGACTGTCTTCTCTTGAATTGTCAGTATAGACTATGATTACTCCTAATGTTATGAAAGCTGTATCCTGAAAAATGGACCCAACTTATAGGCTATTTTACTATCTAAGGACAAACTCTAAACAATGATT
The DNA here is from genome assembly GCF_910594005.1 of Cervus elaphus. Classification (NCBI taxonomy): domain Eukaryota; kingdom Metazoa; phylum Chordata; class Mammalia; order Artiodactyla; family Cervidae; genus Cervus; species Cervus elaphus. The sequence goes on along the minus strand of NC_057841.1, from coordinate 30,341,903 downwards.
ATTACATAATGTCTGACTCTGGGACCTTTGAAACAATATGGATTTTCATTTGTCCTCAATATATATTTAGACTACCAACCAAATTCTAGAATTGTTAATGTTCCAGAGTATAAATATTTAGTAACTTGATTTCATGTAAATATTTTCCAGAAATATAAATAGTGCTACCATGTATTGAGACACTTAAAATATGATTTATGAAAAATGAACAATATGTTCTTATATATAAGAAGATGGTGAATTTTTATATAATGTAGCATCAGGATATCAGATAGTCCATTAATGTTACTATGGTGGTTATAGTATGTAGACTTTTTTGGCATGTAACAATCAAAGACAGTCCAAGTTCTAGATTGAGACTTGTCTGATCTGAACCAATCCAGTGGTATTTCTCTATAAACACTGACATATACTTCTAACATAGTGAAACAAATTTTAGTAAACACAGTGGGGATAATACTGAGCTAATCTTATAGATATTAAAATATATGATGATTCTATGAAACTACTATAAATAAAACTAAATTATGAACATATCAGAAAGTCAGGTGATTTATCAATTTAGGAAGTGACCTTAGTCTCAATGTTTAATTTTAAAAGATGCAATTTGGCCAAACTTACCTAATATCCTTACCCAAAATTTATTAGGTAATTTTTTTTACCCAAAAAAGCTTATTTAATAAATCTTTTATTTAGAAGGATTCAATATATTGAACCTGCAGGACTACATTACTACATTAATATAACTAATAGATATTTTGATTAAAATAATCCTTACACAAATACCTCTATGCAAATTATAAGTAGCCTTAAACTGGAAATCACAGTGAAATTTATTTATAATTCAGCAATTATAAATATAAATATTTATTTATACATATGAATACAAATAACTATAACACATACATGGAAATGCATAGTAGGAATATATTTTTGTCATTGACTGTGGACAAGATCATCAGTTTCTAACTTGCTTGTAATCTAAATGATTGTTTAATAGATTGAAAATTGTCCTATTAGCATTTTATTTATGGGATAATACTTTGTAAAAATTCTTATTCTTCTCTTTTCTATGTATGGTAGGCTACCATAAGTTTCTATAAACAAACAAACACCTTTTCCTTTGAGAAATACTTGAACATTGGCATTATCAACTAGACCTGGACCACTTTTAACTGTCCTAGCTAATTCAGCAAACAGCATAAATTAGTTATTCAAGTAATACATTATGTTTTCTTCTTTGAAATTTTTGTCTACTGATTAACACCATTTTATTTCTTTCAAGTATTTATTTATTTGGCTGTGCTGGGTCTAAGTGGCAGCACATGGGATCTTCAACATGGCATTTAGGATCTTTAGTTCCAGCATTCAGGATCTAATTCCGAGAGGATCAAACCCAGGCCTCCTGAATTGAAAGCAAGAAGTCTTAGCCACTGGAGCACCAGGGAAGTCCCTCAAACCATTTTAATAAAACTTACTGAGCAATGGCAATTTTCACAAGTTGAGATTCTAATGATTCACAGCAAATAATCATCGACCATCTTTTCTTAGGGTTCTTAATTGTTGCGACTTTGAACTCTGAAAGGTCCAGAGCACGGAATATTTAGCCATAACAGCAAATTAAGACTAGAGTCAGTCTTAGCAAAAGACAGATAACCTCTTTTCCAGCCAAAAGAAAGAAATGTTGGACCTATTGACTTCTTAATTAAGATTACATCAACAGCCTGGAGGTGAACAGCGTTTCTCATATATTTTCATTATGATATGTCAGTATGAAATAAAATAACTCAAATAAATAAATAAATAAAATTGAATAATGAGTCCTAATTCTTAGGCAACATTTATTTCCTCACTAAATGCTTATCTGAATACTAAAAGGAAAATAATAAGCAATATTGCCATCCAATGGTGAAATGGTAACATTTAAACTATATTTAAAAAAAAAAAAGATGAGTATATAGGGAAATATTTCAAAATTAGTAGGAACATCCTTCTTGACTGCCTGCATTTTCTGGGAAATATAAAGGAAATGTTTGAATGTTATTAATATAGTGAGTGAAAGTGAAAGTTACTCAGACGAGTCCGACTCTTTGTCCAACTCTACAGTCCATTGAATTCTCCAGGGCAAAATACTGGAGTAGGTAGGCTTTCCCTTCTCCAGGGGATCTTCCCAACCCAGGGATCGAACTCAGGTCCCCTAAATTGCAGGCAGATTCTTTACCAGCTGAGCCACAATGGAAGTCCATATATAGTGAGTACTAATTAAAAATAAGAAAAATTTGCTAAGGGTGGGTTTTTATTTTTTTAAGCACAAAAGAGAATCTTAGTTCATATTATTTAATTATTAAAGAGGAGAGGAGATTAGGAGAGGAGAGCCTGCAAAACTTAATATCATAACTTAATATCATTATTTTATTTTTTTATTTTAAGTAATGCTTAGCAAATATTTTCTTTTCACAATTAGCTGAGGAACTACCTGAATCTGGTCCATCCTAAAAGTCTTCAGAACTGACTTTTCCCTCTTCAAGCCTGCACTTTGTACAGACATTGTTCTTTATAGATAATTGTTTGACTTAGCACAATTTCATCAATATATTTATTGGCACAGTTCTTTAACTGGGAAAGGAGGTGTTATGTTTTATTCATCTGTAACTATTATAACATCTATAACTGTTAGTGACCAGCAGGTCAACAATAAAGAAATGTTGAATAGAGTAGAATTGTCTTAAATTCTGAATGGCTATAGATGTATGATTTGTGTGTTCAGAATGAAGCAACTATCTCACTAGAGAAGGTAGATTTTATCTCACTTGTGAAATTCAGAGAATCACTTCAGAATTCCTGATATGTGGATATCTTTGTTATGTTTAATGACAAGAGAAGATTACAATAGCTAAACATTGATTGTTATGATTTACAAATAATAAAGTGTTTGTAAAGCACCTATTATTATGCCAGTTATACGAGATAGTAGTTGGAAAAGTTGTACTTACGGTACAACTGGTAATGACAAGGCTTCTTCAGGCTGTTATATTTGAACTTCATGAATCTGACTTCCCACTTGTATACACTTAGAAAGAAGAAATACGTATTTTTTATATCTCAGGATTTAATTAACTCTTGCAGTAATCAATTTCTTTATATATTATTAACTTACATATTACTCACTTAGCTATATAAAAAAAATATTTAAAGAGCATGTACTTTGCAATTTGTCACTCTGTTAGGCACTAGGAATGCAGAAGTAAAGCAAATAGAGGTAGTCTCTACCCATATGAAAATAGTCTACTGAGCAAATGGTATTATACAAGTAATTACAAGTTTAAAAGTGCTATGAACATGGTAATTGGATGGCAATAAAAGGTGGTCTGTCCTGGAGTAAGAAACTCCGAAATGACATTCCAAAGGAGCTAAAGCCCAAGAATGAGTTGTAATTAACTAAGTGACAAAGTTAGGAGGTGAAAGGAAAGTTTCAAGAATGAAACTATTGAAGACAATTTGAAGGAGAGAAGAGCCTGGGAATTTGAGGGACTGAAAGAAAGATTCATTTGGTATAAGAGAGACAGAATTCAGTGAAATTGACAACCTAGGCTGGGCCTTTTAAACTAGGTCAAGGACTTTAGATTTACCTTGATGGGTGGAAGTCCTAGGCAGTATAATAAAGCAAGAAAAGTAAGTAAACATACTGACTTGAGAAATAATGTTTTTATCTACAGGTATCAAGAGTATATGAAGACAGCCACAAAGAATATACCAAAAACACTCCAAGAATTAATATATGAATTATAGGAGAAGAATATCCTGCTTAAAAAATTTAACATAATTGCTGAGATATTTTGGTACTTCCGAGGTGGCTTAGTGGGTAAAGAATCGGCCTGCGATGCAGAAGACAGGAGAGACAGTTTTGATCCCTGGGTCAGGAAGATCCCCTGGAGGTGGGCATGGCTATCCACTTCAGTCTTCTTGCCTGGAGAATCCCATGGACAGAGGAGCCTAATGGGCTACATTCCATGGGGTCACAAAGAGTCGGACATGACTGAAATCACTGAGTACGCACACATTGCCATTTTATGCTGAAATTTAATTTACTATATTTTACTTCTTTTTCTTTTTTCTGACTTGTTTCTGACTGATTAATTTTTATCTATTTTATTACTTTCTTTTACCCAGTAACTTTCTATTTCTATTATTCTAGTAAATTATACCTAAGTTTTAACAATTATATCTCTTTCCTCCTCACCAAAAGATAAGCCATATAGAACATAAGCATTTCTTCATGTATAATATGCATCTCGGAAAACTTCTAGAGGTGTCTCTGATGGCTTAGATGGTGAAGAATCTGCCTCCAATGTGGGAGACCAGGGTTCAGTCCCTGACTCAGGAAGATCCCTTGCAGAAGGTAATGGCTAACCCACTCCAGCGTTCTTACCTGGAGAATTCCACGGACAGAGGAGCCTGGTGTGCAGCAGTCCATGGGGTTGCAAAGAGTCAGACAGGACTGAGTGACTAACACAGAAGACTTTTAATTCTCATAAAGCCAGGGGCATTTAAAATATTCCTACCTACTAGAGCATGGTTACATTTGTATGGGCTGCATAGGAAAGCCATCTCTCTTCTTTTTAATGACATTTATATCAGCCACTTGGCACCTAAATAGAAAAAACTAATATAGAAAAAGTTTCTGATATAGTGTGTGTGTGTGTGTTCGTATACTTCGGATAGACTACCACCTACATATGGAGTTGCAGGGTCAAAGCATTTATTTTATTTTATTTTAAAGCATTTATTTTAAATGTAATCATATTTCTAAAGATTTCTTCTGCCTGAAATAGTGGACACATCAGGAATACTCTGCAATATCAGCTCAGATCACCATCTGTAGGGAAAGAGGAACTGGCCAGGTGGCCATGGTCAGGCTCTTTCACCCCAGGGCCTCTCGCCCTTGCCCCACGTTTTGTCAATAATGGTTATGTAACAGCTGAGATCTTTACAGCACTGTTATCGCGCAATGCCCTATATAAGCGCCACCTGACCCCCGCTTGCAGTCCAGTCAATTCCAGTCCAGTCGCTTTGTGTTGAGTTGCGTAGCCGTCGCTGCTGCCGTGTCAGTCATTACAGAGTAAAGCTGACTGGTAAAGCTGCCTTGCCGCAATGAATGAAGAATGTTTGCGGTTCCTAGGGCTCCTCACATCTTCTTCCAGCTTCCCTGCTTGTCTATCCACCCTGGGTTCAGCGAACAGTGAGATACAGCGAGACCATTGGCGTAGTCCTGAATGAACGGCAAGACATCCTCCTAACTGCTAACTGCCCTCTGAAGCTTCACGGGGTTGGGTGGGGGGGAATTTTCATCTTCTTTCCATGCTTTCTTCTAATATAATAAGACAGAATGGGATTCATAAAAGATTAGAGCCTCTGTAGGGGAACCACGTGGTGAAGGGGAAATATCACAGACTGGAAGTAACTGGTCCCAGTGAGGATCATTCCTTCTCTCCATCTTTCTACCTCTGGAGAAAAAGGTAAGTTCCTACTTGTTTGATCCAAAATCACAAACTCACCTGGAAATGTTGTGTTGTAAAATACAAGTGCAAAGTGAAACAGCTCTGTTGGTCTTTAATAGTGCTTGCAGGCTTCTTCAAACTTGTTTTTCCATTGAATGTCTGTCCATAAGAAAACATTCACACACGGAAAGCAGGTATCTGTATCGTAGTCACCTTAAATCTACTTGGGTCAATTACAGTGTGTTTTTATGGAGAAGATAGAAGTTTTCTTCTTAGAACCTCTTAAAGCTCGCATTTACTGTGCAGTGAAAAAACTGTCCCCCAAAAATGTGTGGTTTTCATGGCTTTTCAAAGAGTGAAGGAGGGGAAAGAACTGGTAGGACATGAACGTGTATCCTGACATAAAATTTTATTTATGTGTGTACTTATTTATTTATTTATGTTTTGGTTAGGTATTTTATCAAACAGAGAAGTTAAGAGGGGAGCTACCTTGTCCACGAGAGATAGGCCGTCATTCTAAGGGAAAAGCGCTGAAAAATGTCAGCTTGGTCTAAAGTGTTGATGTAAGGAGCCCATACATCAATGAGGCCAGTAAGAAAAGACCAAAGGGATCTCAATTGTGAGAATTAAGACAGGTTTTTCAATGAGCTTTCCTGGGGTTGATGAGCAACTGACAGAGTTAGGAGTAAAGATAGTCATGAAAGTTTGTGGAAAGGATTGTCCACTGCTTTCTCCTAGATTGTGCCAAAGTATGAAGGAGGAAACAACACTCAGCTCCATTTTAATCATACAATTGTTAAACCTTCCTTCACAATCTTTGCAGGGCTTTCTTTTAAAAATATAATTTGTGTTAGAATTCTTTCATTCAATATTTATTTACAGAGTGCCTAGTATCTGCTGGACACTGTTATAAATGGTGGAGATGCATTGGCTGAAAAATTAAAAGGGGAAAAAAAGCCCTACCTTCATAGAACTTTCACTTTAGTTGAGAAAGTCAGACAATAAAAATATATATAAAAAGAAAATTAGAAAGCAAAAACACAATGATAAGAAAAGCATACTGTACATTAAAAGATAGCACATGTTGAAAAATATAGACTATGGTCAAGGTTAAGTTTGATCACAATAAGTCACAGTGATTAGAGCAAAGACTTGAAAGATACAGGGAATGACCCAAGGGAATAGCTCTATAGAGAGCATTTCTCAGAGAGGGAACAAAAAGAATTAAAAAAAAAATGAAGAATCTATATAATAGCTAGCTGAGTGTATTCAGCAAATAACAAGAGGGTCATGTGTGTTTGAACTCAAAGGAATCAAAAGGACAAATACTAGGAGGTGAAGTTTTAAAGGTGGTAGGAACCAAATGATAGGAACTTTCAGTGCTCTGAAGGCCTTCGTGTTTAAA